>NC_079289.1:83954886-85197386 GCF_023638135.1 Falco biarmicus
ATCCTATGATTCTATCCTATCAGCTCTCTTACTTATTCTGACCCAGTCATCGAGCCCCACTCTATAAGCAATGGAGAGAAACAGGCATTTCTAGGGCATGACTCACCTCATATTCACGAGAAGATTTTAGAAAAGGACAGAGGAATCTTTGTCTAGTGACATCCATTTCTTTCCACTGACGTGAAGGGGATGCAGCACAACTACCTCAAGTGCAGGCATACAAAATGTGAGCAAAATTATCCTGCTTCTCATTTACAGTATAAAATGAGCTATTCACAAAGCCACCTGTCCAGAAACCTACCAGAGGATATAAACAGCTTAATCAGAAAGTGAGATGAGCTTGGAGTGTTGCCTTGTTTTGTTTTTCATTAAATAAAATGCTACAATGTTTTTCTCTACAAACAGCAAATAAAGGTGGTTTAAACCTTACCATGAAATACATCAGCATGTTGCCCCTGTGTGCCTACCTCAAAATGAGCATGACTGGAAAGTCTCTGTCTGTAAGCATATCAGTTTCCAAAATTCTCGCAGCAGGCAGGAAGAAGCCTCACCAAAATCCAGTTAGAAAATGTACTCTCACTTTCACAGGTTGCGCTGCCATCTGAAGACTGGGTTGCGCATCAGCTACCAGAGTCCTGAGGATCACTTTCAGCAGGGCAGAGGAGGTATGGAATATGTGGAGGCTTCCTTCTGCTTCCCAAGCTGAGATTTGTAACAGAGATGTCTATCCAAGACAGCTCAAAGTAACAGCACACGGTCTGTGGGGAGCAGCCATGCATATCATCTATGGCTGAGGACCAGAACTTAGATCAGCGAGAGAAGAACTGTGTGCTGCCACCTGATCTTACTAGGAGCCCAATGAATCCAATGAGAAACTTCAGCAAAAACCTATATAGACTGCTTGACAGGAGCACACACAGGATCGGCATCCTTTTTCATACACTGTACAATAGGCAAAGTGACAGGTTCCTTCTGCTCATCAAAGGAAGAGAACATCTGGGATGGTTTTCTTGGTTCTTTTAAAACTCTCTGCCTTCTCGGAACAGCCCGTGCAGTGCCTCAGGTGCATGTCTCCTGGGAAAAGGGCATGCAGCTGAAGTTGCCAGTGCTGAACAGGCTGTCTGGCTTCAGTCTAGTTTGCACAAAAAGCAACAGCAAAGATTTGGCAGTGGTCTTCAAAAGTGGCTAGCAGGCAGCAGCCAGGCACAGAGCTGGAGGAGTGAAGTTCAAAGCACAATGGATCAGTGTGGGAAGTGCTCCAAACTAGAAGGAAGCAGATGTAACTGCTAAAAATAGCTTTATAGGACATGACAGAAGATACAGATTTCCATTGCAGAAATACCTTATGAGACCCAAGGCCTCAAGCAGTCTTTGCTAGCAATCCGAATTTTCCAGACTTAAAGGCTACCTATCAAACACTACACTATGATACTTTATGCTGACTATAAGAAAAGGATCAAAGCTTTCTTATCTACCCTTCTGGCCATGACCTGACAAGGCAATTCCATAAAGTGATACTAGCGGGTGCTGCACAAACAGCAGGAGGACACAGAAGCCCTCAAGAAGCAGCTCCTACTCAAACATAAACAAATCCTTAACCATTTATCTTCACTTCAGACTACCTTTGTTACCATACCTGATACCTCTCTTCCTCTTTCCAGCTAGATGTGTAATTCCAGTGACGCTAGAAGCAAAAGAGTTCAAGAACCTGAATGTGGGATTCCAGACTTTCTATCCATCCTAGAGCTACTCTTTCAAGCTTTGTGAAGAACAGGTGGTGGGCACAGGCAACATCTTATTGGGACACTAGCTTTTAGGTGAAATTACAAGATAAATTATTCAGGGGAAAGACTGTGCGGAGCTGCATTCACAGGATATTAATCATAACTTGACCTTTCTGTAGCAGCTTTCTGCCTCCTTTTGGCCAAGATTTACTCCAGCAGTCTGCATAGTAAATGTTCTGGCCTTTTGATTGCATTTGCAATACAGCCAGCTTGTGCCACTTGGAACGATACCACAACCTATCATTATGTGAAACTACTCACTGGTCTGTGTTTGAGCTGGAAAGCACAGTGGAGGCACAGTACTAGTAGGAAATATATGAAAGGTCTTTCAGAGATGGACACGTCATCTCTGAGACGGTCCAGCGTACACACAGTAGGCAGCCAAGTTTGCCAGCATGGAAGGAATGGTGGCCGTGTGTCGTCACCAGGAGAGCACATCTCTCCGAGATGACGGGGACACAGTCAGGAGAGGCTAATAGCAGTACCCCTTGCCACTGTGGCTGCCTCATGCCAACCTACAGCAATCAGCCCATCACGACCTGTAAAGCCAAGTTGCTTATTCACCAATACAGGTTTTAGAAGCTAAGGATACATTTATGGAAGCCTGGTTAATAATTTCTCAGTGTGATTAGAGTTACATTTTTTCCCACCGGTAAAATGTGGGATATTCATGTTCCACAGTTAGGCATTTCTTCTTAGATATCATGTGCAGCAACTTATAGTTTAATAGACGACCTCAGGGAGTATACAGGAGTGATAAGGACAGTTTTAGCTTGGGACTGTTGAAAGGTTAGTAAGATTTATCTATTTGACCACTGACTTGGAGCATAGAGATTTGGGGTAGGTTTTGTTACTTTCCCTACATTTAATAGTGTATCAGCTTGCTGTTGCACATCGCTCAGGCTCTTCAACCTAGCAGGCATTCTCAAAAGGATTCATGCATGCCCCTTGTCTGGGGCAGAATAGCTTATCTTCTGAGAAAATCTAGAAAAAAATGTCTCCCTACATGGTAAACCCAGATGGCTGAGGAAAAAGACAGAATTTTTTCTGTGAGTTATTACAATACTAGATCAAGTGATCTTCCCGGTCCATTGGTACTGAAACACCACTCACCAGCAAATACTGCCCCGTGTCTCCACATGTAGACTATTGGGTACTGACAACCATTTGGGTCCCCTCAGAGACTTCAGAGGAAGAACATGTCAGGACTGAAAGCCTGTTATTTTATGACAGAAGAACAAGCCACCCCCAATTTTGGAAAAGCCTATGATTTTGACTCTATCTACATCTTTATTTTCCTTTATCATTATTGCAAATCAGCATACTCAAACACACGTATTTTTCTGATAGATTTAATGCCCCTAAAGTAATGTTCCCAGAAACCAGGGTAAATAAATGCAAACAAAAAAAAGGTCTTGACAAAAACACCTTCTGGTCATCCCAAGTTAATATTCCATAACAATTCCTGCCTTTACCACTTGTGAATATCAAAACTATTCCAACCCTAGCAACTAAGCTTGTGTGCGTGCACAAAACCCCTAAGGCCATTGTTGCTGTATTGTGGATGCTATTCCTGGAATTCTTCAAGAAACAAAATAAAACACCCTAAGCCATAAAGTCTTAGGCACAGCCTTCAGCTTGTTTAGACTTTCAGCTGTTCAACACCTTAAAAACGTATCAATTTTTATTCCCCTCACTTAGCAATATGAGAAAGTTTTAAAAATACGCAATCGCAAATGTTATTTTCCATAGGACTCCTGTTCCATTCAAGACAGGAAAGATAAAGGCAAGGTAAATGCCCAAAATTTCACCATTCCGTACATAGCCCATGCCTCATTTGTGGCACATTTTCTCACTCCTGAATGCACAATTAATAAAAGACTCAACTTTTCCTACCATATTGTACATACGTATCCAAGTGCCTTACAAACACTGATCTAAATAGTATTTTTGATTTATTATCTTAAGTTTTAGATAGAAAAGTAAAAATCCTTTAAGTTAATGACAGGACTTATGTGGAAGGGAACTACTTTGGTAATTTAATGTACC
The DNA here is from genome assembly GCF_023638135.1 of Falco biarmicus. Classification (NCBI taxonomy): domain Eukaryota; kingdom Metazoa; phylum Chordata; class Aves; order Falconiformes; family Falconidae; genus Falco; species Falco biarmicus. Next base: position 83,958,720 of record NC_079289.1, read on the forward strand.
TTGGAAGCTGGACACTCCAGTTACAGACAGCCTCATTTTTTAAGTATATTGAGCATCCATAATCCCATATGATTTTAATGAAACTTACGGACTCCCAGCACCTTTGTGTCAGGCCCTGAAGTAAAGTACTTCACCTTGTTACAGAGAACAAGAGCCATTCGCTTATCCTCTTCTTTCCTTGCAAAGTCTTCCCAATGCCCTCCAAAAAGCCACAAAACATCTTTTTTCATGGGAAAAGAAATCAATTTATCCATTACATATTTTTATATATGTGCACACATACACCATTACAGAGCTGTAGAGAATTAATTCTATTCAATATAAAGCGATAGTGACACATGTAAACTGATGAACTGGAAAACTGGTTATAAGCAACATGATTATGTTTCTATATTCAAATTCAAAAGAGCACCTAAAACCAATGGGAAATTTGAAACTGTTCTCTGCAACATTTGTTTAAAAGCAGAAGCACTATTGTAAATCTAAGCATTTCCAACAAAGGGATGGCAAGACACTAAGAAAACCATTCCCAGAAACTAAATGGCCTTTCCAGCTGTGAGATGACATCTTCTTGGAAGACATTAAGGAATATAAGTTTCTATAAGCTTTTGTTTATATAAGCTTTTTTTAAAAGGATGCAAAATCAAACCCCAAAAATTCAAAATTAGATCGAATGTTATTAGGGCATATAATGCTCATGATGAAGCAGTAAAATCTAGCTAACACACTACAGTTTCAAACTGCTGTTTGAAAGCAGACAATATAACCAGAAGCTAACAACAAGCAACATAGCTTTGCCTTTGTCGCACATGATCTACTGAACGAAAAGCAGACCCTCGTAAAGAACACACCTCAGGCTATTAAAAGCAGATCAAAAGATAAAATATTCCCCTCCAATCTGAGGGGACTGTGTGCTTAGTAACAAATTATTGAACCTTTTACTTCTCAGCTGTTTCAAACTCAATCCAAAAAACTACAGACCAACCCCAACAAGAACAGAGGCTGTCCTGACCCCTTTTATGAACCTAGACTCTCTCTATAGGGGTCATTCAGTGTTACATACTTGTTAAAAATAGTATCTGAAGACAAAATTGTCTTTAGTACTTTAATCCATTACTGCAAGAATTTACTCAAATAATAAATTAGATCACCTATAGAAAGGGCAGTTCCTTCCCCTCTTAAATGATGAGTCCTAGAAACTCTTTTTAGCAAATATATTTGGCCTCAGCCTTCCTCCCTCCACTCCTTCACATCTTAAATTTATAAATAAACTACCTGTTGCCATACTGAATAGTGTCTTAAAAATGGAAGCACGGTACATTTCCAAACAATACAGAATGGCAGATGGAAGAACTTTCTAACCGAATTCAGTATTGTTTAGCAGCCCGTTTGCTCACGCAGCTCTGCGGTGCAGTTATGCCAGTCCATAGGTCACACACAGTATGAATTCAAGCATTTGTGGAGAGACCACAGGATGCAGAGCTGTTTGCATATAACACCCTCAGTAAGGTTTCCTGCCATAAGGAAACTTGGCATTCAAGCAGGGGATACTACTTCATCAAGCAACAACAAAAGTTTAAGCCTTCCTTGAATTAAATTAGAGCTTGGGCACTTTCTCCAATGCATAGTGGGGGGAAGGAAAAGGGGCACAGGCTGAAATGTACTTTCCTATGAAAAGGATCAATCTTTAGATCATTGGATTTTATGACCAAGACACGATAAACTAACTCTGATGTATTTTCGCTCTGTTACCCAGTAGATGTGATAAACTAATAGAGAGATACACAAAGTTTAATTATACTACAGTAATGGTCACTAATCTGTGGAAAATGAGTGGATGGTCTCTCTCTACTGTGTAGTTCAATGTTGCTAGCGGTACACCAAAAGACTGAATGCACAAAGATAATGAAAGTTCAACCAGATGCAAAAATTAATAAATAAACAAACAAACTCTGCAGGACTGGTGTGCACACAGAGAGGTGGTGATATATTTTTACTTTTTTTCAAGCTACGACAGGATTTCAATGGCCCACCACTGCAATGGGCTACAGGCACTGCTTAAAACCTCAGAGAATTAATTTTTTAGTTTCACATGCATCAGTACAAAAGGTTATTCTAAGATTCAATTCATTACGTTAATGAAAAACCAAACCACAGTTAAGCCTCTTATGCAAGTCTTGCCCACAGTTCTTCCAGTGTCACCTGAAAAATCACATTTTCTGCATGCAGCTTGAATGCAGGTGCAACATGAATTCCCACAAAAAGTTACTACTTTATAGCCATGACCTTATTTCTCAGTAGCAGCAACCTTTTTTGAGGGGAACTTTACCATCAGAGATGCAGACCTGTCAAATCTCATGTATAAGAGTCATTCAGCTCCCACCTTGGGCTCCCTTACCGTTATTTCTCCTTCATAGTAACGCAAGTGCTTTCCCTCAACTTGTGAACTTGCATGAGTAAATGCAGCTAGTCAGCTCATCACACACCGGGCAGATGAGATAATAGGGGAGGATAAAATCTGTTGTGCTGCACCTCGTAGCCCACTAGGAAGCCAAATCCCCAGATGTAGTTTCCTTGTGCAGATCCAATCCTTCCAAACATCCTGGTGTGCACAGGAAGCATCCATCCCATGGCTCAAGACAGAGGTATGCATTCCCATGACACAACAACAGACACAAGCCCGCACATCAGAAGAAGAGAAAGCAGAGGTCTGGAGGTGGCCTGGGCCAAGGACACCTTGCCCACATGTGAGCAAAACTCAGTTTGTTTCACTGAGTCAGACTAGCATTTTTCTGGGACTACAGGCAGACTGAGCCAGAGGCTGTCGCTGGCTAATCACTGAGGAGCTGAATGGGAGATGATCTCACCCGTAGGATGTTCTCCTCATTGTTTGTGAAGGGAGTAAGCCAGGATACTGAAAAATACTGTGTTTAAATTTAAAAAACAGCTTAGTTGTTTACACTCAGTCCAAATGTTTGGAAACAGGGAAGACCTACCCATGAAGGCAAAAGGAGAGGCACAGTTAGATTTCCAGGTCTCTAGGCGTGGAATAAAATTGGTTTAATATATGAATCCACTGATCCTAGATGTACTGAATGCAGATCTTACTGCTGTTACAAACCACCTGACAAGAAGATCATTCACAACCCACTGTGGAGACAAAAGGAACAGAAATATCTGAATGCTTTTAGACACTGAAACATGCCCTCTAGCCTGGAGTAGATGAAAAATCAGGACTAAGTGACCACTTAATTTCTGGACACAGATTACTCAGATTACTAATTTTCCATGCTGCTGCAGAACTGGTTAAGTAGGGCTCAGTGTCAAGTTCACCAGAACGCTGGGGAATACATAACACATGAAACTTCTCAAAATCCATCCGTCAATTTACCGGCTCTGACATCTTGCTTGGGCTGAGCTCTCGGAAATTTTCATCAGCTTTTCCAGTATTCTCTTCTCCTGTAGTATCAGGCAAAGCTTACGACAATTCATTTAAAGGCATTTAAAGATCAGACAGGTTTAGTATTATTTGGCTCGCTCTAGCCCTTCAATCAGATCATGTCTCGTCAGTAATTTATTACAGAAACTTTTAAAGTTCCATCTATATAAGTAATTTCCATTTAAATTATTATAAAATCCAAAAATCCTCAAAAAGTTTCTCAAACACTTTTGTTCTGTGATACTTTATCATGTTAATCAGCAGTCCACCACTGCTCACAAGAATCTCTTTCACCACGTAAAAATACAAAAAAGCGATAATCCTCTGAGAGGAACAGCAGACTGCTACTGAGAAGAAACTGTTTCCACTGCATGCAAACCACAGCAAATCTCTGAAATTCTCCATACTGCAGCTGCTAGCCAATACAGGGAGAACCTCTTCTCCTGGCTCAAGAGATTATCTCGAGGGAAAATATATCAAGGATCATGAGGCTCTCTGGTATTATGCATATACCAGACATCTCATTAAAATGCACACGTTATGTCAAATTGCTGAAGTCCTCCATTTTCCTGTGGCAAATAGGGTCCCTTCTTTCCTGGTTTGCATGTAACATTAGGTGGGCCAGGAAGCCTCTTCATTTAAAACTAACACATATTTTTTCCATTATGAAAGGTCATTTTCCTAACAATTTGCCAAGTTACCTATCAGAGATGAAATTTTCCATGGTACTCACACTGATGTTTTGGGACATGTTCTAGCTAAAATTTCCGAAACAAGCAAGAAAAATATCCCACCACATTTACTTGGTCATAGATGTAACGATTTCCATTTTCACGAATTCATATACAAGCTGTAGGACAGGGACTTCAAATTTAAGAAACAGGATAGGGAGCATTTCCTATCAGGGGTTCTCTTTTTGCAGACGCTGTTACAATCTGTCTTCTTAAAAGCACATTTTAAGCTTGTGGAGGAAGGCATAGCTCTTGCAAGTTTGATAAAGACTTGCTAGAGATACCAAATACATGAAGACAGAAATTTCCCAGTGGTCAAATTTGCACTGATTCTGGGGGAATGGGATGGAAAAAATCCCACCCAAGCCACAAAATAAAACAAATTCAAAATGAAAAACACCCAACATGCAAGACATATTGGGCAACCTGATGTATAAGAATTGCTGGTTATGCCACTTATAATATACATTAAGCAATTAATTCCATCTGTTCTCACCCTTATCAGAATGGACAGTCTTTCAAGACTTCTCCATAAACAACTGTGTCATCCCTTAAGCAATGAAACTGAGGTTTCTGGAAGAGCTGAAACTATTTGCTTAGCAAAAAGAAGAAACACCACACACCAAAACATATAATGCATTTGATAACTTTCTTGTCTAGGTCAATACTATAAATGGTTTAAATGTTAATTAAATGGGTAGATTGAGAGAGCAAGGTACTGAAAGGTAAGACTAATACCCTGGGGTATCAATAAAGAAACTGCATTCAGGAGGCTTCACAAAATGTAGAGCTCTTGCTTTAACTTTTAGACTTCTGTTGGGTCTATTAACTGCAACAGTTCAGATACAAACATAACTGAGGAAGCACAGGGTCACTGGATCCATTTAGCTACGGGGTTATAGAGAATTGTGGGAAGGAAAATGAAGCTATTCGGTATTTGCCCCATTTCTTCTGTTCTTTCATAGTCAGAAACACCAGCCTCACTGCGCCTTTTTTCTGACCTAATGTGAGCACGCTTATGCTTTGCTCTCAGAGAACATGAAAAACTGCACTTAGCATAGGTCATGAAACCTCACTGCAAAATATCACGGTTAATGGTTGTAAACCTTAAATGCTATTCTGCTGTTTTCAGCTTGGCTGACTGCTCACCTGCCGTAAGCGGGCAACCTGCCTTTTGTCACAGCTTCCCCTGCCCTGAGACGTCTCCAGACACATATACCTGCAGCCTTTCAGTGTGGGGAAGGCATAACAGTGTTTTGGTAAAGTAGCCTTGGTGTTCTACTGGAATAAGAGTGTGAAGAACTATTGTACAGGGGGCTGGAAAAGAGACTCTAAGGGTGAAAAAACTAGAGGTGTGAAAAATGATCTGGTTTTGCTAGAGCTTGAGGCAATTATTTTCTCTGTGTTTCAACCATTGTGACTGCAACAATCATTCTGTTCTAAACTCACTCTAGAATAAAACCTACTCAAACCTATTCTGTATAGATTTTGTTCCAGTTCAGAACTACCAGAAATGTTGGAAAGCCTACTTTGATTTTTCAAGCTTGTCATTAAAATCTGCCCCCACGAACACGCGCATATCTCAATTTCACACAATTTGAATTTTCATATAAAGCTTGAGAACTACCAGCCTCCAGCAGATTTCCAGATGTGTAGGGGTGCACATATATGAGTGTCCATGCATGAGGGAATTAACCATGTACATTTGTGTGTGGAAGGACACTAAAAGCACTCCCTTCATCCATTATGCCAGACAGAACTCTTCAGGAGAAAAGAGATCCCAGCTTAAACTGCTTTACATACAAGGATCCATCTCCTCCAGTAACATAAACTGAGATGGCTCTGTTGGAGGAAAAAGAATTGTCATTATATTGTTCAGGTGGGTTCAGGTCCATTCTTAGTTTCCCTCAAACTCACACTTGAATATGTTTTATTACAATGGGGGGGGGGGGGGGGGGGGGGGGGAGGGGAGGGAAGGTCTCAGCTGCAATAAGCCAGCCCAGTCCCTGAGCATATTAAAGCATGCTCTTCCTCTGCTAGAGTCACTGCGCACCTTTTTACCCAAGAAGCTTAACTGGTAAAATTTCCATTTATTTCTAGAGATATCTGGACAGCTCAAGTACCGCACAGCAATTCATTATGACAATGTCATGATCGTTACTGCTCAACTTTTTCTATACATTGTCTCATGCTGATCTTCCATTTACATTTCTTTATATGAGAGGGTTTCTAAACATAGTTAGAGAAGTCAGCCTCTACTACTGAAGATCATACTGTTGCAGCACAACAAAACCCACAGGCAGAAAGCCAAAATTATGGTGTACTGTGCCGTGTATTTATAAATCAACATCCTCAAACTCCAGCAGGTATTAACCAGAGGTGCAGCAGTAATAAGTTGGATGGATCAACATTGTGGGATTCCTTAAATAATAACAGAAAAGTAGTAATGTATTAATAGTCAATGCAAAGAATATGGTCACCTTAATTTAAGGATGCAGAAATTTTATAATACAAAAGTAAATGGCATCTGGCTAATTCAGAAACATTTGCTTGAATGCTAATTTTGACCAATTAAAAGATTCTCCTTATTTTTAGGGGGTCATGCACTTGGACCATGGTTTTTTTCCACTATCCATGTTCACTGGCAAACCACAAAAAACTCCAGACTGCTGTCACTGGCCTCCTGCTTATTCCCTATTGCCCCTTGAGACATGACACTGCATAATCCTTCTGCTGCTACTCTCTTGCCCAAAACCTGCTATCTGGGTATGAACGTTAGCATTACAATAAAAGACAACACCTTACAGTCCCATAAAAGGATGCCAGAATTATTTATCCCCAGGAACACAAACATAACACACTTCTAAGACCTCATGTATGTAGTTTTAGTGCTTTCTTTCCCCAAATGTTGTTCAAATATCTGCTTACAATACTGAAAGACTGTCTTGCTATGTATTTTATCCTTTACGATTTACAGGTGGTTTTTGTTTGTTTGTTTTGGGGAGGAAAGACAAAAGTGAAAAAATAACACTGAGGGATCTTACATTGAAAACAAGGCTCAAGAATATTTGCAGTAATGGAAAGAAAGCTTTCAGCCTTCTCTCACACATAATTTATGCACTAATAACTGAGCATGACTTCATTGCTGTCCTCAAGCATAACTGTCTGAAGACATTTGCATAGTTACCTAACAAAAAATTTCTGCTTGTGAATCAATCTGAGAGAGTTTTCTATGTATATGTTCATATACATATTCATTCTTCTTGAACAAAGCCACAGCTTTCTGTAGTTGAACTCTAATGTTGAACTTCTAAGTGTCTTTTATTGCCTTGACCCATTTCACGGTTGTGCTTTCCTCCCTCCCAAAGTCAGTGGTGTGATCCAGCCACCTGGGGGCATGCAGTAGGCCCCAGCATCTTCTCTGCCAAACATCACTGCATCTTCACCAGATGCAATGAGACGACAGGAGGGACAGAGCACTCTGACACCTGAAGGGGGAAAAAACTACTCTGTCATTTTTCCCTCTGGCTTCAGCTTACACTTACGTAAATGAAAAGTATCTCCACTGCAAAACCAGTGACAACAGCAAGGCAAGCAACTCTGCTATATTTAGCAATCCCTGCCTTGTTACTGGTTATTTTGTCATTTGAATTCCCTATTAAAAAACAGAAAGTCACATCCCTAGCTGCAGGAGACTGCCATGTGGTGATACATCATTCTGTTCCTCTTGCCGTTCCTCTGTTCCTCAAATGTCACAATGGTAAACTTCAACCTGGTCTCATTGCTTCACCATTAACAAGAACCAGAAGGTCAAGAGAGGCATTTTGGAGAATGTAAAAAATAAAGGCAGCTTCAAAAAAAGTGCAAGTTTATACATCAGGTGCCATCTACTTCCAAGCAGAATCAGAAGGATTATATCAAGTCAAAAGACAAAGAGTATCAAACAAGATTTCGATTACTTCTAGCTTTTGAGCATAGGGCAATCAAAAAACTATGTACTACACACAGTACTTACAATAAACTATTCTACCACAAATAGCTTGTGCACTTGAAGTTCTCTCTTTTTTTATTAATTCATGGGGTTTTCAAATCCAGCTGTTTGTGTGCTAGTGATACAAATTGACACACACACCCGCCCCCAAACAAACTTGCAATCCATCCTATATTGTCTGATTGCTATGTTTTCGGTATCGAATGAAATATGATGTTGCCCAGATTTAAGGTTAAGAGACAGTTATTCCTTTTCTAACATTACTTTTTCAAATAAAGGGAGAAAGGTCAGACTAATAAAGCATCATTTGTGATATTGCTATACATTTTAAGGTGACATGCTACAGACATAGTAAGTCTCTGAATTGATCTGCAGTATGTATAAAATTAAGTTAATGAAAATGTAGTAACAGCACTGACTCAGATCAATCTCATTAGAAGCCAACATGTGAATGAGTGCAGAGCTTCAACGAAGCCAGAACCTTCATGATGGCAGCAGGCACAGGAAAGAGCCAGAAGACAGACTGCACTTACTCAGAAAGAGGACTTTCAGCCAGGTCATTTCAGTAAAGCAGTAGAAGACAAAGAGTTTTAAAGCAAGGTAAAACAAAACTCACAGCTCTTTTTGGTTTTTTGGGGTTTTTTTTGCTTTTATGCAGGAGCAATTCCTTCAATCTTGAGTCTGGGAGAGAAAGAGCAATCTTCAGAAGGTGGCAAACTGAAAGACAATTCTACATCACTATCTTTGAACCACAGGTCTTACTCTTAAGTGTAAAAGCATCAAATATGTAGTTTTTTTCTAAATATGCCCAACACTTAACTCTATTCTGAAAAGTGATGAACTTAAATACAGCACCTTGTGCTGATTCACAAGTTTTGCTACTGGATGTTGTGCAGCCCTGATTCACGCAGGGAGGTAAACTGTAGCTGAATTTCCTTTTCTCACACAGTGGTGCTACCGGAGCAACATCCAGGCTTGGACAATGGTCAGGCCACTGTAGATGACCATCTACAGCCATTGTAGATGGCCATTGTAGACTGTCAATCAAAACCATCTACAATCTCGTCAGAAGCTGAAGGATATGGACAAGGAACAGAAATCCTTTACAACATTTCTTTTCCTCAAAATCCAACTTTATTCTGAAAAATTACACCATTAGAAACACCTGTAGCAATCCTCAGCATTATCCTCACTAAATCAGTGGAGACTTTTGCAGGTATCATGTCTTAATTGCTTTTACTTCCAAACCCAGTCTTCTCATATTTGGAAACAAGGTGCGGTAAACTAACATTAAAACGTTTGCACAAAATTAAAGAAGTGAGCTCATAATTTCAACTCAGATATAAACAATCTTAAATTCATTATTTAAACACTTAATTGAGAACATGCACTTTTAAAGCTCATGTCCCACAAAGAGTTGGGATGTTTCTGCTTCCTTCCACAACAGAAATGAAACATCATAAGGAAGGTCATGGTTCAAAGCAGTTTCAGGGCAAGCTCCGAATTCCTGCTAAATCAGAGCTTGTCTCACAAAAAAAAGAACCAAAACAAAACAACAACAACAACAACAAAACTTAAGAAAAGGTTTGATCAAGGGGGACTTGTGCCTTATCATGGATGATACTGTTTAAACAATTCTTTTCAAGATTCTCACAATCATACTCAAAATAAACCCCTGCCTGAAGACATTCAGGAAAAAGAGGAAATGCAAAGGCATTTTATATCTAGTGTGAAATGTTGACAGCCCAAATACTGGGAGAATGTGCAGTTAAATTCCCTTAAATGGCCTCCATTCAGGTTCTGCACTTAGAAAGGCTGTACGAAAGCACAGTGTTTACACATACACCAGCAGCACCATGGCATGCAGAATCCCTCACACCCATCTTTCAGGGCACTCCTGCTCAAACATGAGTGTCATCTGGCTGGTGCTGGGGTGAGTAAGGTTACTCATACTTCTCCACCTTTCTTTGCTGCGATAATCATTTCACAGCAGGAAACACCAAGAGGGTATAGCCTTCTCCCTGATTAGTTTTCAGTCTTACCTAATAAGTTATTATTGTCCAGTGCATTAATCATTTTTCTTCTCCTAACTGCATCCCACTTTCCCATACTGTTCTCACAGCAAGGATTTCAAATCCATACAGGGTTAAAAACTACAGTCCTATTAAAAGCTTAGCTATAGCCTTGTTATTTTTCCCCTCTAAAACTTAACATTGGTAATAACAATGAAGAGGGCTCTAATCTGGATAAAGATGCCAAAATCGATGTTTTCAGTACTCTACCATCTAAGTCTTCTTTAAATATATCTGTAGAGCCACACAATAGACATACTCCTGGAGAAGTATATATTTGTACTTTAACTCCAGACCATGACAAAAGTCAAAGAAGCTATTTTATAGTTGGCAACAGTAAAAAATGTTATGTAAACAACAGCTAGTGTAGAAAAAGCTGTTAGAAAAAGTACCTTCCGCAATGCAACGTTTCACTGCAGGCAGCCATATTGCAATTTTTTACCAATAATCTCCAATGTAAAACCCAAATATGTTTCAAACCTACAGGTTTCAAGAATACTCACATCACATACCAGTCTTCTGGATTACTTTACACAGGATGAAGATTCCCCATTCCCAGTCAAAGTTCAAGTTCTTGCCTGTCCGTGTTAACACACTCCATAATGCAGTTACTATCATCGCTGCACTGGTGCCTACAGTGAATGGACACTAATTCCCACACCATATCTTTATTTAATTGAATGTATAGCACACTTCTCTTAGCTTCCTGAAGTCATACGTATGTATAAGCACTTGCCATCCTTAGCGTCATTAGCCTATTTATTATCATGAGCAGGTTTAATATTGTGAGAATGGGAATTCAGTTCCTTATACACTTGATTTTTCTCTTCCCCAACCCATTAGGCACTAAGGACTTTGTGCCATGATTCAGGAAAAGGAATGAGGTTTTAGAAGCAATTAAAGTACTTCTTTTCCCAAGTCTGACCTTTTGTACAGTTCTGCAGTGCCCTCAGAAGTAAAGGAGACGAGTTCAGGTTCAACCCACACACAAGTGCTCAAAAAGCCATCAACTGTGCCATATAGTAACTGCAAATGAAAAATACATCTGCAAATGACAAATGGCTTGCTTTCAAACAATGCTTCCTCCCAGAAATCTGTCTAACAGAATCCTCAGAAACAATGTTCCCATCACCATGGACATTTGCTTCTATGGTATTCAGATAATACCCTGCAAGTTCCATACCATACATATAAAAGAAACATTTCATTCAAGCTCCGCTCTCCTGTTCAACCCCTAGATATGCGCTGGGGCTGTATACAGTTCCTGCATTGTCCCCACCCCTGTAATACATTATATAAAAACTTGGCGACATTCATGCTCTGAATATGTCTTCCTCCCATCTGCTGATACACTGCTACTTCCACAGTTTGCCAGGCTGTACAGGTGAAATATTAGTCCAATCCAAAAGTTACCAGAGTCCCAGTGGAGACACATTAATAAACTCAGCTGCACTCAGATCACAAATTACCCCAATGTACAATGCCATCCCTCCTAAAACCAGTCTCCCTCATGTGAAATGGCTGTGGTGAAAGGTAATCTCTCACAAAGAAACACTAGGACAAATTCATCTAGAACCAAGACAGAGCAACTGAAAAAGAGAACTTGTATGTCAACAAGAGGGATGCCCCAGATGATTTAAATATTCCAGAGATGCACTGAAGATGCAAAGCAACTCCTTAAAAGTAAATAAATAAAATGCTCATTTAAGGAGATTCCTGTTAATACTCATCTGTGGAATACAGTAAAAAACATGATGGAATTTTGTTTCATTTCTGATATCCATTTACATTTCTAAGCAATACAAAAAGCACACCCAGGGAAAAGTTACACTGAAAATAAAGGGTATAGATTGTAGTAATTGAATTATGCAGAATTTTCAGTGCAGGCTGAGGTAACCATAAAAAATCCAGATAAATGCATTTCCTGAGCAATTGATTCTGCTCTGAAGCTGTGTCCCAGCATATGGAAAGCCACACAGAATGGGTCCACTTGGTCACACCCAGGGCAGACTAAGATACAGGCTTAAAAAGACTTTGTTTTGCAGCAGAGCCAGGCTGTTTGGTCTCATTGGCATACATGTATGTTATGTTCATTGGTACACACTTTACATGTATGTTTATATATATATATATATAAAAAATTATGAAATCTATATAAATAAATGAGAAAAACTATTCTAAAGATCCAAAAAGAAATATGCACACATCAGCTTCCGGTGCCTACCACAAATATACATACCTCCTACCTACCGCCCTTAGGCTCAGGTCCACACTGTTCTTCAAGGTCGGCTCCTTCAGCTTTCTTACCTATTCTGCTTTCCTAAGTTTCCAGGCTCTGGGACAACACATCAATATGTTTACCCCGGTATGAAGGAAGTTTGATTAGAAGGCAGAGTAAATGTAGGCAAGGCAATAGCAATAAAGAACTGGGAAGCAAAGTGCTCAGTCACAGAGCAATCCTGCACTGCAGCTGCCTTCAGCCATCGCTGTATCAAATGGATTCCCTTCCTCCCTCCCACCCTGCAAGACCAAATGTCTTACCAACAGACAGTTCAGTTAATCATCAGATAAGAAATCAATCTCTCTTGATAAGGAGATTTAGAACATCATATAATAAGAACATGTTTTGCAGACAGGCAAACAACTAGATGACTGCAATGTCACACAGAAAATTGTTTAATGAGATCCTTCATACCTGCTGTTTTTCCACTTTAAACCATACAGCTACAACCCAAAACTCACATAGAATTTTGGTTAAATAACTTAGGATTTCAACTACCATGAAGTCTATAGAAGTCAAAATGTGTTAATAAGTATTTCTTAACAGTAAGCGTAGTGCTGGAGACAGCTTAGAAATGTTAACATGTTAAATCACTTAAAATGTTTAATCACACTAATACCGTCTGGAAGTCGTACCCATACCTCCAGCCTTACAAACCACATTCCTCAAACTACTCAGATCTGTGAACAGCAACTCTCACCTTACAGATCTTCACTATAATCACCTAGATGCAAAACAGAAGCACAGAGACCCCTGGATTTAATTGCATTTGGGGAATAATTCATATAGATATACACAGAAAAGCATATAGCAAAAGGCTAACCATTGATTTCATAAAATCATAGAATGTTTGGGTTGGAAGGGACCTTAAAGATCACCTAGTTCCAACCCCCCTACCATGGGCAGGGACACCTTCCACCAGACCAGGTTGCTGACAGCCCCATCCAGCCTGGGCTTGAGCGCTGCCAGGGATGGGGCACCCACAGCTGCTCTGGGCAGCCTGTGCCAGTGTCTCACCACCCTCACAGTGAAGGATCTCTTCCTTACAGCTAATATAAATCTACCTTCTTTCAGTTTAAAGCCACCTCCCCTTGTCCTGTCACTACATGCCCTTGTACAAAGTCCCTCCCCAGCTTTCCTGTAGCCCCTTCAGGCACTGGGAGGCTGCTGTGAGGTGTCCCCGGAGCTCTCTCTTCTCCAGCCTGAACAACCCCACCTCTCTCAGCCTGTCTTCATAGGAGAGGTGCTGCAGCCCTCTGATCACCTTCCTGGCCCTCCTCTGGAGTCATCCTAACAGGTCCATGTCCTTCTGATGTTGGGGGCCCCACAGCTGAATGCAGTACTCCAGGTGGGGTCTCACAAGAGCAGAGTAGAGCAGAAGAATCCCCTCCCTCGACCTGCTGGCCACATTTGTTTTGATGCAGCCCAGAATATGGCTGGCTTTCTGGGCTGCAAGCACACATTGTCAGGCCATGTTAAGCTTCTTGTCAAGCAACACCCCCAAGTCCTTTTTCTCAGGGCTGCTCTCAGTATAAAGGAATTTGGGGGAGCAAAGGTAAGGAAACAGAGAGTGTCTGAAGAGTGTACTCTCAGAAATGGCACAGCTTTCCCAGTTATGCACCTAATAGAGGCAATAGGGGTTTACTATGATCACTTGTTTCAGCCTCCCCTATATATAGCCCATAAGATTTCCCCATACTAAATCCTGTTAAAAATAGACCTGTTTTTAGAATGAACATCCTTGGTTTAAAGTTTTTTAATGATGAAAAACTTTAAAAACTTATTAGTCTAATAAGTGCTATTATTTTTTAAAAACCCTGCATCTTGCTTTTAGTCCCAGGATGTCCCACTTCAGATTTCCAACACTGGATGTTGGTAAACCTCTCTTGAGCCCTTTCCTCACCGTGACATTTCTAGGCAATAATCCAATCACTTCTTTCTTTTGGATCCATTCAAAACAATGTGACCCAAGCGGCTTTACAGCAAGTGGCTTTCGAATGTTTCATGTACTGCAGTGGACTGCACCTTGTGACTCTCACCCCAAGTGCGTAGAGCAAAACACTTGTGCACCTGGCAGGTAATTTGCCCAGCCGCTCCTCTGTCTTCTCACATTCACGTCAAGGGCTACTCCCGGGGCTGACCGCTCATCAGCTCCCCCGAGGTTTTCCAAAACTCTGCTCTGGGGTGCAGAATCCCCAGCTAACTGTTCCTCGCGGTGCACCCCCGCATCGGCACGCTGAAATGCACAGTGGCTGGCTGCACTCATGACTACTCGGTAACCCAAACTACTTTCTCTAAGTGGTTCTCAGCCTGTAGCATTTACTCCTTTCTTTTATAGTCACGCAATAAAATGTAATAATAAGTAGACTATTTTTTTTTTAAAGCAAAAACCTGGAAGAAAAATTTAGGCAGCACACAGGAGCTCATCTTCACCTGAGCGCCGCGGATCCGCTCACCTGCTCAGTGACAGAGGGGACAATTACGCGCCCGTTCCTTCACCCCCTCCACTGAACCGCCACCACAAACAGCATCGCTGCCGGGCGATCCGCCGCCTTCAGTGTGCACGGTACCGCACGGTAGAAAGCACCAAGAAATAAAGCCGGGAAGACGTGCGAGCGCCTCCCGCCAGGCTACGAGCGCCAGGAGCCGCGGAGCGAGGGCAGCCAGAGCCCCGCGGCCGGACCGGACCGGCCCAGCGCGGCGCCCGGTCGCGGCACTCGCTCGCCGTCGGGACCGCGCCGCAGGCTGCGCCTCCTCCGCTCCCTCCAGCCCTTCTCTCGGGGAAAAGAAGCCCCCAGCAGCTGCTGTTAAGAAAGGGACACTTACCGGGAACCTCGGCAGGAGGAGAAAAATCCACAGACTCGGCAGCATCCCCGCCGCCGCCCAGGCGGCCGAGGGCTGCTGATGCCAACTCCGCAGCTCGGCGGAGCTGGGGGTGAGGTCCCGCTGCCGGCGCCGGGCTCAGCTCCCGGCTGGGGCTCGGGGCGCACACGCCACGCCGAGCACGCACGGAGCCACGCAGGGCACGGGCAGAGCGGCCCCGGCCCCGCAGGTGCAGCCCTGCGGCAGCCAGCCTCGCCCCTTCCTTCCCTTCCCCGCCCGCAGCGGCCGGGGCGGGCTCGGCGCCCAGCCGTCCCCGCCGCCCCGCGCCGCTCCGGCTGCTGCCGGGCGAGCCCCGCGCCGCTCCCCAGCGGCCGCCCTCCGGCAGCAGCCGCCCCGCAGCGCCGCTCGCCGGCGGGAAGCGGCCGGCTGGGGCCGTGCCGGGGATGCGGGGCGGGAGCCGGAGCCGCCGCCGTCGGGGCGGAGCAGAGCGGAGCGGGAGCGGCCCGGCAGCCGGCCTTCTCCCCTCTGGCCCCGCTCCCCGGGGCGCGGGCTGCCCGCCCGGGTCCCCGCCCGCCGGCGCGGGTGTCCCCTTCCGACGCGGCCGGAGAAGGGTGCGCAGCCCGCAGCGCGGCGCTTCCCGTCGGCACCGTCCCCTTCTCCTCAGCCCCGTCTCGGCTGCGTGGAGCTAGCAGCTCAGGAGGAGATTCAGTGGTGACTCAGAATGGGCTTGGAAAGGGAAAAAAAATCCTATTTACAGTTTTAGGAGTTTTCAGCCATTAGCGAATAGTAGCTGTACCTGTTCCGTGTGCTGGGTGAGGGAAGCGTCCAGAGGGGAGAACAGTGTTTAAGAGTATGATAAAAGGCACTTGTAGCTGCCCTCCCTACAGCTACATACAATAGTTCTCAAGCTTTATGACCACCGCTTCTAATGGTTCAAGTGAGCTAGATTTTTCAAACAGCTGCAAGTATTACTTGTATTCCGAAATATTTGGAAAAAAATTGAAATATTCCAAATTTCAATAGTAACCAAGCAAAACAGCATCTTCATTCATCCAGATGAATAGAATGATCCATTCACCCTCATAGGCATCCTCAGGCATCTGAAGAGTTTGCATACCAGGCATCTAAGAAAGATAAGAAAACTAATTTAGCAGTTACTATATTTCCTAGCATATTAAAATACAGTTTTGAAACTGGTGCAGTAAACAGAGGTGCGCCACATGAAAATACTTCAGAGGCTTTTCTTTTTCACAGCTGTAACTGACTTTCAAACTGATCTAATTTTATCATTTTCAAAGAATTTCAATGCGTGCAGGCAAAACCTCCTGCTTGACTTTCTCACGTAAAATTTTAGCATAAAAACTGCAGTTTATGCACAATAGCAATGTAACATTACTTGTTACCTTCAAATTCCTAGAGCTGTGTTTTTAAGAAACTACAGTGCTTGTATTCTTCTAAATGACACGTATGTTGGGAAGTTTATACTTAGGAGGTACAATGTTTACTTGGTTAGTATAGAAATACAACCCCTTTGAAGGCTACTTTGAGGTTGCTACATGTACTCACAACATCATTCTTTGACTTGGGAAAAGCTATTGAAGAGACCTACTCCACGCTTGAATGCTCAGGTATGTTGTTTGTAATTATCAGAATAACACATTGGGTCTCTATAACAGTGTGAATCATTATCAAGAAAGATACACAGGTGAATATATTCTGTAATGCATGGTTTAATTTCAAGTTTTAGAACAACAGCTTCAGATTTATGTGATTTTGTCCAGTTTCATCTTACAAATGGCATTTTGGGGGCTGGTGGAAGGGAGGGCTGATAGCCATTTGCACAGCAGCCAGAGAGCTCAGATACAGCGTTACCAACCGGGATACTCAAGTACAGGGAGAATTTCTGAGAAAAATTGCAGACCTTTTGTGTTTCTGTTGGGATAGAAAGCAGTCGCTTTTACAGACTGGAGGCCCCATAGCCTCGCCCCATACCAGTCCATACTTACTAAGCATCCTTTGTGATCCCTAACAGACCACAAGAACTGAGGGCTTTATAAATTCAGGATTACAGAAATATGTGTCCTGTTTAGAATCAAGGTATTCTTTTGATATTTCTTTCATAGCCAAGAAGGCCAACAGCACCCTGGCTTGTACCAGAAACAGTGTGACCAGCAGGACTAGGGATGGGACTGTCCCCCTGTGCTGGGCACTGGTGAGGCTGCACGTTGAGTGCTGTGTTCAGTTTGGGCCCCTCACTGCAAGAGGGACATGGAGGTGCTGGAGCGTGTCCAGAGAAGGGCAGTGAAGCTGGTGAAGGGTCTGGAGTACAAGTCTTACGAGAAGCGGCTGAGGGAACTGGGATTGCTTAGCCTGAAGAAAAGGAGGCTGAGCAGAGGTCTTCTCGCTCTCTACAACTACCTGAAAGGAGGTTGTAACGAGGTGGGGGTCGGTCTCTTCTCCCAAGTAACAAGCAACAAGAGGAAATGGCCTCAAGTTGCGCCAGAGGAGGTCTAGATTGGATATTAGGAAAAATGTCTTTACTGAAAGGGTTGTCAAGCATTGGAACAGGCTGCCCAGGGAGGTAGTTGAGTCACCATCCCTGGTGGTGTTTAAAAAACGCATAGATGTGGTACTTAGTGGCATGGTTTAGTAATGGACTTGGCAGTCCTGGGTTAACGGTTGGACAATACGATCTCAAAAGGTCTTTTCCAGCCTAAATGATTCTATGGTTCAGTCTCCATCAGTAACACTTGCATCACTGTAGAGAATTACCCAACTATGGTCCCAGGCTGCAGCTTTATTAGGAATGACTCGTAGTGCTCATAGCCCTTTTCCAGAGTGCTGGGGCAACTCTCTTGTCATCTGGGTCAGTTGTTTTCCAGTCAGTGTTCTTCTCTGGATATGGAACTGCTAA
Source organism: Falco biarmicus (assembly GCF_023638135.1). Classification (NCBI taxonomy): domain Eukaryota; kingdom Metazoa; phylum Chordata; class Aves; order Falconiformes; family Falconidae; genus Falco; species Falco biarmicus. Next base: position 83,976,971 of record NC_079289.1, read on the forward strand.
CTCCACACACCAGAAATCAAGGAACTTAAACATTATTGACATCCCGGTTCACACAGCCACAACATCTTCCGGATGTGAAGAAATTGCACAAAAAACCACAGTTCAGTTCAATAATGTTAATAATAAACAAAACCTAGTTTGCCTTCGCTTCAGGTAGCCTAACAGAGTGTTCTGCAAGCTTTTATTTCTCCTCACCTTCATCTAATCTTACAGTAAATACCAGAAAACTAGGTTATTGATGCAATTTGCTAAAACAAATTTTTTTCAGTAAGAGAAATAGAAATGAAATAGAAAAGAATTTTCTAATAAACAGCCATGGCTGTTAACAGCGAGAGCTACTGTGGGTTAACTGTTTACATTTCACTCCTGAATAACACAGGTGCTAGAGGAAGAATTTGAGAACAAAAAAGAAAGCTTTGTCAAGGAAGCTGAGATACGGAAATTCTCACTGTTGAGTTGAGCACTCCCTGGGCTATTTTCCAAAAGCATAATTGCAGTCATAATGAAGAGAGAAGGAGTGTACATTTTGCTAACTTGATCATGGTTTTGAGCTGTCACTTGGTGGAGGTCTGCATAAAAAAAAACCAACCAAAAACAGAGACTTCAGCAATGTCTTCCATTGGTCAGAAAGTTAAGGAAGCTACTTCAATACATGCGTCTTATTGCTGTATATTTTTTCAGCAGTTTGAGATTGTGTATGTTCTGCATTTTAAATTAAGAACTTTTTGCCATTTGTGTAAAAAGGGCCCCTATACAAACTTTAACATGGCTTGTCATACTGATGTGCTTCTCTCCACTGCCAGTTAAAAGGGGAAAAAAAGTCAAATTCATGTTTTGAAAAAATTCCTGTGTTTATGCACTAATGAATAACATTTCAAGAAGAAATACAGTAATTGCTGCAGAAGCAATAGCATCACTATGTTTCTTTAAACCATTCATCAGCTCTTCCAGCATTCCTTCTTGAAATAAGACATTCAATCAATGTTGTCATGCCTGCTGTTTTAATTTTATTAAAACATATTTAATTTAATTTGAGACTGTTCCTTCACAATTTCTGCTTGACAGGTGTGTGACATATGGGGTTTCCTGGAATTTGACATAACCCAGTCAACTCTGTTTTATTCAGCGAGCATCATAAATGTGCATGAGATCAGTGTAATCAAGTGGCCATGGGATCCAAACCCATCTTCTTTTCTTAGGACTTGGATTTTGTGTTTCTAACAATGGTATTGGGCTGCAAATCAGAGCTTCTTGTCACTAAGCACCATTTTTATGTATGCAGCATGAAGAGGTTTTCTTATTGCAAAGCCAAGAAACTTACCTCTGAGAGAAAAGTAATATTTTCCAAGCTTCATTCCATTTATTCATGGTCATCTTAGCCTCCTCTTCCTCTCCATACTGAATAAGTGTTGTCAAAAGCAGGATGTGAGTGCAGAAAATATTATACAAGAAGAATGAAGCTTTTTCTTGTGCAAGAGGGCAACATTTTCAAAAGGCAATTATTTAAGGTTCTTCTTAATGTTAGATACTACATGAACAGGAAAATTATATGTCACAGGCTTAGAAATGAAAAAGGAGGAACTCATGTCATTAGCTGTTCTGAGACAAGGCCATTTCTGTTTCAGCCAGGGAAAAGATTTAGAAAAGCAGGTAGTTACAAAAAGCTTTTCAGGATAATTACAGCGTCTCCTGTTATTTTTAGAAGAGAACTCAAAAGTGGACTTAAAGATATATCAAATAGAGCAACTTCTTTCTCACGTAAAATAAGGAATCTATTTACTTGCCTCTGGTTTTCTTTAGTACATTTAAAAGAAAAATAGTAAGAGAATGCACTTATGAGTGTCTCACTGTGCTATGTTAAACCAATTACTGCCTAGAATGAACTTGTGCAAGCTAAGGGAATGCTCTTACAGCCCCCATTGCTGTGTGTACTATTTCCATAGACCATTATTTTGGTGTCAGCTATGGCATTCTTTGCACAAGCAAGAACTACACAAAGTGATTATGAGCTGTAGAATGAAATGCTGCATAAAGACATGTTCCACAGTAGGACATCAGGAAGTGGTCCTCAAGGCAACTCTAAAGGGACCATTAAAAGAACTTGAATATGTGTGACACACCTTCAAAGCATAAACTGGGAGCCTAACATATAATTTCACCCTAAATGTACCAAGGTACTTTTTAGAATTACCATTTTACTTCAAAATAGCTAGCTACATTTCTATCAGTTAGCAAATCCATCAGTAAAGTGTCTGTATTTTTCACAAATGTTTTATTGCAAAGTTTTAATGGCCTGTACAAAATACAGAAACATTTCATGAAACTAGTAGTTTCCTATACATAAAATCTGTGAGGTTCATCAAGAAGACAGCTCAATGTCACCTAAATGTTAGTGATCATCTAATTGTTGATTTACAAGATTTAGGACTCTTTTGAAGATACAGAGGAAAAAATAAAAAACACACTAAAATGCCACACCACAGAGAATGAGCATATACTGTCTTCTCCTAGCTCACTAATTATTTTTTCTCACACTTAGCCTCAATATTTTTGCTGGAGATGTGAAAAATTATGCCATTTCTTCTAACAAAATCTCGCTAAAACTCTAGAAGATTACTATAGTTACTTTGGCTGAAAATGCATACACAGGACCCTCAGAGCTTGCCAATAATATGTGGTTTGCAAAAATTTCTAGGGTTTCAGATGAAACTCTTCTTTTTCCTCTGTTTGCTGTCACTGAACTACTCTAGGATCAAGATATTTCAGCAGTGTCTTTTCATCATCTTGTCTCACTGCATCACTTCGATATATGCCAACTAGAAAATGAGTTTATAAAACTACAGGGTTCACACACTGGATTAACATAGTGTACCAAAGCATTGACCCTCAAATTTGTCTTTCATTTATGGAAGTATTCTGCTGCAAGCAAAGATACTTGTTAACGCCAACACCAAACATTTAAAGCAGGTTTTATACACCAAAGTTTTCCATTCTGGTCAGAAAATGAAGGGGCATTTATCTCAAATAAACTGATTCCACTTATCCTTGACAAGAAACAGTGCTTAGGAAGTGGGAAGCTGCATTCTGCATTTGAAAGAGGGTTTGGAAAAACATCTTCACAGCAAAAATACTTCCATTTATTTTATAAAAGAATTCTTCTCCCATCGGAAAACTCAATGCTGTGGCAAGAGTCACTAATTTGTCTTTCTTTCATTTGTGTTATGCTTTGCTCAGTGCTGTTGTTCAAGTTGTAGTCTTATGAGATGTTTTGTGCAAAGAGAAAAGCTGTCATCTCGAATGAAGTGTTTCTTCAATGTGGTTTAAATGACTTCCGAACACAGCCCAACTGTGTTGCCTTGAACCCTATAGAAAGATCGTATACACCTACCTTCTGTAGGCGGTTTCTATGCAGACATCCAGTTTTGTCTTTGTAGAAATCACATCTTCCAATGTACACTCTACTTCTTAGAGCCCTTAGGGTACAATCACATCTCCTTGCTGGCTGTCTCTCCCTTAGCATATTAAGGCAACTGCTAGTCCTTGCGTTTCCAGTTCAGAGAAGCCCATCAGTCCAAAAAATTAGCTTATATTCATGCTTTTCTATGGAATGTTGGAAAGCAGTTTGGACAATATTTTTAATTCTTTCAGCCAGAATGACAAAAAGGGATGTTCAGTTTCTCTTCCTTTTTAGCTAGGATGTTCATTGCCTTAAAGCAGGACTGTGACAGGCAAGAATGATTAGGATTTTTTGCTGCCTAACAGTACCTCCTAGTACAGGTACAGATAAAAAATTACTATACAAAAGGATTATTTTAAAAAACTATTTTGATACCTGGGGAAAATAAGCTCATGTTTGGTTAAAAGGCTGTTACTCCAATGTTTTACAGCCATTTAAAGGTGAAATCCACTATTTACTACCAGTTTTCTTCGATGATGTTCTCCCTTGCTCTGCTGTCTGTCTGACCTCTTAGCAAGCCAGTGCAGAAAACCAGCAGAAAGTTACTCAGTTTTTGTGGCTGCTGATTTAGTGAGCCTGTTCCCAGGGTGAGGAGTCAGTGGGGGACCAGAGCCTCTGCCAGGGAAAGCAGCATTGTGCTGCTGAGGGAGGAAATTGAGGGGAGAGGGGCTGGACCACTCCATATGCTGGCTCTGAGCCTTCACATCAGGTTGGCTGTCTGTGGTGTTTGCTCCACCTTAAAAATTATGTGTGTTTGGGTTTTTTTCCCAAACAACAAGAAAAAAATAATCACCAAAATGTAAATGCATTCATGTAACATTCTTGTCACTTTTTAATTCCGTGTCTAGTGGTATGGCATTTTATATCTGCTGTATTAAGAACAATGACAGGAATGCATCCCAGTCCTATAATGGTTATTTTCATCTCAGTAAATCAAATAATAGCTTTAAAGACAAGTGCTCTGGTCATGGTAAAGAACCACATTTTTTATTTAACTTTCATGCAATTAAGGTCTTGCATTCAAGAAAAGGATAGCAGCATGCCTGCTTTTAGTAGCTGATACTGCAGCATTTCTAAATTATAGAAGACTGAGATTAAGATGTTTTTATGCATAGTACACAATAACAAAATTCATAGGCTAGATGTTTTTAAACAAATAATTTTAAAAACAGTTCTTGTTTTTACTTAGATGTTTATACATATAAAACCTGTCATCTTCAAACATGAATGCTGTAGGAGTTTCTGGACAGAAGCTCTTGTAATTTATAATCCTACAACAGCATTATGATGACTGCTTGAATGGCATTTAAAACAACACTATTTCTGTGCATTTTTAGATATTATTTAAGATCATTTAACAGGGGCAAATGAAGAGTTAGAAACAGGTGAACAGGCAGTTTTGGTAGACTTTCATGTTTACACTATAAGCTCACAGAAGGTAATTTTCTTTACCACACATTTCCAAATCTTGACAAACAAAACAGTCCTCTCAGAAATCATTCAAATTTCTGAGCCTTCATAGTGTTACGAATAGCCTCATTAAGACTTTATCTATTTGTGGTTCTCTGACTTCAAAGGTTACCCATGTACCTAAGTAAACCAAACAGCAACTGAGAATTTCAATATAGGATCACACACTGTTCATGAACCATCTGTGGTGAATTTGGATTTGTAGGAGGAAGTAATTCAATACATTTTGAAGAAATAGATCTGGAAGCATTCTAAACTGAACCCAGCCAATTTCTCATTTAAAAACAAACAAACAAACAAACAAAAAAAACCCCGTGAATAAACTCATGGGATTTTTTTTGCTTTAAGGTATTTATTTTTAAATTGTGATCACTAGCAGTTCTTACTAAGTTGCCTGTCATGCTGTTTTGCTAATGGAAAAGTAAAATATATTCTGTAATGCTCATTTGATCTACTTGGGAAACCAAGTCTTTTCCACTCACACACACAATTACACATTGAATTTTTAAATCCAGTTACAGGTAGGATTGGTCCAAGAGGTGTTGATACAGAGTGATAGATATAAAAAGTTAGTAATACATCCTAAATACAGTGTCCATTGCCTTTGACTGGTTAGATATATTCTCATTTCCTTATATTACTGGAACATAGGCATCACTTACAGCAGAAGAAAACAAGCCATAGGATGGAGAATGCCTAGTCATATCATCTGTGCTAGGTTTTTACTTCAGCATTCTGCTCTTTAGCTGTTCCTGCTGTTCCTGGTTTGTATTTATAAAATCATTAGAAAAATGACTGAAGTGGAACAAATGATAAACGGCACATGCGTCTTCCTTTCATGCTCTAAGAAAGTTGATATTCTTTTTTGTGTCTCTAATTGCCGATTATTACTGAATAAAACCACACTGACAGTTATTCTGTAACACTTAGAGAACAGCTAGCGGTTTGGAGAAAATGTTGCTTTCCGATGTACACAGGGAGCTGTAATCTGTTGGTGGAAGGTGTGCTGGCTGACCCTGGCTGGCTGCCAGATGCCTACCCAGCAGCTCCATCACTCCTCAAGGCAGGGGAAGAAAACAGGATAGAAAAGCTTGTGGGTCAAGAAAAAGACAAGGTGATCACTTCGCAATTACTGTCATGGGCAAAACAGATTCCACTTGGAGAAAATTAATTTTATCTATTGACAGTTAAAAATATAGTAGGATGGTGAAAAACAAGGACAAAAATAAAAACACCTTCCCTCCAGCCCTCTCTTCTTCCCAGGCTCATCTTCACTCCTTAGCTCCTGACTCTTCTACCTCCCCACTGAGCGTTGCAGATGGATGAGGAATGGAGGCTGTGGTCAGTCCCTAACAGCTGCTCTCCACCACTCCTTCCTTCTCACTCTTTTCCCCAGCTCCAGTGTGGGGTCCCTCCCATGGGACACAACCTTCATGAACTTCTTCAATATCAGTTCTTCCCAAAGGCTATGGTTCTTTAGGAAATACTCCAGTGTGGGTTCTTTCGCAGCGGGTACAGTCCTTCATGAACAGAGTGCTCCTGCATGGGCACCTCTCCCCTGCCACAGCCCCTGCCAGGATCCTGCTCCTGTATGAGCTCTCCATGGGCTGCAGCTTCCTTCAGGGTATGTCCACCTGCTCCTGCACGGGGTCCTCCATGGGCTGCAGGGGGAAAACCTGTGTCACCATGGTTTTCACCATGGGCTGTGGGGAAATCTCTGCTCTGGCACCTGGAGCACCTCCTGCCCCTCCTTCTGCACTGACCTGGGTGCCTGCAGAGCTGTTTCTCTCACACTTTTCCTCACTCCTCTCTCACAGCTGCTGCACTGTGGTTTTTTACCCTTTCTTAAATGCTTTATCAGAGGCACCGCCAGCCTGGCCGATGGGCCCAGCTTTGGGCAGCAGCAGATCTGGTTTTGAGCAAGCTGGAACCAGCTGTGGCTGACATGGGGGCAGCTCCTGGTGTCTTCTCACAGAGGCCACCCCTGCAGCGCCCCAACCACTGCCAGCACTATACCATGTAAACCCAGTACAGAAGGTTTGTGCCATTATTGCAGACCTCTATGCCAGCACAGAAGGAAACAAATCACGAAGAAGTCAGATCCCTGTGTTAAGCTGTAAGCGTGCTGTTCTCTCTCTAGGTAAGAGTTTATCTATTTCTTAAAGGCAGCCAGGAGAGAACTGTTCTCAAGGACCACCCATCAATATCATCAACAAGCCTAAAACCTCATCGTATCTCTTCCTTAGAAGCTAACATTTACATTTCAAAACTAGAGATATTAGATATGTCACTGACTTTTCTTATGTTTGGTGTCAAACACAAGGTTTTATGAAGATGAAAATCCTGCAAACATCCTTCAGGACAGGTAATAGCTTCTCCTGGGCTATTTCATTGTACTGATGAATTACTGCCATGCACAGCAGCATTCAGTTCTTCAGTCAGTCTCATTCTACATTTTGTTAGTGCCTCCTCTTATCTTCATCAAACACTTTTTCTTCTTGATTGCCAGATAAACTTGTCAGTAGTAGTTGTCTGCTAGCTCCAGCATGTATGAGTGGTATGGACCAGTGGAAGTTGTTTTCATCGTGGATCGTTTTGTCCCCTTATGAGAGCCACAACAAATATATTGCTTCAGTGAGCAGGTGACCAGTGCCCACAAACTGCATTTCATTTTGAAATTTTAATTTCTGCTAAAACTGTAAGGTCTGAAATGTCAGCATTTCCCATGAAATAGAAATAAAAAATGTCTATCAGCTTTTATCCCAAGTGAAATATGTTTGCACAGTTGCCTGGACACAAGGACATGACACTGTTCTGTCTGCTCCATGCTAGGACAAGTTTCAAAGCTTAGGAAGTGAAAGAGGCAAGCCCTCTGCTCCCCTTCCAGCTCTGTACTTTCTGTTTGAATAGCCATGTTGCATAGGAATAATGCTTCTGATTTGCTATATTAGAATGGCTGCAGCATTCGTTTATAATAGCCTTTCTAAGACACTTAACCCTCGGGTTGCAAGAAGGCATGTGACATTTTTTCTATGCTAGAATATCTTTGATTTTGCCAGTGGGATTCTCAGCTATTTGATTTGAAATTCAGATATGCTGGGCTTTGTGTTCTGAAATGCTCCGTGCTGGCTGTCACCTTCTTGTCCCCTACCTACCATGCTTTTTCTCCCTTCTTGTCTGTCTGTCTGTCTCAGCCTATCCTGTCCACACCATCTTCAGATGTAACACTGTCCCTCAATCCTCTTTCTCTGATGATGGCTTTTCTGTTTAAGCCAGCAAGGTTGCACCCCTCTGGTTGCCTGAACATGCAAGAGTTGGCAGGGGTGCTTGAGAAAAGAGGAGGTTTAAGTGTTCTTTTGTAGTACTAACTGCCACAGACTCATCTGCAGCTACCTGTTGATATGTTGCAGCACGTTACAGGGGTCCTGGTCCACCAACTGTGCAGACCATTGCTCTGTTTATCAGTGCCACAGTTTTGCCTGGGCAGTATGCCCAGGATGCTGGGAGGCAGGGGATCTGAGCATGGGAAGGGGAATGAAGTTATGCAATACACTTATTCCCAAGATGAAATAAGGATGCCACCCAACTACACATCAGTACCTGGAAAGCAGAAAGCATTCCCGTAACAGACATAGCCTTAATGGCCTTCAGAAGCTGCAGCTGAATGCAAAGCCTTGTTATGTTCATGTAGCTAGTGGGTAGAGCATAGACCAGCAGCGTATTCAGTACAAACAGAATTTTTAAGTAATGATGGTGACCTTGAACAAACTTACTCTAAAAATGTGCAGACAGTTTTTCAGAGATTTATAATTGGACTTGCTTGGGTGAGTTTTCATAAAACTCCTCCAACATTTGCTCTTTGGATTATCTCCTTGCCAAATAAGTTTGGGTTTGCTTTTTTTTACCTCTAAAGGTGCTAGACTTTTTAAAAATAAAATGCTGTAAAAATTTTCTGTCTTTTTACTGTGATGAAAATAACATTTTTTTCCTTAGCTTCATTTTAGGAAATATCCTAGCCAGTTTTTAATCAATCTTCCAAAAAAATTTCAAGATGAAATAGCAAGTTACATAGACAGTTTTTGACCAAATAGCTGAAGTTTTGGAAGCATTCTCAGTAATTAAGTGGAGTCTTGCAACTGAAACTCCTAAACAACTAGAAGCAGTATTATGAAATAATATAAAAAATAGAACATTTTGCAAATCAACACATTAAGAAAGGAATTAATTCTTATTCCTTTTAAAGCTCATAGTACTGTACTTTCAAAGGCAAATGACACATAAATCAAAGCACCACTTAATGCGTAGTGCAAGTAAGAATGTGCTTTTGATTTGTTCCTTTGAAGAGATTTCATTAGATCATTTGCTTTTACCAGTTATGACTTTGTTGCACGTTTTAAATATATGTAGCGTCAGGAAATTCTGTGTAGTTAGAAGAGATAGCTAACTTGAGTAAAATATTGTTGCTTCATTCTGATTTCAAACACATTGTGTAAGCTATGATTACAGAAAATAACATTATAAAAATCCAAGTAATACTAATACAAGTTTCACTATTGTAAAATAGAGGAAAAAGTATTAAAACTTCCTATTTATTCATTTTTCATATATCATAACACTAATGGTAATGTTTTGGATCATTTAAGTGGGTAAGCCACTAGAGTGGGTGCTATGCAAGCTTGCTAGCACTGGGAACTTACTTTACCTTGATGTACATTTTAAACACTTACTACAGACAATAAATAGGGCATTTAACTGTGACAGCTGGTCAAGATTAACCCTAAAATTGACTGTGTACATTGTCATATCACAAAGCTCATCTGACAAATCACATCAGCTTCTAAGGAACTTGCAATACAGCCTGGACTCGCAATACAGCCATTCCAGCTCAGGCCTGAACAGACGCCGTGCTCCCAGCAGCCGAACACGCCGAAGGCAGCACCCTGCAGATGTGGTAGCAGCAGTTCCAGCTCCACACTTTGTTCCACAGGGCTGGGCTAAGCCGCTTGCACAGGTTCCGTGCTGTATTCCTGTTCTCACTCATGATCACAATGTGCTTTCCCAGTACCCTGTTGATTCCAAAAATACAGAATTGGCTTTGGCAGGCCATTTGTAGCTATGGAAATAGTGATGTCTCTGACAATTCACTAAGAATTTTTTCAACAATTGTTTGAGGGCATTCAGCTCTTCAAGGAAGTTCTAGCAAGTCACTGCAGTTAACACAAAAACAATTCCTGGGAAAAAAAATAATTCAGAGAAGCAAATCATTAAAATGTCTGCTAGGGCCAAGCATCCCTGATCTGGCCAACACAAAAGCTGCCATATTGATTAGCCCAAAGTCCATCTAATCTACCACTCCGTTCCCTGTGGTACTGAGCAGTGAGTGTGTAGGAAAAGAGCAAGAACAAGAGCAGCACATGCTGATCCTTCCTCCAACATCCAGCCATATGCGGCTTAGGAGCTAAGTCAGAAAAATTAAATACTAGAATTCTACTGATTTTGTATTCAGCAGTTTAAGGTTGATGTGAAGGTTTAAAATGTTTACAACAATTTAAAGGAAAAATTGAGGCAGGAGGCATACTATTTTAGCTGCATTAGTATTCACATTTTTCACTGGCTGTGCTCAAGCAGTGGAGGATCTGCACAGCCTGTGCAGACTGCCACCTCTCCAATATGCCAAATCCTCTTCAAATATTTGCTTTTTAATCAACAAGTGATTTGAGCTGCTCTGTTTATTCTCTCTCTCTTTTTAGGAGCTCTTGTTCTGCATTTGAAAGATGAAAGCCTACAGCTCTTTCAGATTTAGAATTGTGTTTCTGAGCCACTTCTTCCAGCACTTTTCGCATGTCCTATTACAGTTTGTAGAACTAATTATGCTGCCAACGCATTTGCATTTTTCAGTTTACAAGTTGCAGTAGTGTAATAAAGAATTAAGCAATGTTATCAGTTAACTCCCTTTGAAAAGAAATGTGCTGGCTCCTTGTTACAATTTAGTATTGCTCTTATGAAATCAGTGAAAGCATTAGTCATTCTCAGGAAAAAAAAATTTAAAATATTAGTGATTTTGGTTACTGACATTAGATAAAAAGTGAATCTGTTAGGAAAGAAAGGAAAATATCCAGTCAATAGTTGTGAAAGTTGAATAAATCTAAGTCTGAAACTATCTCAAAAGATGATTTAATACCTCCTCCTCTCTAAAGGCTAGCTAGCTGCCTGGTGCATGTTGTCTCATCTAATGTGTTATTGATCCAGCGGAGGTGATTCCAAAACCAGGTCTGCTTCAGTGCTTTATTACTCTTATACTTGGATTCTTTTTTTCCTAATATTTAACATAAATCTCCCTGAGTTCAAATTAAAGCCATTAGTTCTTCTCCTAGCTTTCATCGTTGTCCCATTAATCACCTTTTTCAGTAAATCGCTATGCAGTCAAAGACATCTACGAGGAAGACTGGGAAGGGATATAAAACAAATGCAGTTCCTTCACCAATGACATTTTCTAAGCTTCCTTTTCAGTCTTCTTGTCTTCAGGAAGAATTACTGTTCTGTCTGTCCCGCCATCACGCTGGGCTGAGAGTTACATTCAATGCCTGATCAACATCAAGCAGAACAATTGCCTTCTGTGTGCTTCACGGTATTCTTTGATACATTTAGTTATTTATAACATCATACTTGGGCTCCTATTTATTGTAATTCCGTGTTTTTTTCTGCAGGACAACTGCCTACACAATTAGTCCCCATTTAGTATTTGTGTATTTGATGTCCTGGTTGTACAGAGAGTACTTTATCTTTTTAATGAAATTTCTCTTGTTGCTCTCTCCAACCTATTCAATATTAAAAATTTTGATCCTGTCATTCCATGTGCTTGTAACTTCTTTCAACATGCTGTCATTATAAAGCTTTTATAAGCACCATTTCTATTCCATGATTCCAGTTATTGCAACTAAAACTTATTGCTCCTGGGGCAAAAAAACACCCATCTTCCTGTGTTTATTCCTCCTACTTTGATAACTCTTTATTAGGAATGATTGGTTACTTTTTCCCTAGATGAAATGTTCTCATATGGAAGAGCATAAATATCAAATGAAAGCAGTTTCTAGACTATTTTTCAGTTCTGATTAGAAATGTTCAAATAAATACATTCTTTGAAATATCAGCAACACTCAGTGAATTCCATGGAAAATAGACAGGATTCCTGAATAACACCGATGAGTGTGTGTGTGTGTGTGTAGGTCCTAATGCAAAAAAAATTACCTATCCTTCCTCCTCCACTACCTTTACAGATAGAAGGGTAGCAGGAGATCTGAGGAAATTCAGAGACCATCAGGCTCAGCTCAACATCCAGAGAGCCATTAGAAAAATAACAAAACAAACCAATATTAATCCAGGAAGTGTTTACAAATAAACACCCAACATCACCCGTGAACACCCAACACAGATGTGTCAAGAGTATATGTCAAATAATCTGATTTTATTCTTTGGTAGGACAGCTGGTTTAATGGATGAAGAGGAAATAAATAAGGGGGATGTTATTTGTAGTAATTTTGTCTGCATCCAAACATACAGATGTAAAGATGCATGGTCTCTGAAAATAGCATAAAAAAATGCACAGGACCCATGGGTAAGTTATTTTAGCACTGTTAGCTTTGTCTACAGCTTGCCAATGCATATACAACACATGCTTCCAGTAGTTTTTGTTTCTTTAAAAATAAACATGCAATTTTAACCTTAGCTTAGCCTCCGAAAATACTGCAGAGGTCACACCAGAAAAAAATTGTACTGAAGGAGATTTTGTTTCATGTGTTTCCTTACGACTACATCCATCTGTGCTTGCTCATAAAGTGTCTGCTCTTAAAGAGATTCAGTCTTTGCGTTCAGTCTTCTACTATAGCCATTAGCAAATATTAAATGTGAAAGCTAATTTGAGGGCAAGGCAGTATCAAAATGTTTGGCTTTGCTTCCTCCCGCACTTCCATGTTTTTCAGATTGTTTCCAGTGAGTGTGCAATGGAGACAACACAGTGCGGCAAGCAGCTGGCTGTCCAACAGACACCACCAACATGGAACAAGCGGGGCAGCCTCAGTCCTCTCCTTGTGCTCCATCTGGTGTAGAAATACCAGGTATCACACGGGAGAAATCTACGCAAGACCTTCCCCCAAAATAATAATAATTTAAAAAAACCCAACAACAACCACAGCCCGCACTGTCTGACAGTTCCGCACTGTTTTGCACTGGGTGTCTTTCCTGTTTCCTGGGCAACTTCGTGGAGAGGAAAGACGTGATGTATTTGTGTGTATTGATGTACCGAGTCAAATAAAACTCAGGATCAATTCTTCATAATAAAGTGGAATTAAAAAGAACCTGAAATCGCCATTTGCCATTCTCAAAAATCGAACGGCAACTTTGTGTCCGGTTAGTGACACAGAACCTTTCAGAAACAGAGGGGAAAAAAGGCAGCGGGGTGTGTGTGGGGGCAGGGGTTCTGTGTAGGAGCCGCTCCTGTGCAGTTCGGTGTGTGCAGCAAGGGGCACATGTACAGCAATACAACTACAGATACGTATTTGTACGCGGGACTGTGACCACCAGGGCACAGTACCTGCTGCGTGGTCGCCCGGCGCTGCCGAGAGCTGGCAAAGGCCACGGAGCAGGAGCCAGGGCCGCCCCGCCAGCCCGAGCGCCTGCCGGGGGTCTCTGCCGGCCTGGCTGTATACCACGGGCCGGCGGCCGCGCCTCTGCTCCCCGGCACGGCACGGCTGGCCCCGGGGACCCGCCGGCCCGCGGAGACCCGGCCTCTTCGCTCCGCAGCGGGCGCCTGCAAGGCGGCCCGCTCCCCCGCGCTGCGGGCCGGCCGCTGCCGCAGGAGGCCCCGCCCGGCCAAGCCCAGACCGGCCCGGCCCGGCCCGGCGGAGGCGGAGCCGCGCAGGACTCAGGGACGCCGCCGCCGCCGCCGGAACAGCCGCCGCCCGCGCCGGGGCCATGGAGGAGTTTCACCCGCACAACGACGAGGTAGGGGCCGGCACCCTCCGACGCGGCTGCGGGCTGTGCCCGGGCGGGGTGCGGGGCCCTCCGCCAGCCACCCCCGGGCCCGCGCTGCCCCCCGCGCCGGAGGAGCCCGGCCGAGAGCCCGGCGGGGGGCGGGCGTCGCTGGCGGGGCCGTAGCCCCTGCCCTGGGCGGGCAGGCTGCCGGCGGTGCGGGCGGGCCGTGCGCCGTGGGGCACCCCCGTGCCGGGCGGGCGGGGGGCTCGGCGCTGCCCTCTGCCCGCCGCGGCCTCCTGCTGCCGGCGGCCCGGCCGGCCGGGGGCTGAGCGCGCCCGCCGGGGGAGCGGAGGCGGCGCGGGGTGCTGCCGCCCGCGGGGTGCTGCCGGGCTGCGGCCATCTTTCTTGTATCACCCCTGGAAAAACAGCGAGTGCTGAGCCCGGTCTGCGCTGCAGGCCGCTCCCTGCCAGCCGGGACTGAGGAGCCTTTCCCTCCCCAGGGAGCCTTACTTCGGGTCTCTAGCCACCAGTTTGCGTTAAAAAAAAAAATCAAAACACCCTCATAGAAACATACTGCCCTCGAGGTTTCTGTCCATGCCCAGGTGCTTGAAATCCACAGTTACGAAGAGGCAGTCGGCACCATGGCACATGCCATATTTCGTTTAGAAGCCAAGCTAAATTCTGATGAGTAGGAATAGGGAGAAAACAGGAAGCATTAAAACTGGCAAGCTTTTTCTGCACTTGGGAAAGTTATTTGGGTAAACTAATGACTGTGGAAGCCAGTCTTTTTGATACCAGGGTTGCAAAACCTGGTGTTGCCATTTGGCAGGAAGGTGTAACCCACGGGTTAGTAAATCCGTGACTCCAGTAAATCCCAGATTAGGGCTCAGAGGAAAAAAAATTGCCATTTAGCTTTTTGGCTTAGAGAACATGACAAGCATAGACAGTGGTGGAATTTAATCTTTACAGAAAGTGTAAATTGAGACTGTTTCCAAGCTCACTGAGGCCCAGGGAGCCACTCAGATGTGACAACCAAAATGATACCGATTAACATCTGTATGGTGCTGGGGAAAAAAGTAATTTTAGAATTATACTAAGAGACTACACAGTGTGAATAACCAGACATGGGGCCTGATTCTTACATGTTAGAGTAAAACTGTATTATTCCTTTTCTGTTCTATCAGATATAATAATAATTAATTTTTATTACAGATGATCTTCAATGCTGATGAGGCCCACAACATAGTTAAGGAGGTAGGTTTTAGCTAGAAGCTGTATTTCAAAGAAATTATTGACCTTATCTTGCACTATAGTGAAAGTTGTTACTTTCATTGACCTTCCCAGATAAATTCAGTCTTACATGAAAGTATTGTTTGTATCAAATAAAGGCTGAGTTTCATTTGGAGCTGCTTTAAGCCTCATCTGATCTCTCTTCAGCTACCTAAAGGGACGGTAGATGGGAGAAGAGAGTACCAGAATTCACATTACAGTGGAAAGATGAGGGCCAGCAGTCACAAGTTGCAAGAGAAGTTCACTCTGATTTATTTCTTTTCCTCTTTGATCCAGCTAGAGACTAGCTAATCACTAGAGAGGTTGCAGGAAGAGCTTGTGGAGTCTTCATCCTTAAAGATTTTTAAAACTTGACTGGACAAGACCTTGAGCGACGTGATCAAACTTGGAAGTTAGCCTTGGCTTGAGCACAAGGTTGCACTACATGAGCTCATTATTCTAGCAGTGCTTTTGAAAAAAAAAATTTCAACAAAAAGATCAGGTTGAAAGTGAGTAGCCGGATGGTCTAAATTAAATACCTAGTAACTGGAAAGGGATTAATGAAGAGCTGGCTGCATACAGCATGCTGTCATGTTTTGCAGAGAAATACCATTCTGAGAAAGGAATTCCTAGAGGGGCTCTATGATTCCCTTCCCACGTGCCCTGTCAGGAAGGGGAAGGGCTGCACCTTTAGAACTGTTCTGATGCACAGCGGCAAGCTCTTAGATGTCAGATAAACGATAAGTCAGCCCTTTATGTAACTGTCCCTGCCGTGAAAGGCCACATACGGCATGACAGAGTCTCCAGACGCTGGGAATAAAGCCAGGTGTTTCTGCCTCTGATTGAAAGCTTAACCAGAGCCAAGGAGCTCTGGCACTGGGTTCATTTCTAAAAGGACCAAAATCTCCAAGGGATCTTTTTGTCCCTCTTCTGTTTTGTGAATATTTATTTCCATTGAGTCCTTTGTGCAGCTTCATACACTGTCTTCAGAACTATTTGGACTTTTTAAGATCTGGGGCACCAGTCTCTTACACAGCCTGTTCGTGGATGGTTAGTGTGTGGGATTCATCTTACTAAATCAGAGGAGAACATAGTTCTATTTTGCTTACCTTTTCCAGGTGTATGTTTTTTAACCAGATTTCTCAATTTTAGAGCAGTATCCATCAGCACATAATTGTGAATTTGTTAGTAGTAGTAGAGAATGCAGTTTAAGAGTTACAGTTACAGAGAAGGGTTACAGTTCAATCACTTTAAGCAAGAGTTGGCCAATCTGTAGCTGTGGGAGAACATGCAATTTTCAAGCAGTTCAGGTATTTCTTGTGCTGCAAAATAGGATGCTTCACTCTCTCATATCTTCCTCATCTTTTGAGCTGGGGTATGCATTTCACTATTGTTGCTCTGAGGATTTTAGTATATTGCTTGCAGGCTCTGAGAGGTTGGCCAGCCCAAGCTGACATTATTGATTTGAGTAGTACGGTTCCATTACAGTAGCTTCTGAAAGCCAAGCTGGAGTAGGCAGTCATTAGGAGCAGTGGCATGTGTTAGTGTCTTCACTGGTGAATAGATCCGTTCACTTAACTTGGTACTTAAAGCATATGGCTAAGGTCTTTCCTACCAGAAATGTTCAGTCAGAGCCTCATTTTCTCCATGTAATAATGTAGCAAGTACGTACTAAAAATAAGCTTACGAGAAGGCTCATTTTATTTCCTGTTCAGCTGCTGATACTTGATAAACTCAAGTGATTTAAAGGAATCAAATTGCCAGATAAAATTCCTCGGATTATGTGAGACATTTTAAACTTCTACATTTTGAAGTATGTTTACTGAAACTATTTTTTTTAATTCTCTATTTTAGTGCATAGAAAATGTTTTAGGCAAGACAGATTATAATCACAACAAAGTCAACCAGTGGACTGCTGCTATAGTAGAACAGTCACTAACACATCTGGTAAAACTCGGAAAAACATATAAGTACATTGGTAAGTACAAGCAGTCATACTTTTACCACATATAATCACAGTGAGTAATTGCTGAAAGGTTCCTTTGAATGCAGTGCAATACTCAGTAGAAAGTTTTAAACTGTAAACAAAGCAGAGTAGGTACCTGAACTCTTCGGTTATGTAAATTTTTAGTAATACCTGTGGTGAAACCTTGGCAGTTTCACCTGAGCTAAGCAAGCTAGCAACACTTAGCACACAAGATGACATGTTACACAATCTTTTCTGACTGTTAAGCAACCCCAAAACAATTATATCAACTTTTTTGGTATCAGTTCAGGAAATAATTGCTTATCTTAAATAGAATCTTCAGTAGGATTAACCTTACTATAAATACAGACATTTGAAAGACTTTAGTCCTGTATGTTAAACCACGTCCCATGATATTTATATGCATGTCTGAGGAAGGGAAATGGAACTAAGTAAAAGTTTAACCCATTTGGGTCATTTTGTGGAGTGTTAATAGCTAGTGTTTGCACTCTGTTCTGTTTTGAAAGTCTTGGATTCAGGTTATCACAGGTTATATGAGTGCTGCAGGTCAGTCTAGAAATGCTGCATGTTACCAGAGTGTGGTGGTTTCAGAGAACAGTCAACCAGTACTTCTCGGAAACAGCACTCATCAGCTGTGACTTCTGCTGTACCTGTGAGGACAGCACCTGTAATCCCCTTCTGAGGTGCACATGACACAAGCCATATCTAAGTAGTTTAAAAGATAGAACCCATAATCCTATTAGCAAGCATTTTGTTACAGCTGTTGTCTTTGTGCAAGTAAGAATAATCGTGAAGTGAATACCAAGTTCTTAAGGAAAATGCTGGGGGCGAGGGGGTTGTCAAAAAAGGCATTGACTTAACTGAAAGCCACCTGCCAGCCATTTGAAAACATAATGCAGGCTTGAGTTTGGAAGTACTGAATGATTCACCTGTTCTGCTTTAATAATTAACTTCTTGATTTTATGACTGTATCTTGCAGTAACCTGTGCAGTGATGCAGAGGAGTGGAGCTGGTCTTCACACAGCAAGCTCATGCTTCTGGGATACCACAACTGATGGTAAGTTTCCTCACTCAAATTAAAAATTTGTAGTAAAAGAAATGTTAATTATTGTTCAGCTGTAATAGGTTGAACGTTTCTTCAAGAGTGATCGTAGAAGCAGTAGCTTCCAGGATTAGATATTGTTTACAAGCACAGCAGAAGTATTTTGTTAGCAGTCAGTGCCTGCATTAAGAGCAATTGCTTTGTAAAGTGTGAGAAGCAGGAGTAGCAACACCTTCATTCTGAAACGAGTCTCAAAACATTTAATCCTCATCAATAACCATAGATCAGTTGAAGAGACAGTAAAATGTTACCCTCAGTAAATGCAAGTGGGTAGTCCTAAACATCTGCCTGTCTGCTGTAGGAGACAGTGCTCCTTTGGAGGAGAACAGAACTTGGTAAAAAATAGAAATAGTTTGACCAATGGTGTGTGTTTCAGTTGCTTAACTATCACCCAGGCTTTTTTTATTGCTTCCAAATTAGTTCTGTGCATTTTTTTCCCAGGTTCAGAGTATCACAGGGGAACAAGATTAAAATAATCTTATGTCTGTCAGAGACTCAGAAAGATTTTTTTTAGAAGAGGGCACCAAGATTTAACTTTGAAATAGAAATGGCATCAGAAAGTCAACTAATGTTAAGAAAAAAAAATCATAAAATAAAGTTATGTAAACAAGTACAGTTTAATCTTCATGTTTCCTTTGCTTGTAAGACAGTGATACAGGAGAAGAGGAAAAGTTACAGAAAGTAATTATACTAGAATGTATTTGATCCAGTCTTTTTTCTGATTTCTTGTCTGGTTATCTTGCCAGTTTCAGTATGAGATTTTCAAGGATTTTTGCTAGTCCAGCTTCTAAAGAGAGAGACTGAAATTGTCTTTTCCTGGAAACTGTCTTAAGTTTTAAAGGCTCATGTTAGGTAGTAAGCAATGTACAAGTTACTGAAAATGTTTTGCAGCATGTAGTCTATTTATAGCCAAGGTGACATAATAGTACTTAACTTAAATCACAGCTGAATTATTCATACTAATTTGACATAATTTACACTGCAATAAAGTAAATGTAGACACTGGAATTCTATTTTTACTTTGTAATAATCTCTTCTAGGAGCCTGCACAGTGAGATGGGAAAACCGAACAATGAACTGCATTGTCAATGTGTTTGCTGTTGCTATTATCCTGTAGCTGACTGGAAGATAAATACAAGCAACACCGAAGCCTTTAAAAAAAAAAATCATCCAAACACATGGCTAAATATTTTAAACCATCATTTGTTTTTGTATGAGGAACATACAGAAGTTCTCTACAGAGAGCATACAGTCTAAGCCAGTTCTCATAGATTAATTATCTGAAAGCTAGCAAAACATTTAAAATATATATGTATGTATCTAAAGATAAAGTTTTAGTAGTTTAAATATTCAGAAGTATGTTAATGAGAAGATGCCACAAAGATCAATACAATTTATATCAAAGCTAATATCAAAGATACTTTATTTGAGAGGAACGAAACACATCAAAGGAAGGATTGAAGGGCAAGCAAGACCACTCAGGATTATGGTGCATTTGGGAGCAAGTTATGAACACAATTCAGAGTGGATATACTGTAAACTACTGGTGCTTCATGTTTGATTAAACAAAGCTAACTGTTACATTGAATGCTGGTGCTTGTGAAATTGCATGAGCATCAAGTTTTGGTCAAGCATGAACATTTACATTGAAATTAAATCCAGTTAAGCTTTTCCGCTGGAGGTAGAGGATGACTTCACTGGGACAAAGGTGAAATATACCTAGTCCTAGCAGAATTCCAATTTATCTTCAAATGAAGAACGTAATATTTGTTATTGATTCCATGAAACATGCTGAGGATCAGACATCAGCCCTTAATTCATAGTTTATATATCTGAAAACATTCCAAAGCTACTTAAATTTGATTTTATGCCACAATTGTGGAATTTGTGATAAGCACTTTACTGATTCCTCATGCAGTAGCCAGGAGCTAGGGCAATAAGACTGGACCCACATTACTCCCAAGGAGGAAAGTGTTCAGAGAGAAGACACACACATTTCTAAAGGCTTCTGTTAGGTTTGAAAACATTTATCTTAAAGCAACATAACTATTCTTTGTAGGAGTGTTTCCTGTGTTCTCTTAAGTCTAGAATTGGATCTTAGTCATATGAAATAATGGTTAAAATTTAAGCACTAAGAATTCCACTCCTGTAAAGATTTATGCAAGTTCTTAACTTTGCTCATCTGATGAGTCTTAACTTGAAATAGTCCACGTAGAAGAAAAAGATTTGCACACACACAAGTATTTGCTGGATTGGGGCCTGCATTTTTGTTGATTAATGTACGAATTATATGATAAAGAGATGTATCGATACCAAAAATGCCTAAATGATTGCTGCCACTAAGTGGCAGTTACATTAAGTTGTTTTCTCAGATGCTGCTTAAGGATAGATTTTTTTTTTCTTTATTACTGCATGTCTTTGGAAGAGACTGGTAACTACCTAACAGCTACTGTAAGGCTGTTTTGGATTTTAACAAATGAATGTTAAAGCACTATTATGCAGTTGTGTTCAGGTGTTTTTTCAGATAACTGACTATTAGGGCATGTAGCAAGTGTCCTGTACAAAGAACAAGCTAAAACCCATTTCATTGCTTAAAATGCATATACCTGTGAGAAGGAACTTGTGTATGTGTAATTCATATTATTCAAGATCCCTTGCTTTGCAGACAAATACAGTTCTGCTTTTACCTAAGTGCAAGTCACATTAATACTGTAATACTGCATTTGCCTAATGGGCAAGTGTAGTATGAAGATGTATGTTTACGTTGTACTGACCTTCAAATGTACAATAATTTAACATTATTTGGGTTAGGACAGCAATTTCTGAACTAGGTGTCAGCAGCATCCAAGAGCTGAGTGTGGAACTGACAAAAATGCAGTAGTTTCACTGGTATTTGAGGTTGTGCAAAGTGAAGAAACAAGTGGGGTGGCAACTGGAAAAAGATTTGGTATGGTTGATACAATTTCAGAATTGGGTGAGTAAAAGCAGCACTGGCCGTTACCTCCCTTTAATGGGCATTCAGGTGCCGTGGTCAGAAGAAATATTCCAAATAGCCGCCTACAGGCAAATCTCATTTGCTATTTTTGCTTTACTTGAAAACAAGATGCACTGAGTAAGACTATCAGTTTAATGAGGCTTGATTAAGGTTCTGCTGCAGAAGAAACCTAGAAAATACTGCTTAGTTATAAGACTGCTTCATTTTTCTACCAAAAAAAAAAAAAGTTTTGCCTTAGTTGTATTTTTGTCTTGTGTTCTTGATCAATATAAACAGGAACTGATAAAACTATTCCTCTTACTTTCCTTCACTTGTATACAATTGTGAGAACTTGGGAAAGTTATTGAAATTCTGTGCGCATTTTAGAGATGAGGCCTTGTCAGAGGCTAGTTCCCAGATGCTTAATTTCTTACACTTTTTGTTTACTCAGACCTCTTCCTCTTACTGCTTGTCTTGATGATGGAAGTTAAAGTTTTGTTACTCCAGAAAAATCATTATGAAACTCTGGGAAAAGTATTTGTGTTCTACGTCATAGTCTCGTGAATTTAACTTTTTTCCCCATTTAATCTTTCTTTTCCCCATTCTCTGTGGGTGCAAACAGGTACTTGTATTTAATGTAACTCTGAAAACAAATGCTGAACACCATTAGTTGCTTTTCCAAGTAGTTTGTTTTCAGGGATAAAACTGAGTTACAGAATATGAAAACCCACAGCAACATTTCAATAGTATTTTCTAGCAATATGTTTTCTTAGTTGTTACAATCAAGGCAATGAGTTAACTATAGGGATCTTTTTAATGGGACAGAAGAGTTTGCGTTAAGGTATAGCTCATATATACAGAGCTATATGTTCCTACATAGGATTTCATGACAAGGTGTGTTATTCTTCCCATGCAGATTTTGTTCATCTAGGCAGAAGAGGTGAAAGGGAAAGTAAGGGAACAGATTCATTACTTTCTATTGCCTGCTAGATGTCTGTCAGTGACATGTTAGCTTTCTGATGACTATCTTCCCGTTACACTCAACTTGATCGATGAAACAAGTACAAATCCTGGTATGTTCAATTTTGATTCTTGCAATCTAATGCGCTTCACAGACCCTGCTGAAATCCCAGCTGGTAGCTAGCCTGTTTAGAGTCTGACATGGATGTTAGAGCACTGATATTTTAAATAATGTGCTCTGTTATGGTTTAACTACTGGTGGCCTATATGTATTAGTACGGTAGCTGCCATGTGGAGAAAATAGGGGTTTGCTCTAATACAGCAGATCCTTCAAAGAGGAGTGCAGCAGATTCCTGTAATGAACAGTTCTTACTTGATTACTGGGGTGTGCCTTGCTGCCTGCTGTACAATCTGACCAGGTGGTTTTGTTCCCATTCAATTCAGAGAGGGATGCTTTAGCACAGTCAGTGTGACACAAGCACGGAGCCAGACTGCACCCTTCCATCAATATCCTGAGCAAGGAAGTTCTGCCTGTGTGTCTGCAGGACATTCCCAGCTTAAAGCCAGTACCAGTTTGTGTCTTGGGGAGTACCTGAGCTCAGTTGTGGTATTCTGTAAATGTGGCAATACACCCAGTTGCGAAGTGGCTCCAAAGCTATGCAGTTACGTTTATGTTGTGTTGCCTGTGAGCCACTCTAGCCTGTTGGGTCTATGCCAGGTAAGGGGTCCGTGGATGTTGGCTTGTAGGTGGGACAATTTCGCTGTTCCCCCCCCAACGGAAAAAAGGGTGCAGTCAAACACAAGATGCCTACTGAGGGAGGGTTTTTTTACTCCAATGAGTTTAAATCACTGTTGAGTAACTGGAGGTTTTAGCTCTTGTGTTCTATCAAGCAACTGTTTTCAAACACAGGAAACATGCTGTGACAGCAGCTTTGTTAACCTAAGTTTTCTAAAAAGGAATAGAGTAGGGCTAGAGCAACAGCTACAAACACCACTGTAACTCCTGTCCCACCATCTGACCTAAAATGACTTGGAAAGGACAATCAGGGTTACAGAAGCACACCTCACAGGCTGTTATGGTTTGTATCAGGCACTTAGGTTTACTCTCTTGTGCAAAGAAGCTACTGGTAGTACAAGAGCACGAAGGAAGAGGCAAGGCAAAATTTGCAGTGGCACTACCATTTTAAGTAGATGGTTTTACCTATCTGTAAGTTACTGACTTTGTAATACATGCTTACATAGCTGCACAGTGTAGAGACCACAGAGTTCAGAAATCAGACTGTTAAAATCATCCATCCACAGGGGAAGGCAGTGAGATGAACTACCTCACTTGGCTACAAGAAACTTCTTTCTAGTCAGCAGGTTCTCGTCATAGGCCTATACTGGATTTAAGTAGAATAATTTCTGAACAGCACCTCCTAAATCAGAATCATAATAATATCTGCAAACATATTAGGAAGAAATGAAACATTCTCAGCTGTTTTTGTAGAGTTTACTGAAGTTTTTGAGGCAGCTTTTATTCAATGCTTGTTCATGAGCACCTGGGTAAAATTAGAGGCTGGAGGAAAGGGAGATGGATGAAGCCCTTGTTTGACAAAAAAAGTGTGATCTTTTGGTATATAACTAGTCTCTCTCACACAGACGTATATTTTTATTTTGTTTTGTATTTATTTATATCCCTTTTATTTATCCATGTCCCTAACAATTCTGAGTCATACATAGATAATCTCATTCATCTATGATTTCATCTCTTGTTGCTTATTTCCACTTCAGCAAAGTCTAGGTATCAAAAGAAAGGCTCCAAAGCTCATACAAACAAATATCCTGGCCAGAGACAATACAATTCAGCATTTAGATATTAGCCAGAAAAAGTGAGAGGGCTCGGTAACGCCAAGGCTGTGGCTGCCTTTACTGGTACTCGCAGCACTCTGATGTTATGACTTTATCCAACATCACGACTTTATCCGATCTTGGGCCATAACTCTGGGGGCTTGTTTTCTGTGTGAGCCTCTAGAGTGGCTGTTGAAACTGATCTGACCAAATCACACAAGAATCTACTGCAGGGTTCCAAGTGATGTCATTTGTTAGTTCGAAAGGCCTTCAAAGATACGTAAGGACCTCCCAGATCAATGCTGTAATATCTGTATAGTGTTCATGCCGGAGTTGAACGTTTCAGGAAATTAATCTTAAACTGTAACCATGGTTGTAGCTAGATGGTCTGCTAACGTGAACAAATTATAGTTGCCTATTTCATGGCACTCTTTACAGGTCCCCTGAACGATAATTGAAATTATTGCTCGTAGGGACAGCTTGCAAAGCTGGCTTTGGAAGGGAAGAAACTGAGTGGTTTTAAGATTTAGATGTGGATCAAGTGAAGCTTAGGGATCGGCGCCGACATCTCCCAAGCTCTTTGTACCGTTGTTTGGACATCTTAAACTCATGCAGTTGCCTCGGGGCCGGAGCGGGGGTCGTGCAGAATTGTGGCTTCGTTTGAGTAGCAGCCGGTAAATAGATGCTTTCCAGTTTTCGTTTCATGAATAGCTCCACGTGAAGCAAACGACCTGCCCCTCCGAACACCCAGTTCTGCTGCCGCTGGGGGGCTGTGCCGCCTTCCGCTGAGCTCGGCTGGGAGCACAGCGCCGGCGAGCCGGGCTGCAGCCGCGGCGGGACGTGCCCCCACCGATGTCCCTGTCACGGCAGGACGTGCTGAGCTGGCCGCCCCGCAGCTTCGGTGCACGCCGGCGGCCTGCGCCCCCGCATTTCAAGGCAGGCACGGCCATCCCTGCCGCGGGCATTCGGGATTTTGCGGGGCCGAGGCTGCCACGCTCCTGCAAGGGAGGCGGGGGGGCGCGGCCCCCTCACGGCTCCGGGGCCCGGCGGCAGGTGGCGCCGCGGGGAGGGGGCCGAGGGCCCCGCAGCGACACTCGGGCTCCCGTGGGGGGACGGGCCGTGCTCCAGCCCCGCCGGGCTGCGGGAGGGCGCAGCAGCCGCGCCCGAGGAGAGCGGTGCGGGGGCGGCTGCCCGGGCGGGTGGCGGTGCGGCAGCGCGCCCACAGCCGCGGCGAGCCCCAGCGGCCGGGGTGCCGGCCCGGCACGGCGGTGGCTCAGGCGGGAGCGCGGGCTTGGCCCGGGGCCGAGCGCGGTCGATCGCGGCCCCGGCGCTCCCGCCGCGGAGGAAGCGGAGCGCGGCCCGGCCGGGCTGGGCTGCGGGCGGGCACCGCTCCCGGGGCGAGCGCTGCGTGTCACCGCACCCGTCAGAAGCGGCGGTGCCTGCCCGCGGGGCCCGTCACCTGCCCGGGGGCTGCGGGGCGGCTGCTGCCGGCGGGGCTGGGGGCGGGCTGGCCGCCCGGGCAGTGAGGAACCGGGAAAAGGAGAAGTGGCGGGAGGGCAAGCGCAGTCACTGCGATGGGAAACGTGGGAATGCCCTGACTGCAGTCTTGGCAGCAATGACACGTAGCAGTCACTTTCTTACAAAACAGCACGGGGCAGTTATGGTTGTGCCATTCCTCTTGAAACATGTTTTCTGCGAAATTGCAGCCTCCGGGAAAGACGAGACTGCAAACTGGCTGTCCTTGCAAGGAGGCAGATACCTCACCGATGCTCTTACTACTTCCCTACTGGGAATTCTGTCAGCAGCTGTGGGCTGTGTATGAGGCAATTGCCCACCCATCTTCTGACTTCACCTATTTTTGTATTAGCTCTTGGGCCTCATAAAAATAAGCATTTTGTACGCATGCTTAACTGTAGGTATGACGAACTTCTAATTTCAGTGTTGCTACTGTTAAAAACACTTTCCCTTGAGAAGAAACGTGGGGCTAATTCATGACATTCATATATTAGACCACAACAGTAGTCATATCTACTGATACTGGACAGATGTTGAAGCATTAAAAATAGAATTGGTTGTATATATTGCCAACCTCCTTCATTTACCCCCTGGAGCTGGTCAAGCTTGTAAAAATTTGCATGTTTTCTCTTTTATAAGCCAAACTTGAAATGGAGAAAAGCAAAGAGAGACAGTGTAAAAGGGCATGGAAAACACCCACAGCTGAAACAGAAACTTCAGAAAGAATACAGAGCTCCAGATTTATTTTTTATTTTCCACATAGGTAGATGATTTACATGAGAGGCAAACACCAGCTCATAGGACCAAATCTGAAATGAGCTGAATTTACAAAACTTAGTCTCTGTCTTTTCCTTTTTCAGTAATCCATTCATTCCCTCAGCTCCTGTCTCATTCAGAAAAACAGATTAAACAAATAAACCTAGCTTGGAAACCTAAATTAAGTTTTGCTCAAATAGTAGCCACTGGAATTTGTGATCCTAGTTCTCCATAATAATAACAGTAGTAGTAGTAGTGTTATTATAATGATGCTATTATTACTGCATCACCTAGAAGCACTAAGTTGGGAACAATGCCCCCCAATGCTGGATGTTTTTCAAACATAAAAGAAAAGCCCAGCTACTGTCTGAAAGCTGTTCAGTTTGACTGAGAAGAGAAAACTGCAATGGATTGACACAAGCAGTCCTAGGAACACAAAGAAGCAATATTAGCCACCCCAAAAACAGTGGTCCTAGAGAGGAATTTGAGTCCAAGATGTCTCAAGATGAGGACAGGGATTAAGATCTCCGAGGAAGATCATGGCTGAGCATGGTGATGCTGACTATGTCAAAGGCAACAACTACAGAGGACTAGGGGTCTGCCTACTTAAAAATTCTAGTCACAGCATTTTGAGAGTTGCACTGAGTTAGAAGTTAGGGGTTTAAGATGAAAATGGGAGCATCGGCAATCACACAAAATACTTTTTCAGTTATAGATGAAAGAAGGGCTGGTAATTATATTAGCAAGAAATTGGTTTGATTGTTTTTTAAAAAGATGAGAGTATTCTTGATTTGGGTGGAGAACAAGACAAATGAAGTGCGAGGTTCCCGTTGCAGCTTGTGTGACATTTACAGCATATGCAAAGGCCAGAACTGTGCATCTTTTCCCACTGACACTTCCCTCAGCAGGAGTAAATACCTGCTTGGCATGTAAGGTAGCAATTTGCTAACTCTCCCAGCAGTATTTTCTCTGCTGATACAGCTTCCTTCTGCCGTTACAAAATGCAAAAGCTGTCCCCATTAGCTGGCAATGAACAGTGTTTGCGTGCTACTGGTAGGGAGAGAAGGGAAAGGCCCAGCATCCTGAAACAAATTAAATGACTGTGGACATTAGCTAAGTAAGGAGGGAACATCTGTTACTTCTAAAGGGGAAGTGGCCATCTTAATGGGTTGCAGCTTACTTTTTGCAAACGACCTGAAAGTAACATGAGGACTTTAATAATTTTCTTGGGTTTGGGGCTAGTTTCTCTTGCTTACATAAATGCAGATGTACCTGTTAAATTTTCCTAGTAGTAAGTTGCCTGTATCTATCAACCCCTAAGTCTGAGAAAGATATTTTTTTTGCAGCATAATAGTTGGGGGATGCTGGTTTTCCTTTCCAGCCTCACAAACCAAGACTCATAGTGGCTTTCATCATCTCCCTCCCTGATTACTACTGTTCCCTTTCTGCAGGCCTCAAGATCCCCTCCCCATATGTTGCTACAGAGATCCTATCTCTAATCTGGCACTGATACCTGTATTCCGCTAATTTACAGTTCACCACCCTACCACCCTGGAAAAGGATTTAGGCATGCAAGCACCTACAGAGGGAATCAGTGCATAAAGGGCTTAAATAGGATATTGTATTATTGCAGGCTGTCAAAAAGGAGTACTGGCAAGTGCTCTAAATATACTAATATATTGGCCCTGCAATGCAACGCTCAGGCCAACGCTCATATCGCTATGGCTATCTTGCAAAGAGCTGTTACTCGGAGTGGCTGCTTGGGGAAAAGCTGCTGGTATGCCCCAGGCAGCAATGTGAGGGCACATGACATACAAACCCACAGTCCCCAAATGGTCACTTCATTCTTTACGATGGCTTTTATAGTGGTACTAGCTAAACATCTGACAGATTAATGCAAATAAAGGCACTGGGGCATTCATTAAATTACCAGCGACTAACTTGAGGCAAGATTCCCTAGCTACGTTTGCAACACAGGCTTTGCTGCCTGCCTCAGAGGCTGTGAAATGGCAGGGAAAGGGCTCACTTCTAGCTGCAGC
Organism: Falco biarmicus; assembly: GCF_023638135.1. Taxonomy (NCBI): domain Eukaryota; kingdom Metazoa; phylum Chordata; class Aves; order Falconiformes; family Falconidae; genus Falco; species Falco biarmicus. The sequence continues at coordinate 84,005,300 of NC_079289.1, forward strand.
AGAGACTCTAATCTTCAGAGGTTTCCTGTAAAGTGGTTGCAAAGTAATACTGGGTAACTGAGCAACAGTTAGTCCTCTGTAAATGCTATGTCACTGCAACTCGTGTTGCTGTCCTTTACACATTTTTTCTATCGTTATTTGTTTTGGCTTGTAGCATTAGGTCTCTGTTGAGTTTTTAATTTATGCATATGAGATGGACAGCAATGCCCATATTTACTTAACCATTTGCAGCCATATTACAGTGAGAATATTTCATGAATTCTTAACAACTGAGAGAAACTTTCATAATTTTGAGGCAGAGTATAGTTGCTGATGGTATACAGCGTTCTTTTTCTGTCCTCTCAGGGGGCTTGGCTCTAGAAAGTGTTTCTCATAGTTGCTTTGTCAGTCTTTGCTGATTATTTCCTTGCTGCTGTCTGGGCACGGTTAAGGTCTCAGAGGGCTTGTCTGAATTTGCCACCTGAAAACTGGCTTAAGCTAGTATCAGATTTGTCACAGATAAAAGGGAAGTGTGAGAAAAAGGCAGAGAAAGCGATAAAACCACAGCAGCAACTATCTTCATCAGCTGTTCATGGAAACGTGCCCAGCCTGGGTCATCCTGCAGAAATATTCACTTATGTCCTGGCTGCATGGGATTGCAGGGTAGAAACCTCTTTGGTCTGTGAGGGTGGTATTGACAACTGCATTTTGTCTTGGTTAATTGCAGAGAGATGACGGCAGTTGCTGTGTCCCAGTTCTTCCCTATGCCATTTCTGCACCCAGGAAAATTCCACCTGAATTTTCTCAGTGCTCTCCATCATTCAAAGAGAAACCGTACAGAGCCACAGTGCAGACCCTGGACTTTTGCATGGTCCAGTCTAACTCACAGGAGTGTAAAAAGACAAAACCAGCGTCAGAAGCATCTACACTTTACTTCAAAGGTGACTTGATCAAAAATGTCTCTGCAACCCATTTGTCCCGAAGGTCGTAAAATTCATGGTGAATCATATTTGCATATTTTCTGATCTTAACACCAGTTGACCTACAAGTACTAAACAAAATCAATCAAAGACTTATTTGCAGGGCACTTTGCTTTGTAAATTCTTTGCAGAATTATAAAGCATCAGTTCCAAGGGACGAGGTGCTCCCCTTTGGCTGGCTTTTCCTTCGTTCCTCCCTCTAGGATAACGCTTAGACAGGTAGGTGAGTATTTGTGGCGGGAGTGAGGTTTTTTGGCCATTTCCCTCATTTCCGAACAGTGCAAATGAAATATAGAGTCAAATGGAGGTATGTTTTACAGGATGAAAGTACATCATTTGACCCACACATGCTGAAATACTAGAATAGAACAGCTCATAAATTTCCTTCATCATAGAATTTAAAATAAAAATCATTAAGCAGGAGGAGAGAATTCTACACGAGGGGACCAAAATAGTTTGTTTGGGCAATACAGAGGTGGCTACAGTGCTGATCTATTTGTAGTGACTGGGGAGGTTGGAGCTGAAACATGTTATGTGAGACATGCACTGCACCGTTTGGAGCTTGGAGCGAAGCCCTTGTGCCTCTCCCTGTACTTGCAGTGGGCACAAGCGCTTGCAAAATTAGCAAAAAGATTGTGGGAGCTGGGAATTTTCAGGAATCTTGCAGAGCTGGGGAGCAGGACAAGTGGGTGAGTGAAGGGGTGACAGCAACAGTTGTTAGGAAAGGATGGACGGAGAGAAATCGGTGGTATTTGGGTGGGCAGAGATACACCAGTCAGCCAAGCAGAAGAGAACCAGCAGAAAGAGACGGAAGGGGGCTAGTGGAGGTGCAGGATGGGGCTAGAAAGCATTTATAAGCTTTCAGCAAGTCTCTCAACACTTTTCCACTCTACTGTAATTAATTTTGCTGCTACTCTGGGCTGGTTTGTATGTGGTGAATATAAATGAGACTAGCAGGTGGCTAAGGTCTATAAGAAATGCAAAAACAAATGTGTGGTCTACGACAAATTACTCTCGTTTGCGTCTGTGGAACTGACACTGTTGTACACAGACATGAGGATCTTGATCCTGACAATGCTTATAACCGTTAGAATCTTAATGTATGCTCCTAACTTCCTTTGAGCATATATAGCTATGTGTTTGAGGTGTCAGGAATTACACCTCGCTATGATTTCTGAAAAGAACTAATTGAAAGTTGAAAAAATTAGAAGAGTCAACATTAATTCATGAAGAACACTCCAAAACAGAGCTGGATCCTGAGAAAAAGTGCAGTAACAAGACCCCAACATTATTTCTTGTTTGTTCAAAATAGCTTGTGTTTCACAGGCAGCTTTTTGTTTCTTTTTCTGTTTCTAATTTGGTTTAACTCACCATCTGAGGACTAAAAGGCAGAAAATCTCCACCCAGTGGAGAAAACCTTACAAGACTGAAAAGAGGAAGACGTATTGTGCAAGCGGGGTGTTCTTCCCCTGGGACATGCGAGATGGTGAACAGGCAGAGTAGCATTTTAATTGTAGGTTTAAACTTAGGAAAACTTGGGTTTCATTTGCCCGTGTGCACGCTTTGCAAGTATGTACCAGGGAAGGAAGGAGGATTAGATGAGACCCAGCACATATCAAGGTCTTACTTGAATATATTGTCTGAATATGTCCAGGTGCCATGCCCCTTCCAAAGCGCCTTTCAGTTTCCAAAATCAAGATGAGGCCAATGGAAACCAGAGCAGCCTAGCACCTTGGAGGGTCAGGGTCCTTAACTGTAAGACTAATTACAGTGAACTGGAGATCAAGGATATCAATGAATTGATTAACTGCTTATTTCAGATGACTACATATGGGAAGACAGATAAAATGTTATGTAAGAAGGGAAGGAAAACATGCTGAGCTGAGGCCGTAAGTGAGACCAACTTTTCTCTTCAGTCACTGAATTTAAATTCCAGTTGCTTCCATTAGTTGAAACAGTTATTTTAATAATCCAACAACTTTTTTCTTGCCATCAGCAGATCATTTTTCATTTGAGTAGGGAATCTGTGGAACTGGATGGAAGGACAGATCAGACATCTGCCCGCTTTGTAAGCTCAGGTACGGCACGAGTTCCACGGTGTCGCACAGGCTGTGGTCCTGCCTCTGCTGGTGGTGTCAGGAACCCTAGAGGTTCTGGCCTCTTTTGCAGTTATCTCTGCAGACAGCTGTAATGGGAGAGCCACTTGCAGTGGTTAGATCCCACTGAAAGTGCGCGTGGTTCTGAAGGGTGCCCAGAGACCCTGGCGAGCATGGGCAGTGGCAGAGCTCCGCTAGATGAAGCACCATAGCTCCTTTACTCTGGCACCCAGAAAACCAGGAGCTTGGTAAAGATGGGAGCAAGAGTTTTGTGGCAACTGACCCTCGTCAATGAAATACGGTCTTCAAGTCTTCAAGTCCTGCCTTCAACCATTCACTGCCATTCCCCTTGCACTGCTTCCCCCCCCCCCCCACAGAAGCAACTTTGAGATGTCCCTGCCTTTCAGAAAACCTTGCTGGTGCTGCTGCAGCAGGGTCATGGCACCAGGTAGCATTGCCTGAACTGCAGAATACCACATGCAGTTTCTCAAACAAAGGTGAGAGGACACCCTTTTTTTTTTTCCCAGGGCAGGCCCTTTGGAGTCAGCAGTTTGACAACAAAAGGAACAGTTTATTGTGAAAGTGACCCCTTCCCCCACCCCCAAGAGAGAAAATCCCCAGACACACAGAAGGAGGAACTTTTTGGCAAGAGGCCCAGCCGAAAGCAATGGTTGGGGTGCAAGCAGTGGCATTTGGCCACAAAAGAGGAATGTTGTTTAAGCTCACCTGTAGCCTGTTGCCCTGGCATTCTCCTCTGGGTGAATAAAGAGCCCTGCATGTCCTGCCTGGTAGGCTGTGATGGTGTCACATCCAGAACTGTCAATGAATTTAGCACAGCATGGGGTTTATATCTAATGCACATGTTGTAAAAGATGTTTTATTAAGAAAAGGTCTGCTCTGCGTCTAAGGTGGCTGACCAGTGAAACCACTGATTTTCTGTAGAGGTTTCTATAGAATTCTATAGATTCTATAGACCAGGCAAGCATTTGGAGGAAGGGCTTTACTCTTTTACCACTCAAGAAGACAGTGACATTTACTTAAAACAGTACTGCCGACATCCTTTTGTGCTTTGCTGAAGAGTAGGGAGGTCTCAAGCTGGTTTGTTTCTTATGTTTGTATTTCAGTGCTATCTGTTTCACTCATGTATCCTAGATTGTAAAAAACCTTCATATTCATACCATGACTGATAATGCATGGCTTGCTATTTTAGTAAGATTTAATATAACAAACCTTTGAAAGAAACTGAGAAGCTCTTACCTGCTTATGCTTTTTTATGGTTTAGGAAAACAGTGATTTATTAACAAGCACAGAAATCCTTTTCATGAGTTCAAGGTGACAAAAAAACCCTGGTGCAAGTGGGCTGAGTAAGGAAAGTTCCCTAGAGTTTTAAGAACAAATGTGGCAATGTTTAAAAAATGAATGTATGAATTAAAATACACCCTTCCAAGACTCTTCACGTGATAAATACGCTGTCTCCTTTAGACCTCTTGTAATTCCTCTTTGCCCACTTTCTAACAATATAGCATCCTGATCACATTTCTAATAAAATCAAAGGCAAATATTTCAATGCTTTCTGCACAGCATGACAGATTATTATGTTTCAGTAGCAATGATTTTTATTCCACAGCAGAAGCTTCTTTAATTCTGCTTATGTTCTATTCTGATTTAATAGAGGTGTTTCAAACAGAATTATGTGGATTTAAATATGGCTCTTCTGAGGGAAAGAACTGGAAAATTCCCCACCAAGCTAATCTTTGCCAGAAACTGGTATTAATAAATAGGAAACTGGTAAGCTGTCCTTTTGAAGTCACATGGGGTGCTTGGATAAGATTTAAAAGTGGTGTAAAGGGAGAACATATCCTGTCTAGCAAGCTGACATGTAAAATATGCTGCATGCAACCAGCTGGCTGCACAAATTTGAAATTGCAGGAGGAGACCACCACTTTCTTCTGTGACTGTAAGAACCTGTCAATAAGGTCTCATGCTGTGTAGGAGCTATCACAGGGCTTGGCTGCAGGGTTTAAAAGTCGCTAAGCAGGTGATGGCTGAACGGGAGACTGTGGTGTACTAAATGGCAGCTTTTTCAAGGCTTTTTGCACTTTTTTCCTTTTTTTTCTATGCTACTGGTTTTAATGCTTTTTTTTTAAAATTATTTTCTTTCTCTTTTGCTGGTATTAAAAGTTTTGGTTCTTTTTTTTTTTTAAGAACCTGTTACCTGTAGTGTACATCCAGAAGTATTGTGCTGTGTATGGGTGTCTTGTGCACATCAGAAGATTGATTTGTAGCTATTCCAGCTACTGCCCACGTGATCATTGCTTTCTGAAACCTGTTTCACCATCAAAGAGGAACAGCTGAACAACAGGGCCAAAAGCACTGCATGTATTTAAGAATGCTCCAGAAAATACCCATTAAATCATTTAGGAACAAGTTTTTTTAAGCCTTGAAAATCAGAAATGGGAGTCTTGAAAACACAAAATCTCTTCTTTTTTGCATCACTGCACCATGAATTTGAAGATATGAAACAGCATGTTCAAAGCAGCTGAGCAATGTCTCACATGCCAGGTGCGGAACTTGGTTTGAAACCGTGCTTGTCATCCCCCTGCAGCTGGGGTGGGGGTGCCACTTGGAAATCCAGGTGGTTCCTTTGCAGTTCTCCACTTTCCTAGAGAGGAACAGCTGCTTTTCAGCTGCCTGTGTTATCTCTTGGACAAGATGTTTAGGCTTGTATTTGGAAACCTGAAAGATGCTGGTGCTCAAAGGAGATTCTCTCTTGTAAGGAACAACCTTTCCAAGTCACCCTTCCCCAACCCTGTCTTGTTCCAGGGACTCGCTGCAGCCAGGTTAAGCTGTCTCCTAATAGCAAGCATTACGCTAGAACACTTTATTGTTTAATAGCATTAAGCTTTATCAGTGTGCATTGGTTCCCAAATGCATATGGCTGCCTAGACCTTTCAGCAGTCATTACAAATAACAGGAGGATAAAGGCAGTTAATTGAGGGGAAATCCCCTCACACAGACAAAGTAGATTTCTACTAAATTGCCAGCATACAGAGGGCAGTGCAAACTTCCCTAAGGTAAAACTTGACTCTTTTACTCTGCCACAGTGCCAAAATAATTCCCAAGAAGCAAAGGGATTTGCGTTAGTGTAGCTGAGATTAGAAGCTGGGCTGTCCTCAGATTCCAAATAGAAAAAGAGATCCAGTCTTTAGAAATTATATTGAATGAGTAACACATGCTTGGGAGTTAGAAATTTTCCTTGTTAAAAATGAAATGTACTCCTCGTGGGTCAGCTTCTGAGCTGCTGATGCTCTGCTTGTTGAGTGTGTCAGCTAGGCCCTCAGGTCCACAGAGGAAAACACCTATTCTGGAGCTGTGAAGAAAATGAAAATATGGTTAGGAACTAGGTATGGAGCAGTTGGATGTTCTTCATGTAAATCAATCTTATGTTCTGTAGGTGCAAGGTTTTTTTCTCAATTACAGGAACTGAAGTAGAACTTGATGTCTAGTCCTTAAAACTTATAACCCCTTAAAACTTGCAAGGCACTTACTACTGCCTTTAAAACAAATGGTGGGCTAAATCTAAGCTCAGCAGAAGTCAGTGAAGACAGGTTTATTGACCTCAGTGGAATCAAGGAAATAGAGCTTCGAAGAGCTTACGGCACTGATTCTTGAAAGGAACTCTTCTGGGTTTTTTCCTATTGATTTTGGGTGCTCAGCTAAAGGTCATCCATAGGCAGGTTTGGGGTTTTGAGGTACATAGTATTTTAGGAGGTATTCAGACATCACCTGATACTCCTGTCTAGCTGGAATGATGGGGTATGTTGTTTCTAAAACTATGGCTAATAATCAGACACTGCATGAGGTACCTCACCAAAAAGGAATGATTTTTTAAAAAAATATTGGTTAGAACAATTTGGTCAAGATCACATCCATGGCTGAAACAAGAATATAAAATACCTGGACAATGTTAGAAAAAAATTGTTCCTCAGACTTTATCAGCCAAAGGAACAAGAATATGCTATTATGGCATTTAGATAGAGGAAGTCCACGGACACTATCAATTTGTACAAGTTTACCCAGGATGCTGCCCTGCAATAGTTTTGAACTCATTTTCCCAGTTAGGTCTTCCATACAAGGTTTTCTGTTTAAGGCCTGTAATCACATCTTTCTCTTCTTCATGATGCACTACAAAGTGAGTGGCCTGTGGGAAATGAAACAAAGGACAGCGTAAAGACAGAGTTAGATATGGCAGTATTATGTCCTGTTAAAGAAGTAATGTCAATACACACTGAATTATTTCCAAACCAAGAATATGGAGTTTATGGTGTTTAGCAAGGATAGCTAACATTTGTGAAGTCCTGACTATCGGTGTCTGCCTCCTCCTTTTCCCCAGACTGGGCAATCTCAAGAGTTAAAGCTATGAAGCACTGAACACAGCAATTAATTACATTTCTTTTGCAATGAAGTGGTTTGGTCTACAAACTGTAAAATAAAGCTGTAAATTAAAACAGAACTTTCCCTTCAGGTACAATAATACAACTCCTTTGACCTTAATGAAGTCTTGCCAGTTTGATCTCGGGAAGCCTTGACCCATATGAGGAGGTCTTGTCCACTCTCCCTGTGTAACTTTCATCTAAAGCAGCTAAGCTAAGTAAAGCCAGGAAGAGAAGGTGTGGTTAAGAGCACAAGTTCAGGCCTTGCAGAGTTCTGCAGCACTTTTATATGAGGAAAAAGTTACAGGTAATGTTCTCCCCAAGCAAAAATTGTGGGACTTTTCCTTCTCCGCCCCTACCCCTCCCATGTGTGAGAACTTCCTATCTTGCTCCTGCCCCTCCCGTCCATCTAGCTAGCTACAGGACTTTAGGCACATGGTGAATTTTGCAATGGTGAGACATAAGTTTTCACTAAAAGTAACAAAGAGAGCACCTTTCCTGACTCCATCACACACTCTGAAGTGGCTCAATGACGAGATGCTCCTTTCTATCCCCACAGCGACCTGCCTGCATGGGGCCAGACAGAGAACTCATGAGAGTCCTCAAACAAATGAGCTGCTGTTGCTCAGACTTTGTGCATTACCTTCCCTAGTCCCAAATGCTATTAATTATATTTTAAGCAATATTAGCTATCTTAGAGATACTTGCATGGTCAGCTGGGGTTGCTGCTGTGAGGACAGACTGCTTCCCAGAGTGCACAGCCGGAGCAGACCACAAAGTAAGTCAGAGTGCACATTAGCAGCTGATCCCGTGTAACTTCTGATGCGTAATACCTGTCTGCATGTAAAACCTCTGAGAGCCAGACAGAGGCCCATTTGGACATTCATCAAAACATAACAGACTTGCGAACATCGATCTCTGTGCATATGGAAGCAATATTTTCTACCATCTTGTTACCTGAGATTCATCCCAGCCTGTAAGGTAGATGTTATAGCTGAGAAACTCTGCGTTATTCCTCTCCTGCATTTGAGCCTCCAGAGATTGCAAGAGGTCAGCAAACCACTCAAAGGCATGAGTGTCCCTGCAAAGCCAGTAAAAATAAATCTGGAAGAGACAAGAGGAAGCTGTCAGGGGACATAGGAACTTACGGTTCCTAGTTTTATGTCTGCTAACAGAATGGGGATTGTAGAGTTCTTGTAGAAATTGCCCCAACTACTTCAGTAGATGGGTAGGCTCTTATGGAAGCTATTCAGGAGTTTTGATGCTGGGAGGGTTGTGAAGCAGAATGAGTGACAGCAAGAACAAGGAAATATCTTTCTATTTCTCTTCCACCAGTGGGTGACATTTTTAGTTCATGATATTTCCCCACATACATTATTGTAAAACAGTTTGTTAGGACATAAATAAATGATTTAGAGGTAGACTCTACCTCCCTTGGCAGGCAAGGTAAATTAAAATAGGTAACAAAACCAGTTCTGTTCTCTGAATATGACCATAAGAGCAAAGTGTGACCCCCACACCTCTGCACAGGGAGTTTCCAGAGGCAGGAGGGGAGAGGAGGATGCTAGCAGTGCTCTTCCACTGATGTATTGCTTTCTCTGTGCTTAGGGAAGGAATGCAATATTTGCATGGGCTGTGTCAGTGCCTTGGACTTCTTGTTTCTCATGCAGATTGAAAAGCATCTCCACTGGAAATCCCCAGGGCCACAGTGAGGATTTGTATGTGAGATTATGCTTGTAGGACATTTCTCCTTTAATTATGACCCTCCTACTTCTCTGCCTGCTAGTTTTGTGAGGTAGCTGGACTCTTCTCGTAGGACTCATGAGTGTCTGGAGCCACATCAGCTTTGCTGGGCCTGTTTTGATTTGGGCTGCCATCCCTTGAGCAATTCCATGGGTTCTGGGAAAGAGGACATGTACCTTCTTGAGTTTTAGGTTGGTCGCATCGTGGCAGTATTTGTACCAGACAGACTTGAGTACAGATGCAAAGGGGGTGACCCCTATTCCAGCTCCAACAAGCATAACAGTTTCGTAACTGAATACGTCCTCACTAGCTGTTCCAAAGGGGCCGTCCACAGCTATCCTGAAATTGAAAGTACTCTTAATAAATCAATAGTGAATATTTATCAGCACCATTTAAAATAACAGTAAAAAGGTAGGTATTTGTCTGCTACAACACACATTTGGGCTGAATACCAGTCAGCAAAAGAAGAGGTGGTGTTAATGGGAAGAAACTGTAAAGAGCCATCTAAGGCCCACATCTGTGTTGGAAGTAGTTAAAGATTGTATCACAGGTGCCACCAAACTGGTTGAGCAAAATTTAAACTGTCATAGGTGTTGGTTGACTTCACTGTGGAGACTTCTTGTACATACTTGGGCAACTTCCATGCCTCTTGGAATTCTTGTTTATCACATCCGCAGGCATTGAACAAACCCTCTGTCCAGTCTCCTACAATACGGACATGAATGCTGAAGTAATCCTCTTCTGGAGCAGAGGTTAATGTAAACGGATGCCATTCCAGTTTGGACACTGCTGGACATTTGACAAAAATGTATTGCCCAACCTCCATCTTGAAGCCCTTCTTCATCATCTGGAGCTCAATTGTCTTGAAGGGATGAATGACCACCTACAGCGGGAGGGACAAGGGTAAAAAAGGGAAAAGGAAAAGGCTGTCTTCACTGTTCACTGGATGTATCTACATCCTCCATCACTAACAACATCCTCTGCTATGACAGCAAGGCAAGCAGGTGAAATTTTGTTCCCAGCAGAACTGGGAGTGAGGAACAGCACCTGACAGCCAGATGAAAGACTGCAGAAGATGCTGAATTTTTTTGGTTGAAGTATTTTTTCACACCATGTTTGCGGTCACTCCAAAAGGGACAGGTCAAACTGGCACGTCTTGTAACATATCACCAGATCTATGTATGCGCACTGTGAATTCCAGATGCACCTTACACAGTGGCACAGCGCACAGTATTAATAGATTTGACAGTGTATGTAGGGGCAAAAACACAGGGCTGTCATACAGATAGGGAATTGGGTAGATAGTGCCTCTGGAAACTTATGTTTTTGTGTGTGGGACCTATGGACATTTGGATTCTGCCTATCTTTAGCCAAGAATAAATAGAACAGTATTCTAGAAGCAAGGCTAGTATTTCCGTCACTACGATTTTTTAATCCTAAAGTTGTCTGCCAAGGTTATTTTCATTTTTCAGAAGAGATTTGCAAACGGGAGAATCAAGTCTATCTATTAATGTAGGTATTAATTATAGAGTTTAGCATCGTGGAAGAAATTTTCTGCCAACAAGACACTAAGCAGACACCATAGACATATGGTGTAGAAATGGCTCAGAGATATTTTAGTAAAATTATCAAAAAGCACACTAGGATCCTTCCAACATGTCAGCATTGTGCTAGGGCACAGTAGAGACACCGAATGTCATCCTTTAAAGCTTGCTATGATTTGAACAGGATACATCCACAAGATGTGTGGAATGTGAGGAAATTACACTGGGAAAGACCAGGGTAGTTCTTACATGTTTGAGCTTAGTGCTGTGCTAATTTGACTGTCAGACTTTCAGAACCAGTGTTTATATGTCTGCAATGCACAATGGGGAACAGAAGTTCATCATTTGCGTTGGCTGCACAAAATAGGCACCCCCTCACTCTCCTTTTCAGGAGTCATTTGTTCTGCTGAAAAATCAGAATTCTTAAATATCCATGTAGTTTTGAAAACAAAGATCTTAAATTATTCTTAAGGCTGTGGAATTTCTATATTATGATTTTTTCCACTCAATAAAAAGGAAACTAATTTCTCTTTCCTAAGATTCAGTTCTGCAGCATAGCTAACTTCCTCCTCTTGCTCTCTTTTAGAGGCAGGCTACATTTAGATGTTAGAGGTTAGCATCATGATAGCAGCCAGAACGTTCCTTTCACTGATGACATTGTAGGAGTTGCTGGCTTTGCTGCACCGTTTGGAAAAACTGATAAAGTTTTGCTGGGTGTTAAGCATAGCGTCACCACATACCTTTGTAATAACAACCTTCTGCTGTGACCTCCAAAACCGCACCAGCCTCTCACACAGGTACAAAACCATGGGACCTACTACCCACTTCCATGTCTGTAAGCAGAATAAAATGAGAAGTCAGGTAATGAAGATGGCAATTCAGATTGAGTCCTGGAAATGCTATGAGCAGACAAGTAATCTAGGTTCTGTATCAACCAGCGTAGGGACCCCTTAAGAGAGATGACACCTTCAAAATTACTTCTGGTCAGAGAGGGGGTTTCTTTGTTGAGAGTTGCAGCTGGCTTTTTAGTTGCCACTAGAGTTACAGCAAGGTATTTTCCTATGAGTGATATTGTCTTTGTCTAAAAATTAAGGTAACTAAGTCAAAGTTGTGGAGTAAAGCTCTGAATGTGTTGTTGACCCAGGTCTGTATTACTGTAGGAGATGTGGTTTCTGTTAACAGATCAGTCTGAAATGTGAACAAACAACCAGTCTGGTTAGTCAATAAAAGTTGAAGCTTCAATGTCACATTTCCAGACGCATTAATTTTCTGGTAATTATCATCAGTCCATTAATAATGTGAAACTATTTATTGTGTAGATTATAGCACTTTCTAGAAGTCCCCACGAGCCACAAAATACATTTTGGGTAAACAGATATGATTTGCGCTTTTGTTTTGCCTATTAATTTTGCTCATTTTATGGCACACTGGAAGGGGGTTGTCTGTCTGTCTGTCTGTCCATTTCTGCTTATAATCCATTTTGTCAAAATCTATTGCTTTATGTAAAGAAAGCAGCCACTGAAGAGTGCTGGGGGTTACACAGCAGCTTTTCCACAGCAAATGCATATGCTATTTAACAAAAAAAGAGTAAACTGTAAACATTTTTAATTGGATTTACACTCAAGACAACTGTTCTTACCATAGGAGGATTCCCTGAAAACTGGGGGATTGGGCAAGCCCCCTTCTTCCCCCATTGAGTGAAGTTCTTGTAGCAAACCTCTGGATTATGTTCAGCCAGGCTCTCATCTGTCTGCCCCCGTACAATACGCCTGGAAAAAAAACCCCAAGAATCATTAAGGCGATGAAATGAAAATGAAGGTATATGTCCCTTATTATTATTCTACAGCTTTGATATAGCTTGACTGCTCAAATCAAACCACAAAAATGTTATTGAAGTGATAAAAATGGAGAAGAAAGTTTGTGGGGAAAAATACTGACTACAAGATTAGGAAATGTAGAGGTATGTCCATTACCATTTTCAGGATGCAGTCACAATAGGAAAGCTTCATTCTTTCCAGAGTTAGCCTACTTTTTTCTTCAATAAAAACAAAACCTGGAGTGGGCAAGGTAGCCAGTTTCCTAGTGACTGGACAGAAATAATTTCTGTTGTTTATCTTAGAAATTTGGAGAGCTCTTTCCAACATACATTCTTCCTTTGACCCTTGCTCTCCCTCTAAAGCTGTGGAGTAGCTGTTCAGTCAGTGTGGATGAACACAGATGAACTTCTGATGCAAAGCAGCTATGCAAACTATATCAGCTTGTGTTAGCCTCCGGCCTCTATATTCTTGCTTGGTTAGGGTTTGTTGTTGTTGTTTGTTTTATTATAGAGAAGTCTGACTGCTCCAGTTCAGCTGTATTTCCAGTGGCAGAGCTAAAGCTGAAAGGCAGTTTCAGTTTTGAGGGGGAAAAGTATGTTCTGATCTTGTTAACTATTTCCTGCCTTTGTCTGGAGTTGTGCCAGCCTCAGGGGCATGTAAGAGTCCCCAGAATGATTGTAATTAGGATGAGGGTCATAGTAAAGAAATTTAGATTAAGATCTACTGATTTTCCTTAGAAACAGTCTGGTTCTGATCAGGCTGTTCAGTTTTATGCCAATATGATTCTGTTGTTATCTTCTTCCCATGACTTCTCTTTCTGCTTTTCTAGCTCGGTTTCCATGAAGTAGACTATGTTTCTCATGTTTCAAATAACATGTGGTATGTAAGTCATATATATGCCCAGCTTTAAGATTTATCAGAAGATTGTTAGAAAGCCTGTGCACCCTCTTAAAAGTTGCACTGCTCACAAATATTACTAACGAACCTCTTCTTCATTAAAGGTTTGATTAACATCCTGTCTGAAAAATAAAGGGAAGGAATGACACTGTCCTGGGAGTGTCATGAGTTGCAGTTTGCAGGAACATCACCAGCTGCAGTTTACTTCCCTACTAATGACAACGGGTTCATCTGAGCTGCCTGCCCTCTGGGATGAGTTGGGGGGCAGGAGGAGCCCATTTCCTGCCACTCCTCACCCTGTTGCTTAAGGGAAAGTGAACCTGAGGTTCTTGGCCTTGTCCTATGCTCCATTCAAGGTCTGACAATGCCAGTACCCTGTACAGGAGAAAAAAAAGACTTATTTTCCCTCATTACTCAGTGCAGATGCTCTTCCAGTACTGTAACTAAGCTTTCAGTAGTATAGCCTTATAGCTACTTCTTTTTCAGCTGAAAGTTTTACTTTAGCTTCCAGAGCAGGGTGATCTGCATCTCTGTGCTCTCTCCTCTTTACATTTACTGTGATGGGAAGTTTAGGATGTTTGTCCGTGACACATAGGTCATGCACAGAAAACATCAGTGCTACTAAAGTGCTGTAATGGCTTGTAACGGACAGGGATATGCCCCTTTGATTCTGTTAATTATCTTTCGTTCAGTTTTCTGTGTATACATATCTGTATGTATGTATATATGCTTAAGTATGACACACAGCCTTCTGTCTCCTGAAATAAACTTGACATCTATGCCTCTCTCTAGCATGTTACTTTGAGACTGTCAGATCATACTTATTCCATAACATCCATCTTTGCACACGTAAGATGCCTTCCTTCAGTGTAAAAACCTGTCCAACTAGTGTATTAGTATTTTATTTAAACTCAAAATGTCCCTCTTGCCTCTAAGGCCAAATAAGTGAGGCCACTGAGTTCACAGCCAGAAAGCATCCTTCCCTCTACAGACAATAATATTCCTATGTTTATCTCCTTTGAAAGGACAGCTGAAGTTCTCTGACAACCACATTCAACCCCACTGCTGCCCAAACTCTTGTCTTTTCAGCATAGTGCAATTAAAACGGTGGAAGTATACTGAACATCCAAGTAAGCAAAAAGTCAACTTTTATGAAACACATACTCCTCACCGACCTCTAGGAAGAATTGCTTTCTGATAGCATTGTGTAGTTACTACTAGCAAGATTGTACATTTCGTCAGTAACTATACAGTCTTTGCTGCAGGAAACATGAACCACTTCTCCTTTTCTTTCAACAGGTTTTGCTCACACCTTCTCCTTCTTGTTTTGGAAGTTGGAATGGCCAAGTATGCTGGTGGTGATCCTCATCTGCCTTCTATTTTTGTTCTTCCTGTTGTGCTCTCATTTCTGTCTTTTTTCTAGCATTACTGGACTGAGAGGAAGTGTTTTTGAATAGTCATTTTTGCTGAGCATTTTTAAAGCATACTTTCTAGTGCACCTAAAATTTCCTTTAAAATGAACAACGTTGTATAATTATGAACTATGAGATGTGGCTTGGATACTTTAGCCTTTTTTGTCTTTCTTTATGCGTCAGTTCTGTGGTTTTGAAAAATGTAACTAAAGTTCATTTTTCTAAGTGCTAAAATAGAGTTTGCATAGCACTAAAATTGTTTTGCTAGGCTTCTCAGCTATTTCAGAAGAAGCTACAGAATGAGCCAACAGTGGAAAAAGATGTTTGGCATTTGGAAGTTACAAAACCTTACAGTTGCCTGTGGTTGAGCTGCAACAGCTAAAAATCTGTTCTGAAATGCTGCTGATATTAAAAAGTTCATCCAAGTCTGAAAGATAAATCTGTGTTACTAGAGTTTTCATTTACCCAACAAAATCCTAGGGTCTACATAATTTTTATGCTGAGATGTTCTTACATGCATGTATGTGATGGAATTCCTTTTAGAAGAGAAAGATAAATTAACAATTAGAAAAAAACTTGGGAAACAGCTTTCCCATTAGAATATCAGAAGAAATTGAGTATCAGTGAGCTTAAGTATGCCAGGTTCTCATGAAGCTTCATGCATGTGAATAGCTTGTTGTACATGTCAGTGAGAGCCACTGGCTCTCAAAGCCTGCATTGGCCCAGCATTGCTATCAAAAAATAACTGTTGCTTGGTAGCTTAAGTCCCTATACTTATGTGTGTAGAAGGCTTTACAATAAGATACAGTAGTTATTATGTACTGTGTGATAAATGTGAATACTCACCCAGCACCGTGGATGACAAGGCCAATGAAGAAGATGACAAAGAGATGGTGGGTGTACCAAAATACTTCGAAATACGACCTTCGGATGGTTTTGGTGGATGATGTGATGATTAGTATGAGGGCCAGTGTGATGATAACTCCGCTGAGACCAGCCAAGTACGTGAAAGCAACATATAGGCCTCCCACAGGATTCTGTGAAATAATTGCACACGTTGGTCTAAGGAAGGGGTCACATCAAAGCAGAGCCAGCTGAACCATCAGTATGTTTCGCTTGGCAAATCCTTTGCTTTGTTGTAAATCTTTAAGTCATCCTCTATCAATTTTGTATGCCGACAACGCCAAAATCCCACTCCATTTTTGTTGCACTGCAGATTTGCCTTTACTAAAGTAAGTGGAAGTAGAGGAAAAAGATTTCCCACCAATTCACACACCGAACATTGTTTCTTACTCTGCTGTTGCTCAGCAGTATGGGCTTGGGGAAGGTGAATATGTTTGCATAGCTCTGTTGTTGAAAACTGGAGTCCTACATCCATTTTCAGGGAGCTAAATGACAGCTCTCCTTTCCAGTGGTGGCATGCAGCTGTGGGTCTCTTAACTCGTACAGACACTGGACACTTGGTGCTTCTGAGGAATGGGGAAGTTCCTTACTTTTGGTTTTTGTTAACCAGGGCTTAAGCAGCCCAAGTTCAAAACTTTTCCCCTGATTTCTGTGTACCTTTCTGTGTGCCATGTCTTCCTTAGTCACAAGACTGCTTTACAGAGTATTTGTTTTTACATAATGTTTTAAAAAAACTACTTTGAAATCCTCAGGTGAAAAAGTTTAAATGCCAAAATTCAGCAACAATATTACTGATAAATATATGAGTGAATTATAAAAGGATTTGCTGCAAGACGGCCCAAACCCAGATTGTGCACACTAGAAATAGGTACTTTGCTCAAATAGTCTTATATGATCATCTAAATAAATGTAATAATGACTTTACACAGTCTGTTGTCACTTACTCCAATAGTTTTTCTAAAAAAGTTGACGTAGCTTTCATTTGGGTTATCACCAAGGCTAGAAAGCACAGCTGCCAGAGTGTGTTTCTCTTCAACACGGGCGTGCACACTCCACTCTACGTTGAATAAGTGTGCAATGGTGTGAATTGCTAGGAGTGACAGGAAAGAAATAATCACTGTTAAGCACAAGACAAGTACTCAGTGGTTTTGGCTACCATATGAAACTTTGGAACATTTGTCAACTGAAGCTTAAGACCTTTGCCACTTTCACCCTCTTCATCAAAATTTGAGATCACTGACATGTTCTACCTTACCAACTGAAGTTTACATCTTTTTGGGTGGGAGAAAGAAGTAAAGGTAAGTTTCCAGCACATCTTTGTTCAACAGAGGCTTTCAACAACTTGAGTAGTAGTATCCTAATACACGGGAAATGGAAGTATGGGATGGCTTAAATTATTTGTCAGGATTATCCAGGATTTATGTAGAAAAGCCAGAAAATGAATCTGGATCTCTTTGGTGTCACATTTGCTAGTGCTGCTTTGTTCTGCTGTATTGCTAATAATCACTAATAATGTTCATGATGAGCTGGATGTGTTCATAAACCTAGTACAGCTGAGGTGTTTCACACTACCTCCACTACACATCATTGTGGGGGCAAGCCGTATAATGCTTTTCAAAATTTCCTCCTTTTTGTACCACCAGATACCTATTCACCTTCAAAACAGGGCCTGATGGGTACAGATCTAACACCCCAGGCAATCCTCTGCTGCAGCCCTCCTCTGTGGCCTTAGTTAACTGCATCGCCCTGCTCCTTTTCTGTGAAGAGGTGATGAGTTTTCAGCCACAGCTCAGAAAGGGAACTTGCTTAACTCAAGTAATCTACTGATATGAAGACTGTTCTAGGATATATCTTTGTAATTTACTTGCACTGAGAAGTGACAAATGTGATGGGGAAAAAAAAAAAAAGAAACCCCTTAGTTTAGGAAATGAGATATAAAATATGAAAATATTCCCGTGGCCTGTCCAGGTTTTTATATACCCTTTTATCATTTTTATTATTTGTTTCAGACATGCCAGCAAAGAAAAAAGTCTAAACAAGAATTAAAGCCAGAGTACGTGGTTCTCAGGGCATTGCTAAACATCCTTTATTAACCAGTGTCATAAATGCTGCTGGTGGATCAAGGGAAAAGTATTATTTCTTATTTTTCTTTTGCTCTCTGCCAGTTGCAGAATAGTGTTTGAAAACTGATTTAAGCCTTGGCACATGCTGACTCCTTTAGGTTAATGAAATCACGTCTCTACACATATCCTTAAGAACTTGAATCCCAGCTGGGTTCTGTGTAAAACACATGACAAAGCAATAAACCAAGAAACATTTGAGTACCAACCAGTATGAAGAGCGATCATCCATGCCACCATTTTGTGAAAGGTGAGGTTCCTGTCCAGCTGTCGTCTGACGCGGGTCGAGCAGCACTTTGGGTTTGAAGAAAGAAAGTATTTGAAGACTCTTTGTGATTTCTATGCACACTTACTTAATTGTAGGAACAAAAACAGAGGGCCTGAGCACAACAATTGATGGCATTGCTAGTAAAAATCTAGAATTCCTAAATATAGACAAAAATATTTTCTCCCATACTTCAGACTACAGGAATAACAGATGATGTTTTAATGTGTTCCATTGAAACAAATCACTTGATAATGAGAAAAAACTTAACGTCCAGTATGACAAAGTATATATATTATCTGTGTTAAAGTACATGCTATAAACAGAAGGAGGGGTCACAGTCTGCCATGGCAGGGTGACTGCTTTGGTAGTGGCAAGTCGCCACCCAGCATCAGGATCCTGTTGTGGTTCATGCTGTAGAAATGGATTGCAAAGTCTGGGTATGACTGTCTCAGGGAGCTTCCACCCCAAATGTGTTAGTCACTTATGGTCAGTAATGCGAAGTGATTCCTTCCCCAAAATACTGGGTGTACTTGCCAGGCATTCACTTACAATTTGTTTCTGGAGTTACACAAAGAGAAACAGAAAGAGAAAATCTCTGCTGATACAAACTGAACAAGTTGGCTCTTAAGAAAAACAGAACGATACGTTCATGAAGAATGTTAAGTTCCTAAGAGGCCCCATCTAAATGGTGCTGCAGTCAGTGGGAGTTTTCCTATAACTTTAAGTTCCTGTAAGGCTAGATTTACTGTCTCCACACAGTAGAAAGCATGATTATCCTGTGTTGTATCTTTATATTGCTTTTGCTGATTGGCAAAGGGAAGAAAACACTGTGGAAACTAACACAAACATTTCCTCACAGGAACCAGGTAAATGTTTCACACCATGAATAAAGAGAGACAAAAATATTCTCCCAGGTTTTGCTGGACATTAACTTTGTGGAGGCCAGGGTAAGGTAATGCATCTTCCCAGCTGAGAGGGTGGAGCTGATCGCCCCAGCTCCCATCCCAGAGTGAAACAGAAGGGGTGCTGAAACACCAGAACAATTTAATTTCTGATTTGTTCGTCACTTAGTGGAGATATACCAGCAGTGGCCTTACTCTTCCATACCAGTCCATTTCTAAATGTCCCATGAGTGTTAACTGTACAGATAAACAGATGAGCAGGAAAGAGTTCTCTCCAGTTATTCCCCAGCTGTGCCATTGATTTAAAAAAACGCTCTGGGGCTACTGCAATGACTTCGGCAGACTATAACAACAGCCAGGAGAATTTTGTCCTTCCCTGTATCATGTATCTTGAGACACAATTAAGAAGACTGTAGAATAAACTGTAGCATAGTAAAGGAAGTGGAGCTCTGCTTGACTGCCTTGCAAAAAGCACTTGGTCTTTCTGTTCAAGAAGCAGAAGGCCAAGCAATGGCAAAAAAAGTATTGAGGCTCATTAACAACAGTGATGAATACGGCAATAAAGGGCATGCAAAGAAAACAAAGCTGTTCTTTCAATTAATCACAAATAAATTTGTAGTGTATGATTTCTGGATGGCAGGATGTAAAGGGCAAGAGTTTCCAGCACACTCCTATTGAACAGTGAGTTTCAACAATCCTCCCCTCTCCTTAACCCCAATGACATTGTTGTTGGAAAGGTCACTGCCCTTTCAGTAAGTTATTTGACATTTTAAAATCCTGATTTTTCTTAAGAGATCCTCACAGGTGTTACCTGCAGAGCACAGCTAATTACAGACAACAGAACAAGTATAAGCAGCTGTACTCCTGTGCCACCACAGTCCTGACACTACCACTGGCACACTGGGCTGTGCATGTTTGCCTAAGATATAAAATTACCTCCTTCCCGAGGTACAGACTAGTTGCAAAAAGCAACTGAAGTTAAACAAGCACCATCTAACAGCCCTTATTTTATGGCCTTCCCTCCCCTCCTTGCTCATCCTCGGAGCCCTTTGCTTCATCACACAGCCCAGTGCCACCAGCAAGACAACGAGCTGCAGGCAGGAAGCAGAAAGGGAGCTGTAGCTCTCTGCATGGGTCTCACCTGCACACTGGGGTGTAGCCTGAGTGACTCTACCACAGTGCCCAAGGCAGAAGGCCTTACTCTGTAGCATGAACACGGAGATAAGAGGGACAGCTTCATCGAGATCCTGGTTAGAAAAGTTAAGCTATAGATGTTAGGAGATAAGTAATTCAGAACAAGTAGCATAAAGTCCTAGCTGGAGTACAATCCTCAACCCTTGGAATGAGTTTTTAGCCCTCCAGTAATGTTCCCAAAAGTGTCTTCAGCTCTTTTTTTGCTTTGACCTCAGAAGACCTCTGCCCAACCTGCTTTCAGCCTGACCTCCGTGAAATCTATTTTAGACCTCATGAAGGCCTTGTATGATCAAGAGCTCATCAATATTTTCCAGTTGTATTCATCCAACAGCAACATTAATTCTTAATAAATTTACGTTCATGATTGACTTCTGCAGCCTGGGGAGTCAGCTCTAAATCTTGACAGATACTAGTTGATCTTTCTTAGGGCAGGGAAGAACAGCTTTAACCCTACAGTTTTACTTATTGTTCTTTTTCCTTTTACATAGGTGGCAGGTATGGCTGTCTGCTTTTGTAGCATCTGAAGGGGTATAGCACAAGACTGAAAGCCTGGTCTGTGTAGTTACAACTCTCTATTCCTAAGTGTTATGCCTTAAAAAGGGCAGGGCACTGTCCTTACTCCTAAATGTAATTTAGGAGCTTAAGGAGGCAGACACATCTCATTTATTCAGCCTCACTGATTGTCAGGATATATCTACCAGATGGAGGTAAGCCGGGGTTGTCTCTGATTATTTTCTTATTACTTTGTATTCTGCTCTCTTCCCCTGTGAAGGACTCTTGAAATAGTGCATCTATTTTATTGCTTCCTCTTTTGCTCTGCTTTTTCAGCCCCCACAGGCTCTCTCATTTGTGTGTAAGAATTTATGCTAGATTTATAAATGAAAACCAACTTCTGTGAACTGGTTTTGTTGACTATGTGTATATTAAAGAGGCTAGAAAGAAAGGAGGAATCATTATATATTTGGAAGGACAGTTCATGAGCTTGAGGACACCACTGCTTCTTTCACTGCACCACGGCATGCATTTTCTGTGTTATTTCTGCTGTAATAGCCAGAAATCTAGATTTCAACAGTGTGATACAGTCAGTACTACCATAGGAAGATACTCCAGCTGTCACTGAGAATCAGTTGTCCTCTTCTTAGTGGTGGTTCCTCAGTGCTGTGTATAACATTTGCATTTGGGAGCTAGAAACGGTCAAAAGGTCTGAAAACTATTTCACCCTGAGATGGAAATGCACCTCGGACAAGAAAGACTACAATGAAACAGGTGGAAAAAGTCCCATTCTGAAAGTCTGTGAAAGCCTACATTTACTTTGAGAACTGAACATGCAAAGACAGAAGACATGGGCTAGTATCTCCCTCTGTAAATGGGTGTTGCATCAGTGACAAATGATGTGAACGTGTGCAAGCAGCACCAATGGCTCTGCCTGCCAGAAGAAGGGCTTTGCACCTGCAGCCAAGGCAGCACAATGCCCCGGAGGCAGGAAAAAATGCATTCGAGTTTAAAGACTTGAAGGAGGCTAATTCAAGGCTAAACCTCTCAACAGAGCTCTAGGTACACCATTGGCATACAGACCTCAGTCTTGCTCATCAGCCTTATCTGCTTCCTAAAAGAGGACATCCCCAAAGTACGGTATATTTGGGGAACTTGGATGGAGTTGCTTAGTATATTTGCAAGGCTGCTTAGGTTTTTATCTTTCATAAATTTTGAAATTCTTTCTTCATCTTACCGCACTTGATCCTCTGAGGAAGGAGAGCAAGTTTCGACATACTGGCAGCAGAATCAGCATGCAATTGAAATTCAAGCAAGCTGCTGGGGCCCTTGCCAGAGCCAAAGCACGCTGTAATTGGAAAGATAATGTTATTTAATGCATTAACCAAGGCATTATCCGGAACATGGGTAGACACAGATTTCATTTATGCATTATATCACAACTTTTCGTGAGTGTGAGATCTAGAGTTAATTAACAATGTCCACATTTCAGAGTAGTCATGCTCTGGCCAAGTCAGAGACACAGGTGGGGCAGAACACATTCCTCCAGATAGACAGCTTTTATTTCCAGTTTTGAAATAATAGGCTTGTACAAAAAGCTCCCTCTCATGTCTGACAATCAATGGCCAAGCACAGATGCAAGTTGAAGCCATTAGTAAATTTTCTATCCCAAGGCTGTAAAGAAAGTCTCACTGCTGGGGCTTCAGTTGGCTGGGGGGGTGTGGCAGACAGAAGGGCAGCTTATGAGGGAAGCGGTTTTATGTTCTCTGTTGTCAGTAAAGGGAGTCTAGGGAAATTTGTTGTCTCATCTTTTAGGATTATATTCCCTTAATGTTGCTCTTCACCCTGTACGATTTCAGATTTTTGAACAAAGGCTGTTTGAACAGAGGGAACAATGACCATATTAATCCAAACACAGTGAAGGGAAGCAAAAGATAATGTTTGCCCTCCTTGCGTTTGTTCGGACCCTTTCAGGTTTCAGATCACAGTTACTGACTTGGGGTTACACTGAGCTCTAGTTATCCAAGCACAGGTCTCTGTGACTTCAAAGGCAACTGCACCATGATTGCAAAGGACAGAATTTGATCCATAGATGTGAAGCCATATGCAGAATGGGATTTCATGCTTTGTTGAATTAAACCATAGCTTTGCAAGCCTTTTAAAAAGTGCTATGTTCTGTAATTTGAAGCTTAGCCTGCTTTTTTTGTTAGTGATCAGGCTTTTAAAATATGTGAACAAATTAGTTTTCTCTGTCAGTTGGTCATGACCCGTGGCAGCTTTGGAAGCAGTCAGACACACAATGCTGCATTAACCAGTGGGATTATACTGAGTAGCCCAGGGTCCAGGATCACTTCACTACCTGACTAGTATTCACAGGCTTGACGAATGTGTGAATGATGATTGCTTTTCAGAGCTAATAGCTTTGTAAACTATTCATGCTATGAAAAATAATTGCAAAGGGAAGTGATTGCACAATATTTCAATAGCAATATTTTATTCATCTTTTGCTTAATAAAGCAGCCAAAATTTAAGTTCACTTTAATTACCAGGAGCATAATAGTTACCTGAAAACATCTTCAGAATGGGATCTGTCTATTTTATGTACCAACTTTCTGTTCAGAAGCACTGGGCATCTGTCTGCATTCAGTTATATGTCTGCATGTGACTTTTAACTCCTACAGGAACTTGCAGCTCCAGCCACTTGATCCTCCTTCAATCAAATAAAACTAGGGAAAAATGCTATGTGCTGTCTATGCCAATATAATACACGTTTTGTACTTACGCCAAGGAGTACTCTGGTGTAGAAGAATTTTGGTGGAATGTCATACACAAGATAGTACCACCAAAAGAGGAAGGCATTTAGCCCCAGCCACACAAGCTGAAATAGAAACAAACAGGAAGCTTTACAGTTTGTTGTTAGAGATCATACATCTGAATTTACACAGTTCAGGTAATGGTCAGTTGGTTCATTGTGCTCCTGTTTGCAGAGAGGCGCACTGCAGGGTATAAAGGCTTCAGGACAGGCAACAGAAATCTTTCTGGTGGAAATAGGCTCTGATGTGTGCACACAGAAGTACGGGAGTGGCAAAAACCAAAATACAGCAATGGGTAGCTGAAACTTTTGCATAGCCCAAAGGGTTTAGGCATGATTATATAAGGACCATCATATTACAGGTGTTTAGCTAAGTCTGCAAGTCTAGTTGAATGTCCAAACATCATTAAGGTTTAGGGTCTCTTCCAAACGGCAGTTCTTCAGACATATTAACCTATGTAAGAGGAAGACTTAGGAACTGTGCCAAAGGACAAAGAAGCTTGAGATCTAAATATAGATGGCCTAAATTGCACGTAGGGCTCTGAAGGTCTGAAAGCAGTCAGCAGGAAATATTCAACACAGGCATTTTGGTAGTGTTTAGACTACCCAATACTGGGCTTCTTTGTAACTGTACTGCAGTATTCTCTCATTCTTGCATATCCTATGGTGCAGGTTTCTTCAGGGAAAGAGAAGTTATTAGCCCTTTCCAAAGCTATCTAAGGCAGCTACAAGCCCATCCATCCAAAGAGATGATAGTGAATCTGGGCATTTGCCCTCCTGATTTTACATCCCATAGTGAAACCAATCTGTATCAGGGTACCCTCAGTCTAAAGCAGATTTACTAGGTGGTGTGTGAAAACAAAGTCTAATAACTGATGAAAAACCCAGCCTCTGGTTATAAGTTAAGGATGCCAGAAACTGTGACATTACAGCCCCTCACCCCTCCTAACCCATACATTTTGCTAGTTCTTTGGCCCAACTGACACTGTAAAAAACTTGGGATTAGTTTAGATCTTGAAAATGTATTACCCTTGTGACATAAATACAGGGAACGAAGGGATTTCCATCAGGGTAAGGCAGTATATGGGAAATCCCCAAATCCTCATTAAAAAAACCAAACTCGTCTCAGGATTAAATGCTTAGGATACGTATTTAAAGTGAGAGTGTTTCTACTCCCACATGCCTGTCAGCGTGCCCAGAAGACCAGGATGTTTGGCATGATCCTTGAAGGTCTCTCACAGTTCTTCCTGGTGTTAACCCATGTGGAACATGGACCTTCTGAAACACACTGTGACACCCTCTGGCAACTGGGGGTTGAGTTGAAGAGTTAGCAGCCATCTGTGCTCTTCAGCTAAGGGACAGTGGAGGCAGCACAGGCTGGGGTCAAGGCAGACATGTTTCTGTTTTGTTGAGGTACACCAACAGAAACTGTGGCTGTCCTGTTTCTTTCAAGCACTGGACAGCCCTGTACCCAGCCAGCATGCACTGAAGCTGTAGAGGACAAAGCCAAACACTTTGGTAAGGCTTCCAGTGAACTGTCCTTTTGGCTGGATTCTTTATCAGTGACTTCGTTAGTTTCCTTCCTTATTAGCTGACCTTGTTATAGCTTTGAGGCTCTAAATAGAAATTCCTTATTTGAATAAAATAAGGGCCTCCTAATTTTTTAATATTTCAGTTCTGGTGGGGGAAAAAAACCCACCCCAGAATTCACCTTTTGGCAGTTTCAACTTCCTCAAGTCACTGAAGGTGACAGCAAACACAGCTACTGCTTTGCAAAGCACTGAAGTTCCAAGGTTATCTTCCTAAATCAGAGCTACACATCTACAATGTAAGTATTGATTGTTCATAGCAGGAGGAATACCTTTTGGAGAAGAGATGTTCACATTTCAGTCACCACAAATGTATATGTTCTAGGTCTTCTTTTTCTTCCTTTCATTTTTTACGGCTAGTAACCACACTTGGCAACAATACCTTAACTGGTATTACATTTTGGTTTTGTACGTTTTACGTGTATCTATATGTGTGTGTATATATATATATATATATATAAATTGTATGCCTATAGCTTTTGTATCACACTGTGAAGTGAAAAAAATAAAACACAAATATTAAATTCTGTCTACATTTTCTCCAAGGAGGACTGTCCAGCTTTACTCTTCAGCACTTCTAAATGCAACTGGGATTTTCAATACTTTTAAACCTTGCTCAGAATTAACTTAACCTACTTTCACAGCCACTCTGTGCAAGCTGTATACAAACTCAACTCAAATACTTAGTTGTCTTAATGAAGAATTCATGAATCTCTGCTCTAAATTTTGGAATCTTGACTACAACACAAATTTTATGCCATCAAGACGCTATGCTTCCAGTTACACTCACTTTTGTTTATAAAAGTGCAAGAAAGGGTGGTTGTAATTGCTTTCTCTGTTGAAGCACACATAGTTAAGTGACTAACCTCAGATACTTAAATATTTCTAACAAAGCAAACGAAAGTTAGCATATGATCATTGCTCAGCTGACAATGAAGCCTACAGCAACTGAGATACTGGACAGAGCTCCTTAAAATTTATTCTCTTGAAGTGTTTCACTGTGCTTGCTGCCCTGGTTTCAGCATAATCATTCACTGGCACAGTGAGAGCTGCTTAGTACAATTTTCTGCAGAACTTTTCACTAGACACAAATCACAATAAAACTTGTACTTACAACGACAAAGATGGACAGTCCTTCATTCTCCACCCAGTTACCCATGACTGCCTGAGACGAGTGTGCACAACGGCCCCGTTCTTTCTGGGAAAGCGCCTATGTCTTCTCTCACAAGGAAGTGAGAGCAGAAGCTTGCAGCAGCCTGTTTCCTTTCTCATTCATTTAGGAAATAAGTTAACCATTGAATCATGTCCATAGTTCGGTTTCAAACATGTTTCTACTATCTTTATGCATAACTTTTCATAACTGAACTACATATAAACTGTTGAAATAAGCTATTTTTTCCTTGTGATACAGAGGATAAAATAAATAACATAACTGGTCAGGTTTTCTGCTAAAAATGTATTGCTACTTTATATAACTTTCAATGCTGAAATGTAATACAGAATGCACAGAAGGGCTATCTCCTCCCAGTCTTGTCTTTTTCTAATCACCTCAGGTCTGAGTTGCTGTTCCTGCTGATCGTCTTTGATAAATAATCACTAGAATTATTTCTCTTCCAGTAATTCAATGTCCACAGAGGCTTCCAAATGTAATCTAACACTCCTGTTGTCTGGTACTTGGAAGCCTTGCTACTTCTTCTCTGCTCAGGACGAAACTGAAGATATGTCGCTAGATAAGCTATTTTTCATACTTTGCACTCTTGCAGAGACCTCAGCCCCAGGAACCATGTCACTATATGTAAGAAGGCTATTGAAATAAGCATTTTGCTTTTGTGATTAGAGAGAAAAATATGGGAAATTGCCCAAATGTATTTTAGAGCTTACAAGCCAGAGGATATTTATTCCAAGTGTATTTGCTTTAAAAAAAATGTAAAGTTAAGGGAGTTGAATGATTTCTGATTTTTTTGCCTCTGTGGCATCACAATTCCTAAATCTGCAATAAAGAGTGCAAAATGGTAGTTTGGAGCTCAGGGATTAAGAGGTACCATCCTTTGGTGAGGTCCAGGCAGGTCCAGGAGGAGCAAGGCATCCAGACCTGTCTCCTGCTGGCTCATTCTCCAGTGTATTCCACCCACTGCACCGCAGAAATGCAGATCGCCTCCCAGAGCGACCGACACAAGGCTGCCTTCTTTCCACAGACGTGTGTATGTACCTATGGTGTTCTTCAAAGATCTCTTTAGGCTTTGGAAAGTAGCAGAATGGCAGTTTGAGCAGTGGTGTCTCTGCCAGACCTGTGACACCCTACTGGACCCTGCAGAATTTTCTGGCTCTGAAAGCCCGAGCGAGCCTGCAGCAGCCTGGTGTCGCACTAACGGCTCTAGATCACAGCGACATTTCCCCAGGCCTGATCCTGTGCCTACTGGAGCAAGCAGCAAGCCTCGCGCCGCATCTGTATGACTGACGTTTGCTCTCCAGAGTAAATGCTGATCTCATTTGCCACTGAGAGCATGACGAACCACTGAGCTGGCAAGAGTAAAACCTGCACGACTCACATCGATCAGAAAAGTGACTCGGCACAGCCTACCTTACTTTGGAGTCAGTTAGGAACTAGCCTCCTCAGGGCCTGATTCTGGCAGGGATGAGACATTTGGTTATGGTGTAAAAACGAGGATGAGGGGAGCCAGGGCAAATACCCGTGTTCTGGCTAGCGGCTCTCTTCTTGCCTCTACTTCCAACATACCACGATCTTTATTTAACTTTTCCTGGAATTTGGCCTCCATAAGGTGACATAACTGGGACTTGAAAAATCCATTATAGAAAAAAAATCTCATATGTTTCTACACTTTGCTAAAACAAATAGACAAATACAGCTGTCTGAATGATACAGGTCATCTGAATTATATTCTTCATTATTACTCACTCTTGAGACATATAGAAGTAACTGCTCAAATGTAGGCCAGGGACGAACAGCCGTCCTTCACCTCCCCATGTAGGCAGGACTGGCAGCATTTTAATCACCTTCCTCCACAGGAGCCTCCCAAGCTTCAGTAGCTGAAAACCAAAATGAAGTCTTCAAAACTTGTTAAATGGGGTTTGCAGCAACCTCATTTAACAGGCTCTCATGTGGTAACAGTCCCTTTAATGGCCATCCCAAATGGGTGTCAGCAGAGGGTCTGGTCCTCCGTAGTTTTGTTTATGGAGGTAGCCTTTGGGAGCTGAACAGCTAGAGAGGATGGGAAAGGAAAGGAAAGGAAAGGAAAGGAGGGGGTAGTGCTGATTTGTGGATGCCCATTCTTGCTGTGAAGACTAGCGCGTTCTCCCTGCCCAGAAATGGCAATGTTCTCACTGCCTTTTTCTTCCCCTTAGTTCAGGCTAAGATACTTAAGGCTTCTCTGGGGTGAGCAAGTGCAGGCATCCAGGATGCTCTTAGCTTTGGCAGCCCTGCCTTGCCTGGAAGCTCCTCAGGCACCAGAGCCACTGAAACATGGATTTACTGGCTCAGGAGGTTTCTAGCAGGCCACAAACCCAGCAGGGGCTGATCTTAGATCAGTCACAGCAGTCGCAACGTATGATGTCCTCCTAACAGTCTGAATACAGGGCATGAAGCAGAATATATTTCAGCTGCTCCCAGCCTAGCACCTGTCAAACACACATAGCTGATCTCACTGCCTGAACTCCAAATAAAGGGTAGGGGTGCTGGGCCTTTCCACGGCTGGTGAGTTCTGGTGCTCCTTGATGTCTGTGCGTGTTCCCATTAATTTCAAAAGTGACGGGACAACACACAGAGAACTCTGACTAGTTGCTGCAGGTGACAGGTGTGAGCAGAACTGGTACCAAACCCACCCACGCATCACCCTTCACTTAATTCTGGTGCTTAAGCAAAACATCTTTGCTATAATATTACAAAGACTCGCATCCTTTGTACTTTGGTCTAATTTGAAAAATGCATCCTGTACAAGAAAAGGCAACATTGGCAGCTGTGTACTAATTACGTAGGAGTGTGTGAAAGCAGAGTATGGAAAAAATTAAACACCACCTCATTCTGTTTTTAAAATTTCTTTCAACCTAGCTGATTACGCACAGCATTTTTCATTCTTTGCACTGAAGGTTCAGCGAACAGTGATCCTTTTGCAGTGGGATAATTTTGAAAAAGTATTCAGGTCTCAGGGTTCTTAATTTCCTTACAGTAATTTTAGCCCCTTGTTTAGAAATTAATTTAGTTCCTGTCCTGCTCTGTGCAATAGTATTCTGCATATTCCTGCACAAATTTAATGCCAGATAGTTGCAATAAGCCTAGGTGTTTCACACCTGCCTCCTAAAAGGGACAATGTAACATTCTGCACATACAAACCCTGAAAGAGAGTGATCGAAGAACAGAGTGAAAGAGACCCAGCTCCTGCATTGCTGAGGAAGTTGCTGAGCTGGGATCATGGAGCTCCTTCCCGTGTAGCAGGAGGAAAGCCAAGGAGAGACCTCAAATAGCTTCTTTTATTTTGTAGGCTGAAATTTTTATTTTGAATGCTGTGCAATCCTTGTTTACCAACCTTCCCCTGATTCCACACCAAAGAGGCAGAAATGACAAGAGACTTGTCAAGCTGTCTTTCCTGAAGGGACTGCCTTCACACACAGCCTGAAGCTGTCACTCAAGGGAAGAACATAGTCTGAAACTTCTGCTCCTTCTGTTTTGTTTACAAAACAAATGATTCCATGCTGAGAGGAGGGCAGAAAAGCGGACAGATGTGAGCCGGGAAAAAAAGTGTCAGTGAGACTCCAGAAAGGACTGGCAGATCCTTCTATGTCTTTGCTTTACGCTGTAACCCTCAGTGCAGGTCCCTGCTCCAGTACTTCCTCACACTGCCTTTTGCAATGATCACGAGAGGCTCACGTGCTCCATGTATGATCCAGGCACTGTTTGCCGTATCAGTCTTGGCCTGAAGTCAAACAGCGCTATCACAGAACAGGTCAGAATGGCTGCGCACTGCTACGTTATTGGAAGGAAGGGCCACTACCAGCGACGTACCCTGAGTACAGATAGACGTTTTATTACATTAAGTTGGCAGTATTTTCCAGGTAGAACTGGAGTAAAGTTAGGACAGCATAACCACCCACGCCTAAAAGCAGAGGCCAAAATAACCTGGCTTTGCGTGGGACTGAGGGAGAGGGAGCCCAGCTTGCAGCTCTTTGGCAGAGTCCCAGGCTTTGTGATCTGCTAGTCTGGCTCTGGGACTGGAATACAACTATCATCTATTTGCTTCTCCCTGTGTATCTAGACCTCTCTTCCCATGGCTTCAGATCCACTACATGTCTGTGATAGGCCAGAGTAATGTTTCTCTGCCTGGAGAGGGACTTCACCAGCAATTTGCCACTCAGGAAAACATCTTGAAAGATGGGGGGCGGGGGGGGGGGGGGGGGGGGGGGGGCAGTTTTCCCCTATGCTATTATTGTGCATTGCCTAGAAGACTTTCAACCCAGACCTAACAAGCCAAGGTTTCAGCAGGAGAGCGGTGCCTCAGAGGCCAGTGTTCACCCGCCTGGCAGGATGTCTGCATGGCCGGGTGGCTGGGCAATGCCCCTGCTGGGCAGCACGCACCGGCCCGGGGCCAGCACCTTCATCCAGGACCCCACATCACTCATGGGGCAGAGCTCAGCTAGAGAAGATGTGCCCAATATGTCCCAGACCTTCCCACCATAAGCACCTGCCCTTCTGTCCCCTTTTCCATGGCATCCCTGTTCAAAATCTTTCCTACTTTTCCCTCTCTCCTCCAGGGCTGGGCTGTCAAAGCCCATTTCTAATCAGCAGCTCACAATCACAGTCTGGGAAAGGACCTCCAGAGATCCATTAGCCCACCTCTGTGCTTCCAAATAGGATCCACTGGAGCTGTGTCACTCCTGACATTTGCATCACCACTTCCACAATGAGAAGCAAAGCAGCCTGCTAAAGCTCTGAATCAGTAGCTCATGACCAAGAGCGTGCTGTGCAAAGAGGAGTCCATTTAAAGGCATGAGAGGAGAGGTCTGCTGGCGTTAGTGGGCTGGGCCAGGCACTGGGGAGTGAGATCTGTGGGGGTCCGCACCTATTGCCTTTTGCAGCAGTCCCTGGACTAATTCTGGCAGTGAATCTCCTGTCTGGGGAGAAACCTTGTTGTTTTGCTCCCCAAGGGATCCTGGCGTAGCGTGCAGGGCAGTGGGCAGTGGGAAGGGATGAGGCAGGTTTTCCTTAGGTGTCTGCTGGGGCACGTTCCCATTCGTTAGGCTACATGCAGTACTCCTACAGACACTGGGGAGTCTGTGATTTTTTTTCTAAAAAAATCTCTAAAAGCTGAGGAAGAAATCAAGCCCGCTGTCAGTAAATGCAAGTTTATATTTTGTATTAAATGTTAATTTGCCATTCAGGGATCAGCGCTTCCACAGGGAAACACCTGCACCATGCCCTGATGTAGCTTCTTCTGTTGGCTGGCTGGGTGTCTTAGTGCCTATGTTACATCAGTGGCAGAAATGCCATCGATGTAACCACACAGCCACAGAAGTATTCCACTATCCTCCTTCACGCACAGGAACAGCTACCCAGGTGTCAACGCTGTAGCCGCACAGGTCCATATTACTTTACATTGCTGCAGTTTGTCTTATAAAATACAAAGGAGTGTTGTGATAGCTTTTGCTGATTTTTCTCTCTCCCAGTCCTCAGCATGCAGGTGACAGGTGACACAGTTCAGTTAGCAGATGCCTGTCCACAACCAGACACCTGACAGATAAAGCCTCCGACTCAGTCATGTTTTTACTGGGGGCTTTTAGTTTTGAGTAATAGCAACAGGGGAAACGCTGGGGAATGTTGTCATGTTTAACGGACACATCTAAGCAAGATAACATAATATAATGAACTGAGGGACCAGGGAACAGGCTTCTGCTTAAAGCCTTTACTTAAAAACTATCCTTCAGATACGTTAAAACATAGCTCACCCCCACGCCAAGATTCAGCCTGAAGCCTATATGCTGCTAAATCATACTTAAAACTGCCTCTTAATATAGAATTACATCACTTCAGTCACACAATCACTAGATTTATGCGTTTCTCTTCACTCATTTGTCATGATAAAGCTTTTTTACTTCTAAATTTGCCCTGGTAACTCGGACACTTGTCTGTGAGTAGCCTGCAAAGCCCTAGCTGGCTTCAGTTACACTCAGGAGAAGCTTGAAGGCATCCATCCATCTCTTTGGAAAACTTAATGAAGATACAAATGACACATAACCTGGGCTTTGGACTGGGATGACTTTCTTCCAGGCTGAATTACCCTTGGATTAATAGCTACTGAAGCCTCCTGTTACAAGACTGGTTACAGCAGTTTATGCATACACACACACGCACCTCCCTCCTGTAATACATTTTGAGCACTTCTAGAGAAACCACTATTAAAAATGAAAGTAAAATGAATGGATTAGATTGGGGAATACAATTTCCGCAATATTTTTTATTCATTCTCTTTCCTGTTTTTATGACCTTTTAATATACGGTATGATGGCTTAATGATATTCTGCTATTTTCCTTGCTCAGGCTTTCATGGGAGTAGCAATAGGCTGGAGGTACCTTTCTCAGCTGGATTTAGGGATCTTTCTCACGTACAGTTTCCTGCCAAAGCTAAGGGGGACTGCGTCCACCTTGATCAAAATCAGAACATTGGACTGCTAATTACAGGACTGACAACACTTTCTTTTGTATTCAGAGACACAACCCCACCTCGCTGAGACTTTTGCTACCTGGCACGGAGGCTCTGCCACATCAGGCTCCAATCCTTTGTCAATTTTTTTCCATACAAATATGCTCTTAAAAATGCTAAAATTGCATTTTGTTTTCTATCACACCAGAAGTTATTGTGAATGAGTGATATGCTTAAGACCACACACAGTTTGTATTTTTTAATTTTAGATCTCCCAGTAGTAAATTTTCCCTTTCCCTTGCCATTTTTTTCCCCCTTTTCTTCTCTTGCTTGGAGAGACAACTGCTCATTTGCTGTTGTACCCTGGGAAGAACAGTGATGTATGGTTTATTAAGATAGCTCAAACACATAAGCCCTTGACTGCTACAGGACAAGTGATTTATAGGTGTTTGCTAATGGACTCCTGCTCGGGGCCCTTGGGGGGCTTCCATTTAATTTTGTACCAAGGGCAAATTATGCTGAAGAGCCAGGTGTAATTGGCATATGAGTCATTTGATAAGTTAATGGTACAGCACTCTTTAGCCTTCCCTGAATTTGCCTTACCATCTATCTTCATGGCACAACATCAACATCATTACTGAGGTCTGTATTTCATGGCAAGGCAGAAGTAATTTTTCACTTATTACATTCCTTGCCTGCTCCCACCTGATAACCTGTCTCGCCTGCAATGCTTCCATTTCCCTCTTACTCTGAAGTAGTTTGGTTCATTTCTGATATACACAGCTGAATCGCCGTGACTAAAGCTTAGCATGTGCGATGTGTTGGGTTTCTCCAATCAATTATATTTTATCTGTCTGTAAAGAACAGATACTGCTTTTACAGGGCATCACATCTTGTCGGCTGATGAAAAAAAATATGATCCAAGCAGGAACTAGCCAGCTACCACATGGTGTTAAAAACACTGATATATTGCATGGGTCATTGCTTTACTTTACATGCATAAGGGAACTGGAATCAGCTAAGCAAACCTTACATATTATGTCAGTAGTAATATTTCTGTTCTGACCATTAGCATGGAAATTGCCTAGCTGTGCTGAGAAGCAGAGTCAAAACTAACGTGTGCACTGCAACACAAGGTATATAATTAAGACTATGCTGGTATTAAACCAGACAAACAACAAAGAATTTTTCTAAAAACGAGGCTATGTCTAGATCAGGGAGACCACCTCTGTTTCTGAGGCTGGAGTACACTGCCTGCACGGACCTGGACTCCTTGTGGGGGGTTGGACCATGCATCTCAGAGCACCAGTGGAAAGATCTAGGCACAGCCTCAATGCAACATGTTTCTGAGTTGTCCCACACATTTCTGAAGGCTTGCAGTGACATTTTTTTTTTTTTTTCCATAAAATATTTTTTCTCATGTTTGGTCTTTTTTGTCCTTGTTGCTCAAAAAATAACTAGGGGGTGGGAAGGAAGCCTGCAATAATCCACAAGCACAATGAAAAAAAAATGTTTAATAAAGACCCAATTACTCTGCAGTTGTAAGGCTCCCTTGCTTTCCTTGTAGTTCCAAAGCTGATGCTACTCCTTTCTGAAATTTTCCTTTCCATTCTATTTTTTTTAAATGACACCTGCATGCTTTTGAGTTACTGTACTGCCCATAATTACTAAATTTTTCAACGTGGCAATGAAGAACGGATGCACTCTACCAGTTCAGCCCTTTCCAACAGCCATGCAACTTTGGCTGTAAAGAGTAGCCCTACTGAAAAACACAGCAGAGTGTTTCAGTGTGCCTTGTTTCTTCATTTCTATTTAAAATGACCACAATGAAGCAGCAGAGAGGAAGGAGGAGTAGTGAGGACATGTATTCTAAAGAACATAACTGATGTTACGAGGGCCACCAACTGCAAGACTACAGCAATTGCAAGTACTTCTCGTTAGCTGCTGAGTTCAGTGCGTGTCTTACCACAACACAGATTTACAATAACTGCAAATCCATGCATGAAAACAACAACATGCAACACTAGTACCTCGTCTGTAAGGTGTTGTGCTACTGTTTTGATATTTAGCTCCCACTCTAGAAGCCAGATATGAATTAATCTTCACCTTGACTACCTCTGGCATCACTCTCTATCTGAATCCATCCCTGATCATTTTCCTGAAAGTATCTGGCTGATTAAAGCTCTGTACTGACAGGGCACATTAATCAGATGGAAAGAATAGCTGATGAAAGAAACTTCTGAAGTTAAAATATGTAACATTTATTCCCTGTCACCCTGTTTGCTCTGTCAAAACAGGAACTTGAGCAATTATGAACATGAAGGCACACAAGGTGTTTAAGACAGGCTGTTTCTAGTTCATTAAATCAGGTCTCACCTTCAGAGCCAAAAAGTTACAACTGTGATGTTATTCCAGAAGGATCTCAGTAAGCAATATCCAACTAATTAGCAGCCACCCCTTGCTTAGATGCATTTAACCCATTAATGCTAGTCTGTGATTAGAAGCCTTTCACACAGCAGCATTCACAGCTGAATTTCACACCTGAAAGGCAGTATTTTCATACCTGACCGCAGACACTCCTCATTTCTGTAGAACTTAATTTCAGTGGCAAGAGATTTTCCTTATGACACTGAGAAATCCAAAAAAGGATAAAACTGGGGTTTTCTCCCAGGAGATGAAGTTGTTGTTCACTCAAGGGAGAAATTCAGTAAACTTTCATGTTGTCATTTCAAAGCACTTACCTTTCATTTTGGCCCCATTTGCTTTGGGGTAAACCCAAGACCTAACAGTTTTACTATACTTATTTTTCTTGGTCCATAAGAAATTATGCAACCTTTAACACCTCTTACTTTTCAAGTCTTCTGTCTCTGATGACTCAAACTCACCATCTCTGCCCAATTATCATGTATTCATGTTTCTGAGATGATTCCTGAGTGACTCGAGGCAGTCATCTCAACTGCATTTTAAAATACAGGATTATATATATCCACTATGGTGTTTGGCTTCAAAATCCCATTTTCTTTGGTACGTAAGTCCTTAATATAGGCAGGAAGTAATAGATGGTGTATGGTTTTAGACCAGATATTATCAGCTGCCCTGGGAAAAAATGTACTGGGGAATTAACAGAAGAAATCCCCACACCCCTTTTATTTTTTTGTTTCAAATTAGATTAAAGTTTACCTACCCCAGGTATTCACCAGTTCCTCTTTCCCTCTGTATCTCTTCATCCCCAGAACTTCTAGTCCTCTTTCATGCTAAGGGAAAGAGGTAGCAGTTATGTGGATTGCTGAGTGATATACAGTTTTATAACACCTACAGCATGCCAATTGCTTGGCTTGCTAAGTGGTCAGCAAGAAGTTCACGCTACAACCTTTCTCATCATCAGTAGTATTATTTTATCAGTTCCCACCTTTTCCTCCTGGAAACTGACAGTCTTCACAAAGCTTGTATAAACCTGTTTTACTTCCTCAGATTTCTTCCCTCAGAAAAATTTAATTTTAATATGTCCAATGAGTTCGATATGTATTGGGGAGAACAGGACTGACAGAGAAACAGCGTAGTCACGTAACCTTTTCTTTAAGAAACCATGTTGGAAACAGAAGTTATCAACATTGTGCCTAAATCTGAAATTTCACATTGAAGTTTTAATATACATTTGATTAAAAAAAATATATGCTGGATACTAACTTACAAATCACACCTTGAGACTGAAAATAATGTCTAGAAGAAAGGATTAATCACTATGTGTTACGGAGCACAGCTCTTACTAGCAGATAGTAGTGCTCATCACCACCAGGACTTCTAAAATCCTCTCTCATTGCTCCTCATTTACACATATTACAATCTATCACAATGTATCTATATACTCCTGTATTTATAAAATACACATATTTTATGTCTACATATACATTTACAAACACTTAAATGTGTTACAAAGGTTTTATGCAGTCATGTTGCCTCCTCAGTCCTCCTCAGTGTGGATTTTGCTGGTTATTCCCAAGGTCAGAGACAAGCACCTGGTAAATCCAGATGAGCATGAAAAAAAGTGTGCAGAAAAAAGTTAAAAGATCCTATATAAAGAAGTAATAATTTCTGATTCCCAATGCAAACCCACTGAATATTCTCATTATGCCAATAAGTAGCCTATACTGATCTTGTTCTGTCTCTTGAGCTGGTCTCAAACTGCCTGGCTCCTGAAAAATTTTTTGCTGAGACCCCAACCAGCTAAACAGCATTGGAAGCACCGCTGACTGGAGGTAAGGAACTCCCAAATCAATCACAGATTATCCTTCTGTCTTCTTCTGCTGCATGGTAACCGATGACAGCGTGCTCTATAACCTTTACCTTGGATTTCTGAAAGCAGCAGACTAAGAACTGATAGCAACACAAGAGAGTGTTTCAACATTTTAATTTGTGTTGTTTTACAAGTATAAAAGAAAACCTATGCATCAGATCTTGCATACTCTTAATACATGTGAATAATCCTCACTGAGCAATTCTTTGTGTGACTTGGGACTAATCAAATGAATACTTTTTTTAAGAGTAGTCCTATACCCTTCCGTTGAACACATATGCCTCTAACATTCATAGAGGAGAGCAAAACCACAGTAAACTTGCAGCAAGAGATCACTCATTCACACACATCCTCTAGCTAATACTGCCCTCTCAGTGCAGCCGCTGGGGTGTACTGGTAACAGCCTAGACTGTTGTCATCCTGAGAAAATCTCTTTCCTAGTATACAGTGCACTTTAGAAAAATAAGCTTGTCCATTAAAACACTGGTCTTAACAGAACATCACTGCCTCTGTGACTCCCTCTCATACCTTCTTTCTACCAGCACAGCTAGATCAGAGCATACGGAGCAACGACACTGTTAGTCAACCTGCACTCCATGATGTGGTGACATGAGGCACCACAAAAGCAACAGCCTTTACGTTGATGGAGTGTTTAAACTGTATTTGGTTAGTCTGCACAACTAAGGCAAAACCACATGACAATCATATAACCCATACAAATATTTCTTTTTTATTATTATTATTTTTCACTCTCATAACAGTGATTTAAATATTCAGTTCCCTATGCATGCACTTCAGGAGATTAGTATAAAAATAGGAAGTAATATGGGACACTCTCTAAAAATATGCATATACAGTAGTCTTCATCATTGGTATGTGAAGTTCAATGGTACCCACTATGCATACACACTGCACTCCTGGCTGTGGAACTCTCCTACTGTTGACTTACTGTAGCACAAACGTTTTGCTGGCTGAGGTTTACGAAGCTTCCACTGTTTCCAAATGGCAAAATCACAACTGCACCATCACTTACAGTGTCCAATGTCTGCTTTGAGGACTTGAAAGCTCTCTCTTCAGATATGAAGTACTTCTATATATGACGCCACTTCCCCCCGCGCCCCCCAAAGACTAACATTTCAGACCTAGGTACACCTGCAGACAGGCAACAACCATAATTCCCTGATTACTGATGAGCATCCAGCTATGAAGTCTGATACTCAGTTTTAGCTAAGAAACCTGAAAATTTGGCCCTGTGCACTGAACTCTGCAGGTTTGGAAGCAAGGCTTACATTCTCAACTTGCTCCAAATAAGAAATCTGAAACATTCTCCTACATCTAGAAAATCACAGAGAAATACTATACTGTACTTCTACATACAGAAGTACAGAGAAATACAGTAGTGTCTTCAAGAAGTCACTTCGCTATTCTATGTTCCTCAGACAGAGAAATTAGAACGGAAGTGTTTAGTATCTTCGCAGATACACGAGGTACGTTCCCATGGCAAGCTCAGGCCAAAAATTCCAATTACCACCCATCAATAATTTAATAAGACCTACATACACATACCACACACAGACACATATTGAGCAAAATAAAAACTGTAACTCCATTATAAAACTGAAGTATGAAGACATTCATTTACAGTGCAGGAAAGAGCAAAATAAAACCAGCTTAGCTCTTTGCAGCACTGCATGCAACATATTTCATTATAAATGACCTCAGACCTGAGGTCATTTGTGTATTTCCAATAAACTTTTGCGTGTTAATCTGCTAAAGCTTTCCCAGCAACTTGCAAAATACAGAAACGCTTTTACTTGTGGTGATACAGTGCATAGAAGAAAAAGTCAATGACTTCCATTTCCTCTCTCAGATTTCAAGCCTGTGATATTTCTGAGGTAAAGCAGCCAGAGAGTTTTGAACTACTGATACTAAACAACCATAACATAGCACAGCCTCAAGAATAAGGACTCAGTGTCTTCTCTCCCCACATAAGTCACCGGGTTGCCTGCTTGGTGTATGGCCAACCCTCTGACAATCAGGATAGCGCTCGTCTCTAACTTCAGCCATTTAAAAGGGAGACAGACAGCCAAAACTAATTGCCAAGGCATCTGGTTAACACTGAGTAATTGGTCTCCAGAGAATGATTCATACCATCTGACTTGGAGGACATTTTTAAGATGGGTTGAATTACTCCTTGGAGATGAGCACCTACATGATTAGCTCACACTA
The DNA here is from genome assembly GCF_023638135.1 of Falco biarmicus. Lineage (NCBI taxonomy): Eukaryota > Metazoa > Chordata > Aves > Falconiformes > Falconidae > Falco > Falco biarmicus. The sequence continues at coordinate 84,044,653 of NC_079289.1, forward strand.
TCTGCCTAACCTCTAGATATTTAAAGTTCTATAAAGTTAACAGCACCCTAATACCAGAACAGCACAAAAAGTATTAGATAAACTATAATATCACAAAAAGGAGCTATTCCAGAACATCACAATGTGTTAAATTTAATTCCCTTACTAACAAGCAGGAAACACGAAGGGTTAGACAGTGCAAAGCCAATAACCCATCTGTCCATTCTCAGTAACAATCACATTTCAGTAGTAGTGCTGCCTAATTCACCGTTTCTTGGCAACCTAGACTACAGTGCATTGTAGGAGTCCAATTCTTATACCACAGAGAGAAGTATTATCTTATTACACTGATTAGAGTGTAAAAAAAGTGTGCAATTTGATCAAAGCAGACCACAACAGTCAATAAGATAGCCAAGGTCTATGCTGTGTTTCCATGCTAGGGTGACATGCCATAATGACATCCTGTCTGAAATAAAATGCCTTTCCTTCCATCCTCAGATTTCCTGAGTAAGATGAGCATCAGGCCAGTTTTTGAAGGATGCCTCCTCGAATGACTTCAAAATAAGAATGTGAAAATAAACCTATGTGCAGAACACTGAAATAGAAGTCTACAAACAGTGATTGCTCTCCATACACACGTGAGTTTTCCATAAAGGTAGGCTTGTCAGTCATCATGCAGTGCTACACTTGCAAGAAAGAGAACCCATCCACAAGACGCAATGTCCAAGATACACAATGTTCCCAGGAGGCGATCTACCACCTTCCAAAGGCACCTACTTGCTTCCAGTTGTACTAGGCATTGGAAGAAACACTTTGATGAGGATTCCCTTTTTGAGAATCTATTGACTTGCTGCTGCTCCGTGCTTCATCAGTAGTTTCAGGAGATTTCACCTCTGCCTTGTCTGTCAGTATGGTGGTTTTGGGAGGCTTGCAAATAAAGCAGAGGAACTTGAAACAGGACAGCAAACCTTCGGAAATGCTGGATGAGAAGAGCTTTTTGCAAGGGTGGCAGAACTGGTAGAACACCAACATGAAGAGGACAGCCATGCAGTAACCTATCAGAAGCTGCAAGACCAACAATGGGGCGCAGACATATAGGTAGATATCGGTTTTATAAATGTACCACATCAACAGGAGGAACGCATTCTCTATGAATCGCAGCATGTAATACACAGTCAGTCGGTACCAGTTTTGGGATTTGTTAATTAAGTCAGGATCGTTGAGCTTCACCTGCACTGCCGACCAGCAGAACATGTTAATGCCAGCATACAGGAAAGTAAGAAGGCACAAGACTATGGTAGTACCGACCCTGCTCAGTGCCTTCTCTATGTTCTCAGGAAATGGAGACTTGCTTTGCCAGAATAGAATCCATGGGTAGAAGAAAAAACCAAAGAAATTCACTAGTACAACGGGGAGAGTCCAGATTTGAAGGACTGAACTGAAAAGCACCAACACTGTAACCCGTGTAGCAATCTCAAAGCTTCTCCACATGAATATGCAGAGGTAGGCGGCTGGTTTCACGCTGACATCATAATCGTCATACTTAATCTTAATAGCCAGGATGTTGCAGCGTAGGGCACCGTATACAATTGACAGGAGAGAAAGGACCATAAAGATACCTACAAAGAGAAAAGACAAATCAGGACCTTGAGCTTAGCAGAAGTTGCAGACACAGAGTAGTGCAGATGCAGTTGTCTTCACAGCACTCCTGGGTAACGTAATGCCAAAGAAGTCATTCCTTGTATGCACTCCTGGGTTCTTACTCTAACTCTACTTCTTATTTTGGTCCCTATTTGTTACTTTTCCAAGTACTTTTCCAAGAAAAAAAGGCACTTAACAGTCACAAGTGTCTCCCTCCTCCCCTTGCCACAGGCTGTTCATACATGTATTTTCTCTGTCATTTTAGCTAACCTCTCTCCCACCCTGATCCTCAAACATCTGAATTATTTTGAAAAAGAATGAATTAAACCTTTATAACTAATTTTCCAAGAGCACTCAGTAAGCTGGAAAACATTTGCCATTTTAGGTAGTAATTTTGCACACGCCAGTTTGGTTGTGCATATATTCTCCGAAAATGGTTATGTATTTGCTTGTTTAACATAAGTCTTTAATAGCTGTTTTTGAACATCTTTCTTACAGCACTGTACTTGATCTGAGAACTTTTAAACATGTTTTAGAAAAACACTGGCTGAAAGCAGAAGAGCAAGCGAGTGCAGTCAAGAATACAGCTTGAGAATATCCTGTGGCTCTTCACAAAGGCTTTCCAGTAGTTTTGAGCCGGCTCTAGAACTGTGAAAGAACAAATAAATTCCTGCAGCTAGTGAAGCAGAAGAACATTCTCAAGAGTTAAATAAACAAGAAATCTACCCAGCTCGGACAGGGTGCTGCTGTCCTGGGACTCTGCTTGCTTTCTGCTTTCATAAGTCAAGACGTTAATCTTATTACCCATTTTTGGTTTAGGGATTCTATTTTAATCCCAAACTTGTCTTAAAAACTCAACCCTTCAAAAGAGGCGTTTCTCCATTGATAGAATCACGTCTTGCTAACTCTGGTTTAATGTAGCAGTCCAGTCCTGGTCCTTGCCCAAAGATCAGTACTGCCACCAAACCTTCAGCTCAAACATCACTTTTAAGTCTGTGAGAAAGATGGTTTGCATCAGCCACAAAGGGAAATGTGGGAGGGTGACATTATGGTTGCTTTTACTCATCCTGAGCAGGCAAAGAAGTGAAAATTTCATAAACAAAGTATCTTTCCCTGGAACAGTCCCAAATCCCCCCATCAGTCCTTACAAAGGCAGTGTTTCGCTTCTTCCTTCCTACTGCCAGAAGGCTGTACTTTTCTTACAACTCAGAGGTGTACACTCACAAAGTCACTCAGGGAAGAACAGTTCTATTTTGTTGGGTTGTTTAATTAGGTGTTTTCAAGACTTGGTCCTTCCCACTTGAGAAATTGCTAAGAGTAAATTCTGCTTTAGATAAGCTACAACACAAATACCTATTACTGAAATCTTATATTCAGCTGAAGAATCTTGCTACTTATTATATATACTATAGTTTCTAAACTGATAATCAGAACCCTTGAAAAATAAGGGTATTTCTTTTGTTACTTATGGCAAGACACCTAAATACAGTATTTTTTTGGCTTTAAGACATAATTTCAACATAGAAAGAATTATTGACACTGAAAATATGTTGTTCAAACAATGAGAAAAGTATTCTGTGGTCAGAGCTTGATGAGTTGAGAAGAAGCAACTGTAGCAGCATCCTAAGGTATCTAGTAAGACCACCTACAAAGCCCAGTCATGAACATTAGGAAAATGACATTGCAAACATTAGTAAATTGAAAAAAAAAATCATAAACCCAAAAGTTCTGTTTTTGAAGATGGCAGTCACTGCTACAAATTTTCATTTTTAAAAAGTACCCTTTTCAGCAAATAATTTTATTTTTAAATGGTAGGAAATCTGCCTTTTGGGATTATTTTATCACAGTAAGTAACACTTGAGAAAGATAATTTGACTGTTGTTAATGGCACAAAAACTTTAAACTTACAAAAAGATTGCTCTTAACAGAAGCAGATCTTCCACATTCAATACTGCACACTGAGAACTGGACCTTTTCAAAAGAAAGAGGCCAAGTCACCACCCCCACCCCCAATCCCCAGCTAGCTGTTTTTGTAATTAATGCTAACTCAGGTCTTTTTGGCACCTTCTGCTTTTGCTCTTCTCCAGGTGGTACTACTTAAGAGGTCAGGATAGCTGCCCAACAGTGTGTAAGTGAACCTGAGCCTGATGTCTGCCACCTCTTTGAAGCAAGGTTACAGCAGGATGGAATAGATGACCTTTAAATGTCTCTTCCAACCCAAACTATTTTATGATTTGGTACAGGGTGAAGCCCAAATGCACAAGACACCTCAGCATCTCTTCTGGGAGTGGCCATTTCAAAGTCAGACTGGGCATTTCACACCCTAACAAGTTAGAAACCTCTTCCCAGTTACACTGTAACAAAAGAAAGAGCCAAGGGTCTAGAACTAGGACTCAGATTTGGCTATTGCACGTAGTTTCCAGTGTTGCATTTAATCAAACAACAGTTCCATAAATTTCATGCTCAACAGTCACTGAAGCTTTGTGTCTTTCATCACTAAACCTAGAGGCTTTGTGCTGCTTTTGCACCTCTCTTTAATTCTCTTCATTTTACATTCTTGGCAGACAGAATGCCAGACACTGGCAAGAACCTGATCATCCAGAAGAGGACCATAATGAATGCCATGAAATACGCAAGAGAGGAGCAGCACAGCTCCTGTTGACAAAGGGCTAGGAAGGATGCATGCTCTTTTCAGAACTGTTCAGTTCAACACTGAAAGCAATAATGAGCTTCACACAGATCTGAAAGAGACAAGCCATACTATACAGCATGATGGTAAACAGTTTTAGGTTCACAGGTGATACTGACCTCATTACCACTGACCAAGCAGAATTTACACAAGGTAATGGACAGGGTAGTGTAGGAATCCAGAAAAACAAGACACTGATGAGGAGGCAAGAAAAAAAATAATGTGGAAGTCAAGATACAAGACAACAGTGATAATTATAAACAGACAAATGGAAAAGTACATGCACTTCGGAGGATGAGAGTCAAAGAACATGGAAGGTGAAGGCATCTGAAGTGTGGAAGAGCTGGACTGGCTGTTAAACTACTTTGACGATGCTGCAAGGTCAGAAGGTTGAAGACATGTACCTATATATGAGAATCCCCATGTACACATAACAAACAACAGGCTGAAACTGTGCTGCTATGCATCATTGCCCTTTACTCTGGAGACTGAATAATACTGCTGGACACAAGGTACTACAGCAGAAATAAGTTGGCTAAAGAGATTGCAGAAAGTTTCAATATTTCAGAAGGTAAAACACACACAAGAGGAATACAGTTAGGATTTTTCATTTTTCTGATGAATGAGCTTTAATAGACATTGCCATTGTTCCTAATTCACTGATTAAGAAAATTAAAAAGAAATTAAATTCTTTTGATTTCTGTATTTTAGAATTACATCTGCTATGGAGATGGCTCCTGGGAGACACAACGCGACTACTACATTTGCTATCGGATTCACCGAACTCCCTGGTGAACCAGCAATCTCTGGTTGTCTAACTTCACCCACAGAAGGTCACTTACCAGTCTAGGATTCAGAATTCATCTCAGCAGCAACTGATAAAAGTCAGAAGTAATAGGGTGTTACAAATCATTATTAAATATGCAATTCTCTAATCATCTGGAACACAGCATTTCTCCTTGCCAATCATGACCGGTAAGGTCAACATCGGTAATAGAAAAAATACAACAAAAAGGTATCTTTCAGAAACAAATGTCATCTGCAGCAAAGTGACTGGAAATCTTGCTAATTGCACTGCTCAGCAAAGGATTCAGTGTTTTGTTCTCATACCATGTCACAGATGCCACGGTTGTTCGAAAAGCTACCTTAGCTGTGAAGCACTTCAGAAACTGTCAGGAGCAATGTCTTTCAATTAATTACTGCTATGACCTTAAACAAGTACTTTTTTGATTAAGACCTTCACATGTTGTAATACCCTTATGTGCTGACTCGCCCTTTACTATACTCATGTTTTCTATTCCCCAAGTTGAGGGGAGAACCCTGATGTTATAAAGGCTTCTCCAAAAAATCTTAGTTCCTTACCTCGGTACACTGCCAACCAAAGCACCTGAACCGAAGAAAGCATTCGGGTTTGTAACGTGTCACCCTAGCTTCAGCCTCCCTAGCTGCAAAGCTAATAAAGATCCCCGGCCTCTTGGGGCCTCAGCGATGTAACAAGAGTGATTTTCTATTTCAATGGAAACAACCTCCATAGTTCACATAGGTGCCACAGTCCTTTCTTACACCAAAAAGCTGGTTGTCCTACAACCAGCTAGAGTAGGTTCTTCATTTAGCAGCAAGTCAGCAAGTCAAGACTTTCCCCCCACCCCCCACCCCCACCCCCAAGGAACTGCAGCACATCATGGAACAAGATGCAGAGTCCCACAATAAGAAAGGTGTGTCCTGGTAAGTCCACGTGGTGCAGCACTGCTTGGTGAAGGCTTAACAGCTTGAGTCCAGAGACGAGATGGCCACATTTGCATACCGGCTTATTGAGTCCTGACTTCTGATTCCAAATTCAGAGTCTGGCACAAGTAAAGACAGTTCATGTCCTCAGTCCATATTTGAAACTGCACTCCTGAAAGTACAGCTTCCTTAATGCAGCATGGCAAAACATGCTCTGCACTGTACGCCAAGGAATTTTCCAGAGTTTTCCCAAAACCAAAATGGAACAGAGGTAATTTTTTTTTTTTCCTCTTCATGAAGACAGCTCAGTTCCTCCAGCTGCCTCCCTCTCATGCCATAATGGCCACCTTATCAAATTAGTGTTTTTATAATAACCCAAGTATCCTACAGGGAGTGTCATAGTCTAAAATACAATGATATAAACTTGAGAGCAACATCACCATCAAAAGCTGTCAGGGAGATTAAACCCATTGCAATATGTTTGGTTCTTGTCCAGGGCAGCTACACTTGACTGCTGACCCTTTACCTCTCCCTCCCACCAAAATATGGAGGTGATAACAGCTCTACCTACTTCTGGCAGCCGTGATCTCCTGCTGCAGGACACAGATGTAGAGCTGGAGTGTGAGCTGGGGTGCTGAGCCGAGGAACGCCTGGATCACAGACGCCCTGCTGAATGCAGACCTGTGCGTACACAGCTTGCCTTCAGCCTGTCCCACTTCTTTTTCAATTTCTTCTGAGTACCCATCCTTGGGCATCTGCCTCTTCTTTGTGATGCTGACATAGGGCTCTTCAACTCTGCCAGCATGGAAGTAAATGTAAAAGACTTCCACACACCTACAAGAAAAGGAAAAAAGCATAAGCTTTCCCACTCCTCAGTATTTTAAGCCATGACATAACAAGTCCTAGGTCATTTGTTCATAGAGCAAAGCCTGTACATTGTCTCCTCCTGGTAAATTTGGAACATGACAAGATTTCACTCTTTTAAATATGAACTACTGTTGGAAGAAGGGTTCACCGGAGTCAAGAAGACGCTCAATATGAGTTATGCATCTTGCTCAGCTTTATTAGTTTCTAACACTACTTATATAGAACCGATACACATGCATATTCATAAAGCAGAAATATAATTGGTTAGTAGTCTCTAAACATGCACAGTTCTCACACCCCTAATTACCATGACTAAAATAAGCACTCTATCCATGTAGCTGATTGTGTTGCTGTGCTTCAGCCTTGTAGTTTGTTACTCCCTGTTTTCCCATACCAGTCCCTATCTTTCTTGGCCCTGCACCTGCTTTCCCAGCAGCTGTATCTCGTTACAGCCACGGCCTGTTGGCACAACATAATTACTTGGTCTCAGGATTCAAGAATAGCTGAAGGCTACCTTTCTCGTTATCTTCAGCACAGCAACTTCAGCACAATTCTGATTACAGGCCTATCCTAATACCAGGCCTGGATTGTGCAGATCTTCAGAGATTCTAAAGCCATGCTTCTGCAGCCGTTCTTCTACAAACTACATGCAACTAGTGGGCAAGAATCTGGCAGTGCCCTTTGGACTGCTTGTACTACTCAGACATGAGAGGAGGTTTAGTTGTTTCCTATGAGCTGTCCTTGATCTCTGCTGTCTTATTGAAGTCCTTGAACTACTCATCCACTACAATGTTCACAGGCTGCCAACCCAGGACCTATGTCTTCAGATTCTCTGCCTTTCTCTTCTTGTTATCCATACATCTGTGGCATGCTAATGGGACATGGAAATAAAATCACTTTTCATACCTTTGCCTTAAAATATCTCAAGACACTGGAGAGAAGCTGAGGGTATGAGCACGTGCACACACCTCACACAGCTGGACTCCAACACTTGCTTTACCAAGCAACGGTCCAAAACATGAGTAACAAGCCACAGCCGCAATAAAGAGAAGAAGGAGCTTAGAGCCTCACAACTCTGGAAATTAATTTTTTTTGAAGACACTGAAATAGGAGCTTTACTCCTTATGTTTGCTTACGTTTATTGCACTGTTTAAGGAATATTAAACACAATCTTGCAAAAATATTCTAAATAAGAAGACACAGTATTTCCAGGTGCTGCAGCTCTTCATACTTGAGACATGGGGGGAACCAAACCTTCTTGTTTATGTAGGTCTAACTTACCACAGACTAACTTCCAAGGAACAAAGTAGTGTCAGCGCATGCACTTCATAAATCACACCTGCTGACTCTACCTATACACAGACAATAATTCATACATTTGGGAGGGAATAGAAAAGAGCTGAAGGGCTTGGCAGCAGCAAATGCTGTAGCAAGGGCAATCTGGCTCCTCGAGTATTAAAGGAGATAACACAGCCTCAGATAGATTTCTGAAAGGACAGGAAAGTTTCTGCAACTTCCTTCCAATGACTAGTTTTAGATTGGCAAAAAAAAATTAGAAAAACTATTCTAAGAGAGTTGCTTGGATATGAAGGTATCAAGTGTGGCTTGGGCATCAAGCAGGTCCCAAACCAGACAGGGTAACAGTCAACTTTGGGAAGTAATAACAAGCAAGGATTTACTGAGATACAGGTGAAGTCACAAGCTGAAGGGGAAGGGGAAGGGAAAGGAAAGAAAACCCTCTATTTCTGTCACATTGCATAGGGTCCTAAAAATACAGGGCATGCTGTGGAGGAGTCCATGTACAGCAAGACTATAAAGGATAAATGGCATTGACCACTGAAAAATAAAAAACCCAAAAGCCCAAACCCCGTGCAAACATAACCTGTTTTCTGTTTTCTACCTAACACTGGTACAGGCTTCAAGAAGAAAAGCAACTGTAGTGTGAGCAGCAGAACTGATGAGGACTCGCTTCCAGCCCAGAGGGAAGCTTTGGGGAGAGAAACCCCCACCGCAAGGGCGACTTGTCGTGCCACCTCTGCTCTTTTCTCCTCCCAAGCCTGACATGCATAGCATCTTCTTGTGTAGGCATCAGCCTCTGATGATGACTGAGCTGCCTTCTTTCCTTCTGTTGTGTCTGCTGGGGTTTGTCTCCTCCGCCTGGTTGCCTCTGTAGGTAATACTTGCTGGAATGCAGCATCTCCAAGTCTCTGACAGGTCAGATTTGGCCAATTAGTTCTTGTAATGTAAAAATAAGGTTTATCATCTATTTAAAAGTATCTCATAATTAGAAATCATGGAGCTATGCTTGTCTGAGACTTTGAATTCCTGTTTCCTTCTCAGCCTGACTTTTTTTAACACTTGCAAAGTCAGAGTCTATCACAGTCTTTCAGGGGGAAGCTCACAGACTGAGCTGTAAAGCAGCACTGATAGCACTGATAAAAATTCAAATAAAAGCATACTGTTTTTTATTTTAATAAACTTGACTTCATTTCCTCCCCCCCAAACTGGACCCCTAGCAAGTTTCAACTGCTCTAGATGGAGAGCAGTTTTAGGATTCTGTAGCAGTATCCTTGATTCACTAGACTTGAGCTACCATTATCACTAAAGCTATATGAAGTACCTGGTGTGCTGGAAGCTCCATTCACAGTGGTGACTTTCTATTTTTCCCCTGTTAATCTTTTCAGTCCCTGCCAGTCCTGTTCTGTGTGAAAGAATTCACACACCCAAAAATAAAGTGTGAAAAATTAATAAAGCACAACAGCTTATGAAGCCAACAGAGATTCTGAAACCAACAAACTGATTTTATTCCAAAAGAAGGATCCCAGAACATTTTTGTCTCGCTTAGTATTCACAGCTATCTATTCATCCTGAGCTGAGGGCAAGTCTGAGCTATTACGGAACATGAGATCTCAGCATCAGCCTCCTTCTAATCACATGGCCAGAGTTAAGTCAAAGGACCCACCTAACAAGTATGCATTAATCCCATAAAAGAGATAAGATTCATAAGACTACTGACTATAGCCAATGTTATAATCACAATGTTAGGTTTCAGAGCAAAGCATTCCATTTGTATTTATTAGCTAGGTATTAAGTATTAGTATATTGTTTGTAATGGGAAATTTGATGTCTGTATAGAAAAGCAAATGATGGCAAAATGATCTGATGAGCAAACCTGAGAGCTAAAGGGGACATTTACCAGTACAACAGAGTAATAAAAACTGTATGTGCAAGCACTCAGAATACAGCAGTAATGATGCCCATCTCCTCCCAAGCCCTCCCCATCCCACGCAAGAGAGTCTCTGGAGGTCATGCCTTCTGAGGCAAATAACAAACGCACTGAAGACTGTAGCTGGTGCCACTGCTCAAGCAGCTGCTGCAAACAGCAGACTGGCAGCCGATACACTAGAAAGAAACCACCGATCTAAATGTGTAAGTAACAGGGCGTAAGAGGGGCATAGGCACTTGAAGAACCATCCAGATGAGAAGTGACAAAGTAAGTACCAATTCAGATCATGAACCTGTGCCAGGTTACAACTTTGCCTATGAAGTACATTCTGAAGGGTTGGGCATCTTGTCTTTAAATGAACTGGCTTACTATTTTTTTAGTATGAAACACACTAAAGAGACAATGCAAGAAGGTGTTGCTTCATACCTGCCGCTTTTGAGAGATGGGACACAGCTCGATGCAAGCAAATGTCACTTTAATTAGCCTAATAGCATGATTATATACACATAAGCAATTGTTACATCTTATTCTGATTGGTCCAAAAACTTGTGATTTCTATAACTATGTGGCAACTCGCGTGAAGATCTCACGCTAGCTATTTAGCAATTCAACAACAGTTACAAGACAACAATGTCTGCAGTTCTTGCACCATGTCCTTCAGCAAGCTGACAAACAGACCGCCTTATTCCTTGTATAGTCTCAACTTGATACTTGGTCCCTGTTTCTATACCCTTCAGTAATTTCTCCTGTCCCTTTATCACCAGGGCTTGTGGCCCACAAGCTCGAGCGCATTCCTTTCAACTAACTGATTGTTACTTGTGGTCCTGCTTCCCAGGCCCCCTCCTGCACATACCAGTTTTCCTCCGTGGTTACAAACTGCTACAGAATGGAGAATTCCCCAGAAGCCCCAGCTGCTCACTGCTCATCGGTCCAGAGGAACAGGAGTGAGAGATCCCAACTTCTGCACAATCCATCTCCTGCAATGCAGTCATGTTTAGGGCCCTTTCAACAGGTCCACATGTGGCATCAACAGCAGAAGGCATGCAGCTGGCCATTTTCACTGCATGTAAAGCAATGACAGCTGCAGTAAAGTCTCTGAAGGAACTAAAATTACTCTGAAGAAAAAAAAAATGCCAGATCTACTCTCTACAGTGAAACCTAACAGGTAGGAAAAAGATGGTGCCACTTTCTCTCCTGCTGCCAAACCTTGGCAAGGAGAAGAGCTACACTTTTTCAAGGATCCTGATGGTGCCTACGAAGAGTGATTCAGCAGCAACACATTCGTCTTCTACACAGTCAGTAGGAGGAATAATCCTATCCTTATATGCCTGCTGAGAGCGAGCACCTCATTCTCTCTTTTAATCATGAATGTGTGGGATTTAAATACAGGCAAAATAACAGTGGTGGGAAGAGGGAGCAGGCAATGAAAACAGGGAATGATGGACAGCCAGCAAGCGTTCTAAGAACAAACGTCCATTTAAGACCTATCCAGAGGAACAGGAGTGAGAGATCCCAACTTCTGCACAATCCACCTCCTGCAATGCAGTCATGTTTAGGGCCCTTTCAACAGGTCCACACAAGGCATCAACAAGAGAAGGCATGCTCACGTGCCATGCTCACGGCAAACATACAGGCAGGTTTCTCTAATGACTCCGTTTTTAGTAATTCATCTTCTTTGGAGAAGTGTGCAAAAGACTTATCAGTCCTGTAGATTTACTTAGCTGTGTCAGGCAAAGATTTGTTCCTCACTCATCATTCTACCTTCCATCTGCGCTGACTTTCCGTTCATCGCATCATGGGTGCCTAACACATCTGCTCAAGAATAAAGATGAAAAGAAGAAAAAAAAAAAGAAAAAGAAAAAAAAAGCCTGAAGAGGATCTAGGCATATTCTTACATTCCTCCCATCTGGAAAAGAGGGAGATGCATCAACAGTTGTCAAGTTTAGAGCTAGCAGAATCTCCTACAGTAAAGTCTACCAATGGAAGTCCTCAAGAAGAGAGATTTTTAGACCTGTGCTATTCTGAACTATAAAGCAGGTCACTATCCACGAGAGACAATGCTTCTGTATAACGTGACTGAAGCATTATCTGCACCATTAGAGCTTACTGGATTTCAAACTGCAGATTTAGGTGCCTGAAACATTAATGACTCTGAAAATTTCAGCCTATAGGTGTTTTGGTTTGGGTTTGGGTTTGAGTTTGTGGGTTTTTTTGGTGGGTTTTTTGTTTGGTTTGTTCTGTTTACTTCCTGCAGCTCACAGAATCTAACTTTGGCTGTAACACCAGCTCCTCTGGCAGTTTGATGCAAACTTCCTACTGCATCTGCTTTACTGCTGTCTACACAGTACACAAACACATGTAATTGTTTCTCCTTATGCCTTGAGAAACAAAGCCTGATCCCATTTAAAAAAAGAAAAAAAAAAGCCTATTGTTTATATCCTTGTCCCATCAAAATTTGAGGAAAACAGTCATTACTGTTCTATATAGGGGCCTCTTACATTTGCTTTTGCTTTTTTTTTTTTTTTTTTTTTTTTTTTTGCAAGAGTTCATCATTCTGCAGACAGAGCCATCTCCTAACTGCATATTCCTCGTAAAGGCAGAGCCTGCAGGCCCCCATTCAGCTAACAGAGCACTAGGGATGGTAATTTCAAAGACCAGCAGAGACTTAGCTTTCCTCTCCATGAAGTTAGTATCAGAAGGACGCACTGCCAAGTTTACACCAGTCCTTTCTGGATATGCCACTTAGTACTGTCTTCAGTAATCAGATGGTAGGGAACCATCACATCCAGCAGACTTATGGTACAATACCACCAACACCCCTGCTTGTGACTGTAAGCCCTCTCTGTTCAAGTCGGTTTGTTGGAAATTGTACTCCTCACTTCAGCTCCTGATCTATTAATTGTTTGCAGAATAGAAAAGGGGAAGCAAGTTAACAGAGGGTTCTCTGGCACCCTTCATGAAGAGTTATTTGCACTTTGAACAAATCCCTAAGTGTGGAGCAGTAAACAAAAATACATCCAGTTATTATATATTCAAATTGTCACAACACCTATAATCTCAAGATGATCTCAGCGCTACAGGTGCCATCCAAACGAACAGGGAACAAAGAGACAGTCCTTGGCTCACAAGTAGCCGATAATGAGCCAAAAAGCTCATCATGGTCTTCTCTAAAGAAAAATGTGTTTAAGCTCTCATTGACATTGGCTATCATTTTAAGTCATTTTTTGTGTTATAATTTACTTTATGTGGTAAAAGAATCTCCTTTTACAAAAAAAAAAAAGTATCCAAATATACTTTCTAAACATCCAGACAGATTAGTGCTCTTACAAGGAATGGCATTTATCTGAAATGTTGCAGGAATCCCCCACCGTGTCTAGAGACCTGCAGTCACTTTGTTCCAGCCAACTCTCTGCACAGTCTCCAGTGTGCCTCTATCCTGGGGACCGGAGCCAGGCGACTGAGGGAGGCAGAAATTTTACTCTACAAATTGCTCCGGATTTACAGAGACATTCTTGGGGAGTGGGAGAAGGAATTAAAAAAAGGGTGCGTTAACAGTCCTCTCCCAGTACAGCAAAAGTCCTCTCCAGGAAGAGGGATGCTTCCTAATTTTAGTGCTTCCAGTGGCAGCAGCAGGACAGCGAGTGCCTCCCGAACAGGTGGAGTGTGGGTGTTTTGGGAAGGTGGTGGTATGCAAGAAGGTTTTATATGGGAATGTACTTTTTCCCCCTGTCGCACAGGGGATTCAAAATAGGCTGGATCATTTGGCTTGCAAAGCTAAACACCCTCCTTCCCTGCCAGGATATTTCCAAACCATTCCCCAAAATTTAAACTTAACTTTTTAAGGAAAAAAGGAAGGGGAGAAAAATGTCTAGCTTTTAAGATGATGAAAACTCACACAATGTACATGGGCTGTTTGTAAAGCAGTGCACTGATATTTGGGTATTTCAGTCTGAACAGAGCAATACTAACTATCCTGTATCATGTCACAAACCCCACAGAGGTGGCTAAAAAGTCAGCAATAGCTTTTTTAAAGCAGATGAAGCAGACTACCCTCTGTTGAAGCGTGCCATCTGAGGCAGCCTAAAGGCTCTTTAACATTTCATTCTGATGCTGCAAGCAGACAGGGCCTGGGATGGCTCTACTGTCTGTGTCCTGTTTGACCTGATTTGTCCCACTCTTCCCTAAAAAGCCCTGGGCCTGTGTGTCCTGGTTTCAGCTGGGACAGAGTTAATTTTCTTCTTAGTAGCTGGTGCAGTGCTGTGTTCTGGATTTGGTATAAGAACAATGTTGACAGGACGCTGATGTTTTTGGTTGTTGCTGGGTGATGTTTACACTAAGTCAGGGACTTCTGTTTCTCAGGCCCTGCCAGCCAGAGGGCTTGAGGGGCATGGGACATTGGGAGGGGACACAGCCAGGACAGGTGACCCAAACTAGCCAAAGAGGTATTCCATACCATGGGATGTCATGCTGAGTATATAAACTGAGGGAAGGAGGCATTACTTACAAACTTCAGCATTAAGGCATTTGTCTTCCCAAGTAACTGTTACGCATGATGGCTTTCCTGGGGATGGCTGAAAACCTGCTTGCTGATGGGAAGCAGCGAATAAATTCCTTGTTTTGCTTTGCTTGCATTCACAGCTTTTGCTTTACCTATTAAACTGCCTTTATCTCAACCCACAAGTTTTCTCACTTTTACTCTTCCAGTCCTCTCCCCATCCCACTACGGGGGGAGTGAGCGAGCAGCTGTGTGGGGCTTAGTCTCCCGCTGGGGTTAAACCCCAACACTGTGCCATTGAAACGTGAGAGAGACCGAACACAGGGGATGGAATAAGGCTTTGTACTGGAGAAGCAGGTGACAAACAAGAGCAGGACTCTCTGGTGCAAAGGAGCAAAGGTTTGCCTGAAAGGATGGGACAAAACTACTCCAGGGACAATGGTCCTTTTCAGCTTACAGTGGTTCAAGTCACAGTGAAGTGATGATACAGCCAAAAAGTATTTTGCCTTCTAGTAATCACCTCAGACTTGTGTGTATTCCAGTCCACACGGGACACAAAGCCTCCTGCACAAAGGAGGGAAAGGTAAGGCATTTCATGTGCTGAAATACTTCATCTTTTACAGTGCAGACCTACACCTGATTGGAAGTGATTGGTCTCTTCCGACAGATACAACAATAGGCTATGGATAGGAAGACAAAGAAGAGAAGAAAAAAAAAAAAAAACCCCAAAAAATTTTAATGTCTGTCTCTGACCAACCACTTCACCCTCCCACACTGCTGTACTGTATCCTACAGACCCATTTCCGTGAATCTAAAGAGAGGTTGTTTTCTATGAAACTTCTCCTCTTTGTTTGTAGAGTCTTTAGCAAGATCTAAGGTTTTCAGGTGGCACAAGCGTACTACCCTTTTTTTATTAGTAATTATAATTCCAGTTACCCTGGGTCTAGAGAGAGGTTAAAATGCATCACTTCGTACTGCCTAAACGATGCCACCGGGACTGTGGCACAGGCGTGCTGCAACACTTCCAGAACATCTCCAAACCTCCTGGAAACGTTAAGTTCATAAATCTTTGAGAAAGGCGGAGCTGTTGACACACTCATAGACTGCAGCACCACGGAGAGGAGAGGGCTACTGTATGCCCACTAGTTTTATAGCAGTGACAGCAGCTGGGAGCTCACCAACACAGCAGACAGCACGTTCTGCTCAAGATGAGACTTGTGTTGCAAACAGATAAACTTGACTATCAGAAAGAAAGAGAAAGCGAAATCATGCCTGATAGTTAAGGTCAAGGAAAAAGTCTATATCTCTTTCAGATAATTAGAAAGAAAATCCTCTAATTTGTTCTCGTTGCTTACATCCTTTTTTTTTGCTTCTCCATGTCTCGCAGCTTGACGCGACATTCTCTCCTTGTCTGACCTCAAGAAATTGATTTAGAATGACAAAAGCCATGAACATAATTTTTGATAGTTGCTTTCTCTTTGGCCTCACTCTTCATTTCCAAAGAATGTGGCAGTATTTTGTTCTTAGCTTTTAGAAAATTGGAGCTCTTCAAGAACTTAACTGTTAATCAGTAACTCATATATCTTTAAAACATCGACAAAACAAACAAAAAAAAAATAATTCAGCCATAGTTATAGAGGAATTCACTGTTTTTGAAGTGTAAGATGTTTTGTAACATCCAAACTGTTCACCCTCATTAGCGTGAACAAATCTTCCTTTTCCACACTGTTCAGGAACTTCAGCAAGTTAGGGATACTTCTCCTAGCCTCTACTACAGAAACACTGTATTTCGTTCCTTTTCTTTTTGAAAAAGAGTCTTGAAGATACATTTAAAATGAAAGCCCCTGGCAAACAAGCCCTTTGCCATGGGGTTGCAGCACCTCTGTAACTTTTCACCTGTTTGTTTGTTGGGGTTTTTTCCCCCTAAGGACGCTTTCAGTGAGAATTTGAACCGAAGCTGAAAAATCTCCATAGCAATTTGGGGCAAGAAGCCCACTTCGGAAAGAAGAGCCGTAGTAAAACATTGCTAGCATTTCCAAGACGCACAGACGGGATGGGTACCGCCACGGCTTTGAACTAGCAACTGAGCGAGTCTCCTTTTCTCTCTTGGAAGAGTAACCTCAGAGTAAAGCGCTACGGATAAGCCAGCAGGCACAACCATTTGTAGAAAGCCACACGGACAGAAAACAAGCGCAGGACGCGGCAGCGGCGGGAGGGCGCGGGCTGCCCCCAGCCCCAGCGCAGCGCAGCCCCCGCCCGCGCCCGGCCCCTCCGGCGGGCTCAGCCCGCGGGCGCCCCGTGCCTACCGGGGGGAGCGCCGCGCCCCTCCCGCCTGCGGCCGTTCGCGGGGAGAAGGTCCCCCCGCGGCTTCGGAAATAAGGCCGGCAAGGACCCGGCGGCGGCCGCCACCCGGCACAAAGGCCGGGGCGCCCCCGGGCCGGCCCGCTGAGGGCGAGGACGGGACTCACCGACCTGACGAGGGGCCCCAGCTGCAGGAGGTGCAGCAGCAGCACCAGCGGGCGGTCGCGGCTCACGTCGCGGTGGATGAAGACCAGGCTGAGCTGCACCAGCGCGCAGGGCAGGAGGGCGAACAGCAGCGTCAGCCACTGCCACATGCGGTCCCCCGCCGCGCGGTACGCCCCGCTCAGGCACAGCGCGGCCGCCGTCTCGGCCACGAAGAGGACGAGGGAGACGAGGACGGAGCCCGGGAATTTCATCACCGCCGCCACCCGCCGGGCGCGTTTTCGCCGCGCCGCAGCCGCCCCACGCCCCGGCCCGCCCAGCCGCCGTTGCGGCGCCGCGCCCGCCAGGGGGCGCCCGCCAGGAGCCGCCGGCGCAGCCGCCGCCCTCTGCGCCCTCGGCGCCGGCCCGCGGCCCTCGCCCCGGGGGAGGCGCGGGGGTCCCCGGGGACCCCCCAGTGGCGGAGCCGGTGCGGGTGCGCTCGGCCCTATGGGGGCGTAAATGGAGGAACGCTCCCCAGTGGCGCGTTGGGGGGCACCCCCTCATCGCGTCCCCTCTGGCTGTGGGATGGGTAACCGCGCTCAGCGCCGGTGGGAGGGCGGGGCGGCCCTGGGCGGGCGCTCGGCAAGCTGGAGAGCACAGCCTGGCAGGAGGGGGCGAGGGCAGAGGCCTGCACCTGGCAGGAAATGACTATGTGTAACAGAAAAGGCTAAGGGACAGCTGATTAATAAAAAAAGCACCACCACCCCAACCACAAAACTGTGGAAAGGAGCAGTGAGCCCTAGCGAGCCCCCCGATACACCTGGTTCAGACCCCTGTCACCCCAGCGGGCGGGCTGGTGCAGTGCCCCTTCACCGCCTGCCAGGCCTCTTCCTTCACAGGTTCCTTGGGTCACAAACTCCTGTGACACCAGCTGCTGGCCAGCAGCATTTGCCTACTGTCTCCAGGCCTCTTGCCTTCGCCAGCAGACCACCCCATGCCCCTCTCCCTTGCCACCAGAACTCTGGAGACACTCTGAATATGCACAAGGCCACCCTGGCAGTATCACTTGATGCCCGCGTGGAAAAGCAGCAAAAGGTAATAGCCCAAGGGAAAGACAAGCCTTTGCAGTCTCTCCACAACATCCTGAATCTAAGCACCTGGCAAGAAACAAAGCTCCTGAGGTACCAAGTCAGGCTGGCAGATGGTGCTTGTATCCTGCACAGGAGTCTCCACTCATCACCGCTTCGCTCCTCTTGGTGCAGGTACTTGTTTCGTGCACAGCTGGCTCTGATGCCTGTCCCAATAGATCTCATTTCTCCTTGCCTGTTCCCAGTAACAGCAAATCAGCATGTGGAGGTTAGCTACCAACCTGAGACCTACGAGGAGCACAGCAAGAAGGCAAGGTACAGTTTGGGAAGCTATTAGACCATTCATGGGATAACACTAATGGCTACTTCTGTATGTGTCCTACTATTCTTTAATGCAACTTAGGCTGTCACCAGATTTATATACAAAAAATGCCAATAACGCCTTGGCCCATTTCTGGCAAGTGTACTGCTGCATTGGCAAGTTTGGAGTCCCATTGTTCAGCTCTAGTTGAGCTCAGCTCGTGGCAAAGATGAAAACCTTGTTATGGGCGGGCCTAGGTGAATTTAATGCTTTAGTGCCCTTCACTGGGAATGGAGGGGTCTTTCTGGAAAGAGAAGAGGCCACCTGTACTGAGATTTAAGCAGGCTGAAAATAAACACCTAAGTGGGAAACTTTAACCTACAGGCCAAAACCAACCTGTCTTCTCTTATGTTGTGGGCAACTACCATGAGTTAGTTTTACCTAATCGCTATGTGCAGCCTGGATGTTTTACCAAATTCCACGGTGAATGGTTTTACCTTTGATAACACACCACTGAAAAGCTTTTGGAGCCCTGAGCTGTGACTGCTCTGGAAGGGGAAGTTGCTAGCACTATGAAAGATAAGTATAGAAACAAGCAATCCAATGCAAAACCATACTGTTCAAGATTGGGCTTTTATTTAAGGCAAAATATACTCACAGCTTTAATATTCATAATATGGATATACACAGAGTTTCTTCTGCCACTATGAAGCTTAGTGTTATCACTGCTTTTAAAAAGCTATAAAATCTAGTTTCTATCATAATCTACAATACAAAACTAATACAATAAACACATTCTGAAAGATCACAGTGTTTAAAACATTAGAAGAGCAGGGGTCCTGCTTTTAAACAATAAGGTGCATTTCTAAAGAATCAAATCTATCTTGATTCTAAGGGCCTGTACCATATTATGGCTGCAAATGGCTATTACACCGAGAAACCAATCTAGGGTGTAGCACGTAGTCAAGAGATGAACACTATATGTTGGAATATATTGAATAATCAAGTGTCACCAACACAAACTGGACATGAAATAATGCCATTTCAGTTCCCTGTACTTTTTGTTCATATTGGCATTCAGGTAAGTTGCAGACATGTTGAAGGAAAATGGGTATAAAACTGCTATTAAATTGAACCCTGCATATGCAGACACCTGTGCTTTCCTCTTACTGGATGAACAAGCCTTACTAATTTCATGGGACTTGTGTAAAGGAAAGTCTGTAAGCTTGGAGTCTGGAATTATGTAGTTTTTCACCTATTTCACATGTGTGAAGGATCTAACCTTCCACAGGAAATCAAGTGGGAGATTCACCACTGACATCAGCAGGTGGCATATCAGGCCCTTAAAATGGGTGCAGGAGGCCAAATCAGTGACAAAATCAGACCGTTGTTAGAGAAATTCTTTCTTCTCTCACGCATGGTCATAGTAATGAAGACAGGAACAGAGTTCAGTTTCTGGTCGGACAGCCTTTCTCTTCTATATGAAGTAGAAGGAAATGAATAGGATTTGTTTTCTATTCACTATGGGATATAACTGACTTCAGGACTTCTACATAAAATTTTCAGGGGAGTATGCATGTATAGTCATGCAGTGCTGTTGCTGAGTATCACTGCATTATAAAGAATCTTTTATTCAAATATCATTATACCACTAGGCAAAATGAGTTTTTAATTAATTTTCTGCCATACTAGTTTGTATGGCTGTACTTGACCTAAATGCCTCCACCTTCTCCCTTGTAAGTATTAAAAATAAACATGGCCTTATGTATTTCGAAGCTGTTTGCTATTTAGAAATTGACTTTTTTCAGAGCATCATTTAAAATTTTAAATATACAGGGTACAGGACCAACAGTGACATCAGAGACAGTGCAGATTAGTTAGGAAGTTTAATAACTCAAAGGAGGTCAAAAAGTTGGTGCATGTTGGCTTCTCCAATCTATTTTTTTAAACTGCCTAAACATTGATAGTGTACATCGCTTCCATTCCGTTGAATGCTAGGAGTAGGCAGTAGGTTCAGCTACAGGCAACGCCTTCACAGGGAGGCTGTTTTCAGCATATGATGATTTTGCTGCAATGGCAATGAAGCTAAAACCTGTACGGTGCACACTGTACCGCTATCTGTGCAATGAAGCAAACTGTGCTATTCTCTTGGAAAATGCCTATTACATCCCTAAATTGCGGTATTGTTTTGTGGGCCCTGAGCATTTTTGGCTTATGGCTTTGAAGTATGTTGTTCCCTCAGTAGCGTAATTTTTGGTCATTTTCTTATTTCTTTTCAATTTAGCTTTCTGCTGCTTACTACTTAGTCCAGGACATATTGTTATAAACTGAAATGTCTTCTCAGAGCAATCCAGATTGTGCTGTAAGCCAGTAATTGGTATAGTTCTTCACAGGAAGATTACTTTTTTAAAATTCACAGGGCAATTCTTATTCCTGATATACACTAATCTTCCTACAGATTAGAATATGCACTCATGCCAGTGAAAATTCAAGGTATGTAGGAGAAATTACCACACCTGAGATTTACGTGGCAGACCTCAGAGATACACTCTGTCCATGGATCTTATAGGTCCAAGTAACAAGGACATATTCTCAAAATGCATGCATAGGCTAAAATAGGTCACTGTTTGCGTAAAACATGCAGTATGTTGGTAGATGCTATAACTGTATATGCAGATAACGATGTAGGTAGAAAAATCTGATTGCTTATGAAAGTTTCTATTTGCACATATTAAACACGTATGTTTCTGAATATATCAGATACCTACAATTTGTTTTTTTCCACAGTACTTTAAAAACTAATCAGTATTCTTATCATATTATGTACATGTCCATATAATTATTATTAGAACATCAAGAGGCATTACTTAATTTCACAGAGTAGCAAAAGGGGCGACCACTTTACTTGCATATGTTTGTGCATTTTTCCCAGAACTATTTAAATATGTATTTTGGAATGTTTAGCCATTTCACTTGGTTTTGATTATCTGCATAGACTGAGATACTAGAGAAGTTAACATGCTCCCTTGAAAGTCTCTCTTTGTTTTATTTAATGATGTAAAACATCAGTGACAGTTGTTACGCAGTATAATGATTTTTCCTTAGCAGGTGGGAAATGGCAGAGCCAGTGAGAAAACCTGGGAGAGTAAAATAATGTAATGCAAGTAAGTGGAACACCCCTCTTAAGTAAAATCTATCAATCGTATTTCAAAGAACAGAAGACCTGGGCTGCTTCTTCAGCCCTCTGAAGTTATTCATAGGTTGGGAAAGACAGGCAGGGAAACTGATGGAAACAACAATCCAAACAAAGCAGATATTAAAAGCAGTGGCACAAAATCAATACCTTATCATGCTGAGAAGTTGTGAGTAGCAGGAAAAAAATAGGGTGTATTTGTTAGAACGGTACTGCTGCTGAAACTTACTGCATCTGGCTCTACAAGTCCTGAAATCACAATATCTGGACATTAGAGATCTGGTTTCCCTCAAAATTATTCCATGACAATAATCTATGGATGACCTATCAAAACAAATGAATAGTATATAGCTCCTTAAACTGATTTGTAATCTACAGCTTTACTCACAAACAGCATCACACAAACACAGGTACATCACAATAAGCACCAATACCAATACAATGCATCCTCTTTGCTTTAACAGCATAACCAGAAATAACTATTATTTCACTTAAATTCCTATTGCCTACACTTTAGAAACTAAACGCGGTCAAGAAACTAATGTGCAAACATGATGTGGTAAGTTGTGTTTTACACTTTGAAAGAGGCTTCTCAAGTTTCCGGTAACACAGTCTTTTGTCACAGCACCATGGCAGAATCTGTTCAGGAACACGCTTTTTCAGTCTGTTAGGGCCTGAATCAGGAGCAGGAAGGAGACAGCATCTCACTCAGAATGTCTAGCAAAGGTTGCATGATCGATTCCTTGAAGCAGTAGGGAGGGAACACAAAGGACCTTATTTTTTTATTACACTGAAAAGTGCTGATGGCTCTGCTCAGGTTGCTTTCCTGTCAATGTCTTAAAAGCAACAAATAAAGGTTGCAACAGCATGTATGTAACAGCATATATAGTACAAAGGAAAAAATATTAGACAATTACGAGGAGGAAAAAGATGAAAAAAGACTGCTCATTTAATGACTGGCATTTTCAGAAGAGCCCTGGGGTATATTTACACTGTGCTCAGAAGCTGAGACTACAGCACATCTAGTAGCCACCTTGACCTAGCAAGGTCAGATGAGAAAAGCCACGAAGCTCTAAGAATGAGCTCAAACTGCCATGTGTAATAAAACAGATGAACGATTACATTCCAAGATTTTACAAGAGGTATCCCATGAGACTGGATGTTTATGTTTACTGATCTTGTGTCGTAAACAAAGTCTGCATGCTGCCCTTGCTGATGCTAGTGCCGAATTTGCATAACTTGCAGAGAGATGTTTGGGATCTAGATTTTGAAAACTGGGCGGTTACATTGGTTTTTCTCCTTGTTGAATGGACTAAATCTTTCTAAAAATAACTATTCTTTCTCACAGGATGAGTATCAAATGAAGGCAAACACATGGCTTCGCACATGGAGAATGGTTGCGGAGACAAGATTTGTTTTGTGGGTACTGCTGAACACAACACAGAGCAGATCAGAGTCTCCTTTGAATGTAAGTCAGAAGGAATTAATTCTACAAAGAGACAGAGGGAAAACCCCTAGAAGCCTAACATGAGTTCTTAATGTGTATTTCCTGCCATTTATGAAGAATTACATTAAAAGATTAATGCAGACATGACAGTTGGAAGTTAAGCATGATAAAATGGAGTGATTTTATCTACCTCTATTATGGTAAATTTTAACATACATGTGGCATATGTTAGAATTCGTGACTTGGTCAGGTTACTGTACTGATCTATTGTGCTCTAGATTTATTGAGGTTTGGCAAACACGTTCTTCTTCAAGCATCTCCTGAGAAATAAATAACTGGAAACAATTAAACGTTGTGGTCCATTGGTAATGAAAAAGTAGGCTCTGGGGACAGAATCAAAAGGTCGTGATTACTATTCTGATACACATACTCTCATGAGGCTTAAGTTTGGAGCTGTTTGGGTTTTTGACAGTGTAGTTACCAAAACACTAGGTGGTTTTGTTCTGTGTTTGCATCTCTAAATAAAAGGATGGGAAATAACTGTAAGATTGCAACAGCTCGAGTCTACATGGCAGAACCTACTTCTCTGTCTTACAATAAGGTGGAATACAGTTACTGTAGCTACCTAACTGCTGTGGCACAAATGTTGTTACTTACGTGTTTTAGCTGAGTGACATCACCCTACAATAAAAATTGAGACTGAAAACTTACTGACCACAGGGGAAAAGTAGATAGGCCAAGTTCTACCTTCCTTAAGCATCTGTTTGAAAAGGTTCCAGTTATGAAAAATATGAGCCACTTTCATTACAGAAATGGACTTAGGATCTTCACTACTCACAGCTGGCTTTGCTCTGATCTAACAGGAACGTTTCAACATGTCTGGGCAGAGCACACACACATCTCCGTTATCTTTTTGATTTAGCCTCACATGTATACCTCCCGATGAAATACATCCTCGTACGTGTACACATCTCACTGCTCAGGGTAACAAAGTTACATTAATGGCTTTCTTAAAAGTCCTTTTATCCCACAAATAATAAACATGTAACAACTGTATATTGAATTTTAACATTTCCATTCACAAAAAAAATCCATAAATTCTTCACAAATTGATACAGAACTGCATTGCTTTATTCACTAATTAAAAATAGTTACTTCTGTGATTAAGTAATTAGAGCTGCACAGTGCAAGACAAAATAGCAGAAATCCTAATCTGCAGCTCATAATAATGCAAGCCATCTCATTAAAATAACAGTGGCAAGAGCACGAATGGGATTACTGTATTAATATGCAGAAGGACTGCAAGACCTGGCTCCAACTTATAGCCTGATCAAGGCCCACTGAAATTAAATGGGAACTTTAATCCATTAAAGGCATTAAAAATAAAGAAATTGTAATCTCCTCCAGCTGAGAATGCAGGAAGAGAGACTGCATTGTTTGGCAGTGCATGTATGTCAGCTTTTTCACACTTACTTCAATTTTTATGACATTCTGGTCTTCCCAATCTGTCTTTAAAGGTTATTGCACTACATTATTCCCATATAAATAAAAATAAATAAATAGTAAGTATTATTTTAAATACAGACATTGATTTTATATTTTTTTTAGTACAAATCTATGTTAGCATTTTCTTTAGCTTTCAAGTACCATATCATATACGTAATACATATAAACCAGCATATATTGCAACCTTAAGTGCTAGTGCAACTAATGTTCAGCAACTCATTTATTTCTATAGCTACAAATCATTTGGGCACATACATTATTTTGTTAACCAGGAAAAGAAGTAATTTGAGCTTTGTTATGAGGTTTTTCTTAAGATCAGTATGCCATCCAAGGTCCGCATTCAGTTTGCAGTGTTTGTAGTGAACAAATCATCAAGGAAAACAGATTTTCTGTTCTCTGAAATATGTACATTATTGTTCAGAAATGCTGCTATGAGCAATTAATTTTTAAAGGAAGCTTCTGTGTCAGCGAACAATACTTATCTAGTAATGCTGTATCGTGAAGAAAGCATCTGCCTGCTGTACCTTTGCTATAGAACTTTTTGATCCAAGTCTTTTCCATGGCTCCACTCATCTTCCCTGTGACAGGGAAAGTATTGACAGGAAGTGACAAAGTTACAGTAAATCAGTAAGGAGACCAGCTCCTTGCCACAGACTGAGTTCTGAAAGGAAGGGTCAAGTTCAGTTCTCAATTATGCACATGAAACCCCACTAGCTGAAATGAACTTGTGAAACTGCAGGCTGAATATAAAGCTATCTACCTAATTATCTTTATATGCATATGAAGATGAAAGAGCTCCAAGAGACAGGTACTACTAATACATGTTACTAAAAATAGTAGATGTGGGTTTAGGTAAAAAAATTCCAGATTTTGCCTTTGTGCGGTGTAGTGACACATCTACAACACCCTCCCCGATCAATGCATTGCTGCATGAAGAGTTGTTTTTGCAGGTCTCTTTAAAACCTAATGGATGTATCACTGTTTCCTCTTTTTGCATGCCCCTGTAATTCTAGCTTGCTTTTTTTCCCCCCCCCTGTGCAACCACCAAATTAAACATTTGATAATGCCCCTTTCTCTCTCATTTCAATAATTAGATTTTGCTTCTTATTACAGCTAAATAGCTATCATATCAGATTCAATCACTTCCCCCATTTTTTTTTCCACTGACACATTTTTTTTGACCACACACTTCCCTCCCAAAACCCCAGAGTATTTTCTTTTTCACCTGACTCCCAGCTACATTAAGGCTAGCATTAGTGGTACCAGTGGCTTGTTTCGTAAATAGCCTGTCTTGACAAATATGTGAAACCGCAGGTGCCCTTTCCCATAGCCACCAGGACGTGGCACTGGAGAATGATACTCTCTAGACGAAGACACTGAAGAGAGGAAACTCAGCTTGGTTGGGTTGCAGCAAGTCAGTCAGGAAACACACAGTTCCTGAGAAACCTTCATACAGACTATATACACTTTCTAATGCCCGGGAACCAGCCTTAAATTCTTCTGTAAATAAGAACTCTGCAAACCTAAGAGAGAGAAAAAAAATAAATGTTACTATTTGATGTCCCTCTATGTCTACTTGTTGTTTGAAAGCATTATTTCAATAACATTCAATGACTAAGAACAATAGAATGTTCATTATTATCTGCAAATTTTACACTATCTAATTTCTACATGAAACTGAGGTCCATTGGGTCTCTAGAAGAGATCTAACAAATTTTTGCAATCTGTACGTGCATTATGCTTGTCTAAGAGCTATACATTTTTTCTGGTTTTTGTAGGATGCATCTTTAAACATACTTTTAAAAACCTTCTACCTTGGTTGTTCTTTCAGCAGGATGCAAGCAATGCTTGACATTGATGCAACAAATGCTGTAATGCTGAAGTAACTACACAAATAAAATATTCTCACTTCAAAGGAAACAGCTGAAAATGTCACCCTAATTACTATCCCACTTCCCCTCATTATTCTATGTAGTAAGGAAAACAGTAACAAACATTGAATACTGTATTTTTAAACATGTACACTAAATTACAGAAATATAATTAAAGATAATAGCAGCACCGGGACAGAATTTTCAGCAGACCATACTTGCCTGCATCAGGACAAATGGAATTAACCCCACTAGCTAAGCTGAACAGCACAATGCCAAACTGGCTAAAGCTGGGAATGATAAATTAAAAAAAACGTAAAATAACAGCAAAGCAGGTCCTATACTTATTTTCCACTTTTAATAGTAAGGTATAGTGTTAAATGCTGTGAAAAATCAGAACAAATCACATTTTAGTCTGCTCCTGGACTTGGGTACGCAACTTGGCTGGTTTCTGATCTCATGTCAGGATGAGACCTGGATGCACGCTGCTCCTCCCCACCCGCTCTGCTCCCTCCGAAGGAGCGCAGGCTTGCAGGCAGGGAGGGAGGGAGAGAGCCTGGGAGAACTCAGTGCTTCTCCCACCACAGGCAGCCTGGAAGCAGGACCGCAGGGCTCCCCACGCGACTGCGCCTGCCCCACAATTCACAGAACTGCACCTGAGGCTTAAACACTCAGTTTACATCCAAGGGCGGTGATCACAGACTGAGCAGCTTTACAAATGTTCCTGCAACTTTCCAATATGACCCTGAATCTAGAAAGGCAGGAATGCTAACCTTTGTGCCCTGTATATGTATTTTGAGTTTCCAGTGAGCCTATACAGCAGCAGGAACACATAAGCACTACCAGCCACTCCATGGCATATTCCAGGTCCCTTCTTCAACAGGCCCTTCTGCCAAGTTAGCTCTCCACAGCGGATACAAGTGTCCAGATATTGAGGCTTCTTGGAAACCAGGTAAGCTTTGGCAAACAAATATGCAATGCCTAGGAAAATAGCAGCGAGATTGTCTTTTGTAGTAAGCAGGGCAAGGGTTCTGTACAACACACACGAAAATTAAGATTAATACACTAAAAAAACTGCAGTCTCATGCACTACACATGTCAATGTTACATATCTATATATGCCACATGGAGGGGAGCGTATCCGATATGCTAAAAAGCATATGGTAAGATGTACTTATCCACTCCCTGTGACAACACCACTGTCAATCTTTTTCAACGCATTACTGAATTTCAGGGTTTACTCTAACATGCCCAGTCTTTTATCAATTTAAAACAGCAGTCACATTTTTGCCTTTAAAACAGTAAAGTCTTAGCAATGTCTTCTATTGTTTTCAAACCCCCCTTCACCTCACCCATTTACAGTGACAGAAACACAAGGATGGACAAGATCATTTCTACACTGGCAACAGATACAATTTTTTACTGAATGAGAAAAAGAAACTTGCTCTTTTTTTTTTTTTTCCTCAGTGGGGTCTAAGCTGCTTTATTCTATCTACAGATATGCATACTAACTTCTGTAAAAAAAACAAAAACAGCTGACATTTTTAGAGGGGATTCAGATAAAATAATCACAATCTTCAACAGAGCACTGCACAGCTCAGTTCACAGCAACCTTAAAAGAATGCATATGACAAAAAAGAAATCAAGTGCCTAAGGAAATGTTTAGAATAGCTCACTTGTGGTCTGAATATAACATACACTGAAATAACTGAAAAGTGTTCTTGTAAGCTACATGTGCGTTACTACCCAAGAACAGTGATGGAATACAGGACTTTCTGGGGAAGAACAATAGCAATTCATGAATTTGCATGTCTCTACATGTCCCCTAAAGTAACTTCTTTGGGATTTTGTCACTTTGGTTGAGTCTCACTGCATATGTCTTCACTAACAGTTAAAGCAAAGTCAAAGGCCACTCTGAAGATACTGAAACAAAGAGGGCATCTTCCCTGCGGGTTCCAGCCATACTGCAGAAGCAATCACAGAATCACGGAATGGCCAGGGTCAGAAGGGACCTCTGGAGATCATCTAGTCCAACCCCTGCTAAAGCAGGTTCATCTACAGCAGGTTGCACAGGATCACATCCAGGTGGGTTTTGAATATCTCCAGAGAAGGAGAATTTTTTCCCCTTAAATATAAAAAAGGTTGGTAAGCAAAAGCTGTTTTCCCCTCATTTCCCTAGTGTACAAGAGCAAGAAGGTTGTTCCTTAATCATACCAACAACAACAAAGTGCATTACCAGAAAGCACATTTAAAGGATGTTCATTATAATGTACTTTTTGTTACTTTAAATAGAACACCTTTAAAAGCAATGCATCAATGCTCATGGATGTTCTTTAATAAAAGGAAGTTTTTCTGCAAGCATCTAGGTTCATGTTACCAAGCCAATACTAGTCAGCAATAAAATTCTGTCTGGGGATAAAAACTCAATACACAGCACTACTTGCTGAAATTACTAAGGTATAGGATTAGATTTTGAACGGACAGACATCAGCCAGCTTTGCCTCATGAACCCAAACTAAGGATTAATTCTCTTTTTCTCTGAAAAGCAGTTTTGTATGGGTGACTTTCAGAAAAATGCCTCTTGCAAGTACATGAAAATACTTTGGTCAAATTTATGCATTATCCATGTAATAAGTGCAGCATAAACTTTGACTCTGATGTGCAGGGAAAAAAGGTATTCTGAAGGCCTTCCCAAAACTCACAGATACATCTATGCATACTATTTTTCTGTCCAGCCATATGCTGTCTTTTGACTCAGCTGTACCTTTCTTTGAGGTCTTGTCATGAAACAGAGCAAGACTGGCAAACATACAGTTCAGGATCACCAAAATTCTTTCAGCTATGATCACCCCTACTTTTAAGCAGAAAATAACCTATCATTCCAGCTGCTTCAGCAATAAGCCACTCTTTACTGAAACAAAAAGCCTAAATAGTTTGCCTGCATCTCCTAAAATGCCAAAATTGGTCAAATTTAACTTGCGATCAATGGCAATCACATGGAGTCACCTAACATGGAAAAGCAATGTGATCAGCATCTGGCTAGTCATAGCATCAATGGGAAAAGAACCTGGAGCTCCATGACACCAGTGTACAAGCTCATTCTCCCGCTCGATTGTCTCTCCCAGCTCAGGAGGCCAGTTGCTGTTCTGTTCTTGGTCCATAAGAAAATCAACGCTCTGCCATACAAGCTCCTGATCTGCTGGCTGCAGGTACTCATAATAGGAAAGCAACATCTGAAGGATTGATGAAAGCCCATGTGCTGCACCTGTAAAGAACAGAAAGAGTCAAATCAGAGGGTGGGTTTAGGTCCTGCCTTCACCTCACAGCAGCTTTCCCTGGGAACCGATTTCCTTGTCAAGTGCATGGCTCTTCCATCTTCTTCATGCACATTACAGGTGCTTGGAATAAAAACTTCCTAGGTGCTTGACACTATGATTTGTTACTACTTCTGTCATTTCCAGTTCCCCTAATTATGCAAAAATATGTATGATTTTTTTCTACTTCCACTCTGATATGACTGAAAGTCAGTGTGTGGAGCTAAACTGAACCTAAACTGAATACTGTTTCAAGACATTACTCTTCACACACTACTGAATCTGGATTGGTATTCTGAAGTCTTTGTTAAACCCAAAATGTAACTGGACCATAAATAGTATTCCCAGTTACTGACTGACAGTATCAGTCATCTAAAACCTAAATTTCAGTGCAAGAACTGTCTGTACCTGCCAGGGTCTGTGGAGCAGCACCACTCAGAGATTTCTACCTCTGCTCCCCTGCCAGAGAACTCACTAACATCCACAAACCAATCTCACACTTTCTCCAGTGTGATATCGTGCCTTGAAGACCCCACTAGGGACCTACTCAGTGACCTTTCACCACTGCTTCAGAAGAGCTCCAGATAAGCCGCTCGTGATGGATAGGAGCTGACCATATGCTTGAGTTGTACTGCTACAGCAAAAAATGCTCTGCAAGTCCCTGTGTGGCAACAGCAGCCTACAAATAACATCCCCTGACTGTTCTCTCTGTGGACCTTCTCCACACAGTTGGATGGTCCCAACTCAGTCAGGAGAAATCCCACCCTGTGGTTTTTACATATTTTATTTCTGAAACATCTACAACACAGCATCACTTTCAACACAGCTGGTGTGTTTTACTCACCAAGATACTCTGTTCCATAGTAGGAATACATGAGTGGAAACGGTTTCCTCTTCTTCACTGCATACTGCTTTCCTGATTCTAGTATGGCCAGGCAAATTGATTTTATTTGTGCTGGGGTCAGCACCTAAACAGAAACATCAAACCAAACATCAAGTCTATTATAATAATTTTATTTTCTAGACATTTATCAGGACTCTGCATTTTTGCTGGTGCACAAGACAAAGTACTGCCTTTAATCTTATGAGCATGCCATAATAGACATCATTATTAAGAGCTCCTTACACAAAATAGTAAATGTACATAATGTTTCTCAAAACAAGAATTTCATCCTGTCTCAGGAAACTGTCAAATCTTTAGCTGCAAAAAAGAAGTGAAAAGAGGCCCACTAAGAACTCCTGCCTTTCCTTCCCAGGATGGCACCTGACAACAAGCAACCAGGCAAGCTGCAGAACATCAGCCTCCAGAGTAGCAGATAAGACAAAGAAAAACAGACCTAGAGAGGGAGTAAATGTTACAGGCTTTATCGGGGCATACCAAGCTAGGCAGATTTTTCTGCAAGCATGATAAAAAAAAAGAAGAAGAAAGGAAGAGGATCCTAAATTTTCTTGAAAAACCAATACTACATATGTAGGTCCGGAAGCGTTTTAGTAAAAGAATCAGGCCTTCTTATTTCAAGACAATGCTAAGAAAAATGAAGCGCAAGACAGGTTTCTGTGAAGACAGGCTAGCTACGTTTACGGGACTTTATCATCATGAACAGGTCAACACTGCCTTTAATGCAGTCCAAAGAAATGACTAATGCCTTATTTACATCAAAACTAAGACTGAAAAAAACATACCTTTCACCAGATGTTCATTTTTCCAAGTCACTGACCTAAAGCACACAGTGAGGAGCTGGTTTTCCAGGTTTTAACTACAGCTCTAATTATATGCAATTCACTGCAATCATCAGCAATTTCCTCTGTGTCAGCCACACCTGTAGGTTATGGACCAGTACCTAGGTAATTTAAGTAACTTAGTTGAAGTAGTGTTTTGGCTTTAGGGGGAAACCTGTATGGCAGCTGTACTTTGCAAAAATATATTTCAACTTAGGAAAAGTGAACTGAGAAAGAAAACAGGCAAAATGAGGCAGAAAAAAGAAAAAGGCTGTAGAAATATCCCTGTCAAGATAAACAGCAATCCAAAACTAACTGGAATATCAAGATAATGTTTTTAAAGTGTTTCTGAACACATTTGGTTTCGCCATAGTTTGTATTACCACAGGATTTACTCTTTAGATAATACTGTCAGTGTTAAGTATGGATGCAACATCTGTTATAAACTATATTCTCTCATTTGGCATGTATAAGATGGTATGGAAAATTAATGTCACTTAAAACTTCACTGAAAACTAATGGCTGAAATATCTTTTTTGTCTATCTTACCTTGCTCCCTGTTAACAAGGCATTTTATTACAGCTGCTCCAAATGACTATGCTATTTGTACAACCTGGAAAACAACCTACTTCTGATCGTGATTAGTGTTCTTTAATGTTACTGCAGTAGAAGTAAATAAGCCATTAACATCTGGAGACTTCACTCATTGCCAGTCATTTTTAAATTAATTGTTTTAATTTCACTGAATTTAAAGAAATAGTTTAAATCCTAAGCAAATGAGGACAGCGGAGACATGGTGAGACACACTGCATACTCTCCAGAGCTCTCATTTTACCATCTTGCAGTTTGGGACCTAATAATGGCTATTTTAAAGTACTGATGGTGTATTTTGAATGGATTTAAATTTCTACCCAAATCCAGCCTTGCACAACACTGCACAAAGAAGTATCAGTTAGGAAGAAATGCATTGTTCACCTTTTTTTTATATAATGTAAGTATAAGAAGTCAAACACTTAAGCGCTATGATTACTTCAGTTATACATAGTATACTGTTTGGGCTGGCATAATGAAATATGCTAATGAATATCACCTCTTTTTCAGAATGCAAAAAAAGCTCACATGCAAAGCTAGATCAAAATGATTATTTAAAATCATAATTGGAATGGACGATAGAAATCAACTCTTCCTGACCCACTTCCACATTACTGAAGAAAATGTAAAAGAAAATAACCTGTATATCTTGAAAGCAACCTTCTGGCTACTCACTGACCTGTACGCTTTAAGACGGGTAGAAGATGTGTCCTAACTAATAGCTAGGTAAGAAAACTTCCATGCTGACTCCAAGTCTCTCTTACCAATTGCCTAAATCCACAGTAATTGCACTGTTACCTCTGTTTTCCAAAACACTTAAATATGAAGGTTTTGTATTTGCTCCTTATTCTAGGAAACGGTTTGCTGGAACAGAAACATTAATTTACCATCATTATTAATGGACTTCCACAGGTTGAATGATCAGAAATCACATTTAAGTTTTCCATTGGTTGCTACATTTTATTTCAACCAATTCTTTCACCTTACCAAGAAACAGATAATATGTGGCCAGTCTCTGTATGCTCCCTCACAACAGCTTTAATAAAACAGCTAAAAACTTTTGACCAAAACAACAATCATAAACCACATAAATCATAACCACAGACGTACGTGTAGCCATGGTTCTACAAAGTTAATTTTAATTTCAGTGTAGTCACAGTGCCTCCTTGACCCAGGAATTACTGAAAGAGTATGTTTCATTAGGGACGGCAAAGAAATAAACTGATCATCCCAAAGGCTTTGAAAGGATAAATTGCATGTTGATATCACATCCACTGTTGAAAGCTGTCAGATGCTTTGATGAAGAATAAAGCCAATATGAGAATATCCTATACTCAGAAAAAAATTTCATGCTTGAGATAGCTACATTTTTTGAGAAACTTCTTGAATGTCATTTAATATGAGCTGGCTACACAGCAGGTAAAATTATTCTTTATCATGTCAGTACTTACAAAGACTAGTGACATTAAGAGATATATTGCTGGTGGTTTAATATTTCAGCTAACACGTTTAGTATTTTTAAGGACACCACAACCTATCGTGTTACACTGGATGTGTCCATTTTAGTACCCTCACTAGATCAAAATTTAAAATACATGTGTTCCGCATTTTCCCTGGAATTTTTGTATCAATTGGTCAGTGGAGTTCCTTATTTTCTGTTTTAAATCATTGTTCAGTGATGTTGTATACTGTTAAACAACAGTTCCAATCACCTTGGTGACAGCTGTGTTCCCCTATAGCTCTTACTTTAAGTACGACATTTGAGCAGCACTGTAATATGTAGTATTTGTACTACTGCCTGTGCCTAGGAGCCCTACTTATAGTAAAAAGCCACTGTGATTGCCTCTGAAGTCTCTCCATTTTTCTGTTGTGCCACTGCAGACAAAATGCCTTCTCCCATTAAGGCACTCCACAAATTTTTGAGTTATTTAAGGCAGGTACTTTATTCTGTAAATCCCTGTTAAAAGTCAGCAAAGGAGTGCTATGTCTACAGCAATTAGAGAACGCTGTCCTTTTTTGTTGTCAGCAATCTTTCTCAACCTGAGATTGTTTAGTTGGAAGCAATTTCACAATCCTTTTAATCTGCTACGAGAGATTTTGTAATATATTGGTTATGGCAATGCTGGGTGCTAGATAATTGTTTCAAAAACTGTAGACAGATATCTTGACCTTGAGGATCAGGCAGAAAGAAGGACTAGCTCTTCTTTGCTTCTGATGACAGTACCAATTTCAGCGGTTCATTATTCTTCTGAATGTTTGCTACAAAGCCCCTTGGCTCATGATTTGCCTTTTGAAAACCACTGCTACCTGAAACTGCATACTGTATTGAGAATATTTGAGGACTGTAAGCTTTTAGTTCTTTTAACAGACCTGTGTTTATTTTCTTAGTGCTCTTTCCTGTATGTATCTTTGCTGAATGCCAAGTATCATTATCTTTTTTTAGATGCATCAGTACCTTTATGAAGTAACAGCGACATTTACATCACTGTGGAAAAAGCCACCTTCTATGCATGTAAAAAATATTAATATGCATCTAACACATCAGGCCTTTCTCTGTCATATTTCTAAAAATCCATTTACATGAATTTGATCATACCCTTTTTCTGATGCTGTAGGAAGTGTCAAAATAAGCTGAAAAAAAAATGGGTTGGTTTACAAATAACCTAACAGGAGCTTTGCCATTGGTCTCCTATCCTGGAAGCCCAGAAGAGGGAGCTTGTGAACTAGTTATAATACTCAAAAATGCTGCAAAAAGATACACATGCCCCTGTTCAGCAGGACAGCTGACTCAAGCGGAAAGATGCTGTAGCCAACTTGGTAATACCTTACTGCACTGTGTGATGTTTAAGTTCGCTCCTTAAGTTTGACTTTTTTCTACCAAAGACGGGCTGGGATTTTTCAGGGACCTTGTGTGCAATGTCATGGCCAGCTGGGTTTTTTTCTTTCAGGTGATGCTAACACCCAAAGCCACAGAAATGTAACAGGCACAAAGTCAGAGGGGTCTGCCTCCCCTCAGTGTTATCCCAGTTTGCCTGAACTACCTCCTACAGCAGGGAACCCAGCTCCAAGTGCACAGCTGTCTGCTTTTCTTATAAGCAGTGTCGAGCACACCCTTCTTTTCAAAATCATAATATATTTTTTAAATGTCCT
The DNA here is from genome assembly GCF_023638135.1 of Falco biarmicus. Classification (NCBI taxonomy): domain Eukaryota; kingdom Metazoa; phylum Chordata; class Aves; order Falconiformes; family Falconidae; genus Falco; species Falco biarmicus. The sequence goes on from NC_079289.1 coordinate 84,079,897, forward strand.
GAAAACTTTGTTCAAGGAATCAGATTAGTTCCTGAAGTACTACTGATACTGTTGCTACTGCAGTACGTTCACGCTGTAACAGCACCATGAATAGCAATTTCTAGAGAGCGTACTTTCCCAGTTTTCTCATATTAACACAACCACATGACAAGGTGTGTAGACTCAGCACAACTACTAGTACGATTGTTTCAGTTCATTGGAAAACCGTACTTGACTGCAATCTTGAGTAAAACAGACTTCCCTATAGATCCCGTTGGTATTGCTTGGTTTTAACATGTAAATTTTGGGGATTTTGAGGCTTGCTCTTTGCCTCACCAGCATGAAGGCAACAATGTCAGTCCTGTCCTGTTTTGTGGGTCACTAATCACAGGTCCAATCAGAAACTGAAGACTGCACTTATTCCTGATGAATCGGATTACTGGTAAAGATGACAATACAGCACTTTGGTTATTGCTAACGGAATACAAAATCTTCACAGGTCTCACCTGCCAAGACTGCGCAGCACTAAACCCGTCAAATTCTGCTGTTAAATCTTCAGAATGGGAAAATTTCAGACACAGCTGCAAGTGAAGTACTGCACAAAAGGATGGCGCACAACTGTGCCTGTAGCTAAGAGGCTGTCTGAGAGCAGCTGGTGCTGCTACACGGGTCAAATGCAATAAGCATCTCTATTCACTGTGTCTCAAACACTGGAGAGTTTCAAGGAAAAAATGGCAGCTGGCCTTTCTTCAAGCTTCCCTTGTCTGGGGTCAACGAAAAGAGAGGGAAAACATGAGATTCTCCAGTTACAGTCAGGCTCCAACACCTTTCATTCAACTGCACCAGGGTCTGGCTGGATACAGCCGTGTAGTTCTAATATAGTGGTTCTCCCAGGTCCTGGAAAGGAAACAAGAGGTTCCCATCACCCTCTTTACTTGAAGAAAGTATGGAAGCACAACCACCCCGCTCTCTGCTGCTGGAGAACTGAAGCAGGAAGGATATCAAGGAATGGATCTAAGAGCAGAGCTGTTCAGATAACCAACATCACTGAGGAGGTATTAGTCTGCCTATTGAGAACTTGGGTGCTGTTCAGCTGAACGTGGCTGGTCAGCAGCACAGACAGCAGAGAATTTCTCAGAACAAGTCCCATCACAGAAGAAGTGAGGTACCCTGGGATGTACTTCTGTGTTACAGCTTTGAAATGGAAGCTGTCTGCACCCCAGCTGCATGTTCTCTTCTGCCTAGTAAAGGGTTAGCGTTACCACACAGCACAGAGCACCAACAATTCAATTTCAAGCACCTCTCCCTAGAATTGCACCCAAATTCAAGACCATGAATTGAAAAGCATGTTTAAAAACAGTAAAAATATAAGACTTGCAAATTAACTGAGAAACAAACCTGATGCTGCTTGGAGAGGCTTTCTTCTATATTACAGATTTCTACCCCAAATTTTTCCAACAAAAAAGTAAAATTCTTCTTTTTTCCTTTATTATTATTATTATTATTCAACAACCCCATAATGCATGGTCAAGCCATTCTGTGGGCACAGACCCTGGGAACTGGCCAAAATGGATGTATCAGTGATCACCTTTCTGCAAACCAAATCCTTGTTTGGAGCTCCTGTGTGTCAACCACTCCTCCAACAGAAATCGGAGCTGCTTGTGACAGCTGCAAATAAGTCAGAGATCAGTGCTGCACAGATACTGCTTTCCTTCCGTCTGTGCTCCCCGTATGGGCAGGAGGAAGATTATTCATGTAAAAACTTCTTCACCAGTGGGAAATCCTTTGACTCTGTTTAGTCTCAGTCAGAAAGTACATCAGTACACGAGCCCTGTAGTTACCTTATGCCAAAACTGCAGTGCGAAGCTGTCATTTCCTGAAGGGAGATCTATCCTTCTGCACTCTAGATACATGTCCCTGACAATTCTGCATTATGATGACAAACACCTTCCAAGCTGGGCACCTTGCACTCTTGTTTGGGTAACAGGCAGCTCAGTGTGTTGTAGCTGTGCTGCCCAAGGATCCCATCCCATTTTTTACACTAGTAAGCAAGGAACATCTGCCCTGCCTGTGTATTTTGGATCAGCTTACTTCCCCTTAACAGCGGGTCTGCCGGTTCACTGGGAGTGAATCCATGCCTTCATCTGTTTCACAGACATTTCTTGTTGTAGCAAAGCTGTCCCACTGCTTGAACTGGCTGATTGTATGCAAGCTATGCAAAGGCATAAGAAGTGCTATCCATTCTTCCAGCTCCAGCACAGCAGGAAACAGGGTTCATGAAACAGCCTTTGCAAAAAAAAAAAACCAGCCTTTGGAAAAATGAATATATTAGTGTTTGTGCACTAATCTGCAGGTCAACATGAGATGGGCAGAACTTGATCTCGAGTCAACTGGTAAAGGCCAATGTTTTTCACAGGGAAGCTGACCTAGGCTTACAAGTTCTAGAAATGAAAATGGCAACTGTGTCTAAAACCCAAAGAAAGCTGACAGGCCATTATTTTAACATACCCTGAAGGTCTCCAGAAAGAACTGCACACTTCCATTCCTTCATTCCTTCAACTGGAAAGGCGAGCACTCAGCATCTGACAAGGCACTGATCTAACAAAATGTAATGATTTACTTCTGAGGAGTATAAATGTGCAAAGAGAAATAAATGTCCGTGCTAGGACCTTTTAAGATTATGAATTGTACTACTGCCAAGTTCATGAGGACATAGTTAATTTTAAGGTGCCACTAAATACTGAAGTGAAATCAGGCAGTGGAAAGCACTGCTGCAAGGGGTAAGAGAAAATGAGGACATCACTGCTTCATCTCCAAAATCTAAGCTCTGAGAAAATTAGTCAAGGTTTCTATGGGAAACTGCCAATACCTGTAAAATTCCTTTAAACTGATACTTGCTTAAAAAAGGCAAAAGGAGAAGAGCACTGTGTCTCACTTTATACACCTGACTTAACAAAATGTTACTGCAATAGTGATCTCTCCTGGTAGAGGCGGCTACGTGCTTGGTGGCTGCCCAGCTCTTGTACTCCTCGTCTGGGCTGGCAAGGGCCAGCTGGGTGCTGCATTGCAAAAGGTGCCACAAAACAGAGCTGGGGCTGGCGTACCTGGCCCTGGGAGAAAGGAAAAGGGGGTAAAGGGGTGGGGTGGCAGGGTGGGAGTGGTAAAAGAGTGAAATCGCTCCTGAGCCCCATAGACTAAGTTAACTAGCTGTGTCTGAAGAGAAGAGTCTACATCCAAATTCAGTGTGGTACAGGCCTGGAGAAAAGTCAGCACACGGCATATTTGGATGATTAAATGTTTTTCTACCACATCCTTTGCTGAGGCGTGTCTCTGACCAAACTACTAAACAGAACCTATATGGTTGCACAACCTTTTACCAGCTTCCAGCTTATCATAAGTACTATTTTCATGCTGTAATTGTACATAACAATAAAGCTTTACTTGTTTCAACAACGGTAATGATATAGTTCATGTGAGACCACCAAAAAAGATAAATAAAGCTAAAAGATTACACTGAAAGCAACTACGTAATGCAATAAATAAAAAGTATTGGATGGGGACTGAGGAAGATTGATTGCGAGTTCCTTGAGAATATTTCTAAAGATGTTCATAGTTCAATTTGTCTTAATAGTGTCAGCTTAATCACTTAGAGTGATGGAAAACAGCCTTTTCAGTTTCATGCAGTATTCATTTTTTTCAATTTGTCAAAGTTATTTCACCTGTCAGATCATTCATATAGCTTTTAATATCAAAGTCCTCACTGATCTGACTTGGGGGGTATTACTCCTGGCAAGTATTATATAAGAAACACGGAAAGTTTTACCATTTGGTGTAGCATCTAACACAGATATAAGAATACAGTAGTTTCATGACCATCAGGAATGGAATCCGATAATTCATCTAGTAACCAGGCCGATACCCAGGGTTTCTATGCCATGCAATTATTCTTGTAAATTCCTGTTATTCCACATCTGGCTGATAACACTACAAGGCTGGCTCATAGTCTGTTGAGACTGATAATAATTCTATCTGAGGTAGCCTTTAAAGATCGAGACTACAGGAATATGGCTTACTTGACAGAGTAAAATGCTGACCTTGCTGGCAGAAGCCAAGTAGAAAAACCAAATGGATACAGCTGAGCAAACATCTAACTCTTCAAGGATTGACCCTACTCTCATTTTAGTCATTTTGGAGAGAAGTGACTAGCAGATGCCTTCTCATTCATTGCTCTACACCATTGTGGAGTGTGTGACTTACACACAATAAAAATATTTGGGTTTCTTCATCACTTTTTCTTTAGTTCAAGGCTGTGCACACTCTCTGCCTCTATTGAATAAAGCTGCATTTATAGCAGTATCTCTCCCTGGAACTCCTGAGGAATTTTGCTTCATGTCAACAAATATTCTCAAGGAGATTGTTTCCTGTGACAAGCTGGGCAATATACCATCTTCCACATCTAAACTGAAAGAGGATTAAAAATTTCAGTTGAGGTTCGAGGCAGCACTCCCTTGAAGCTAGAATTCCAAATAATGGCTTATTTTTTGTGCTTAGGCAGAGCTTTACACTCCTGCTGTAAAGCTTCTTTGCTGCTGGAAATACCTTGTTTGAGGAACTAAAAACCTAGCAATAAAATGGAAGATCGCAGTTTATACACCCACCATCAAATAGTACTGGACAGAACTATCGTCACGATCTTGCTTGATACTCAGTTTAACAGGAATTCATTTGCCTTTCAAGCTGTTACACTGGGTCATGGTTCGCAGGTGCAGCTGTGATTGTCGGACACAGGTCCAATTTCCACTGCTTTCCAGGGGGTAGTTTTTTTCTGTCAGGACTACTGGATTGGGCCTGGAGTACACCTGTCAAAAACATTTTACCACTTTTCAACTAATCAAATATTGCAATGTAAACAATGGCACATCATTTACTTATACATATGAAGCAGGTTGCTGGGTATTGTAACTTATTTGTTCCTCCTTTTTTTGGCTGCTTCTGTGTTTTGTTTAGCTTTGTTCACCTGGCTGCAACTCACAAAATATGCCAGGTAGATGTGAAACACTGGAAGACAAAACACTTCATTCTATACATTATTAAGCAGCTTATGGCTTTTTTCCTCTTTATGTTAAAAAATACTTAATTCCTCATCTTCCATCACTAACCAGTCCTCTTATCTTCCCCATGCAACAATTCCCCATCTATCTGCAATGCCTTTAGGCTTGTGTTCTGTGTGTTCAGACCTCCTCCCTCTATACAAGTGAACATACTTCACTCACAGGCTTAGCAAACTAAAGAAAACAGATATGCCTCCTGAAAGCCTTATGGCAGAAGCGTCAGAACCAAAAAAAAAAATAATTATGGAGGAGGAGAGTGGCTAAGGCAGAGCACCCACTTCGCACTCTTCCACCCAACCCCACCAAATATTTCACTCCCAACTCAGAACCACTAGTACCAAATGCTAATGAATTCTGCTACAGAAAGCAGCATTTAGAAAACTAGCCATAAAAGATGTATAGCTTGTTACTGTGCTAAACTGGCAGAGATGAACTAGAGTTACACAGAAAAACAAAATACTATTATTTTCTTCATCTCTTTCAAATTAAGGTTCAAGAAAGAGAACATGGTTCCAGTGTTAGAGGCTCCCAACCACAATGCTTTCAGTGTTGTGGGGGTTTTCCCCACTTGAAAAAGTGGGGTTTTACATCTTAAGATAATACGTAGAGATGCATGGAATGCCTAGATAGTAGCTGTATAACACATGCATAGTTGTAACAGTTCACTACCTTAGAGGAGTCCTTGACCTTCTCAAAAACTTACACTCACAGAAAAGAAGGGCCTAAATTATTATGTGACAATTTGCATAGTGTTGTTGAACAGCTCAGTGAAAATCTCGGCTAAGTGTATTGCTGCACTGAAGAAAGCAAACAAAAAGTGTTAGGATGCACGACAGTAATACTGAAATGTTATTAAAAAGCTACTATAGCAGTCATTGCTTTGTTCTTCTGGTATTTCTCCAGGTCTGTTCTCCCATTATCAAAATAAAATAAAATTTAAGAAATCAAGCAGAGAGTGTGTGAAGTTAAACAGACTGCAACATTTATTTTCTGGACAGAAGATAATTGATGTGATAAAGCTCACAAGAAGTTATTTTATCTTGTAATGTAAGAACAAAATGATAGCTTATGAAAAGCAGCAAGTTTAAAGACAAAATATCTCTCTGCTCTCCCAAGACTCAAGTAAGCTAGGGAATTTATTTCTGCAAAATGCAGCTGAGCCCACTCACACTGTAGAATTTTAACAAACCAACCTCTCTATAATTAAATTGAGAATGATTTTAAAAAATTTTGGGTTAATCGCCAGAAGTGCCCCACAATTACAATTCTTCAGAGCCTGTGTAGTTTAAATAACTATTTTATCACCTTTAAACACATCAAATATTACAGTGTAAGAACATTTATTCCTGACAGATGTTGCAAGGCCAAGTCATACAATCAACACCAGGAACTCAGCCCACCAATTCTGGAAGAACGGTAAACCCTTGTGCTTCAGAGCATAAAGCCCATCCTTAAAAAGTGCATGTTAGGCACGTTACAGACAACACATTTCAAAATTACCTTCCACAGACATACATGCAGCTACTCTGAGTCATCTAGTGTACTGGTACAAGATATTAAACCAGATGGAATATTGAAAACAAATCCTGAAGAAGAAAGATTTGTTTGTATACACTACTGTGCTCCTCACTGCAAACAAGTGGAAGCGTTCAACACTTTGGACAGAGTCCATGTTGTGCTGTATGTAACAGAGCCTGCGAACAGTTACTCAAAGCTGTTCCGCAGTTAGTGCATTTCTGCCATGCTGGAACAGTTTCTTTCCATGCTTACACTTCAGGTGACAAAGAAACACAGCAACTTTGGAGCCTGGAGTTTGGGGCACCTCCTCCAGGCCCTGTTCTGAAGAACGTTTGAGTATTTTATGTAAGTAATTTCAATCACAGCTGCAATAAGGGAGACTTGCTTTATCCATCAGCACACAGCTTAGAGGCATCAGCTTAAATTCTTGCACTGTGTCAGAAAAAGAAGGGATGTGAATTTGAATTACCAGGTTAGCAATGAAGTCTCAAAGTTACTGCACATAAAAAGGAAGAAACTATGACCCCAGCTTGGACTGTAATTCGTTCAGAGACCAATTTAGTCTTAAAACCTGTAAGAGTGATGAGAGGTGAACACATTCTGCCCTGGCTAACGGGAATGCCTAGTTTACTTTTACTCCACGGCAGACAAGACCTTGCCTGGCGCTCTGCGAGAAGAGTACCTCCAGCAAACTGGGAGAGACTTGCAAAAGTGAGAGAGGGGCTACGTGGGACATGCTCCCCAACTTCAGCTTCACAGAGTCGCTGGGAAGAGGTAGAGATGAGTTACAGCAGGTGAGATGGAGTGCAAACGGCTAGTACTGTGGGATGGCAACTGGAAGGAGTTGCATAAATACATGGCGAAAAGAGAGCACTGTAAATCTGTACCAGAGCTCCATGGATGGTGAGTGATGCAGCCACTGCCTTATGAATTTTGCTGTGGCTTTTGTGCCTCACAACACAGCACTCCCAGGATTTGCATGCCTATCAAAAGATGCCCAGAAGACTTCAAGGGCATAAACTAGATGCCTTGGACATTTAGGTATACCCAGCCTAAAGGCCTGAAGAATCATAGATGAATCCTTAATAGCTCTGTTGGGTGGTACAGCTGCATAGGCAGTCCAAAATTTCATTGACCTTCTGGATGCTGTGTTGTGTTAACCTCTATCAGCACTGGTTATGACTTTTCATTTATACTAACTGTTCATTTCCATGCAGAAAAAATGTAAAGAAACATAATGTTAATTTGCATTAAAGTAAGCGTAGAACTCGGATGTGCTATCATGTTACATCCAGATATAAAAGCAGTGAAGCAGCACATGTGCAGACAATATGCTAACACTCATGTGAGCTGAGTACATGAGTAACTTCGGCCCTGTCATGTTCAGCTTACTTGAGTCTCAGTTTCTTCCTAGCATACAAGGTCTTACAGATAATTGTCCCCAGCTATATGTGCTTGTACTGCTAAAAATAAACCTTGTTTTAGTTCATTTGTTAATCTCTTGAGCTTTTTTAATACTTCCCCTATGCCTGTGTATGGTATTTGGCATTTGCCTCGGTTTAAAAGACAAAGCAATTCTTATCCAGTGAGCTGTCTTTACTGGATCATTAATAAAGACAATAAATAAGGCTGGTTCCTACATCAGTCCTTTATTAGTAGTTATGATTAGCTTTGCTTGTGGTCTTTCAGCCAATTCCAAATCCACAATGTCCCCATCCAAGCCAGCATGAATTAGGTTTTCAAGGAAGATTATCTTTGACACTGCATCAAAAGCCCTATTCAAATGTAGACAGGGTATTGGCTACTGCTCTTTCATCAGGCGCTAATTTTATAATTCTGTTACTTACAACAAGTGATCTTGTTTGTCTCACAAGACTTCTTTATTCCTCCAAGTCATGCTGCTTTATATGCATAGTTCTATTATGCAGATATTTATGAGCCATGTGACATCTAGAAGTACGTCTAAATATTTGCTGCTGAGGAACAATGTGGCTACCTGCAAAATTAGTTAAACGATGTAAATGACACAGCAGCATAATTCACACAGGCTAACAGAAACATAATTAGTCACTTTAAAGTAGCACCAGCATTGCTTTCAAGCAAAGGTAATTCTAGAGAACTCCATGCTGGCATCATGCCACTTTTACTTTGTGTGATGATCTACAATTTGTGCCATGCCAATAAACCACTGAATAGAAATATCAACTTAAGCTAGAAGAAGAATGCTGACAACGTAATGCAGGAAAACCAGATGAAGGTGATCGAGTCCTCTGAGTCATCTGAATTTTACCCTACCCTTAGACTGTGGTAGCAGTCTGATGTAGTAAAAATCCTGATGATCTGTATGTGGCTCCCAGATCCTCCTCCCAGACACACTGACAAAGACAGTCCTGAAGCAAAAGGACAGCAACAAGAGTTTCCAGTGGCATACACTGCCATTAGGCTTGCCTGGAAATATGCCCACAACTCCAAATACAATTCAAGTCATACTTCAGATAGTCAGTCACTTGTAATTCAATACTGCCCCATTTCAAGGGCAGAGTAAAGAGTCATGGGATTAATTTGAGGCAGTATGGGATACTGCACTCTTTAAAATGTAGCTTACTTGGTAAGCAATGGGATCACCATCTGTACTTTTCTCCTGATTAAAAGATTGCCATTTGGTACTATAATAAAAGTAGGAAAGTCATCAATCCTCCCTTTGTGCTACTTATTTTCAGTTGTGACTGTGTACAAACTAAGCATGCTTTGGGAAAAAGAGACTGCTGTGTCAGAAGGCACAGTACAGATTAAGAGTCAAAACCTCACACAGAAAAGAGGAAGAGGAATAAGAACTGTGAGAGAAATACCACCCCCACCACTAAAAAATGAACATCCACTGCACTTAGCCATTACCTTGCATTTGAAGATCTCAAAGTGCTGTATAATTATCTAACAGAAATTATCTCATGCTACAGATTACATTGTGTTGTCGCTGCCCTGGGTGCGCTCAATGCCACGCGTCTCTTTTGCTGGATTTGACTCGTTATATGACTGTTCTCTGCAGCCCTACAGGAGGGACTGTGCAAAGTGAGACAAGAGGGCCCAGCCAGCTATTTCTGGACCTACAGATGACAAAACATGTTTTCCAAATCAAGCTTGTTAAGTCAAAGTACATGTATTTAAAGTTCTTTGCCAGATGCCTTTCTGACCTATTCTGTATGCTTAATATTCTGATGCCCTTGGAGTAAAGCAGCTTCACTTTAAGGACCCAGATGGACACAGAAGTACTCTGATATGTGTCTTGCACAATTTGAGAAAGATTCTGTAAAAACAAAACAAAAGAACTTCCCTCATACCCCCTGTGCTTGAGGGGTGTCCTGGCTATCTGCAGACACAAGGAAGAATGTTTTATCACCCCTGGCCTGTAATTCAGCTTTCAGAAAAAGGTTTCATCTCCTTCCCCTGGTGCATCCTTGGCTCCTCACACATAATGTGGGACAGGTAACTCCCCTCCTCCAGTGGCAAATGAGGTGTTTGATTAATAGGGGCGCTTAGGAAATAATCTTCCTATAGCTCAGGGGGACAGGTACTTTTAGAGTGTATCTTGTCTTCCTTTAACTGTGGGGCATGGTCTGCCTCCTAGGATCATCCAGACATTTTCACTAACAGATGTTCAGTGCTGCAGGGGTACAAGGCACTAAGAAGCCCTTGGGCTGCAGCATGCTCTAAGACTGCTTTGTTTCTGTTAAAGAAAAAGAAGTATCTTTACACTACAGCTCTTCAGATCCAGAACTTCCCCAATCACCTGCAAGAGCCAGGTACAATTCTGTCAACCTTAATACTTAGCTACTGGGGGAAGATTTTGACCTTCCTTGATATGGCAAAGATTGACAAAGAGGGATGCAACTGGTGTTTAAGGCTTCACGGCAAAGCACAGTGCTGAATGGCTCCTTTCAATGCTTCTGGACTTCAGGCTCTTCCCTGCTTGCAGGTGCAGGGGAAAAAACTGCAATCCTTTGCCCATCCAAGGTACTAGGGGAAGTCAGAGGAGGTGGAATAGCATTGTTAGCCTGCTTTTGGAGAATGAGGCAAACTGAGCAGGAATGACTGAAATTTATGGGAGTCACATTTTTCTGGCCTTCCGTAAGTTCCTTCCACATATTAACTTCAGGGACTGTTCAGCCTGCAGAAGATAAGGCTCAGGGGAGATTTTATCAACATGGAAAAAACCTGATGGGAGAGAGTAGAGAAGATGTACCCAGGCTTTTCTCAGCAGTGCCCAGTGACAGAAAATTCTACTTAAATGTAGAGAGAAAGCTTTTTTACTGTGAGGGTGGCCAAACACAGGAACAGGTTGCCCAGGGAGGCTGTAGAGTGGAGATATTCAAAACCAAGCGGACACAGCCTTTCTCTTGTGGACCCTGCACTGAGCAGGGGGCTGGACCAGAAGACCTCCAGAGGTGCCTTCCAGCCTTGGCCATGCTTTGACTCTATGACTGATGCAAATCCAAATTTAAGTATGTTGATACACTGTGCAGACAGATGGTATGGATTTTAGTCTCCTGGAGATTTTTAGGCTCAACTCTGAGTTTGACTCAGCTTACCTGTGTGGTTTTTTGAAAAATTTACCTCACAATAATTGTTTTGCCAAAATAAGCTAGCAGTCCCACAGTGTTTAGAAAACAAAATCAAAATAGGACAAATGCATTCATACCACAACTCTGTCTACGTTTTGTCTTCTGGATGCGTTGCAGTTATATAAGCATTCTTCCCAGGTATTTTTGCTGGCATAATAAAAAATTGCGTATGTACGAAAACAGCAGCCTGGCATAAGAAAGCTCATGATTGATTCAGCTCTGCAAGATCAAGAACAAACAAATCAATATTTATTTAAAGAGCCTAAAGAAGTTTGTTTCGCTGTTCTACTTAAGAATTTTCCCCAAGTTCATATTTGGCCAACTTACGTCTAATCAAATTTAAACAGCTACACATAGAATGTGTATCTTGGGATCCATTGATATTATAACTGTAATTTTCACTAATTAATCACTGGCTTAGCCTTAGAAAACTAAAACAATTAAGTATAACATTAGCCATTTCACATATGGCAAGTAGAAATATCTAGAGATCAGGAGTTTGCTTTACAAAGGGATGAAGAACCTTAGTGAAAATGGCATGTTCAGAGTCCTATGAACATCTACGACAAGGCTGATGCTTTCCAGCCTCTGTCTGTAGTATTACTTTACTGCAAGAAAATCTTTGCTTTTGTTAGGACAGTTCCAGTAAGCCAAAAACCCCCACATTTGGTGATGCTGCATGAAGCTGTAAGAAACTTTTATAAAAATACAAAGACAGATTTCCATTGACTCATGCTGCTGGTGAATCAAAGAATATATAAAATGGCCCTCACTGAAGATGACAGAACTAGGGAGAGAGACAACAATGAGCTTTATCTTCACATTAGCAGCAAAAGTAAATCACAAGAACAGATTAAATTTAACCTCCAGACACTTCTTCAGATTTTCTAATGCGTACAAAATAATTGACTTAATATGGTCCCCTCAGATATATTGTTCCAGCTATACTTCCACAAAGGAACTCTTACCACTTCACAGATGCCCTCTGAATAAATAATGGTGGCACATCAGGTGTTACAACAGAGAGTAACATATTCCCAGTTTTATTCAGGGAAAAGGGAAAGGAGATTCTCTAGCTGGAAATAATGAAACAAAGCTCCTTCAGCTGAAGAAGCTTCTCATTTTGTGTTATCACAGCACAGCTTCTATGGTTCAATGATTCCCTGTCTTTACATGACCCCTACCTACTTCACTTGTTCAGACGTTTTTCCTAATGAATACCTGTCCATGTAGCAGTGGCCCATTAAAAGACTGCTGGATAATAGCAGGTCATGAGCAGGATGTGAGTCAGTGTCACACTGGCCTGAGACGCAAACACCTTACTGAGCTGTATAAATAGAAACAAGACCTGGAAGAAACACAAAGTTACCTCTCTGCTCAATTGGAAAGGCCTGTGCCAGAGCCATGTGTCCAACTTCTGGCACTCTTCAGGAAAGGCTGGAAGGAGTCTGGCAGAATGCTATGGGAATGACTAGAGGTGTAGAAAATATGACACATGTGGGAAGATCAGAGGCATTAGGATTGCTTAGAGAAGAAAAGATTAAGTGTAGAAATTATAACAGTCTTGCTATATGAAGAGCTGGTGGAAAGAGGAACTGAATTTCTCGCTGTTTCTCAATGGACAGCACAGGGAACATCACGCTTAAACTACAGCAATATTCAGATTAGTCATTAGGCTACACTTTCTAACAGGGAAGCTAACAAAACAGTGTCTCAGACAGGCAAGGCAGACTGCAGATCTTCCATCGCTGGTGGGTGTGAAGAGCAGGTTAAGAGAGAGGCTGCCAGGGATGACACAGGCACAGGCACCTGCCTGGGGGCTAGACGGCAGCCTGAATTACCTCTCAACGTGCCTATCAGTTCTTTGATTCTGGTAGGGATATCACTTGATTGTCAGGACTGAGTAGACAAACTGCAGGATACTGCCAGTATGGAATACGCAATGCCCACCATTTTCCAGCTCTGCACTGACCCACCAGCGAAGGGCTGCCTAGGCTTGTGCTGCTTCCAGCCCCAGGCCCACACACAGTTAACAGCAGCTTCCATTTCCTTCACAATGAAATCTAAACTTGACCAACTCACCCCAAACTTACAGTCCTCAATTACATTTACATTGTACCAATGAGGGAAAAGTAGTCTTCTGTGAGGAAAAAGATTAGCCACACAAAACAACTAAATGCCTTGGACAGCTAGAAGATTTATCTATCTGCCACATTTTTTCCCCCCAGGTCATTCAGTGCTATCTGACATCCATTCTGTCTCACTTATAATCCACTGTTATTCAGCAGGAGATATTAAGCCGTTAAAATGAGGAATTCAGGAATGCTGATCTGCTGCAAAAATAGATTTATGGCTCTACACTTAGACATCAAAATATACTGAGCTGAGAAACACCAAATGACTCAGCAACAGCTTGGACTGCTATTAAGATACTCCTTGATCATGTTTGCCTAAGATGAAATAGCTATTTCAATTACTTTGCCTTGCTATTCCTAGAAAAATTAATCAGCTCACTAACTATCACTTGAAAATAATCCTACAACATAGATAAGAAATAATTGTTTTTGACAGGGTATTTTCATTGAGCTCTATTGTAATGGAGTGGACAGAAGGTTACGCAACATCACTCGGTGCTTAATTTCATGCTTGTCAATGGTCAAGGAACCACACGACAGACACAGACAATGAGCATTTAGACAGACTGTCATATCAAAAATGGTGACCTGATTGCATATATTGATTTCTCATTTTTTAAACAAGGGGTGTAATAGAGAAGTCGGCTGACAGACGAAACTCCCATTTATAGCAAATGCCTTACACCAGGCTGTGATGGGACGCTCCTGCAGCAGCAGAGCAGGACCACAGGACTTGCCCATTTTAGTTGCCTCCTTCATCCTCTCTACAGAACCCCTCTACTGGTTGGAGGCGAGGATGAAGACAACGGCTTACTGGCCGAGTAAACTGCTCTGCTATCTTTATACAATCTGTCAATAGGGTGGTAGGTTGATTAAAGACTGTCCAGCTAATTAACTGGAGAGAAGTAGAGTCTATTGATTTAGTGGAGGAGAGAGGAAAGAAGCGGATGGTTTCCGTATTTCAGCACTGCTAGTTGTGGCATAGCTGTGCTATGATTTATGTATAAGTCTAATGCTCTAATGATGTGTATTAAATGAGTACAAAGAAAACTTAAGGCTTAATTTTATCCTCCATTTCAGTGCTGTAAAGCGCTGAGGATGTTACGCTTTCATTGGCAATTGTTTGCCTCCTGCTCTTTTCTTCCTCTAAAGAGCAGCTCAGTCTTTCATATTTCTGCTTTTTTATCCTGGTACCCAAGTAAGATTTACTAATGGTGTTACCATTTAGGTTACATGCTAATTTACAGTATTATATGCAAGTAATAGGAAAACGTCAGAAGAAGTATGTATGGCAATGTTCATGAAAATGCCTGTATTTGTTTCCAGACATCAAGTAGTCATCTCAGTTATTCCTCAGAAAAAAAAAAAATGAAATATAACACAATGTTGTGTTCTGAATTTGCAAGCACTGAATGTGACAACAGCTATTTTTGTTAAGTGTATGAGCCTATGCAGAGAATATGGTGACAGAAGAATGACAGACAAAAACCAAGCAGACAAAAATAGTAATTTTCCTCAATGAAATGTAGTTTACTCCTCTGCCTGTTCCCTGACCCATTTTATTTCTGTCTCTACTCTTCTGTTGAACTTTTATCTTCTTCCAAATCAAGCACATCAGCCATCAGATCCACACCAGTTTGCAAGTGAACTTGATTTTAGTTTTAAATCTCCCCTGCTCCTGGGACTACATTACTCCTTGCTTTTTTCCCTTAATCTTTGAATTCTGCTGCCTCTCTGCAGCTTTCAATTTTTATATTTTTGCCGGTAACTTATTCTTTTGCTTTTTTATCTTTTTTTTTATTGGCTCTTTCTTTCTCGTCTCTGTTCAGCCTCTCTCAAATGTCTTTTTCCCCCACGCCTTCCTGTTTCTCTGCCTTCACACACGCCACCATATACGCATGTTCTACACGTGCAGGCTTTCTTCTTCCCATGTCAACCAGTGTTAACTGCATGGCTTTTGGTCCTTTGTGAGAACCATGCCAAAAAATCACTATTAGCCTTTGTCATGGAGGAAATCGTAAATATCAAATATAGCTATCTGTAGAAACACAGCATCGTACTAAAATTATTTTGTAAAATACAACATACAAAAATCTAAAAACCTAAGGCAATAGATTTAAGAAACTTCCTGCACTGTGCCAGCAAACTGACCACAAGTAACTAATGCTGTGAAGAACAGTAGCTTCCACCCAATCCCTGTACCTCTGTTGGCAAGATCCCCTGCTTCTCTGCTTCAAACGCTCTGATGGTTCCAGATGTTTCTAAAGATTCAGTCACCAGATACACTCCACAGGTCCAAAGAACTGCTCAGCACCTCTTTCACAAAAATGCTCCTGTTCAGATTCCTGCGTTTTATTCCACTGATCTCATCTTCAAGCCAGAGGCAGCACATTCTGCTCTGTGGAGGACAAAGGCACGGTGCTCAACACCCTTGCTTCTAGAACGCTAAGGACTAGTACCCACAAACTCCAAAGGGTGATGTAAAAGTTCTCCATGGTGATGACGAGGAAGATGACTGAACTGAAAAGGTTTAAGAGTTAAATTCCAGTACATGAAATTTAAAGGAGTTAGAAGGAGGATAGGAAAGTTGAGATTTGCTTTGGATACAAGAGATGCTCTGACTAAATATATTTATTTTTTTGTTAAAAACTGATATTATAACATCAGGATTACCACTTGGGCTGCTTTTTCAGCAAAAAGATGCTGCTGCATCGACAAACATTATTTCAACAGCACAAAGCAGTACAGAGATATGACACTGCTTTTGTGCAAAACTGTCTTTTTAGAAGACCATGACAGATTAATACCACTCTTCAGCTATAAGCGGTTGAAATGTGCAGCAGAATATATAATGTATGTAGCTAAACTTGTGTCAATCAAACATCCAATCCTGGAAGGATCCACAGTAAACCCTCTGTACTACAGTGCCTTTATACTGGCTGTTAAACAATACACTTGAAATTCAACATTTTCAACCCCAAATTTTCTGCTCTAACTACAACAGTGTCCACTGTGTTAAACTGCATCCAGGCGGCCATTATCAAGCTGTGCTCATCCCAGGATTTGAAGGCTGTTTAAAATAAAAATGATTTGTGATGCCCTCCTGAAGACAAACAGAGAAATTCTGAAAAGTAGACCCAAGCTATATCCAAATGCTTTAAAAAAAAATCCAGGTGTAAATAATTCCCTTTGTTTCACTTTTACTTTAGAAAACTCCTGTTTTCAACTCCCTGTTTAAATTCAACAATTTAAGCAAATTGATGCAAAATCTAGCCCGTGTGTGGTTTGGGAAACCATGGCTAGAAGAATGTACATTTAAAAGAGGCAGACTAGGATCAAAAGCTTTTTATCCTTACTGTTATCTCTTTTTAATCCTCTGTGGTAAAAAACAACATCCTGGCTGTGTAGTGGCCTGTGTAAAATGAAATAATGAAATCAGTACATCTCCAGCTAGCACCACAATATTTGACATTTCAAACACCACAATGTTTCAGATAAACTGGCAAATTCTTTCACAGAGAGAAAGGACTTAAATAGACACAGAAAGTGAATGAAATGAATGAATGTTCACCTCAAAGAACAACCCTTCCCTTTCAGGTGCAGGTGAGATTAAAAGGCTAATATGGACATTTGGCACTACAGCACTTGGAAATGCATCTCTTCTGTGGGTAGTCTGCAGGTCTCCCTTTCTATGATCAGTCCATTGAGTACCTTTCAAAAACACCATCTCCAGCATTAATACATTTACATTGTGCTTTAAAGAGTTGCAAATGAACATGTTCTAGGCAGGATTCAGCAATCCCCTTCCTCTCACACCTTCTGATTTTTTTTCTAAGAGACTAAAAAAACCACAACCAAAAATGTGGAGCAAACTAACCTACAATAGTCTTCTAACACTAGCTGGAGGGAAGACTCTAAGGAACAAGTGAAAAAAAAAATAATGTTTATTAATTTGTATCTTCTTTCCCAGAACATTATGAAATACACTGGCTGCACCTGTCAGGACACATGCACTGCACATCAGTCTGTTCCACTGCTTTTTAAAGCCAGTCCTGCCTCCCACTTCCCTTGCTGTGGCATCCAGATCCCAGACACTGCACAGCAGCGCTACTTCTGTTTTTCATATACCAGGTGAAGGTGGTCAGCTTGATTTGCAATCTCATGAGATCCAAGAGAAAAGAGGCTCTGGTGACAGACAGCAGCCAGGCCCTACATTCAGTGGAGTCCTACTAGAAAGACCATTGCCCTTTCTGGACATCCCATAGCAGAGTAACATCAGGAGTAACACCAGAATTGTGCCCTTCCTGTAACAGGACAGCAACCTTGGAAACACACACCAAATCATAACATCGCACATACTGGAAAAGGAAATTGAGACGCCCCTCTGCCACAGAGACAAAAAGCTTAACCACATAGCGGCATGAAAGAGCTTAAGGTCTCTGCAGGCTCCCAAGACTCACTCCAGTGGCTCAGCCCCCGAGGGAACTGGTTTGGCTGCGTTGCTGGCATAGTGTGCTTGCTCAGCTTGTCACCACTGCAACCACAGGCAACGGTCTTTTACGGTGTCCCCAATGTCTTTCAAAACTACAGTCTCTAATGAAACCACAGCATCAGGCAGTCATGCAAAATGCTGCCTTGCCTCCTACGTGGTACACTGCTGTCTGTAGCTGTCTCTTCTGCTGTAACCCAGAACTAGTGGAAGTCAGTCAAGCCCTTCGGTTCGGTTTCTAAATGAAAACCTGAGCTCTGCTAAAAGGCAGTAACATCTTAGCAGATGGTGATGTAGGAAGCCACTTGAACTCCTGTACCTTTTCCTTCCTCATCTGACAGTTACATTGCCCGAAGGAAATGCAACTACGGAGACACACACCATGCTCCATCAACCATGAAATGGGATAGAAACATGAGTGGGAAAAATGCAGAGAGGATAAAATACCGTCCACATTGGGGGATGGGACCACCATTTTAACGGTGTCTTAGCACTGTTTGCACAAGCAAACAGAGGTGGAGTGGAGGCAATTAAAAACAGGACTGACAGATTTCCCTGAGAACACACAATGAACAAACACTACAAGCAGAAGAAAAAGAGCTACCCAAAGAAGACAGAACAGAAACAAAATTTCCCCTGGACAGTGAAAACACAGCAGTTAAGGTCAGCTAAAGAACATGCATCTTATTTATAAGTACCATATACAAATGACCCATTGTTTCTGCCAAAACAATATTTTACCCATCTCTCCCTCAGAAACACCAACTACAATGTCAAGGAAATTAAAGAAAGGATGAAAACAAACATCCTTCCTAATGCATAGTGTCTCGTGAAAGTCAGATTCTGTTAAGCCTTGACTGCTGAAGTAATCCTTACTCATGCATAAACTCCCAATTAATTCATCAGGGAAAAATGCTGTATTAGCCTAAAACTCTGAAAACCAGCTGAACGCAAATGCCTTCTTCACATGAGGTCAATGTTATTCAACAGACTGGATCCTTCAGGACCGTCCATTAACTTTCTGAAGAACATGTGAAGCTTTAAAACACCGAGACTCTTCAGCAAGAAACTAAAGCATCAGGACACAGCAGCTGAGCTAAGTTGGTGTTCTCTAAAATAAAATAAACTCCTTCCTTCCCTGTCCAGAAAAGACCAAAAAGCAAACCCACAACATAAATTGTAAAATTTGCTCAAAAAGCCTTTCTTCAATGGCAAGCAATTTCTTGTATATAGGTCACCATTTGACTTCTTCAGAGGAAAAAACCAACCATACGGGCAGGAGCAGCTGTCTTTCAATGTAAGGAATGGATTTCACTTTGTGCTGAAATGTTTGCACAGCATTCTCAAAAAAAGCGTGTGGGAAACAAGACAACATGCTGCAATGAGCCATGTGAGACTGTGCACAATCAAATTACAGGAGGTAGCATTTTCCAGTGGTTCGAATCACAAGACATTGCTTCTATTCTGGGATGTACCTGGCTTACTGCTTGACCTTGGGTAATAAATGACATGCACTCTCTCTGGGCATCGTTTTCTTCATTTGTAAAGGGATGTAGGGTCTGGTCTAGCAATGTACTAATTAAAGTAATTCTGTATTAGGATGGGAACATTTATCAAAGGATGCAAATTTCGCTCAAGCATAGAGTACACACAGACCAGAAATCATGGTAATTTCTCTCATTAAGGAGCAAAATATTTTCATTAGAAGTTTTAATTTTTGTTAAAATTAAAAATTAAAGTTGGTTTTACTAACACTTAACAGTTTAGATTGTTTTATTTCTTGCACTACACATTTACAATGACAATGTGGTGACAGCATAAATAATACTATGGAAGGATGTTAGCTTACCAATTAAAACGTCAGCAAGGGGCTACGTAGTATGTTTTTATTGGCAAAATAAACCCCTCTATGATTGTACTTAACCCACCTGCCAAATGGATTCCACAGTAAGTGCATACCTGTGCTCATCTGTGGGGGTGTTTAGCTCTTTACAGCTGCATAAAGTATGATTTTTCAACAAGCACGCAAGCAGAGAGGAGAGCTTTCCCCTTCCTTGCACTGCCTGTTGGAGGGGATTGTACCTCTCTCCAAACTGTTCAGCAATTGCTCTAAAGGACATAAGACAAAATGGATGAAGGAATTAAATGACGTAGTCGAGTCCAGGGTGCCACTTCATTCAGCTGGTATGTCATGACACTGTCATAAGCACTGACATGGGTACCAGACACACTCGCCCAGTGCAAACTGAACTAATAGGAACAGCTTATTCCTCTGTGAGGAACTATCCCCTCAGGATGGCAGTCACAGGATTGTGATGCTTCTACAAAACTTTCCTCTCATAGAAAATGCTGTCAGAATGAAAAGTTTGCTTATGTTATGGTTACATATGTTAACATAACCATTTTTATGGTTATAATTGTCAGACAATCCTATACAAAGAAAGAGCACGTATGTTTATGCTATTTTAAATGGTTAGTGCTGTGAGCATCTTTGTTCAAGGCAATCAAAATATTCAGCTGAACATTCTTCTTGCCCTCTCTGGATACCCTGGAGTCTCCCGAGTCCTCCATTAAATAAGCTTCCTTTGACTCTGACTGCAGTGACTGGTACTAGATGGGGCAGAGCCACTTGTTTTTACATCATTTATTTACTTGTAATAGCTGCTTCCCTTCCCAGGAGGAAAGCAAGCCAGAAGCATATGAACTTGCAAATCAGTGATTAACAGAGGAAACACAGATTGGACCTGACAAGAGGACAGGAACAAAAAACTAACAAATGCCTGCTCAGATACCAACTGACCGCTTGGGAACAAACACCACAGCAAACAGAATCAGTTGCATTAATTATTATGCTGTCGGTGGAAGCTCTGAATTGTCAGCAACAACAATGACAATATCCTAGGGTAAAGTCCCAACTACTGAAACCAACAGCACGTTGTTGAGCCATACTCACATCTCACACTTCCGGAAAAAAACCAGCTCTCATTCACGAAAAGCACCTAAATACATGGTCAGACTTCCAAAAGACCACCAGCTTCTGTACGCTGGCGTTAATAAAACCAAGTGCCTCTGAATATCTGTTTTCTCGCTTGCAAATTACAGTACAGCACCGCTTATCATTATACGGTTCCTTACTCTGTTTAACCCAACGCTATTCCTCTCCTCACCTGCTTCATTTTACAGAAATATTCTTGGAAAGCCCGGGGTGGCTTTTGCCGAAGGATTCACCACCCGGCAACCAACCGCAGGTTCCCCGGGCGCGCCCGGCGAGCGACCGGCAGCGGGTGCGGAGCCGGGACCCCGCTCCCTCCCGCTTGCACAAGAGCCACCTCCCGCTTCAGGGGAGGCGCGCTGCGGAGAAACGGCTACTAGAGAAAGGCACCCCGGGGGGCCTCCCGAAGCGTGCCCCCACAGTGCGCTGGAAAAGCTGCTTTTTTTTTTTTTTTTTTTTTTTCCTTTCCTCTCCTCCCGTTGCTGTCGAGGCCCCTGGCACCGGTGCGTCCCCCTGCACGGTAGCCCAGAGCCGAGCGGCAGCGCGGAGCGGGACGCCGCGGTGCCAGCCCGGGGCATCGCCGCCAGCGCCCAGAGGACACGGCAGCGGCCCCGACGGCTGGGCCGGTCCCGCCGGGGGTGACTCCGCCGTCCCCCGCCCTTACCTCCATGCCCAGCCGCTGCTTCAGCACCAGGGCGGCGCACAGGTAGCCGGCGCGGCCGACGAAGAGCTCGTCGGAGCCGCACTCGAGGAAGGAGAGCGGGGCGCAGACCTCGCTCAGCTCCCGGAACTTGCCCAGCGGCCGGGCGAAGTCGGGCAGCCCCAGGGCGCGGTAGACCAGCGCCGCTACCGCGTACACCCCGGCGCCGCCCAGCAGGAAGGCGGCGCGGGTGTCGGCGTCGGCCTCGCCGCCGCCCTCCTGGTAGCGGAGACAGGCGTCCACGACGCGGCGGGCAGCCCGCAGGTAGGCCTCCCGCGACGGCGCGAAGAGCGGACACTGCGCGACGTGGTAGAGCATGTAGGCCACGCCGGCCACGCCGCCGTACAGCCCCCCCTGGCAGCCGCGGGGGCCGCCCAGGGGCGGCAGCTCCCGCAGGATCCGCTCGATGGTAGCCGTCACCAGCGGCACGGCCACCTCGCTGTCCGGCGCCGCCGCCGGGCTGCCCGGGTAGTCATCGAAGCGGTTGGCGAAGCAGCGCTGGCTCTCCATGCCCCCGCCGGTGCGGCGCGGCGCTCTGCGCAGCGGGGAGCGGCGGGAGGGCGGGAGCGGGGAGCTGCCGGGGGAGGGGGCGGGGGAGCGGGGGGAGGGAGCGCAGGGAGGCGGGAGGAGCGGGAACGGGGCGCCCCCGCCGGCGCCCGCCGGCTCTCGGGGAGGATGCGAGGGGCGGCGGGCGAGGCGGCCGCTGCCGCACCGCCGAGAGCGGGACTGGCGGCCAGACCGGCCGGTCGCCCCGGCAGTGTCGGGGACGGGTCTGTCCCGGGGCGGCCGCCGCCTGCCTCAGCCCGCGGCGGAGCGGCCGGCGCTGCCCCGCTCAGCGCCCCTCGGCGCGGGTGCCGCAGGCCGCCGCCCCACCTGCCCCCCGGCAGCGCGGCCGAGGCGGCCGCTGAGGCGTGGAGGAGGCGGCTGTGGCTGACCCGGCTTTCCGGAGCGCGGAGCCGCGCCCCCGTTCTGGTGTCCAGCTCGTCCTGGCCGAGAGGCCGGGACGCCCTCCCGCATGGCAGGCCGAGCCGCCCGCGGGCCGCCAGGCAAAGGGCTTTGCTGGGTTTTCCACCCCCTCCCGCCCCGCTGCCGCCGGCGGGTTTGGCCCGGGGACGGGCGCCGGGCCCGCCCGAGATGCGGGGCAGAGGCTGCTGGGTTGACCCTGGCGGCGGCAGCCAAGGCTGGGGGATGTCGCCAAACCCCAATGAGGGCAGCCCGAGGCCAATTAAGGTGGAAAGCTAAGCGAGTCCCCAGCAGACCAGCAGTGGCACAAGGCCATCTTTGTCTTCTTTCCTTCATGCACGAGTCAAGCAGAGCCTATGAAGAACTGAAAATCTAGGCCACCAAACAGATTCCGGATTTAAAGAAAGGTGGAAAAAAAAGAGGTCAGTCTGGGAGCAGATACTAAGAGCAAACAAACACACAGTTGATACATCTTCCACTGACGATGTGAACTTGTGCAGCATGAGTGAATTTAGCATCAGAGGTCTGTAACTTGCGGTCACCTGGTGGTGTCTGATGCTTCCTCTTGGAGGTGCAGCCTCCGTAAGGGGGGACCTCCCTAAAGGAAGGTGGAAGGAGCAGCTTGCTGAAGGCTCCAGCTGGTAGCCAGCAGCTGGCACAAGTGGTAGCAAGAACTAAAGCACTGTCCTTTAGACTTTGAAAGACCTCCTGGAGCTGTGGCTGGCCTCTCTGCTTGATGGTGGCCGCTTGTTTCAGCCCTTTTCCTGCCTCAACATCAAAGTACCTTCAGCTGTGAAGCTCCTCACTTGCACTTTCACACCCACTTTTCATTTCAGCTAATCTGTCCTGTTCTTCCTTTTTTGGGGTTTATGATCTGCTCAGAGCCATTTGCTTCCATCCCTCTGATTTTGGTTTCTATGCTTTCCTTCAGTGCATTTTTGCCATGTTTATGCCAAGCGCTAGTCTTTGTACAGCGTTACTTAAAGCCCCATTTTCTGGCTTATTCACAACTGTACCATATGTGGTTTCTACCACACAGATCTTGGCAATCTAGAGCACTGAAAATGTGAAAATGCCCTGCCAGTGGATAGGACATCTCATTCATATGTTATTTTCTGTCATAAACTGGCTTTGGCCCATTGATATGGCAGCTAAGGATTTTCCAGCATAATTTCTTTTTGTTGTGGAGAAGTGTATTCCCTAAGTGCTCTTTTAAGTGAAAATTTAGGAGTTTTATTTTTCATTCTGACACCATTTATTACACATTTTGGGGATGCTTGCTCCATCTTTTCAATCTTTTTTCCAAATTAAAGGGGCTGGTATTTTCCTGCAATCTTCTGGGGTGGGAAGTGTGTCAGATGTGGTCTTCCATTGATGTGAAGGAATCCTGTCACTGAAGGTGCTTGTCTCCCAGCACTGAAAGGAACTGAGCAAGTAACCTTGGCAGGGACAGCTCTTTTTGAGAACTTGAGCAAGGGGAAATGGATCTCTGCCAGTTTCAGCAGCAAAGGATTTAATAAAAATACAGGCTTTATAAGAAAATCAGTTGGGTTAGCAACACTTTTCTATATGAGGGTCGAATAAGACTGTTACAATATTTTTCAAAAAGGAGTCAGTAATGACATGCCGAAAAAGAACACCTTCTGTGCTCTGGAGAGTCTTTTGACAAAGTAAAGAGTGCTTAGCCACGGTAGGGTTAGCAGATGTCATACAGCAATCAATCAAGAAATGATGATGACAGTTGCTGCTGTACTTTTGTATAAAAGTATTACACCACCAAAGCTGAAAGAAGAGCTACACATACGCTTCTTATAACTGTGAAAACCCCTAAGTCTTAAACTGCTCATGTTTTCATGTACAGAGGTTTCGTGCTTTTGAACTGGATGCATTCTGTCTCTTTTTTCACTCAGCCAAGCACAGATGCAGTCCTGATACGAATGTCTGAGATGTAGATCATGCGTCTCTTACCAGGTCATCCTTTGCCCTCCTCTCGGGTCCCAGGGTACATGTGGGCCTCCAGTGTATGGCTTCAGAAAAATGTGAATTCCCTCCTCTTCCTTCTGTTCTAATAAATCCATCGTTACATAACACATGTTCTGGAGATGTGCTTGTTGCATATTGATAAAATGTAGAATCATGGAATAATTCAGGTTGGAAGGGATCTCAGGAGGT
Source organism: Falco biarmicus (assembly GCF_023638135.1). Taxonomy (NCBI): domain Eukaryota; kingdom Metazoa; phylum Chordata; class Aves; order Falconiformes; family Falconidae; genus Falco; species Falco biarmicus. Next base: position 84,104,575 of record NC_079289.1, read on the forward strand.
CATCTAGTCCAACTCATGGTCCAAGTAGGGCTAACTACTTATTGGTATATGTGTTCATGTACGCTCGTTTTCTACCTCTTTATTTACATATTCCTTCAGGGAATCTGTGCCATCTGATATTTCCAACAGAGCACAGTAGTCTCCTCAGTTGTAGTGTAAGGACTGGAGGCATCTTCTAATAAATGTTTTACAGGTTAGTCTGTCGTTTGTCTTGTATACTTTTTACTGAGGTAGCAATTTCATGTGCCTTCAGGAATTTTGGATACTCACATGGTTGCCAGTTTTGTTCTTACCCGGTATTCCATGTCTTTCCTGAGCCAAAGGTGATACACTGAGCTCCCATACACAGGCTGAGCTTCAGTAACAGAAGTGTATTTAGTGGTGTGAATGCATTAGCAGGGTTGTGCTAGAGGGTCTTCAGGCTCGTTTGAGCACACCAGCTATTAAATTCAAAATTAGTTCTCATCCTACCTATTAAAATCAGGGTACTCCCTTCACTGCCCAGTGCTGCTCTTCCCTCCCCAGAGAACTTTGCCACTGCAGGTCAGCTTTGCAGCTAGCTCCTCTCCCTGCCTGTTTGGGCTTTGTTCTGGGAATCCACACTCCTAAAGAGTGGCTCAGTCAGGTGGCACAAGGGAATGAAGTAGGTGGAGCTGTTAGGAAAGAGGTACTTGTATTCCCCCATTGCTCTTCTACCTTCCTTGCTATAGGTTCTTGAAGAGGAAAGTCACTGTGCACTGCAGAGACCACCCTAGTACCCAAAATATGGAGGAGTCTGACAAGGAGTCATGCAGTGGAGGCAGCTCCAGGGATTTCATAGCATTGATGTTTGGTAGCCACATTGTCCTAGCAGTCCCTGGTTGCTCGGTATATTCTGTTTTCATACCATAACTGTTTTTTTAATTTCTCAGGTTGAGCTATCCTGTTCTGTTTGGACTCCACTTAAAAAGCTACATTAAAGCTTTTGTGGTTTTTTTTTCCATGATGATCAGTTGACAGTGGTAGGAGGACCTGTTTTGAAAATGAAGTGCTTCTTGGCACTGCATGATGGAATCTGTTCCTAAGTCAACGTTTTATTCTGTTACTTGTGTATAGTTGATAATCCAATTTCTGTGTGACAGAAGTGATAAAAGTCTTAGTGCATGTATTGCCATTTAGTCACAAGAAAAATTAGAAGTATGTTATTTCACAGAGATTGTTAAATATTGTGTCAGATAGTTAAATTATCCTACCTCATTTGAATTCCAGTAGGTACACAGTGACTGCTCTTGTGCTTTTCTGCAGCCCACTTACACTCTGAGACTTGCGTGTATTGAGCAAGCTGGTCCATGAGCAGTGGAACTAGTAAGGTCTGGTGTCCAACTGATTTTTTTGCCTGCTTTCCATTATCACATCTTATTCCCAGGCCTGTCCTGTGTTGGTATTTCTCACCTTCGTCACTGCATCCCAGCCATGCTCTTGTGTGTGCTGTGAATGGCTTGGGGGAGTTGGGAGGTATCTGTGGCTGGTGAGCGGAGCTGAGTTACAATTGGCCCATGGTAGGGGGCTGCGCTGAATTACTTTTTGCTCCAAGGGCACACTGAATTTCTGTCCACTGCTCCGTTTCATGAAATTTAGGAATTGAACAGGAGTTTAATTTTTTTTGAGACTCTTGTCTTATTACCAAATTTGGTTGAAATTGGCCAACAGATGCGAAATTATGGGGATAGTGTGAAATGCTGAATAGTATTTGGACAGTCACGCATAACCATGCAAACCTTGTTTCCTTAAGAAACTGGGCTAAAAAGTTTTGGTGGGTTTTTTTGTTTTCTTTTTTTGTTGTTGTTGGTTGGGTTTTATTTTTTGTGAGAATATACCTTGAACAACTTAAAGGTTCTTGTAACAAGATACTGAAAGTGTGGATTGAGGTTCTCATTGCTTACAGAATTGATTCTGCTTGCCAAATATCACATTCTTAATTTGGAGAAGTGGGCTGATTTCAGTAAGGGTTTCAGCTTAGATAAAAGCATAGAAGTTGTTATGAAGTCTCTGAAGAGAGTATTAACATTATTCAGCATCTCTGCGTAGACTTACTTGTGATGGGTGAGTCACCATTCAGCTGTTGACAAATGCCAGGGCTTTCTGCAGAACAAGAGGTTTGAAATTCTGAGTTTTGGCTTAACTGGTAAAAGCCTAACTTCAAAATAGCTTTACCTTGACTCCATCCTGAGCATTTTCTACAGACATTGTTAGTCCTAACATTTCTTCCCTTGACTTGAACCTACTCAGACTAGAAGGATAGTGGAGCTCTTTTCTTCAGACTTGTCTGTCACATCCCACAGTTTCTTTGTCCAGCAGGTTATGGCTTTTTTTTTTTTTTTTTGCGTTCAGGGTAATTTCTAATGAACCATAACCATGAGTACTCTTACATGCTTCGAGAGCAGTAGTTCACCTGCAATTCTCTGCATGGTTCTGACATTGTCTAATGGAATAAGGAAGCAAAATTTAAAAAATCCCACTGTGCACTCCACGGTTAATATTAAAACAAAATAGTTGGTTTTGTCTTCCTAATTAGTCTGTCAGTACAACATATATTGTAAATTTTAAATTTCCTTAAGGACATCTTTTCTACAATCGATGTCAGTGTAATATCCAAGATTTGAATTGTAACGTTTTTGTCAGAGCTGAAATTTGGAAACATTTCAAAGTACAGGAACAAAAAAATCAATATCTGAATCAAGTGGTGTTTTTACCTGAAAGCAGCTAACATTTTTATCTGTGATGTCTTACTTGAATTTCCTTCTCTGTACATTTTGCAATTGCCTTTGTGCTAGCTTGTCTTAGTAATTGCTGTGATGGAAATGTTAGACTTTCATTAATGAGTCATGCTTCTGTTTGCCAGGGCAGGGACCTAACACCACAGGCCTCACCCTACAGCACCGGCAGGTGATGAAGAGAGCTGGGGACAGTGACTGGGCCCATTGCAGCCCTGGGACGGGGCACAGCTGCAGGCACTGAGTAGTAACGCACATTGTTGGAATTTCAGGCTGTAAGGCTAAGTCTGATAGGAAATATCCTGGGGTCTTAAACGCAACTAATGATGATAATAATAATGGGTGTATGTCCTTGAGGAAAGATAACACCTCCAGAAACAAGTTACCCTTTAATTATATGCTAGGAAGTTAGATATATGCTAAAGTGGGTGCAAGATTCCCAAGTTCTGAATCATCAAAACTAGTGCAGCGTTTGACCTTTTTTAAAATTTCTATCTTGGCTATGCATGTTGACGAGGTCTAAATCTCTTAGCTTGACGTATTTGAGACAGTCATAGTGCCAGGTGATGTGCTCTGTGTTACAAGATGTGTACACATGCATGGTCTCACACACAGAGAAATACAATATTGTCCAGAAACAAAACCTCATCCAGGTGGTTTATTGGGGTTTTTTTAGGGGTTTGGGATGTTTTTCAGTCAAACTAACAAAACCAGAAGACAAGGCTAAGTTTACAAAAATGAAAACTTTAATATGAGACTTTTCCTGAGAACTTTCTAGCCCAGCTATTTTCAGCGTAACCTAAGGAGTAAAGTAGCCTAGGTTGGGGAACACTGAGTCATGGAAGACTCCACAGGTCCAGCTTTGTGCAAGTGAGGGTAGCCTGGTTTCATGAATCTGCAGAATACTGGCTCCTCTCCATGGGATGCTGATGAATTATCCCTTACAGCCTGCAGACCTCGGAAAACATAAAATAACCTGACTTTGCATGTATAGTTATTGTCCACTCAATGAAACAGATGGCTTAATATAAGACATTGAAAATGAACGAGGTTGATGCTCAAGAAAACTGCAGTCTCCTCAGGAATTCTTTTTGACTGACACATTTTAAAACACAATTCTTAATGTATTCACAGGATGACAGAATGGCTGAGGTTGGAAGGAACCTCTGGAGGTCATCTGGTCCAAGCCCCTTGCACAAGCAGGGCCACCGAGAGTCAGTTACCCAAGACCATGTCCAGGTGACTTTTACAGTATCTGAGCATGGAGACTCCACAACCTCCCTGGGCATCCTGTGGCAGTGCTCCGTCACCCTCACAGTAAAAAAGCATTTGCTGATGTTCAGGCAGAGCCTGCTGTGTTTCAGTTTGTGCCCTTTGTCTCTTGTCCTGTCACTGGGCACTACTGAGAAGATCCAGGCTCTTTCTGCTTTGCGGTATCCCTTCAGGTATTTCTGTACACTAATGAGGTCCCTCCCTGAGCCTTCTCTTCTCCAGGCCAAGCAGTCCCAGCTCTCTTAGCCTTTACTCATATGAGAGATGCTCAAGTCCCTTTAAAATCTTAGTGGCCTTTCACTGGACTCTCTCCAGTAGCTTCGTATCTGTCTTGTACTGAGGAGTCCAGAACTAGACACAGTACTCGAGTACTATTCCTGGTCTACTAAATTTTAAGAATCCACAAAAGTTTGTGTATCTTTTTGGAGGTTTTGCAACTGAACTGCAAATAGTTCTCAGAAGAGAAAATAACGAAGAATGCCAGAGTTTTTAATTCTTCGGAATCCTGAAACAATGCATGGAGCACCTTTTTTTTTTAAATACAGTGGTAATGTTTTCTTGGGAAACTGCCAAGAACATTTCAAAATCAATTTTATTCACATTCATTTACAGCTCTTGCACTTGGTACACAGTCTGTCTTCATTTCGTTGCTATATGTTAGTCTGATAGGATGCATAAATGCTGTGCTAGACTGTGCTAGATGAAGATTCATCTGTAGCAGTTTATGCTATTTTCCTTGTTCAGCATCCAAAGGGGAGGTCACAGAAATGTGAAATATATTATACTCTGTTTGGGTTTTGATTTGGTTGTGGGTTTTTTGGGTTTTTTTTTTTTTGGTTTTTTTTTTTTTTAGTAGGAGCTAGCTTTATTAGTGGTTTGAAGTTATAAATTAACATAATATGAGGTATTGTTATTGGACTTAGCATAAAAGTATTTTGCTTTATTTTTGCACCCTCAAAGGTGTCAGCTACGATCCAGGAAATGTTTCCACCTGGGATTTACCTTACATGTGTGAATGGTCCCTCACTGCTCTCAGTAAATACTGTTTGCAAGATCATGGTCTAAGATTGTTTCAGAATGCCATTAAGTATTTTTGTTTTTCTAGTCTCCAGTTTGCAAATACTTAAAAAAAAAAAAAAAGCTAGAGAATATATAAATATAATAATTTACATAGCTTCATGAATTATGCAGGGAGACATTCCAGTTCCTTGTTGATAAGGCAAAATGTTCAGGTACTAAGATAAGTTTGGGTGGGATGTTACAAAATTAGGCTCTGACTCAGTATACCATATGGGTCAGAAGTATTGCTCGTGTACTTGATATAAAGCACATGCTCAAATTGATCAGACCTGTAGTGCTATGGTGCAGGATTTTCCCCTTCCAGCTTTCTGTAAGTTGAGGTCTCTCTGAAGTAGGCAGTATTAAGACTGTTTAAAGGGTATTTTAAACCACCGAAGACTTCACAAAGTGACACTAGTGAATGACAGAAAAAAACCCATTGCCTTTCCACACAAACATTGTTATTTTAAGTTCTCTATATAAGCCAGATGATTCAACTTCTTTGATGAAAAAGGCAATGTATATAAAGGAAAGTATAAATATGTAATATTTATACAGAAACTTACATTTTATATATATATGTATGTATGTATAAGCTCATGTTTCAGATTTGAAAAATAAACTTGCTCTGGTGAGTCTGAAAATAATTTTAAAATTAAATAATTCCTTTCTCTGAATATCATCTTTATTATTGCACCTCATTAAAAACAAATGAATCCAGTTATACCTACTCATTTACCGCTTGGTTTATTTGCTGGTTTCCACACTGTTGGTAGATCCAGCCTTTTTTGTGTCACCTCATTGCTTTCAGCACTTGTGCAGTGAAGAACCTTGACACTACTTTAGAGTCACACTAGTTTAGAAGAATTTACCTGCATTTGCCGCCTTCTCTTGCTGCCTCTCCTTCCCTGTTCACCTGTCTCAGAGTCAAGTTATGAAACAAAGCCGTCAGCGCTGCAGAACTGGGTATTAATGCACAGTTTGATGAGAAGCCTTTGCTTTGGAAAGGATGCTGGGCTCAGTTGTCAGAAGTCACTGCAATAAAAGCTTTGTCTTTGTGTTTGCAAGTGCAGCTGCTGATGCTGGCAGGGCTGGACTGGCTTTCTGGGTGCCCCACATTTGGATGCTTGTTCTTCAGTACACAGTGACTTTCATGGGTATCAGTGTTTGCTACCTTCTGTGGAGAAATTAAACCTCCGCATGGTAGTACAAACTGTTCCCTCTTTTTAATGTCACTTTGCCTTACAGCACATGAAGGCTCAGAGGCACACACTGGGGTACTTAGTCACATTTTCCCATATTCATCTTTAGATTTAGGTATTGTGCTCAGGAGATGGATTTAAGTTTCAACTATTTCTTCTGATCAGAGCAACCCTATTGCAGCAGGAGATCAGACTGATGTTTTCAATGGGCTTGACTCCCATTTGCATTAAGATCCCGGACTCCCATTTACGTCAGGGTCCTACTCTTGCATGTTTCCTGGATCAGCCTTGGCTGTCACTCCAGTTGGTTTTCACTGTTTGGACATTTAAAAAAGGTGGAAAACCAGTATATCCAACCTTGTTATGCACAGGAATTTTCTACTGGCATCTTCCTCACCATTGCCACAGAGGGAGTTTCTGGGTGAGAGAGGGCATATTCCAGGCATTTTATGGCCCATTGATGACCCCTTCCTAAAATAGCACCTAAAGCCCATGAGCTTCTGGAACAAGGTAATGAATCGGCTACTGTCCCACCCACACTGGCACACACATCCTGAAGAGCATGGGCCCTCCCTGCTTATTGACAGGCAGCAAGTGGCCCATGAAGGGAGCTCTGTGGCCTCGGGCAGCAGGTTGCTGCCAACATGTTACATCCTTAGATCCCTGTTCTTCACTTCATGGCTCACAGCCTTGACTGTTGAACATATGAGGCTAGGAACAGAGTTGTGTTGTCTGTAAAATTACTAGTTTTATTTTATTTTAAAATTATTACATTTCTTCCATCACCAAAAACTCTCCTTGCCTTGCTTTGTTAAAAGTTTACCCTCCTTACCCTCCACCTTTACCCTTGCAGGCCCAGAAAGCTCAGGTTTTTCTTCTCCCAAAGAGTAAGATCCCATGCACAGGGTGGGGATCGCAGGGCAGAGGAGGTGGTACGGGAGCCAGGAAAGCATGCTGTGAAGTGATGCTTCCTGTTTGTTTTCTCCTCCCTTGTGCTACAGAATGGAGGAATAAAGGATGGCAGCTGGAGCAGCTGGCTGCTTCTGGGGGGTAGGTTTCATCTAATAAGAAGGAAAATGTGGCAAAGCATGGCAAATAAATGAGATGTAGCCATAGCCAGAGGAAGTGTGACATGGACCAAGCGTATTAGTGTCACTTTCAGTGTGTGAGAGTTGATATCTTTAATATCAGAGGCACAATGGCGTTGTGTGGTTTTGGAGCCTGTCCTTAGGGCAGCATAAGCAGGATTAAAAACCTGAAATTAAGTCCATTTAGTTTAAATAAATTCAAAAGATGCTTCCTTCTTCTGGCACTTTCTCTTCTGTGTAAGTTGGGTGTTTATGATGTTGGGAATTAGTAAGAGTAATATCACTTCCAGCATGTGGCGTAACTGAGATAAGAATTCATAAATGCATTTGGAACAAACAACTCCATGTTACGGAAAATAAGATCAGTTATGTGATTAAAATGAATGCAATCAAATTTGAAGCTTCAGGCACTGCAGCTAAACAAACTGGTACCTCTAATCAGCAAATGATGTTCTTTTAAGGAATATTATAATTTTAAATGGAGAAACTACTTTAAAACTGTCCTCTCTAGTGAACAAATAACTATGCAGCAATATTTACATAGTCACATATAGCATCTTTTAAATGGAATTCATGAATATTTTCTAATTGGACCTCAATAAGAACTTTGCACCTAAGAATTTGATACAAGGGAGACATCTGGTGAGACATCCCCGTAAATGCCATGCCTCCGCACTGTCAGGCTCGCAGCGACTGGAGCTGGGCTCACTCGGTACAGAGCTTCTCTGTGGGCCTCAAATATATCTGTGTATCCTGGCAAAAAACTGACTTCTCTAATTGTCAGTTGAAATATTTATAATATTGGCCTCAGGGACTTAAAAAACTGGGGAGGGGAAGGGAAGGGAAGGGAAAAAGAAGAAAAGAAAGAGAAAAAAAGCAACAAAGAGAAAGAAATATTTCTGTTATATTTTATACTTGTCTTTGACATCTGAATACACAAGCAATTTCTTACAATTCTTACGATTTCCCTGTTATTCTTTCCTTTGAGGCATTTTGATTAAAATGCTAATGATGTTCTAGGACAGTGATGCTCTCCCAGAATTGAAGATTCATATTATATTTTGTTCAAAGGCTAACATGTCAAGTGCTCTCGATTGTACATACAGACTCTGCTTGTCTTGAAATTTTCTGTGTTTAATGGGGACAGAAATGAAAGACTTTTCATTTATTCTATAATAATGGGTTTTCATTCTAGAAATTAATAATCATGGAATGAGGTAAAATATCCACATGATGGGCCAGGCTAATCCTATGACTGAGAAGAACCAGGAACACAGACTGCCTCTCAGGCCTGTCCTGTGGTGGACCCTGCTTTTGGAAAGAGTGGTCATGCTGGTGACATCACTGAATGTGACTCCAAGGAGCCTTGGTCCTGCTCCCAGCCCTTCTTTTCACTTGCAGCATGAACAGAGAGGTGAATTGATCCTCTGCGGGAGAGCAGCTTACCTATTCGATACAGCACAGAGAACTGGTATGCCTGTTTTCAGAGCTGACATCCCTGAAGTTGTCCATGAGATCATACTCAGGTCTCTTGATACATGAGACTATAAAAGTGTAAAACTTTAATAAAGATAAGAAAACCTGATAATACTTGATTACTGTGGCAGTTTAAGCATTTATTTGAAAGTGACATCTTGCTGTTGTAACACTCTGCCTGGTTTAGCACATATTTTTGAATCCGCATCTTTGGCTGTATGCCCCTATACAAACAGAAAGGTGGAGTGAAAAAATAAACCCAATTCTAAGTTTACTGTGACATTTGTGTAAAATACTTGGATAACTGGTTTCCCTTTTGTTGCATTTTCTCCTTTTGAATTGTTGAAAACATTTTTGGTAACCAGACATAAGAAATACTGCAGGCACTGTATTTTTTTGCACCCACAATTAGAAATGGAGCAACTCAATGGAAATCCATCAGAACGACTTATCCTGTGCTGTAGACATATCTGTTGTGAGATCTGATGTCTATATTCTGTCATTTATCAGCAGTCCTGGCTAACCGGGGAGGTCCCAGCTGACTGGAGGTTAGCCAATGTGACACCCATCTACAAGAAGGGCTGGAAGGAGGATCCAGGGAACTACAGGCCTGTCAGCCTGACCTCGGTGCTGGGGAAGGTTATGGAGCAGGTCATCCTGAGTGCCATCATGCAGCACATGCAGGACAACCAGATGATCAGGCCCAGCCAGCAGGGGTTTATGAAAGGCAGGTACTGCTTGATGAACCTGATCTCCTTCTATGACAAGGTGACCCACTTAGTGGATGACAGAAAGGCTGCAGATGTTGTCTACTTAGACTTTAGTAAAGCCTTTGCCACCATTTCCCACAGCATTCTGCTGGAGAAACTGGCTGCTTATGGCTTGGATGGTCATACTCTTCACTGGATAAGAAACTGGCTGGATGGCCGAGCCCGAAGCATGGTGGTGAATGGAGGTTTTCAAATGAAATATAAATCGCCCACTTTCAGTTGCATATTTAGCCTTTGTGACTTCATTGAGTAATGACTGAAGCAACCAAAAAATGGTATGTCATACTTATTTGCAAACTATCTTTTATGTGTTTCTTGCAAGGAATGCAAAGATTGAGAATTAGATCTACAAATAAATATCTATTTATCTTGTTTGTCAAGCACACACACACACACACACATACACACACTGGTCTTTTTAAATTTCTGGTGTTTTGAATAACCACGAGCAACAATCACTTTGGAAAATTAGAAAAAGGTAAACATAAAAGCCAAGATAAAATTGTAATTATTGCATCTTTTATAATTATTTTACCATACCAGAATAATTCCTTTAGACATATCTCAACCTCAGAGTGCAACACAGGTTTTCTGCTCACAGGCCCAACAATCCTTGTTCTTTTTTTTCTGTATAAGGGAGATGAGTTAATATATCTTCCAGAAGCAGAATTCTGCATCATATGTGGAAAGTTGTCAAGAATGATGAAATCAAACAGCAGTATAAAATACATAACATAAACCATCTGAGAAATAGAGAAGAATTTTTTTCGTATATTCCTATTCTCTTCTAATCGAAAGCTAGTTCAGAGTTTCTAACCACTCATGTTTTTTCAAATCATTGATTTCTCACTGAAGTGGCCAAACAATGAAAATATTGCAGATCAACCCAACCTCCCCAGTATTTTATGCCACTGAAAAATGAAATGTGATTTGCTTTCAGGCACTTTTCATGACTTGATTAATAGAGCTGATTCAGATTTGGATCAATAGTTGCTCTCTCTCAAAGGACTGTTTACTCCCCATTTTTGATTGTGTGACCTTATGAAACAAGGGCAAGCAGCATCATTGATGCCTATTCCTGGTGAAGTAAATCCTTTCACCTTTATCACTGGCCAGAGTTGGGGACTAAGAATACTTATAGCATGGTCATTGCAGCACTGACCTGCTGATAGAACAAACGGGTTTGAGTCATTGCGTCCATATATCTGCTATACTAGTTCAGAGAACCAGAGAATGCTGAGATACACAACTTTAAGCACAAAGAAGCTTAATGCATGGGGGAGTATTTCAGGACACATTTGAGAAATTTTGCCTGTATTACTCTTGGGTTTTCTTTCTCCTTTTGATTTACAGACAAGCATTAATGCATATCCTTACACTTACAGAGATTAAAATACTCACATCCCCAAACACTGTTAACATATTTTGAAACATATTTAAAATACAGCTTTTCAGTGGAAGATAATATACACATGTATCTCTCTGTACTAGGTGTGTTTATGTGCATGTAAATTAGATAGTGCCATGACATAATGCATAGGTTTACTTGCAAGATTTGGGATGAATGTGTCATCTTTACAGAGTCCATACATCTGCTAATAAAATGCTCAAATACCTTCTTCTAAGGAAACTTAGAAGAACTGGGACAAGTTTGCCTTGTGGCCCCAGTGTTGTGACATGAACAAGAATGACACAATGACAAACACTGCCATTTGAGTTGGAACTGTACCCATCACTTTTAAAGAGAAAGAACACAGTGTGCTTTGTGAGGTGCTAAACTTTATTGTTTGGTCTTTATTGGCATCTGATTTACACAGTTCAGCAACTTTCCGTTTGTCTTTAAATCAGAATAAGGTCCCACTCTAGATGAATCCACTACTCACCGCATGAGTGATAACAGGGGTACTTAACATGCTGCTTTAAAAATCGTGTTATATAGTCTACTGGTGTTACATTTGGATCATCTCAAATACAAGCTGCTTGCTACTGTAATTATCATACGATCTCTCTGTGTTGGATATGAAGAACTGAGGAAGGGCTGTATCCTGACTGAATAAAATAAAAAAAAATACCCCCATGTTTAACAACTACTCTGTGTTGTGTTGCCTCTGTTGCTGATAAATGCTATTTTAGTCACAACCATAGAAGAATGATTCTTTTTTTTAATTAGGTAGGAATGAGAACTGGTTTGATTAAGAACTTTGGATTTATCTGAAATGCAACATGTCATAGAAAATCTTATACAAGGAGTAGTAGTCATGAGAGGCTGAATCTCTCCAACTTTTTGATCTGAAATGACAAAAGAGAAAGGTCAGGGCAGCTACTGGACATGCTGAGTTCAAATGTATGGCTCACTGTTGTTGCAAGAACCAAATTTAGGTCTCAGTCAAAGAGCAGATGCCTACGTGGCTGAGAAACTCTGAAAAGTTGTAACAGTTGGGAAAAAAGCACTTTTCTGTGGGAAAGGGCAGGGTGGCTACAGTTTCTTAGTTTCTTATTCTTAGTTTCAGTAAGTACTGTAGGATCACGCTTAAAGAATCCCCCTACATGTCACAGGCACATTTATACATGTCAACCCCCCAGTCCACTGGCCTTCATTCAGATCCAGTAGACACCTTTGTGTTCTTTATAAGGATTTTTCATCCTAGGCAAGATCAGTCATGCTCTCACTCCAAGAGTCTTCCAGCCACAGTGCTGTGAAATACAGGGATTTGGGGTTTAGATGAAGCCACTCTTCCCAAAGTCCCTTTACTGTAAGTTCAGGACTTTCTACCTTTCCACTTTGTAAGAAAATTGACCATGGGACATCCCTGATCATAGAAAATTTTGTGAAGATACTGTCTTGAATTGTTTGCACTGACTTGGGCATACAGAATGGTAATGTGACCTGTAATTTGAGTGGTAGAGGGGTAGACTACGAAAAACTGGACTGCAACATCACCCTCCAGATAACAGAGGTTTGCTGCTTCTCAACAATGGGGAAATTCCTGGTACTTTCCTTCTTGCTTGTAGAATTAGCATTGGCCATCATTGCCTTGATGTGAAAGGAAGGGCTGGCACACTTTCCAGACACTCCACATCTCTACAGCACGGGTACATAAACAAGCACTGCAGTGGACAGGAAATCCAGTTTTACAGGAGTGAACAAATCCGTGCACTGTATTCAATCCCTGAGACATCTGTTAGATTGCCTCAGTCAGAGTTTTGTTTTGAAAGCACGCTTCCTCCAGCTACTTCAAAGTTCTTGCTACTACAAGAGGGAATACAGTCAGGCAGGAGACTGTCAAAATTGTTAACACTTGAGAGTTTGCTGGTAGGTAGCACAAAGGGAATTCATTTTCTGAGGGAAAAGAGTCATTGATGTGAGTTTCCTTCTTTCTGAGGTGAGGAGGGGTGGTTGTCTAGCCCTTACACTAGAAGAGAAGCCTGTTGCTGCAGAAGCTGGAGCTAGTAAGAAGGTGAATGCATAGCACCAAAGGAACCAGACTGCAGTCTGTCTCTATGAGTTGCATTGTCCAACACTTCAGCCTCTGAAATGGTTGATTCCAACATAAAAAGATAACCGGCTAATTAGTTGTTGAAAGGGATTGATACTGAAGATTGATTGTATGGGGAGAAAGAAAGACTGTATCCATCAATATGCCTCCATAGCTATTCTGTAGAATATGAAGGTGCAAGAGGCTGGTGGGTACAAACAAGGGGTCTCCAGTAGCAGTGATGACCAGCTGAACCTTGGTTATCTCAAGATTGTGTGGATATGCTGTCATGGAGGATGACTGGCTTCTGGACTGACCACACCAAAATATAAACATAGTGTGTGGTGTTGCTTATGCTTAGTGGTTCTAGATACCCTTAGAGATCAAATGGTAGCCTTTGAATTCTTGAACCACTCAGTCCCATCTTTTCTGGGACTGAAGATCTCCAGGCTCTCAAGAAGATGCCCTGCTGCCTGCTGCTTTTCCCTTGACAATCCCTATGCATACATTTTACCAAGGCTGAAGAGGCAAAGCCCTGAATGGCGGTGACATGGCATCAAGTTTCACTTCTGAAAGCAACAGCTGGAATAAGGAATTCAGATTAAGAGCTTTACCTTAAGATCGATCATCAATAACTGCTGTCATTTAGAGGAAGAAGAGATGTGTGTAAAGGGTAAAAAGAACTCTGTACCTGATGATTATAAATAAAAATGTTTGCTATGTACAACCTTTTACTTATTGTATCCTCTCTCTCCAGACATCTCATATAAGTATTAGTGGGCAGCTGAGTCTTTTCCAAGGCTCCTGCTATGACTTACAAGCCGAGGGTAAAGTGAATTTAAAAGAAAACCAATTTCAGATGCAGGGTGCTGCAATTACTGGCTCACATTTTGACTTAGGTGCTGGACAAGGTCCTCCAAGATGACTGTTTTCACCATGTTTGGATTGACTGATTGACCCAATTGAAATAGTGCACTTGGATATAAAATGGATGTTACATCATGCTTGAATCTCAGCATAGGGCAATTGGAGGGGATCTACTGTTTCATCTCATAAGAGCCAAGGAGTCTCTGCAACTGTGTACCTTGGATGAACTTGCAAAGAAAGGCATTCCTTCCAAGGCAGAGGTGTAATAAGAAAGTCTGTTGTAGGAAGATGGCCCTAAGTGAGAGTGTGCACTTGCAGGGTTTTCTCTGGCTTCGATGCTGAGAAAATGTGACCTCAACAGTCTGCCTACACTATCTACCAAACAGGCTGAAAAAGGAGCTGCTGATAGAAGGACCAGTGTGAAGAGGAAGTTACATATCATACAGCTGCCACTCCCCAAACCATCTCAAAGGAACCTGAGACTCATCTCAGTGCATTTAGTTGGGAGGTGGTTTTGGTCATTGGTTCAAGATTTGGGAGGAACCAGAGGTTTGTAGCCTGGATGTAAGCAGTCTGTACGGTCTCTCAGGGGCTGGGGAGGCTCTGGGACATAGCAAGGCAAGGGCCCAAGTCTGCCTACCTGGCTGGTGCGTCAGAGCCACATGTGGGACTATGGGAGAGTCCCTTTGGTAAAAACCCTTTCAACTGTCAGCCAGACCTTGTTCTGGCATGTAGGAGAAGTCGAGAATAAAACTGGTGGTTTTGAAAACAACTTAAGAATAATCTAGATTCTCTTGGTAGATCTTCCTCATTCAGTGCTTGCTGATAAGACTCAGGGCTGAGGAAGAGCCTGAGAAGTGCCCTGAAATCCTGAGAAGGAGATGCTTTAGTGGGTGAGAGGGAAGCCATGCATTTTTTTCTTCTCTTTCATTTTCATCACATGATGGAGACCATCCATGCCAGTTTGGAAGCACTGATAAGGAAAGGGAGCTCACTCAAAACTCTTTATATGCTTCAAGGATAGAAAGATCTCATATCATGAAGGTGTCAATAGTGATGGAAAGCCACTTTCCTGGGCTGCTTTGCAGGTGATTGATGTTTCCTTTCTAGCCCTGAAGTTGGCAGAAATTCTGCAGTGTTGGCCCTCTCGTGTTTCTCTGTAAGCCAGTACTGAAGTTTCAAGAAATCATATACTTCCCAGAACATACTTTTCTCTGAGGCCATATAGTAGTATATAGCATATCTGCCAGAAAGGGAAATCTCTCTCCTGTAATCTGAACTCTACTGTATGTTTCTGAGGAACCAACAGACAAGGAAAAAAGTCCAGTTGTTAAGTGAAAGCAAATAAAGGGCGGCGACAACGAGCTCAAGAAAGAGTAAGGCCTGTGTGAGGGCAGGACACACACACACACACAAAAAAAAAAAGGAAAAAAAAAGAAAAGAATAGAAGGCTCATTTGGTATGTAGGTAGGCAGTGATGAGTGTGCTTATCTCTTATAATTATTATGCAGCTAAGCAGGAGGTACGGTGTTGTTAAGGCTAAAAATCTTGTCTTGCATGTTTGGATATATGCATACTACAGTTTGCATGCTCATATGGACAATCACTTGAAGGGAAAACACAATCTGCTATAATGCCTATCTGCTAGACAAAATGTGCATGATTAGTTCCATATGGCTTTTCTTTCTGAAACAGTAGAGCTCCGAAGTGAGGAAAGATTTCAAAGAGAGGTGATGATGTATTTCAAAATCCCAGTTCAATAATGCAGTTATGGGGGAAATTGGCCTTCAGTGGGATTTAAACACACATTTGTGCGCTTTGCTGAATAGTTATTCCTTAAACATCTGTTTAAAGACACGTACATACTAAGACGTGATCTTCTTTGGGTAGGTTTTGAATCAACTCCCAAGTGATTTGCTGAATGAGGCTTCAAAAGAAGGTCTACAGTCTACAGAAAAACAGTATCTGTTTTCTAATGTAACAATTTCTTTTACTGCTGAGCTGCATTATCGAGTAGAAAAGTGCTAATGCTATTCCTCCTCACACAGTCACATTTAGGAGATAGATATGCTACTTAAAGCAAGGAGGTGCCTAGTCTTAAATATGCCTAGTCTTACAGCAGCGGAGGAGAGTCCTTTAGAGGACAAATCAGAAAATCCAGATGTTGCACTGAATTTTATCATAACCCACCACCGATGACTTTAAAACAGCCCCCGAACTTTAGCTCCACCACTGAAAAGCTTCTGGGTGAGCTTTTCTTTATCCACATGTCATACAAGAGAAACGAGGCAGGCTAGCCTCCCAATTTAGATGTTTAAATTAGTTGCCTAGATTTAAGTGCTGTTAGTAAGCCACATGAATAGCCTCTTTCAGACAAAACATTTTAGGGGTGTTGGGTTCTAAAATCACTATTTGTCATGAAGGTAAGAATGAAAACAAATTAGTCTGTCCAGCATGGCTGTTTGCTTTCAACAAAGAGCACTTCAGCAGGTGTTCAGCAACAGGCTGTAGGAGTTGGGATGTACTGCAGGTGGCATCTCCACTGCCAGCAGCCGCCCTGCCATGCCATCTGCAAGGGTGACTTGGTGGGTTGACAGTCACTCCCCAGTGAAGACAGGAAAATCAGGCATCCAAGTGTGAATGTCCAGAAGCCAAACTGCTGAGTACAGGGGAATTTTAAACTAGTCAATCAGAAATACCAAGAGGGCTGAAATGTCTTTGACATTTCCTGGGGGAGATGGGGATTCAGAACCCTGAAAGCACTGTCTGCAGTGTCTTGCCTGCTCTATTCCATAGCCAGGGATTACAAAATGTGCCCAGGAGGCTAAATCCCAAACCAGCATCACACTTGCTGACATTTGAACCAACGGCTCCGCATTACAGGAAAATATGCTAGCTGCCAGTTTATGGGCATTCTGTACAGAGGCAATCCTCACCTCTCTTACTGAACTCAGGCTGCTCCGTAGGCAGAGGTGATGAACTTGTGAGAGCAGAAGGCAAGGGTCCTCACGGGGCACTGGATCAGTAGCCTTGGCTGTAGGCACTTAGTTTGGGGAGGGGTGCTCTGCGGTTCCTCAGGCTACTAAAAACCTGAAACATATTGCTCATAAAAGAGAGAAAAATGCTTTAGAATAGGAGCCAGAGTCTTGTTCTCAGGAAACACAGAGCCCACTGAGCTCCAGGTCATGGCTGCTCTCTGCTGCCGCCACGGTCCTTCCTTTCTCAGATGTAGAGTGGTCCAAGAAAAGTAATGGAGACCATTCCCACACCAAATATGCAGTGCCTGATGTTTAGGGCATTTTTCTAAGCTCAGAGAGGTAGGGGCTCAAACTTTCATGGTATTAGAAGAGCCTAGGATGCAGGTTTTATGTTTTCTGGAGCAGTGCTTGTTACTGGACAGAAGTAGGGCATCATGTTTTGTGATAACGTCATCTTAACTGAAGTCCAGGGTAGTTTAGACTTGTGAAATGAATTCT
This sequence comes from Falco biarmicus, assembly GCF_023638135.1. NCBI lineage: Eukaryota > Metazoa > Chordata > Aves > Falconiformes > Falconidae > Falco > Falco biarmicus. The sequence goes on from NC_079289.1 coordinate 84,122,014, forward strand.
GAACAGCAGATCAGGCCCCAAACAACCTCACAAATTAAGCATAAATCTAGCCGTTCAGATTTGTGAAGCCAAGATATATAGCACACCTGTTGACACTGCAATGGGTTCTCAGGGAAGATTCTCTCTGGGCGTGTAGGTGTCCCATGCGCATAAAGCAAGGAAGGCAGTGTTTCCCTCAGCTAGTCACAGTGGGGTAGGACAAGACCTTACCTTGATTCCTTCCCTTCTGGGAGCTTTTCAGGCTGTGCCTCCTCCTGTACCCCAATGTGACTGCTAGTATCACAGGCTGCATGTGAAGTCCTTAGGAACTTCTATGTCATACACAGAAATAAATGGCTTGCAAGAAGGAGTTGAACAGCTGTCACTTTTCCTCTCCCTCATGCAGAGAAGGGTATGACAGAATTGTTTAGGCTGGAAAAGACCTTCAAGATCATTGAGTCCAACCATTAACTGCCAAGTCTACCAGGAACTCCCAGCCAGTTTCCTGCATACTAGCAGACACCTCCAGCCCATGAACAGGGCTTTTCACAACCTACATTTTGGATATAGACTCTTCAATTCTGCCTAAGCACCACTTTGCATGCATAATTCTCATTTTGGAGCTGAGAATTAATCTATGTGCCTGACTTTGTCATCTGCAAAATGGAGAATTTCCTTACCTGACAAGAAAAGTGAGAGGATAAATATTTCAGAGACTATGAAGTACTCAGACAACTCTCTCAGTGAGGGTGACAGAAGTACCTTGGCTAGACAGGAAAATGCTGCTTTAAAATTCCCAGAAGAACAGCACAGAATAGAGATGAGATACAGCAACGTGGGAGGCAATCACAGCAACTGGGGTGATAGATGGCATCATTCACAGTAAGGCGGAATGGATCTGTGTGTAAACTTTCATCCCTGGTATGCTCTCTTCACTTCTGGCATGTGCATCATCCATGCACTATGCCACAAAATGATGTTGTTCATCCTCCTGCTTTTTAATTACCGTTTGCTACCTCAAGTCCTGCAGAAAGAGAATTGGGAAGAGGAGTTGTACCGTACCGTGTTTGGACTGCTTATTGTTTTGGTGTTACGTGACAATCTTTGCAGTTCCAGCAGGGACCTAGCTGTGGGGCTGTTTCCTACAGAAATGCAGAAACAGAAGATTTAGGGGAAAATGGACTTTGACGAAATCTTTACCAGGCGCAGGACTCTCAGCCATTCCTCCTCAGGCAGGGCATCACCTGGCCAGAGCCAGTGGATGCCCGTAACACGGGCGGAGGGGGCTTGGCTGCTCCAGCACCTTCAGCTGCTGTTTCCAGCCTCGTCCCACGAGAGGGCATTATGGTAACATCCATTGCATCCTTCCCTGCATAAAAGGAGGATCAGGCTCTTGGACTGAGAATTTTCTCCTACAATATATACATAGCACTTATAGAAAGCACATTTACTTTTTCGAAGTGTTGCTGCTTTGCTTATAGCAGTAACATATAATCAGTATATACTAAATTTCATCTCAGAGAAGCTAATATGACCCTCTGCTGCAATCAAGTCCAGGATGACTAAATACTGGAGGAAAACTTCATTTTTTTCATATCTCAGACACTCTGTAAGACAACTAAACCGGAGGCTTAGTGCTACAAGTCTTCAGGGGTTAGCCCATTTATCAGTCATTTTAATAGGACTAGCAGTATGAATAAAATTCTATAGGTTCATTTCCTTACTTTCCTGACCCTTATGCAATTAAATACCATATTTTGTATCTCACCCTTGGGTCTGTAACCTCCCTCGTGTAGCTGGCAAATTTCTGTATCACCTCCTAACCTGGCTGATCTGAATGAGCTTTTTGAAAACATCACTGACAGCAAATCACTGCTCCTCCTGCAGTCTATAAAAGGTTTATCTTCCACTTGACTGGAAACTGCTAACCATATGCTAAACACTTTTGATAATGCCATCCAGAAAGGTTTTTTTTCCCCACATATTCCATATTCTGTTTTATATTCCAAAAGGTTGTGCATTTTTTGCAGCTGTCTTATCAGATGCAGCTCTAATATTTTTCTTCTGAGTGATTCAGTTTTAGATAAGTGATTTGTCTTCGCTTTGCGTTACACAGAAGTTACTTGCCAGCTCCAGGCTCTGGCAGTGATTTGCAGTGTCACCAGCTATTAGAAAGGAGGACACAGAGTTGTTAACCAGATCTTGACAGGTAAAGGAGAGACGAACCTCATCATAAATGCTATGAATAACGCTGTTGGATGAAAGAAACGCATTCTTCCGAGCAACTGCTTAAAATGAATAAATAAGTAAGGTGAGATAAAGGACTGTACAGGCTATAACTGCAGTATTCGCAGCAGGATGAGCAGCAGATGATAAGGACAGGAAGGCAGGGAGGACGTTGCAGGGACACAGGGAGGCCTGACAGCAGGGACTGCTCAAGAGCAAACTGGCTGGTCAGCCAGCAGCCGATGGCATCCACGTGAGCAGGTGACAGCACCAGGGACCGGGGTGCAGGTTGTGCCACAGAAGAAAGGGTCAGCATTTTTAGCATGGCATAGACATTACTGTGTGTGCTTCTCCCATATATCATGCTGCTTAATTGCTGTAAACCATCAGGTAGCTCTGTGGAATGGAGGAAGTAACTAGTCTGATTAGCCACCGTTCACGAAATTGTTGCTCGCACACGTGGTCCCCGGCACACACCGCCTTAGCCACATGCACTAAGCTGACGCTGCTCGTGCCGGTGTGCCGCCGTCTGCTGGGGGCAGGAGAGACGGTGGTGGGAAGCAGAGTCATTCGTGTCACAGAGACTGGCAGCGCTGAGTGGGTGAGTCTCAGCAGGGTGGAAAGAAACTGCACTCGGAGAATTGCCTGGGTGAAGCAAGTACTTCTGTATCAATGAGGACAGACCAGTCTCTAATGATCCTGTGCCCTGCTGTGAGAAGTGGCTGTGCTGCCATCATGAAAAATTAAAAAAATCTTTTACTCTCATTTTTGTTTTATCTTTCCTTTGGACACCCCAGACGGGCAGGGAGCACTTCTGCCTATGGCTTTTCTGCTGGCTGGGGAGGCACCGTACACTCACGGAGAAGTCTGATGTGGCATCTTTCCCCACAAGGTGTATTTGAAAGAGTTCTTTAATAAGTCTGTAGTTTCCAAATCTGCTTCAGGAAAGACATCGGGAAGCTCTGGTCAGTAAAAAGTGCAGTAGGAGTGGTGCAGTATGAAGCTGGACACACCCCAGTGCAGGGCCATCGAGCCGCTGCTGCTGGCTACACACACTGAACATGCATGATGCTGCCAGGGTAAAGAGAGAGAAAGTGTTTCTGATAAGAATGCTTAGCAGATTAAAGCACTAGTAAAAATAGCTGCACATCGGGACTGCGCCCAGTCGTGCCAAAGAAGCAAAGGGAACACCAGGGCCAGGCTGGGAGGCTGCTGTCCTCTCTGCCCTGTCGCATCTGTGCGGAGTAGGCAGAAGGCAACAGGCAGCACCAAAAGGAGGATCCTGCTGGTTATAGGGATCAAGGCACTGCCCGGGCCAGGGCCAGGGTGCCTGGGGCTCTGCAGCCCCTACCCAGGTCTGGCTCTGGTGGGGAAAGCTGGTGAGGAAGAGCATCAGGGGACTCTGCCTTGGGCTGGGAGCAGACCCTGCTGCCCCAGCTTCTCCTGCTGGGCCACAGAGCTGCCCCATATACCTGGCTGTGCCTGGTGGTCCTCAGGTCTGTGGTGGCCTCTGCTCACCATCCCCAACCTGGTTCTGCCCTGGGGCTGCCCCACTGCTGGGTTTCTTTTTCATTAAAATAGTGGCCTTCTCCAGACTACCTTTTATCAACTTTTCACTGTACTTCAGCAATAGCAAACCACTGTCTGGAAAATTTCCTTTACATCAACAAGATTTGCTTAATGGAAAAAGACATTGCTATTGGGGAAAGAGGTTTTTCCAGCTGACAAAACCAACTGCCAGGCAGCAACCAAAAAGAGAGAAGGAAGAAAAAAAGAAGGAAACTATAAAAAACCTGTAACTTTTAAAATGAGAAGCGTTACTTGTGTTATGTATTTGACCATAAATTGCAACAGGCTTCTAATGAAAAGTAAACTTGAGTAGACATTAAGGACATTTTATCTGAGACACATGTAAATAGGGCTACACAATTTTTATTAAAGCATCATAAAAAAGAAAATACAGATTAAATGTGACATGCAGTATGTAACCAATTCATAAATCTCCAGTTAAATCTGAACACTGGGAGGGATGAGCACATGTAGATGTTGGGCTCTGGATAATCCCCCACTATTTCACTGGGGGAAAAAAAGAAGAGTGGTGAAGCCTGAAGAGCTTCGTCAGCTCAGCCACTTCCAAAGTCACATTCCATGCTGGCACAGTCCCATTCTCACAGGACAAGCTGCTGTGCAAAGCCACTCAAACAGGCTGGTCACAAAGCATAATCAAACAGGATCAGTGTCTGATTCAAGAAATAGGTAAGATTAAACCAAAACCAACCTGAAACTTTAGCCTAAATGAAGAACTTTATAGGACAGGGCTAGTTCTGCCTTGTGGCAGGGGACAGGAGCAGATGACTTCTCCAGCCTCTTCCAGGCCTGTGCTCACAGCAGCAACCTCTGTGGATAGTGCTATCCAAAGTTTGCAGCTTTCCTGCTTTTAGCTTAATTATTTTAGCCTGTAGCTAAAACACACTTCTTTAAATCAGCTAGCTTTCAAGGTGCTTCTTCTCACTACCTCGTTAAGTAAATATGTGTTCTTAATAGCTAAACATAAGCAAAGAGGTTCATCTTTTTATCTCGTATTTGATTACCACCTTTGCTATGAGATTTGCAGTAAATATTCTACAGCATCCAGATGAATGGCATGTTATGGAGCTGGGGCATCAGTCACAGCTAATTAATCACAGATTCATTCTTTATATTTTAAATAATTTAATTGGCTCAATCAGCTTAATATTAGGGGAATTTGCAAATCATTTTGAGCTTTTGCAGTCAAGTTCATGACAATTTCCTTTCCCAACAAACGTAACTGTTTCCCTGAGTACCTGTGTACTTATTTCTTGCTTGGGATGTTTACCTATTACACGGGGAAGGTCAGTGATTGCAGCTTTGAGACATACTGGCAGAGTTAAGTTCACTGGGAGCCTGACCCTAAGGTTCCATTACCAATAGATGATATAATGGAAGTTTATTACTTTTCAGAAGAAATGACAAAACTAAACGTTAATAGACAGATTGACTTTCTGGTGGGGTCACCGTTCATTAAATTTCCCACTGCTTTTACAACCTGAGCCACTTCAGTCATTTAGCTTTTAGCTCAAGTCCTTAGAGCGAGAAGATTGTTTCTTTATTACCTTGTGACCATTCTTCATTTTAATGGCATTTTCCAGCTCTCATCTTAAAATTGGTGAACACTATAAAAAAATGAAAACTGTGCCTTCTAGGGCTTAAACACAAACAAACCCAGTTGCTTCCATCCTTCTTATTTAAAATCTGACAGGCGCTGATTTGTGCCAGGCAGGTAACTAGGTGCCTAATGGAGACAGCTGGGTAGGGATGAAAACCTCCTTCGCAGAAGCTGAGGGTAGACTCAGAGCAATTATCTACTATGAAGGCCTCACTCTGTAAAGCAGCAGGCTGTGGGGAGGCTGTAGGAACAGGGGACAGGTAGTCGAACTGAGGAGGACATGTCAGAGAGGGGTTTTGCCACTAAGAGTGTGCACAGGTGCCCTGAGGCAGTCACAGCACTGTAGCTGGACCAGAAACTAGTGGCTTCAACAGCCCTGACATCTTTTGTCTTCTCCTTTCTTCCTCCAAAAGTCAATATGTGGACTTTGATCAGGTATCATTACAGAAGGTCATCTGGGTACACTACAGAGAACTGTTGTGGGAAAGGGGACATACGAAAAACAGTAAGAACCTGTGGAGGAACTCCCTGCAAGACATCCCACCCACCAAAGAAGACAGATATTTTTTTATGTCTTATTAGGTAGATATGTCATAACATTTATAGCCTTGCAACAAAAATAATTAAAAAAAGGATTTATTACCCATCTTAATCACATTCCGTGCCTACAGATTTCAATAGCTACAAGACAATGAGAGTATTTTATGAGCGCTTCTTTAAGGTCACAGGATATTTCAAAATACAAGGGCCACAAATTGTTTGATGAGTGGTCAGAATAAGAGTACCCTCTTACTTTACATCACCGATTTCCTAAGGAAAACACCTTTTCTGTGCATAGCGTATGATTTACAGTAATCCCTCATTTTCTGATAACCCAGGGCTCAGGTCACAGATTTTACATTTTTTTGATGGAAGGTTGAACAAAACTGTTTTGTGCTTGCATCTTTCTAATAGATCATGGCCCTTTCACTTTGTTTCCTATCACTGACTGATTGTGAATGCAACTTGCCTGCCTGCCTTCCTGCCCACTCCAAAAATGAAAAGGTGATAAAAGTAATAGACAAGACAGGAAGAGGCAAACATCTGTTGAATCAGTGTGCTACGACTTAAAGATGTTTTTCTGAGCCCTTAACCCAGCAGACTATAACAGCTAAGGATGCCTAAAACAAGAAACGCTTGGGAGAACTTTGCAGCTGAGCAACAGCGAGGGAAGGAGGATGTGCAACATCTTCCTAACATTACAAGCTCCAATTGTTTTTCTTTTCTAAATCCAGATTTATTGTTTGGGGCCATCACCAGAATGTTCTTTGCTTTTCCACTGTGAAACAGATGGCATAAATGTGCCCTGCAATTTTATTGCTATGTTGCAATTTCATCGTGTCATGCTCAAACCAAATTTAGTCTACAATAAAACTTTCATTCTGCTGTGCTGCCTATGGATGAATTGACTAACATGGCAGTTTAAAAAGTTTCATGTTGCTAAATCAATATTTCATTATTTGTCTCATATTGGTTTTATTAGCAGTAGAACTGAAGTTCAACAACAGATAAAAGCTTGAAATGGTTACTTGGAAAGATGTAGTGAGAACAGACTTGTGCACAACCACTGCATTTTTAATCTTTTCATTTCTTAATACAAGATTAATACATCTTTTCTGACATGATGAGATTAGACAAAATTTCTCAGCTCTGTTCTTTGTAAGGTCAGTCAAACTACCAGTTGTAAGAATCTTTCTCAAAGTTTTACACAAGTGAAATAAAAGTTCTATTATAAATTTACCTTGGCATAGACTAGAATAAAAAAGAAAGCCTAATCTGTGAAGAGGTGTTCTGAAGTGTGGTCAGTACAAGAGCAACATGACTAAAAGGAAAATGTCTGAAACACAGCAGATTTTAACTTTCCACAGTTCTTTATCAGTGCTTTTCAACCACAGCAACTTGCTACTCTAACGGCAGAGGTGTTCTTGTACCCAGGGCAGAGGGGAGTTGATACGTGCATACATAAACATATGTAGAAATCCAACTTCAACTACTCCATGATTTCTTAGGGTGAAATATGGCAGGCCAAACTCTTACTGTTGTTAGAGAAAAAGCTTTAAAAGGGAAAGGACACGGAGACATGTTGATGACAGAAGTTATTTTCTTCTACAAGAAAAATACTGCAAATCTCTTGGCTTTAGGGGACACTTTATCCACTTGCTCTGCAGAGATAATCTTATACCACCACCAAAGGAGCAGAGAGGTGATTTAAAAAATCCTAAGGAATGAAAATACCTATCAGGTTAGACAATCACTGTGAAGTTGCTGGGATAACCTCAGCATTCCTGCACACCTGCCTCCCAGCTGCCTCCCTGCACCACAACCAGCCTCTGATTAATCCTCTCTGGAGCTTGACTCTTTCACACAGATACCACCAGTGCCTGCACTGGCCAATCCAGTTTAGCAAACCAGTATCTCTGGTTGCCCTTGAGGGTGGTTCGTACTGTCTGACTGGTCCAATATCCCCATTTTGATGATCTCCCCACTGCGGGTTTGCTGGATATCTTGATATCAACAGCAGCACAAAGACAAGCCAAGTCAAAGCAGAGATAGATGTGTTAGCTTGACCTAAATGTAGACAATAAAGTTATAAAGATATCAGAGATATGTGTACATGAACAAAACCAAGGGATTTGGAGGACTTCTAACACTCCTCTACTACTACTGCTGCTGCTGCTGTAATTGCTTTAGTTGACCTGGTCTCTTCCTTTTCTTTTTCTCTCTTTTTCTTTGAAAAAAGACCAGACCATTATTTAATTGCATCGCTTTATTTAGATTTGGCATTAAAAGAGACCTTTTGACATTTCTGAGTGCCCTTCCAATAATTAGACTTGTAAAACCCACCCTGTAGCATTCTACTAAAATTAGGTCACCTGCCAGCAGTTTAAATAACAAAGTGAAGAAAACAATTTGCATCAGGCACTGGACAGTGATGGCAGGAACATTCCCAAAGCACCCTCACATAATTTTTTTTTATACTGCCTTCAAAGTAGTGTAAAAAAATGCAGCCTTTATGACGTGCCCCCAAGAAACTAAAATTAAGGCCGCATGAGCAAGAGAGAGAGGCCACGCCATGGACCTGGAAAGCTGATGATGGTCACCCAACCTCCCTTGCAGCACAAATCCAGCTAAGATGTTGCTTCTGGTGGTTGCAGGGGTATGGCACAAGGAGAGAAGCGATCTCCCATGTAGAGAGGCCCACGGCAACCTAGGGGTTTGTAAAGCAGAATGGCTACCTCGGGCCAGGGGGCAGCCAGCACAGGTCTCGCAGCCCTGCGGTTACGTGTCTTGCTCGCAGCTGAGCAGTTCTTCCCGCACTAGCTTTGGTCATGCAGAGCATGTTGCCATGGGCTGGGGCTGTAGCAAAAAAGGCCTCTAAACAGTGACAGCATCTGCTTCTCAGAGGCTTTACTTTATGGTCAAATGCAGTCAGCAGGCCAGGCAGAGCGTCTGCTGCCACAGGGTACGCACCACAGCAGCCTGCGCTCCACCGTCACGCTCCGTCAGTGAGCTCTCCATGAATGCTGGGCGACAGGACAGCACCTCTGCCATGTCTCTCAGCCAGCAATGCCTCCATCATGGCTGTGCTGAACGTTGGCCAGCCTCAGATCAACACAGACCGTGGTTGTGACAGTGATGTACCGTGTCATTGCAGCCTGAGGAGGCTACCTGAGAAAGTGGAGGGAAATGCCATGAGGAGAAGGGGCACAGCAGGGTAGCGTGTTGCAGCATCTCACCTGTGAAACCTTGTGGAAGAGGAGCATCTGTTCACCTATGAGAGCGATCTCTTTTAAAGAAAGTATTGTTGAAATGAGGTTGACTATCAGCACACCAATCATTTGTCATCGTCGCCAGCACAGAGGAGATGACAGATGAAAGGTCCACAGGCTATATCTGACTCCAAAACCCTGTGTTCGACAGCAAAATGAACTCCATGGGTCTCTCTCTCTCCCCTTTGCAAGCCCTGGCACAGAACAGCTGCTGGAAAAAGGCAGGCCAGAGGGAGGTCAATGTTTTGGTGATGTGGGGTTGCAGTACTCAGCTGCCTGGGAAGGCATTTTGTGTATGTCTTGCTCCTGAAACAGGAGTCTGAGAATGGGGCTTGAGCCTTTAATGTTGCTCTTGGAGAAGCCTTTTTAATAGTATGGCACAAAATTTGGTGCAGGGAATACTGGTGAAGTGAGATGTCTTAGTCAGCCTCATCTCAAGATAAACACGTTTTTACACAGCAATCTGGAAATCTCTGGACAAATGAGCAATGTGGGATGATCTTTTTTCAGCCAAGTTGCTAGGAGACATCACTGTAGTCAATCATATAACCATCAACTACTGCTGCTCAGCAACTTTTTAAATAAACTCTTCTATACTGAAAAGTCATTTAGTGAAGCTAAAATTGCTCAGGGGACCGTGCCAGTTTTGACAAAAACAAGGAACAAAACTTGCACTGGCAAAGACTTTTCAGGTTCTGGATGGAATCTGTGATCCTAAACCTATAATGGGAAGGTTGGTGCAACCAGCATACAAAAAACCCAAGAGGAGTGGCTCAAACCTACACCCTGTGATATGCCTTAATAGAAAAATACTGGTTTGCTTTTCAACAACCCGTAAGAAGCTAGTAAGCAAATTAAATCTAAGGTGTTTGAATTCACTATACCGAGAAATCTGCATATACTATAGGAAATTTCAAGGGGTTTTGAAGTTTGAAAAAGACTGCTAGCCTAGTCTAATGTGCAAAGCAACCTAATGCCCTACAATGGAGGAAACCTAAGTTCAAATACTTGCTCCAGGGCCATGAGTGAATGGCCAGGTCCGGGCAAGAACCAGCCTCCCTCATGGGCTGGGGGTTTGCTGAGAACCCCAAGCCACTGAGTATTTTGGCACTGGTATTACGATTTTGGGAACCGTTTTCAGGCTGTCAATGTTGTGCTGATGCAGGACAGTAAATGTTGAAATCTGAAAGCAACGTGCAGGACAGAAAACCATTTTTTACACACTTCTGCAGATGACGGAGATGTTCTTGGCTGCCCCCACGCCTTGAATTTTGGTGGGCACCCACATGTGGAGAACAGAACCTGAAAGATTACAATACACTTATTGTGGGCAAAACCCACAGATGTGTCGACGTACAGCTGACTGGGTCATGCTAATTGCCAGGATACTGGGCGTCCTCCCAGCCCACGAGTCTCGCTATGCCGGCAGACAGGCTGCTACCCACAGAGCACAAGCAGCCACGCCGCAGATGGCTGGTCCTGTGCCCGACCCTCTCTGATGCAGCAGAACTGCCCAGGGGAGCAGGCTCAGGCTTGCTTTTGGGGTCAGCACTTCTCTTTTTTGCACGTAAGGAAGCCGCTTTAATTTTGAAGTTGGCATTTACCCTCAACCTTCCCCACTCGCCAGGTGCTTTCACAGAAGAATTTGCTTACTGCTGCCTCCGCTACTGCTAGCAAATGAACGCGTAAATGTGCCCAGCCTTAGCTGCACTTCTACTAGCACTCCTGAAGTTGTAGTGAGTTGGAAACGTGATTTCACATGGCTGTTGGATGAAAGGAAGTACATTTAGAGACACCAACATTATGTTCAGAAAAGCAAGCCCACAAGACTGCATGTGAAAAGGGGACGCTGAGCTATAAATAGCTCTGGGAGACACAGAAGACATCAGCGTGGAACTTTTTGGTTTTATTTAAAACTCTGGTGAGGTGGGTACATACAAAAAAATCTAGTCTGACCAACTCTCATACATGGCGTTTTCTTTCAGAGGACAAATGTATTCTACCTTCATCCACCTGTAAGGAAAAACCTATGGCTACGACAGAACCATGAGGAGAAAAGCAGACAATACAAAAATGAAAGGAAAAAATAAAAAAAATAACAATTCTAATAGTAAATAAAAATAAAATACTTGTCATAAGACAGTTTAGGGGTACCAGCTGGGGAAAATTTTTGAGCTAATCACATCGCCCTTGCTTTTCTCTGCTGGTATCACTTTCCGTCTTTCCACAGAAAATCCTGGCAAGAAATGCTGTCTGCAGTGGTTTTAATCTTGGAAATGATCCATGTGTGGTGGCTGCATTAAGACTGGAAGTTAAAAGGCAACAGGTGATAACAGCCTGCACCTCACTGCGTGTCACAGCAGATTGATCCCTGCATCTAGCCCCCAGTGCCAGCATTCAGCCCCTCAGCTGTGTTTGTCTGGCGCCGAAATACTGCATGGGCTGTAAGCAAGCCAGCAATGTCAGGGACCAAGTAGGCAAGCTTGGGTCCCAGATCCTCAGACCTCACGGTCACCGAGTAAGTAACTTGAGTCCTTATGCACAGCAAAGAGCAGGTGCTGTGCCACTGCCAGCGGTGACAGAGTAAGAAAACAAAGCAAAAGCAAATCGGGAGCCTCTGACCTATGGAACTGGTCTAGGGTCTGTTCTGTGGGAAAACACATCCCACACCACGGGAAAGGCCAGGGAGATGGTGTGGTACAGATTACTTCTTATGCCAAGATTTCACTGCTAGGAGTATTTTTCTGAGTAAGTTTTCTGAGTACTTGTTTCCTTCTTGCTTTAAGCTCCTCAGCTAACCCTGGGAGCCACGCAGGTATGTACAAAGCTTCCAACCAAAGGAAACGGCAGGTCACACTGAAAGGTTTTGTTTTGATTCTTTTTTCTTTCTGATTTTGTTGTTTCTAAGACAGGGGAAAACAGCACAGCCACCAGCGTGTTTTTATTGCATGATAAACTGGGACAGGACAGGGAAAGCGAACACAGGTACTAACATTGCAGCAAATGTTGCAGAGCTAAATGGTAAGCAAATACTGTGCAATGTATACAGTCAAGAAAATATAGGCAAGGCTTTCTTGCACTGACTTGTTACTTAGTATTCAGTAACTCACTGCCAAATGAAAAAAACAATTACTGACATACCACTGCAAAAGCAAAGCACAGTTCAACCTCCTGGCAAAGCTCAAAGTTCAATTACCCTGTAGCAAATCAATCAAATGTGTGTGTAGCAAGCAATGAGAGTATGTCTCATTGTCAGATGAGATGTCACCTCACTGCTTTCAGCTGAACATGTTTTTTCTTCTTTTTAAAAATCAGCAAGTAGCACTAGGAAATATTTACAAAGTTCACATTATGCAGAAGATAAAAAGGAATCTATTGGTGTGATTTAGAGTGGCAAAGAACAGTGTTCAAGGCATATGAAACAAATAATGAACGTTCAACAGTAGTAACCTGGCACTGAGATTCATGATACCAGTTTAATATTGTATCTGCCACATTTCAGTAGCTAGAAGCCAGGCATGCAGAAGCAATCATGCATTGAACCATGTGCAAACACATTAGCTAATGCTGATGGATGTATGGTCAGGACACTGAACGTGTATGTGCACAGCGAATGCCACTTAACCCAACACAGCGCATTCTAGTTTGATGGCATTGGTCTAAGCTACATAAATAAAAGCTTACCAAGGGGAGCAAGGTGCTACCTTGTGCACATGATGGCTTGGAAAGTCACACACACACATTTTTACTTCAAGCGGCTCTTCTTACAGTTTTGTTATGACCAGCACAAAACCATACTTGTGTTCATGAAACTCTATGACATGTACCTCCTGTTGGGCTTCACCAACGTCTCCAAAAGACTCTGGCCATGCAGTAAGCTAGGGAAAAATAGGGACACATCCTTTTTACCAGCAGCTGAGCGAGAAAGAACGACACAACATTTGTCTTGACTGGTATGCAGATCTTTAGTTTCCAGCAGGGATCATTATGCTGCAAGGTTGGTGGTTGTTTTTTTCTTTTTTTTTTTCTTCATTCGCTATTAGTATGTCATTTCCAGAGCTCATGCAAAAGTCTGCAATCGCTTTCTTTCAAATGGCTGTAGCCAAATTTGAAATTAAGTCCTCTGACTAAAACACTTCTTTATTACAGTATACCGTTTCAATCTGCTGTAACAGAGAATAATTACTGCTTCCCCTCTGCCTGCAACTGTTGTTTAGCTATGGCTACAACAAATGATTTTTAAGAAATGAAAAATCAATAAATTCACAAATCTGATTAACATTGAGGGTGAAATTTGTAAGAATATCGTCTACCTGCCAACAAAATTGTATTTAAAGTTATCAAAACAACTGATTCATTGCAACTGATTAAGTACAATAACAATGGAAATTAAAAGACCACCACTTAAATACACAGTTAATTCTCACTGTAGTTGTGTAGAATTGATATTTTGAAACATTAGAGGCATCTTAAAAAAATTTATTTAGCATATTGAAAAACAAATGTTACAAAAATTTTTCTATAAACATAGGCAAAAATGTTTAAATAGGATAATGTAATGTAAACCAAACCCATTTAAAATATGCAATACTGTAATCAGAGGTTACATCCAGTGAAGTCAGAACAACCTTCACTAAAGCTAAATAACATCTAAGCAAATAATTAATTTCCATAATTTCTTGAAACAGCGACATATATTTAAATTAGTTGTAGTAGATAAATCATCTCAGTCCTGATCCAAGATTAAATTCAATGTTACATTCAAAAGTGGGAAAGGCAGTATCTTGACTATTCATGTCACCAGTCAAGACAGTACTGCATTAAAACTTGCAAAACTTTTACAGGTACAACTATAAATTTATATTTATTGCATGACAATGCAATTACAGGATTGGTAAAACTATTAAGTGACCTGGAAAAAAAAAGCTGTATAAAAATCCAGTACAGATGAAATTTCATTTTTCAATCAGGTTAGAAAAGCCAGACACAAGACTTAAGATATCTTTCTGCATTTCACAAAACAGAACAAAATAATTTGTAATTTGACATTATTCCGACATGGAGAAAGCATTTCATGTCTTAGAGGTAATACATTCGGGTGACTGTCACACTCAAGTTTAGTTTCATTATGACATTTATTCACCAAGATGTAAGATTAGAGCCTACAATGGCTTTCATGCCCATGTACATGGAAAAGGCATAGCCCAATAAATTCAACTCATAGATAATTTTAGATATTTGGTTTTTTGGAAAAACAAGCATCACGTTTGCATTGCACATAGAAGTTTCTACAGGATACAGCAACACAGTCAACTCAGGAGGCAGAAACATAAAGCTATTAAAAGTGGTAGTGAAATAAAGAGTAATTAAAAAAAAACCCAAACAAAAAAAAACCCACAAAAAACAAAAAGAAAAAAAAAAAGCCAGCTCATGTCTAAACTACACTGCCCATGTTCATGGGATGATGGCAGCTGCTGAATGACCTACTGTGAAATGGGTGATCTCCATGCATTTTGTACAGTAAAGTCTTATATCCAAACAAGGAAAATTACTGCTAAAACTACTAGCTGTGCTAGCAGGCACAGAGATGCCAATATGGCATGGATGTTGAAATACCATCTCTTTTTGAGTTGGTTCCTGCAGGTTGAGGTGAGGCACTTTGTTTTGGTAACGTCTGCCTAAAGCAGTATATTAACTGCTGCTCAGTATAAAAGGAGCTTTAACTTCTACAAGTGGCAATTCATGACACACAAGAGCCAAAACCACTTCAAAGAAAAGGCCAGACAGTCCTAAAACAAGAACCAGGCAAGTCCTACTACAAATGTCCGAACATATTGTACTTATCTGCCCAATATCTATTATATTTAATAAATAAGAGTTATCTTTTTGACAACAATTTGGCCTGGAGTTCATAGACGAACTCTTAATACAACTTGCCTTGGCAACTGAAAATCCCCAGTAAACAACTCGGGCAACCTACTCTCATCAAAAGTAAGTACGTGAAATGAATTATAAAAGCCTTAATTTGTCAATACATTGTATCAAATTCTTAGAGTGTGCATATACACACCCATCTATGACCACAGATTTATTTTCAGCAGCTTTCTGTAAAATTCCTTATGGAAAAGACAAGCCAAGCCCCCACAAGACAGTAGACACCAGCACACATCTCAGACATTAAGAGTAATTTCAAACGGATGGCACTGGCATTTCATTTGGGGTCTTCGGAACAAGATGCAGTTTGGGTTTCTGTTGTAAGAAAGCCGACATATCACAGCAGTCCTTCAGGGCTAAATACATTGCAGTTGGTGCGAACCGATTAGTAGAACACAGAACAATACCACCACACTACCTTGGCATGGGAACAAAAAAAACCTCAAATGAATATTCCGAAGCTGAACCAAGCAATAAAACTTTTAAATCAAGCTGGGAAAAAAGTACTGCTACACTACAGCTTGCACCACCTTAACTATCATCAGTGTCTAAACCAGGTGGTTGAAATTCTGTACAAGCCTCTATTCCAACTTGCTTCAAGTCTGACAGAAATCCACACCTCTTCAGCCTCAAAAAGTCACTTCAGACTAATGGTTGGATTATTTCTGCATCATGTTCTTGGAAATACAACACGGTGGGTCCTCACGGTTCTGCCATACATCAGGTGGGCCCCACAGCTCACAGCTGGAGAGAGCAGAGACAGGCTGGCCACACACCTTCTGCAGCCAGCCTGGACTAACATGCTTCCCAGCACCTCTTACTCTGACGAGCACCTGTAACCTAAGAGCTGGGGGAAAAAAAAAAAAAAAAAAGAAAAAGACTTGTGTACGCTGAAAATGGAGTGCACTTTAAAGAATTCATGTCATGGATAAAAGCACCACACTGGTCTTAGAAATAATGAAAAATGTAAGTAGTTTTATTTCATCATAACATATTGTTAACTTTTGCAACAGAAGCACCTTGTTGGAATGGATAAGCAATAAATATATTTGCTGTTGAAAAAAGGTATAATCTATGTTCTCTGCAAAGGATTTCCATGGCCACCATACAAGGTGCACACATGGTACACGTAAGTATGCAAGAGACAAAAGAATATCAGGACTTGGGGAAGGCGCTTTTATTTCATAGTTGGGGAAAAAAAAGTCACACACACTGAATGCTTTCCCTTTTTCTCCCTTTTAAAATGGAAAGTAATAACTTTGGGTTTAATATGTTTATGGATAATACCCTGGTCCCAGTGAAGACTATGGTAGGAAGACTATGATCAGGATTTTATCCACTCTTGAGTACTTCAGTATTTCATTATGTACTGTTGCATTAACTTTAGAGCTTGAAAGTTCATATATGCACACTTCTCACCTCTAGAATGCACAAGTGAAAACGGAGAGGAAAGGCAGAACAGAAAAGAAGTGCACTATTAAATTAACTAATCAGTATCTTGAATTGTTAGCTTCTAAACATTACAGAATTTTGAGTTGTAACAGCAAAAGCTTTAGAATACACCTCTTCTGCTAGGACTCTGAAAATTATTGCTATTATGCCAGCATACTCTTAACGAGATACTGGTTTGAACACAAAGGCATACCGCTCTCAGCCTTCCAAGGGCCCAGCACAGGGTGCAGCATGTAGCAAAAATCCAAGTGAGAAAAAGGAACCAATCAGACAAGAGGCAATACTGCAAAATCAGTCCCCTTTAGTGTAAATAACTAAAATGTTGCTTAAGGATTCCCTATCAGGCAATTCTGATGGTCAGCAGTAAGAAAGGGGAGGGGGATTCCATGAATCTTGTGGGGAATGTGGACAATGTTTGCAATAAAATAAGTAACATCCCTCAAAGCAGAGGTACTTTTGAGAAGTGCGACAGAGCACCACCTTTGTATCTGCACTACACTCCCAATACAGATTTCTTATCTTTTAAGACCTGCCGCAGGGGGAAAAATCCCAAACCCAAAGAAAAGTGAATCTAAAACAAAAGTGAAGTTTGTTATACAAGTCCTTTAAATTACAGAAATGCATAATAAGCCAAGATAAAGTGCTACAAAATGATTAGTGATTTTTAAAACGTCCATAGCATTCTTCTTGCTTTACTTAGTACTGGTGACAACAGGAGATAGTGCAATTGCAGTGACTGAACTGGAATTCACAATGTCTTCGTATTGTGGGGGTGGATCTAAATGTTGTTCGGTTTCACTTCTCATGCTGATTTCACCAGTGGCTTCCTCGTATGAAGGAGGAGGATCACAGTTTGAGAGCCTTGTGGATATTGAGTCTGACCGCCCATCCGTATAGCTCAGACCTCCTGGAGAGAGCCCACTGACTTCATACATTTCCTCCTGTGGGGAATGAACAATGCTGAGAGGCGGTGGAAGAGGACCTCTGCCATCAGTCACAGCACCATCACCCATTGCTTCGTGGGCTCCCCTATGCACGTACACCGACTGTCTACGCATTTTCTTTTTAAACAGGCATCTCCATATGACAAAAATGACAATGAGGATAACAAAAAGGCCAATGATTAATGGAAATGCAAGGTAAAATGAATACCAGGTATGTCCTGTGTTACTTTCTCCCTGAAGTCCATTTTTGTAGACTTTCCAGAACTCCTTCTAGAAGAGCAAGACAGGATAAGTCAGAAACTATAGGGCAGTTAAAAAAAAACAATAATCACTGTAATCAAGTTGTTTTAAATGCATGAGGAAAAAAAAAGGCATTTCAAATACTGATGATTAAAATAAGAACTGATATGGATAAACACGCACAATAAACTTCCAAATTTTCTTCTGATGTGATTAGTGACACAAAATGTTATTTTGTTTTTTAAAACGAACTCCTCGCTGCTTTTAAGATTATGTGTCTGCACTTAGTATTTATAAATGTGCAGCACAGACAGGACTAGGTAAACAACAACAATAATAATAATTAATAATAACAATAGTAGTAATAATAAGAAACTAATCAGCATGCACATCAGCCATCTGGTCAATCAAAAATTTTCAGCACCACTCAAGGTAAAAGTTAGGGTTTTCTTTGTTTGTTTTAAAATTGTAATACTGTACTAATATAATTTGACAGGGAAATACTGTTTTGGAATGACAAGACCATTTTGGCAAAGCACAACTATGTTGTACTGTCACTCATAATTTAGACTTATCCCTCCCCCTGTCTCATAAAGCAATTGTGAGCTTATTTTGAGTTGATTCACATTCCCTGTTCATAGTTTAAAATAGCTCCAGCACTATGAGAATATTACACAGCTTATTGTATTCTAGAAATTTTGACAACACAGCTACAGATAAATGGAACAGAAAGTGAAAACATGAATAAGCGAAAACAAAGATGAAGGAGGACACCAATACTTGAAAAGTACTCTTTGCTATACTAATATGCACAATTAGGAGCACAAAGATCACGTTGCCATCCAATTTTCTCTGCAGTGAATGCTATAAAAAACCCCCAAAAAGTAGAAATAAAAGCATACCCTGCCTCAAAAAAGTTGTCCTCCTCACTTACAAGATCTCTTCTACTAAGAAACACTTCCATTGTGGTTTATAGTCATGTATAATTTCTGAAAAAAATATATTTACAAATACCCAAGCAAATTCATGCCAGAAACACTGAATCCTTTAGTTTTCTTTAAAAATGCGGAGACTTGACCCATTTATACTCATGCCAGCATCGACTTCAAATGACAGCACACGTCTCACATGCAAGTATTATAAATATATATAGTCACCAGATAAAACTGGTATTGTCATTGCTCAGTTATTAGTAAATGATGCATTCAGTTTGCCGACTGACTGTGCACAGACAAATCAGATCCATCAGTTTTTTTAGTTCAGGACTGCTGCCACATGATCGACATTAGACAGATAATGCCACCAAACTATCTCAGAGGCAGCCCGAGTCCAGAAGCAGCATGGCCCCTCTACTGTGGAGGCGAAGCTTGCCCTGTGCAAAGCCAGGGACAGAACACATGCTCACAGTGCTTCTCAATTAGAATTTATTACGGTTAAGAGCAATACTATATGCATGAAACAACTGCCTATTCTGTAGATTTTCTTTTACAGAAGATAAATTCAGTTGTTCTTGCATCTATACTCAAGTACCTATAGGCAGCTGGAAAAAAAAAAAAAAAGGAAAAAAAGAAAAAAGTTAATTCCTACAGCAATCCAGGATCAGACATCTTTCCTAAATTCCAAGGCTTGACATCACAAGCCGTTCATCACAGTGCCCCTCTTTGATGTAAGCCCAGGTACAAATCATCTAAGCTAGTTAGGTAGCAATGATATCAAACAAAATAAGCAAGTCTTGGAAAATGGATTAATGTCTCTAAATACTTCTCTACAAGGGCCTTCCTTGATGCAACGTTCCACAGTGAACCCCAGATCAGCTGTGCCAACTTCAGAAAAATGTATTTGAGGAGGGAAACTAACATTAAAAAATGACAGCTGTACAACTATGGACTTTTGGGATCTCTGTGTAATAAAAACCAACAGAACCGAACTCCTCGCCTCTCCCCACTAGATCACCAGGCAGTTAAGAAGATCTGTTACCTATTACCCTTCCATCTGGTTTGAATACAACTAACTAGATTCTTTAGCAGTATAAATAATAAATATATTATCAACTGAAAACGCAGAAAAGATTCATTAGGGTAATTAAATGTTACTGTCTGTACTTGAACCAAACTTCCCACTTCATTGTTCTACTGCCTCAACACAGCAAAGGAATAAAATGGTACAATGTTTCTGAGGCCAAAGTTGCATAGATTTACTGAAAGTCATCGAAAGTACTATGCAAGGATATGTCATTTTAAAGACTCTGTGGAGGAGGAGGGAAGTTTTCATAAAAAAGAAGGAATCACACTTTTTCCCAAGCAATTTATTTTGTGTTGTAGGCTGCAGAAGAAATGCACCTTCTCCACTGTTTAGTATTGTTCCCATGTTACTTCTAGTTCAGCTCTATTTGCTGGAGAAGATGTCTCTATGCCTTCTTCAGAAAGCTGACATACCAGCATCTCTCTTTGTCACTCTGTAACATGGTAAATCAGCAGAAAAGCTGTTTTCCCAGAGTGGCAGGCAATTAGTTCAGAATCGGGTATGTGGCTGTGGGGGATGTTCAAGTTGATGTTGTGACCAGACAGGAGCATAAAGAGCTTAAGGTAAGAGTTTGAACTGCCTTAAGGATGAAAGCTGTTTACTGTCCACTTTCATTTACATGCAAGGCACAGAAAATTCCAAGACAGTTCAGACATAACCCCCATCAACAATTACAGAGCTTCAGGTCTAAGGCTATCTTACAGAGACAGAGGAATAAAGTTCTGTTCACAGGTGAAAAACACTAAGAAAGAAACACTTGTTTAGTCATAAAAAAAAAAAAAGTAAATCTTTCTTTAAATTTTCCTCTTTGGGAAAAAAACCCAACAATCCAAAAAACTATTCCCACAAAACCCCACCAACGAAAAACTTATTAGCATACTAGACCCCAGGTTTCCAGCTTGCAGTTTTGCAAGCCGAATGTCAAACAGAAGCACAAAGATTGCTAGTTCATACTGATGGAACTGCAGGAAACTAATACTTTGGGTTTGAGTTGCGCAGCTGCCAAGCAGCTCCCTCTCTGCTCACTCATGCCAAAGCTATGCTGCACTGTTAAGCGAAGGCACAGGACGAGGACAAGCCACTTGGTCAAAGTCAAATCATGCCCAGCAAATCCACAAAGGACTTGGATAAATTTGCAGAGTGTGAGGATTTGTACGAACTCCTATGAAAATAAGCCAAGCGGGGAAAATACTGACAGTCTAGGAAGTTGCTGTAGAACTCATACAGAAGGTTAAAGAATAATTTAAAAGTTGAAAAACTCACAGCACAAATATCCCTTCCACAGTTGCTGGTCTCTTAGACCAACAACAAAAAGGACTTACTTTCTACTTCATAAATCACAAGTTAATTATTTCATCAAGAGGACACTCCAGTAATCATTTATGCTCAAGCACTGTACAGCTGGGAATACCAGGCATATATGCCTTAAAAGGCTGAAAAACGAAGTTAAACAGGCCACAGAATCAGACAACCGCAATGGAAAAGACTTAGAAAACATCTAACATATTCCCGACGAGAAGTACTTTTCTGAACGCCCCTTACTACTTTGGCAAATCCAGTCTGAAATAATCAAAAGGAATTCTCAAGGGCATCCCACACAAAGACAGTTATGGCCAATTTGCCAGAATTTCGTTTCCCTTTTATTTCTAATACTTCTCAGAACAGAGTCAGCATCAGTCAACTGAATCTGAATGCTGAATCAAATAAGGGATCCAGATGAAAGTTAAGAGCCTCGCACCCTGCTGAGGATTTCAGCTGAGGCCTTTACTACATTTGGCAGTATCATCAGCCTCAAATGATTCTTGGTTAATTATCCAACTTGTTTTAAAGGTGGACTAATAATATGCCAGTCAGGAGACTGCTTGGCATTCAGTAGGCAGAGGATGCGAACAAAGCAATAATGGGAAGTGAGGATACCTGCTACACTGTTCTCTTCTGGTTTGCCCTCAATTTCAGGTGGCAGGAAGATTCAACTCTTCTGTGTATTTATCCAGCATCCATAATTACACACGGACTGATGCTAGAAGGTTTACTTGTTCACATCACCTTAGATCTGCTGCTGACAAGATTTGAGCTGCTTGCTAGAGCTTTGTAGTGTTTTGTTTATTTCGCTGGAATAAAGCTATATAGAGAACCTTGCAATTTCTGCAATACTTAAAATTTGTGGGAAATTTGAAATACAAATGAAGATCTGTGACTTCCAGCTTTTAAAATCTTCATGCAATGTAATTTTAAAAAAATGAGCTAATGGAAATACAATTAATACCAGCTTCAATCACACCCAGATACTTTGCACGGTTACCTTTGAACAAATCTTGTGAGTCTCCCAACAACCTTTGACAACTGATCAGTAACCACATACAGTGCTGCCTGCAGGCTACAGGTACTACAAATAAACAGCTTTACTAGATGAGACCTAGGGTTCATCTAATCTGTTACCTTCTCTCTGACAACAACCATTAGAGACTGCTGAAAGAAGAGTTCAAACATCAGCAGGCAGTGATACTCTCCCAGCTTCCATATATTTGTCTTCAAGAACTTCCGTCAGTCAAGCCGACCCCTTTTATTCAATGGATCCACACTGATTTATTTTCCGTCCATTTATATCATTGTTTTCCGAACCTACATAAGCTTTTAGGATTCAAGACATCCTGTGGCAAGGCAGTCCACACCTCTGTTATCTGTGGTGAGAAGAGATACATCTATCTGCTTTGAACCTGCACCTTCTAGTTTCCTTTGAGGCCCTCGGCTCTCCTGTCAAAAGGATGGCAAGTGACCGACTTCAGTTCAGTCTCCATGCTCCTCACACACATCACCACATATTCCCTGATTTAACTCTTTCCTGATCTACTGTTGTTACAGAAGTCTTCTCATGTCTTTGGTCAACTGTCACACTTCTCTGGTCCTTCCTCAGCTACTAATTTGCTTTTTAGGAGACAGGGTGATCCAAGCTGTACATGACACATTCAAGGTGCAGTGTGCAGCGACTTAATTATGTTCCCCATTTTGATCCCTGTTCCTTTCTTTGGATGCTTGGCATCAGTTTTTTATTTTGTTTTGTTTGTGTTTTACTGCTAAGCACTGAATTCAAGTCTTCATAGGTTCAAATTCAGCTCTTGTTCTGGAATTCAGTTCGGAGCCAATCATGTATATAATGAATCCTCCTTTTCGCCCCACATGCTTTACATTTGTCAACACTGAATTTCATATCCTATTTTATCCACAGAGTCCTGCAAATTCTTCCCTGCTGGCTCTAGCCTTATTAACATCATAGTATTAACTTTATCATTTTAAATAGGTTCAGAATTACTATAAAAATCCTCAAGCCCACACAGTATTAAAGGCATTCAATATTTCCGTGACAGCTACGTATGTGGACTTAACATATACAATGCTAACTTCCAAGAAAAATTCATGCATCAAAAATAACTTGAGGGAACTGCTTGATGTTATTTTAATATTAAGGATCTGTATGTTGCACACCTCCCTACAAGACCGCAGAAAAACAAAGAACCAAGTGGACAAGATAAAAAATACAAAGAGAAAAATTACGAAAAACAAAGTTAGCACGAGAAAAATAAGCTACAGACCCTATCTGAATTCCAGTCTATCTACTATGAAATCATTGCATCCTTGTTACTCTGAACACACTGTATCGTTACCCTATTCTGCTGCATCCATTTCCTTCCCCTGGGACACAGGAAGTTCATTCTTACTAAGTAGCTGTAAGGATGGGGGACAATGGACTAAACAAAGCCTAAGTAAATGAGGTCAGGCACAATGGCGCATCAGCAGAGCCTGGCACATTAGCAAGCTACCAACAACAGAATAAAGGAGCTCTGCAAAAAGGATACAGTAGGAGAAACAGATAAAAGGACCTTATTGGAAGCTCCTTATCCACCATGGCACAAAGGCTGTGACAAGAGTGGAAATGTAACTATTTCTATTTTACTATTTCCCAAATATCTCCACAAGGGAAATGCTACCTACCAAAACAGAAAAAGTTCCTAAATGGCGAAAAAGAAGCTGAAGTGAGAGGCACATATTTAGGCTGTGCTTTCTCTAACGACTTGAGCTTCTTATGCTACTGAAGCAAAAGTGATACTGTGTTATGATTTTACACAAGTTGTGTAATTGTACGCACTAACTTAATTATACAATGAGCTGTCATTAGAAATGGCCACACCAAGCTGGGTTTGGGAAGTAGAAAACATGTGTGTGCATGTACTTTAAAGCTTCAGAAAGAAGCAGCTTTAAAGAGACGCTGCATGTTCTACTACATTTTAATAAATCAGAAAGTTCTCATTCCAGCCTTACCCATCTCTCCAGGTATGACCTCCAACAAAAAGATGCCAAGAACTTACAAAGCTCAGTATGCCTTTACACAGCTCTGTTTTTTGATGTAGAACAGTCACTGAAGAGTGGAATGTGTGACCCGTGTAAATTCTGGAAGAAAATGCAAGGCTCCCTGTGCCACTTTGTCCATTAAAGTACAATTTCCCTGTGCAAAACCCCACAAGGGATAGAAGTTTTAAGTTACGTTTTCTGACTCACATTTTTCACTTTAGATTTATCCTCAAATTCAGTCCTAATTTAATCCATGTCTGTCTTGAACTAAGGAAAAAAATATTCTTGATTGTATTGCATTAAAAAGTCAGAGGTCACCATCAAAAACCTGTGTGCTGTTTTTATTTGTTGGGAAGCAGTATAAGGTATATGTGGGTCATGATGGGCAGACCCATTAGCCCACAAACTTCTTTTAATTAGAGAAGCCAAAAGACTTATGCAAGAATTCTGTGTGGGCAGTATCTACTTACTTCCCGCTAAATTAATGTATCACTGCCCTTGCATAACACACGGTAACACTGAAATTATTGCTCTTTCCATGTTTTAGATCATTGTTACTTAAATACTACTCTCTGGGGGCTCCTGGATTTTAGCTTGAAGGTGGGCACTAGTCTTTCCTTATTTGTAGAATATTAATAGTCTGGGCACTGAACACTTTGGCCAGCTACATTAGCACCTGGATTCAAAGGTGAATTTTAAATGGAAAGCTTTTCCAGTTGCTCACTCATTCCACGTGAACATACTCAATAAACATGTTATTCCTGCAGGAATGAGAGAAGGGAAGACTTGTGCCCTCTGCTTCTATATATTCCCCATAACACTCCCAATCCCATCATTTCTTCTAAGCGGGACAACTTCATTTATGACATCCAGGTCAGACTTAAGTGTGTGATGATAGGAGAACCAGTACATACGCTATTTGAGTAAACAGTGCTGACAAACAGATGACAGTTTTGCCCTCCTTTTTCAAGTAGGGGTATTAATTCATTTCCTTTTCTTCCCAGCTGCCAATTTTCACAACACTTATAAGCATGACTATGTTTGGGACTTCTACGCTGTTCAAATTCAGTTTAATTGCAATGCAGGATTCAAGTGTTATTGCTGTGCAGTCTATCCATCTCCACTGTACACTTTATTTGCTTAAAGAAACAGGCCAAAAAGAAAAACAAATCTAATGCAATGCTGGAAAACATACAAGCTTTCAGCACACCCCAAAAGTTAGTATCAATACACCCCACCCATCTTTGCATACACACCAAAACATACCGTTTTTTCCTCATTTTCAAATGCTTCTCTTGCTTCTTCATAGCTACAGATTTCTTCTCTGCATTCATGTTCTATGTCACCTTGCTTTAATTCTTCCAGAAATGTGTTGGCTCTTGGATATCTTTTTAACACAGAATTGGCTTTGTCCTCTGTTAAGAACACTGAATGAAAGGAGACAACAAAGGTCACTTCTGAAGTACATAACCAAAACCTCATGCTAACA
Source organism: Falco biarmicus (assembly GCF_023638135.1). Classification (NCBI taxonomy): domain Eukaryota; kingdom Metazoa; phylum Chordata; class Aves; order Falconiformes; family Falconidae; genus Falco; species Falco biarmicus. The sequence goes on from NC_079289.1 coordinate 84,147,643, forward strand.
TTGCTAAAAGAAAATGCACTTTTGAGAAATTAAGAGCTTTTCCAAAGCCTTCCTCTTTATTTAATACGATAAAAGGCCCTTCTTAGTTTTGTTCACATTTATAAGTAGTTAGGCCTCCAATTTTGGTACTTATTGCTATAATGTCATCAATTCAGCAACACAGTCATGCATGCTTAAAAAAGATTGAAGCCAGTTCTAAGAAAAGTGCTCAGAAGAGACAGGCACATGCTCAGCTCAAGCCACTTCTTAAACTAAGATGACAAAGAAAAAATAAATCCTGCTTGTGAACATCCAAACAGATATTTGCAACTGCCTGAAGTCATCACAGCCAGAACACTCTGAAGTTTTTACATAAATATTTATGAGTATTACCCAGAACAGCTGCATTTATTAAAGTTCTAAGTTTTCTTAAGCAACTCTGAAGCAGATTTGCTCCCTTCACTCCAGAAATCTCAACTAGGAAACAGTGACCCTTTTGGGGGTGTGGGGGGAAGTAGCCTCTTTTTATTGTCTTGAAACATATACAAAACCTCACCTTATTTGATGAATCAAACAAAATGACCCCAAAAGGCAATGAATGTTCTGACACAGGTATTCTTTATTTGCTTTTCTTAGTTTTCTGTTAAAAAAAAACTCTTTCCTTCTGATGTTCCAGCTTTCCCTCAAACTCCCTGATCCACTGATTTTTATAGTAATATTGCAGCAAATGGAACACTCCAAAATCCAGCGGACTGAATTACTGGAGAGGTACGTCTGCAGTGAATGATGCAGAAATTCTCCAGGTATTTCAGGTGAGGAAACAAGAAACAAGTCAATGCAACAGTGCTCTTGGGTTCTCACTACCAGCAAGGGGTGGTGGTGTAATTACTATGCCCTGCATTTGTTCATTTACAGCTAGTCTGGGACCACTGATGCTCTGAAGACACTCACTGTCTGCTGAAGGACAGAGACTAATCAGTTTAAGCAGTGACTTATCTGTAATTTTATATGAATCCGTTTGCTGCGGTTTTTTTTCCTTAATCATCTGGTTTTTAATTTGGAAATTTGAAAATTTTCAAAAAGGATGGCAGGAAGTCTAAAAAGATGATCACTTTTCTTTTGCTTTAGATAGATGTGGTGGCATCTTTCAGCAATGACGCTACTACCATAATTCAGCTGATCTACTTCATTTTGTTTAGTCTCTGTGGTATACTTTGTTATAAATCATTAGATAGTCGTCTTCCTTTTGCAAAGGATTAAATGAAGATTTGAAGATTAAGCTCCAAAACACCAGTCACGCCTATACCTGCAGCTGAATACATATGGTATGTACAAGCACCACACAAATTACACTATTCATGATGTTGCCAGAGGTTCAGTGCATACAACTCTACAACGGCACCTATCACAGTTTTGGTCTTCTACAGCACCACAGGTGAACACATGGGCACCTCCTACAGCGCAAATTCACTGACTAAATAACATAAACGTTAATATTCAAAAATTCTCTTCAGACAGGAAAGAACAAAAGGACGGCTTTTTTTCCATTTCTTACACAGTTCTCCTGACTTCCCCCAAGGCCTGAACAACTTGGTTTCTTTCAACACGCCTCAGTGATCACCTAAACATGATGAGCTGCAGGACTTGTCCACATCAGGAAGCCAGCATGCAGCCATGCATGGAGATAATACTGCCAGTGCTCTACCTACTTCACCAACTGCTGCGGCCGTTCCTGAAGTGGAACAAGCTACAGCCCAGGCTCTCTTAAGAGTGCCCATACGTGGAAGTCACCGAAGAGTAGCTAATGCACTATAAATCAAGTTTCCTTTCCTTCAGCAGATAAAACCTAGGGAATTTCATTTCACAGCCGGAATCCATCCCTGAGAAGAGCAACGAGAGAAACTATGACAGCTTTGTACTGATGCAGAGCGGAAAGAAATAAAGAGGAAAATGCAGGTAGCTGAAAATACCCTCATTTAAAGCTTTTGGCTCTCAGAAACAACATAGAAATCTTTGTTTCTGGATGCACTTTCCAATTCACCAAAGAAGCAAACTGAGAATGAAGGTTTAAAAGCTGGTGTGTTATGAAATATTGCATTTGATACACATCAAGATGAGTTTCTAGGTAATTGTTTAGTTTTCCAAAAAGAGCTAAGCACACGTTTCTGCTTCAAAAAGCATTGACAAAGAACAGCAGAACGTTAAAATAATTCAATATTCAAGAATGGCTAATATATGAGACTATCTAAACCCCCCAATTTTTTTATATAGCAATTCATATTCAGAAAGTCTCTCTCTCTCCTCACGTAATACAATACAGAAAAATGTAGAGGCAAAAAAGCTGTTGAGGAAAATAAACCACACTCTATATTAATTCTGAATGTATCTGACAAACAATGATCTATGATTAGTCCAGGCCAGGAATGGCTTTTGACCCTGCAGGGCTTGAAAAAATGAAGTATATTAATTTGTTTGTTTTGATTTGACATTTTTAAAGCTCTGCACACCCCAAGTGAATTTAAATCCTATTGAGAAGCCAATAAAAAAGTAGCAAGGAAACATAAAAACATACACTGATCAAAGCAATCTTGATGGAGATACTGATTGAAATACAGTGATTTAATGAGAATCAGTCATTGCCTGATGAGTCCTATAAAGAGAGATAATGGAACCATACTGCAGAAAGCACTTTGACTTCTTAGTATTCCAAGACCATCATCATGTAGACATGCAGTTATAGTTGCATAGGAGTGTGTAAAAAAACCACTCTGTGTTGGATGCACACCTAGCCAAGCTACAGCGTGGCTGAATTTACTACAGCTGTTACTATGGAGCTGAAGATAATCAGGGAAGAATTGAATGTGGCAAGAATAAAGTAATGAAACAACATAAAACTTACTTTTTCACTTTGTGAAGAAAATTAACTAGCAAATACAAGATAAAGGAAAAAGCAGAATTATGATTTTGGCTTTGTGTAAGATAGACACAAACACATAATCTGAAGTCTCTTTGTCTTCCCCAGTTTTTGTAGAATACAGATGAAGATGTACAATTACCAAATTTAATGCATTTGAATACATGTTTATTTTTTGGACATGCTTGGGCTCTCTCTGTATGTAACTGTAACACTTGGCTTTTAGCAAGTTTTTATGCATCAGAAAGCTGCAAAGAAAATAATTCCAAAGTCTTAGTTTCACTTACTATTATTGAAGAGTAATATAGTCAGATCAATCTATTACACAACCTCTGGAAAATCTGTGTGCTATCATAATAGTGAACAGGTACTCTAGCAAGGTGAAATTTAATCAGAATCAGAAAGAGACAGGCAAGGTCACGAGAGAGTAAATATGTCTCAGCCTGCAAGCTGAAGCTGTCACAGGCGAAGCAAATAGGTTTCAGGGAGTAGCAGCGTGGGAGAAGTATCCTGAGACACAGCAGTATTGCTGAAGCAAAGCTCAGGGTATCCTGGACTCCAAAACCAGCTCTATTAAGACCATTGTTGAGGCTTCATTTTCCTGACACCTTACCAACACCCAAGTGGATGAAAACCATGACAACATACTAGAAATAAACATTTAATTTTAAATTCAAAGCTGCAGCTACTGATAAATTTGAAACTTTCTGTAGGTGATCATAACAAAAATATTTGGTTTGCATAGGGCAGAAGGGAGAAAAATTATTTGAGTGTTTACTTACAAAACAGAACGTGTCTTCTGCTCTGAGATATTGGAGTTACTGGGACAAGCTTAAGAACAGTTAAAAGTACTAAAGACTAGAAATTCTGCTCCGTGGTCTTTATTCTGCAGCTAGCTTTCAAAGGTCCACAAATGAGTCTGTGATTATTATTATGGTCTGCATATAATACCTCTGTCAGAACAGTAGTATGATTCCACTTCAGTTTAGTGTGGGCAAAGACCTGCATCTGTATTGGCCCTGGCTGAGCCCCACAGCAGCCCTCACGGTGCTGTGCTTGTGTTGGTAGCTATGAAGGTAGTGATAACACACCAGTGGTTTGGCTGCTGCTGAGCGGTGCCAGCACAGCGTCAGGCCTGGCTCTCCAGCATTCCCCGTGACTCACCAGTAGGCCAGGGGTGGCAAGATCTTGGGAGGCAACATAGCCAGGACAGCTGACCCAAAATGACCAAAGGGATATTCCATACCATATGATGTCTGCTTAGATATAAAAGCTAAGAGAAAAGAGGAGGAAGGCAGGGGGCATTTGTTATTTATTCATTTGTCTTCTGGAGCAACTGCTATGTGTACTGAAGCCCTGCTTCCCAGGAAGTGGCCATACATCACGAGCTGATGGGAAGCAGAGAATAACACCTTTTGTCTTCCTTTGTGTCCATGCATGGCCTTTGCTATTGCTTTATTAAACTGTCTTTATCTTGATGCACAAGTTTTTTCCACCTTATTTTCTCCCTGCTTGTCCTGCTGACAAAGGGAATGATAGAGTGGCTTGGCGGGCACCTGGCATCCAGCCAAGGTCAACCCGCCACAGCACCATATGTAACACCAAAACCAGTTCAATAGAAGAGGACATTTTTCATGCAAACAGACTGGGATTTTGAGCAGAAGACAGTTTTGAGGTGTGTTAATTCCCACTTCATAGGGAATAATAAAGAACGTACACTTATCACTAAGTTAACAAACTTACCACTATCCATGATGATTACTGTTGAGGCAGGGAACTTGCAAATACCAATTCTGTAAACAAAAAAAGAAATATTCTGTTGAGTTTTTGAATTATGATGAGCTCGGAAAAGCTTCTCTCGATTCCCAAATATTGTTACAAATACATCAGTGTTGGAAATTCTGTGATCAACATTAATCCCTCTTTCGAGTTGTACTACTACTGCATGCAGGCTAATTTCAGTAGTATAAGAATGCTATCCAAAAAGAGCTAACACTTGTGAAATGGTGAACGCTTTAACCTTTTTCAAAGCTTTCCATATTTAGAATACGCAAAAATGCTAATATATAGTAGAAGGTGTGTATCATTTTAAACAAATCCACAAGCTCTGTTTTACCTAATTGAATTTGAAAGGCATTACATTCTCCACTGTAATTATTTATACCTCATCTAAGACTTAAATTCACTCTGCAGAGATCGTCAAGTCAACTCATTATCTTTAGTATATGGATCAGAGTTTTTGAGATCAGAATGAACACATGCAAATTCATTGAGAGTCTGCTAGTGATTAAAACAGGATGCCTGCATAAAGTTCAAGGGCAGAACAAGACCTGTGATTTGGCAAAAGAACTTGCAATAGATGAGAGGATCCCAACCTGTCCTACAAGAATTTACATGTACTTTATACCTCATCTTGGAAACAGAATAGACAAGAGATGCTCCCAGTCAAGAAAGTGCCTGAAGCTCATTGCACCAACCAGGGAGAGAGCCAACAAGAACTGCATTTGAAAGCAGCAACAGTAGTTTGAGGGACTGTTTTCAGTTTCTTGGAGTCTTTGATAGTATGGGAAAAGTTAAGGAAACAAAAGCTTTCAGCAAAGTTTAAGAAAGGTACAGCTGTTTACCCAAGTTGGTAGAACACCATGAGGTTAAGGGGTTTTATACTAATAAATTACCTACTCCTAAAGGTTAGCATTATTTCTACTTGTTTAGTTCTACTTCAGAGGCCAGGTTACACATCAAGGTATCGTACCATACTACTGTCCTCCCTTCCCCCTCCATAAACCCAATACCTCACCAAACCTCTCTGTAAAAAAGCACAATGCACAATGGTTGGGCATAGCTGCTGTAACAAAGTGGGAAAGTTAACTCTTCCGGCCTGGCCCACCCAACACTGTAATTCATCATGCAAGAACAGACTGCAGTACTTGTAAGGACTGCTGCCAAAGTGAATGGAGCTCTATAAAGACATCCCAGTCTGCTAACAAAATTGTAGGGTGGGGACAACAAGACATGTGGGATGGAGACTAAACTGATTTTAAACCAAGTTCACCAAATTATCAAGAGCAGCCCTGAGGAGAAAGACATGGGAGTGTTGGTTGATGAGAAGCTCAACGTGGCCTGACAATGTGTGCCTGCGCTCCAGAAAGGCAACCGTACCCTGGGCTGCATCAAAAGAAGCACGGCCAGCAGGTCGAGGGAAGGGATTCTCCCCCTCTGCTCTCATGAGACCCCACCTGGAGTACTGCATTCAGCTGTGGAGCCCCCAACATCAGAAGGACATGGACCTGTTAGGATGACTCCAGAGGAGGGCCAGGAAGATGCTCAGAGGGCTGCAGCACCTCTCCTATGAAGACAGGCTGAGAGAGGTGGGGTTGTTCAGCCTGGAGAAGAGAGGGCTCCGGGGACACCTCACAGCAGCCTCCCAGTGCCTGAAGGGGCTACAGGACTTTTTACAAGGGCATGTAGTGATAGGACAAGGGGAGATGGCTTTGAACTGGAAGAGGGTTGATTTATATTAGCTGTAAGGAAGAGATTCTTCACTGTGAGGGTGGTGAGACAGGGGCACAGGCTGCCCAGAGCAGCTGTGGGTGCCCCATCCCTGGCAGCGCTCCAGGCCAGGCTGGATGGGGCTGTCAGCAACCTGGTCTGGTGGAAGGTGTCCCTGCCCACGGCAGGGGGGTTGGAACTGGATGAACTTTAAGGTCCCTTCCAACCCAAACCATTCTATGGTATCTCTGTAATGGCAAATAAATGTGAATAAACCAGCAGACATTAAAGCACCTTAAATGTCATCACCTTAGCGTTTAGCTTTTCATTACTAAGTATTGTAGGGTAATAGAAACAGAAGGTGTAAAATAATTATTCAGAATATATATAACCTCTTTTAACAGCCTGAATTTTTCCTAGCAGACTACACAAAGACAAAACTGCCTTTGCCACTTGCTGCTTGAATAAAATTAGTGTAATTTTCTGGGTAGTCACATTGTTAAAACCCAAATATTTGTGCTGAAGAAATTGCTAAGCTTTTAATAATTCAGTCTGCAATATTTTACCCTTTTAACAAATAATCTGGGATGTCAACCACAACTATAACAACAACAAAAGGAAAGCAGAACACATGCCCCCCCCCGAGTCACAACTACATGTCTCTGCCTACTGGGAAGTGTGGTGGAAACACAGGGACTAATGTGCCTGCTACATGATGTCTTCTACCAGAAACAGTGTGATACTGCCTAGGCATGCAGTGCTGCCTTGGCATCTGGCCCTGGCTGCTTGGTACAACATGATCTTTGGGAATGAACATCAGAATACTGACATACACAGCTTGGGAAATTGGGAAAAACACATGGTGGAGAAGAAAAAAAAAAACACACAGAAAGAAAAAAATTTACTTTCTTCAGTGGGAATTGAGATAAGTATATTATGAGCTGGTGACAAAATAAAGACCTACTGAATCAGCAAAACAGAAATTACATTTCTCTTTACCCTTCCTTCATTATAAAAGGAACAAGCATGCTCTTCTCCAGGAAACGTCAAATACAGCTTTCCAGTGGCTGTGGTGCAGAAACTTCCTTTCAACAATCTACATTAGATTCTTACAGCAATTACAAGTACTTAAGAGTTCTCTGGAACGAATTATGTCCATTTTCCTACAAACTCTCCTGCTGTCCCTCTCCGTATCTCCCCAAACTTCTTCATTTCCAAGCTCCCACAAAACATACCTAGCTTCCTGGCTATGACACCCAAATACCTACCAGGCAAGAGGTTGATTGATGACACAGACAATGGTTGCCCTACTACTACATGGACATTACACTCACAGAACAGACTCCCACTTGCAGAGGAACCACTTGGGTCTTTGCCCTCCACTTAATTGCCCCTTCCCCTAAAGGGAAGGAGCTTAACTGTATTTTAGTCCTCTACTCTCTAAGTCTTGGTTCAAATTGACTAAATAGTTCAGTGGTTGTTTGGAAGAAGGGATTGAACACAGACTAGTATATAAACCTTTTTTACCTTCATAAACCAGCTAAAAACTGAAGAGGGCTGGCAACACTACAGGGACATTTTGACTTGCTACTGACTCATGTATTCCTCTACGCAACTCTTTAATTTAGTTTCCTGGTTTTAAGTCTTCATGAACCTTACTGAAGACCAGGATAGTCCTGTGGTGTGAGCACAACATTTTTCATATATATACACAAATGCAAGAACAAAAAGACACCCATAGATAGTATCTTACTAGTAACACCAATGTTTATTGTTTCAGGAATCCCTCTTCAAACTATCTTCTGTATCTTACCCCTTCCACATCCTCCAAGAGGTCATACATCACCTTAGATTTGCTTGTGGAAAAAGGGGCAACATGGGGGACAGCATGGGTAACACTACAGCCAAACTAAGTGTCAAATTCTGAGTTCAATGGCAAGCTGATGTACCTGACCAACAACTGATCTTTTCTGACTGCCTACTTGGCGTTCAGTAAAATGGTAGAAAACCAAACAAAACTAAAACAATCAACCGCCCTCTTCTAGTAGAAAACATAATGACTCAATGAGCTCTAAAACATAAGAGGCAGAAAAGGAGATGTACCAACAAGGCCCATGCTACTTACCAGCAATGTGCTCAGCAGTACCAAAGGGCTGTAGCCCTTTTACTGAGGAGAAACAGTTTCAAAGAAAATTTAAGGAACTAATAATGAAGTAACAAATCAAGCTGTACCTTTCTTTCCACAACTAACCTAAATATTTTTTCCTCAGTCCTGAAAGCGCCCAGACCTTACGTGAACTATGTATAAGCACAAAGCATACAATACTTTTTATACACAACTCCAAAGCTGGTAATCATATTCTTAGCAGCGCAGGGTATCCCTTAAATTGGGAAAGTAATTTTACAGTATTAAAAGTTCTTGGCTCAAGACAGTATTTCTGCAAAACTTTGTTGCACTTGTTAAGATAACCATACTTGTTTGACAGGTACACCTATTCTGGGTACATTTCCTGACTACAAGTTTAATGCAAACTCCTGTGCAGCACATGCCATTAAAGGGCACACAAGTCCAAACTGCCTTTGCTATTCTCACTCACTGACTGTCATGTATTCTAGGGAGACAGAACATCAAGAACAAAGCAAGTCCTTAAGGGAAGGGATTACAAAGAGAAGGGAAAATAAGGATAGGGTAAAGCAGCAACAGTATTTTCCCTCACTCATGTTTTCTGTTGCTGCATTAACAGACACTTAAACACTGCAAGGCCTTCATGCTCTCCCCACAAATGGCCAGGGATGGTCATTACAGTACCCAGGCAGGGAAAAGGGAAATGCCTTTTTTTGTTCTGCAATACAACTCTAACAAGGGATACAGGTGTTTAATTTTAGCTTTGTAATCTGTACAATTAATGAGACCACCAGGATGCAATTTACCACAAAGAGCTACACAATTTTTTAATGTTATAAATATTCAGGTTATTCTGAAGCTTTTTATGAAAGCAGGTACCTTCAAGGGACACCAACTAAAACATCATTAGATGTTCAGTCTAAAAATAAACATTCCTTTCCTAGACTCTAGCCCCACACCAGGTGCAATGCAACAACTGAAACACTCCTGTGGGAGGTTTGTTTAGAAGAAAAATGAAAACATTAAATAATTACACAGGAACACAGATGATAGCTATCTGACTGCCGTTTATTCAAAACGTGTTATATGCCTACCTAAAAATTCCAGTCCCACCACATGCATCTTTCACATCCTTGAAAAAAAAAATTACAGAAGACTACAATTTTACTTATTATAACCTGTTTCAAATGACATTTATTCCCAGGAACAGTGCACAAAAGAATTTACATGAATTCTGAACAGGTAGTCCATAGTTTAAGGACATGGGAGAAGCCTGTATTTATTAAGTTTGGTTTCTTGCAACAGCAAGGTTGTCCAGGGAATTTGGGTGGGAATAAAGAGGGATGGAATACTTTCAAAACTACTCAACAAGGTCACAAAAGATTTGTCCTACCTAAGACTACACAGGACAAGGACAAGAGTTAAATAGAGAACTGAAAAAAACCCTCTGCTTCATAGAGGCTATCCAATCATAGCATTACGAAACATTATCATTAATTTTGCAACACTGACATGAAACCACAGACCATTTTACTAAGAGAAATCTGTACTTAGCAGGCTGCCATTACGTCTTAAAACCAATAAAATACAGAATTACTTACAGAGCTAGCACGCCGCGTACAATTCTCGAACACTGCCCTGTTCACAGAGAGAAGCTGGTTCCTCAGGACTGCAGCCAGACAAAACTTAAGCTGGCCGAGACTGAAGTCCAAGCTTCTGCCTCAATTTCATTACCCCTTCATTACTTAGCATTCTTTGTTGTTTTAGAACTGTGACACTATTTGAGCTGGTTATTCTCTGGTTACTTCCAGGCTCCCCTACTTCAAAGAGGGAGTTGCCATAAGCAATCTGTTCCTTCCCCTCCCCTTCAAAACTGAACAAGAACAATCTCCTGATACATGTTCTGGTGGTGAGTAGGCCATCTGGGAGGAGGAGTAATCATCTCCCTTTGGCAAGGGAGGATTTTGGTGGGTTTCATGGTTTTGAAGTGCACGGGGACCCTATGGGGCAGTTCCTGGGAGGCATAACTGAACACTTGTGTAACATCTGTATTGAAACCAGAATTACACAAATCCTCAAGACCATGGCCTTTCTGAGCAGCCTACACAGCAGCATTTCAGACACCTCTGACTTCTTGTAAGCTGCTGTTAAAAGGTATTGCTTTAGGTTAGACAGTATCGCTGTACTTTGGGAATTCAAATTTGGAATATTTCATTTGATAATCCATTAAGCATTGACATAACAGTAACCAATCCTTCTCCTCCTTTTTCATGTGGGAACAGTGAACAATTACATAAAGCCTTTCACAACAGGATGTGTTCTTATCCTGATTTTGTCTGGACACAAAACTAACGATACTGTATTACTTATCCATTCTACTTTCTGTGTTCCTGCTCCCCAATACCTGTTAACTAAATCTGACACTGAGATTTCGTCTTCTGTACTACCATAAGTCTTCCGCAAAAATCAATGACCAAGAAGAACAGAGAAAACCCACTAACGTTCTCCACTGAAGTAAAGACACTGTTTAGCAATTGTAGTGGTATCGCAGGAAGCATGGTGCCTTTGGCAGCTGTAAATCATTATCCATTTTTGTTGGCAGAATGTAGGTAGTCAGAAAGCATACACCATGCTCAAGACCAACCACAGCCTTTGCAAGCTGGTAAGTCAAACAAAAATGAAGAAATGAAAATAGGGAAAGAGCACAGTCACCATGTAAAGGATGTCAGAACAGTCTGGTGATTAGGGTTAGCAACTAGGTCACAAGAATAAGCATGTTAGAGAGGGGAGGAGAACTCAGATTAATAAAGTAGGAAAGGGCAAAAAAGTAACAGAAACAGAAAAACAGCTTCGTTATAGCTCTGGTGCTTGCCGACCTAATTACTGTTTAGTTGTCAGCTTCTAAATCAAACTTAAGTTGTCAACCACTTTGATATTATCTATTCTAACTTAGGCTTGAATGGCTGGACTCTATCTAAAGCAAGTACAGCACTCATGAATAATCACCTCTAAGTGCATTATATTTAACTCTATCCATGACTATACTCGCATTGGCCAGGAATGCAGAGCAATAGCAGTGAGTCTGAAGAACAAAAGCGTTAGTGCTGAGGACACAACTTTAACACACATACCGAGAATTCTACTTTGGGGTAGCTCTAATCCGATCCCTGAGCTGACCGCTGTGCGGCAGTAGGAGTGCAACAGGTATGCTCTTGGAGCGTATCTTCCAGTTTACTTCCATCCAAAAGTAATTCAGTCTGCACGCTTTGAAATGATTCTGCAACACAAATCAAAGCACAGTAGGTGCTGACAGTTGGCAGTTTTGCTTCCAAAGCATAGTCCTAATCGAACCAAAATGCTACTGCACATACGCTCGAGACATACCGTATAGACTACGTTCAAAGTAGTAGAGAAACTGTGAGGAAGGAAGCTCTGGATAAATGATTCCTCAGCAAAGAAACAAAGGTTGTTACAGGGTGACAGTGATTTCCTGTGGAGCTACAAAATTACTTTGACAAAGTGACAAAAACAGAGTTAACATGAGCCTCTCCCTCAAGCAAAAAAACAAACCAAACAAACAAAAAAACCCAACCCAGAAACAAAAAACCTCGCGACAGTGAAACAAATTTCTGAAGCAGTCTGTTTCCTTGTCTCCTGTCTTCAAATGTTGTGTTCTTACTGTGGCAATCAAATACTGCTAATACACATGACACCAAAGGGCCTAATCTAAGACCTAAAAACCTGAAATCACAGAGTGCTTGCTCAGAAACACCAGAAAAAAACCCGTATCTATCTAATTTGGGAACTAGGAGACAACCTAGTTGTCCCTTACTTCCCCCAGAAAACTCCACAAACAAAAAAGCACATTCTCCCCGAACACGCACCCAAAGAATGGAAACCTTGCAATTACAGACTACAAAATTAACATCCAGTTTATGATCACCTTTATCAATATTTTCAGTAACTTCCTCTCAAAAATGTCACCAGCTTTTAAAGAACAGAAAGTCAACACACAATAAGCCACAGAAACTACATTACGATCCTTATGCCTTGCATTTACAGGTGGCTGAAGTTTTAAATAATGCATTGATAAATTCTTGTATTATACTAGCAAAGTGACAGCTGCTTATTCAACAGCAATCACGTATTTTTAAAAAAATGCATAGTAAGATAAACCAATCAATGCACCTGCTAGCTCTTTTCAAGAAAAAAAAAAACCACCCATAAACTGTATCAGAATTGCTATGGACTGTTTTCTTCATAGCATGTTTTCACTCACAGCCTCCCTAAATTTGAAGAAGCTTTGAATGTGCATTCATTTTATTTTCCTCCCCTATTTTGTCCCCGTTTTCATACAAATGAAACGTTTGTATATGTCTTGTAAATTAGGAACAAGCCAACTCTCATTTTGCAGTTCAGACCATCTTCTGATGCCTTACAGACAAATTGAGGAACTTTTACTCAGAAGCTCTCAACTACAGTTGGAAACTGGATTGTACATGGATTAAAAATTACACGCTGCTTTTATTTGAAAAAAAAAAAGAAAAAGAAAGGAAAAAATCCTTTGTGTTTAAATAATCACTGTATAACAAATGACTCAGTTCAGAGAAGGCAGATATTTAGCTGATCTAAGCTGATCATCAGCTGATCACAGTCTGTCTGGCTAAGTTGGTCTTTTGACTATATACCTCGTGACCAGAGGAGAGAAGATAAACACATCACAGTTAAGTATTTTTTCTCGTAACATGAGAAACAGGAAGGTACCTACTGACCTAAGCTGACCTAGATGTAAATAAAAGGACCTGAATTTTTGCATAGTGCCCAAGTTACAGAACTTGGTGCTGTTTAGGACAAAAGTAGAAATAGGTTTAAAAAACAGAAAGGAAATCAATAGATGAGGGAGAGGTAATTAATGTAACATGATTCTCCAGATGTATCCTCTACCCCATATAGTTTCCAATCTACTGATAACCATGACTTCACTGGGGAAGGCTCACTGTCCATGCTCTGCTCTAAGACTCTTCCCTGTATCATCTCCTGCCAGCTGCTGGCACAACACACAATGCCAGGCTGACCTTTTGGTATAGCAGGTCTGACACGTTCTCCAGTATGCTAGAACGGCCAGCCACTTACCTTCCAACAATGCTAAAATGGCTAACCATTTAGCTTCTAACAACCTTCACATTGTTAATACCTAGTTTAGCATATTCTACAGTTTGTGGCCATACATAATTTTCAAGAAGTTTCAATCATTTGCTAGAAGTTCAGGAGCCATCTGACCTTCAGATTTTAGTATACACAATTTTTCAAAGAAAGTATACACATACAAGACACCACATACACCTTTTCTTTTCATACTGGCTATGAAAGGTGGGAAGCAGTCCAGTGCCCAGTATGGATGAATAACTATATCTAGTTCCTCTCCAAAGTGTTTTAAAATTGGATTAGGACCAGAGGAGTAAGTACTAGCACATAACATAGAATTGATAGATGGCAAGTGGTCTCTTTCATGAATTCTACTCACTGTCTACAATCCCCCTTTTTCATTCGGCTCTGGATCTCCCCTCTGCTCCCAAATCAAAACACCAAAACACTCACCATAAGTAGAAAGTACACTGTAACAGTGCTGTCTGCCTTTTGAAAGTATTTATGGGTCAGGTAAGGGAGGGGAAAAAACAAAAGGAAAAAAGAAAAAAAAAAGAAAGAGTACTACTTTTACTTTAGGTTAGACCTCTCTAGGCACGAGACAGATGGGCCAAGCAACAGTACCTGGGCACAATCCATTCACAAGAACATAATTTCATTGCAGGTACAGTGTTTGTCCACTCTGAAAAGATCACAAGATCAAAGCTAAAAATACGCTGATTTTCCTGCTTTGAAACTCTTACAGGTATTTTCTTCCCCAACACACCTTACAAAGCAAAAACATGACCCAAATGTCACCAATAATACCTTTATGGATCTTCCAATAACACAAACTGGCTGTACAAAATCCAGCCTCCACTGTTTCAGTCTGTATTGGGTAATTTAAGGCTCCCCTTTTCACAGAAAAAAAATAATGACCTGACAGTTCTATACATTTGAAAAAGATCATCCTCAACTCACTGAAGTCTTTCTTGAAATTGTTACAATATTGTGAAGTGTAGAGAGCAATAGTTATTAAAAAAAATATATATATCAAATCAGTTTCCCTCTAAACTACCAGTGTTTTTCAAGCAACTATTATCCCCAAAATATTCTAGATCTCAGAATGTGCATTTTTGTAACCAAAAGAAACCTGGATAATTTCACATTGGCATCTTTGTTTTGCATGCAATAATTTTATAACAAACATAAGCCTATTACTTCATAAAGTTTATTTAGCTTTTCTGTGATGAGGCAAAGGTGAGGCAAATATTCTGCTCTGCACAGAAACTGGAGTTAGCCCTTGTTTGGGAAGCCAATGACTTACACCTCATTTAATTTAGAAAAATTAGTCAGAAAACAGTAAGAAGTAATTTCTTTGTGAAGTGCTAAACAAAGCTAGAGAAATGTGCAAACAAATCCTTCTCTTCCAAATATTTACGCGTTGTCAGCATGTTTTAATACAAGTTTCCACCCTGCCTGTTCTTCCCTGAAGCAAGGCACGTGACAGCATTTCAGAGCATGTTTTAATGGGATTTTCCAGTCAACCAAAAATCAAATTGCACAGAAGTGACAGAAGAGTCATAAATATGTATTTCATCTTATTGAATTATATGGTAACTAGGTAAAAGATAATGAGGCACAACCTCTTCAAAGATTTTTAGGAAGTTTTCTGTTACACTGGGAAACTGCATAAAGAGTGCAGAAAAGAGCATAGAGAAAGATGTACGCCACCAGAATCCCCAGAAGAGCTGCAGTCATACTCCTTAGTAAAACAGAAGGGTAAACAGCCCTACAAACAAGGAAAAAAAACACCCAAGATTTTTTAAAAATACTGCTATTTCCCTCTCTCAACACCCATGCTCATCTTCCCCTCGCATCAGCTTTACCCAAATTTCCAAATACATTAAGATGCACTCATTATGGCTGCCTTTTACAGCATTACACTTGATTTTTTCTAAGTAGGAATTGAACAAACTTATGCAGAAAAGTACTCCAGCTGATCTGTATGTTTGCAGTATAGTAAAACATGATGTTCTGGCTTCAGCCTTAAAGAGGAATCAAGGAATTTCTCATTCCTTCCCACCACCACTACGCACCCTTTACTGGGCATTAGAACCCCTGATGTGGGCTGACGGGAGTTCTGAGCTCTGCACTACAATTTCACACCCCTCCCGCTGACATCAATCTCCTGCCCTACCCCTTTGCTCTCGAATCCAACAATTTTACTCATCGGTCCCTTCTAACCAACTACTACAGAACAGCAGAAGCCTTAAATTCATGGAAGTTTTCCTAAAGAAAGCACACTAGTATACAGGATGGAGGCATTCTGAACATTGTAACATGAGAAAAAACTGGAAGACAAATTAATGTCTAATTAAAATGTGTCATTTCTGAAGCAATAATTACCACAATAAAGCTTTAAGTTACAGCTTGTAACTGATCAATCACACAGCATAAATCCATATGAAAAGAAGCTGCACGAGTTTCAGCAGTCACAAAACTACCAGTATAAACACATACTTATGAAGTTTTCCACAATTTACAGCACTGTGAAAACACTAGATAATCTGTTCTGCCTGTGAGTAGGAAGCACAAAAAACTATGTCACAAAACAATTCAGAAGGATTTAAGCTTTAGAAATCAGTTTTAAAAGATCCAAGGCAAGAAAAATTTTACATATATTGAGTTCCTAACACTGACGTGCCAAATTAATGTGTCAAATTCATGTGCAATTAATTGTAACTGAAGATATAATTTATCTTAGTTGTGTCAAAAGCATACACAGAATTAAAATAAAGTTATTTTTTGAAAACTTCATTCACATCTGAAAGATCCTCTACAGGATCTAACATGGCTAAGATGGGAACAATTTAAAAGATTTAAAGGGTGTCCCTTACCCCCCGGAATGCAGCACCTCAAGAATGTGAAAGAGGAGAGGCATCTTCCAATACAAACACAGATATCACTGATACTTTT
The DNA here is from genome assembly GCF_023638135.1 of Falco biarmicus. Taxonomy (NCBI): domain Eukaryota; kingdom Metazoa; phylum Chordata; class Aves; order Falconiformes; family Falconidae; genus Falco; species Falco biarmicus. The sequence goes on from NC_079289.1 coordinate 84,164,253, forward strand.
TAAATCTGGTAATTCTGTTGTATTCATTTATATATTAATACATTGCAGAAGTCATTGGAGAACCTTCCTAGACATGCTGTCCACCAACAGGTGTATCTCTACCTTTTATATTTCTGGTATAGATCACTTCATCCCCACAAAATATTCACAGAACCATATTGCAGCCCAGGTTGGGGGAACCTTAAAAGATTGTCTGGTCCAACTTTTCATGGGAAAGGGAGCCCAGATGAGGTTATCTAGCACGCTGTCCATTCACATCACGAAAACCCTCCAGTGATGGGGACTTCACCATGTCCCTGCAGGGGTTGTTCCATTGAATGACTGTTCCCACTGTAAAAAAATGTATTTCTTACATTGAGATGAAAACTTTGATCAAACCTTTGCCAAGAGTTCCTAAAGAATGGTCACAGTGAAAGTGCTTTGATATTTCAGTTTTTCTGAGATAACTGCAGATCTGATGATCTTGCAGTTGGGCACAAGTTTACGGTTCATCTTAAGTGTCCTCTCCATAAAAGGTGAGTTTGTTCACCTTTCTTCTGAGTTTGATCCCAAGATCTGTTCACCAGGTTCTTGGCCCTCTTGAGGGACTTCCTCATACCTTCCCCCTTGAGCAGTTTGCTGCTGTTCTTCAAAGAAGCCAGCAGAAAAAGATACTGATACGCTGCTGCTTCACTGGTAGTTTCAGTCAGCACTTAAAGCAATCCCAGCTAAAGCTGCTGTCTGAGTCCGAGTAGGTAGGTAGTCCCTCACACACAGCCACGTAGTCCCACTCCCTCCCTTGAGGCAATACAAGGTCTGGCTGGTAGCTCCCAAGGCCAGCCAGAGGTAGCCCAGTGGAAAGCCTTTTGTGTGCGTGTGTCAGTATGCTTGTTTTAGTTTGACTGGTTTAATTTTAAAACAAATCAGCTTCCCGGTTCATTGACTGCACAGCATTAAGTGTGCTAGTGCCAGCACAAGGGAACAGTCAAAATGCAAAACCTAGCAAGGATGGAGGGGAAAAGCAGGAACTCTTGCTTTCAGCCAGCAGGACAAGCTTACATCAGTTAAGCTGCTTTCAAAGCCACACACTCAAGAAGCCATGACTTTACTTTGCTGCTGCCCACAGCTCTGATAACCAATAGTAGCAAACAGAAAGTAGTACAGTGAGTCCATTTCATTACTGGTACTCGGAACTGCTCAGCAGTAGTGAAATAAAACATCACGAGCTGTGCTAATTTCAGCTGCCACAGGGGAAATCTACAGGAAGACAGGCAAGAGAGTTAGCTAATAATTCTGCTATTGAGACTTCATTCAACCCTTCCCCATAGCCACAAGAATGAAGACCAGGGACAGAAAGATGAACAGAAAATTGCTTATCCTCCCAGCTTTATTTAGCAAATAGTTTGAAGAGTAATACTCTGCCGATAAAAGCTGGAGAATACACACAACGTCAGTAAATATCACACTGATAAACCTGGAGGCACAGGCAGGTGCAAAAGTTCTCATCTGATGAAGTCACTGTTTCTGAATTTTCCTGGTAGCATTCCCCTAAACTGCCTTACACCAGCGAGCTAACAAATTCACACTTTTTGAGCCAAAAAGGAATCTTTCTTCTATGCCTAGTAGCAAACATTTACCTAGTAGTAAATGGCTGTATTTAGTTTAGACAGGTATATTAAACAGTTAATTTAGCAATATGGATTTAATAAGGAATCACTGTAAAGTGACTCTTGAAACCAGTCTGTGGCATTCATTCTTATACTACAGGAAAATAATGAGTTCAGCAAAACAGGACCATCCAGAATTACAGCAATAGAGTATAACAACTTGGCATAAACAAAAAAAATCTTACCTACCCTAGAGTCTTGGCAAACATAGAAGTTCTGCAGTTTTAGGCAACAAAATGAATACTTCACCAGGATTAAGAAGTTTTATCTGCGATGAACTATTCCAACACTAACTCTCACACAGTCTCTTTCTGGAATTCAGTCTCACTTCATCTGACCACTGTTGGAGTAATCATATTGGTGCAGACTGAGCATTACATTGAAAATCTGAAAGTATGTTGAACGGCTGATCTTAAAACGAGATGCCAACTTTCAAAAGTCATTTCAGAAGCAACATGAGAAGTTGATTCAAACGCTTTGAAAGTAACACTCCACTGAGTAGGTACACAGCACAATGTAATGTGTAAAATGAGAGCAATCGATCTCAGACTTTCAAGGTGCAATTGCAGGATAGTCTGTTTCTCCCCCATGGTAAAGACACCTACTTTAAAAAAAAAAAAAATTAATTACACAAAGCAGCATTCTTAGTTTGAAAACAGGTAACACTTCTTGTGCTACTATATTGTCCAGGAGTCTTAGCTAGCCCTGAATGCTAACTCCTATATGTTGGGCTGTGCAAATATGTTTTTTTGTCTGAACTTACACATCTGAACAGATGCCAAACTTTTATAAAATGTGAAAGATATTTTACATAATTATTATCTATCATTAAAAATAAGTGACAGCTTGAAATACACATAAAATAGCTTTCAACAAGTGTGTTTCCTTAGAAAGCCAAAACATACGGTGTGATTTTAGGTAGTTAGTATGGAATTTCTTTAACTTCCAGTATGAAGACAGGCTTTACTTTTGAAACGTAGCTATTTTAATAATAGTATTCAGCAACCTTGATTAAAACACAGATCACTTGATAATCAGTACCATCAAAACTGTTGGCAATAAGAGAATGGGCTAAGCATATTTCAGACCTCACAAATGTATATCAAGTTTTACTTAACTTTATCAGTACTTTATCTGTACTTTATCAGTACAGAAAACAAAGGTAAACAAGGAAAGGGCTGGGTATGGTCCGATTAGATTTCAAAAGGTCCAACAGTTACTGACATCTGAACTCAAACAAAAATAGCTAGCCTGAGAACGGATATTAGACATTAGGTCATTTAATCTACTCCCTTGTCAGTTCTGTATTGTTCTCTACTGAGCATTGCAAGTGCTTTTGTTTATAATGTGGAAGAGGAGAGGAAGCAAAGGATGGGGACGGGGGGAGAAAGTAGATTGTCTTTGGAAGCTGAAGAAAAAAACCCCAAAACCAAACATTAAAGAAACACGAGCCAGAGAAAGACAGCATCCTGGAAACACAGCTGATAGGAATTCATGAAAGCGCAAGACAAAAAGCAGCAGAGAAGTTCAGAACTGAGCAGAGAAACCGGAAGCAACAGCTCTCAACAGGACAGTGCACAAAAATAAAATTCTTGCCTATAGGAATCTGGTGTCATTTGTTGAATAAATGGGAAGAAACGAAGCATATAAGATTTATGGGATTAATGGAAGAGGGAAGTGGAGGGGCAAAATAGCTTAGGTTTTTCCCAGTACTCATACTGGGGGTAAGTGGTACCAACCACATCTCTTGTTCTGCTCATCCAGCTGCTTATAAGATCCAGGTAAGAGTCAAAAGTCAGACAGATTTATTTTTTTTTCCCAACTTGATTAATTCCATGATCCACATCACTAGATGGATATGTAAATGCTTACGCTATCACAAGTGAGTGAAGTCACAGAAACAGGCAGGACAAAATAATGGACAAGAGCATCATAGGAAGAGGGAGCTGTTTAAAATGACACGGCAAACCAAAACGGTTCGCAATCCTGTGGCCTAAAATAAGTTAGCACTGTCCTGAAGTGCATTTTATCCCTGCTTTTGCCACAGAATTGGTTCACGACTCTAGATAAATTATTTCAAAATACTGTTTCAAAGTGGACACTAAGTACATGCATTTTATTTTAGGTGTGCCTCTCCCAAAATGTGAGTGCTTGATTTGCACTTTTAGCATAAACTTAGACCAGATAGTCAATTTATTTGCACCTCTGCACTTAATATAAATCAGGACACTGAACTCAACACCCTGAAAAAAACCCCTATAACCTACCTGAACCAAATTTGATCTCCATAGTTTTATCTTTTATTCTTCATGTGGATTGGAAGGATGATTATTTCTTTGTCTTAGGAGAGCTCTCTCAGTTAAGGGGTGTCTCTGTGCGTGTGTTTGACAAGCACCAAGATATTAAAGTAATAAAACACAACAGAGGACACAAATTTATAATTCCATAGTCAAAGTAGAATTGGAACACAGATTGAGTCACGTTCAGAAAATAAGTCTTAATGTCACACAGCCAAAATAAAGAGAATAAGACCAAAATACTTCATCTCTTTAATATCTTGAGTATAGCAGGACTTTTTTATGCAACAAGGACGTTACTACTTAACAGAAACTGTAGCTCAACCTAAATGTATGAAGAGGCTGAATTAAAGCTAACTAAAAAAAAAAATCAGTCTCTTCTTCATTTGTGAGTGCTTGTGGAAATGACAATATAAGTATAGTTACTCTGCGTGTAACTATCCACTTCTAACAAAAGAAAACTGATGCCACCATATTAGAATCTCAACACGTGTCCGTGTTGTAACCAGATGCAATGCTTTGCAATTTCACCTTATACATTATCTTGCAGCACTAGTTGGATGCGGATTTCTGGATGAACTTGCATGAGAAAGGGATAATTCATATTTTGCCTGGTGATTTCCTGATATTAGCTAATTCCAAGAAAACAGAAATACTCAGGAATCCCAGGCTCTATCCTAATCTGTTTTGGAAAGCAAAATGTTCTTGTCTAAAAGGGAATGAAGTGAGATGGCTGAACAGATGAGTAAAATGTCTCACTCCGTTTCTGCGCAGTACTTCCGCAAAGGAAATCTCCATCCCCTCTTTTCTGGCTTCTAGTCTCACTCCCCGCTTCACCAAGAATTATTGCAAACTCACCCTTACTGGATATGTCTACTCAGACTGCTAGTCACTTCCCACACTTGTAAATCTCCCCCACAACCGCTTTATCAATGGCACTCCCTCTGTTCAACACAAGACCCAGAATGAGCAATGCTGCAGTTGCACAATCCCTTTACACAGGTGTGTGCGTGCCTATGTGTATACACACGGAAAAAAACCCAGTGCTTTTACATACACACCTCTTCATTTATATACCAAAAAGATACAATTCTTTCCCTCCCCATCACACATCTTTCTTGAGCTAGCAAAGGCATCCCTATGGCAATGCAGAGAACCAGACGTGAGTATTAACTAGGTTAATCAGAAAAAATGTTTAAAAGATTAGTGTGAATCAGTGGGTAATACTCTGTGCCACTTTACCCCACTGCTGTATAAACAACAGTGCCAGCACGGGGAGAAGACGGTACAGAAGGTAGTAACAAGCAGCAAGGCTGCAAAGAAAGCACAACTAGTTATTTTTTCTGTGCCAGCCTATAATAATAATAAATTTGAAATGCTGATTTTAATCTAGAGCATAACTGTCGCTCTTCTCTCCCCAGACTTATTTATGACAATGAGGTTATGAAAACTTGAGATTCTTTCAGGTGTCCTCATTTGCTTATAGTCCTCCCTTCACTCACTGGCTCCATTCCTCTTCATTTTGTTCCCAACAAAGCTAGCCACTGCTTGCTCTTTCACCCCTCACCCAATGTACCATGCAATCCCAGCTTCAACTGCGATGACACTGAGGCTCCCTGCACCCCTCCTCTTCCCGGCGGATATGAATAAATTGTTCCCTTGTCAGCATTAAGCCTAGAAGAAGTCCATCCGTGAAGAATCAGGCTCACAGCCCCAATACACCTACCCACACTCAGCACCCTAAAGCTTCAGCTGCAGCAACTGCCCCGGCTACTGCAGATCTGATAGTCTGTGGGTGACGCTGCCAAAAGTGAAAAAAGTTCTAACAGGAATATAAAAGCCTCAGATGGTTGTGGTGTTACCTTGCGGGTTTGTGTTTGGTGGTGGTGCTTCTTAAAACTTAAGAGAAAAAATTATTAGCTGCCCATTTTGGAGACAACCACTAACCTCTTTCAAAGAGGAAACTCGGCAGCGCTTTTCCTTTGTTAAACACAGCCAAACCGTTTTCTTCCCTGGCTGAACTGCAAACGGCACCGAGCCCTTGGCAGAAGTTTCGGGGGCGGCGGGGCCGGGAACGCTTCGCCCTGTCGCCGCTCCCGGGCCGGGCCGCCCCGCCGCGCGCAGCCCCGCGCGGGACCCGGCCGCACGCGCACCCGGCCCGGCAGCGCCGCGTGCCGCCCGCCCCCCGCGCGCCCCTCACGCGGCCGCTCCCCCGGCAGCCCCTCCCCTGCCCGGGGCACCCGCGGACCCCCGCCCGGGGCGGGGGGGGGGGGGGCAGCCCCCGTCCCTGCGGGTGCTCCCCCAGGTGGGCGAGAAGGCGCCGCCTGCCAGTCCCGGCCCCCACCCCGCGGCGCGGCCGCCCGCTCCGCTCCCGGACACCCCGGCCCGGTCCGCTCTCCGCCGCCGGCCGCGCGGCGCCCCTCCGCCCAGCCCAGCCCAGCCCGCGGGACGTGGCAGGAGCCCCCACGGCGGCGAAGCGCCGCCCGCCCGCGCTGCTCCGCACTCACCGGCTGCCGCCCGAGCGGGGATCCGCCGAGAGACGGTGTGCGGGCGGCGGGGTGGCCGAGTGCCGCCGGCCCCGCGCTGCCGCCGCCCCGCTCGCTGTCCCCCAGCTCCGGTGCGTGCTCCGTGCAGCCGGCGCATGCGCCGCGGGCAGCTCCCCGCGCCGGCCGCCAGGGGCCGCGAGCGGAGGGCGCCCGCCAGGCGGGGCGAGCCCGGCAGCCGCCCGCGCCCCGGGAGCTGCGCGCCCGCCGCCGCCCCCGGGCCCCCGCCGCCCCCCTGCCGTGCCGTGCCGTGCCGTGCCGTGCCGTGCCGTGCCGTGCCGTGCCGTGCCGTGCCGTGCCGTGCCGTGCCGTGCCGTCGGCCCAGGCCCTTTCCCGAGCGGCCCCGGGGGTCTGCGGCCCCGCCGCCGCCCCCGCTGGTGACCCCCCTCGGCAGTCGACAGGGGCCCGGCGGACCCCGCAGACGGCGCCGCCGCCGCGGCCCCCCCGCTGCCTGGCCGAAACGCTCCACAGGCGCTTCCAGCCCTAAAGTTTGTATCAGTCTGTATGTATAGATACGCGCAGCCTTTCCGCGTGGTAGGGAAGTCACTTATAAATCTTTTTTTTCCCCGTGACAATTGTCACCCTTGATGGAGAGCTAAAAATGATGCGAAAAGCTCTGATGTTCCCCCTCGCTGTGTCCCCAGGGTCCTGCGCGGGCCCTGGGTCTTGTGTCCCGCAGGCCTGGGCCTTTGGGTGCGCTCGGATTGCACCCCCCGCCAGACGCATTTCAGGAGCCCTAAAACCTCATCTTCCACATTAAAAGTCAAGGATAGGTTCATTTCTTTGCACTGCCTAGAATTGGTACTAACTAACTTTTGGTCCTTCATCTGAAACTGCGGGGATTTTTAGCGTAATTTTTTTGTTGCGTGAGTAATACCTTCATTTTCGCCTCCCGGATTTTTAATGGATGTGTACAGAAAGAGGGTAAAGCTGCTTAGAAAATTCGTATCAAATTAACAATCCCTACCTGACTTCAGAGGTGCTGTTGTCAGTGGTGCAGTGGCCTGGTTATAAATGATTTAGGAATGATTCACAAAAAGAACAGCTTGGCTTGCCAGAAAAGAGATTGAGGTCTGAATGGCATAGAGTGTAAAATACCATTTATTCCGTCAAAATGGAAGTGAAACCCCCTATAAATACCTAGTGTTTTTTTGAAATTTACATTGCTGCTGCCCTCATATTCATTGCTCTGTGGCTTCAATTTTTAGTGGATTACTAGTCTGTATACCTGTACTATTTACTTCTAATTTATATTAACAGACAACTGAAAATCAGCAGAAAAAGGAATGAGGTAATAGTACAGTCACAGAGACATTTAGGGAACAGAAAGACGAGACACAGTTTGCAATAGTTCAGACATGTCTCAGCTTCTTTAATGTCTCTTGACCTATAATTAAAAGTTAATGTTTTTGTATATGTCAACCGAGACCTGACTCTGAAACCATCAGCATTTAAACAAAAGAAATTGCATTAATATGTCTGACAGTACTTTGACACAATTACCTAGAAATTCAAATCCCTTGAATCAATGGGAGACAAAATACCTCTGCTCTTTGAAAGCTGGATGGGGCCCTGATAATGAATGGCCATTACTAAGTCCTATATAAATTTCATATGTAGTTGAATCAATCAGGGTCACGATCCCGTTTAAGGAGAGAGAGGAAGATAAGGTAGTTGATAATTGTTAACATTATTATCATACGTAATATACCTTTCCTAGTTCAGTTTTCTGTTTCTGAGTCTTTAGTACCCTCCACTGGTGTTTCTTACAAGCTTTTCTAAATAAAACAGACTTTACTCCGCAGAGCATAGTCTTTCCAATGTTTTGAACTGATACTCAAAACTACTCTGCAGAATTAGTTCCAGTTGGATATTAAAAAGTATTTCAATAAAGCCCTCAATGTTATCCATCCATTCATGTCTGTGAAGGAGAAAATTGTATCAAAAAAAGAATGGTTCAGCTAAACAGAAAATTTAACATTGTCCATATAATTAGGTTTTCATTTATTTGTTTAAAGCATTGATTTTTATAAACTCAAGACTATAGGTCAAAAATCCTAGAGGGAGGAGAAAAGGGGCTTTGAAAATTATAATAATTGTATTATGTTCTCTATAATACAACACCATTAGCAGTGTAACACTCTGATACATGAAAGGCTGGGAAGGCGACACACACACTGTACAAGCAAAGGCTGTGTATAGAGAAGAAAAAAAGAATGTCCCAGATAATTTTCATGTTTCATTTTGTCTTATGTTTGTCACAGTAAGATGTATATTTAGTGAACATGGATTCTTATACACTTACGGTGGTTTTTTTACCTTTTCCACTTGGAAAAGTTGTAAACAAACTTGTTTGATCTCTTGACAAATATCACCTTTGTAAGTGACATACACTTTCAGCCATCTGCAGAGACAAAAGAGGTTATTCCTGAGTCATTTCTGAAGTCCAGGAATCCCTGGTTGCAATAATTACCTTGGGGTATGAGCAATTTTCATGAACTACAACAATCACCAGGCATTTTAGTTTGTTCTGAACACTAAGGTGTGCTGAGATGGTTTCATTGCTGGAAATAAATAAAATTGTTTTAAAGTTACTTCAAGTTGTTTCAGTTGCCCCCCATTTGCAGCCAAAGTAGTAAAATATTTGCCAAGAGAACACTGACATGTTAAGGACTGCCCAAGTGGCATGACAAAAACCATGATTTTCAAATGCTGAGAGTCGGATTTTTCAAGGAATGTTTTAAGTTTTGCTGATAGCAATTCAAAACTGAAACTGAAAATATGAAATTTTATATCCAGTGTTGACAGATTTTTTACCTCAATTTCTCTTTCCAAAATAAAAGTGTACTTTTTTGCATCAAATAAGTTGTATCAGTGAAAAAAACACTATGATTGATTATGTTGATTATACTTTTTAGGACTAGAAAAATATCTTCAGTGTTATGAAGAAATTCAGAGAAGACGTAAATACATTTAGAAAAAAGGTACATTTTAGATTACGGTATTGCAATTGCTTTTGAAATACAGATAACTTTATATTCTATTTACAGTTTCGTCTGAATCATCAGAATGTCTTTTCTTGAATTTTAGACAAATAATTCACTAATCTAATGATTTATTTATTTTCTAAAATGAAACTATATTTTGTAATTCAATGTACAGATACCAGTTAGGCTTAAACACAATAAAAGTAAAAGGGCATTTTCTGACTCAGCTGCAACTTTAAAAATATTTTACAAAATAAATTATAGGAAAGGTACAAATTTTAGAATCTGTCTGTATCTTAGACTAGAGTGTTTTTCAGAATAATGGACTCAAGTACTAAAATAATACCACTTGGAATTTCCATGGCATGAACAAAAAATAGTGGCAAACTCCATTAGGTTGCTTGAGAGAGTAAGATGCTTTCCTTGGGATGGTCTCATCTGACCTTTTGCATTTTCTTGTAGGCGATTTGGACTAATTTTCATGGAAAATGCTGAATTTCTCTTCCTGCCAGCCACAGCCTAATGCAGGTACTGCTGATGCTATTGTCCCGGTTGGTAAGTGAGATTGGGAATATCTAGTGGCTCATTCTGGCCCTCTCACAAGACAGCAGCAGAGGCAGTCCGCTCTCCTCATCTCAGCCTCTTCCCTTCTACTGTGTGAAGCAGCAGCTGTTCTGGGTGCTTCTTCCTGTCCTTTCCCCATAGTTGGCTGTAACATGGAAATTGTTTGGCAAATAGGTGTCATTGGTGGCAAATAGGTGTCATTGTTAGACTGCAGCATTTGGAGTTCTGAATGTATGTATGGCTGAGTCATGAAACTTGGATTTGAGTCCTAATCCCAATGCTGCCAAGGCTGGCCTGTTCTGAATCTCGAGCTCAACATTTTCTTTGGTGTCTTGACACCTGATTCTAGTGCCATGATGCCTAATGACAAAGCGCTTTCCAGGGGTCCCCATTCTCTGTTATTCCCATCAACATCCGTCTGTTTTCTTCCAAATACATAACCATCAAAATGGCAAACTGTGATACTTCTCAATTATGAGATCAGAGGTGAGAGCTCCTGTGTCCACACACACCTCTGAAAATTGTTTGTGGGGAACTGCCCAGGTCATCCATGCACCTCTGACGTGCCCCATGAGCATCATGCAGACCTCTCTGGAAGTCTGGAAAGAGATGTGCACCATGTGAAGAAAAGAGAAGTCAAAGGCATATGTGTAGGCAAGGCCTGAGAAAAAGCACCAGAGAGTTTTCAGCAGAAAGTACAGGGCCGTGTTGCTACTACCTCCTAAATTACCTGTGGGAATGCTGAACAAGTTCAGCAATTTCTGTGGAAGCTCAGATTCATTAGGGGGCAGGTGAATGTGAAAGAAAGTACAGCTGAAGTACAGTTCTTGTGGTGGAAGGCTGCTTGGAATGTAGAAGACAGCAAAATAATGAAAAGTAGACTTGCAGGGCAGAGAGAGACATGAAATCTGACCCAGAAACCGTTGTGGAGAAAGGAGAAGCTCTGACAATTATTAAATTAATCTGTAAAGAATGAAGGAAACTCCCAGCCAGGTACAAGCTATGTGGATGCCTGGAATTCAATGATTTCCCTACCGGTTAGCTGGACGATGGAGACAGGCACACACCATTGTAGGTTAAGTCTTCAAGAGTTGTGAATTTACATCTGCCTTTCTTTGGAAGGCAGGGAGTTTTTCTGTAATAATTTACGAATGCTTGCCACAGTTTGTTTGATTATGTAGTATTCAACCATATCTATTCAACTTAATGGGAGGTGGTTGGGTAGTAACCAGGAAAGGCAATAGATGGAAAAAATTATTTATAAGGGATAGGAGACAATATTTAACTTCATAATTATACAGTACTTTCTTCCTTGATTCCAGATGCATTGCACAGTTTGTTTGTAAAGGCTTAGAGCCAAAAGCTCAAAAGGGCAACGAAAAAGTTAAAGACGAGTCTGTGAACAGAGGACAAGAAATGTCACAGCCATCTCTGAAAAGAGCAAGCTGTCGTTGAGCCTTGCTGAAAAAAAGTGGAGGCAAAAAAGCAGACTGATCCTTAAGTAGAACTAATTGTGGAATCTTACAGTTAGGCAGAGTTTCTCCTCAGAAATTAATCAATTTTTAAGGATATAGTTTAATAAAATTTCAATTAGGAGAGGTGTCTTTTTTCCAGGGTTGAATTTCCAGACAGCAAGAGACCCATTAGTACAGGTAATAGATTGGCTGTGTGGGTACTTTCCTTGGATTTTTGAAAACAAATTCAAATCCCTGCTCTTCTTCTTCCCATACATGAGGTGGGGAAATATTTAGGTCCCACTTCTTAGAGATTTGTCACTTTATATAAATAATGAAGTATTCACCAAAACAGTAGTAGTAAACCCTCCTGAAGTTCCTAACTTCCTGTTAAGCTGAATGACCCCCAGTTTTCATGAAAAAGTCTTAAAACTCTTTTTTCCCCCCATCTTCTGCTGCAGTATAGGAATAGTTTTGATGTTTTATGTAATATCTGCTTTCATTTCTAAAAAGTCAACAGTCATTTGATTTTAAAAAGATTGTCGTAGGCAATTACACAATGGCTTCTAAATCCAGGGTACCTTCAGGAGGTCCACTCCCAAGTCCTGAAGAAAAGTGAAAATCCAGCCAGACCTTTCTGGGGTGAATATCGTTATCATGCAGCCCAGGAGCAGGACAAGGAGTGGGAGAAACAAGCATTCCAGCTGAAGGGAGATGGAAATCCAAAATGTGTTGCAGTAAAAGGACTGACAGGACTTAAAAAAATGGAAGGAAGCAGTTGTGACTAGCACAATAACTGTGATACTGTACTGTTTTCTAGAAAAATATAGTATATACCATAAATTTAGGCACAGCATACACATATAAAGAAAGTGTGCCTTAGAAAGTCTTTTTAATATGTATAACATGATACAAGTAAAGATACTTTTAAATACAGAACTTCTTTGAAACGAGTGAAGGAGAAATATATAAAGTATCATTTACTGCCAAGAATAGTGCAGGTGTATTATGAGTGTTGTCTTTCAAAGTCACATATTAAGTTTTCCTGTTTATGCTGTGCATTGTGTTTGCACAGCTAAATTGTACCTTGCACTAGAGCATTTCTCTGGAAGTCACGCTTTCACATAAATGTAACTGGTTTATTATCTCTTTGTCATCAAACAAAGCAAACAAAGGTAAACCCAAGAGGTTTCTAAAGTGCTGAGTCGCACACAGATCTCATGTCCTCATTACTCAATATTTCCTGCTCCGTGACTTTTTCTTCTCTCCTGGCAAATGACAAATTTCAGCACCGAAGGGGCTAGTCTGATAACAAGAAAACACTGCAAATATTTTCTCCTCCTTTTATCCCTTCATCTTGTTTTGCCATCTAGCTTTGAAATTTCTGATGGCACAAAGAAGCAGTAACTGCTGTGGGGAACCACGCAACATTTTCCAGCATATTAATCCATTTCTCCCTTCCAGTCTCTCTGCCTTGAGATCTTGGACTGGAGCAGTATTCCCCTCAGCCATGTAGGGCTAGATCAGCTTCTCTTTAGGGCCCACTAAAGCTGCCTCTTAATCAGTCAGGGGAGCTGGTCTGTAATGGCAGCGTTGATGAGTGATGTTCCCGAGGAGCTAAGCACGTTGCCTTGCAGTGACACCTAACCCTGCTTCTGCGCTGAAGCGCTGCCTCGCCAAACCTCCACACCAGCAAGCAGGCTTCACTAAGCAGCTGCTCTCTGCATTATGTGAATTTACACCACATTAATGAATTATACACTCTTGCGCTATTTTTGAGTGCGTTTAAAGATCAACTCAATTCAAATATTTTAGATTCTTTTATAATCCTTTATTGTTTCAGGACAGTGACATTGGAATGTTTAGTGTTCTGAATGACTGACTGCTCACATTTAACTGGCTTTGTGCTTTCAGAAATTAATTTATGATTTGCTACAGTCCCTTCCCAAACACTGACAGGGTTTGATGCATGTTCTGCTTGTATTGTGATTGTTTAGAAAGCACCATTTTGCATCTGTGAAGTTATTTACGTGACTCACTGTAGATCACACAAGTGTGTTATTGATCAAAGCCAAATATATTGCAAAGTAAATGCAAATGTATTTCTATTCTATAACCTGCAGTAAGGAGAGCAGGCTGAAAATAAGACCATACCACTGTTTTTATAATGTATATTTTAGTTTCATTGGTGGCCTCCGTGTGACCTATGAAAGTGCCATAATTACTTTTCTCATCCTGAGTATTTCTGTATCTTGTAATTTCTTCTGTGGTGTTGAAACAAAGAGGAAAAGAAAAAGAAAAAAATAAAGGGAAATATTTAAATACAATCTGGGTGCTTTATCTGTGCAGTTCTTCCCTACACATTAGCAACCACAAAACCCCCAGCATTGTATGACACACATCTGCAAGTTATTTAAGACAGTAGTAAACCTTGGAACTGAAGATTATGTGCCTAGATCCCTACTGGGACAACAAAATAAGCCACTTTCTAATCAGAGCTTCTGAGTAGCTGGATAAGAATGTGAGAACATCCTGGAAGAAAAACAAATAGGTGATGAAGTAATACCTTTCCTAAAAGAAAATCTGGCAACAGTTAGGAAAATCCTAATTCCCATGATATTTGTGCAAATAAGTGATTTTGGATTCATGCTGCTAAGCTCTATCCTTTGAGTTTGGGATATATTTCCATAGTTTTAAGAAAAGAGGAAGAATAGGAAATTGATGAGTGGCTTTTTATTTTGTAACACCACACAAAGCTTTTAAAAGTCCATTTGATATAAAAAATAAATAAGGAACTATGTTTAATAGGACTGTTCTACCAATCTCAGCATCCCTGTAACGTTACAAGCAACTCTGATTTCTTTTCTGTGGTTTATAGTGTCTCTCCAGAACATCTCAACAAAATAGCATCCTTGCAAGGCATTATTTTTTCTTAAATTCTGTTGTGCTGTTTGCAATATATATTTGATACAAACATTTAGTGACAAGGTGAGCATACAAAAAGAGCAAATATCCCCAAGTATAAAGTCCAACATAAATTGAATGACTGGAAATTGACTTATTTAGCACTTTGTTACTTTGTGCTGTCAGAATTCTGCTGACATGATCTTATAAGATGCAGAACTATGTGCCTCCAGATTGTTAAGAAAAGTCTAAGGAGAATTATATTTATTCTGTACAGTCCTCCAAGTACATGTCTTGAATTTACTCATAGTACAATAGTGGCAAAATCCTCTCTTGTGCTATAATTCTGCTAAATGAGAGACCTTATTGGAAGACCCCACTTCTTTTCTGGGCAGAATGTGTCTCTTGGAATGTGTGACTGATAAGCCAGATGGCTCTCCTGCCATTCAGAGGGTCTTTGGCAGGCTGGAGGGGTGGAACAACACAAGCCTCATGAAGTTGAACAACGGGAAGTGACAAGCCCAGCCCCTGAGGAGGAGTAACACTGTACGACCTACCTCCTGGAAAGCATCTTGGCAGAAAGGGACCTGGGAGTCCTGGTGAACACCAAGCTGACCATGCCATGTGCTATGTCCCCTTGTGACAAAGGTGGCCAACATCATGATGGTCTGCATTAGGCAGTGTCATCAACAGCTGATGGAGGGAGGAGATCCTTCCCCTCTGCTGAGCCCTGGTGAGGGATATCTGGGATGCTGGGTCCAGCTATGTTCTCCACAGTACAAGACAGACATGGACTTACTGGAGCGTGTCCAGTGAAGGGCCATGAAGAAGACTGAGGGACTGGAGCATGTGTCATACGGGGAGAAGCTGAGAGACCTGGGACTGCTCAGCCTGGAGAAGGGCATGGTCAGGGGAATCTCACCCATGTGTACAAATACCTGAGGTTTATCCTGGAGAAAACAAAGGCAGACTCTTGTCAGAGCTGCCCAGTGACAGGACAAGAGGCAATGGCACAAATTGAAATACAGGAAATTCCATTTAAATATAATATTAAAAAAAAATATTAAATGATGATGAGAGTGGTCAAACACCAGAACAGGCTGCCCAGAGAGTCTGTGGAGGCTCCATCCCTGGAGATACTGAAAACCTGCCTGGATATAGCCTCTGAGCAGAGTTTTGAACTGTCCAATTTAAATCAGCAACTGTTTCACAGCTGTTCATGACTAACCTAATGGAATGGTCAAACGGGAGCAGTGAAAGAGATTTTAACATCAGAAAAAATATGACGGTTGGTGTTGGGAAAGACAGCAAGCAGAGGACCTCCTGGTGAAGCACTAACTCTTTCTGTTAATGAGTAAGCATGTTAGTGAATGAGAGGCTTTCAGCTGACTGCACCCAAGCCTGCATGGAATCACAAGGTTTGAGCTTCTGTATCAGCATCAGCGACGTAACCATTTGCCTTTGGCTCTGAGGCTTATCCTTCTTAGTGTTGCAAAGAACTAGTGACTTGCATGTGTTCGTTCACAGTTTATTTTGAAATGTCTTTTCTGAATATTGTTTCTGGATATCTGGGGAAATTCTAGGATGACACTGAAGGGTTATTGCTGTTTGGGCAATGCTAGCTTGTTTCTACATAGCTAACAACAGCCATATTAGCAAATAATTGATTTGTGGTCAGGAGCAGGAGTGAAGGTAGATTTAAACTTCAAGCTAATTTTTGCTGAAGATAAATCCTTCTCGCCTTGGTTTAGCTTTGTAATATCCAGCAACTCTGAGAAAGGTCACATTCTTTCTTGTAACTCATAACCATGCTGGAGCAGGATCCAATGGTGAGAGCTACAAGTTGTTCTGATAAGCATTCCACTGTTTGCATCTCCACAGCTGATAGAAGAGTTGTAAGAAATCATCTTAACAAAATCATAAGCTCTTCAAAAGAAGAAAAAGGGATACAGAAATAGGAAACTCAGATGAGTGAAGATGGGTATGAGGAAATAGTGTGGGTGTGAGGGATTCATCAGAAAGATTATAGAAAAGCATTATACAGGAGAGTGCAAACAATAAAAAGGGTAACAAGAAGTCATTCTATAACCATGTTAACAATTAGAGGAAGACCTAAAAGCTTCTGGTGGATTTATCTGTAGTCCCAGTCCATTGAGTGAGTCATAAAATGGAAAATATCCTTATTACATTGTCAGATAATATGCAGAGAAATTGCAGGTATGCTTGAGTACAGGCTTAGAATGAACAATAATCTTGATAAACTGAAAAAAACAGAGGATGAGATTTTATAGAAACAAATGAAAAGTAGTATATTTGGGCAGGATTAATCACCTGCACGGATATGATACAGTATATCAGTTCTTCAGAGGAGGATCTAGGGAGGGGTCATGATATGGTAGATCACAAGCTGCATGTGAGGCTAAACTGAAATTCGTATTGGGGCTTATAAGCAGTAATAGATTGAGGGACATAAAAAGTCTCTTTTCCATTCTGCTTATCACTGTTAAGGCCTCTGCTGGAGCACCATATCCAGGTTCTGAAGGAAAAAATGTTGGAGATTTTAAAGATCAGTGAAAATGGGCAGACATTTAAGAAGCATGGCTTACCAGGAAAGACTGAAAGAGCTGGGATTGCTTAGTCTACAGTGGAGAAAATTGAAGTGAGACGTGATAGCAATCATGAAATACAAAGAGGCTTTTCCAAAGAAGAGAATCATCAATTTGCCAGGTGATTGGTGGACAGGGAGAAGAATAAAAGAGATTTATGTTAGGTATTGGGAAAGTCTTTCTCACAGTGGCTTAATAAAACAGTGAAAGTCATTGCCTGTATAGCTTGCAGTCTCCATTATGGGTTCTTAAAAAGTAGACAGACACATGTCAGGAATGGCAGTATCATTGATCCTGAATTGTGGCAGGAGGATTATGATTACTGAATGCTTTCTTGAAATCTTATTGGGTTGTTAGATAGAAGATTTTACCAATAAACCTCAAAACACTTTCTGAAAATTATACTATATTTAAATGATATGTTTATGATTAAAAAATTCCATTTATTCCCAGTCCATAGGAATTTTAAGAATACTTACAACTTTAAACCCAACTGGGTTCCTGTATCCTGGCAAATCTCCAGTACCCCAACTGACTACCAACAGGTCTATCAACAACTTGTGGTTTTAGTTGCCACGCAATAAAAACTTACTGTTGTTCTTAACCTATACAGTTCTTTTAAGCTGGGTGTTTGGCTGGCAAGTGCTAGTATAAATGTCTCATATAGATAGGACCTTAGATTACTATGTGAGGAAATTTTGCCTCTAAACATATTAATCCTATGTATCTGTCAGGAGGTTGTTCCACCCCTCCCTGCCTGCAGGTCTGGCCAGAGCTGAGGCTTTGCATAAGGCAGTCTGCAAGTAAAAGGCAACACCAAGGAACCAACACTGCCCTGATCCTTTGAGTTTTGAGTTCAGCATCAAGCCATCTCTTGTGACTACTCTGAAAAAAAAAAAAAAAAAAAAAAGCAGCAAACAAAGGCAAAACAAACAAGCAAAAAAATCCACAATGGCTCAAGGTCTTATTTTATAAAAAATAGGATTTATACATAATGGCATGAATTGAAAACAGCACATTACCTGAGATTTACATATGGTCTTTCTCAAATGTTCCCAGATACTTCCTTTCATCTGCTAAGAAAAAGAAAAACTGGTAGGTCACACTGAAATAATTCTTGTTTAATTCTCTTCTTGTAATATAATTTCCCCCTCCTTATTTATTTGCCAGACAATACAGGATTTCACCTACTTATGGCAACAGATACATTTCCATTGCTTGGGAGAGCTGAGAGAATCTTTAGTGGTTTACCTTTCCCTTTGTGTGGTGTCTAGAAGTCTTGTGGCTGTAAGGATGTCTCAATTTAAATCTTATTTGGTCTCTGTTTTATGAAGTGGAATGCTGATCTACATCTGATTGGCAAGACAAGATTCCTTAGAACGAAGATGAAGGGTATCTCTGATATGTCTGCTTACCTGTTAGGGCTTACAGATTGACTGAAGACAACCTCATCACTCTCTTGAATGCCACTGCACCTTGTAGTGAGGTGTTAAGAGGAGGCTGGGGAAAAAACAGAGATATATGATAAAGTCATGTAATATTATGTTGTTAGCTATAGTTGTGTACGGTCCTGATGAATTAGATGGCCAGTTATCTTTATGAACAGCTCCTATAGACAGTGCACTGTGTTCGGTAGTAGATGTTTTCTGTTTGCTGGCTCTGAGCTTCCCTGAACAGCCTCCTGCCAAGAAATGGCCTTTGTGGACCTAGAGCATTTCCACTGGCAGCCTTCAAAAGGAACAGCTGCATTTTCCCAGCCCTTTGCTGTTACGTATCATTCCCTCAGTGCAACTTTGGTGATTTACTACAGCACTTTTCTTATCTGTTGCAGTGCCAAGTGAAACAAGTTTATAAAAACATGCAGTAACACTTTTGTGCAAACACATTTCAGTTTGCTTTCCAGCCCTCCAGCAGTATGTACGTTGTCAACTGTTATATTTTAGCTGTGAGGTGGCCCTTTCAACCTCTAGGGCTAGTAAAATTTTTTAACTAAAAGGAAGCATTATCATGCTCTTCAAATGACTTAGTAGTAGTATTTTACCCAAAGTATTTGATAACCAGCAACATTTGTTGTTTCCCCATGGAAAAGTGTCACAAAAATTATAGTATTAAACAACCTGTTAGTGTATCTAGACTTAACAGCCAAGGAGACAGGAGGAGGAGTTTTCAGAGGAAAACAGTTTAAACTAGTGTGTTAGGCAAACCAGGAAGATCAAAGTTTTATTTTCCTTCCTGATACTTGTGATTTTGGCAAATTCACTATATCAAAATGAAGATCATAGTTTTATCCTACAGTGTAATTTTTGCTAACACAGGACTCTGAATATGTCCTTGAAATCAGATTTGAAATGTTGAATAAGCAATAAAATGTATAGCAGCTTTCATTTTTAGAATTTGTTTAAAAAGTCTGAATCAGGCCCAGTAAGTAGACATATGAATTCTTCCGTAGTTTCACTCACATTACATTATGCCCAGCTTGTCAGCAATAATACAATATAGGGGGACAAATTCAGATTTGGCTGGAAAATAAATGTTTTTGTATTGCTGTCTGAAGTGGTGTATTTAGGATCTCCATTAAACAAACTGATACTGTAAAAAAAGAATCCATTTCCTGCTTTCATAATCAATTTTCATGTTAAAAGTACTTTGTATTACTGTTGTGTTCTATTGATATCCAGCATATGCTGATTATTAAATTAAATATTTTAAATATGCAAATAGGAAGTAATTTATTTGGCAGTTGAATACTGATTCAGAGTCAATGAATTTGTTCTTAGGTTTGATTCTTTCCAAATATGAGAAATTAATGACAACATTTGTGTTAGCTGTTTAAGATAATATAAACCAACTTGATTTCTTCTGAGAACTCTCTAAATTTATACTGTAGTTGCATTTGGCTAATGATTTCAGTTCAAGTCATGCAAATAATTAATTCTGAAAACTATCAGGTTAAAATTAATATTATTCAAGAAAAACAATTGTTTGTTACAGATGACTTCTGAAGTTATTGCAATGGAAGACATTAACAATATTTCCTTCCGTTATTTATTCTTATGCTCCCTTTGTGCCATGCAATGAATATAAACAAAATGATCTGTTTCTTCTGAATTTGTGTTTAGGCTTTCATGGGGGATGGGGTGGTGGGGTGTGGGGGGGTGGGAGTGGAGAGAGTTGTTGATTTTGATTGAATTTATATATGCATCACAGAAAAGAGTTTATCGTTCTTATTGGTCTCAGGGTGTGCAAATGTTTGTTCTTAAAATGTTTAGAACTTAAATTTCAGCTCAAAATTGATCTCACAATGTTCTTTAAAATCTCTAGATCAAAGGTGCTTTGGAAAACACCTATCTAGTAATACCAGGAGACCAATGTTTTCAGTCTTTAAGACTTAAATTAAAGGTTCAGTTCCATGGACAGCTAAGCTGCTCTAATTACTTGCTGTGACTGAAAGGAAGAGAGCTTCCTTCACATTTTCATCTTCCAGATCTCATCTCTCCTTTTTCTTACCTCAGCCTCCCTTCTCCGTCTTCTCTCCCCCAGTCCTTCCCCAGTTCTGACCATTTGATCCATCATCCCCCTCCCCCTGCCTTATTCCAGCTCTGATGCTCCTCAGGACCTCACCCGTAGCGGCAGCAGTGAATTTTTAGTGAACTACCTTGTGGAAATGGACTCTGAGTTGCATAGCCATTGATAGCCTTATGAGACATAGAAGCAACAAAAGTTTCAAGGTATTGTGTCACCAGTAGTTACCCACATAAATTACTTTAACTTGGAGTTTAGGTATCCTACTGACAGAAAGCCCCTGACTTCTTCATATAGAGTTGTGGTTTTCTGTACTTCATAGTAAGAGAAAATCTGCCTGCATCCCTGTTTTGTCACTTAGAATTACAGTATTCAAATTTCAAATAAATAAATAATGCTAATCTATGTTCGGCACTGACTAATGAAATTCTTTTCAGCATGAGCATTTTTACACTCCATCAGCATTTGTGGATGGCTTCCTGTAAAACGAAAGATGGTGCATTCAGTACAAAATTTAATAGATGAGGAAGAACAGTTACAAGGTTTTGTTCTCCCTAATATAATGTGCCTGGCAACCAAGGACAGGACAAATTTGATTGCAACAAGAAACTCCTAATGAGTTTGCCAAGATGCTAACCCCAGCGTGTCTCCCTAATGAGGCCGAGAGACCGTGATGGGCGGTGATATTGTATTTATTCTACACACACAGAAACATTACCAATCCTTTGGACAGATTAAGTTGTTTCCTAGCAGTATTAATGGATGTAAAATGAGGATTTTTTTTTCACAATGAAAACAAATCAAGAAACAACCAATTTTACTTAAAAATAACACCAGCAGTTTTCCATCCAAGAGGATTTTTGAATATTTTTATTCTTCTGTCATTTAAAAACTAGATCAATTTGTTTTTTCTTTTAAACTGATGTCCTAAGCAGCCACCTTACTCAGCCCAACAAAATTCCACAGTAAGTGTTTTAGAAATGATAGATGTTCTTCATGTTAATGAAAAAGAGTCACCTCTTCCCTTTGCCTGAAGGAGCCTAAACATGCCAAAATACCTGATAATCAATCATACCTTCAACTAGTTTTCCTTACTGCAATTGAGAAATTAATATCTTAAGTTTTAAAATATCATAAGAGGTTTGTCTGCCTTATGGTTAGCAAGCATTTAGACATTTAGATGTTTAGGTTTCTACAAGAATTAGATTCTGGTGTCTCATCTTTTTCTTCATTGGTAGTCATATGTCTCAGGAAATGAATTAAATCCATGAGAGCCCAAAGGAACAACGAATATTGTAAGAGTCTTAATAAAACCACAAGGATTTTTAATAATTATAGAAAGCAATAGTGATTCTTTCAAAATCATTGGCTCGCTCATACACGAGTACGGTAGTATCCGAAACCTATCAGTGTTAGCAAGGTGTTTTTCAGGCACTGGGAGGTACTGTCAGGGAGCAGCAAGGGCCAGGTGCTCCCCCAGGGACAGGCAGCCAGGAGCTGAGGGCAGTGACACGGCCAGCTGGCCACCAGCAAGCTTGTAGCATCACTGGGGCAGTGACTGATGGCCCAGGGCTGGGCTGAAATGGGACTCCTGAGCCCATGGGCAGGTTGGGGGAGGCCCTGGGGGTGCTGGGCAGGGCCAGTGAGGTTTGTTAATGCTCTCAGGGCCTTTGTAGGTAAGTATGGTCTTTCCTCTGATGGTCGGGAGACAGCTTTTCACAGTTGTGTTAGCTGGCTTGAATACAGTTCAAGATCCAGATAGACATGGGGAAAGAGCTGTTTTGAGATAGAGCTGGAGGAAATCACTGGCATGGGAAAATATCTACAGCTTGTATTCTATCTTTTCTACAGTTAAAGAATAAGTTCATTTTTTTTTTTCTGTATTGCTTTAAATACAAAATACTTTGAGGAGGTTAAGCAAAATCTCTGAAATCACAGAATTGCTATGAGTGGATGTTTCTGTCATAATGTGAGCATATTACATGTCTTTTGTACTGTGGAAGTGGGATGAAATAACTATCAGTGATGTATTGGGGATTTGGTTTTTCAAGAATGTAATGAATCAGCAGTAACAGATGCTGGGAAAGGGATTTTCCTGAGGTCACAGAGCTCCAGGAGCTGAGGTAACGTGGCACCCAATTCCAATGTAGGTGTAACTGAAGAAAGGTTAAAAAAGAACACTATTCAGAAGAAGAAGTCTTCTTTAATGGAATTATAATTTTAAACATTGTGACTGATCACATATGGTCATTAGAAGGTAAATGTGCTCAGCAGTGGGAGCTACAATTACCTACACAAGAACAGTCAGAGGAACGTTACTGAGATCAGTGTCAAGGTCCCAGAAGTCAGGAATGGCAGAAGTGAGTTGGCCTGGTAATCTTAGTTGATGGCCTTCTGTGCCTTTTGTGCTTGTGTTATTAGATAGTCTTTGGTTACATCACCATCCCACTCAATGTGCAGAATAAGCAAGGCTTATTGAAAGTGAGATTTATCTTGCTTTTCTGTAACTATTTACAAGTTAGGCATCTAGTCCAACCTAGATTTGTAGGTTTTCTTTCTAGTTGCTGGAAGAAAATTGTTATCTCCAGAGGGTAACACATGTTCCATCTGAAGATATTCTATCTAGGTATCTAGGGTATCTAGGATATTCAGAAAGGAAAAATTCTCAGTGGTGTCTTCATAGAGTGAACTTTGATTTTTTTTGTGGAGTAGAACTCTAAGATTGAAATCACTAAAGTTAGGTGAGGTCAATTGCCTCCTAAGCACAGAGGAGAGTTTTCTTCTCTATGTTGTAGTCCTTGGCTGCACACCAAAGGAAGGGCAGCAGAAGATACAAAATCTTTCTGAAATACAGTCTCTCATACATGGCACACATGCAGTTTGGTCAGTTTGAGGACCTGCAAGAAGTCTGGGAATTCAGCAACATTAGACTCTTTACATATTGTAGTTAGTTTTCTAGTGAGACTTTACCAGTATGTGCAATCTGGGAAGTAATTTTTCTCACTGGACAGCTGGACAGATTTTCACTAGGTTGCAAAACTCTTCCCTGACAAAAAATTAACCCCCGAATAAAGGTCAAGCTCCAGCACTAAAACCTGGAGAAAACAAAATGTTAAGTGAAAAGGCTGACAGGACTGTTTTGCAGCACAGGCTAAACAATATGATTCCCTACCTTTATTCTTAGATATGTCTGATTCATTCGTGCTGACATTTTCCATAGAAATAACATTGTGCAATTGTAAGCAATTGACGTTTGCATAATCTTAAAACCTCAAAACTAAGGTCTTTTTATAGCATATATGGCCCCATCTGTAGAGAATTTATTTCAGCTGCTTATATTGCAATGAATCCCTAAATATGCAAAGCATTACCCAGCTGTCTGGCAGACCCCCTGATTTTCATTATGTCCTGAACATTCAAAGTATTCTGAGAAAGTTTCAGTGAGCATCCTGTTCCCCAGAGATTTAAACAACCCTACGGTCTTTTACAGGCAGATATGAACTCACTCCTATCACATTCTGTCAACTGGGAGCCGTGCTGATGTTTCAGCACAGGGTTTATTAGCTTTGCCCCTTGACAACAGCTATACATAGCTTCTAGTTTGGAAATGTCTTGTCTCCTGTCCCTCCAGATCATGCCTGCCCGCAGGATCTGTGTAGAGGTGCCCATGGGAAAGAAGTTTAAGCAGCACTGCCTGTCTTGTACATAGGGGAGGCTGCTGAGACAGTGCTTATAATGTGAATAGTAAACTTGCTTCTGTGAGATTTCTCTTTGGCAGCCTAGAGGGGACTGGCTGCAATCATAAATGCACACTGTGCAAATGGTACTGCATTAACTCATTATAATGGTTTCTATTTTGTTACTACCCGGCACATTATGTGCACTGCACAGAAACTAGATTATCAGGAAGAGTGAAAACCCATCATGGGACAGCTATGTCCTGTTAAATTGGACAAACTAAATAACTTGCAATGGCTTTCAGAGCATGTTTTATTTATTATCAGTCATATAGTCTCCATCAGCTGTTTTTCAGATTTGACCTGCACTGCGGAGTTTTGGCAGCAGAGTTATTTCAGCTGCAAGTGTGAAAATAACCATACTCCCTTGCTGATAGAGCTGTGCTGCAGGAGAGAGCTTTTGTTGGCTTGATTAATGTTGCAGGGGAAAAAAACATAACCAACTTGATAGAAAACCACTCTTCAACGAATGCACACTGCATCTTCACTAGGCTGCTGTGCCAGAATAGCTATGCTCAAACTGCGGTGTAAACAGAGCCTCTGTAGAAGAGATGAGCTCTCAGAGATAAACAATCTTTAAAAAGCAGCCAAAATGGAACTTACATGCAAAAGGAGAAATAATAATTTTGCTTATTATGCATCACAGAGAAGTTTACACATTCTGAGAAATCCTGGGTGTGTTGAATTCAGTAGCAAAGGCCTTGCAATTGTAGATAACAGAACTAAATGCAGGATTCAGGCTGAAATTTCTTCTTTGGCTCAGGCAGTCCCTGTAGAACTCACCTGTTTATATTTTCACATTACATCTTTTTTGTCCAAAAGAATTCTAGTATTTAATTCTTTAATACATTGAACTATAGTATTTATTCTTCATTTTTGCTTAGTGGAATGCCAATATGCTCTCTTTCCTTATTGGTGCTTTATTAATGCATTGATTTATTAAAATAATGGAAATCATTAGCACAAGAAAAATATCCATGGAGAACTGTGAGCTTGTAGGGATTAATCAGCTTTCTTACCCTTTGAGAATTTGTTTTCAATTCAGTGAATTAAGCTGAATGGACTGGGGGAATGGACTGAGGGTCTGATAAAGCCAGAAAAGTAAAATAAACATTCAAAAAAGAGCAGTGCTCTGCACAGTGAACACAAAGATAACGGCCTGAACAGAACATAGGTGTGGAATATGCTTTGCAGATAACTACCCACTGCGTCCTGGCTGCAGCTTATTGCAATACACTGCAGTGCTGTCATCATTAAAACTGCTTGATTTCCTGAGGTGTATAAATTGTCCTTCTGGTACAACATATAAAGGCTCACTTCCTCAGTGGTGTTAGTCTTCTGCGCATATGTCAAGTCAGGTTTTAATGCTTTCGGATAGTCCCAAGGTGTTCCTCATGTTGCTGGAAGGCCTCAGAGCTAAACCTTAAAGTGATTAAAAAATCAAGACCAAACTATATTAAGGCTGAATTTCAGCCTATGAAGTACTAAGACAGCTGATCTCCTGGGATGATGCAGCTTACAAATCAGAAGATAAAGCACATAGAGCTGAGAGATTGGATAACCTCAGGATCACACACAATTTTTCTTCCTGAGGAAGCCTCTTCACATGCCTATCTCCTATCTAACCCAGTCCTCAATTTTGTAGTCAAAATAATAACAGCGACAAAACCACACTATCCAAAGGGTAGGTATATATACTGAAACCTGAGCAAGATCAGATATTTCATGAAAACCCTTAAGGTCTTAATTGCTGGAAATCTGGGTCACAGGTAGAAGGTGTTTAGCTATGACAGTGATGGGTAGTATTTTAAACCCCCGGATAAGCTGACATGAGTTAGGAATAATAATGATAGTATTTTGTGACTTTTATTGTATTTATATGAAATAGAAATGGTACAGCGTTAATTGTTTATGTTTTTATGTTAGATTTATAATGATATCATACAGATAATTGCACTCAGCTGACTGGGTGAGTGACATTTTATATCTCAGGGTGGTAAAGGATGAGTAGGACTGAATAAAGAAGAAGTTGCAGTTTTGAACACTAGTCTTTCATCAGAGACCATCAAAGGTCATTTATCTGTCTCACCGTGCTTTTGTCTGTCATCTGTCATTTGAATAGTATCCTTTGAATTTTTTTATATCTATTGACAAGAATCATTGACTAGGAAAAAGGGTAAACATCATATCTGTACAATAGTTCATTAGAAGACATTATATTAATCTCTTCTTAGAGATATTGAAAGCTGTGTCCTCTGAAACTGAGAAACTAATATTTGGATTTCCACTGAGATTTGACAAAAACAAGCAGCTGTGATATATAAACTCACAGGTTAGTTAAATGCAAAGGTAGGGGGATGTAATCTAATATACTCATTCTGTAGTCACAATTAAATCATAAAAGTTGAAGTTAATAACAACAAGCAGAACTGCTTTCCATCCTGCAAGTGTTCACCAGAAATTACAGAGGCATAATTAAGTTAACATAACTGTACTAATGTAACTGTCTATATAGATGCATATTCCAGTATGAGAGCGGCTTTTTCTGGTCTAACTGAAATCAGTTCTGAAGGAATGAATGCCAAAACTGGAAAAAAGACCTCTTGTAATTAGATGAAAGTGTCCACATATGAATTTGTATTAATGCCATTGTAGCACTTCAGAATCACAGCTTACCTTTTATTACCATAATTTTCTCTGTGAACAATCTGTAATCTTCTGTCAAATGGCAGCAGCACTAACACAATCTGAGTTTGGTCTTGCATGAGGTTCCTGTTCTAAAATAAATTCAGCTGTGTTTCAAGCTGTTCCCTGCATTTCAATTCTTTTTTTTTTCTTTTTTTCTTCCCCGTCCCTGGTTCTGGGAAACTGTGCTGAAAGCTGACTAGTCACATTTTTTGACTGGCACTGCTGACATGTATGCTCTTTTAGAACTTACGGTATTTTTTTACCCTCTATTACTGTGTTTCATTTTTCTTCAAGTAAAAATGTGTATTTACACATAGTGTTTCTAAAATGGTCTTGCCAGTTGAGTAAATACTGCTCTGTATATACAAGAATATTAAGTGGCTTAAACAGACATGTAGAAGTGTATTAGTTGATCTAGGAGAAAAACATTTGTGATCATAATGCCGTGTTGGTTTCTCTGTGTTGATGAGGACACATACTCGTTAAAGTGAATATGCATGTGCATATTAGCAATAATATGACTCCATAATAATCCTGGTTTACCTTTGGGAAGACCTAAAGGATGTGCATTTCAGGCACGATGGTGGAGTAAATGTCATTTATATTTGCAGACACCTGCAACATGTACCAGCAGAGCTGTTCATGCACAGGTCATATTCTTTACATCACCAGAGCATCAAGCAGAAGGCAGCAGTGGTGCCTCCCAAGGAGCACTGACATGTAATTCCTCCCTTCTCAACACTTGATTAGTTGCCATCGCACCTTTAGATGTGGTGCTTCATCAGCTGTATCAAGACACCAGTAAAGTGAGAACTGTCATAAGAAAGGGTCTGTCTGTACCTTTTCTGTCCCAGCTACACGTGAGTCAGTGCATATGTGTCAGATTATTGACCTCTTCACTCTCGGGATACTAGGATCATTTCCATAGCTGCCTTGTTGAGTCCCAGGCCCAAGTCCCTAAAGGGTCTTGGGAATCCTTTCAGACTCTGGACTGTGTCCCCTAAAAATAGCTGGAAGATGGCTTTCCTTTATTTTCCTGTCAATTGCTTTTCCAGATGTCTGGCAGCCTTGACAGATGATGCAAGAATATCAGCTATGACACGCGTGCTGTACAGCTGCTCTGCAAAGGTCTGCACTCGTATACAGTGAGCCTGCGCTAACTCACTCGAGATGACAGCAGCATGCTCACCGCATATGCACATCAGCTGTGTGAAACCACGGAGGCGCTCAGCCAGTATTGCTCAGGGCTTTCCAGTTCCCTCCAACAGCCTCCAGCAGGATCCCTCAGCTATGCTTTTTCTAATCAAAGGCAAATTGCCTTTGGACCCAGTAGTTCAGCATGCCTTTTCATCTACTTCAGGAAAACGTGTACTTGCACAGGTAGATTTGCTGTAACTGCAATGCTGTGATGTACAGCCTCAAGAGGAATGTGGGCAATATCTGGCTGGGGCAGGTATTGATGATACCGTACACCGACTGGCTGGCTTCCTCAGTCTCACCAGAGGTTGTCACCCTGTTGCAAAGGTGGCAGAAGAAAGCGCTCTTTAGCTCCTTCCCTTAGCAGCCTGGTGCTGTGGCTCAAGCCCATCTTTGTTAATAGTTAAGGCTTTGCTCTGGAGGAGTTGAAGCATGTGCACATACCACAGTCTGCCAACTCTCCTCTGAGGAAAATAGCCTCTGGCAGAAAAGAAGAAACAGTTTTGAGATGAGATTGTTGTAAAGGGTTTTGGCAGGACTCCCTACAGCTCTTCTGTTAAAGCCCTCTGTGGTACTGATGTGTAGGAGTCCTACAGACTTCTGTAGGAAGAAGAATAAAGTCCCATTTTATGTACAATGACAATATATCTTTCTGATTTAAAACCCACATTCCTGGGTGTGCTGGGAAAACAGTGATTGTGTGGACCCTGGGTTTCAGTGATGAAAGTTACAGCTGACTCATTATTTCATTATTTATCTCATTATTCTGTGAATAATGAAAGCCATATTTAAGACTTTAGGAAAAAAGGAATAACCTGGCTTATTTTAAAGTCACAGAATGTTTCTGTAGTGCCTCGGAGAGTTTAACATAGCTTTGGCCCTTTCATAGTTTCAAGTAATTTATTCTTCCTTAATTACATAATTTGCTAAAACTTATAATGTAGTGATAAAGCTAATTTCATTTTTTACTGATAGAGTGGAAGAGGTGAAAGCAATTTCCAGTTACTGCAGCAAAGCACCAGGATCTATTTAGAGAAATAAATTGATTTAGATGCCATAAAAAGTGGCAGCACAAAGTCGAAATGTTACTCATACTGTTAAATAATTTAGCTAGTAATTTCTGTCTCACTTGAGTATATCTGACTTACTGCACTTCAGGATTCATATTTGCAGGCATTTGATTTCTCCGAGCTGACTACCTTTTACATCCCTCCCACGAAACTCAAAGGAACATCTTTGAAATGAACGTGATGCCTCAAAATGCTTCTGTTTCTTTTTCCTGTTCACTTCAGGTACAAAGGGACAAGGCCATTCAGAAGTGTGAAGCATCTTTTCACCAGCCATAATATTGTTCTCTGGGGGGCTCTTCCTCCTCCTGCAGGAAAAGCTGTTGTTTCTCTCAGTGAGATTTCCACCAGTTTGGGTATCTTGCAGTTAGTTTCACTGAGAAAGCGTTGCTTGACTGCAGTGAAAGAGACTGCTGGTCTCCTACCTGCCTGCTCTCTGTTTACAGGCAGTAGCTAATTTTAACTATGATGTAAGTGAAATCCAGCATCTGATCCAATTTGGTCAGGGTGACTTAGCTAATTTCTTAATCATACGTCTATTTTGAACTCCAGTGTGGCAGTTGAAAGGTGAATGAATAACCTCTGGACTTGAAGTTGATGGTTACCTTGGGACCGGTGGTGTTCTACTCATCATGAACAAAACATGGGCAGTTCCATTCAGCCTTATATATTCACTTATAATAATAATAATAATAACAATAACAACAATAATAATAACAATAAAACAATAATAACAACAATAACAACAACATCAACAACAGCAATAATAATAAAAATAAAAATAATAAAGTATATCTATGACTCATATAGCAAATTCATTTCTGAAGTTGAGAAAATTTCTGAGATAAACTTGATTAAGACAAAAAATAACCCTTAAATTTGTGAAATAAACTCATTACCAGATTGATTACACAGTCAAGTAAGAAGTCAAGTAAGTGGTGTTTGGCAGTTTATTTTTGTTCAGTGGTAAGTGAAGAAAAAAATTAAAGGAAAAATCAAGAAGGAAATTAAAGGAAGGAAGAAACCTAAAATGCCAATACTAGTGAGTATGAATTACAGATTAGAAAAAAGAGAATGTCAGTATGGAGAGATAAAAGATGTCAGAACAAATGAGATTGGAAGTTCTGAGGACAAAAATAACATCTTCTCAAGGGTATTGAGGAGAATATGAAATGTAACTGGTATCCGTTGCCACAAGGAGATGGAAATTATTGAAGAGCATTGGAAAAAACTGTATGTTCAATAAATGTTTGTGTCTTCCGTTTGAAAAGAGCAGAGGAATCCAGTCATAACACATGAGGATGGAAAAAGTACTTTCCAGGCTGCTAGAGTGAAAGGAGTCTCGCTAACTCTAGTTTGTGTCCAGCCCATGTGGTGGCTGCATCTTCTCTCCAGTCAAGGGCAGGTACTCCAGAGTGGGGTTTATCCCACTCTCTGTGCCTGGGACTGTAGCATCCAAATTCCCAGCATCCTCAGGTAGGGAAGCAGGACAGATGTGCATGTTACATTGTTCTGTAATGGTAGTAAACCAGTCCCTGCGTTTGTAGCCGTACAGGGCACCACGGGGCTCAGTTCTGCAGCACGGGAGGGTGCGCAGCTGGCGGGGCTTGCTGCAGTGCAGGTGGGCACGGCCTAACGATGGCTCCACCTGTGCAGCTCATTAGGGGCAGCTTCAATAGGTTCTGTTTCTGGTTAAATTATGTGATCCCCTCTATAGAATGAATGATTTGGTCTTGCATAGAAGATGCCCTTTTTTTTAGCAGCTGTCAAGGTAATAGGCTGTGACAGTATAACTTCTGTCTGTTTAGGCAGAGCTTATAATTCTTTAAGGTATTCTTGTCGAGTTTTCCAGGTGTGGCTTTGTGATAGCTTCAGTACTTTGCAATACCTTCTTACTCTAGGGTCACTGACTCAGGCACATGCGTATTCTTGTTTTAGGATCCCTGAAAATTCCCTTTGCACAGTACTTTTTCAAGAATATAGGTGTATATACCTCTATAATGCTTTGTCACCCATGTGTTATTAATATCTGTGTGCTCACAGAGATGTTACTGGTATGTGCTCAGATTTGTTTGCTTCTCTTCAGACTACAATAATTCTCTCCTTTATGGTGACCTGTTCAAATCACAATTTCCTTAAAAGCACAGTGGTCAAACTGTTCAGTCCCCAGTCTGCACATAATCACAGCCTCTTGAGGAAACATTCAGGGTTTGCCTCATTAAGTATTGATTTTTCAGTGCCTTGTAGAAAATAACCTTGAGATAACATATGTCACAAATTACCACTATAGTACATAATATCATAACCTGCATAGGTAATAGTTCAATAACGGATGAAATAGTTCACATAACAAACTAGATGTAGGACTGTGGAACAGCCTGTCCCGCTGAAACTTAATAAATACTGTCTTAATCTCTGATGCCTATGTTGCAATTTCTTGCTGATTATATTCAGTTTTCTTCTTGGCTTGTTGAAGCAGTGTCGCTGGTTTACTATGGGTTCATAATAAAAAGCTTTCTTCCACAACTTCCTCCATTCAGCTGCTGTTGTTCATTATAGTAATTGTTGTCCTCCACTGGTGGGAGTTTATGTTTTGTTTCTAGTCGTTCTGATTGGAGATTGATGTTTGGTTGTACACCTAAAACCTGGTAAATAACGACCGCAATACCCTTGTAAAATGTGGGTTTCTGTTTTAAAAAATGGTCTCACTCTGAAGACATCATGATAGAAGCTTTCTTTTGGGACCCTACCAATTGGCTTCTGGTTCAGAATAATTCTTCATGGTGAGTATTTGATTCCATTTCTATATAGCAAGAATGCATCCTAATGCCTTTCTTAAACTACTCAGTCAGGTCCTTCTTGAGGAATGCCTTGTTTCCACTAGGGATGGAGTTCACCAGTTAAGAGGTCATGAGTTTATGTGTGGTCCTATGGGGTATCTGCGATACAGCTCCATATGGTAAAGTAAGTAAAACTACTGTTTTACAGTCTTCTAACATACAGTTAAGATGATGGACCTTTCTATACTTAATTAGGTCAACTTTGCTTCTATTAATCCTTGCGATAATGTATTTTAGTATCAGCAAACCACATGGACCTGGTAATGCTGCAATTGGATTCATCCACTATTATTATAGCATTTGAAACTAATGAGAACACAGCTTTTTCAAGGAGCAATAATTCTCCTTGGCTATGTACTGAAGCCTATAGTCTTTCATTTCTCTGCAGGAATGCTTTAATCACATCATTGCCCATCAGCGATAATTTATCCCAAATGGATTCAAGGTCTACAGTACTCTGTGTTTCATTCACTACACCTAAATTTCCTAATGAAGTACTTGAAATGCTACCTCTCCTTTTCAGTTTCAAATATTTCTCAATCCACTGCTTAAACAGGCTTTGCTCAGCATATATTCCAGTTGAATAATTAGGAAATTTAATGGAATAGTTACTTGAGTTAATTTGAACCATATGTAACTTTCTACTCCAGATCTGAAAGAACTTCTGACTTTTGATATTGTCTTTGTAAAGTTAGGCTTCTGGGGACTTCGACTCTAACAGTAGTTGGTATTTGCCCAATAAAACTAATCAACATGAGCAGATGGAGACAGTCTATGAGCATGGGTAGGTCCAGCACTTGTACAAAGCAATTTGACTCGATCTGTTCATGAATAAGCCTATTCTGCAGTTAAATATTAGATGAAATTAGTACTGTGTGATGGCGGCTGATGCAGAACAACAGGTGCACAGCTGTCTAGCAGGACCAATTGTAAATGCTCTAATACCTCAGAACCAAATGCAGCTGCAGTGTGTAGGAGGTTTTTGGGCTAGGGTACAGACTAACTCCATAGGACCCTTTCAGATCACCACTTGGGGAAACCAGCACTGTTTAGTTATTTTTCACCTATTTACAAAATGGATGGAAGCCGTTCCTGTGAAAAGGGCTGTCATACAGTTAGCTGTCATGCAATTGTATGATGTGGCTTTTTATCAATAGAGAATTCCCAAGGAAGGCATCTCAAAAGCAAATGATGAAAGAGTTGTGCACAATCTTATGAATCAAGCATAGCAAGACAACCCATAAGTTCTGGACAAGTGGAATATTACTGCAGAACGAGCAAGGAAACTTAGAAAATTAGTAAAAGGTAGTGATAAAAACTGGGATGAGGAGCTGTCTACTGTACTCATGACTGTAAGAGTAACCACTGTGGTTTGATTGATACATGGTTCTTGAGACTTTTGAGAGAACTGAAAACAGCACAACAGTGCTAACTGTAAGCAGGGTTGCTTGTTGAATGGCAATGCTGAAATCTTGAAGAAGTTCAACTTAACTAACAAACGATAAATTGTTTAGTTTAGAATTTGAAAAATGAAGTTTTACATCTACAAGACTGGAATCACATGATATGGATAACTTTTTGTTTAGGTGATTTCCAGCCAAGGTACCTGTGGAAATATTCTGAAGTGTTTAAAAGTTAAAATCACTGGGCTTACTGGACCATTCATGTTAACAAAGTTATCATACAAAGTCTAATTAATTTTCAGTATAAAAGGCAAGACCCAGATTGTCAATAATGACTGGTGTGGGTACATGTAACAGCCACACGAGTGTTCCTGCTGAGGTCCCTAATTCCTTTGCTATTGCTCTAAACTCAGTGCCATTCAATTCTGTTTTAACCATGATTGCACCATATCTGCTGTTATGGCTAATTTATGTTTCACTTGATTTTTTTAGATGAAAACTTTTTGATGTCTCCTTTTATTTCATAGTATAATCCAAACATCAGCCTGTGCCTTACTTAATTTTTGTCTTAACTCATTCCCTTTTCTGGGAAGTGTCTGCCCTGTTCTGTACTGGTGTCCTTTTCCTGGAAGTCCCATAACATAGCTGCTGTCCTTAATCCTGTTGTGACTGCACCACATTCCCAATTACACTTGGGCTTGGATCCTGTTTTCAGCTTGCTTCCCAAACACTCCAGTGCCCAAACTGCTCATCCAATAAGCTCTTTGATACCCTTAAGTTGGTTCTCATTAATATCCGTGCCTTCAAAAATACATTTTGCATTTCCTAACTGCCCATGGAAAACATCCTCTGTCTGCAGATGAGGACCCTGTTGAATCATGATTCTAATTAGCAAGGTACTTTTCCCTTCTTAGAGATGGCAAGACAAAGGTGGTGATCCTTTCAATTTGTTGCTTATACTACCTTCTTTCCATTACTGGACTGGTTACTGTTCCATTGCATATCCAGCACTGCTGAGCTTGCTTGGGTATCTCGGCCTGGATTGCAGTCAGAACATGACAAAGAATATCTCTTTCCCTTTCCTCAGAGTTTCAGGAAAAGCTTAATTGACTGTGCTGCCCATGTTCTCCACCAAGCATAGCAGCCAAATTCCCAGCATCCTCAGGTAGGGAAGCAGGACAGATGTGCATGTTACATTGTTCTGTAATGGTAGTAAACCAGTCCCTGCATTTGTAGCCGTACAGGGCACCACGGGGCTCAGTTCTGCAGCACGGGAGGGTGTGCAGCTGGCGGGGCTTGCTGCAGTGCAGGTGGGCACGGCCTAACGATGGCTCCACCTGTGCAGCTCATTAGGGGCAGCTTCAACTGATTCTGTACACATTTGAAGTTATGTGATCCCCTTACAACTGTCACAGAAGGTGCCTATTTTTCTTTAGCAGGCATCAAGGTAATAGTAATTTATGGCATAAACAGTGTTTACTTGGTCACATACACATTCCTGTTTTAGAGTTCCTGAAAATTTCCTTTACAGAGAACTGTATACAAAAATATAGGTGTATGTGTATGCAATGCTTTTTAACCTAGTGTTATTAATGTCTGTGTATTTATAACAATATTACTAACACATATTTAAATTTATTTGATTCTCTTCAGAATACTTGGCATCAAATGGCTCTGTGGGGATCTTATCTTTCTTTCTTCATTGTGGGAATCCTAGGTAACTTAGCTAATTTTAGATGAATTTTGGTGAGATGAATCATACTATTAGTAGCCAATGTGGATGTTAAATGACATGCATTAGCAGAAGGATATTCCACATTGGCAATCCTAGATAGCTTACACCCAGGATTCCTAAAAGCAATGACTGTTAACATTGTCTCCTGCAAATGTCAGGTTTGAGTAAGTATTTGCATGTGGATGATTCTAAAGATCAAAAACATACTAGTATTTTATCAGTATTCACAATATTCAATAGGGAAGGGAAAGTAGCAGGAGGCTCACTAGACAGCATCACTTCCTGGCAAAATAGTGGAAAAATGATAAAGAATCTGGTGATAAAAAATCAAAAGAGAAGGGTTTATAATTAAACTCAGTAAACATGATATTATGAAAAATAGGCTTTGTTGAATATATTTGATTTCCTTATTACAATTATAGTTGATAAAAGCAAGTACATAATGGACTTCTGTAAAGCATTTAGTTTACTATAAATGATGTACTGATAAAAATATTAGGACTGTGCAGTATCAATAAAGTAAATTTCAAATGGATTAAGAACTGGCTCACAGGACGCAAAGAGTACTTCTCAGCAGCAAGTTATTACTGATGATGATATTTTTGGGTAGGTTCTCTTGTGATTAGTCCTAGCTCTTAATCAGCTTTGTTTTCATCAGCTCTGTGTTCTTCATAATTTTCATAATTAGCAGAAATAAGTAAAAAATAAAATCCATGGTGTTAACATTTCTGAGTGGTCTGAAGCGGTAAAGAATGTGAAAAACAAGTCACTCAAACAAAGTATTCTGGATTACAAGAGACAAAGTTGAGCTCAATGAAACACATTGTACTTCAACACAAACTGCTAGAAGGAAATATGATGAGGAGTAAGACTGTAGATCTTACTTAACAGGACAGAGTTTGTGTCCTGGAAAACAATGTGAGGTTTTAGTAGAGAGGCAGCATGGTGTCCCTGAGGTTTATGGTGCATAAACCCCAGAACTATAAGCAGCGACTATGGAGGTGATTTTACCTCTCTACACAAAATTCCTAGTGTATGCAGTTAGTGATATCAACACTTTAGTATAGTTGAAAGAACAGAGAGGAGCAGAAAAGAATCACAGAAATGACTGAGACTGAAGAAATTATTTTACTGTAGCAAATATCTTTGTCACGTAGTTTATGCATCAATGCCACTGAACACTGCTCCTTCAATAGCATAGTTATGTCAATCAAGATTTCAGTGCCCCCAAAAGAGTTTTATATATATATTTACATCATATCTCAAACAAGATTTTATATTGTGCCCTTCAATGAGATTTTTATATATAAAATATATTTTATTTTATTTTTTTAAAGGAATATATATATATAATATGTATATATATTCCTGACCTTTATAGGATGAAGGCCAGAATTTTTTCTTTGGTTGGCTACTCTCACACTTCTCAGGAACATACTAACCACAGCAACATCTCTGTGTGTGCTTAGATATGATAACAGATTGTCCTATCTGACAGCAACACAAAGAATATGAAGTGTATGTCTAGAAGTCCTTATGTATTAAACCAGGGAGTTGAGCACTGAATGAAGACACACAACATCTGGCAGAGTTTTGCAACATGCTTGTTAATATATGGGCAGTGCTAAAGTAAATGCTGTTCATCAGAAATCATGCATCCACTAAAATATACCCTGAGATGCTGAAAAAGCTGGACTTTAACTTATAAAATAGAAGGTGTCTTTATAAGAATGTATAAGCACTTTCAAAGGAAAACAATAATAAATAATAAAGGCTTCTCAGTGGAACTGAGCAAAACAAGAATCTGTGCTTTGTTATTAAGGCTGTCCTGTCATTTTGCAAATATTGAAAGTACAAATTTGGCACATTTTTATTTTGTTACTTTTTTAACACCAAAACTGATAAACAACTTGCACAATTGTCAAAAGTGGTTGGGGTTTCTACTGCTGATGTTATAAAATCAGTTGGTGGATACCTCTTGGAAGATGTAACAGAAGTTTTCTTTAGGAGTTACTAGCCTCTACAAAAGTATTTATATGAGGTTTAATAGCCTGTGCTATAATGGAAATCAAACTACAAGATATAATACCATCACCAAAGGAAATAATCTATGAATAAACTATAGTAAAAGTATTACACGAGAAAGTGGATTGGAAAGCACCATTCAATTATCTTACAAATCACACCAATGGTTGCGATTCTTTCTTGACATTCTGGGACAGGATCTTTTTAAAGCTTCCTACTAAGGCTTAAAATGTTCAATCTTGAATTGCCGTGAAACATATATCTCTCTCAACTATATACTGTCATATGGCATGGTGATATTCAGAAAACTGAACCGACTGGGAAGGCATGCTGTACGATGTGATTGTAGAGCTGGAAGAAACCCTTCTAAGATGAAAAAGGTTGAGTAGAACAGAAAAAGAGGACATCTATCCTTTATTAAATGATACTTGCAATAGACAGAGATGATAGCGAATTAATATTGTTGGTTTTCTGATGCTTGAGATTGCAGCAGTATTAACACTAAATTCACACAGCAGTTACTCTTGCAATGCTGACACAGCACTTTGAAATTAACCTGCATTGATGCAAGTACAAAAGATATTTCCAAAACTGAAAGTAAAAAGCATTGCTTTGCAAACTGCAGTGATGTTGACTTAGTAATTAATTTAAAGTGGTGATTTGATGATCACTGGCTGCCATTAAATTGTTTCTGCAGGATCATGCAGTATGTTTGTTTTGAACAGCTATACCAATTCACCATATAATTGCAAGATGTGAGTGGAAAAAAGTTGAAACAAATTGCAGGAGACAAATTCAAGAGCTATCTCTTACAGATATAACAGACCAATTTGTTTTGTGATTCGTAATTGTTAACAAGTCAGTGGAATGAAATGTGCTTTCAGAAGCTGCATTGCTGACATCATCCCATTCAGCACAGAAGCTGTCTCTGTATTCACCTCCTTTGAAAGTTCCAGTAGTTGATGCTGAACAAGTGAAAAATAGCTGCAAATACAATAAAAGCACAAAGTATGGGAAACACAGGCTGAGTTGTGGAGAGGAAAGAGAATAAAATATTAAAAATAAATTGGAAACAAAGGAATCGAAAAATGTTGCTTTGGGTGGGCTTGGATATGGAATAAACTGCCAAATGAAAAAGAAAACTGATAAAATAATGACAATAAGAAAGAATGATGGCAAGTGAATATAGAGTAGTGAATCAGATAAATATTAAATCTTACAATTCGAAAAAAAGTAAAAGGAAAAAACAAGATGCAGAGTAACTCAGGGAGAAAGAAAATCAACTTGAGAAAGGTAAATTAAAAAAATGATTCATAGAGGCACAGACCTAAAAGCAGTGAGCTGGCCAAAGATAGAGAAGAAGTTCATAGCTGTCAAAGAGGGCCATAACTAGCAAAGACAATTTTCATAGGGTCATATTGAGGATGAAATAATCAGTTTTATTGGGTAACAAAGACAAAGACAAGGGGAGGGAAGAATCATTGTACTCTGAGCTTTCAGAGCTGTGGAGTACCAGTGGATGCTGCACCTTCTTATTGTGGCTTAAGTAATGACAGGACTGCCTGAAAAAGTAAAGTCAGACTTTTTTTTTCTCTTATGTAAGTCCATGCCTTTCTGAAATTGTTTTTCTTATCTGTAGAAGAATAAGTTCAAGTATCTGAGGGTTCTTCGTTTGCCTTTTGTTTGTAACATTCACTTTCTAGGGGGGTCGAAAAAGTCTTTTGGAGTATGAGCTGTATTTAGTCCTTCAGTTTTAAAATACAAACTCAAGTTTTTTTGCAAAAATGCTTACAGATTTTCAGCATCTAGTTTTCTAAGAAATAATGCCAATTCTAGGCCTCCCTTTTGGAATCTAGGAGTGAAAAATATTCCCTTTTCTTTTTAACTCACTGAAAAACCTTTACTGTTACTAAATGACATGTCATGGGTTAGTCTAATTTACTGATCTAAACAGGATATATTTGACATGAAAGAACTGCTGTGTTCACAAGCTTGTTGTCAAACAATGTGCATGCTCTCCCTTTCTAAAAATGACTCATTGACAATAAATGCACAGAGCAGCTACAATGAATCGCCCTTATTCAGAGAGAATAACTTACGCAATCTTTAGTGTTTGAATGTAGGTCACCCGATCATGATAGAGAAGGCTGTGTACAGCCCCTACATACTTTTGACAGAGAGGAAAAAGTGTATCTGTGGATTCTATTCCTCAGTCCCTTTCAGCTGAATGCAGTAGTATTTCAGCAATTTTACCCTTTTTGCTGTTTTACATAGTATTTTTCTGAGTCAGGGTCTTGCTGCCTGCAGGTGGCTGCTTTTCTGGTCTCGTTGAGTCACCTCCCCAGCTGGGCAGCTACTCTGCTCTTTCTGTACCTCAAACTCTTCTGGACCCTTGAGACGGTGTCTGTATCACAGCACCTCACTTACTGTCTGTGACCCCTCTGGAGCACCTCCAGATAAGCACTTCCTTTCAATCTCTTTGAAGCCAGTTTTCAGCAGTAAAATTGACAGCTTAGCTCTGCCAGCAGCTGCTTGGCTTTGTTGTTCAAACTGCAGTAAGCAGGACTAAACCTCTGGGATCTACAAGCATAGGCTCAGCATACTGGAAGATCAGTAACTCACTGAACAGTACCTGGCTGACTTATCCATGCTTTTTTCAGCCCCTTTTCTTTCTCCTGCTGCCTCTCAGGGCGTTACTGGAGCAGTCAGCACACTAGATCAAGGTGCTCAACTGCCTCCAGCGCTACCAACCTTAGTTGTCAAGGGTTTGTTCCCAAACATCTATGAAATGTCGATGGCCAGTAACTTCTTGTCCAGACTGCACCATCATCCTTAACTTTTTCCACTGTTAGAAAGACATGCATGCTAATCTAGAAAAACTGAGGCAATTGCAGTGAACATAAATCTGCATCTTCACATACTCTTCAATCTACTACAAACCTGCCAGTTAAATAATTGGGACTTTTCTTCATGCTTACTATCTGCATTGACCTTAATGATTAATAAGTATTAACATGTTATTTGATCTTTTTACATATTGAATAATACACATACTTGTTCAACTTTTCCAGCTTTTCAGTCAGCTGTTTCGTGTGTGAATTCTTCTTCCACATCTTTCTAGATTGCAGCTATTGACCTTCAGCTCTTATTTGTCTCACTGCATAAATGTTCAGATGTTAGCCTTTTGCAATGTTTTATTATTCTTCATCAATTATTTTTTTCTAGCAACGTGTGAAATGTTTTCTAGTTCCTTCAGATACTTCAAGAACTTTGAAACAAAACTTCTAGCAAACTTCCCTAGTATGTTCAGTTGAAAGCACACCAAACTATACGTTAGTTGTGAGCCTGGTAGTGTGGGAGTGAGAAGAAAAGTTATTTATACAGGTACTCTTGGGTTTTTTTACATTGACATTTATATTTGTTTATCTTTCATCCATACTGTTTAAATGCTTCAGAAAAAAAAGAAAAAAACCCCAAACTTTAAATTTCTTATCTTTTAACGTCCTTCATATCTGGAATAGGTGTTTGTAAATTTTAACTACATGTTAATAGACTATTTTTATGCTTATGTGCCCTTGGACTTTCTAGTTTTAAAGTGGGGAATGAATATAACTAAGATGAGGCTAATGAGAGATTTCTGGAATGCCAGTAATATATTTAAAATGCCAGAACAATGTTCTACTATTCAGTGTCAATAAAACTTCTCTTGGTGTCCTTGATTACCTCTGCAGTCATGAAAGAATCTTTATTTACAGCCACAAGTCATGGATTTAGAGACATAGTGAGTATGTCCATAGATGATGAACCCTGATCCAGGACAGTACTGAGAATGAAGAAGGGAAGATAAGGATACTTAGCTGTTGGAACCAACTAAAGAATACAAGTATGTCAGAACTGGAGATCTTTATATCAAGATCTCTAGAAGATAAGTTTTAGTACAACTCTAGCCACTGGAATTAAATAAGCAATTAGATTTTAATCACAAGGCATTTATATTGCTGAAATTCTAATTTAATGATCACAGGACTTTTTTTGTCTTAAACATTTTTAAAAGTCCCTGACAGCTATGAAAAATCAACTTTACTGACTAACAGGAAATGCTTCACAATCTCTGGCAAGATGTAAACAAGAGATGTGTTAAATACAGTGGGTAGTTGGGCCCCTGAAGCTCTATGGGATGATGGAAATGTGCTGCCCTTGCGATGTTACTATAAAGAAATGCTTACCATGTCCTTGGCTAGAAACTTGAAAAACTTTGTAAGCTGGCTTCTAGCCTTGTGGATGAGAACTTGTGGGGAAATGTTCCAGTGGCTGCTGAAAGCTGAATTTGAGTTAAACTATGCCATTGTGAAATATAAGTAGCTAATTCAAATATAGAGAATTTAAAATCAGTATTAAAATGTTGTTATACTTCCTCAACAGATAATGGCATTGGGCAGATGAATTTATTTTCAGAATGTAGCCAAAAATATAAAATATTGCGATAATAGAACTCAGCAGTATAGATTGCTATGCTACATCTGACCACTTCTTTGGCAACAGAAAAAAGAAGAGCATTGTCATAAATATAGCAGCTTGCCTGATCCGTGCAGCTCAGTGCACAGCTGTTCTTGGTGCTGGGAGGCCTGCAACGGAAGACAAATGAGAAATAAGTAGTGCATACAAATCCCGAGTGCATTACCATTCTTCTGGCTGATAGGCTCAGCTAAGTGCCTCAGCTTAGGACTGATGGAGACTCATGATCTGCATACCACTGATTTGTGCAAAATAAAAGACAAATCCTGAAACAAGGTTCATTAACAATTGAGCATGGGGAAGTGCATAAAAACACTCTCCTCAAATACTCTGGTCATTTGGAAAATCTGTGACCCTGAAATGTTTATCAAGACAACTCTGCAGAAGGTATGTATGGGTACCCCCAATGCTGGGGGTAGTTCTGTGGTGGCAACTGCTTTGGCTCTTACACAGATCATCTCAACTGAGGACACATGGAGACATAAGAAACAAACACTGTTAAACTTAATGTTTTTATTAAAAAAAAAAATATTAGAAGATCACATCACAGTAGCTCACAGTGTATATGAACAAGTGCCTGTCTGCGTGTCCAGCAGAAACAGAGACCTTTGCCTTTCTGCCTTTTCCTTCCCTTTCACTTTCCCCTTCACTCCCTCGCCTGCCCTCCCATAGCAGGTCCATCCCCTGCTGCAGTGCTGTGCCAGGCAGGCCTCGTGACAGCAGAGGTGGATCCACTTTCAGCAGATCACTGAAAGATGCTGGGTTTTGCTCTCTGTAGCAGATTCATCAAGGTATGGTCAAAGTATTTATTAGCCTGCTAAATTACTTTAGTAGCTCTTAAATGGGATTTTTTTCTTTAATTGGAAATGCTTCTTACCTGTAAGTCAGATTGCACTCTTCTACCCTAAGCTGTTTATGAAGTTTGGGAAGAACTTATTTTAGTTGTTTCAATTCAATTGCACTCTTATGATCTTAAAGGTCTTTGGTAACCTAAACAAAATCTATATTTCCTAGGAACTCATGGTACTCTTGCAACTAATTTTCTTTTATATTTTCTTTTACCAAATATCTAAGCAGTTAGATCTCAGAGATATATGCCTATTCAGTTATAATACAGCAGCTGTAAAGTTTTTGGAACCTCTTGCATTTCCAGAATGCACACTGAAGATGCTGACCTGCAGGAGAAGCCACCCAGTGCCCAATTCAAATTAACAAAACCACACCCTCTCCCAGAACACGTGAAATCTGCCTGCACACAGGCACACGGTTCTCTGGGTGGAAGAAAGACTACTGTAAGAGGCGCCATCAATGCGTTTTTAATTTTCATGCATTTACAGATTTAGGCGTATACATACTGCAAAATTATTAAGTAAAAATACCCTTTCATCATGCTTTGCTCGATTAATATTATGAGCATGATTTACCTGCTCGGACAGCACTGGGCTACGGAGAAGTTACCCACTGAGGGCTGCTTCTGGAAAGCAGCATCCCCCTCCCGGGTGTCCGGCCAGCCGGGGTTGTTCCAGCATTACCTGCTGTACTGCCATAAAATGGCCGCACCGTTTGCTGCCGGGGCACAGGCGTTTCAGCACACAGCCAGCGCTAAAGCAGAACGCATGCACTTCTGTCATGATCGGGCAAAGCATTTCTGATGTTTTCTGCTGTTCTGCCTTAAATGGTACTTAGCCTGTGCTGCTTAGCTTTCATTTCCACTCACTTTTCAGAGAATCTTTAGCAGGATAGAAAGGTAGTAGTTGATACAGCATGTGATGGATGCTGTTGCAGTGGTGGAAGCTCACTGTTGAGAGGACCTAATCCCATGCAAGACACATGAACTTCTGCCAGCTATGAATTAATCATAGAATCATTTATTTTGGAAAAGACCTTTAAGATCATTGAGTTCAACCATTAACCCAGCACTGCCAAATTCCACCACTAAACCATGTCCCTAAGCTCCACATCTACATGTCTTTTAAATACCTCCAGGGATAGTGACTCAACCACCTCCCTGGCAGCCTGTTCCAGTGCTTGACAACCCTTTCAGTGAAGAAATTTTTCCTAATATCCAATCTAAACCTCCCCTGGTGCAACTTGAGGCCATTTCCCATGCTCCTATCACTTGTTGCTTGGGAGAAGAGACTGACATCCAACTTGCTACAGCCTCCTTACAGGTAGTTGTAGAGAGCGAGGAGGTGTCACCTGAGACTCCTTTTCTACAGGCTGAACAACCCCAGTTCCCTCAGCCACTCCTCATAAGACTTGT
The DNA here is from genome assembly GCF_023638135.1 of Falco biarmicus. Taxonomy (NCBI): domain Eukaryota; kingdom Metazoa; phylum Chordata; class Aves; order Falconiformes; family Falconidae; genus Falco; species Falco biarmicus. The sequence goes on from NC_079289.1 coordinate 84,208,246, forward strand.
TCCCCAGCTTTGTTGCTCTTTTTTGGATATGCTTCAGCACCTCCGTGTCTTTTTTGTAGGGGTGGGCTCAAAACTGAACACAGCATTCGAGGTGCAACCTCACCAGTGCCCAGTACAGGGGGACGATCCTAATACAAGCCAGGATGCTGAAGGCCTTCTTGGCCACCTGGGCACACTGCTGGCTCATATTCAGCTGGCTATCAACCAGAACCCCCAGGTCTTTTTCCGCCAGGCAGCTTTCCAGCCACTCTCCCAAGTTTGTAGTGTTGCATGATGATGTTGTGACCCAGGTGCAGGACCTGACACTTCTCCATGTTGGACGTCATACAACTGGTCTCAGCCCATCAGTCCTGCCTGTCCAGATCCCTCTGCAAAGCCTTCCTACCCTTGAACATATCAACACCCCCCCCTCAACTTGGTGTCATCTGCAAACTCACCGAGGGTGCACTCGATCCCTTTGTCCAGATCACTGGTAAAGATGTTGAACAGAACTGGCCCCAGTATTGAGCCCTGGGGAACACCACTTGTGGCCGGCTGCCAGCTGGATTTAACTCCATTCACCACCACTTTTTGGGCTTGGCCATTCAGTCAGTTTTTTACCCAGTGAAAAGTATGGCTTTCCAAGCCTTGAGCAGCTGGTTTGTCCAGGAGAATGCTGCAGGAAATGGTGGCAAAGGCTTTACTAAAGTCTAGGTAGACAACATCTGCAGCTTTTCTGTCATACTCTAAAGTGGGTCACCTTGTCACAGAAGAAGATCATGTTTATCAAGCAGGACCTGCCTTTCATAAACCCCTGCTGGCTGGGCCTGATCCCCTGGTTGTTGTGCACGTGCCACATGATGGCACTCAGGATGACCTGCTCCATAACTTTCCATGGCACCAAGGTCAGGCTGACAGGCCTGTAGGCTGACAGGCCTGTAGTTCCCCAGATCCTCCTTTCAGCCCTTCTTGTAGATGGGTGTCACATTTTCTAACTTCCAGTCAACTGGGTCATCCCTGGTTAGCCAGTACTGCTGAAAAATGATTGTGAGTGGCTCCATGAGCACTTCCTTCAGTTCCCTCAGTACCCTTGGGTGGATCCCATCTGGCCCCATAGACCTGTGTGTGCCTAAGTGGTGCAGCAGGTCGCTAACCATTTCTGCTTGGATTATGGGGTCTTCATTCTGCTCCCTGTCCCCGTCTTCCCCCATCGGGGGGCTGGGTACCCTGAGAATAGCTGGTCTTAGTATTAAAAACTGAGGCATTAAGTACCTCAGCCTTTCCCTCAGCCTTTGTCACTATGTTTTCCCTCTCATCCAATAAAGGATGGAGATTCTCCTTAGCCCTCCTGTCATTGATGTATTTATAGAAACATTTCTTTATTGTCTTTTGCAGCAGTAGCCAGATTAAGTTCTAGTTGAGCTTTGGCCCTTCTGATTTTCTCTCTGCATAACCTCATGACAACTTTGTAGTCCTCCTGAGTTTCCTGCCCCTTCTTCAGAAGGTCATAAACTCTCCTTTTTTCCCTGAGTTCCAGCCAAAGTGCTCTGTTCAGCCAGGACAGTCTTCTATCCCACCAGCTCATCTTTTGCACATGGGGATTGCCTGCTTCTCCGCCTTGAGCATTTCCTTCTTGCAGAATGTCCAGCCTTCCTGGACTCCTTTGCCCTTCAGGACTGCCTCCCAAAGGACTCTGTCAACCAGGCTCCTCAACAGGCCAAAGTCTGCCCTCTGGAAGTCCAAGGTAGTGGTTCTGCTGACACCCCTCCCTACTTCTCCAAGAATCAAAAACTCTTGTGATTTTGTGATTGCTGTGCCCAAAACAGCCTCCAACTGTCACATCACCCACAAGTCCTTCCCTGTCCATAGACGACAGGTCCAGCAGGCACCTTCCCTAGCTGGCTCACTCCCCAGCTGTGTCATGAAGTTATCTTCCACACACTCCAGGAACCTCCTGGGCTCTTTCCTCTCTGCTGTATTGTATTTCCAGCAGACGTCTGGTAAGTTGAAGTCCCCCATGAGAACAAAGACTAGCAATAGTAATTTCAGGAATGTAGATTCCTCTTCAGTTAATAGAAAGTAGTAAGTACTGAAAAAATGAGCTCTCAAAAGTTCCCCAAACTATTAGCTCTGTGTCAATAGCCTTCAAGACTGGTAATACTGGTGACCTCTATTCCCACTGGGTAATTGCTTTTATTATGCATTGCTTGTTTCTGTTCTTGTCTTACAGCACTGATGTATGTAATTTTGTTGCATACTATATAGATGTTTAATGAAATTGCTGAAAAAAGTGTACCGCTGAGTTAAAAAAGTGTCAGTTCTTGAGTTTCAATGAGTGTCTTACCTGCAAACCTGCCTTCCCCTGACCCTGACCAGCACATTAAATATTTTTCATAGGTCTAGGAAAAATTAGAAAGAGCAAAATGCCTGTCAGATTTAGCGTAAAGTACAAACATATCTAATACTGCCATAATGAATAGAGAGCCTACATCTGTAGCTGATAATTTAGGCCACATGATGGCAGGTGAAATGAAGTGTAGAAAAGGTGAAAGTACTGCATGTTGAAAGGAGGAGCTGAAGACCTGTGGAAATTCTATGTTGATATGACCAGTCAGAAAGAGAAATAGATGTCAGTGAGCAGAAATCAATTCAATGTCTGTTTTATGCAATTTATCAATACTGACAGGCCACTAAACTGCATTAAGAAAAGCATCTACAGATCGATTTACAGGTAGATTGGACAATTTAAAAATAGCAGGTGACTAGAAAAGGGGAAAAAATAGCATGGAGAAACCATCAACTGAATAAAAAAAATATAAACACAGAACTAAGCTGAAAAAGAAATATTATGATAGAGATATATAAAATAATCAATGGAATAGTGAAGGTCAGTTGAGTGTCTATGTTTCTCCTTTTTGCCTAGTGTGGAATGAAATGCTAAAAGAGCAATCTGAAAAAAAATCAGTGTAAAATTCATAAAATAAAGCATATGTTGACACAATGTATCATTAACTTACAGAGTAGCATGAATTCCCTAGACTACGTATCTTCTATACTCTGCAAGATACATTCTATCCTAATTCCCATTTAATGGAATTCTGAAGCTTTGCTATTGATCTTCAAGGCCATCATTGGATAAGGACCCAATGGGTATCCTTTCATCTGTAATTTACGAAGACAAATGAGCTTTCGTAGTGTAATGCAACAAGCTATGATGATCATGAGGACTAGGGATAGTATTTTCAGGCAAAATGGATTGATAATGCAGCGAGTAGCCATAGAGTACTATACTGAACCACGGTCTGATAGCATTTAAAGTAAATAGACGTATCTGTTTGGTAATGGTTTCCAACTCTAACTGAAGTCAAGGTAATAAAAACATCAAGCAGTTCAGAAGGCTGAATACCTAAAAAGCTGAAAACCAGGGAGTGATCTGATACTCCAAACAATCACAATGCAAATTTAATTTATCTTACTAAGTGCTTTGACTCTAAGGAAGTAAGTTGGATAAACTTTGTAAAAAATGTAAAAGGAACATGTATAATAAAAATACAACTGCACCACAAAATTATTAGGCAGTAATTTTCAGCCTTCTGGCAAAAGGAAATAAATTCACTAATATCTGACCATGCTCCTCAATAATTTTATCATTACTTCCTAATAAAAGATTCTTGAAATTGTTTGAGTAACTGGATAGCAGGAGACCTGCATAAAGTCAATGTGATATATGGAATTCTATTTTTAATACCTGTGTAAGGGGAGGGGGATGATCATCCTCTGGAGGTACTTATCTCACTCCTAACCATAGTGAAAGCTTACACTAGACATTGATTTTGTATCAGCGAAGTGTGGCAAGATGAATCCCACCATTAGTTGTTTTAGGAAATCACATCTTAGTTGTGTATAAGCGGAAATCTAATGTTGATTCATTGATGCCAACAGCTGTTGACATTTTGATATCAGCCTGGAAAATCTACTGCTTGCTCTGGTTCAACATGGTAAATATAATGATCTTATGGGAGTCTTTAAAAGCCACAGACAGCTGTTAAAGAGCCCCTGATTTATATGAGAGATTTTCAGAACTATGCCTTATCTGAATTCCCAGTTACCTATATACATGCAGTTTCTCCATAGTTCTGTTTTGATCAGAGATGATCTGCCTAGTTCAGAAACATACATCTTTATCATGTTTCTCAGTGCAATTCAATGATTTTTCTTTCTACCCAGAAATTTTCATATTTGTCTAATACATTAAATATGTGAGTGGATATGGATGCTTTTAGAGTTACTAAATTTTCTGTGAATGGGTGTTTTCACACATTGTGACTGTGTCGTGGTTTAACCCTGGCCAGCAAACCAAGCACCACGCAGCCACCTGCTCACTCCCCCTCACCCAGAGGGATGGGGAGGAGAATCGGAAAGGAATGTAAAACTCAAGGGTTGAGATAAGAACAATTTAATAAGTAAAGCAAAAGCCGCACATGCAAGCCATACAAGCAAGGAATTCATTCATCACTTCCCATGGGCAGGCAGGTGTTCAGCCATCCCCAGGGAAGCCAAGCTGCATCACGCAGAACAGTTACTCAGGAAGACAAATGCCATAATGCCAAATGTCCCCACCTTCCTTCTTCCCCCAGTTTATATACTCAGCATGACGTCCCATGGTATGGAATATCCCTTTGGCTAGTTTGGATACTGTCACCTGTCCTGGCTGTGTCCCCCCCGAATTTCCCGTGCCTCTCCAGCCCTCTGGCTGGCAGGGCCCAGGGAACTGAAAAGTCCTTGATTTAGTATAAACATCACCCAGCAACAACTAAAACCATCAGTGTCCTATCTACATTGTTCTCACACCAAATCCAAAACAGCACTGCACCAGCTACTAACAAGAAAATTGACTCTATCCCAGCTGAAACCAGGCCAGACTGAAAAAGGTACCAGATGCAGAAAGCATTTCCACTGGAGCATACTGCAGAAAACAAAGGGCACATTTGTACTTTGGTGCTGAAATCTTTGTGTGAACTTGTAAGACCAAAATGTTCAGCTCAGCACTGTGTCCAACAGAGTCCCCAAATCAGTATTGTCATGTTACAGCAGTACTACAACTTCCCTGCTAGTCAGGCTATTTAGCTAAACTGAGGATTACACTGATAAAATAAAACTCTGCTTCTGCTCTATAGATACATACAATAGCCCAGCGTGTGGCTCTTGGAGCCCTAAGCCATATTGCCAAATAATGGAAACTGTATGTATTTACGATACAGGTTTTTAATTTACCAATTTCTACAGAGTCTCTCTAAAAAGAAAGTAAAGGGAAGGCATTTGTGACTGCCTTGTCTGACTGGCAATCTGTCATTCACTTTTTTTGATAATTTTGGTCCCACTCCTTTGAACCCAATCTAAGAAGGAAGGACACCTCAGAGATTGGTAATTCTTACACGTCTTGTGAAGACTGATGGTTTCATTGAGCAAAAAAACCCAATAAAACCTTCATTAGTTCTGCTTCTCACAGAATGCTTTGTTTAGTGAAGAGACCTTTAGAGCGAATTAGGGCCCAAATCTGTCATTTTGAACATTCTCGTTTTCCATTAAACAGAGCAATTTGCAAGATTAAATGCAAAGGAATGCATCTTATTAGTCATCATTATTTGGACTTTGTCTGTTTCTGACTCCTAAAAGCTGATATAAAAACACTCACACTTTATTCATTTTACCAGTGAATGGCCCTATTTCCTTCTAGTACATTCTAAATTTACTTACTCCTCCTCAAGTAGAATAAATAGGTCAGAATTCACAGTTCAATTCACAGTTCCTCTGGATCCAGATTCCAGTAATGAAGTGCAGTATGAGTGGCAGTTTGTTCAAATTAGTTTAATTATTTCAGGTATCACTGTCATTTCTTGTTGCTGAATTACTGTCAAATAAACTACCCTTATGATAATTTTAACTGCCCCTTTTTCTAACCTCTTGAAATCTGAAGGGATTTGTCTGTGTTTCTAGACATTCCTGGATGAGTGAGAGCTACTTCTAATCTAATAGATGACTCGGTCAGTGCACAAGCATCTTTGACCCACATTTAGAACATGGGCAGATAGGACCAGTGTCTCAGGTCTTGCTGTTTTCTAGTACATGTTTTCTAATAATGTTTTCCCCTGACCAGCAAGAGAAAGCAGACTGGTGATGGCTTTCTGATTCTGCATCTCATTTTATACTGGCTATTGCCCCAGGATAGATCTGAACAAGGTGGGGGCCATTTCATTTTAAACAAATTACCCTTGTCTATTACATGGAAAGAACTAACAATGCTATCCCAGTTTTCTGCCTGGAACCTGGGAGGACAGTCAGATCAGCGGATAGTCAAGTTTCAGGTCTGGAAAATCTGGTTTATAACAATTGGAAGTGTCTCACATATTGAGATATGGTAGAGATTTATATGTTTATACTCTTTACTCTGATGACTGTAATATAATTTTGAGAAGTTTGCTGTGAAGCTTTATTATTCATCATCTGATACTGCTAAGGTGAAAGCAATGTGAATTGTACAGCTTACTGCACTGTAAAATGTCATGAATTTCTGCAGAAGTAAAATCATTCTTAATGTGATCATATGATTTAGTGATAAAGGAGAAAGAATACATATAATTCATACCCTAGCACTAGTTATAAAGGATTCTGTCATCAAAACAAAGTATGCCTGTTCCTTTACAATAGTTTTCACTTTGGGGATGATTATTAGGTGACTAATAAAATTTTTTTATGAAGCCAGCATAAGTTGAGGAAAAGAAGGAGCAGAGTCCCATTATCTAATGTTGTTTCATAATGAGATATCATAATGATGGCAATAGTAAGCATTTGAATATAATGGTCTGCAGAAAAGGAAGAAAGCCTAGCCAAACTATTTCAGAGAGATCATGATTCTTTTAATGCGGAATGTGGCTCTTCTATACACAAGCTAAATTAGTTAAAATTTATATTAAAAAAAATAGTTAAATTGATAAAAATTTTGTATGGACATATCTACATCAAATCAAGTTAAAATAGGACAATATTCTTCGCTACTACATCTTTTATGACAGACTTGATTTTTAAAGATTTCTCTCTCTGCTGCTTGCTCCAGCTGACACTCACAAAGTTACCACCCTGTCAATAGCACTGGTTCAACTGTTCATGAAATAGTGCTCTAAACTGAAGCTGAGAAATTATCTTGCTTAAAGACAGCCCTCCTCTAATGACACCAAAATGGAGATGCATGTATGAGTGCTTTTACCTCGGACTGTTTCACAGGTCAGGTTTATTGTACAGCCCCAGATGGAACTCAGCCAGCAGAGGCTAGTACCCTGACTGAGAGGAATGTAGGACAACAGGAAGGTGAGGAGGAGTAGAGAAGGCAGGGACCTTCTGAGGATCATCTTGTACTCCAGCAAGGTCTGATCTGAAATAAAATATCATAAGCAATTCTTGTTTCTAATAGTTTTGCTAAAAATATTAAATGTTTGTATTGGGTTTGTGTGGCAAGGTTTTGGTAGCAGCGGGCGCTACAGAGGTGGCTTCTCTGAGGAGCTGCTAGAAGCTTTCCCCCATGTCCGATGGAGCCAGTGCCAGCCGGCTCCAAGACAGACCCGCTGCTGGCCAAGGCCGAGCCCATCGAGTGACAGTGGCAGCACCTCTGGGATAACATATTTAAGAAGAGGAAAAGGTTACTGCACAACAGCAATTGCAAGGGAAGAGAGGAGTGAGAATATGTGAGAGCAACAGCTCTGCAGACACCCAGGTCAGTGCAGAGGGAGGGGCAGGAGGTGCTCCAGGAGCCAGAGCAGAGGTTCCCCTGCAGCCCGTGGTGAAGACCATGGTGAGGCAGGCTGTCCCCCTGCAGCCCGTGTTGGTTAGCGGTGGAGCAGATACCCACCTGCAGCCCGTGGAGGATCCCATGCTGGAGCCCAAAGGAGGCTGTGACCCTGGGGGAAACCTGCACTGGGACAGGCCCCTGGCAGGACCTGTGGCCCTGTGGAGAGAGAAGCCTGCGCTGGAGCAGGTTTGCTGGCAGGGCTTGTGCCCCCTGGGTGGCCCAGGCTGGAGCAGTCTGTCCTGAAGGACTGCACCCTGGGGAAGGGATCCACATTGGAGCAGTTCATGAAGAATTGTCTCCTGTGTGAAGGACTCACTTTGGAAAAGTTCATGGAGGACTGCTTCCTGTGTGAGGGACATGATGCTGGAGCAGGGGAAGAGTGTGAGAAGTCCTCCCCTTGAGGAGGAAGGAGCAGCAGAAACAAAGTGTGATGAACTGACCAAAACCTCCATTCCCCATGGCCCTCTGCATTGCTCAGGGGGAGAAGGAGAATTTTCCAAGAGAAAACTGAGAGTAAAGTTGAGCCTGGGAAGAAGGGAGGGGTGGGGGGGAAGGTGGTTTTTTTTTATCCTCCTCTGATTTGATTAGTAAAAAATTAAGCTGGTTTTCCCAAGCTGAGTCTGTTTTGCCCATGACAGTAATTGTTGAGTGATCTCTCCTTGTCCTTACCTTGACCCATAAGTCTTTCATTGTATTTTCTCTGCCTCTGTTCAGCTGAGGAGGGGTAGTAATAAAGCGGCTCTGGTGGGCATCTAGTGTCCAGCCAGGGTCAACCCACCACAATGTTGCTACAGTTCTCAGTAGAATGGAAAAAAAGTTTGTGACTAACTACTTGGCTGTGAAATAGTATATAACAAGTGGCGTATTTGACATTTTCTCTGATCTAGTTAGTTCACTTTTAGAATTTATTTCCAAGTACTGGTATGTGTGATCAGAAAGATAGAGCATTTCAACATTACTGTAATGTGAAAACTGAGGAATAACCCAAACTGAGATAAACTAATGATCCTGTGACTTTTTGGCACCAACTGTATAAAGTCTCAAAGTTTTCTCTTTCTTCGGGTTTCTTAGGTCTGATCTTGTGTCCCTTGACTTTCCTCTAGAATTCATTCAAGGATCAGAGAAACTACATAGGAGTGTTCTCTGTTCTCTAGTGAAAAAAGCAGAGGGAGTTTAATTCTTTGATAAGGTAATCTTTCAATTTTTTCTTCTTTTTTTTGGGGGGGGGTATCAGTTAAGTGCAATTATGTTACCACAAAACAAATTCAAGTAGTCTTTGTAGAGAAGTCCTTTCATATACATGGATTTTACCCTTAGTGCTTGCAATGTTGTATTGCCAGCCATTCTTCAGTAATATGCAGATGGGTAGCTATCATTTGAATTTTTAAGAGGAACAAAAAGACCTGTTATCATCCTTTTCCAGCAACAAAAACAAAGGCTCTCATCTCTCCTTGCTCCCTCTAGGTTTCTTGACCGCTAAAAATAGTTTTTTGCCCTTTTTGTACTTTGTAGTTCTTCTGACCTATGCCATCCATATTTGCTGCTTCTCACATTTGACTTTTAAAATAGAAATAATTTGATTCCTCACACACTTTCAAGGGATGAAGTAATCCAAGGCAAAACACTTAGGGTTAATAAAACCCGATGTTGGAGGTCCTGTGTGCATGCTGCATGTGCTGTTCCCCCTCCTTGCTTCTGCTGCTTTGAAGCAAAGCACAACATCGGCCATTACCCTCCAAGTCTGCCTAAGTGCTGGATTCTTGTCAACTTTATTTTACCACTTAAAATACAGCGTGGAAAGGCATAGCGTTACAGAACAGGAACACATCTTTCACCACTCAGCAAATGCATGCAACGAATGACTAGTGTGGTCACTGGCATGGCAGACACTGACCTTCCCACCAACAAACAGGTGTGTTAGAGCTGATCTTTGGTTCTACGTAGACCATGTCTGTGATTAACATGCATGGCCAGTGGAGAAATCAGGCCGCTTTAATTTCAATTTAATCCATTTTACTCTAAGAAACCCAGGGCAGGAAGAGCATCCATCGGCGTTACCCTTTGCTGTCCTGGGGACACAGCAGGGAAACACCTCAGGGGAGCAAGAGGGGCCCTGCTGGTTGTGCCTGGCCTTGGGCCCCACGGGGGCCTTCCGCTCGGGTATCTCTTTACCGGTGAACACAGGCCAGGTTGATGTGGCCATTTTGGTACAGTTCCAAAAAACACCGGGGCTGGAGCTTTTGCTTCCTTCCAGCGCCCGACCTGCTGCCCACGACGCGGCAGCTCCCCGCCTACTGCCTGCCGGGGCCCCCTGCACCTGCCGGGACGGCAGTGTGTGTAGGAAGGGCGGGCTCGGGCTGTGCGCCAGGGGGACACCACAAGGGAACGACACAGCTTTGGGCTAAAGATCCCTTCCTTTGGGCAACGACACCGCGACGCCGGGACCCCGCCAGCTCTGCGGTCCCGGCCAGGCCGAGCCGAGCCGAGCCGAGCCGAGCCGAGCCGTTCGCCCCGCCCCGCCTCTACGCCGTTTCTTCTCTTCTGATTGGTGAGTTTAGAAGCGCCGCTCCTTTGCTCCCAATCAGCGCCCAGCGTCCGTTACTAAGCGATCGTTTCCAGGCCGCGCTGGCTGCCCCAGCGAGGTGGCGGCCATGGCGGGTGGGTGGCGGGACGTGGCCGGGGTGCGCATCGCCCCGGCTGAGCTGTGCTTCAGGGACGCGGTGCCGGGGGGCTGCTACCGCGCCGCGCTCAGCGTCCAGAACCTGCGGGTGGAGATCTGTCATCTCCAGCTGCTGCCGCCGCACCGGCCCCAGGTGAGGGGTGGCCGGGGGGGAAGCAGCCGGGAGTGTCTGCCCCCTCACGGTCTCTGGCCTGGGCGGGCGTAACGTTGTCGAGGTCTGCCACTCTCTGCAACTTAGCTCCGTGTTTGTTTGTACAGCACCCCCCACCCCTCCTACGTGTGTGAATAGCAGTAGGGCCTGACGAGAACGCCATGTCCTGGGTCCCACAGGTCTTTATTCTTTCACTCCCGAGCTTGCCGTGAGGCACCGGTACGCAGTGCACTCGCTTTGCACCTGCCAGCCCCCCCCGAGGTGCAGAACATTGCCAGAGGAAAAGTACATCTCGAGGCCCCACTTCTGTTTTCTACAGTTTTGTACGGGGACGTCTGCTCCCAGGTTTGCCCAGCTGGGTTTGTCCTGTGTAAGAGGCTGCTTGGGCAGGTGTAAATGCTTGTCTGTGTTCAGCTACTGCTAATGAAAAATGCTACCATGGATGCCTGAGCAGTTTATGAGACTGACTGACTGGAAATTGGCAGTGAATTCGAAATTATTTTAAAATTAGTTGAATAACTGGGTAAACTGGAAAGGATAAGAGGCAATTCTTAGAGCTGAAGTTACCTGGATTGCTTCATGTGTGACAGTTCTGGAGGAAGGATTCAGTTATGATTTATTGTTTTCGTGTGAGAATGTGTAAGTGTCATTTGTATGATACTTGAAAAATATTTCCATATAGAATTTCAAATGAGGCTGCTCATTTGAAGCCTGTAAGTCAAAATGAAATGAACTACAGCCTTCCCTAGCCCTATATTTTCATGAGGTCATGAGCAATTTGGAGACATACCTTGTTTGTTGAATCCATAATTTCGGTAGAAGTAAATGAGCTTTCTCATATGTCTTACTACACCAAGTCCCATAGAATGGTTTGGGTTGGAAGGGACTTTAAAGATCATCTAGTTTCAGCCCACCTGCCATGGGCAGGGACACCTTCCACCAGACCAGGCTGTTCAAAGCCCCATCCAACTTGGCCTTGATCACTGCCAGGATGGGGCATCCATAGCTTCTCTGGGCAGCCTGTGCCAGTGCCTCATCACTCTCACTGTAAAGAATTTCTTCCTAAATCAATCCTCTTCCAGTTTAAACCATTCCCCCTTGTCCTATGATACATGCCCTTGTAAAAACTCCCTTTCCAGCTTTCTTGTAGACCCCTTTAGGCACTGGAAGGCTGCTCTAAGGTCTGTGTGGACCCTTCTCCAGGCTGAACAACCCCACCTCTCTCAGCCTGTCTTCGTAGGAGAGGTGCTGCAGCCCTCTGAGCATCTTCCTGGCCCTCCTCTGGACTCGCTGCAACAGGTCCATGTCCTTTTGATGTTAGGAGCCCCACAGCTGAACGCAGTAGTCCAAGTGGGAGTCTCACAAGAGCAGAGCAGAGGGGGAGAATCCCTTCCCTCAACCTGCTGGCCACGCTTCTTTTGATGCAGCCCAGGATTTGGTTGTCTTTCTGGAGTGCAGGCGCACATTGTCAGGCCGTATTGAGCTTCTGATCCACCAACACCCCCAAGTCTTTCTGCAGGGGGTTGCTCTCAATTCATTCTCTGCCCAGCCGGTATTTGTGCTTGGGATTCCCTTGGCTCTGATGCAGGACCTTGCAACTTGGCCTTGTTGAACGTAATGAGGTTTGCTCAGGCCCACCTCTAAAGCCTGTCAGGGTCCATCTGGATGAGATCCCTTCCCTTCAGCATGTTTGCTGCACCACCCAGCTTGGTGTTGTCAGCAAACTTGCTGAGGGTGCACCTAGTCGCAGTGTCACCAGCAAAGATGTTGGACATCACTAGTCCCATAGATACCCCTGAGGAATGTCACTTATCAGCAGTCTCCTCTTGGACATTGTGCCACTGACTGGAGCTCTGAGTGCGACCATCCAGCCAGTTCCTTATGTGCCGAGTGCTCCATCTGTCAAATCCATATGTCTCCAGTTTAGAGACAAGGACGTTGTGCAGCTTTGCACAAGTCCAAGTAGATGACATCAGTTGCTCTTCCCTCATCTGCCAGTGCTGTAACCCCCTTGCTGGTAACAAATCATGCTTAGCTTTAGTGACTGGCTTTGTGCTTTCCAGAAATTTTAGCCCTCAAGAGGCTCATGAGTTCCTTGTTACTTCAGGAGCATTTTGTAGAAACAGGTCACTTTGCTATGGTGTGAACACCAAATTTATGAAGTATTCCAGATCAACTGAAGGGCACAAATTTTTAAATTTTTTTTTGCTTTCATTTGATAGGGCTGTTTGATAGCTCTGTAACATCATTTCTGTTTTGTATTCTAAGTCTTCTGAGTGGAGTGGTCCATTTGTGGTGCTTGTTTTTGGAGAGCTTTCTCAGAAAGGAGACTTTTACAACCTTTTCTCAAGGTAGTGTGGTTACTATTAATAGCATCTGATTTGTTCTGGAAAAATTACTGCATAGCCAGACTTTTTAAAGGGAAGTGCATCTCTAAATTCTAATCAGTTTAGCCCTTGACTTGTAACCTATGTGGGTCCAGCAAAACCCAGCTGTGGTTAGTATTTTTATATTGGTCTTTCATCTAGCTAATTTATTTTCTATTAATTACATCACAATTGGCATCAAAGGGTTGAACTGGCATTGGTGGTTGAACCGAAGCTGATGTTGCTTTGTGTTCACAGCACAAATACATTCCAGGGTAGTCATCAAAATGATTGTCAGACAATTGAAGTACCTTGGATAATTTCACTTTCTGAGTAGTCAGCCTTTCTTTTTGAGGGCATTTTATCCCCCTGCTAAAATTTGCTAATTTGCATTATGTAGACAGCTTGATTTTTGTTACAATGTAACTGAATACTTGTGGAATGAGCTGGAAACGGTCCAGGGTGCTTAATTTGGTAGGGCAGTGCTTTTTCTGTTTTATTAGTTTTCATCAGCCTTATTTTTTCATGTGATCCAGAATCAGGAAGGCTTTTAGAACATTTTAGATTTTAGAACAGGGGAAAGGTTAATCATAAATTATGAGTTTTTACCTTTGTATCTTATGCCTTTTTGCTGAGTATTTTAATGCTATTCTGTGTGAGACAACCAATATGACAGTTTCTACCAATATGACAAGATTCTACTTCACATGCTCAGTTTCAGAAAGGTCTGTTGTGCTGCCCTTTCTCACTTCCAGACTTTATGCTGCTATCTGTGATTGCATGGCTTTGAAGTGTATGACTCATCTGTAAATTTTCTGAAGCATTACATTCATAGAGTACAAGAACTGAAAAATAACCTTCCTTGAGTTGTCATAGTGCATGGCAAAGAAATGCCTTTCAAGGAATGAAGCTGACAAAGCATTTTTCTATAGGTCTCATTAAAAGTTCATAGTACAATGTATTTCCCTTGTATAGAATGAATATACTTGACTGTTTAATTCTCTTTAGAGAATTCTTTTACACACTTCAATATTAAAACATGGCTACTCCTAAATTAAGCCCATGATCAAGATGCACATAGCAAATTTCCTTTAGGTGAGTGTTTATACTGCTAGGAAAATTTTAAAGGAATAAAGGTGGTGCTCAGACAATAGAATCAACCAGTAGTAAATGATATGTTTGCATATTTCAAACATAAATCGGAACAGAAAACTTAAAGAATACTGGGATGACTCTTTCAGAAGCAAACGTTAATGAAATTGGACATACAGAGCAGAAACCTATTCTGCATAGAGAGATGTGAATTTTATGGAGACCTGAAACACCAGAGAAGCTCTAGACCTTGCTGTGAGGCTTTCCTAGGAATGTAGGAACTTCTGGATTTCCCACTTTGTGCTAGTAGGTTACCTGTGTATTCTGTTCAAGGAAAGATGTGCAGCGTGTGTTGGATATAAGCATATGCTTACAGTCAGCAACAAATCCAGAATTACCTTTTGAGAGAGGAAAAAGCTGCTTACTGTTAGCTGCTTCTGCTTTTTTCTTTCATATGACCCCCAAAATTTGATGTGCCATGGGGCCTTTCCCGCAGATTTTCAATGTACAGTAAGACTTTCTGTTGATGTCAGCTGAATGTTGGTCAGACAGAGGGAAAACTCTTAGGCTATCCCCTCTTTTTGCTGCTTTGGACTGAGATTTAATCTTTGTTACTTTCTCAGGGACTAAAAGATTCTGCACTGAGTAGTAGCTGACTTAATTTTGTGTTGCTTCAGAAGGTTTGTTGCAACAGTAGGAAAAGCTAGAGCTCTCCTGGAAAGTCTAGAAATGATACTTTACTAAACCAACTCTGCTGTGCAATTTGATGGGTTAGTAGTATTCATTCTATATTCCTGTTTTACTGTAAAAAGTCTACTTAAGTAAATGGGGAGAGATTCTATAACATTGACTGTGAATTTTAAATCAGTCTTTTTATTCTTCTGAAAATGAATCAGATGTATATATTTCTAAATCTAAAAATTTTTAAAAATTTAAAACAATATTTATGTTTTTTTTAAATTGCAGTTTAAATTGATTGTGGAAAATCCAGAAAAACCTGTTGCATGTGGACTTCAACTTACAGCTTTTGTGGAATATTATCCTGAGAGTGAAGAAGATGTTCAAGATAAACTACTGCTTTTAATAGAAGATGACACAGTTGATATCCCCCTGCTTGGGTATGAGGCTGAAAAGTTCATATGATGCTGTTACTATTTGGTGGAAAGTTTGCTGATGCATGTCACATATGCTATGTAGTTAAACTGTCACTTGTATTGAAAACAAATAGTAAGTTTCCTTACAGAAGTGAGATTATATTTTATTTCATAACAGCACACGGGTTAATTGGGGTGATGTCCCTCTAAGATCCTAGAGATATTCTGGGTTTTTGTTTTTGCTTCATTCTAAATTGGTTGTGCTAACGCTGATAATTTCTAATTCCATATCAACATTAGACAGAAGTGTGAAAAGATTTAATCTTTTTTCCAGCAATTTGTGGCATTCCTTCAATCACATCTACTGTTCATTTTAAGATAATCTTTAGTCTGGGATGAGATTCACTGAGAGTGTAGGAAAGGTTAGTTTCCCATACAACATTAAACTGCAGTAACACTCCACTTCTTTTTGTAACCACATATTTGGTAAAATGTGCCACCAAGAGAATTTTATTTCTATTGTGCTTTAGTGACATATCACAGTTGTTTGGTTTGCAAGTAAAAAGCATCTGTTACATATTTGCCTGGCTCATGAGACTAGATCTTGTGGCTAATCGTATTAATTTGTGGCTCGTGTATTTGCTATAAGTTTCAGAGACCAGACAACATTCTTAGCTTAATATCTACAACATCATGGACTTATGATGTGATCAGTAATACAAGTGTAATGATTTAATTATATAAATATCTGATCGCCATAGAAAATGCATATACTCAAGGTTTGGGAATGTTTCAAACAAGCTAGTTGTGGTTCACTTTTTGTTGTTGTTGTTTGGCTTATTTTTTTAAATGATTAAATGAAACTCTGCATCCAAACTCTTTTTTTGAAATATAATAATCAGGAAATATTTTTTTGCTTAAATATATACCAAGAAAACATTTGAAATTAGGTATTTCCAGGGGTAAATTCAATCTTCATAAAAAAACCCAGCCAAAACCAAACCAGCAAACCACACAAACACACCCAGTATTAAAAAAAAAACCAACAACCAAAACCATTTGACTTGACTATCTCCCTTTTTGCACAGATCCATATCTATTAGAATATTTCATTGCAGTTAGAATTTATGCTTGTTCCTGTCTGCTTAGGAAGTTATGTATTTGGATCTTGAGACATACTTGTTACGCACTTTTCTAACAAAGCCCTGGAAGAATATCTGAATACTTGGAATGTGAAGATTTACAATCTTTTCCAGTGTACTTTAATCTTGATAGCTGTTTCCTATTTTGGTGTTGGTGTTTGTTTTTTATTTATTGTATTTTATTGCTTTGTTGGGTTTTTTTTGCCACATCTTGCTGGTCTAGACAATCTCTTTCAATAATTTACTAATTTACTTTTTTTGTATCACCATAAATTATTTAAGAGAATTAAACCCAGTGTGTTGTTATTCCCCAAAGCAGCTTCTTTTGTTGCATTTGCTGATTCCAAAACCGTTTTTTTCCCTTTCTCCCTTTCCCTCCTCTTTTCCCCTTCCCTTATGCAAGATTATGTGGGCAGGATCTACCTAGCTTGGCCAAGGAGATTTGTTTGTCTTCTCTATTTAGTCTGCATGTAATGCAGATCATGAGATGCAGTTTGTTCCTATTTATGGTTAAGAGGAGGTTGACTGCTGTACTGATGTAAAATTCCAATTGATTTCAAACAGTTTTATATGACATCAGAGGTGTCATTGTATTAGAGATTGGGGCCTTTAAAATACAAGTTGCCTGAAGTGAATCTGATCTTTTCATTATGGGTAAGCAGTACCCAATACAGTGACGCCATATACTGGCTTAGGCTCTTAAATAAATAATATAAATAACTTGTGTCATTATCCACTTCTGTTATAATCAGTTTTGTTGAAGCCACATAAAGTATCCATAAACCAAGATGACTGTAAATGGGAACTGGCATGCATGTTTTTTCTGCTTTTAGTTTAGACAGCTGCTGCTGAAATACAGTAAATGTTAAATTTGGTCTTACTTTGTGATGGAGCTAAAGACAGCTTTATTTAAAGTTCTTTGTACTATAATAAAGTGTTTAAAATTAAATAGAAATGTATGCATTTGATTTTGACTAATTCTTACATTAATTAGTCATTAATATATGCTACACTGTGGTACACCATACTGCTGAAGTGAGTTGCATAAACATTGGTTGGAGAACTAGACGAAAAGGAGAGCTCTCTTCCATTGGAATGCTTAATCAAAGTTCTTTAAAAATGCAAAGGTATTTTCAAGTTTTGGGAAAATATAACCATGTCTTTTCTCTGCAGATTAAGTCCGTGCTGTTATCTGGAAATTGAGTCAGAGATTAATTTTGGTGCGGTGATTGCAAACAGTAAAATAATTAGTAAGGGGATTAGTATTACTAACCATGGATCATCTTCAGGTAAATATTTAGTATGTGTTAAATTATACAAATATTTTATTTTCTTGGAAAATGTAATTTTATGCAGGTTAACACTTTAGTGACCCAGTAGAAATTAACTGACGTTCTGGCTTATGCAGTTTATGAGTATTGTAGCTAAAGGTGTTATATAAACGGCCCATTGCTTCTGTAGGCGGTACTATGTTTCCGCTTATGGAAGAAAAATGAATTTAGAACACTGTCAGGTTTTAGGGGTTCTCTCTTTTTGAGTCCCATCTGAAAGATTTAAAAATAACAGTTGCTCACTGGCTTACTATGCCCAGTGTAAATAGTAGGAAATCATGTCTGCTCTTGCTTGTTGTCTTTGAGAGTCTGTGAATCCAATAGCTGTTTATTAAATATACAACTACAGGCTCCCTGTATTTTCAGAGCTTAAGTCCTCAGGATGGGAATTGAACCATATTTGTTATCAGAAGACAATGAGAGGTCCTTTGCCTTGCTGCCATAGCTTTTTGAAATCATACAGCTTTCAAAACATGCAGCCTTCAGCTTCTGTGAGGGACCTTTCTAAGGAGTATAAGAAGCATTGGAGAATGGAGCATAAGAGCACTTATATGATCTGAGTAACCTATTTAACTGCTTTTTCCATTGAACAAAGCTGCAGACACCTTTCTCCAGAATTAGGGTGGCAACTGTGCATGTTAAACAACAAATTTAAGGCAGTTAATTATTTTTGTTCCTTACTTGTACAGTTTATTGTATCACAAGGTATCTTCATTTGCATTAGGCCAAGGTTGTGAGAACATTTGCTTTATAGATTTCCACAAAGAATATTATACCAAGAGAAAATACACAATTGTAGAAACACAGAGTTGGTTTGCAATATTAAAAAAAAAACCCAAAAACAAAAACCCAAATGGCTGTCTAGTTAGAAGAGAATTTTTTTTCACCCCAAAAGTAAGGGAAAAGTAGTTTGTATTTTTTGTCTGGACAGCTCAACTTAAAGATGTAATATGTAGTTTACATAGTTGGCTCTTGTACATACTAACTTCTTACTTTGAGAAATTATGATTAGATAAAGAAAAGGAGATAACCTACTTTACATATGCATCTACAGCTAATTTGCATGATGTGAAATTACTCATGTTGCATGGGAACTGGTTGTATTATAAACTGTAGCATGATACATGGAGGCTGCATGATGGAGTTTTGCAGGACTGGACACATGTAAAATTAGAATGAAAGCGGTAGTTAGTGAAGAATGTATTGAGGGCAGACAAAGGAAGAGCTGCTGAAAGTGTGTTTCTGTAGACTGTAAATCATAATGCAGCAGGTCACACTAACAGGCAGCGTGTAAACTATGTCAACAGGAAGTGCTGCATGCTGGCCTGTGACTCAAAGATTGCATTTCACATGTCATCCCATACACAAAATGAGTCCGTTGTTCCTGCTTCTGATCTCATATCAGAGATTATCTATTGTCTGAGGTCAAACAGTGCATTTTTCCTACAACTTCTGCAATATTTTCTTCCTATCTACAATGTAATTACAGATAATTAATGCTGCTGGTTAAATGCACATTTAATAATTGTTTCACATTTAAAAAATTATTTTTATAACCTCAAAATGTTCACTGTTCTCTTCTGCAATAAATTGTATTGTGTACATGCCAGCTCGTGAGAAGTATTGTTACCTGCAATATGCACCGAACTTTCTGGTTACGGTAGCTGCCTAGAGCTTTTTATGAAATAGCTCTCAACTTAGAAAATGTTACTTACAGCTACTTTATGATATAGTCACTTTTGCTTGGAATGTGAGTACATTTTTTGTTACAATCCAACTTGCAAAGTGGCATTTGACATGTGTGCAATATTTAAAGAAGCCCTAGAAATAATGATCTACTTTGTTAGAACTAGTTTTGAAAAAGATTAACTGTGTCCTGTTTCCATAAGAAAATGTACTGCTTGTGAATATCTGCATTACAAATGTGTAATAGAGGAATATAAATCTACAACTTCATGTTGTGTGGCATTCTGTTTATTATTCTGTTTCTTTTAGGTACCTTTAAAATATCATATGATGGGGTTGTCCTGCTTAACATAGAACCTATCAGTGGAGTGGTAGAGCCGAAATCTATAAAGACAGTTAAAGTGGATATCTGCACAGATGTACCCAGAATCATCGAAGAAGTGATAAAGTGAGTGTATGACTGAAGAAATCCAGCTCTATAAATTACATTTGTGTCCATTATTAATTCTAGTCTTTATTATGGATGTTTATCTAAAAAGCTAAGCTCCTAGGTATCAGTTGCTATCCTCCACATTTATTTTTATTATATTAATTTGATAAATACATTATCTCCACAAAACAGTGATGCATAAATTGTGTACCTGGCTGTGTTATTAAAGGTCTCTTGTAAGTTGTAATGATATGGGATGTTTGCAGATCTCTGTATACAATTAAACAAGAGCTTTTCTATCTTTCACCTTTCTGCACATCCAGTGATCCTTACATTTTGTAGCTTCTGTGACTTTGCTATTTTTCTTTTGGCTCTATGTGCTTCAGGAGTCTTGGAAACATTATGATGTCCTTTTGTGTATCTTATTTTAAATGGACGGAATATATTTGCAACTACTAACTATTTAGAATAGACTATTTTTAAATGCCTACCTTGTGTCTCTTCAAATGGTGAATATAGACTTTTTAGGAAGTGCCATAATTTGGAAATGGACAGCAATCTGGAAAGTCCTTTTCAAATCCACTTTTCTTTTAATAGTGCATAGGGTGTGGTTGGGTTTTTTTCCCCTTTTTTGTGTGTGTGTGTTTCCAGTTTTTGTTTTTAAATTATTGAGTTATATGACTTAAAGTTCAGTTCTTTCTGTTCTTACTTTTTGTAGCCTGTTGGAAAAGGAAATCCAACAAAAGGAGAAAAATTCTGTTAGAATGACAAGGAAGACAATATCTGTATTTGCCTTTTACATGTTCCTTCATACGTTTTCTTCAATTACTGAGTTTCAACTTTTTGGTTGCGAAGTGTCATGCTTTCTGCCTTTCCTTTGCTGTCCAGGCTACCACCACTGTTTTCTTCACCCCACCTTGGTTAAACGGCTACTGCCTCCTGCTGTCTAGTAGATAGTTTGCTTACTAAACTGAAAGAACGTAACCCTACAGAGGTCAGATTTCATCCTTCACCCATTTCCTGCCTTAAATTATACATATTCTTTCAGTGAATGTGGCATTTCTTAGTGGTCACTGCTGTGTCTTTTAGACTAAATGAAATCTTGTTTCCTTGTCAAGCCTTGCATAAATATATTAATATATGTGTATACAGGTGTGTATATTTGTATTTAAAAAAACCAGGGTAATATTGAAAGTCTTACAATGGATATTTGACAGGAATCTAACTTGGAGAAGTAGTACAGTTTTGGTGAAAACACCCTGTTTATTTCCATCTGCCTTCCCTAAGCATTTTGCTTCTATGTGCAAGCAAAATTCTTTTCAGTGGAATCTATTTTTATATATTTTTTTAAGAACTCTTTTCTGTCCTGGAGAATCCCATAATCATGTTTCAGAAGTTGAAAGATGATCTTTAGAAAGTTTGAGATCATCTCCCAGATCCTTTGTGTAGTTACATATCTGACTATTGAAAACAATTCTTATTTTTTTTCAGATCTATTCAGAGGCTATTCAAAAGGATAGCTGATTCTGTTAGAACAATAAGTTATATTACTTAATTTGTTTTGTGCAAAAAATAAAAATATGCTTTGTTCCAGTAGAATGCTAATAACAAAGATTTGTGCAATGTCTATATGACCCCTTCGTTTATGGTATCAAGATGAAGCATTCAGGCAGGAACAGCCGCAGTTCTTTTATGCTTCCTTCAGATGCCCAAGAGAAAATTACTAAATAGGTGCCAAAATTGGTATCTATATACAAAGTTCTCTGGGCATCTCTGATTCTTTTGAGATGTCATTCCTATTGTTTCAAACATTAAAAAAGGGGAAAACTCAAAAAGCTCCCCCAAACTCCACCATGTAATGTGTGATTCTCCCTAATTAGTGCTACTCCTGCTAGGTATCGCATTGTCAAGCACACTTTCTTCCCTCCTGGCCCTGCTTAGTTTACCTATGGAAAGTCAGTGGTTTATATGCTCTGATTTGGTTCAGTTTTGCATAGGTTCTAATATAAACCAAACTGATTATTTCTAACACTTTTCTACATTACGTGTTGCTGCTTGCTACTCCTGCTGACAGAGTGGAGTTGGAAAGTCGTGGCTGCACTGAAGTATGGATCAAAGCTGTTGTGGTTGAACAAGTTCTTAAAGTTCTAGGAGCATCTTGTGGAAATGTAGTGGAATGCATTAACTTTGGACCAGTTTACTTTGGGTCTTCAAAGACTGAACAAGTAACTTTATACAATGAAAGTCCTGAGTGTATGGACTGGGTAGCAGTACTGGAAGACAATGCCATTGGAGAAGAGATGGTAAGAAACTTCTGCTTTTTATTTTATTTGAAAACTTGTTTTCATTTCTACTTTTGCGTTTTTTGTTTCTCAACATTAATCTTCTAGTAGCATTTACTATGTCACACTATTTCCTGATCAGTAGGTTTTTTGAAACTTCTGTCCAACCAACAAATTTTTTACAATAGTTTAACCTTGGAATTAAGTTTTTTTCAGATATTTCTGTTTCATTGTGTAACATCTTAACTTTAACAATGTTAAGTATGTTCCCTAGATGTGGTTTGTTTTGTTTTGTTGGTTTGTTTTTTTTTTTTTTTTTTTTTTGAGAAGTTCTGCTTGAAATCATACTGGACTACTTATTATTTAGTAGAAGTTATCAAAATATATTTTGGTTTTCTGAAATGTTAGGCATCTGTGGTTTCATTTTTTTTTCTTGGACAGTGAAATCACCTGAGTGAGCATAATCTTTAAAAAAGGGAATTAAAAACATTGACATGAAATTGCTGTTTAAAAATCTCTTAATAAGCCATGTGATATGTAAATATGTCAATGCTATTACTGATGTTATGAATTCCTACTTGTTGGGAAAGATATGAAAATGTATGTGTAGGAAAAAACCCCACCAAACACAGAAGGGGAAGCAGAATAGGCTGAACTTTTCCACATTGTGATTATTTTTTAGGGGACAGATCTTCAGAGGAGTACAGATGCTGTTTTACAAGACCTAACCCTGAAAAATAGAACAAGAGATGTAGATGTTTCTACCTTGATCTTGTGCATTCCCAATCAAGGAACCTTGCTACCTTATGAGAAATCTTTGGTTACGTTGTGCTTTAGTCCAAAGTGAGTGGTTCAAATTAGACACACACATACAAGTTGATTGGTCTAAACTATTCTATAAAAAGCTGTGTTACAGGAAATAATTCTATGTTAATGAATATTTTTCTGCAAATATTTTTCTGAATGATTTCTTACATATTTATATGTGTTAAAAGAAATTGTTTGGTGTGATAGTACAAATAAGAAAGCGAAGTCTGGAGTGATTATTTCTGAGATGTTTTGTAATATATTAAGGAAGTATTTGAACCGAGAATTGGTTAATCTTGTTTTGCAAGACAAAGAATTTTATTGGATTTTGCCAAGAGAACTAATTACAGCTCCCATTAAATATGTTGAGTCTCTATAAAGATTGTTGAGAGTGTGCTACAGTGTCAAATTAAGTGCTTTTTAATGATTGCACATGTATTTCATAAAGATATAGTATACGTGCAGCATTATGAAAGATTATATATATTTAATCACCAAGAGACTGAAAAATTTCGGAGAGCTTTCATTCCATTAAATAAAAAGTAAGCATAAAGGAACATTTATTCTTCAGATAAGGAAAAGAAAAATTAAATGCATTCTTGCCATTTCCCCTTGCTTAAACTCTAATTATAAGTGATTGTTATGCATGTACTATTAGTTTAGAGAACGGTAATAGACTGGAAAAGATATCAAATGACTAGTATAATAAGCATACAGTTATTGTTAAGCTTAAATTTGTTACTGTTCCATTTTTTGAAAGGAAGTATAATAATAATTTGTTCAAGCTGTAACCAACAGCAAAGAAGCCAGATTGGATGATGAAAAATAAGCCTTGATTTTTCTGAGGGTTGGGGTTTTGTTTGGTCATTTTTTTCCCAATCTTGTAATCAGTCATTGTGATTCTTGCAGAAAATGTAAAAGAAACTTTGGTGTGAATGACTCAGCAAAGCAAGATTATGTACTGTTTCTGAGATTTGAAGCTGTTGGGAATACAGGTGGCTATCTGCAGGCCCTCAGTGACGGTGACACAGCAATCATGAGTATGTTATCAGAAATGTATAGTCCCCATCAAAAATGTATATATGGATGATAAAACTGTATTTTGAGGATTTTTTACTTTCTTCACCTTCCCAGCAGTTTTATGAGAAACCTATGTTTAGTTTATTTATCTCAATACAAATAAATTATTGTAACTTACATCTTTAATGCTTAAGCACCAAAACCTCTTTAAACAGTGAGTAGAAAGGAGGAGGGAATCGTGTGTCATGAATACACCTTCTGGTAGTGAACACCTAGAACTTAGTTAGAAATGTAAATATTTGGAGGACATACCCGCCCCCCGCCCCCCCCCCCCCCCCCCCCCCCCCCCCCCCCCCCCGAAAAAACAACCCAGCCATTTGCAAGTAACCAGCATTTTGGTAATGCCGGTTTTGTGCATTTTCAAGTGCATACTTGATCATCCTCAACTTCCTTAATGAGGGAATACATTATTTTAACAGCTATCATAAGCAAACATGTCTGTGTTAAATTTATAGAAAATCACTTTATAAATCATATTGTATTGCGGTATTATTTTGGTTTTGCAACCATACTACTACAGCATGACTTTTCTGTTTGTAAGATAATAGGTGTGTGAGGGTTTTTTTGTTTGTTTTTTGTGTTTGTCTAATGCAGCACATCTTCCTCATCACATGGTCTTAGCTTTGACGGGTTCTGGGCTTCCTGTCATGTTAACCTTTAGGCCAGGACCAGTGATTAAGTTTATGGACTGTTTCTTGGGTGAACAAACACAAGTTCTATGCACACTCGAAAATGAATCCAAGTTCCTTCCAGTAACATTCAGCTTCCGTAAGATGGCTCACTTTAACATTTCTCCTGAAAAAGGAAAAATTAAACAAAAATCTGCAAAGGTAACTACCTCTTTCTCTTAGATTATGTAGATATGCAGATTACTTTACAGTAGTCAATGAAGGAATTTCTTGAAAGTAAACCAATTTCATATGAGTAGCCATGACATTTAATATTAGCCAAATATATAGTTTTTTTTCTCCTGATGTAGAGTCTTTTAATGCTTTTTCCTGTACTCCAGAAATCAACAAGCATTATTTTAAATTTGGAAAAAATAATTGTAGTACTAAAGAAACTTTACCCAGGTTTTTCCTGGCTTTAGTTTTTTTATTTTTATATTGAGTATATATTGAGTGTATTTATACTCAAACCTTTGCAGGATCCTTTTGATTTCTTTCAGTAAATCACAAATACTCAAGTAAGATAATATTTCTTTTAATGGAAGAAACATTGCTGAATTTAATTTGAATATGGAAAAAATTATAATTTCACAAATCTGTAACTCGGGGCATGAGAGAACAATTTGTCCAGAAATGAGCAAGTGAGACTTTGTGGTGTTCTAATGTGTAGCAGTTTTATATTTCCTTATATGGCTACTTTGTGCGGCAGTTGGCAAATTCCAAAAAGACCAGTTCTGAACACCTATCTTAGAAGTAAATATTAAGACAAATGACTCAAACAGGGAATTATACAAAATTTTCCTCTGGTTTTCTGCCTCATATGTCTCATAACAACTTTTCTTTTCCAGGATGTGATATTTTCATTTTCTCCACATCAAATAGGAACACTTGAAGTGAAGCAAGTTGTTGATATCATTGGTACAGGACTAGAGAAAAATAATTTACAGGTTTTGACGACAAAATCCTTCCACCAGATATATTTGAGCTTTATTGGTGTGTGCAAATCTAAACGAAAAAACGTATTATTCAAAATTAATCCTGGTAAGATGCTAAAATATAAGTGACAAGTGATAAAATGTTTCAAAAGTACATTTTTTAACATTTTAAAAGAAATTTTTTACTGTTTTTAGTTTGGTGTTTAAATAATAGTATCTCTTTGGCAGTTGAAGGAATGCTCAGTTGTATGACATATATTTCATAAGAGTATGAACCAATCCCTAAAATAATGGTAACGCCCGCCCCATATTTTAACAAAAACCAAACTATTAAAGCATAAATTTTCATCATATGATTATTTAACTTTCATGAATCAGAAAAGGCTTCGGTTTTTGACAGCGATGCAATTGCACAGTGCTAGTATGTTTCAGTTAGAAGCAGAGAGAGGGGTAAAGCACAGAAAGAAGTTAGGAACGATAATGGGGTGTTCTTTATTGACTGAAAATTACAACTGCCAGATGAATGTGCTAGTTAATGCAGCCTGCTACCTTGCTACCTGTCTCATGTCCATCGACTCTTCCCATCCTATGAAGCTTATACCAGCATAAAGAATCTTTCAGGATATGCAGTAATCCGTCTCTACTTTGCTCCTCACATTCTTAACATGTCTCATGAACAACTACTTTACAGATTTGTCTAAGCCTGTCACCCGATTTTAACACCAATCATGGGAATTGTAACTTTTTTCTAGCATCAAATATGCTATAGCATCTGCAGGTAGTAGTAGTGCAACAGGGCTGTCCTGTACAGTGGTGCATCTAGTTTCTGTGTGTAGATAAGGAGGGGACCTTGAATACCCCTTAACTGACTGCTGCCCACTTGAAGATGTACTCACTAATGCAAAACAGGGAGGCAGTACCCATTTCTTTCAAAGAGAGCATTGTGAGGAAATATAAAGAGGAAGTCGTTGGAAAGTCAGGATAAAATGCTGTTCCTTCTACAATTATCAGAATGGTTAATAAGCCACTGAATATTCCTGCTACTTTCAGGAGGTATTTCAAGTCCATGACAACCAAGAATAGATGAGAAACTAAAGTTGGGCACTTTCTGGGTTTTGTTGCTGGAATCAAGAACTCCTGCAGTTTTCTTGCTTCAAAAACACAATTAAAATATGTTTCTGTGGATCAAAGATTTAATGTAGTATTCAAGTTTAGTCAGCTTTTCTAAATGCTGTTGTCTACCATTTACTCTGTTAATGTCCCCATTCTGCTGCTATGTATTATAAAGAGGTTATGAGGGGTATTTGTAGTCTGTAGGCTACTGATATCTATATTTTGCTTTTAAGCTTCATTGAAGTGTGAAGTGAAAGTGAATTTTTTCAGATCATTATATAGATGGGTTCTATATCTTCCTGTTCTCTGTTTCTGTGGATGGCTATGTGTACTTCTTTCTGTATTCAGGGAGGGGAGGGGAGCGGGGGAAGAGACTGGAATGAAGATTCTTGCTATCTGCGCCTCCCTGGGCAGTGGAAGTTGTCATCACTCCTATAGTCTGGAGAGTGGAAAGCTCGGTTTTTTTCTTTTTTTTTTTTCTGTAGCCATTTTAGAGTGATGTAAGGCTACAGTGGGTAAGCCAAATATGTTTAGATTAATGCATCATTTTTTTTGCAGGTGAGGGAGGAAGGGACAGTTGAAAATTTTAATTATTTATAGTGCTGTCTTAAGTGTGCAGCTCTATGTAAGTAGAGGTGGGCAAGCACATAGCCTAGTTTCTGTCATATTTTTTCTCTTTAATGTATATGCTTTTTTCTAAAACTGCAGTGAAAAAGACCTGAGCTCTCTTTTTCAGTTGTGATAGCTTGGGAGTTCGTTGTCAAAAATCATGCCTGTGTTTGCAACTGTTAAAGCAAGCTTTAAGACACTGCAGACAGTGTTGTGACAGAGGCAGCTCTGAGTGTTTGGTCATGTGCATGTGCAAGACAAAGCATCACAGCTGAACATAGTAGTAGTGGTTTGGGCTCTACTATTTGTTTGTGGCCTTGGCTAGGGAAGGCAGTTGGCTGTTAGTATGGTCTGAATGTCTTCTTCCCTCATGTCTGAGGAAAACGTAATGGGGTGCGTGACTGTTCTGCTGCTGGGTGAAACAGTATAAATTAAAAAATATTTTTCTAATTCTTTTTGTTTAGAAAGCATTAATGAAGTGTATGTAACATTTCATTTGAATTTTAAGGTATAACACCAATGATTTCCAATGAAACTGGACATTTTGTAGCTGATGGCACAGGACAGTGCACCGATACAGCACCTGTGGCAGTACTTAAATCAACCCAAACACAATTTCATACTCACCGGATAAATAGGAATTGTAAGGGTGATGCACTTACAGCTTTTCCGAATGACCGCACAGCCAGCATTAGGCCTAGTGAACGGAATAAAAAGTACAGGTAAAAATTATGTCAGTATTAATATTTAAAACCACACATTTATGTATACTGTAGAGTAGATCAAGATCATGTACCAGTTTACTGCTATTTTTTTTTTAGGCTGAAAGTTCTTTAAAAATCATTGCATTCTACTTAACCTTGAGCCTCTTGCAAATAAATTTCTTGAATTGCTTTTCTTATGTGAAACTACAAATGCAGCTATTACAGTTTCAATATTTCATTTTTATGGTTGCCTTGAGAAGGACAAATATTAATGATCAGTTGTGATAAAAAGAATGTTTGCAATGAAATATATATGTAGCAAAATCAATATGTTTTCATTCTAACAAGAATCATTTTACACATGTAGTTAAACTACAATTATCTTTAAATATTTAGGACTATTTTCACAAAGACTGAGAGATACAATTATATAGATCCAGAGTTTTCTTACACTGACTGTGAAAGACTGTCAAAAGAAGCACATAAGCAATACTATGCAGACTTCATTTCTAGTTCAAGACAACGTCGTTTGAAAAAAGATGCTGCTAGGTAAGGCTTTGTTTAGAGGATAAATAAATACTTTAGGCTCATGTCAAAAATATGTGTATATATTTGCAGAATGAACATAGTGGTACCAATCATATACCTAAATTTGTCCTGTGTTGAAATGCTTGTGAGCTTGGGACCTTCATTTATAATGCATTTAGAATCTGTTTTTTTTCTAAATAATCATTTAGATGGAGATCACTTCTTGGGTAAAATGTCAGGATAGAGGCATGGAACTTGAAATTAAAATGAACTTAAAATAAGATGCCAAATTTTAAGAAAAGTTGGTTGTGGTTAATAGAAAAACAACATTGACTGTGTTGGATTCTCTTTTCTTTTTATATAATAAATTGTATGTAATTCCAGCTAGTATGTCTAGCACACGCAAAGTGATGGATTCAGTATGTAAATTCTGATATAATTTCTGGAATGAAGCAGATAAGATTAAAGGACTGTATTGGTCTTCTAGCCTTATCTTTTATCTTTTATCTCACTTCATGAATTTGTGTATTTGGTGGGTATGCTGTAGAACAAAATCATGGAAAAGCAGAACTGACAGCTCTGCTACTTTTAAAAGTTTTATTAAAAACAAAAAAAGCCTATAAAGCTTCTAAAGCAAGAGAAGCAATAGCTTAAGAGTGTTAAATTTGCAGGGCACATTATTTAAAAAGTAATAATGTCAGTGGATTATTCTTGTAATCTCAGTTTACCTTGCTCTGTGTATAGACATCATGATTCTGACAAGGCCTGCTGGGCTGGATTTATTTTTATGCATGCACTGGTGTATGGTTTTCTTGAAAGGAACTGGTGTTGTGTAGTGGGTGAGCTGTTGTTTATATGACCATAACACATACATTCACAGTATATTGCCTGAGAAGCAAGAAGAGAGCAAATTTCAGTTGTCAGATGAATTTCACTGTTACTGTCAAACGTGGTGATAATTTTCTGAATACTTGATATGAAACATCTGTGTAAGATCTCTGAAAGTTTCAAATATCTTGGTTGCAGGTGAAATTGATTGGAGTTGGACTTTGACCAAAAAAGTTAATTGCTCTGAAAATTCAGCTATAAATGGTCTAGTTCAGGCATATACAATTAAAGGATCCTCTGTAATCTTGGCATTTTCTAACTTTTAGGTGCTTGCCTTTGCAACTTAATTGTTCTTTAAGAGGTGTTTTAGACATGATATCATATTTATATTTTTTTAGTCATAATGCTTGCAGCCTGTTTAGCTAAATGAGTGCCACAGATGTGCATCAGATATTAATCCTTGCCTAAACAAAACAATAAAAGAATTTTTAAGGCATTTTCTGTACTTGGGGTTTTTTTTATAATGAAATATTCCTACTTAAAGTATTATTTGTTATGTTTAAAAATATTAAATTGTGTAATGTGTAGAACACGGAGTGCTCAGACTTGTAGATTTCCATATTCTTTTTTTTCCCTCCCCTATAGGCAGTTTTATATTCATAATAATTCCGTGAGCATAGGCCTTAAACCAGCTGAAGGGCTTATGTCACCAAAGATCTCAGTCACAGATTTTCACAAGGAGAAGCTACAGTTCAAAATGCTTCCTTTAGATGAGAATTGCCTATTAACGTGTCAAAAATTGGCACCGATTGGTTCTAAATCTTCAATCAAAGAAGTAAGTTAAATGTTTGAGTAGTAATGTAAACATAATGTGTTTACCATATAAAAAAGCATAAGAGTTTTGATCCTGCTCTGAGATGTCTTGTGCTTATCACAGATTTGGAGTGGGCTTAGCGCTATGCCATCTTCTACCCAAGAGAAGGAAGATTGTAGTCTAACTTTGACATCCAAGCAGCTTCATCAAATACTCATTGGTAAGATTTTTGATTTGGTTACTAAATGTGTAAGTTGTTTTAAAAGCAACTTACTTGTTTACTTAGCAGCAAAGTGAGAATTTTCACTACTTTATGGGCTTTTTTTGTTTTTAATGAAGCAAGAACTTGAATAGTGTAGCTGTGTATACTGAAACACTTGGGGAAAGGTAGACTAAGATAAACATATTAATACAGGAAGTACTTAAGAGTTTTGTAAAAGGTTTACTTAGTGCCATGAGCACTAAAGTTTGCAGACCAGCATAAGAACTGGTGATAGCAGTAAATAAAATAGTGAGATAATTTTGTCACCATAAAAATACATGAGTTATTAAACCAAATGGTCACACATCAGGAAACAAATGAACAGGTTGAGTATATAAATTCTCAGTGAATTACTAGTTGTCTAGCTATTTAAATGTCTGATTAATAAAAAGTAGTATATATGATTATTAATAATGCCTTTAGTAATTAGCACATCACTTTTCCTATTTTAATAGCTGGCTAACACAGACGGAATTAAGAAATAAATGGTGCTGGCTTTTGAGTTGTACTACTGAAAACATTCATGGAACATGCATTGTATTTACTTGCAAATTTTAGTCTGAATTTGTTCTGCTGCAGTATTATTCTAGCTAATTAATTCTGTAATTTTAGAAACTAAAAAATTTGATCAAAATGTTTTAGTAGTCATGCTTCCTTACATTAACTTTTACCTTGTAAAGTTGAAGATTTAATTTCTTACATTCCAGGTCCTTCTACTATGGATTTTGGTGATGTTTGTGTGTATTCTACAACAGCCAGAAAACTGCACATCATCAATAACTTGTTAGTTCATATATGGATACAAATTGAGATTGAAATTGATGAATTACAGCACACAAGTCCACTGTCTCAGGTGGTGCCTCCTCTTACAAAGACTCATATTCCAGTCGTATTTGAGACAAACACTCTTGGAAGGTTTAAAAGGTAAGGCTTCTTATATTTATCTTGATTTGCATATTTTCTTTGCAATAGTAGAATAAAAAAAACCGTGACTGGTTTTAACTCAATGTAATTATGACAAGCGTTAATGGTGTACACTCATTTATGGTGGTATTGCAATAATTGATGCAGTTATATGTTGCAAAATTTTGCAACATACCGTAATGTTTGTTAGGGTTTCAGTAAAACAAACTGTTCCGTCAAAAGCCCATATAGCCACAAGTATATCGGGGAAAAAAGTTTGCTATTACAAAGTATTTGTTAGGAGAACTTTTTATGGAAAATACTGTGCTCTTTCTGGCATAGTGTTGCATCACTGCATCTATGCTCAGATTTTTTGATGCAGCTCATGGGTAAATGTAGACAAACTGTTTTCTAGCCTTCTGGTGTGGAGATGGAACTCTCACCTTGTTAATGCTGTTAAAATGGCTGTATGAGATTGATCACCCTTTGGGATGGTCTTCACTTTTGACGTGATTTAATTTGTATGCAAAATGATTGCAAATTGCTTTCTCTTGCCTTAACTGAGTGTCCACACTCACTTGTTTTGTTAAATATTTTCTTGCTAATGATTAGATTTTTACGTAAGTTGTAGTCAGAGTAAAATTTAATAAATACATGAAAATATTGAGAAATATATATTTTTACATTACAGATCTTTCACTTACACAATAAATAAACAACACCTTGGGCACGTGCTGGTAGTTGCAAAAGCAGTGTCTGTTGAACTTGAGCTATCTGCAAAGGAACTGATTTTAAATCCTATTCCTGGCTACCAAGCAGAAACAGAATTTAGAACAACTGTCAGGGTATACAACCCCAGAAACCATCCTGCTGAGTTTACTTGGAAACCTGTAATTACAGACAGAGGAACTGCGTTTTCTATACAGCCAGTCAAAGGTATACTAAGCAAGTACAGTGTGTGCACATATCTTCAATGTCAAAAATGTTAAATAACACGAATCTTCAGCTGATGCTATATACTCTATTGTTTAGCTTTGTGTCAGGATCAGTGTATGCCAAAAGTAGTATCAGGTCACAGTGTATGCCAAAATTAGTATCAGGTCACAGTGTTAATACCATAGCAGCACTCCCTGTATAAGCCCTACCCTGAGTGCATACTCAGTCCAGTCCGTTATGTCCAGCCAGCAGTGCTTACTTAATCATTTTTCTCAACACAGATTGCCGATATTTCAAAAGTGAGGCAGCTTTTTAATGGCAGTTAGCAATATCATACAGCTCATCAGGATACAAAATTTTCCAAAAGCAGTGTGTGAATGAAGCTGCTAAGAAGTTGATGTAGGCAGTCTGAGTGACACAAATGGAATTCAATCTGGGATTAGTTCCCTCTGGCATTATGGATCAATATTTGTTAGAAATGTCCTTTGAAAGATAGTGTTCTGCAGGAGTATGTTGGAGATCCATTATTAAAGAACTAATTGCTAACTGAATTAGCATTACACAGTTCAAACAAGATTTGGCTGGATGAGGAACTTGATGTGCCATGATTCTTGAGGAAATATATTTCTGCTGATACAAGTGCAGACTTGAATGTAGGCAAGAAAATGTATATGGTCTTTCCCAAAGCTGTTATTCTACAAGAAGGATAGTCTATTCTTTCACTTTTAAAAATGTTGATTGAGTAATTCATGGCTAAAAAATGAGTCAAATTCGAGTGTGTTTTAATGCAGGATACTAATAAGCAGATTATGCAATTCTCAATTCTCATGACAAACTAATTTTGCTTAGTATTCAGCATACTGTTCAACATCTTTGAAATGTAGGCTTAGTCTTCAGTAATAAAAGGTCATTTCACTTTAATGTGCTTATGTTATTTCTAATTATGCAATGTAATTTGATAATTGTACATGTGTATGTTGTAATGTGTAAATTACGCACATTTACTTAGGCTTTGTGGAGGCCTATAGAGATCTGGAGTGTGAAGTTGTTTGGCATCCAGGGTTCAACTCTCCAGAAGCCGGAGAATTCAACTTGTGTGTGCATAAAGGAAACACGATTATGTTGAAATGTTTTGCAAAGGTAACAATTCATACAGCAGGTTTAGAGAAGAAAAATGTTGGGTTTTTTTTTTTAAACAAGTAATTTCAATATATTTCTATTAACAAGTAGTCAAAATTTATTTTAATCTCATATGGGTTCTTTTTGACATGTTTAACAAAATAATATTGCTCCAAAGACATGGTGTAGGAGGCAAAACAAAGACAATTTGCCTTTTTCTTGCTTTTGATGATATATTAATTTTGGCACCACAACTAAGTAGTCCTTATATGTTAAGTGGTAATTATTATTTTTGCCTCACTTAGCTTGACCAAAGAAAGATTGAGAGATAGTATGATAGTTCTTTAGAGATGTATTAAAGGAACAAAAATCAAGGTATGTTTGGGAAGGTATGTTTTGGAGCTTCAGTGTAACAGCAGGTTATAATGTAGCTTTGTACTGATATTTGAGCATGGTACTTGATAATTTGGAAAGCAATGTCTTGGGTAGTCTTCCAAACAGTGGAATTTAGCTTCGGTGAATACTTTGTTATCTCATGTTACATGCTAGGGAGTGTGAAGGAGGCACTCCCCTCCCCACCCTTATATTCTACTGGCTGCATGCTTTAAAACTTCCATTTTGGGAACAAAGAAAACTCTTTTCTTCATTTTGATGTGCCTGCTCTCTCTTTTATTTTCTTTTTCTTGAGTATCTTTTTTTCTTTTCTTTTCTTTTCTTTTGAAGCCTTGGAAATTGCCATATGTAAATGTGTGTAAATTAGAATATTGATTTCTACTGCTTTTAAAAACTCTGAAGTATCTTGTCCTGATAACACATTTGTATTAAAAATAAATAAATAATGGAGCTTGTGCTGTTAAATTAAATTTAATTAAAATATTTTAATTGTCTTGAACCTATCCCAGAAATATCTTTGGGGTTGTGTCTGGTCACTTTGAGTCTAGATAAGTTCAATACATTGAGTAAATCTTGTCTCACATACAAACTGTGTTTATCTATTTGGATACTTCTAAATTATGCATTTCCACAAGTGTATTAGCTCATTATGTAATAAGAAGAAAATTAGGCTGAATCATTCATTTGTACTGTAATATGTTATTTAGTTTGCTTGTTTTCTTTTTTTTTTTTTTTTTTCTCCTTAGCTTGGTGTTACTAAAGTTCAGTTTGTGGAACAAAGGATAACCTTCAGTCATAGTCCAATGGGTTTATCTACTTGTAAGACTGCCGTTCTTCAAAACATAGGATACAATCATGCATACTTCCAAGTAAGCTAATATTTTATTTCTTGTAAGTAAGTAAGCAAGCATATTTTATTCCTTGAGGTGGGAAGAAGTGAGTTAATTTTTTCAGATCTTGTTACAGTTTTGTGTTCTCAGTTATTAGATACAGACCTGCTTAAGTTTTTGTCTGGTTTTCTGGAGGAACAAGATTTATGTGAGTAGGAATTCTGTCCTTCTGTCAGATTTGGATTGATGGATAGATGGACTGACAGACAGCAAAGTAGTAATGATTTAAAAGATTCTGGAAATTTCATGAGAACCTGTGGTGAGTGTAGAACCTCATACTGGTGTACCCTATGAAAAAGCAGTTACAGCTTGGATGTTTTTATATTTTGAGAGACAGAGTAAACTGGCGAGTCATCCTATTCATACTGGCTGCCCAGTCAGTGCATGCATAGACCCAGATCAGTTTTAGGAAATGTGATTACCTTGCTAGACTAGCATCTGAGAGGAAGATAGGCTGTATTATGAATTGGATAAGAGATGAGATGGGTGCCAGAGTGGGTAAAGACGTAACACAAATTAGGAGGAAACATAACCTCTTTAGTTCTCCTGATCACAGAATAATTTGGGGTATTTTTTCAGTGAAGCAAAACAATTTTCATTAAAATACTCAGAATTTTTGTTACTATGTTATTATGGTACTACAAAACTTGATTTATTTTGATTTGTACCATATTTCTCTGTTTGTCAACTTAGCATTGTAACAATAAGCATTAACACTACACTCTTGGAGGATGGGCCTAAAAGAATTAAGTCAGAGTAATCAAGAAGAGAAACAAACATACCCAGCCTTTTAAGCCTCCACAATTACTCTTAAGCCAAGAGATGGCTGGTTGATCTTGGTCTGGTCGTTATCATTTGTGTAGCTATGCTTTAAAAACTTATGTATTTGAAGTGCATTAAAAGAGGACAAATTCTATTTTGTCCTTACTAATCACAGGTAAACTGAATACTTACTCCTAGTATTATTACTTAGCTTTACAGTATTAGGATCCTGTATCCCATGTTCTTAGTCTGAATATCAAAAAAAGAAGTGATGAATTTATCTGGCACTGAAAAAATGCTTTGTAGAATATTCTGGACAATTTGCTAGTTTAGATAGCAAGCCTTAATTTTAATAACTTCATGAAAACAACCTGAAAACCAGAATGTGTAATTTCCAAGTTGTGTGCAAAAATTATTTCACTGTAGAAACTGATAGTCATCATATTTAAGAATCTGTTACTTCATTTTATTTACCTGTATTTTTGCCCCAAACTTCTAAGTCCACATTAGCATTATATGTTATGGAGGTTCTTCTTGTAAGAATATAAAATCTTTGTGATAGATATATTGGTATTTTAAAAAACAAAAAACCCCTACCAAAACCAAAAACACTTTGCTGTGCTCCCCATCCCCACTCCTTCCCCCCACCCCACCCCACCCCCCCCCCCCCCCCGCCATTTTTCAGTATTACTAATGTTTCCTGTTTCTGTTTGAAGGTAGTTGATTCAAACCCAGTTCCTGGAATGACGATCACCCCTTCTGAAGGGGTAGTACCTGTGGGAGGCCATGCTGATCTCCACGTCTATTTCATTCCGAATGCAAAAATGAGTTTTGATACAAGAGTAGAGGTATTAAAAATTGAAATAATTTTGTCTTTTAAGTGCTATTTAGTGTGGAAATGTGTGTACAATTGAGCATCTTTGGGATTTTATCTCCAGTGTTCTAATGCTTTTTAAGGAAAAAAAAAAAAAATGTTTTCTCACAGCAGTTGATGGCTGCTACAACCTATTCTGTTATTTTGTCTCAGTCCTGCTTAGAAGTATCAAAACAACCTCTCAGTTTGAGCTGATTTGTTGTATACTGTTGGCAAGCTGTTGACACTAACCTGTGATTGTCTTCAGAAGATCATGTCAGTAAACATATTTTAAATTGTTAAGATATGTAAAGGAGCAGGACTGGAATACTGCAGTGTCTTCAATTCCTTCATCTCAGAATTGGATCTACTATAGATTTGATTTGATAATAGGATTAAATCTTTATTGCACTCCTATTTTGTTTTCTGCATGCCTGCTTCCTGAACTTGTCCTTGGTCAGCTAAGTGAGAATGGGAAAAAGGGTGCTAACACAGAGCTGATCTTTGCTACCTTTTTTCACTCTAATCCTGGATTCTCCATCTAATGTGACTGACTACATTGTGCTTGCTAAACCTAGTATCCATTTCTTTTTTCCATTTCTGAAACAGATTTAGCGCTGCTTGGAAAAAGTCTTTACTTTGTACCAGCACCTCTGTCAAGTAATTTGTAGTATACTTTCCAATACTCACAGCTGCTGGATAGATCTAACCCATCCCGTCAGCTTTCTCCTGTTGGAGAAAACTGTTCATTCTAGTGATATAGCCTCCTCCTGCAGCAGTATTTGTGTTCTGCAGAAGACTGATCCATCCAAAAAAACGGTTGTATTTTTTTTTTTTTTTTATTGGCATCTATGACTATCCCCGAGATACGGTATGCCACAGAAGCATGGCTGGTTCTTTGAAGTTACATCTCACTGGAATCTGTGTGTGTGTGTGTGTGTGTATATATATATGTTCTAGAAAATGAAGGCATTTTCTTTACCTCTTTATATTGCCACGACAAAAATGCATTATATTATAAGGGTAGAGTTATTTTCATATTTTCATCATTAATTATGCTGAATGCCTTTTTGTGGTGATTGAGGCACAGGCTTTGCAAGGATGGTGAAGCAAAGACCTTTGTTGTTAGTTAGTTACAGCTTTTGTAAGTTCATGCTCTGCACATGCACTGCTGAAAGCTTTATTATCGGTCAAACTCTACTGTCCATACACCCAGATGCTGTCCACTATAGGCCACTCTGCTGTTCACGCTGTTTCCTTATCTTTTAGAGGTTAGATCACATTCCTCTTTTGTCTCAGTTTCATCCAGGTTTCTTTTCATACTCCCTCAAAATTATTTACCTCTTTGCTTTGGGATCACAGCTGCACATTGTCAAATGCAAGGCCACAGCTCCATGTTATCAATGTTAAACAACTCACTGTCTCTGTCTTCTATATTTCTTCACTCTATATCTGTGGGATAACTTTGTTGGGTTTTTTTTGTTGTTGTTTGTTGTTGTTTTTTTTAAACTGTGTTTTCCATGTATTTATGACAGATTTGGTGAGATAGTTATGTTAAAATGACCTTGTCTACTATCACATTGTTGTCCATTCACTTAGGTAGCAGTGCGAAATTCAGAAGTGCTAGTGCTTAGGATCAGTGGATTTGTAGAGATCCCTGAAATAAACATTGATGTGGTAAGTATGAAGAAATTGTAGCAACTGGTAAGATTGATAGTGTTTTTCTTTATCTAGATGTCAGTGGCTCATGCCTACTTCATATTTTTCATTTTTTTCCTATACTAACTTCTTGAGAAAATTATCAAAGAAAAGAACTTAAGAAGAGAAATGAAAAACTAATGTACATATAACAGTATCATTAAATAATAGCTGACAACTTTAGCTTTTGAACTTGACAATCTGGAAAAAGTATGTTAAAAGCAAGAGGATTTCCTTAAGGTAGCTCTAGGAAAAAAAAATGCAATAAGGGGAAAAAGAATCCACTGATCTGTTTGTTGAATGATGAAAACTTTCCTCATGTTGAAACTGAACTTCTTCTGTATTGAATTCTAAATTGTTGCGGTTTATGTCCTGGGAAGATTTTAAAGGTAAGGGTTATTCAAGACAATTGATTGACCAAGACTGTTGTGTTATAAATTGTAAATCTTTGAACAATTATATCTTTCACATTCTTTTTAATTATAAACTTGACTTGACAGTGCTTTTACCCAAATTTTTTTTCTTCTTTAAATTCACAGGAACTATTTGATTTTGGTGGTGTCTATGTCAATTCTACAAAAACAATTCCATTTTTGCTACAGAACAAAGGGCAAGCATGTACTAGAGTGGAGTTTGATTTTTCTAAGTATAAGGATTTTAAATTGAATGCTAATGACCATTCAGGTATTTCCTTTTGCTGTATCAGAACTTTCATTAAAGAATGGATAATGCTAAGAGAAAATCTCTCAGACTATTTCTGCTATACAGATTTTCTAATATAAGAATATCTAAAGTAATTGTTTTAAAAGTGCTGCTTAATATAAATTAAGAGGAGACATTTTGGTTTGCCCGTAAAATGACATATAAAAAAAAATATTATTTGGAAAATATCAGGTGGCATGTAGTTGGTGTTTCCCCCCCCCCCCCTAAAGTTGCTAAGGTATGTTAAAAAATAATGTTTGAAATGTTTGAATACCCTCTCACCAGTTAAAATACCCGCCCCCTCCAAAAAAAAACCCCAAAAACCAACAACCCAAAACACCACAACAACACCCCAATCTAAAAAACCAACTAACCAAAGCTGAACAGCTATACTAATTTCCTAGTCATGGACTCTTACTCACTGTTCTGACAATATTTACTCTTCAGCTAATTCATCATCAGTATAAGGGTCCAGACTTTTTCCTGATGTTACAGGGTGTCTGCAGGTTAATCACAAGACCCCCGTTCTGCACAATGCCCAACTCAGAATGACACCGAGGCAATATGAGGAATTACATTGCTGTTCTTTCTTGTTAGAACTAGCGCAGATTCTTGCTCATCCCTTTCATACTTCAGTCCTGGCATCTCCTTTGCTGTTCTAATGTCTTTATTAATGAGAGAGTTTTGCAGCTATGCTTATACGGCCTCTTTTGTCCCTGCAAGCTCAGGAAATCAGGACTTTTTCTTTTGAGAGACAATATTATAGTATTTGTGTTTTTATGTAGAACTATATGTGGATGATGATTAAAAAATTATCTGAAAAGAGCAGAGGGGTTTTCTTACCATGTGGTGGACTTCAAAGGGAATGTGAGTGCTCCTAGTCAGTCATCTCTACTTGGAAGAGAACTGTAAGACTGTCTAGAACAGGCAACTAGCCAGCATGGGAATCAACTCATTGCACGTAATTTCTAGACCAGAGTTTGTGCTTGAAACAAGTAATGTAGCATCCAGTCAGGTCCAGCACTGTTCAAATGGTGAATACTGGATGCATACTGATCCTGGTCTTCCAGGAAGAATATTGATCTCAGAGCAATGTTACCTTGTTTGTTGGAAACCTGTGCTTCTGCCAATGCCTTAAAATTGAACATGAAAGTTTGAAATAAAGCAAGCCTTACCGCTAAACTTCTGTAGTGTAGATTATGTCTAAAAGGCATTTAGAAAACCAGTTTCAGCCCGCTGTTTTTCTCCCTGTGACATTAGTTTTCGTTACTTGCTACTTTCTCCCAAGACTTTTAGTCAAAAGTAAATGACAGTGGTTTGTTTTTGTTGTGTGTTTTTTTTTTTCTGAAATATTGTATTCTCGCAAATCAATAACTTCAATGAAAGTTGTTGGTGATTAACACTTCTCAAAATTACCTCCAGAATCCTTATGAGAAATACTATATTCATTCCTAATTTTGTGAGAAATGTTTACCATACAAATATGTAGATACTTTATGTTGGAAATCACTTTGAAGTACTGCAACTATTATGAGGTTGCTATTTGGTGTAATAACATATTTAATTTGATTCTGAATTTTGTTTGGCAGTGGTGGACTGCTGTTCTTCAAAGCCTTATTTGTATTCAGTTAACTTAAAGGGAAAGTCAGCTTTGCAATGCCTGTTGTCCTTCAAGCCAAAAGAGGTACGTTTATGGGGCAGTAGTGATTACGTTAAATTAAAATCAAGCTTTGAGATATTTCTATGGTGAAAGAATACAGATATTTTAGATGCACATTATAGTGTGTGCAATAGTTTTTTAATAGTAATCCTTTTCTTAAGAAAACAAGTTCTGAAATAACCTTTATATAACTTACTGCTTTACATAAATGTTTGCATACAGAAAGGAAACACGCTTTCTCAGTGACTTAAAAATTGGAATGATGTAAACAAACTGAAATGTCTTACCACGCATTCATTAGATCATTCAACAAACTGGCAACCATTTTGTTTTTACAGCTGTTTGTGCTTTAACTCTCAGATGACAGAGGGACTGCAAAAGTAGAGGAGTTTTATGTGTCATAAAGATTGGCAAAGTTGTTTTCCAGTTGAGCTATTTGAGGGAAATAAATTGAAGCTATGAGACTTTATGTGTTAGTTTTACGTGAGGAAAAACGTATTGGCAGTAGGTGTCAATAGAGAGTACTTTAGGAAATTTTAAATCTGCACCTATTGAACAATGTTTTAGAAATGGAGGGTTTGGGGTTTCCATGTATTTGGAGAACAATGAACTGGAAGAAAACTTAGGTTTTGGTATTATGAACCAGCTTCAGAACAAGCAGCTGGGGACCACTTCTACAGCATATAAACCTGTTGTGTTAGCTCCATTTTTACCTTAAAAGCCACAAATGAGTATCAGAGACAGTGCATCTTGGAAGGGTCAACAATATTCTTTTTTCAACCCCTACCCCACCCCCTTCCCGTCCTTTAGTTTTTGAGTAAAAGGGGAATTCCTTTGTTCATAGCATTGTTCAAATAATATTTGCATATTACAGGCTGTGTCAACACTGTGATTTTCCTCCTCTTGTTACTGTCAGTTTAGATTCTGTGTACATGTGGAAGGAATTGTGAAATAACTGATGGTGTGAACTTATAGCACATTCGCTACTCCAAGATGATTTTTCCTGACAGAATATGAGTTAATAGATTCATAAAAAATAAGCTGTTTTAAACCAAATTAATTTCATCCAATGGCATAGCAGATCTTGAGTTTAGAGGAGAAGCAGTACATGTCATATCTTTAAGTATCTTGACGCTGTCTGATGCAACATTCTCATAAGCAAGGTAGTCAGATTTAGGCTAGATACAGTGTTAGAAAAGTATGTAAGTGTTTGCAAAATAGTACATACAGAATATGACCAGTGACCTATTATCAAACTGGAGAGAAACTCAGTAAGGAAAAAAACAGATACTTTCATTTAAGTAGGGAGGGTCAATAATAGAAATGCAAGACTAGATAATGCTGTGGGAGTAATCTGTTTGTATGGTATTGTACATCAGAAGCTGAACAAGAATTAAGAGTAGAGGCAGACACCATAGTGATTTATATAAATAGGAATAATGTTTGTAAAGCAAGTAAGATAATTATTTTAATAGGTACTGATAACACAGCAGCTGCAACAATTTTCCCATTTGGGATGCCACACTTAAAGAAAGAAGTGGGAAAATTTCCTTGGAAAGAAAGTCCAAAAGAAAGCAATGGAAATGATCAGAAGTGCAGAAAACACAAACTATTTAAAGAATGGAGCTAACTTGCAGTAGTCTGTGGAATATAATTTATATATGTTCATTGTAGTAGATGGGTCATGAGTAGTGGGTTTAAACTATGCCAGGTGGATTTAGATTAGATATAAAAAGTCAATGTAGCAAAAAAAGAGTCAAACATTTCAATAAATTACCTGAGAAGCTGTCTCCATTATTGAAGACTCTTAAGAAGGGATTGGACAAACATCACCAGAAATGCTTCATACTGTCCTATGGGAGCAAGTCATCTGCCAGACAATCACATTTGTCCATTGTAAAATCATATTCTAACTGCATGTTGTTGCTCCAAAGATGAAATTCTGGCCCTATTAAGACCAGTGTTAGGACTCTTAGTAATTATAACAGTCCTTCTCTGTGGCTGTCTCTTGCTAAGTGTGAAATTCAAACTGGTTAAACAATAATTTATACAAAAGAAAATAGATTTGTGACTTAAAATGATGAAATTGCAATGTAGAAAAGCTAGCTTCTCCTATAAATAAAAATCAGTACATAAAATAGCATAGAACTGTGTAAAACAAAAATTGGGAAAGGGTTGACTGAAATTTTAATGAGTAGGTATGTATTATTGCTGTTCTTACAGC
The DNA here is from genome assembly GCF_023638135.1 of Falco biarmicus. Classification (NCBI taxonomy): domain Eukaryota; kingdom Metazoa; phylum Chordata; class Aves; order Falconiformes; family Falconidae; genus Falco; species Falco biarmicus. The sequence goes on from NC_079289.1 coordinate 84,250,810, forward strand.
CAAGCTCCAAAATGTAATGAGTTTTGATTTTATTTTACAAGTAAAGTCTTCAGAGATGAATATTTCATTTACAAAAGCGACCTGTTGTAACTCTGAAAGAGTATTTTTCAGCTTAAAACCATAAGTATTCAACAACCATTTAAATTTTTATTCTAACTGAAAGATTTTCAATAGAAATGAGAAACAAAATGTTGCTTTTTAATAGCCAGTTAGCTTCTAATAAACCATAGATATAACACTAAGGAAAGAAAGTAGATGGTTACTAAAACCGTAATACCCTTCTGTAAAAACATTCCAGATCTCCGAAGTTTCCAGTCTTTCCTGTTTTTTGTTTTGTATCATCTGATTACTTTGGAATAGAATATACTTAATTTTGAGGAGTTTACTCTGTAAATTAGATAGAAACAAGGTAATGATGGTACAACTAATACTTTAGCTTAGTTATGCTAGTGTTTAATTTATTTGAAATGTTTTTTCTTTACTTCAGCGTGCATACAGAAAATTCAGTTAGGAATTCCACAAAAATAGAGTGCCATGAATGTACTGATTTAAAAATGATAAATAGAGTCCAGAAATATTTAAATAGTCTGGCAATATTGTTCTATGGATGATACAAGGGTGTGTACTATGTATAAAATTTAACAGGTAACATAACTTCCAAGGCCTCAATTTCAATTTACTTTCATAAACCAATTTTACTTAAGTCTTGTCAAATATTTAACAGAGGTATTTCTGATCTACACTGTAGATGCAGTTCCCCCCCCCCCCCCCTTTAATTTTAGTAGCTAAAAGCACACAGTTGTGTATATGATCTAAACCACGTTACATGTTGATGGGAGCCATAACCTGAAATCTGACAGTTCTGCTCTTGCTTATGGCATTAGATTTCTCTGGTGATAGTGCTGCTGTTCAAAGTGATGCTTTTTCTCCACTGCAGTTCAGTAGTGGAGTAATGGAAGCTCAGTCATCTCTCTTACAGACTAGTGAAACACCAACTCTCTAAAATCCTAAATACCCCTGCCCCCTTCCTCCCCCTGGTCAAGACAGGGGTGAGTGTATTTGTCTCCCAGTACTCTTATTTCCCATTTATGCAGTTGAGCTCTATTACTGTTTTCTTTCTTTGACAAGTTGCAGGATGGATTAAGAGTAGAAAAGTTGCTACTGACACTGCTGTATATTCAAGCGATTACCTAAATTAATGTTTCTGAAGACTGCTGAAATAGCAGATGGTTCTTTATGCTTAATTTCACTTGTCATCTGAAATACTGTTCAGTAACTGTTTGTTATTGATGAGTATCTCCAACTGTCATTTGATAGTGGTGTTATACTTACCTAACTGAAGACAAGGTTATACCAGTTGTAGTCTGCTTTAATTATGATAGAAATTTGGAAAAGAAAAATTCTTATTTTTGACTGGACTTGTTTTGAATCTATAGAATATATTGCATCTCTTGATTATAGATTTCTCTATTGAGTTTTCTGATATCACCCTTTTTTAATACTTCAAACTCTGGGTGTAAGTAATTCTCCAGCTTTGAGAATAATTTTTGGCAAACAGGACAACATCCTTCAGAAGTAAAGGAATGAAGAATTTAGAAAAGGAAACTTTCCGGGGGTACCTTATATACCTCATAACCAACTAAAAAGTGCTGCTTTAATGAAATGTCTTTATTTTGGTTTCCCATTTTCTCCATATGCTTAGTCTTTCTGTCTCCCTTTGTTTGCCCTTGGTGCTGGGGAAGCCCACTGTACAACCAATGCTTCACTTATCCTCCAAGGATATTACTGTCTGCCTGTCAGGGGGCAGCTTCATTACTGCTAGACAAGACATGCCCAAATGCACTTAAAACCTGCTGGTGGTCACAAGTTAACATCACTAAGGGTTAGTGCAGCACTGATGGCTGGCAGAAATAGCACTGGCTAATGAAATTAACTTTGAAAACCAAACGTGTTGCCCAGTATGGCATGACTAAAGGGAACATCTGGAAGTATATGTGCCTCCCAGGATGCTGTAGCTTTTCTTTAACTCCTGCAAAGTAGTACACTAATAATAAGTATAGTTCTGTTAAGAAAGTGATCTAGGTACCAGCATCTCTTACTGTGATTGGAAACTCTCAGTAGTTACTGATTCTTAAAACGTTCCCCCTTGGATGTGAGTTGTCATTCTACCTCATCTAGATGTCCCCCTTTTCTCACCTGATTTCATCCTTCTCTTTCCTGATTTTCCAGTCTTAAAAAGACTCTAATCTCTGTATATTGAGCTTCCCCTATTTAGGTTTCATGGTTGCAAGCACTATTTCCTGCCTCTGCACTCTAACAGCTGTTTCTCTGATCTCATCACCATTTTCTGGACAACTACTCTTACCCAGCTTACCTCCCAGCTGCTACAAACCTTCTGTACCCCATCGAGTTTCATTCTTTTCTGTCTGCCTTCTGGTTCTACTAAAACTTCCTGCTGTTGTAGTCATTACTGACACACTACTCTATAAACCAACAAAGCCTCATTATATTGTTGTTATTGCTGAGAAAGTAGATACTAGAACTAAGGAAAAATTAAAACAAAATAATTCAGAAGCATTGATTTAAAAAAATAATCACAAAAGCATGAAATTATTCTAATAACGAATGAATTATTTTAACAAACAAAATAAATACATAGGAAGTCTGAATAGCACCTGCAGTTGTCACCAAGGTGACAGAAAGTGCTCTTGGAGATTAATTATGTTGGCATGCTTATAAAATAATATCTAATTTTTTTTGAGATAATTCTCCCAATATTCGAAGAAGTTAAATGAAGTTAATATGTTCTAGGTAAGGCTAGGATGCTGCTCAGACACAGCCTGGCTGTGTCTTGCTGTTATTCCAGCATCTCAGAAGGTGTTAGAGGTGACAGGGCTCTCCACCTCACTGGAGAGACTTTAACCTTGGTGTTTGGCTGTGAAAGTCAGAGCTGTATGTGAAAGCAGTATGCAAAAATATAGAGAAGTAAGCAAATACTCCTTAATATCATATTTGTATACAGGCTGTATGCTGCTTTTGGTTCTGTTTTGGTATAACTTTGAGAGATGCTTCAATTACATTTTTGGTTTTTTTCATAGTTGCATAAGGAGGTTTAGCCAGCTGAATGTCTGATGGGCTAGGCAGGGTTCTCATTTCAGAGCTGAATAGAAATTTTGTTTCTGGCAATTAAACTAAAAACCCCCAAAACCAAAAAAATGAAGCACACCCACACCCATGACTATCTGGCCAAATATCTGTTGTAGCTCACTCATCCCTATCTAGAGACAGAGCTAAGAATTATTGCTGATTATAGTTGATTGATTGATTGTCAGCAGTGATCATTTTTGAATGAAGTTTTAAATTGTACTGTCCAAGAAGCTTAGAAGCATGGCTTTTCTGACCATGGCTCTTTCTGCAGTGTCTGTGGGAGCTTCCAAATACCAATGGTTTCACAGCGCCTGCTGTGAGTGTATTGGGCTAGAATGCATCATCTACGGCAGTAAAACTATAAATGTATGAACTGCATGTTTTGAAGCAGGAAAATTGTAATAAAGCAATACTGAAGTCAAAGTAATCTCTCTCTATTAAAGAGATGGGGAATTGCAAATACTGCATTTTGGTGGGATGCCTACTGGTTGCAGTTAAGTGTACCTGATTGAAAAAAGATACATAATAATTGGAAAACTACCTGTCCAGATAACAGTGAGGAGCACCTCAGTCATTCGGCTTTATGCCAGGGAAACAGACGGCACATGATCACTTTAAATACTAGTTCATCTTTGATCCTCAACTGTTGCTGTGTTTCCCCAGGCAGGATGATCCACCTGCTAGCAGCACTGTCATGCATGGTCTGGTAAGGAAAGCAGGTGAAGCAAGGTGCAGGAGTGTCCTGACTTTTTTTTTTTTTTATCTTAACCCTGCTGGAAAATAACAGTTTCCAGAATTCCAGCATGTTGGAAAAAAGACAAAATACACAGCTGTGTAATAATGACATCTACGAGGGCCTTTGATTGAGATAAATAGAGCAAGTCACACCTGTCAGAGCTTGTTGCTAAAGCTTTTTGTAGAGAAGTGACAAGCGGTTTTGGGTTTTTTTTTGGCATCTTTAATGACTATTTTTAATGGAAGAACAGAATTCATGCTGTAAGAAATGAATTCTTACATTACATTACTGAAATGGAAAATCTGCAGCTGTGGAATTACAGGGTATTGGTGCATCATCTGACCATATACAAGGGAAAGATTTAGTTTTATTTCACTGTTTTGAATGATAGCTTTGAACACTAGTTACATTATTCATTGTAGAAAGCTCCTTATATGTGATGTAAAGCTGGGGAATTTAGGCTGCATAAAAAATTTAAGTATGTTTTGAGGAAAAGCTCATGTTTAATCTGTGGGGAGTTTGAAAATGTGTATTGTATACAGTTGCAGGACATAAACCCTTTGTTTTGCAGCTAGGTTTAAATTTGAATCAAACTGATGTTTTTTTTTCTAACGCGCATTACATTTTCTGTGCTTGTATCTCTGATGAATACATATGTTAGTGCTACAAAGAAACTTTTAAATCAGCTTTTACACAAAGATTCAATGATTTTTAATGCTTCAAGATATTTAGTCTGTATGTTATTATATGATAAATATGAGTATTATCCTTTGAAGATGTTTAAATTAAAATAGTCGCAAATTAGCTTACTGATTTACTTGCAATTCCCTGTGAAGTTGTACTGTGAAAACAAGTACTGTAATTTTAGAGATGTCAGATATTCTTTGTGCAAAATAAATTATATGATCCCTGGATTTCACAGCAAAAATTTTACTCAACCTTGAGAATATATGCAGTGTTACAATAATAATTAACAAAATACATTTTACGAAGCATAAAATATTGTGTTGGGATACTTAGTAAAGACAGGAATGAAATAACTTCTTTGAAAGTGTTTTTTTGCAAATTTTTTATTTTTTTTCTAACTCTAATTAATTCCCCCTTAACCTGAACAACCATGCTTGAATTTGTTTAATTTTTATGCATGACTTCTATAAAAAATGCCATTTATAATTGTCATGAATAATCAGATAGTTTTTCCCCTTTTTTTTTCTTTCAGTATACTGAATATTTAGGCCTGAGGCAGGAAGCCATTCAGCTATGTTCACTTTCCAATGTTGGACTTAGAGCTACCATGCACTTTGTATCAAACCTGTTTCATAGATTCAAATGAGTTTCAGTAGCAGAGCTTTCTTGATCAGACAGATTTCTTAAAATCAATTCTAGCAAAAAAATTGTTCTAAAATGCCCTCTAAATAAAAGTTTTCAGAACTATTAGTTTTGTTTGTTGAATCCATAATCCAAAATTAGCTTTCTCGTATGTCTTACTACGCCAAGTCCCATAGAATGGTTTGGGTTGGAAGGAATTTTAAAGATCATCTAGTTTCAGCCCACCTGCCATGGGCAGGGACACCTTCCACCAGACCAGGTTGCTGACAGCCCCATCCAGCCTGGCCTTGATCACTGCCAGGATGGGGCATCCATAGCTTCTCTGGGCAGCCTGTGCCAGTGCCTCATCACTCTCACTGTAAAGAATTTCTTCCTAAATCTATCCTCTTCCAGTTTAAAACCATATCCTCTTGTCCTGTCACTACATGCCCTTGCACAAAGTCCCTCCCCGGCTTTCCTGTAGCCCCTTTAGGCTGCTGTGAGGTGTCCCCAGAGCCTTCATTTCTCCAGGCTGAACAACCCCACCTCTCTCAGCCTGTCTTTGTAGGAGAGGTGCTGCAGCCCTCTGAGCATCTTCCTGGCCCTCCTCTGGACTCGCTGCAACAGGTCCATGTCCTTTTGATGTTAGGAGCCCCACAGCTGAACGCAGTAGTCCAAGTGGGAGTCTCACAAGAGCAGAGCAGAGGGGGAGAATCCCTTTCCTCAACCTGCTGGCCACGCTTCTTTTGATGCAGCCCAGGATTTGGTTGTCTTTCTGGAGTGCAGGCGCACATTGTCAGGCCGTATTGAGCTTCTGATCCACCAACACCCCCAAGTCTTTCTGCAGGGGGTTGCTCTCAATTCATTCTCTGCCCAGCCGGTATTTGTGCTTGGGATTCCCTTGGCTCTGATGCAGGACCTTGCAACTTGGCCTTGTTGAACGTAATGAGGTTTGCTCAGGCCCACCTCTAAAGCCTGTCAGGGTCCATCTGGATGAGATCCCTTCCCTTCAGCATGTTTGCTGCACCACACAGCTTGGTGTTGTCAGCAAACTTGCTGAGGGTGCACCTAGTCGCAGTGTCACCAACAAAGATGTTGAACATCACTAGTCCCATAGATACCCCTGAGGAATGTCACTTGTCAGCAGTCTCCTCTTGGACATTGAGCCATTGACTGGAGCTCTGAGTGCGACCATCCAGCCAGTTCCTTATGTGCCGAGTGCTCCATCTGTCAAATCCATATGTCTCCAGTTTAGAGACAAGGACGTTGTGCAAGACAGTGTCAAATGCTTTGCACAAGTCCAAGTAGATGACATCAGTTGCTCTTCCCTCATCTGCCAACACTGTAACCCTTCCTCGAAGGCCACTGAATTTGTTCAGGCAAAACTTTTTTTGATAACTTATTTTGAAGTATTTTAATTGCTAAGACTAACACTTTGTAGATGATGCCGCCTTTCCAATTAAACTGCCTAATTCGTGTAAATCAGGACAGGAAAAATATTTCTTGGAATAATATAAGCAACCTTGTGTGTTTGTGAAAGAACTCTGTCTAGTCCACTTGCTTCCTGCCCCTCCCTGTATTCTGTGGTTTATGAAGTTAAATGCAGCATCAAAAAATACCTGAATAGACAGATACTGTGAAGTATTCATAGATTATTTAACAAGTAAGTCCAGTAATAGTATAAAGGGTTTATTCATTAATATTGTCATTATTTTTTTTCAAGTAGATAATCTGACAGGAGTGAATTTTCTGTTATGGTGTTTTAGAGATCAAAACTGAATCAGATTTTTTCTACTTAAAATATGTATAAAAAAAGAAATATAATGATTCTATGGGCAAATTAAAGTCCTAAAAAATGAAATTAAGTTTTAATTCTTTTTCAGTAATGTGTGTGTGTGTGTATGAATTATAATATGGTTTCTAGGTGTATAGAGTTTTAAGGAATTTTTCATTTGTAATACAGGTTAGTTGATGTGGCATTAATGAGAGAAATATATGTATGAAAGAAACAAAATGTCTATGATTTGTTCCTAATTATATAAATAACTTTGTATGAGTTATGTTGGGTCTGAATCCATATCACTGTTCTTTGAAGCAAGTGTAGGTTTTCAGTGAACTTCATGTCCTACATGTAGTGAACTGAGTGTCTTGCACATACTTGCTTGTGTTTACCAGTTCTTAGCAAATAAAACCCTGTTGTATAGTACGACTGAACCAAATTTTCCTGATAGTGGGATCCAAAACCAAATTTTGAGTATCTGCTTTGGGAGAGGGATAAAGGGATTCTACCTTTTTGTTGTCCAACCTAAACATACTAAACATAACAGCGTTGATGAAGAACAATTGCAGTGCCAGACTGTGCTCTTTGGCATAGGTGAAGATGTAATGGTATCTATTATAGGCTAAGATTTCTAATCTTACTAATCTCTAAAGTCGTAGTGTCATTATATTGTTATATGTGACATACATGCTGGGGATGGAGAGGATTTTTTAGGTCACTTTTTTTACTGCAGTTCTTGGCAATGGTGTTTTCAGGTATTAGAATTGTCCATGTAGGGAAGTGCCTGCTGGCTGTAGGGAGCTGCCAAGTCCGGGAGAAATCTCAGAACCTGTGATGTGCAGGCATTTTCTCTCTGTTCTCCTCACAGTGACCCATAATGCTTGCGAGATAAGTTGGTTATTTATGCAGCATTTTGCATATTACCCTTGTGATGATGTAGGCTGGGTATGCTATACCCAATATAGCAAACTTCTCACACAGCCAAAGGAGGGTGACAATCTGTAGTTTGTGTCTTTGTTGTGACTGTTGTATGAGATGCTTGACCTAGAGAGTCCTGTAAATTTCTCCTCCTCTCACCTCCCTCAATACTGGTTCACTTTACAGTTCGTTTGTACATGTGTATTTTAACAGCTATCTGGGTTACCAAATAACCATGTTTTCAGCTCTGTTCTATCAAACGTCTCATGTTTCTAGAGAAAGTTTTAAAAGATTTTTTTAAATGGATTTCACAGCCTTGAAATGCTTATTACTTTCGACTATAAGAAATGATAGTTGTTTCTCTAAAACTCAGACAAGCCACTGTTAGTGATGTGAAATCATGTATTTCACACATACTTTGAAGTGAAAGGTACTTCTCACACTATGAAGAAAAGATCCTTCACAGTCTAATTTTTAATTAAGTGGTTTTATGCCAGAAGAGCATATTTTGAATATGTAACTTGATGAAGTGTTTTATGTGGGTTGACTTGAGATACCAAAAATAGAAGAGTATGTAAATCAAATCAGGAGGTTTTTACTCAGTCTTTGTTTATTGACACACCTCTAGCTTTAGTTACTAAAAAATCTTGAATGGCATTCAGCATGCTAATTTTGAAAAGCCAATTCTATGTTATAAAATCTAATCATTATCAGATTTGAAGTATCAATATAAATCAAGGGACTGTGATGATCTCACTAGAAAATCTTCTCCTCATCCAATGCTTTCCTCTTGCTAAGTACAAGCACAAATAGACAATATGTTCCACAAAGCTCAGCATGCATCTCTCCCACCAGGAGTTCATAATTGTGTGTTACAAACCCTGCTGAAATCCAGACACTGTAAGTGCTGCGTACTTGCTTCTCATTATCTAAGCTCTGTGTTGATTGTGTTACCGATGGATATGTGCCTCATGTCCTAGCTTAGGACAAGTTTTATTATTTTTTTCCCTTCCCTGTAATTTATATAGTCCACTCCGTACCACATATGTGAAAGTAAAGCATGATGCACTATTTTATGCAGTTTTTGAAAGCTTTTAAATGATTCATAACTTCTTTATATAACTGGTTTTCCTGCAAATTTTAAGCAGCATGCAGATTTTATAGGCCAGAGTCCTTTCTGAAGATTTCAGTGGCCTTCAAGTTGAAAACAGAATTTGAAGAACTCTAACAGTGTTTCCAATGCAGAAGATTGTGGTTTTTTTTCTTTTCTTCTATTGCCTTTGTCAAGATTGTTCATACCTTTTTGTCTGGAGACATACTACTTTAGTGTGTTGATCCTTGGAAAGACAGAGCAAAAGGCAAAAAATGCCTCTTTGAAAGTGCGCTGTGAAATAAATTTGGCTTCTCAAGTACACAGTCTTGTGAACAAACAGGATTTTGTATAAAAAAATGTGACTGAAGAGATAAAACTAAGATCAAAACCACTGGAATTTTGACTCCTGGAATTCAGTGGTGTTCAATGGCAAAGGTTTTAAGAGTTGAGGTTTGGAGTGTTTTTGTTGGTAGTGTGTTGTTTCCCCCCTCCCCCTTTGAGGTTTCTCAGTTTCATTTAACTCATGCTCCACCTTGATTTCGGAGCCCATTTTATTTACAGTGGATATGCACAACTGACCTTTTTAGCATTTGAGAAAGGCTTTCTTAACTTACATAGCTTTATGTTTACCCTTTTTTGTGCTTATGCACTTGGACCACTGCTTCAATCTTTTTTCGCTTAGGAGAGTGTCTGGAGAGCAGCACACCACCGTGATTTGCCAGAAACCTTGTCTGTAGCTGTGCTGGTAACCCTGGTACTTTTGGGCATACAGGTTTTTCCTTGGTGGGGAAAAAAAAAATGTCTGGTCATTGCTTACTTAAAGGGTTGCTACTGGATGCTAACAAACTACCATCCTATTAATATTATCATCAGGTCCTAAATTAATTTCAGTAATTTTTCTGAAATAGTAATACCACTCAGATGGTTCAAGAAGTACCTCCGCTTTCTTTGGGAAAGTGATCACAATGCTATTTTTGTCCTTTAGGTGGCAGCATATGACTTCACTCTTCTGGTTAATACTCCCCGGGCTGACTTCCCATTGGCTCAGCCCAGCCCTGCATCTGCAACTTCTGCGGGATCTGCAAAGCACATTGTTCCTCCTCGGCCGCAGGTGGTGACTGTGGCTACTCCATTCTGTAGAGTTAGAGCGACTGGTAGGTAAACTAGGGACTTGATGGGTACTTGTATTTGCAGTGATGTTTTTGCTTGTATTCCAATTGCAGAGAATTGCTACTCTACCTGAAATGTGATTGATAATTTTATAATTTGTAAATTTCTTGGGAACTTGCACAATTTTCTAATTTTGATTTGTATTTTTAAATATATGGAGAGCTGAACTTTCTATGCATAATTATGACATATGGGAAAATATGTTTTTTATTTTTATATAGCTATTTGCCTTATCTAAAAATTAGTTTACCAGAACTCAACTCATTTTTGTTTCTACTCATTCATTAGTATTTCTAGACCTTATCATGCAGATCTCAGTATTTATAGCAGTTTATCTGGGGAGTGTAGCATAGTATGTCGTTCATACTATTTTTTAATTTATTTTTTTTAAGTCTTTCCCTGTCAAAACTAGGAGCTCTGGCTATATTTAAAACTCCTTTGAAATGTCTCATACTGGCTCTGATCCCATCTGAGAGAACTGGTGGTAATTTAGTTCATTTGCTTCTGCTCTTATGTGCAGAACTGCACTCTTCTGGTCCATCAGTGTTTGTTAAAAGCCAAAATTACAGTCTGTTTGTCTGCACCAAGAAATAGATATCTTAAATGATTCTTCTCTGCTTTCCTCAAAAATAATTTTTGGTTCTTTTTAGTCTCCTGTCTGATTCTTATAGTCACGTAGACCTACATATTGTGAATACTTGAATCCACTAGCTTTCCTCATCTCTGTTTTTAATATGCAGTCACTGTTTATTTGAGATGAGACTAAAGTACCGAGTATCTTCCTGGAATGATATTTATGTAATTTTTAAACATCTTGGGAGCACTGAAGGAGGCTTGGCCCGTTAAATGCATAATGTGGGTTAAAAGCAACTCCAATTTATTAGGTTTTATCTATTTTTAGGTGTGGGGTTTTTTCCTTTTTTATTTGTTCTGTAGGGCTTTAACTTAAGTCTTACTTCTGAGATCTTTTTAAATATCAAAGAAATCTGATAGGCCTTCTTTAGATCCAGTGATAGAAGCAAATTAATATTAAACATTTCAACATATATTTAGCTTAAGAACACGTAGAATAAAGGTAAATGTACTTACGTATATGTGATTATTAGAAAGCACATCTCTAAGTAAAAAAAAAATCATAAATCAAAATGACAAATTTCTAGTGCAGAAGTGATTTATGTGTCCTGAAAAAAAAAAGGAAAATGTTCATTTCCTTTTCCCTTTCTTTGTGGAATAATGAATTGATACCATCAGTAAGTCTCACTAATAAATGACAATCTTATCTAAATTTTATCACAAATTTGTACTTCTGCCACATAGAAATTCTTCAAAGTACCATTATAGGCCAAGAAAAAGTAATCATAGTGTTAAAAGTGAATATGTAATACTTTCAACTCTAAAAAAATAGTTGGAAAAATGAAGTGTGGCTTCTATTTAAATTTGAGTAATGGATTTACATTCTTATTAGGAATTTTGATGGACTGGAAGGAGAGAGAGAAGTCTAAATAAATGTTTTGACCACTCAGTGTTTCACATAATCATATAGATGCAGGCAACTAGCCAAACTATTTTTACTGTTGAAAAAGAACTTGATAATTAGATTATATTCTGACATCTTGAAAAATATGTCTGTTATTGATTCATAATTTCAGATTATCACTGAAAATTAAAGGTGGGTAAGATGCATCTTGCAAATTCTAAGTTTTGATTTTTCAGTTATGCATAATTCTCACTACTGTGTGCTTTATGGCATGTTTGTTTTCCACTCTTAATTTTTTTTTTCCCCTGTGACAGTTTTTGTGGTTGACTGAGGTTCAGAGTGCACAGGATGGTGCATTTTGGCGCTTAAATCAATATCTTGTATCCAATGTTTGTACTTGAGATTGTTCAGCCTGAGAAAAGAATCACAATAATCTCAGAGCAGTCATCCAGTCTTTTAACTTCAGTGTAGTCAATATATTTTCAATCCATCATGGATATTTTTTTGATTATTTTAAAAACAATGTTTGTGGACTGCTTCAGCACCTGAGAAGGAAAGGAGGTCTCTTACTTAAATATTTGTAAGACTTTTCCCTTGGAGACTGCTATTGGTATGTAAGAAAGCACTGAAAGAGAAAAAAACCCCAAGCAAAACAGAAAACTCATCTGGAAAAGACACAAGCCCTACCTCAGCTAGACACAAAAGAGGAGGACATATTATCAATATAATTACTTCATGTGAGCTGACTTTTTTTTTTTCCTAAATGATCATTCTCACAGTTTTTTTTTCATGGGGTAATTTCCGTTCTTTCCTAGTCTTTCAGTTGTGCTGTGTTTTCCTTGTACAGGCGGTTTCCATGAAGGTGAGGACTTAGTGAGTGACATAGTTGCATATTGTTGGAAATGTTCCAGAAGATTAGGTTCCTACTTTGAAACAATATTAGTTTATAGAGTTTATATGCCTGTGCTTAAGAGAAATATGGATAGTATTGTTGTTTCCATAATGTGCCGTATGATTGGGAAATCCTTTGGGCTTTTTAGGAGAAGAAGATAATTGATCAACACACTTCCTCACTGATTGTGAAATGAACTTGCAGATTTTAATAAAAAGATACTGTATGCTTGCTAGATTAATTTCCAGTGTTTAATCAAGAAGCAAAATGACACTGTGGGAAATATTTGTTTTTCTAAATCCTCACTTTAAACTTCATAATTTGTGATGGTGTCTTTGTTCCAGCTATATGAAATTAAGAGAAATGCTGTTTTTTATAAAATCTTATGTCTTCTGTGATGATTACCGTCACAAAAATAAATGCATTCATCTGCAATAAGAAGATCATGTGGCTTTCCATTTATAGCATCTTTATATGAAGCAGATTCTATAAGTCTGGTAGATACAAAATTTAAATAATTTTAATATGACTAAAGGGTCTGTTAAGGCAGAAAGTTAAATTACAGTAATTATGTGTATAGTATGGAACAACAGAAAGAAAACAGAACTTTAAAACAAAGGGAGAAACATTTCTGCTAAATGTTCAGAAACAATGATTTTATGAAGGGACTTTGAGGAAATAATTGTCAAAATAATGCCGTATTAACATATTAATTTGTTTTTTGCAACAGTACTTAAGTCACCATTGGAGTTCTCCTCAATGGAACTTAAATTTGTACAACATTCAAGTGAAATACAGTTCAATATTGCTGAAGAAAGTCTGAATTCTCAGGTACATAATCACAAGTATTACAGTTATTCTTGGCTGTAGCGTTTAATTACTCATAAATGACTGTGAAAAGAATACACATTGGCAACTCAAAATTCAGTCCTGTTTCAAATATATGATTTAAATATTTAAAAGGTTTTCGCTGTCATTTTGTTCATTTTTTTGATTTTGTTTGTCTTCTGATCACTAGAAATTTTTCCAGAATTCAACTGAGCTTGTCCTGACTTTGATATGTGAGGAGGTGTGGGCACCATGAGAAACTGACCATGAACTGTATAAGAAGATAGCTTCCAAAGATCTTTTGTCTCTGCCTATACTAGTAAAGTAGGCAGTGGCAGTACAGGAATGCAATTGATGTGCTATGGTGGTCCATACCATTAAAATTGCTGTCCCAGTATATTGTATGGTACTGAGCTGTGCCAACTGGCACTCTCTCCAAAAAATTCCTGGTCATGATTTAGGGCTTAATGGGAAAGAGGCATGAAATAGGATATTTGGCCACAGCCATTCTGTTTTGGAACATAGAGAATTTGGCTGTATGAATGCAAAACATGCCATAACATAATTTATTGTTTCTAATTCCCAAAGGCTTTCTTTGGAAGTTATAAAAAGTTATTTTTGGCAATGATGGAAACACTTGACTCCTTTTCAACTGTTTTCAGAAAAAAAGGATAAGAAAATCAAGGCATTTCCCCAGCTATGGATGTGTTAGGAGCTCAAAGTGTAACTCTGAGATAAAGGGATGGACTTCTTTTAATTTCCACTCTCTTACTGAAGTGAAAAGTGGGTTTTTAAAACCTATTCTGAACTTTTTCCTTTTTTAACATATCCACCTGTAAGTCTAGATATCATGACCCATGTGTTTAGTGCTTGCTGTGCTTCATTTATATCAGGAAAAACTCCTCATTTCGGATTGGTGAAGTACTCCCACTGTGAGGCTTTGATGTATTTACTTCGCATAAATCAGGTTTTTCCATTCTGTAAAGAAACTATTGCTCTTTGAGAATTGGTGAGTGGCTGGAAAGCAACTAGCCTATGCTGATAGGTGTACTCATTTCACCTTACAGATATAATAAACTGGTTCTTCATTGCTTTCTAGTGCTTTCTTGCTTTCACTCTGATCCGATTGTAAAAAGACTTAGGATAGAGCAATATGAAAAGTATCATGGTGTTTGCTGCTTTCCCTCTTTCATTATGTCCTTCTTTCTCTGCAAATATTTACAGAAGCTTGACCTGAAGAATATCTCAAGGCAACAATTGATGTGGAAATTGAACTGCGATGATACAGGCAAAAATACAGAAGATAGCATTTTTAAATTTAGTCTGTGGACTGGATTTCTTGATCCAGGACAAAAAATCAGTATTGCTGTATTCTTCTGCCCACGTAAGTAATTTTCTGAATTCTTCTACAGATGGTTTGGACAATATACCATTTTCACAGATTTGTTTAAATGACTTTTTATGATGAATCATAACTAGCACTTGTTTTGATTCCAGTTAATGTGACTAAATAACAAACTAAAATGCCAAAAGAAAGGCTTGTTGTGGTACTGAGAAAATTAGACAGCTGCAGACCTAACACAAAGAATGGAATAACTTGATAGCATTATTTGAAAAGTCTGGTTTGCACATATAAAGCATCAAAATGTGGAATAGCTGAATCGTTTTCAGTTTTGCTCCTTCATGTGCATTTAGGTTGACTCACTTAGATACAAAGACTTTCTAAAAGTACTTGGACTGTGTGTGAACTTTTTTTCTAAACAGGCATAATTTAGATAAGAATGGAAATTTTGTGCCTCAATGAGTTACAAAGTCACTTAGCTATGGTATTTTCTAAGCAGTCTGCTCAGGCAACCAGACCCTAAGTAAAAAAAAAATAAAAAATAGATTTCTAGGAAAACTTGGGAGCATGCAGAAAGACAGTAATCAACCACATACACCAGAAAAGGAATGGCAGAATGTAAGTATTAGGATTCTACTTTATTCCCAGTCGGGTGTTTAGGGTAGAGAATAATGTAACACAACGTTTGAGTGGATAAAGCCTGCTAGCATGCACAGCCAATGCCTACTGAACTCAGTCATTTTAAAAGTTTTAAGTGGCTTACTTTTGGAGCCCCAGCATTCTCAAGGGGAAGAAAAGTTGTTTTGTCAGCTGGATCTGATCCTAAGTCAGCAAGTGAGCATCCCTGTCTTAAAGATATGATGCTCCTATTCTTTATGATAGGATTGAAATCTATAACCTCAATTAAGCACTAGGAAAAATTTAATATAAATAAAAAAATAGATATGAGTCTTGCCATGATTCTGTATGATAAATTGAGAAGACTGTATTAAGTGTTGCTGTGCAAACATGTTGTGAATATGCAAGAGCAATATTTAATTGCACATGTTGCTTGGTGTTGCTTGCTGTACTTCAAAACATTTTTCCATTATGCTTTATGCCTTGTCAGGAGCTTTTGTCTTCAACTTATGTTTGAAGAAAAATCTCATCAACGTGTGATTTTGCTTCCTGAAATGGAAATGTAATTAATATATAATGATTTTTGCAGAATTATTTAGAAGATTGTTTTACGTTCTTTTAATTTTTGTTTTAATTAGCAAATTCTAACTTTTCTGAAGTAGTATTTCTTTGTTCATATAATACCTGGAATGTTTCTGACTCAATCAGTATCTGTAGTTGTAGGTTTTATACTTCTGAGCTGTCCATGAGTCATCCTTTTAGAAATACGTATTTAAATTACTCTACTGAATTATTACAAATTAAACTGCTAGAAGAAAGTTACATGCCATTTACTATTGGAAGGCTGAGCAAAAATATTTAGAGCATGTTTCTGGCTTTGATGCATCGCTTTTTCTTCTCCTCAACATTCCTCCAAAATAAATTGCAAAACCCCTGGTTGTTGGCTCTGAACCACACGTTGATGAAACAGGCATAAAATTGTGTTCAATAAAGATTTTTTTTTTTTTACTGGGTAGGTTCTATTTTGTACTTCATGTAACCCTGGGTTTAGAACCAGATGATGTGATCTCATTTTAATCTCATCTGTGCAGGTCCTAGATCAGTTTTTAGTGATAACATATAGGTTATCAAAATGAAGTAAACAGGGATAAAAACAATTTGTTAAAGAATTTGTTTTGGGAGAAATATGAAATAAAAATTGAAGGATACTAGGTGAATAGATTGAAAATATTGTCCCAGGGTGTGAGAAAATGTTAGAATACAAAAATCAGAAGTTGTTAAACAGTGGGAGCAGGGTGACATGAAGATTGGACAGAACACAGAGATATATTGTAGGAAATAAATCTGAAGTTAACTCTTTTCAGAGTTTCAGTTTTACAAAGTTTTAGAAATATGGACTTGGAATCTCAGTTTACTTATGAAGGATGTAAGGGTCTGCTCAAAGCACACCTGGAGAGCGTGTTTAGACAGAAGAAAGGCTGTGGGTAAACCTCTGAATTTTGAGAAACTGCTGAGATACAATTCAGAGGTAAAATAGATTAAAGATGTCGAGGAACAGAAACATATTATGACCCTGAGTCTTTGGAGTAAGAATGTAGAGGAAGGACGAATGGAAATACAGAACTCTGGAAAGTAAAAAACAAACATTCATAACCTTCTGTTGTTCCTTGAGATGCAATTAAAAAATACACATGTAGTTTACTATAACTCTATTTCTTTTAAACATTTTTTTCTCCTTTCATAAATTTCTACTTTGTTTCAATAGAGTATCATATTTTTTTTCAGCAGTGTTTCAGATGATAAAGCCTACAAAATATGTGTTGTAACTTTGAGAAGGTATTCTAATAGGTACTTTTGCAGAGTGTGCCTGTGATTAGAATAATTGTGGATCGTACTAAAATAATCATCTGAGAAGAACACATACAAACATTTTGTCTGCTTTGAATTTGAGAAACAAATTATTCTAATAGGAGATAAAATAGATACATTTTGCATTGATTAGGTTACTGTATATAGCTTGGAAAAGTAAATTGCTCAGGGAAATACTAGAATTGGAAGATAAAAAGAATAAACCTGTATTTCCAGATATCTGTATATTTGTACTGCCGGGACAAGCACAGGGTCTCATTTTCTCCTTCTTCTAAGTTCAAATCTGGCACTTTAAACAGAGGAAATTTAAAAAAACATTTTCTAATACTATTTTGTGCAGCAAAAAGGAGAGTGATCATGTGACAATGAACAGATGAAATGTTCATCCATATGATGGTTGTTCTATTTAAGTGTCTGCATCATGAGACTGTATTAAAATTGCTTGCACGTTGTAAAGACTGTGAAGCAGACAGCAGCATGTGAATAAAAAAAGTATTTTGAATTACTGAATAAATTGTAAATACAGATGTGTATATACATAAATGTGACTGACAAATAGTTGCCATTTGAAGTTATTTGTATTTTTTCTGTGTTCCCACATATTTACTTACAGAAAGTCGTAAGTAACTTTAAAAATCAATTGCCCTTAATTCGTTCTTCTAAGTATTTTCCTATGATTTAAAGCATACTTGTGCTATATCTTCCCTGAATATATTTACTCTTTCTTGTAAGACAATGTTAGATACACCAAAACCCACACAGGAGACCTAGTTAATGAATATGGTGTGCTAACCCCCTTCATAGGATTGTACTGCAAATTTGCAGTATGTGGGAGTGAACAAACCTTAAAAAGAACTGTGTATATGCATGTTTGCTTAAATATGCTGCAACATTTATAACAATGAGAGCGCAAAATGCTATAGGAATGCAAGAGTTTATATAATGCATGGCAGTATGATGCTACCTGTTAAAAAAAGTATACTAAATTTTATAGAGACTCTGGAGAACTGAGGTTATATTAATATAAACCTCTTCTGCAGTACTATAGTATAATACATTAAAATATATGAACTTTTTCACTATATCTTATTGTGATATGAAAATACTTATCTGCAACATAGTAAGTTACAATAAATATGTGCTCTGGGATCCCATGTAGAAAAATCCTCGCAAACAGACCTGTGAGTTATGAGTTCAGTGCCCCTGGAAGATGTGATGATTATCTTATGGGCACAGGTGACCATCATGACCTCCATCTCTAGGGTTTTTCTTCTGCAACAGCAAGGTATTTAATAACTGTGCCCTTTAACAGTTTCTGTGGAGAAATGATTAGTTTACTTCTGATTTTTTTTTCTTCATTTTTTGTAAGGCTTACCTTTAAGTTTTAGCTACATCTGACTTTTCTGCTTTGAAATCTGTGTTTCAGTGTATGCAGATTCTTCACTGGCACCCATTTATGCCTAAGATGTGTATATACAGTAAGGCATGAATTACCAGGAAGTCCAGAGCAACTAAAATAAAAAAGTTTATTTGGGAGACAAGTGTAGTAACTGAATAAAAATCTAATACAAACTTAAGAGGGTGAGAAGAGCAGATGGTGATTTTACTTTCTTCCCACATGCTCTCAAAAGATCAAACCCCATGCAATCATACAGTTAAGATTGGGGTGGGGGGAGGGGGGTTGGGGTGGTGCAGGGGAGATAAAAAAAATAATTTGTGCTGCTATAGAGAAACAAGGAATATGGACATCCTTAAACAGGTGGCCATTTAAACTATCTTTTGCTTCTAGTTTAACTTAAAACTGAGACAGGTAGAGTGGAAGTTTTGGGGACTTGAAATACTTCTCCAGAAGCATGTGAGCAGTGTTGGGAGAACTTGCATATATATATAACTGACTTTCAGCAGAAATGTAATCTGTATACGTTTTTATTAACAAGGAATCTGCATAAAGTATAGACCCGAGATAGTATGCTAGGGAGTTAGACACTCTGAACTGGATGGGATTTCTAATGCGTATTAGCCTGAAAATGAAGTAGCTAATGAAGATATGCACATATGTACTTTGGGAAGTTGTGATCCCTTATTGAGGGTTTTTTTCTAAGGTAAGGCAATGAAAGCTTATTTTCCCTAATAAATATATCTAGAAATGACAAAGAGGAAATTTCTCATATAATTCTACAGATTTTGTTAGCCCTTGGCAAATTTAGATTGGCACACTTGTAAATACCATCAAATCTCCCTAAGGAAAATTTTCACATCTGCTGGACCACTTGTTGTTTGCCCCTATAGAAATTAATGGTGGTATATCAGGATGGTAACAGCAGCACAGGCTCTGACAGTAGTCACGAAAGGTGTGATTAATAGAATAAATTCATTACTTCAACTATTAGTTCAGGACATGATTCTCATTAATTTCAAAGTAATTTATCCAATATGAAATATCCTGAAAATGTTGATCCTAGGCATTACAGACTAATAACCAAAACTTAATGAATTCATTCACCTTTTATGTCTTTGTGTCTGTTTAAAATGAGGACAGTATCACAACATCCTGGTGTTTCTGACATAGGCAATAAATTATTTGCTTACATATTATGCAGAATTTCAATGTTAGTAAATATGTGGAGCCACACAGAGAATGATCAGCAATGCAGTATAAACGCTGTTCTGCATTGTGAGTGAGTCAGGGATTCAATGGCAAATGGATGTGATCATGTAGTTAATGAATTTCTTAGAACTGTTATATTCAGTATCAATGAAAAGTTTGTATGAGGAAGGCTTAACACTATTCTTTCCTAACTTGAAGGTTTAACTATGGTTAATACAAATATTTTTAAATGTGAGTTAGTCAAAATTATACGTTCTTTGGTCCTGACATACGCTAGTCTGATTTTCTTCCTTCATGAGGTTCCATCCCTATGGCATTTATTGGTTATGGCCTTTCACTTTCCTTTACCATATGTCATACATATGTATCAAGATAGGATACCAGAAGTATGATTTAGTTAGAGCACAGCTGTAGGACAGTAGACTTTCTAGCTCTTATATGGGAGTAACTTGTATAGAACATTTTTCTTACAAGCATGCCAAAAATAATGTTTGGCTCTTCATATGTTTCCATGACCTTTTCTGATGCTCTCTCACCTTTCCCTCATAAAAGGGCTAAGTGCCAGCAAGAGGTGTGTTCTTGCTGTATCAAAACCTAGAAGTATAAGCTTCTTAGCCTTCTCAGCAGTGTTGTCTCCCAAAGTTGATTTCCATTTAACAGGCAATTAGCCAGATGTTGCAGTCACTGCAGCAAGTTCCTATTTCCTTTGGTTTTCACTTTGCTAGTTTCATGTTTTCTGGTCTGAAGTGAAAGGATCCGCAGGCCAGATTTTGATGCGCTAACAGGCTTCTGTGAAGCTCCTCTATTATCATCTCCATAAAGAAATTGGCTCTTCTGAGGAGAGAATGAAACAAAATATTTGTAAGACACTAGGTTTTCTTCTTTGTGTATGTAAGCAATAGCAGCTCTTTCTCAGGCTGTGAAAATAATTATCTGAACTTGCCACATGTATTTTGTTTATAGTGACACATATGTGCTCATACAGACACATGAAATACAAAATT
Source organism: Falco biarmicus (assembly GCF_023638135.1). NCBI lineage: Eukaryota > Metazoa > Chordata > Aves > Falconiformes > Falconidae > Falco > Falco biarmicus. The sequence continues at coordinate 84,271,600 of NC_079289.1, forward strand.
ATTTGTTTTCCTATCTCTTAAATATTAGGTAAGGATGTTTCCATATTACTAATCTGGTGACAGAAGGGAATCAAAGGGAAAGGTGTTTTTCTTGAAAATGAAAAGATTAAACTTTTTGATTTATGTTACAACCCATCATGCAGATTTGTTTTTACATACAAGAGGTGTTCATTAGTTTGCCCTCAAAATGGCTTATTTTGCTAGCTCTTTAGCAGGTCAGAATGGCTGAAAAATTGGTAAATGGCACTGCATGGTTTGGAAAACCATTCTGATAGTCTAACAGTTGTGGAAAGAAGCACCTTGCTCCCTGTGTCAGTGAAAGAAAATGTGCTTTTCCATCCTAGAGAAAACTGACTTGCAGCAGTTAGCAAGGTTGAATGAGAAGGGGCAGAAAGAAATGGGAGATGCTTTCCGTGGAGGGTAGAACCTGTCCTGCTGGCTTGGGTGAGCCTGGCTTGGCAACGGTGTTGGTTTTAGAGTCATCTCTTAAAATGTACTGATCGCCATCTTAAAAGGCACCAAGTTTTTCTTGTCTTGGCAGTAAGTGGTTCTGATATTTATTCCTTTATAAAATTAGCGTTCTCCATTCTCTGTGTTAATCAGTGTAATTTACAATATGACTGCAATTCTTAAAATTCTGGGAAGTGTTACACTGATGTGATATATAAAGGAATATTAATACAATAAATGAAGAATTCAGACTTCAAAAAGTTTCTGAAAAATTAGAAAAAATGGATTTCTGGTTTGTTACAGGCAAGTGTTCTAAGCCCTCTCAATAAAGTTCTTCTGATACATTTACTGTATGTTAATCTGAATTTTTAAGAAGTCATCAGTATTGCTTTCTTACTCAAATTTAATACAAGCCAAACCCTCTTACTATAACTCTATTACACATATTTATGACAATATAATTCAGTGTTTGTTTTGTTTTGTTTTTTTTGTTTTGTTTTCTTTTTTAAACTTTTTTTAACAGCTTGTCCTGGGACATACACATCTGTAATGTCAGTGTGTCTAAATGATAATCCATCGCATTACAAAATAACATTGTCTGGCACTATGAAGTCACCAAAAATAAATTTTGATCCCCCATTTTTAATGCTGATGCCAGTTCCTCTGGATGTGAAAACTGAAACAGCCATCAATATAATTCCACAAAATTATCTAAGGTAAAAATCTCAAAATAAATTCATCACAGGAACCCTGAATAATTATTGGTTTAGTTCTTTTCATTAAAAAGTGAATTAATTTTTGTTTGTGAAGTTTAGTATTCATTTTCTGCTTATCAAAGGGTTTCATATTTAAGAGAAAATTAATATAATTAATATTGCTATACATTCAACAAGCATATGTTCTGTCCTCGAAACATTCCTGCTTCATGAAGTGACCATCTTCTGATACATTCATTCTGTCCAATGCTTTTTAAATTACTTTAAATAGCACAAAAATTAAGGAGAGTCCTACCAGGATTTTTTGTTAACTTTATTCAGATACTAAGATCATAGACTTTATCTGATGAAAATGCAAAAATAAATATAAGACTTTCTCTTTTATTTTCTCTTCTCCACAGGTTATAAAACACTGTTTTGAATTCTAGCTGCTGTTTGGACAGTTGGTGGGCTTTGTGGGTTTTGGTTTTGGGTTTTTTTCCTTTCTTTCTTTTTTTTTTTTTTAAATAATGCTTTTTTCTTCCTAAGCAAAATTTTAGTACCGAAGAGGACAACAGAAATGTTTTGATCCTGGCCTTTAAAATAAAAAATAATCCATGTATTTTTCATTTTTATGTAGATCACCCATTTTATCCTGTTATTTGAATTTATAAGAGAGCCTCTTTGTAATCTTCATGTTGTGTATCATAACCCAGTACCACACTTATTCCAGTTTGGTTTAAATATTAATATTTTAATCTTTCCAAGCACTCTTGTTTATATATCTGTGAAATATACTTTTCTGGTCCCTGAGGTACAAGTTTTCAGTTTGTAATTAGTAAAGAGCATAATATTAGATTTTTATGCTTATGTACGTATCATTTCAATACCAGAACAACTAATTTGCTGTAAATTAATGAAATTACCTTCAAATTATTATTGTCTTATCTCATTTGAGTTGTAGTAATTTATCAAGTGATTTGCCTGTTGTCAGTAAATCAGTGGTTGGAACTGAAAGGGTTCCATGTGGGCCTGGTCTGACTGCCATTCTTTCAGAACTGGCACCTAAAATTATATAAATGGGGAAAGCATCTTCTGTATCTTCATGAATTTCCCCTTAATATTTCTGTTTTAAAACTTGCTTTAACTTGTTGAATGATAATGTAGTTTAATCAAAATTAATGAAAGCTTTAATTTTTGGAAACCTAAAGTAAGGAAATAATGTTTATGCCCTTAGTAGCACTGTTAATAGAGATTGTTTTTCATTTGGATGTTGAACTATTTGGGGTCAGTATAAAATGTTCAGATACACGTACAGAAAACAAACTAGTATCTAAATGCTAAAGGAATTTTAATACTTTACTTTCACTTGATTTATGCTTTAAAACGGAGGTTGTTATTTTGTATTTAACTGTGAAAAGCAGTTTTGTAAATTTGTGAATCTGTGAATTAACTTTACTGTCATCCTACGAGCACAAACACTATTTTTATTTTTAACGCAGGCAATCACAAATTCAAGTTGAACTTCCAGAGCTTGAACTTGATGATGGTGACAGGATTTACCCTTTTTCTGTACAGTTCCCAGAAGGGCAAGATATTGTTCTTTCATCAGATGGCACAAATAAGGAACTAATTTGTCATATCAGCTTCAGATCATCTAGACCAGTGTCGTTTTTAGGGGATATGTTCTTCATCGATGAAGAAGAAAACAGGTAATGTGTGCAATTCAAATTTGTTTGGGGGGGCAGGGTCCAAACTGACAAAGTTGTATATAAGACACAGAACTCATAATGGTTGGCTGAAGGCATATAAGAATCGTGCTGAAAAAATTGAAAGTGAAGCATAGAAATGTATTTATTTTTTTCAACTGAATTACAGTTCAAAACCACAAAATTTATCTTTGGTCTCTAAGGTAAGATTTATCTAAGTGGCTTTCTTAAGGTCTTGTATCTCATTCATATCTACTAGTAATTCTTAAGTCTACTTCAGTCTTCTCTGATTGTGTTGGAAAGGCATGGTTGTCATTCAGCAAATCCCAAAGTTTTCTATTACAAAATACTTAGCTTTTTGAAAATACCCTATTAACATTTTACAGTCCATTCCATGCTGGCTATCAAGGTGGTCTGATTTTGGGTTGAGCCAAACTCCATGAAATTCTGTTCTTTGAATTGCTCTTTGAATGAGCCTTTCTCCTGTGTTTCATTTTTTTTAAGACAACAAAATGTTTGTGACTGGTTTAGAGTCCCTATTCTGGCATCTGGAAGAGCTGTTGGTTCTTCCCACCTATTTGCATGTCTTTACACAGTTGCAGTGGAGTTATCTTACAAAGGATTGCTCCATTTTCCGTCCTCTCAAAAGCTTCAAGTGTTCCTCTGTTACCCAAGAATTCAAGAAGAGACATTTTGAAGTAACTTACAGATACTGTCTCTAAGTAAGAAATTCTGGTTATTTTAAAGAGTATCTGTACAACGTAGAACTGTGAAAGAGTACTTGTTTTTTGCCTTTTTTAAAAAAAATTTAGAACTGTATAAATAATAAATCACACTAATAAACTACATGTGGTTTATTCATTCCTTGAGTCTCTGAGCTTCAGAGTAAAGGTAGGGGGACTTCTCAAGGGGGAATTACACCGCAAGTCAGAATTTAATTTTGCTAGGAAGCAGCAAAATACATGTCCCAGTCTTGTGGGATGTGGTTTCGTTTGGTTTTCTTTTCTTCTGTGTGTGTGTGGTTTTGTTTGTTTACTTTGTTTTTTTGTGTTGGTTTTGGATTGGTTTTTTTGGCTACTGAGAGAGCAAGCTGTATTCCTGCAAAGTTCTGAGACAGGAATTGGGAAAATATGATTAATATATTAATGCCTTTTTTTAAATTTTTTTTTTAATTTAGGAGGAGCAGAGCAGTATCTTTGAGGTGCTCTATAGGGAAACAGTTGGTTCCTGAATAAAAAGGGGGCTGACTTCTGATCTCAGTGAAGGTGTTCTTTGGGGAATAAGATAAAAAGGGGTCGTTTAAAAAGCCAGGTGATACAATACTGCATGGATGGATGTTGCTCATCTATATCAGTGCAATTTATTGTTTACAGATTCTAAAATACATATATATATATACACATACACACACGTATGTGTGTTTGGTGTTGTGGGTTTTTTTGGTTGTTGTTGTTGGGGTTTTTTTGTGTGTAATGCTAGTAATTAATAAAAGTATGCTAGGGATAAGTTTCAGCTTTAGACCATACTTCCGAAACTGTACAGGATACTGTCTTTTCTCATACATGATATATGAGATGCAGGATTGGACAGTAATAAAAACTGTTGGTGTCTTCTTCCTCCCTCCATGCTGGACTCTTCAGTGTGTTCTGCTCTGCCTTAGGGGGACTTTCTGGACAGCAGCATCAGCAGAAGCAGGCAGTACCAGAGAGAAGGGATAAGGGACAGATGTGCTTTACATTGTATTTTATTTATATACTTTTATTTATATACTTCCTCAAATGCAGGCTCAGATCACTACATCAGAAAGCATTTGAAGTTTTCAAAAGTACTGAAATTATTTGGGAATATAAGCATCTGAAAACTACTTAGGAATTTATGTAGTCTAATTCTTGTTAGACAGGAATTCCTTTAGGACAGAACACTGAGAATTTGACAGCAATTTATATGCAGTGTTCATACCAAAATCAATATCTTTAAAACACTGTTTAGTGATGAAGACATGCAAATCTGAAATTCATATACCTTGTTTTGATTTTAAAGTAGTAGACTTTTTTTTGAGTAACTTTATTGGTGAAAAGAAATGCAGAAGGTCTCCTCTGCCCCTAGTAAATCAAATCTGTTACTAAATGTTCTGTGCAAAAATAACCATTTTCAGCATTTGTCCTTTTTGTTCATCTCTTGCCTTGGTGGGATGAATGGGTGTATGCTTGAGGGGTAAATATAGGTACTGCTGAGATTAATTAATTCCTGCAGTTACTATTTTCAGTAAAGCAACTATTTTGAGTGTTGAATATCTCCACCGTACAGCATAGAATGGCCTTTTTCCTAAGCATAAACCTAAATTTTATATTATTTTGATGCAAGGATTATGGACCTTTTAGTTATTACTGCTCACATTGGATTGGTATTTTATGTTTTTCTGTGTAGATTGTCAGCCAAAAAGCTATTCCTACTCATTTTATTTAATCCTAAGATTTAATAATTGTGTGGAATATGATTTGTAAATGTGTGCTAAAGCTTGCAGTAATTATGAGGAAAGGGTAATTTAAGCTTATGATGAGGTCTGAAATATAGCTGCTGAGCAGGCACAATATTTAGTTTTAATAACTGGTTTTATATGATGTACTAGCAGCTTCTCAAACCTTCTTATAGAGAAATAATCCTTTCTGCTGTGTAATAAACTTTTTTCAATATTTGCCAGTAAAAGTAAAGAAAGGATACCATTCTCAATTTAAAGGCAAGCTCAATATATTTTTGAAAAAAAGATAGCAAATAAAAGTAATCAAATTAAACTTAAAAGGCATCCCTGCTCACGAAGATTAAAAAAATCATGCCCAGGAATGTCAAATAATCTTAAAATTGCTGCTGTATTTTACAACATAGTAGATAGGCATTTTTTTAAAGGACAGAACTAATAACATTGCTCTGCCAATGCACACATGATTTCCTGTCAGGCAGTTGCATGGGTGTGTGGGCTGTAGGAGCATACGATACAGAACCTGAACACAACTAGATGAAGGAGCATATCACCCAGAACAAAGGTATTCTGTGCATGCAATTAGTCAGTGTAGTAATATCATTCATATTGGCTTTTGGAAGAAATTATTTTTATCATAACCAGAAAGAATTCTTTCCTTCAATTGGAAAAGTCTAAGTGTGTGCCTGAATCTTAATCCTGAGCATGTTGTTACTCTAATAAAGTCTATGACAATTTATCCAGACTTGGGTTTCATTACTACTGTTAATATTACTATGTGCTTTGATACTCCACTCTATAGTAATCTGTAGCTGCAATTTCCTGTTCTCTGCTTGTCTACCCTGATTTTTCCCAGCACCTGCGTCCCCTGACATGGGAGACTTAGGCAATGCGTTCAGACTTCAAAACTGATGCAACTAATTACCTAAGCATCCGAGCAGTTAGTTTTAAACTGTCTGTCTAATGAATTTAAACTGCTTTGTTAATTTGAGTCTTTTAGGAAGATAAGAATTCAGGGCCTTCTAGATCTTTAATAATATAACTTTTTACACCACCTATGAAGGCTAACTGGCCTTGAATAGATTCTTGGTTTGTTTAATAGGCCATGAAATCTCACATTATCAGTTGCTGAAGATGTATTAATTTGTCAGGTGTGCTTTCTTTATATTTTCATTTTCAGAGTAATAATATGTATTTTAAAATTATTTGAACTAAAATTTTGAACTTCAACTCATATTCTGTGTTTAGGATGGAATTAAAATAAGTGAGTTAAAAAGTTATTTTCTTATGTTGATAAAATACCATGTCTATTTAACTAATTAGAAAAAGAGCTTTCACTTCAAAGTAAAACTAATTCTAGGCATGTTTCAAAGCATGAGTAGTGATGACAGAAATACTCTTGTTTTCTATTTTTTTACTTAGGCTCTGCGGGTTTTGGATTTCTAAATTCAGGTCAAACTTCAGTAGGATTAATTTGCATAGTCCATATTAAGTCCATCAAAATAATAATTTTTTTTTTTTTCTGTGACCCAGAATTAGAGTGATCATTGGGTAGAGGATAGATGAATTTGGCTACTTTACAGAATGCATTTGAAAGACAACTGGCAATCATGTTTTATAGCAGAACTATGCTATATGTAGCTGTAAAAGAAAACTGAAGAGATATATGATTGCCATTTATGCAAGTAAATTACTGTGTACACAGATTCCATTAAATGGATTATAAGAAAGTGCATTAATATTTATTTAATGACTGCCTTAATTGAGAATTTTCAGTTAATTTCTAATGTTATTTTTAATCTATCCTTCCTTTTCATTCCTTTGACTCCAAAGCAGAATAAATTAAATTTCTTCGGATAGGGCTGATAGGAAAACAGAAGTAAAAGATAACATAAAATCCAAGAATTAATAAATGGGAAGAAATATTTAGCTATGGTACTTATATCCTTCGACTTGAAAGAAATTTCTTCCTTCAACAGGAAAGAAGGTTTTCTGCCATCCTGATTGAAATTACTTTCACCTTATTCTTTCTAAAAAATTATTAGTAGAAAAACAGCTACATATTGTGCTACACAATCAAAGAAAATGGTGGTATGGGGAGCAAAATATCCCCAAACCTCCACACATGTGGTGGGTAGGTAAACTGCTGTGATCACTGATGACACAAACGTGCTGAGGTCCTTGCCTCCCATGTTCTACAGTTCTCCATTTTCTTTCTCTCTCCGACTGGGAAGCTGGGGAAATTAATGCAATTTCTGATGTTCTCGTTTGTGGTTGGAACTTCAGGAAGAGAGGCTGCTGGGGATCTTAGCCTGTAATAACAACATGATGCCACTGAGATACAATCACTAAAAAGTACCCAGTTATGAATCAGTTCCAGTTGTTTTGATAATCCGTGAGATCTCAGTGTATCACGGAGGAAAACAATATGTTCCCTTTTGCTGTTGGGAAACATGCCTAAACCATGCAGCTCTTTAAGAGTAACTGCTGGCAAATGTCAAAATGTCAAATGCATGTATTCTGCTGGCATGCCTTAGAGCAAGGGTCCTCAAACTTTTTAACCAGGGGGCCAGCGCGTGGATGAAGTGGCAGGCAGTCATCTGCGGCTGCTTGGCTCCCTGCCCCAACCCCCGGCGGGGGGGGGGGGGGGGGGGGCGTGGGACTGGGGGTTCTGTAAATACCAGGGGATGGATTGAGGACCCTGGGGGGGGGGCATATCCGGCCCGCGGGCCTTAGTTTGAGGACCCCTGCCTTAGAGAATAAGAGCAGTCAATTTCTTTCAATATAATTTAAATTTGGAGAAATCAGGGAGCTGTAGAAAACACTGGAGTTCTTGGTATTTGCATGCTTCTTTGCTACATTCATCTGACCTAATAATATAATGGCATTTTACTTCCGATAGTTGGAGGTGCTTTTGAAAATCAGGATGGTCCAAACCCATTATTCACTCCTGTCCTTTTCTGTGCTTGTGACTTTCTACCATTTTGATGGTCCCTGCCAGCTGAAGGGTCTGTTACTCAGAAATTAAGATCTGACATCATTGCTGCTACTAGAAAAGAGTGGCTGCTTTCCCAGCTGTAAGTCATCTATATCGTGTGAAACCATGTGTCTGTTACTATTCATTATTGTATTTCAATTGCTGTGGAAGCTTGAGCTTCTACTACAAAGGATAAGAGGCTTTGGGAACTCATTTATGAATAGATGTGGCAGAGCTTGCACGGGTCATCTTTTGCTCTCCCAGTTCTTTCATCTCTGGATCTGTTCAAGGATTTTTTTGGGGAGGGAGGAGGGCAGGTCTTTATTTACTTTTAAATAACAACTTCTTATTCACTGCATCTAGGTTATTCCTTGTTCTTAAAGATCTGCCAAATGCCTCACTCTCATATCAAGTCTCATTTTGGCACTGATAATTTCTGCAAGCAGTTTGATATTTTTTTTTTGTTTGTTTCCAGAAGTAGCACTGCAAGCTTCCCTTAAATATTTAAGTTTACCTAAGCAATGTTGCTGCAGATATTGGTCAGTTAGATCCTAATGACTTTGGATTGTTTCTTTTTAGAAATTGGTAGTGATATTATGTATCTGTTAATGAATAGTGTTGAAGAAGGGTTACTGAATTATGCCTGTATTTCTAGAGCATTTGGGGTGTACTGACACAAAACAAATTATTTGTTTCTACTTAGAAAATGTCTGAAACACTATAAAGCAAAAAAAAGATAAACATATTTTGGCTCAGTTTTTTGTCTTTCCACAAACATTAAAATAAAAAAAAAAATAATCAGAGTTAATTTAAGAGAAGGGAATGAATTGATCTGTATAGTGTTGGCTAATATTTTTTTGTCATCACAGCTGGAGTTTTAGTTTCTGGTGATCTGCAGGTTTCAAATTATGGTAAACAATATCTTTAATGTCCTTTCTGCTGTATTCTTTGGAAATATGCATTAGAGAATAAATACTGAAAATATCAGAGGCAATCATGTTCATGTAAATAACAAATTTTTACTTTATTAAGTATTATAAAATGGAATACACTCAATAATTTAACACATTTAATAACTTCACATTTGCTAGCAATACAGGTGCCTTTCATTCTAATAGAATAACACAGACTTTTATATTATTTAGTTAAGCTCTGCTGCAAATACAGAATAAATACGTTGCACAAAACTTCTAGCTTTGTAACCTCACTTCATGAATGGTGTGGTAAATAAAGGTCAGTGATACAAGATGATTTTAAGCAGTGCAGAATGCACATGTTTGTCAGCTATTTGCCATATTTGTATGGAAATATGCATGCTTTTCTGTCTGGTGCCCTATATCTCAGGGCCTGAAACATGTATGATAAATGTTTAGCTCCTAGCACCTTTGGTTTTTTCTGCCATGCTTTCTTATGAATGGAGTGTCATCTCTTGAAATTTTTTTGGTATTTTTGACACCTTAGTCGAAAGAGTTAATTAGTTTTAATGTTGGTTAATAAGTTAATGTAGAGTAAAAAAAAGCTGTGTAATAACATAGGACTAAGCTCATTTGAATTACATGTCAGTTGCAATAAGAACATACATATAGAAGGCTAACAGGGATACATTGATGGCAATAATTTGCTTGTTGACTGCACCCCGAGAGATTGAGGTGAAGTAAAGAAAAAGTGTTAAAAGGTGGATTGTTACACATTAATGTGGCTGCTGCAGACAGTACAGACACTCTAGTGAACACTGGAGCATGTACGTCAATTTCTATTACATCCTAGCAATTGCAGTCAAGATCTCATTGCTTTTATATTGAATCTATTTGTTTGTAAATATTTATTTTGTGATTTCTGTAAAGTCCTATAAATGTTAAATCAAAATAGAAGTTGCTTTTCAAGAAAACTTCCCCTGTCAAAAGTTATAGGATATATTTACCAAGTTAGCAGTCTCCTTTAGGACACTCATAAATGTCGGCTGTAATTTTAGTTGTTTTTTCAGAGAGACAGAGTTCATTTATTTTGTGAAATCTCTGCTAACTCTTGAACTTTCAGATTAAGGATACATCCGTGGTCATAGTAAAACTATGAAATGGAAATACTGTACTAAACTTCACCATTTCAGCATGTGTGGTCCCATCTGTGTAATCTCATACTGAACCAGAATAGGAGAGAACAGAAGTTGTCTGACACATTCATTCTGTCTTTTTTCTCTTGTGCTGAAATATCTTCATCATGGCTAAATATAAAATTTTCACTTTTGTATTTTGTTTTGAACAGGTTCTCAATTCAAGTTGCTGCAACAGCAGAGAATTGCCTTCTTACTTTATACCCGTATTTGGCATTTCACCACTCTAATCAACAAATTATCTTGAGAACCAGTAAGCAGTCAACACTACCTCTTAAAATTATATCATGTCCAGTAGTTATTTATCAATGTTTTCGTGTGATAACAGGGATGTTACCATCAATGTAGTATTTTTCCTCATTAATTACAAGGGGATTTTGCAATGCAATTTTTGAAACAGTTTAATAGCTTCTGTTTTGTTGTTGAAAGTGAGGAAAACTAATATAAGTGATTTGGTAATTAGGTTTATTGAAAAATATTGTATGAACTTGAATCTTACAGAATGTTTTATGAAATTTTTAAAATATGAGCAGAGAAAACATCCCAAACAATAGAGATTAGATTAACATATTTTTTAATTACATTGATAAAAAGTGATCATCAGTAATTCCTAGGACAACAGTTGGCTATGCTTTGAAGAAAGCAAAAGAGAAGAAAGTCACGTGATGGTATGATAAAATCTGATCATTATTTGCTTGTCAGGAACAGTTTTCAGGGTTTTTTAATGACTGTCCTTGAAGGTTGGAAAGCATAGCTGTACTTTAAGGCCTAATAAAAGCCTGTGACCAGAGACTAGAAATATGCGGTGTCTCTTTGCCTGCCTCTCTGAGTCTATATCTCCACCTGTGTCCCCCACCACAGCCTCAAACTCTGCCTGCCTCCTGCCCCACCCCCTTTCTGCCTGCTTCAGTGATCTGTAATCTCTTTATGCATAGCTGAGTTTATGGGAAGAGATTAGGAACATTGTAGAATTCAGGTGAGAAAGGATCTCTGGGGGTCATCTAGTCCAACCTCCTGCTCAAAGCAGGTTCAAATATAGGGTAAATTATTATATTTTATAGTTGTTCTGATTTCTTATATATATATGTAATAATTATATAATATATTGCATAACATATGCATAAATATTATCCAATATATCACATATGTAATATATGTTATATATTGTTATGATATATTTTGATGAAATAGACAAGTTTTTCAGATAAGCAAGGCATTCCCTAGGTCTGAAATAGATTTAGCTTTGAATATGGCAAATTTTAAGACTGCATTAACTTAAAATAGTTGTGTTACTCAGGCTATCTAAGAGAAAAGACACTTGGTACTTCTGAAATTGAAAAAGGGATTAGCAAGAAGACAGGTAGCGATTTTTTTTTTCCATATAAAAGATTGGTATATATACAAATGAAGATAGGAAACAAGGAAAAGTATTATTTCTGGCAATTACTGCTAAATTGAGTCTATTTTATGTGGTTTTATTAAAGACCGTTTTGGTGTGGAATGCTTTTTAATGTGACCAAACCATATCTATACAATACAGTGGCTTTGAAAGCAATTCAGGAGGACTTTGCTTCCACATATCTGACACCGTGGTCTTGTGTTATTTGCTCCAAACCATATGCATAACAGTGCCAGCAATCAAATTTGAAGATAATTGTACAGAGTTTTTCCTTCTCTTACTGGTTTCTGGTGTGTTTACTTCTTTAGAAACTACACGGAGTTCCTCTTCTACACTTGTTCTGGAGACTGACATTAGAGATGGCTAGCAGAGGGTCCTCCAACCCTATCATAGGCCAACATGAGAATGTCAGAACATATGTTCTGACAGAACTGATGGATTGATAAAACATACTTTTGAGTTTGATTTGTAAAATATTTGTTGTTGAGTCTGAAGGAGCTTGATAATGGTATGCTGAGACTCATTTTAGAGCTGTGATCAAAAATTCCTTAAAAATATTTTGTTTGTGAGTTAGAATTCTTAAATTAGCGCTGTTCTGTGATAGTTGATTTTCAGCAAGTGTGAAGACACATCCTGTAAAACATAGAAATGGAACAATAATTCAAACATTAATGGAAAAAAACATGCAGGTAATGTTTTTTTGTCTCTGATCTAATGACCAAAGTGTGATTTTCATCATGAGTCAAATGGAAACTGTACTTGATTAACTGAAGCACAAAAAAGAAAAATATAGAAGCAGATATCTGTTTATAAACTGTTAGAGCACAGACAATAAAATATGTTTTCTCAGCTGCAGCTTTTAATCTTGTTTTATAGACAGTAAAGACAGCAGTAGTGGAGAAGTTGTTCTGCATCCATGTTATACTCCACAATCACTTTCCCATAGTATTTCCTCAAGTTCCTTTGGTGCAACCTCTGACTCAACCTATGAAGATTCTCAATCAGGTATATTCTAGCTGTTTTTTTGAAATACATTGAGCTCTTAAAACTGCTTTTCAGCTTACTGCTTTAAAGATTTTTTTCACATTTGTAAGCTTTGCCTGAAATGCTCCTGCACATATAGTCAATGAATATTGAGGAGGCTGTTTTCTCCTGTGACACTGTGGAAAACCTGGCTTAGAGTACAGAAACAGAAAAAAACCTCTCCTATGTTTTACCAGACTAAATGGAAGAGAAATCAGTCCAACTATTTAAAAACAAACAAAAAAAGAAACCCAACCAAAAAATGTCAAAGTCTCATTTGCAATAACATGTCTGTGGAGTGGCCAGTAGAAAAACAACTACTGAACAAAACTAAGATTAGTTGCCAGGATGGTCATTATTTCTATAGTCATGAGCTAATCTACCATAGACACTCTGTATATATGCTATATTCTGCAAAGGTCTAGTTGTATGCTCAGGTTAGGCTTCAACATTTTTATTACATTTATGAAGTACACTATAAAAACAACCATTGTCAGTGGGGCTCAGTTAAGGTGCTATTCCATATGAACCAAGAGTAATAGATGTTCTGTAAGGTTGTCAGGTGACTAGGAGCTGAGGCTGTTGACACTTCTTTCAGGGGCTGGTTTTCTAACTAGGATGTTAGAACAGCAGAAGTTACTGCTGCTGTTTCATCACTGTTAGGAATCCACTCTTGCAGATCCACTTAACGTTTGTGTGATCATTGTCTAAAGGTGTTGCCAAGACAAACAGGGGTAGTTAAACAGATTAAGTAAAATGATGCATTTTTACATGATTAATTTTTAATGGCATGATGTTATACGGTTTTGGATCTGAAAAAGCACCTCTGGCAACGGTGGCAGTGACAAGATTGGAAAATTATCTTGTCAGCCAGCAAAACTGCACAAACTCAGATCTGACTGCATGATGATCTTATAAGGACAAGTCTCTTTTCTCCAGATGGCATTGTGTTTTCTTCTTAAATCCTAACAAGATTTTTTCAAATTCACTAAGGTATTAGTTTTATTTTTGCTCCACTTAATGAAACATTAAAACTGTAACAGTGGTATTAAAATACACCTTCAAGGATGGAATAATTTAAGTTTTGTGCTATGAAGATAATTATTGCTTGTTTTCTTAGTTATCTTTTATGAAATAATATTGTTGTTGATGTTGTTAACAACTAGTAGTTGTTAAAATCTGTAATCTCAACTTTGACCAGGTCAGAATTTGGAAGAGAGAAAGCCTAAAAGAGGAGAGAAAAGTCCAGTGGATTATAGATTGGGCTGAAGGCTTGGTTATACCTATACAATACCTGATAAACTGTTTGAACAACAGTCAGTCACTGTGCCACACTTTGTGATTGGGGTGGGGAGCTAGCATTGACTAGCTGGTAAAGCTATACGTACTGGAGGTGTATGTAAGACTGTTTCTTTGAGATCGCTGTCTGTGGTTTTGTAGCCATGCCTGAGTTTATTTTTTCTGAGAATATTTTTTTCTGGGTAATAATTATTTAAGTGAAATTAGATTCCAAGAATATAATTTGTTCTATTCCTAAGATGTGTACTCATTCAACTTATTACTCATAAAAAAAGTTGATCATTTGCTGTCTGACAGTTTTGCTGTCTGACAGTTTTTCTGAAAACAACTGTATGTAAAAAAAACCAAGGTAAAAGATAATTGGTTTTGTGCTAGACAAAATTAGGGAAATAAGAAATCATTCTGGGTTTTTTTGGTGTTTATTATTCAGAGTCGGACACTACTTTTGAAAGTGAGAGCGATGAAAAGATAAGTGAAGAGAGTGAAGCTAACAGTCAAAGTGATGGGAGAGAAAATAAATTTGAATTATCATTTTTTCCCGATGAGGATAAAAAGGAGTACATCTTCTTTCAGAAAGCCCTAACTGCTATTGAGAATTGGTTCACTCTCTTTGGTTGGTCTAAGGGACAAAATCCTGTTTCAATACCACATTCACTAAGACGGTAATTCATCTCTGCTTAGAGCTAACTTATGTCTACCTAATAAAATATTAACATATATACTAAGGAGTTTTGGATATGATTTGAGGAATATAAATATGTGCTAATACACAGTTCTATGTTAAAGTTGTAACATCCATGTGCTGTTTATGATAAATGTCATTCAGGTATTATTTTTCATTTTTAAAAAATACATTTCCAACTGATATTCTGGTATATCCTAATGCAGCGTATGTTAAATATGCTGTTCAAACCGCTGTATGTCACCACGTTAACTGAAATTAATTCTCCTCCCAGAATGAACAGAGTTCTTGCAATTGTCCCTTCTTTGGTGGCATAAATAGGTGTTCTAACAATATATCTTTTTGTTTGTTTTTCCTCCACATACTCTAAAGATCAAGAAACAGATAAGAAAGCGAATTTCATAATCAACAGTCTTGCTAACACTCTGGAAATATATCAGTCTTAGTGGCATCCCTTAGCTGATCTTATCTAGCTTGCTACTAAATAATGAAGAAGCCAGACTCCTGGGACACAAACACATAGACATCTTGTAAACATGATAGAAATCGAAGTTATTTTTGGCAGAAAGCAGTGACAAGCACAAATTTATTTATGAAATATTTCATGTATACTTATTAAATATTCCATGCAATTCAAAATTCTTATGTTATTACAAAAGTTCTGTAAAAAGGAAGAAGTGCTATACTTTTCAACCTTCTTGTTGCTGCTTTTACTTCATGGTTTATTAAATTTATCACCATGATATAGATCGATAGATAGATAGATACAATGTTAGCTCACTTTGTGTGTTTAAAATTATAATAGAAGCTTTTTCTGCCTTAGTGCTGTGTGTAAAGCCGAGATGACCTCTTCACGTGAAAAGGTTTTTAAACAAAGCCTTGGCAAAGGTACCAAGACTCTTTATGACATGTTATTCCATCTGAGTGGACAGTTGTTACCGGGCATTACATCAAGCCAGTCATTGCCTCTTGATCCAGCTGAACGAATGTTAAAGCTCCACTGGCAGCATTCTACATTGCTTTCTTTCCTTAAGTAAGTACATAAAGGGTAAAATATGCATGCATGTACCTTTTCTTTCCACTTTTTAAATTAGCATAGTTCAAACAAAATTCCAACTGTATACAATATACTGTATCTTTTGTAATGTAAGATTTGCATATTTTAAACCTTAAATAATTCTAATCAAGGTTATCATATATAATTTATACTAGTTTGGGTGTCCTTTGGTAGCGTTACATCCAACACAGGAATTACACAGGAACTCTGTTTCCTTATGAAAAAAGATGACTCCCAACCTCATTCCTTAGGCAGACTCAGTAGATTGTCAGATCAGGTTTGTCATTAATGATTTTACTGTTCCACTGATGCTCTTTGTCCTGTAATTACTGGCTTTAGCAAAAAATTTGTAGACTTACTTTGTAATCTGTTAATCTTTCATATTAATAATATGCCAAGAAATGGAAGTACTGCTTCTGCTGTTGAACAGATTTAGCTGTTAGCTTCTTTCATTGATAACCTTATCTTGTCATTGAGACTGGATTATCAAGTCCAACTGTAAACCTAACACTGCCAAGTCCACTAAAAAGCCATGTCCCTAAGCACCACATCTACATGTCTTTTAAACACCTCCAGGGACTGTGTGACTCAACCACTTCCCTGGGCAGCCTGTTCCGATGCTTGATAACCCTTTCAGTGAAGAAATTTTTCTTAGTACCCAGTCTAAACCTCCCCTCGTGCAACTTGAGGCTGCTTCCTCTTATCCTCTCATTTGTTATCTGGGAGAAGAGGCCGATATCCACCACGCTAAAACCTCCTTTCAGGTAGTTGTAGAGAACAATAAGGTCTCTTTTGATCCTCCTCTTCTTCACACTAAACCACCCCACTTCCTCAGCCACTCCTTGTAAAACTAGTTCTCCAGACACTTCACCAGTTTCATTGCTCTTTGGATGCACGCTAGCACCTCAATGTCTGTCTTGTAGTGAGGAGCCCAAAACTGAACACTTACATGATGAAATGATGCTGAATGATTGCCTAAAGTAGATTCAAGAGATTTTCTTATTTATCTAATCGGTATATTGATGGTTTTCTGAGGTCAGAGTTTTAAAATCTTCTTTGGATCCAATCCAAGGAAAATAATTTCTTGCCACTGTCTTAGGTCTAATGTTAAGCTAATATACTGTACAACTCGTAGGAGAGCAGTCAAGAGTAACTTCAAGACATGCTTCCTCTTTTGAACCCTGTTACCCTTGTTAACAGTTAAATTTCATTAATCCTTGTCTAGACAGCTCCATTGATTCTGCTCAGTTCCTATCAAGAGATATCCAAGCGTCTAACTACTTTTCAAGGGTGGAGCTGATGTGCCTTTCAGACCCTTTCCCCTTCAGTATGGGATTTTATAGCCCTAACTCTTATTAATACAAACTTTAATTTTGGTCTTTTAGGACTGGTATTTCTTCTGTCTAGCTTCAGATTAATATCTTTTCTGTAACACATTATTTGATGGATGAGGTCTGTATAAAGGAACTAAAACAACATCATTTCTCATTGGGTGACAGTAATACCTACCATCAATCATCCTCCAAGTTTGAGCATGCCACCCAATATCTCTGAGTATACCAGAAACCCTTGCTGGTCATTACCAGCTCTGGGAAACCTTTGCTTCAATCTGTGTCAGTTGGCTTGGGCAGACAGGGTAAATTCTGAGCCCTCTTTGATTTGGGATATAGTGGTGTGTATGCTGTGAAGCTGGGAGTGTACTTTTTAATATGAACCAGTTTACTGAGTTATTGCACCTGGGAGAGAAAGAGGATGTCTCTATACCTTACTTATCTCAGGTTTGTTTACTGTAAACTGCAAATGAAAACATTTATTCATAACACTGAAAATGAGCAACACAAGTAGAAGTATTTCTTCAGGATATAGGTGAAGAAACAAAAGAACATCATTAGCTACCTACATTAAGGCTGTAATTACCAGAAAGGTCTTCTGAAATATACCTGATTTTGTTTATATTCTGGCAGCTTCTGGCAAGGAGGCAGTCAGGCTTCTGTCCTTTTGCATACCTTATGCTTGAAGTTACCCCAAACAAAGTCTGTTCAGGAGTTTCCATTAAAATATTAATTCACAGAAGTTTCCTTAGAGTTTTCATGGGATACTGTTGCAGCACTCCTAGATAGGGTCAAAAGTTTCTCCTGGTGGAGCCTAATGGCTTTTCTGTCCAGTCTTTCCATTGAGATTTTCCAGAGAATCTAGGCATCTTCAAACTAACATACATGATGTTGGTTGCCTACTTTAAATTAATTACGAGTTCTAGAGTAAGTGGATCCCAGCCCCTTTTGGTAAGCATAGCAGCAGTTGGAAAGAAATACTTAGGTGCTTCTAGGGTAGTTTCTTGGGCAATGTGGAAAGCTATTTAATAGCTATATTTTAATAAAAGCCTTCAGTCTTACTGAGTTTTGTCTATTAACTTGCTGACATAGAACAGAATTGGAGCAGCAGCCAATTGGTCAAGCAGCAGCCAATTGGTGACTGATCATTGATGACTGGAAATGAAGCAGCAATCCATAACAATCCCAGAAAAATGATACAGGTTGCCACGGAAAAGCAGTTCTAACTGGACTCCTGTGTTTATATGTATTTATGCTAGATGATTAAGTTGGTGCATAGTATGTGCTTAACATTACCACATCCTGTTAGTTTCTGCCTCTTCTAGTTTGTGTGAATCCTATCAGATTTCTTCATTTTTCCTGATTTATGAATATATTTTTCCTACTTTTGCATTTTAGGATCACCTAGACTATTTCCTTATTTTTTTTTAATGGGTTATTTTTTGAGGGTCAAAATTGTAGATTACACTTATTCCCACACATATACCAAGTAAAAACAGTGATAGAAAGACAGGACACCTGAAAAGATGAATGTAGTATAGCTTCCTTCTTTTATCATTTGGGAAGAATTGAAGGTTTTTTCAGGGATTTTATGGGACAGAGTCTGTGACTTAATGGAAAATGGGAATTTCAGACATGGTGAGTTTTAGAACCAGACTACTGACTTGATAATATTTTGGGTTATTGATTAAAAAATTTGTGTTTTAAAAAACATACTAGATAATTGTATGAAACATGAAATTTCAATAATCTGAGAAGATAATGTCACTATGTAAAGTATGGAAAAAAATGTGCTGTTACTAGTAAAATAAAATTCTGTGGAAAGAGAAATAAATTGTTGTGATCCTAATTTCAAACTGTGATGTATGACTCTTATTGTGCAAGGTAAATTGAATTTGGACTGTATGTACAGGAAAAATATGATTACTTCATTTGAATGAGAGATGATTATATAACAAGAAAAGCTCATCTATTTATTATTCACATTAGCCATGTTAAAAACACAGACAACAATGTACATCTAAATATGCTAGGATAATCTTTCTGACCTAAAAGTCAGGAAAATTTTCTGCTCCCCTGAGAAAAATATAATTAAGAATTGTTTGTTATTTTCTTTTCTTTCCAGAAGTGTCATTTGTGTTATAGTATTTTTTCACTTGGAAATTAGCTTTTTTTGGTATTCAGTCTAATGAGGTTGCCTTTTGTTACTGCAATTACTATTCCTATTGCATTTGTTAGTCACTTGAGAACAGATGGCAGGTCAGTTTAATAATTAACAGAGTTTTGAAATACCTTTGCTTACACCCCTAAGACTTCCAATATCAGGCCTACAGAGGGATAAAGGCCTTATAAAATTTTAATTCCACTAATGTTAGGTAACACTGGTCCTTTGGATTTCACATGGAAATGGGTGTTATATGTTTTGATGCTTTGTGCTATAATAAATCCTTTATGGAGGTGCAATTCTCATAAAGAAACCAGTCTGTCTGGAGTTGAATGTCTTTTTTGCATTTAGTTGTAGGCATAAGAATTAAACATGAACTTTATAAATAGAAGCTATCTGAAGCAATTAATAGAACTGGATCATTAGTCCAAAGTGTAGTCAGAAAAACTTACACATAGGTTAAGCAAGTTGAAAAACTTGGACTGCTCATAAAAAGAATTGTCTTGTTTATCTATTAACTTTTCCTGCTTTATGATTTCAGAAGCCAAGGAGCATATCTTCCTCATGTTATGCCAGAATTCCTGCTTGAACCTGATGATTATAAGAAATGGCTTGAAGTGCAAACTTTACTGAAGGTAGATTTGGGTTTTTTTGTTAGTTTTGTTTTATTTTTTGTTCTTTTTTTAACAAAGACTACATTGTTAGCATCAATCCTTTGAAGACTAATGGAAGCCCTCTGTGGACCATGAGTGTTCCTACAGTGGTGGCTGTTTTGGATTGCATAAATCTAAGCACATGCATGAAACTGAACAGAAATTTAAGCTGACACCGACATTTACACCCTCCTGATTTTTCTATTCCATTCATTTCTTCTGATACTGTTGATACCTGCGATTAATTTCCAACAGATATGCTTTGTCAAATTATAATTAATTTTACTGCTTTCTACTGATTATACCATTTTTTAAAAAAAATCTATTGTATTGCCTCTGTCCTGATTGCTGCTTTCAACTTCTCCATTTTGTATTGTGCTTCTTATTCCTGAGATAGCAGCATACTGTAAATGGTTCTAAAACTGATCACTGCTGCACTATAGTAGATGTTATCAGTCATTTATGTCATCAATTCATTATTGTTCTCTTGTGAATTTCCTATCCAAACTGCTGAAGTGAATACTGAAAATAAATTCCATTCCTTTATCTGAAGGGTCACTCGGCTGAGTTGAAAAAGAGAGATGCAAAAAACTCAGGCATAGTTAGCGATAAGAATCTATTCATTCTGGAGGACAGCGTATTTGAGAAAATGAGCAAACGAGCTTGGACAGATGTGCTACTGCAGATATACAAGGTAAATTATAGATATTACTGAAATTGTGATAGAACTGATGCAAAAAAACTTTATTTTGGATAAGATCTGTGATATATTCAAGGTGTTGTTTTTTTTTTCCAAATAGGTCTTTAAAACTGAATACTTTTAAGTATTTTATTTCCCCCTTAATAGAGAAGAAAAAAAATGAGTGATAACATTTTCATTTTCTTAGTTCTGAAACTTTAGCAGTGTGTTAATATGTTTCAGAAAAAGGAAATGCTATGCTGGAAGAGTCTGCATTTTGTAGAATTAAATGTAATAGAAATTATTATAGATATTATTATAACATTATAGGAATTTTATTAAAAATAAAGAAAATCTGCCATGCGTTTTTGTTACCCTGGCTCGAAATACGTTTGACTAGAAATAGTTAGTTGACTAGACATATCAATAATCACGGCATTTATTATCTTAGATTAGAATGGAATTTTTAAACAGCTAAACACTTTTTGTAGTACCCGTGCCTTCTAAGATATAATGAGCTTGATCAGTGTGGACTTCTCAAATTTTATTCAGTTTTATTTTTACTGATGTTAGATAAAAATCATGTTTTCCAAAGTAAATCTAATGTGCTCATGAATGATCAGTAACATTTGTATACCTAAAGATAAATATTTACTTATTGCTATTCAAAGGAGTGAAAAATAAATGAAAAATACAAATATGATCTGGGCTTCCCAGTACAAGACAGACATGAACATACTGGAGTGTGACTCCAGTTGAAGGGTCCCAAAGATGATTTTAGGAGACTGGACCATCTGTCATACAGGGAGAGACTGAGAGAGGTGATACTGTTCAGCCAGGAAAAGAGAAGGTTCAAGGGGGGATCTTATCAATATATGTAAATAGCTGATGGGAGGGTGTAAAGAAGATAGTGCCAGACTCCTCTTGTAGTGCCCAGTAACATGGTGAGGGGCAGTAGGCACAAACTGAAATACAGGAAATCCCATTTAAAGATAAGAAACGTTTTTACTGTGAGGGTGGTCGCATGCTGGGACAGGTTGCCCAGAGGGGTTGTGGATTTTCCATCCTTGGAGATATCCATAACATAAATGAACATGATCCTCGCAGCCCACTATAGCCGATTCTGCTTTGAACAGGAGGTTTGGCCTAGAGAATCTCCAGAGGTGCATTCCAACCTCAACTATTCTGTGATTATGTGTTTACTTACTGAAAAAGCATAATAAGGAATGACAAAAATTGTGTTAAAGAAGGTATGTAGGAGAGGTGTAGAGCTGATCTAAAATAAATCAAGAAAAATAGCTGAGAGGAACTGACAACAAACAGTATGTATATGTGGGCTGAGACAGATGACCCTAAGGATACATGGGAACATGGATGTAGAAAAATGCAATCATAGTGGCCAGAAAGCAAGTCACTTTGCTATTCTTTAAATTTGCTGAATTATTCATAGCTACGGGCCAGACTAGCACAGAGCAGAAAACCCCCAGAATTAATAGTATGCCTGTGTATAGTTTTGATTTGGTTTAGTTTTAATATTTTGTTTTTTCTTGACGAGATGAAACTCTAAAAAATAGGTAACTTGAAATAGCTTGATTCAATCAGGTATTATATTTGGTTTATGTGCTAAGGTTTTTGTAGCTGAGGGGCTACAGGGGTGGCTTCTGTGAGTAGATGCCTCTATGTCTGATGGAGCCACTGCCAGCTGGCTCCAAGATGGACCCGCCACTGGCCAAGGCTGAGCCACTCAGTGATGGTGATAGCACCTCTGCAATAACGTGTTTAAGAAAGGGAAAAAAGTGCTCCACAACAGCAGCTGGAGAGAGGAATGAGAATATGTGAGAGAAACAACTCTGTAGGCACCAAGGTCAGTGAAGAAGGAAGAGAAGGAGGTGCTTCAGCTGCCAGAGCAGAGATTCCACACCATCAGCCCACGGTGAAGTGTGGCGAATGAAGAGACGGGACGCAGCTTGATGCAAGCAAATGTCAATTTATTGTACAGAAGCACGAGTTTATATACAGTTTCAGAAGCTGCGCGTTTTAAACAGATTGGTTCTTGAAGCTAAGCATTGCATACTAGGCAATCCCCGACTGGTGGTTAACTGCCATCAATTAACCACAAGGTGTTACGTTTCCTTGGCACCATCCTTGGCGCCATCCGTCCCCCACTAATTGTCAGCTAACTGATAGCCACGCATGGTCCTAGTTTCCAGCCTGCTCCTGCAGTGAAGCCCATAGTGAAGGAAGTTATTACCATGCAGCCCATGGAGGTCCCCATACTAGGGCAGGTAGATGTGGCTGAAAAAACCTGTGACACCATGGAGAGCCTGCATCGGAGCAGGCTCCTGGCAGGACCTGTGACCCAATGGAAAGAGAAGCCTGTGCTGGAGCAGGTTTGCTGGCAGGACTTGTGACCCCCTGGGTGACCCAGGCTGGAGCAGTCTGTCCTGAAGGAATGCACCCCATGGAAGTGACCCATGCTGGAACAGTTCATGAAGAACTGCAGCAATGGGAAGGACCCGCGTTGGAGAAGTTTGTGAACTGTGTCCCATGGCAGGGACCCCACACTGGAGCAGGGGAAGAGCATGAGGAGGAAGGAGTGGTAGAGACAATGTGTAATGAACTGACGGAACCCCTGTTCCCAGTTCCCCAGCACTACTGGGGAGGAAGATGTAGAGAAAATTGGGAGTGAAGGGAAGGGGGAGGGGGGGGGAAGATTTTTAAAACTTTATTTTATTTTTTCTTCATCCTACTTCGGTTTAGATTGGCAATAAATTTAATTAATTTCACCAAGCTGAGTTTGTTTTGCCCATGATGGTATTTGGTGAGTGATCGCCCTGTCCTCATCTCAACCAATAAGCCTTTTGTTGTATTTTTGTCCTGCTGTCCAGTTGAGGAGGGGGAGTGATGGTGCAGCTTGGTGGGCACCTGAGAGCTAGCCAAGGTCAGCCTACCTTGGTTACAGTTGTTGTTTTGAAAAGATATTATTGATGTCTAGGTAAAAGAGAAGTTAACTTTAGTTTTGATCAAAGTAGTAATAATTGCAATTTGGCACTTAAGAAAATTTCTAGTACTTCTTACAGTAATAGTTTAAAGACATCTTCAAACCAAAAATAAAAAATGAATTCTTAATGTAATCATTTCTGTAGTGTATCATTAACTTTATGTTTTGTATTGTTAGGAATGGGGTCTGATGAGATTTTTTTTAAAAAAATAATAAATAAAACCAATTATGAAATAATATTTGTATATAACATTCAAATAAATGTTGTGATTTATTTCGTATGATTAGGTAATGAGAAAACATTACCTAATTAATCTATAGCAAAATATTTTCTCTCCATATTTTCTTAACAT
This sequence comes from Falco biarmicus, assembly GCF_023638135.1. Taxonomy (NCBI): domain Eukaryota; kingdom Metazoa; phylum Chordata; class Aves; order Falconiformes; family Falconidae; genus Falco; species Falco biarmicus. The sequence continues at coordinate 84,295,658 of NC_079289.1, forward strand.
TATTAGAGAGTGGCTAGACTGTTAACAGCAATCAAACCTAGCTGTGATTAAACTGCTTCTTCAAAGATAAGATTATATGAGATGAAGTCAAGCAGCTGGTACTTTGATACTAAACTGTTCTTTATTAGAAGGAAGAAATAAGGTCATTGTGGGGAATACAAATGTCTTCATTGAATTTTTGGCTTAGAGGAAAAAGTTTGTGGGTGTTATTTTTCTTTTATTTTTTGTATGCATGGATGTGCAGTTGTTTATTGTGGTGTAGCAAAATGGTTTACCCGAGATGTCTGTGGTTAGGAAGATGGGAAGATGTGGGGAGAAAGTTGGAGGTTTATTGGTTATATTCTCATGAAGGAAACCTCCTTGATTTGAAAGGCCTAAAATTTAAAGTGAAACATAAGATAGGATGTGGAAAATGACTTGAAGTTGTGTAGTAAGTGCTTATTTAAATCTGTGACCTTTTTTAATCTTCTAAAAAGGTTGATATGATTAAATACTGCTTTTCAGGTGGCAATCGTTTGGCTTTGCTGGTGCCTCAAATTTTCTCTAAATGTTTTAATCCTTTTTACCATTTTCTTCCATGTGTGCAAGTCAAATGCAATCTTTTAAAATAAACTTTGTAGCCTTTCCAATGTCTGAGAGCAAAGCACCATCATGAATTTATACTAATGCAGGTGCGGGCTACTACTGAAAGGATGTTTTAGATGGTGGGGAAAACCAGGTTTTCCTGGCTGCATTTTAATTCCCTTTCCCTTATGATAGAACTACTGGAGTAGGGTGTTGCTTCCAAATAGATCTTTCATCTCTCTGACCATTAGTGTGGACAGAGGAATGGGACAGAACATGGGGGATATGAGGATATGAAAGAGTTCAGGTTTAGATCAGCTTAAACCTATTGTGAAGATGTGCTCTTCATCATTCTAATTATTTCATGCATAAGAAACATGTTTCAGCTTCTCATTCATTGTCCCTTCATCTTTCTATCCTGTAATAGTACATTTTTACTGTCTTATAACATTACATTCATCATCTTTGTCTCTCCTGCGAATGTCTTAGGAATTATATGTTCCTGCTTTACTGTAGCCTCATGCGGTTTGGCTAACATGGCATTCAATTCAATATAATAGAGCACAAGGAGAACTCTTAAGATGACATGACTTTTAATTGGAACTAGTCACTTTAACATTCAAAGTCCCGTTCTCTCTTCTGTACCCTTTTGTTCAAACCCATTTTTGATAAGGGTGACCATGACTGCTGCTGAACATGGTTTCTTAATTTATATTATTAAGTTTTTAAAGGAAAGCATTGGGGCAATAAAGAAAAACAGGATATGAACTGTCAAGACAGCAAGATTGGTTTATATAAAAGATATTTATTTGGGCTAGTGTTGAAATATTCCGAAGTTAAGAGAATGTTCCATATCTGAAAAGCATTTTCATTAAAATGGAAGTAGAGAGAAGCCTTTTTGTGATTATGATAGCCTGATTTCAAGCAAGATAAGATGAAACAGAATCATTTCTTACATAGCATGCTGCAAATTTCAGAAAATGTTAAAAGAATTCATTTATTTACCAAAGATGTTTTGTTATCCAATTTTATTTTAGAAATAAAATGCTGTTATTAGAGATACTTAGTATTATTCTTTATGAACTGAAATGTCATTCCATACTTCTTTCGTGTCCATACCTGATATATTATGGTCCACTTATTTGTTATAAAAACTTCTATTGATGCAAAATTTCCAGAGGAAACAGCATATACATAAATCCACAATGGAAGCAGAAAAATGGAAAATTGAGTTTATTCTGAAGAAAGGGTAGAAATAATGGAGAAAAAAATGGAAAGTTTATCAGTCACAAAGATACACTTGTCTGTCTTCCTGTCTGTCTATCCATCCTGGTTTCAACTGGGATAGAGTTAGTTTTCTTTATTAGTTCTTGTTGCAGTGCTGTGTTTTGGCTTTGGTGTGAGAACAGTGTTGATAACACAATGATGTTTTTGGTTGTTGCTGGGTGATGTTTATACTGAGTCAAGGACTTTTCAGTTTCTCAGGCCTTGCCAGTGACAGGGCTGGAGTGGCACAAGAAATGGGAGGAGACACAGCCAGGACAGCTGATCTGAACTAGCCAAAGGGGCATTCCATACCATGGGAGATTGTGCTCAGTGTATAAACTCTGGGGGAAAGGTTGGCTGGGGCTGCCAATCATTGCTCAGGGACTGGCTGGACATCAGTCAGCAGGTAGTGAGGAACTGTATTGTGCATCACTTGTTGTCTTTTCTCCCTTCCCTTTGCATTTCATTCCTCTCCCCTTCTCCCTCCTTTTCATGGTAACTATTATTATTATTATTATTATTGCTCTTTCATTTTTATTTTATTTTAATATTTAAATTGTTCTTATCTCAGCCCTTGAGTTTTACATTCCTTTCTGATTCTCCTCCCCATCCTTCTGGGTGAGGGGGGAGTTAGTGAGCAGTGGCATGGCACTTAATTACCAGCCAGGGTTAAACCATGACAGTGTCTTTCTGTCAGTCTTTCTGTCTTCTTTTCCTCCTCCAAACAATTAGTCCTTAAGAAACTCATCCTAAATTATCTATGAATATATGGCACTGGAACTTGTGCATTATACCTGGCTTTTATGGCCATGGTCCTTGTTAATCTTAGTCATTGGTCAAGGTGGTCAGGTCTGAGACCTCTGACGAGGGTGGATGGAACCAAAGCTTTTGACTTCATCATCATCCTGAAAATCAAGTTCTGTGTTCCTCCTTCAAATACTTCTTTCTGTGTAATCATTTCAATTGGGAAAAACAATTAATTAAAGATATCATGTAGAGTTTTTACTTTTAACTTCTTTATATTTCTTATCTATTTTAAAGACATGTTTATATATAATTTTTAAAATGTGTGTTCATGCAAGATGTAATCAAAGACTTCTGAGTACCAAGAATTTTATTGTAGGCATTATAACATTTATTTTTTCAGGAAAAACTGTCAATGTAATTGGAACCTAAATGAGCAATGTGGTCATGAAAAATACCATTTCAAGATTGTCTATAGATTGCACTGGAGATCAGTATAGTAGTTTAGTAATTAGTGCTTTGGATAGAACATACACAGTAATTCTTGGAATCCAGATGGGTCCAGTGATTTAATCTAGTTCATCAAAACTTGGAAACAAAAAATATTTAGAATCATAGAATATCTCAAGTTGAAAGGGACACATAAGGATCACCAAGTCCAACTCCCTGCTTCTCACAGGACTACCTAAAACTAAACCATATGACCAAGAGCATTGTCCAGATGCTGCTTGAACTCTGACAGTCTCGGTGCCATGACCGCTTCCCTGGAGAGCCTGTTCCAGTGACTGATTACACTCTCAGTGAAGAACCTTTTCCTAATATCCAATCTGAACTTCCCCTGATGCAGCTTCATTCCATTTCCTTGTGTCCTATAGCTGGTCACCAGAGAGAGCAGATCAGCTCTCCCTCTGCTGTCCCCCTTAAGGAAGGTGTAGACTGCGATGAGGTTGCCCATCAGCCTTCTCTTCTCTAAGCTGAACAAGACAAGTGACCTCAGCTGCTCCTCATATGTTTTCCCCTTGAGACCTTTCACCATCTTTGTTGCCCTCCTCTGGACACATACTAATAATTTGATGTCCTTGTACTGAGGTGCCCAAAACTGCACACAGTGCTCGAGGTGGGGCTGCACTAGTGCTGTGTAGAGCAGGGACATTCACCTCCCTCAGCTGGCTAGCTGTGCTGTGCTTGACGCACCCCAGGACACCGTTGGCCCTTTTGACTGCCAGGGCACACTGTTCACTTATGTTCAGTTTACCAGAAACTCCAAACCTCACGTCTCTTCCTGTAGGGCTGCTTTTCAGCCTCTAATCCCCCAGTTTCTATGTATATGTGGGATTACCCTGTTCCAGGTGCAGAATATGGCACTTTATTAAATTTCATACAGTTGGTGATTGCCCAGGTCTCTAGTCTATCCAGATATCTCTGTAAGGCGTCTCTACCCTTGAGGGAGCACAGAGCTACTCCTGATTTACTATCATGAGCAAAGTTAATGTACATTCAATTGCTGTGTCAAGATCATTTATATAAACACTAAAGAGGACTGGCACAGAAACTGAGCCCTGGACAACCCCAAAGGTGACTGGCTGCCAGCCTGATGTAACTCCATTTACTATGACTCTTTAAGCCTGACTCGTCAGCCAGCCATTCACCCATTGTATTATGGATTTGTCTAGGTGTATGCTGGACATTTTGTCCAGAAGGATACTGTGAGACAGTATCAGAAGCTTTGCTAAAATCTCCAAACCACACATCTACTGGCTTCCCTTGATCAACTAGATGGGTGCCTTCTCAAAAAAAAGAAATTAAGTTGGTTAAGCAGGACTTTCCCTTTATGAACCTGTGCTGGATATGGATTGTTGTGTCTCAAGTATTTTTCAACAACTCCCAGAAAAACCTTCTCCATAATTTTGCCAGGCACTGAACTGAGACTGACAGGCCTGTATTTACCAGTGTCTTCTTTCTTTCCCTTTTTGAAAACCGGGACAACATTTGCCAGCTTCCAGCTGACTGGGACCTCTCCAGACTTCCAAGACCACTTGAAAACTTCAGTTTGCATTTTAAGGAAGCAAAGGACTTCCCTAAAACCTCAGCAAATCTGTTCTCTTGTGTGTTACACATTTATGCTAATGTTTAATGTCTTAAACCTTTTATAAATTAGACAACCATTTGTGTTTGAAGTATTTTTTTTTTTTATCATTCAGCTTGAACTTGTTCTTTTTACAGTTCGTGCTTAATTAAAAACATGTTTTCTAATTTCAGGTGTTTGTTCTTCCACGTGTTTCTTCACATAGTATGACTGATCTGTTCAGTTTGGAAAGTGTGCAGAACATGCCAAGAATAAAATCAGAACCATTATCCAGTAACATATATTCTCCATATGAACGAACCATCCTCACCTGGTTGAATAAACATTATGAGAAGAATCGAAAAACTGTGTGGAAAGATTGTCAAAAAGGTGAAATAATTATTTTACTATACCCCTCCTTCTAATACTCCTTTTGTAGACTTTTAAAATTGCTGTTCATAGACATATCATGATAACTTGCCACTGAAAGTGTTGTTTTTTTTCGATAAGTTATTGCCTACCTGTATGTATTTCCTTTCCTTGTGTTTCTGAGTTCCAAGATCAACATCTTTTGTCTAGTACTGTTCATGAAATATCTTCTGTGTTCTATGTCTTCTTGTAGTTTCTAACTAAGCATAAAGTGTGTTGGACCTTCTCACTTTTTTCCATTAATGTTCTCAGGAAGGAAGTGCTAACAGTAATCACTTTCTCTTCATTTTCCTCTTTATAGTCACAGTTGTTGGTATTTGTGCTTAGTGGTGTGTTTCAGAGCTAGCTTTTCAGAATTTTTAGGTTAATTTTGTTTTGCTTTTATTCTAATGCCATTTAGGACCATAATGGAGACCAAGGTTCCAAATTATAAATCTTGTCCTACTTGCAAGGTCAATTTGACGTCTTTGATCACTTGAGTATAGTTAGACAAAATTACCTGTTCTGTTTAAGACTGACCTGGGCAGTTATGGTGTTCAAATCTGATAAAGCTGTTCAACCAGTTGTAATTATTACTTCTGTTTCCTTGTATGATTTCTTCTCTTTTGCTTCTTGACCCTAACTTCATTGCCTCTTTCAATTTTTTTTGGATAATTTGCCTCAAATTATTTTTGGATAGGTAAACACCAAGAAAGGGCATTATGATGATGATCAGGGAAGAACTCCAGAATGGCTCAGAAGCCACATGTGGAATAGATTGTTGAGTGTCATTTTTGCCTTCAGTGATTTCTGGCCTGTCTGAATTATGGACAATCTATTTGAATATCACCTTCCAGAAATCTCATTTGGGCATATTCTCTACCTTGCATATGCTTTGAATATCCCCTTGCTTTTCTCATTTCACTGTACAGAAGTAAATTATACTAGATATTCTCAAATTTGTTGAATAATTCTGCTGATAAGATTGGAAGGTCAGTCTATACCCCCTGCATCCAACAGAAGTCAATTTCTAGCTGTCAACTCACAGTTTGGGTCTCGTCTTATGATTAGCTCAGGGAGCTTCCCTAGCGAAAGTAACATGTCTTACAGTGAGTAGGTGTATTTTCAATATATTATTTTCTCGTTATCTGTGTCTAGTATCTGCTTTAGTAGAGCTGTCTTACAGTTGCAAGCACTCTCCTCTGTTGGATGTTAAATTTGAGTCCCGTGTGTATAGATGACAACTTGCAGGGAGAATGGCTACCTACCTGGCCAGTGCTGTGGCTTGCCATAGATGCATGGATATATTCCTCAACCCTGCTGTCTGTTCTCTTTATTGTAGACTCTAGTAATACCTGGGTGGTGAGGCATGGCTAACTTTGTTCTGGCCTGTGGGAACTCAGTGGGGAGAATATGAATGTCAAAATACATCTTATTTAAATGTTAAACTTTGAGTTGAGTTATAATGTCTAAAGAAATGAATTTGAACTATAAAGTGCAGATATAGTGGACACCACTGATCAAAACCCCCAAAATGTCACAGGTAAAGTGGAATATATACTAATGATGCATTTTAAGGAGCCAGTTATTGAAAGTCTTATTTTAATTGCCTAAGAGTATGCAATAAATTAAAATATTAAAATGAGTTCGATTTTTTTAATGAGTTGTTATATGGTTGCCAGCAATTGTAAAGTAGGATTTTTCCCATTATTTTGTTCTAAAGGCTCCCCCAAATTGGTACACAAAAATAAAAATTTAATTACAATATTGGGGTTATAAGGAAATAATAATTATGCTAATAGAACAGTTAACTCAGGAGGTTAATGTATTAATTTGTGCAGATCTCATTGCAGATTTGGCTCTGGGTCACAGGTGAAGATGAATTTTGTGGTTATTGCCAGGGGACATTGATCTGCATTATAGTTCTGTCTTACAATTTCACTTAATTACACTCTTCTGCTTTCAGAGAAGTGCGAGATTGGAATGAGAAGGCAGAAATCATATATGCTTTTTGTGTGTGGGAAGTTACAGATACTGCCTTGCTGTATCAACTTGTATATAGCTTTTTTGCTTCATGAGTTACATATTCTGTTGGCTGGAAGGTGCACAGAAATAGCTTGGTGTATCTACACAAGCATGCCACTTTCTTTGCTTCTATTTCTCTCACAAAACTACATAAATGAGCATTGCTAAAGATACAATGATTAAAAAAAAAAGGAGAAAATTCTGAAAATTAATGAAATTCAAAGTCTTAATCTTACACCTCTGCATTTTGAAAGTTCTTAATGGATGATCTTATACTGTTCCATTGCACAGATGACCTGCCTCAATATCTTTTCGAATCCTCTGTTTTAGCCTTCTCTTTCCTCTTACTTTTTGCTTTTCCTGCCTCAGAATTAGTTGATATCTGCTAAATGGGCAGAGAATCTAATGACAGAGGACATAAAAACAGAAAAGCCTTCTTTCCTTGGTCTTTACTGGTAAGATTGGCACTGAACAATCCCAGGCCCTCAAGATGAATAGGAAAGTCTGGAGCAAGAAAGGCTTAGTCTTGTTGGAGGAGGATCAGATTAGGGAGCACTTAAACTGGACAAACACAAGTCCATGGGACTTGATGCAATGCACCAACTGCTGAGGGAGCTGGCCAATGTCACTGCAAAGAAACACTCAGTAATCTTGGAAAGGTCCAGACAAGCAGGGGGAAGTTTGGAAAAGAGCAGATGTCATTCCTGTCCAGAAGGAGGAGGACCCAGGGAGCTACAGGCCAGTCACCCTCATCTTGTTTCTTGGGATGGTGATGGAGTAAATAATCTTGGAAACTGTTACCAAACATACGAAGGACAAGAAATTGTTTGGCAGTAGTCAGCATGAATTTACAAAGGGGAAATCATGCTTGACTGACCACAATGACATGATTATTTCAGTGGACAGGTGGAGAGCAGCGGATGTTTAACTTAACTTTGGCAAGGCTTTCAACAGCCTCCCATAACATCCTCATTAACAAATTGATGTACAGCCTAGATAAGAGGACAGTGAGGTGGACTGAAATTAGGCTGAACTGCCAGGATCAAAGGCTTATGGTCACTGGCATACAGTCTGGCTTGGAGGCTGGTTACCAGTAATAAACCTCAAGAGTCACTAGACTGATTTTGTTTTTTAAGATTATACACTGGAGAAGAATTAATATGTCAGCAGATTTAATATTTTGATATCCTGTTGGTCCTTTAAATTTTGTGATGTAAGGGTTAATCAAATTTATATGTAGATATTGTGACATTTTTAATCATATTAGCCTTAAATTAAGCTTTTCCAGAGGAACACTGAAAAGTGTCATAAGGAAAAACATCAATCAAAGTATAGTAAACGTTCATAGAACCCTGCCGTAAGTCCCAAATATCCTCAATTTTGTATTTTTGTTGTTATCATTTGCTTAATATCACTAATTTTAAATAGAGGATTAGTTCTGTTATTCTTGCTAAAGTCCAGATCAGAAAGCAATTACCACTTTTTGCTTAACATTTATGTGCCTACATACTATCATCCAAACACTCTGCTTTGAATAAAGAATTAGACCTGACTAGCAATATGTCTTGACCATGGAGTTGCTTTCAGCCCAAACTAGTCTGTTGGGTGATCCAATCCTACTAAAGAAATGGAGATCTATCCAGGCCACATTTCTCAGTCTTTCCTTTGATACCTAAGCTACTTAAAGTGAAATGTGACAGTAAGCTGAGCCTAAGCTACAGCAGTGCAGGGAGGTTTTAAACATACATCTTTAGTACTTCCTTCTAAAGTTGAATGTAACTGTGTCATTCATCAGAACTCTTCTCTTGCACGAATTAAAATCTCAATAGCTTAAAGAGAACATTAGCATGGAGTTTACTATCTCTATATCTTTTGCCCTTACTGCTACTGAAAAATCAATATGTTTTAAAAGCAGCTTGACATATGTTTTGGGAGGGCAACGTTGTAATATGTCCTATTGACCTTAAATACAAAGCAATGTTGAAACCTGAGACCAAATGTGGTAAAACTACAAAATATAACTTTGCCTATACTGCCAAAACTTTTAATTATACATGAAATACAAGTTTCAGTGTACACTTAAGGCATTATATGAGAAATAGTAGTGATAGGGGAGGAAGCATGAATTATTTGAGTGTAATAAATTTTCGGTTTGCCTTCTACCATTCCCTGTCTTCACATTTCTTTTCAACATTTCTTTCTGAAAGACTGACTGCTATTAATAGTATGAAAAAATAAGAATCAGGAAAACCACTTAAGAAGTTGCTACAGTATTGCAATGCCATAATTCAAAACCTGTACTTCCTAAACAGAAATTTTTTTTGTGTTGAGTTAAATTGCCACCTAAGAGGATGTATATCTCCTCCTTATTAATTATGATTCTTGCCATGGTGAAAAAGATAAATTATGTGTTGGTAAATAAGAGATTTTCTTGAATTTATCCCAGAAAGATCTTGAAAAGAGTAGATAATTCTACCTTTAATATAAAATTATTAGAGAATTTGACAGCCAGTAGGTTGAATAATATCTGAACAGTCAACCTAAGTTGGAGATGTAAGAGCTGTCTCTAGAGTAGCTCTGGAGACAATTTTACTGGAAATTTGCTTAGAATAGAAATTCTGCTTGTGAGGAAAGAGAAGTTCTAATCCAGTGCCAATGTAGGTTTGTCTGACAATGTTTGGCTTAGTAGTATCTCTCAAGATTCTTCCTCTCAAGTAAGAAGCTTTTAGTTTTGATGCATTTTATTCCCTTCACTGTAAATGTTTTTTTTTTTTTTTTTTTTTTTTTTTTAATTTTGATATCAATTTAGCATGGCATCTGCAGTAAAAAGGTTGAGGAAGGAGACATTTTGGTGTGAGATCATATGACTTCACAAAATTGTATGAGAATTAAGTAGAATTATTGGTTTTCTTAAAAAATAGTTTCTGTAGACCTTTTACTTAAGGTTGTTTGTAGTATAGGAATTAAAACCCACACCCTTTTCTTTCCATTGTTATAATGATTTTTACTTCCTCTTCCCCTTTCTCCTTGATCACCTCTCCTCTCTTGCTTCTTTCCTCAGTTTTTAGGAAAGGTATTTATGGAGTCCATCGATTCTTGCTTCTCAATTTGATATTACTTAGAGACAATTGAAACAAGAGCTAAAGGATATTTTTATCTTTCAAGGGTAGAAGAGAAGCATCTTATGTAATTTATGTAATTTTTTTTCAGTTAAAAGCACTGCAAAACAGACTCTTCCCAAAGAACGAGTCTTGCTTTTCCCACACTTGATAAAAAGCTGAATTAAAGAAGGGGGAGTGACTATCTAATGAACTGCCATCATGAGTATTGTGACTCTGACTCGAAAAAAATATTGAGAGAACATTGTTCTTGAGTGATAAATACTGTAAATTATTTGCTGAAATATAAATTAACAAAGTTTTAGACAATTTTTGTGTTATATTTCATGATTTGCACAGCAGAACATATGAATGAAACACATTATGTAAATATGAAGTCCAATAACTAGGCTTTTCTGTCCTGCTCACCTTTCTTAGTCAAAACGAATATCCCCTCTTTAAGAACTGCATCATATCTCATTTGCTATAGCAGAAAACCCCACAAGATGTTATCAGAATTGTAGTTAATAGAAAAGAGAAAAAAAATTATTTTCCTGAGTTTTAAGTTCCTATGCAGTTGAGAAATAAACAAAAATCCATGTTTACTTTAACGTTTTAGAGTAGTATAAAAACATTTGGTTTATACAGTTTTATACCGGCTGGCATTACACAGCCTCAAGGAAATAAAAGTATCAAGGATAGTCCCTGGAGCCCTATACTGAGAAGATTCAAAGTGTTCACATTTGGAAAACTGTAAGATCTTTAAAAAAAAAAATCCCGTAACTCTTAGGGCTGCATATATTTGTGTGTATACATATATGCATACATATATATATGTGTAGACTTGTATGCTTATATATAAAAATGTGTATATGTGTGTATATATATCTATCTGCTGACTCTCAAAAATCTATATGACCTAAATAGGAATAATTGGATAAATATTTAGAAAGAAATTTTGTTTCCTTACTTACAATACACTTTGAGAGGCCTAGACAGCTATTCTGCTTTCGGCTAAACAAAGCATTTCAACGTCTTGTGTGTTAATTGGAGTTAAATAAGCTTTTAGATTGGGTATGGTATAGCTGTGGGTTTAGTAATACAATACAACCTCAGGTGTTTTGTGAAGAGAAAACCTATTTCAGACTATGAAGACTGAAAAATTAATTCATTTTAATTATCAACCAGAGATTTTCATTAAGAACAGTATTTTATTTTTTTTTAACTAAATAAGATGTATTCCTTCTGAAGCCAGTATAGAAACCAGGTATGCTGTAATGAATTGCTATGATTTATTGCATTTTAACTCAAAGTGATCTACAAGTAAAATGCCATGGTAAAAAAATAAAAAAGCATTGAAGGTGACATTTTAATCTAGAAGCTTTTAGTACGATTTAGTGATTTTAAAACTTAGTTCTCATTACAAATGGAAACTTACTGTTGAAAAGCAACAAAATGGAGACTGATACAAGGTAACGCTATTCTTATGCGATGCATAAAAAACTAAGGAATTTGTCAATTTAAGGTATTATTTGGGATATGAATCAATAAGAATAAAACAGAACTGTGTAGATACTGAAAGACAATTGAAAAATTTTATTAGGAGCAAAAAAGTAAATAAATGTTCATGCCTCAGGATAGAAACTTTCTGCAACAGATGGGAATAAATGAGACCTGTCTCCAGTGTATCCATTTTTCTGTCATTGCCCCATGTGGTGGTGCTAAAACTTTTCTGCTTAGAATTATTATGAATTGACAGTGGTATTAAATTGATATGTCCCTGGTATTTCAGGAGCTCTTAGAAGAATAATTATGGGTTTTGGCGAGCAAGGGTTGTAGCATCCTGCCTGATGTAAGAACTGTAATTTGCCAAGTGTCTTATTAGAGACTTCTTGTTTTCCATGTTAAGGTAAACATAGCTTCACATGCTATATGTGCTGAAGTAGATACATTATCATTCTGCTAATCTTACATACATTTTAGGAAAAACATAATAGCCTTTTAAAAATAATATTCAAAGGCATATTTCCTCTCATCTTTCTTATGCTCTGTATTGTATACTTCAGTACCGTTGTTTTAAACCTTGTCCTGGTTCTAATGTCAGCACTTACAGAAGGTTATTGTTACATATCTCTTTTCTAAATGTTTGTATTATTCAGTACCAGATTTAAGCTATTGAAACAGAACTATAGGCGTTATTATAAGTATAGATTAGTTCCCCCTACAGGGGGTTTCAGATCCCAGAATAGGAAGTTGTTATATAATATTATAAACCATTATTACTGAAGTAATTTACATTAAAAAGGTCATACTGTGATAGTTTAAAGGTCTATTTAGCTGAGTATTCTACCTCCAATAGATGATGCTTAGAGATTAGTAACTGTGCAAACATGCAGCAATACTTTCTTTATTCATACTCTGAAACTTTCTGATTTGAAATTCAAGACTAATTGAGGTGGAGGTGGTACTTCTGTAAGGTTTTACTAGATTTTTATTCTACGAATTTGTTTAATTGTATTTTGAAACCTGTGCAACCTTTTAGCATCACACCATTCTGAAGCAGTAAGTAGGTTTAAAATATATATTGCATGTAAAAGATTTTTTTTTGAGCTTGCTGCTTAATACTGTAATTGTTACTTCATTTACTGACAAATTTGTGCTTTCTTTTGAGTTATTTATCAATGATGTCTAGTTCCCATTGTCAAGTCATGCCTACTTACATAGACAGCCATCATATCACCATCCACTTGTTGCTTTTCCTTTGTAGTTCCATAGTCTACCTTACTGATACCTTAAAAAGTGCCATTTCATACCTTTGATCATTAAAGGTCATCAATTTCAAGATCTTTATGTGAATGTACTAGGTTAATCTGGAAAGTCTTACAGAATATTAGCCTAACACTACATATTTTTCCTCTTGTTTTTCAGTTACAGAATTTGAAAAAATTGCTTGTGGCTGTATAGCAGAAGTTTTATCTTTTGTGAAGATGTCTGTTGTTGCTCCCTAGATATATATCAGTTGATTTTGCAATGAATAGAAAGGATTTAACTTTTTTATTGCTTGTGAAAACAGCAGAACAGCTTCACAAGAAATACAGTACTTTCTTTAAAGAGATTTATTGTGTTCTTTTTTTTATATAAAATAACTCTTACACTTAGTAAATTAAACCAAATCTGATACTTTAAGAGTTTTAACACTTGCTATAAGACCATTTTGTTCTTTTGGGTTGGTCTTATCCAGATAGTACCAATACATCATACTTGTGTTACTTTTTTTTCTTTTCTACTGGAATTTTGCTTTCAAGAATAATGGCAATTTTTCATGGTAATTTTTTTCCCTAGAATGAAAGTAATGTAGTGTGTGTGGTGAAAGAGTTGTTTAGGTGTAGTGGTTTTTTTTGGGAGGGCTAAGGTGTTCTACCAGAAAAAAGATCATTATTTTAGCTTGCCAACTATTATGTACTGTGCATTTTTTGTTTGTTGGTTTGGTGTTTTGTTTTGTTGTTTTTTGTTTGTGTGGTGCGGGCTTGTGTGTGGGTTTTTTTTGGTTTTTTTGTTTTTTGGTGGTTCTGATGCCAAAGACTACCTTCATCTATATATTTAGAGTAAGATCAAATGTTGTTTCTTCCTGGTTTTCAGAAGAGGAATGAACAGCTTTGAGGATTTAATTTTCACTGTTAGTAGTGAGATGTGTTAGTTATTTTGAAACAGTGAAATGTTTGACTTCTTAACATTGGGAACAATGGCATCAGGATTGCTGGGAACTCTTGGATGCAATTAGCCCTTTTTCTGGGGTGTTTGGTTGAATAAAAACACTCCTTTTTATTCCCCAAAATATACTTTGTTACTAACTTGTAACTAGGAAGGCAGTGAGATAAAGCATACTGATAGATCAGTTAATAAGTGTGAAAGTTGCAAAACCCCCACAGTAAAACACAGAGGGTAGAAAAGAGAGAAAGAGAACAGAAACAATGTTTCATTCTCATATGGAAAGACTAAACTAACTAAACCTGTAGTTTACTGGACAGGTATCTGCTTAGCCTCTTACAAAAACCTCTGAAAAAGGAGATTCCATGGTCCACTTTAGGTAATGCTGCCCAGTATTTCCCACTCATTTCCATTTGAAAGAGTTTCCTATTGTTCCCAGATTTCCCCTGCTCCAGTCCTTTCTCTTCTAAAATGTGGTGTGGATGGATCTTCTTTGCTTTTCTAGCAACTTTATACATATTCACAAATTATTATGTGATGCTTCATTTACTCCCTCTCCCCTCCTCTTCACAAAACAATTCCCTTTTAGTTTTTCTGTGTGTCCAGCTCATTAGTTCTCTGGTAAACTCTCTTTGTTTAACCATGTCTTGAAGTTTGGTTCCAGTTTTATACCTGGGTTTTATACCAGGTGAGACTTTACTAGAACTCTCCTGTTTATGCATCCTAGCAAAGTATTTCCTTTTCTTGCAACAGTATGAGATTCGCTGTTGCTCCAGATTCTTTTTCTGCAGAATTTCCGTCTATCCAATTTTCCATCTAGTACTTGAGTAATGAATTATTCTTAATTAAGTTTACTACACTACACACATCATTGTTGGATTTAATCCCATTTGTTTCAGATCATCACTTCAATTTCTCCAGAGTTTATAGTCCTTTCCTCATGAGTACTTGCAACCCGTTCTTCTTCCCAGTCAATTTTTTCACCTGCTTGATATTATCTCCAGATTGGACTAAGGTAGTTTTACGCTATTTTCCAAGTTTCAAATTAAAATATTGAATAGTATATAAGCTAGGACTTTGCAGTTTGATTTGTGAACAGTTGATAGTTAGGCTTATTGTTTTTCAGCGAGTTTTGTGCTCCATCTAACGATACCTTTTTTCCTAGACTACCTTTTCTTTGCTTCCTTATAAGAGAGAATGTGACCAAAACTTACTGAAGTTAAAATGTCTGCTATTTTTCCTTTGTCCACAGTATCTTTTACCTGTCAAACAGATAAAATTTGACCTAGAGAAGTTTATAGTGACTGTTGCCAACAAGTAGGTTGTGTGTCATTTTCGTGTAAATTGTTATAGGTATTGCCTTGATTATCTCAACTTGGAAAATAGCTTTTCTATCCCACAAAAAATCTCGAGGCTTCAAATTGAATCATACAAATGAAAAAACATTTCTTTTTGTTTTAGTGAAAACAAAGATAGATTATGGCAAGAAAAACACTGCAAAACCCACATAGCCTATGTGCTATTGATTCATCAGAGGAAGACCAAATCCAACCCAAAGAATGACTACAAATATAGTTTGCTCTTTTTTTTTTTTCTTTTTTTCTTTTTTCTCTTTGTTGGAGAAGAGAGGGAAAACATCTATATCTGAAAAACATTCCCACCTAAATTTTGGTTTTGACAAATCTGATTTTTCTACATTCAGGATGACTTGGGAGTTAGACTATATATAAAGTAATTGATGTAAAATGTGTTTCAGGGACTTTTTAAAGGCCATAAAATTATAAAAAACTCAATAGGCCTGGTCTTTTAAAAAAAAATAAAATAAAATTTTCAAATATGGAAATAGAGTGCCATGGCAGAACTTTGCTTCATGCAAAAAGAAAGCAGTGTGTCTTCAAGAGTTGGTTTAACAGTCACAATAAAGATAAGGACAATGCTGTTATGCTTGATTATTGCATGCATGCCATCTGATGCCGTTACAAGTTAAAAATAAAATTGCCTATTAAAAATAAATAAATGCAGGAATTAAGTTAGTCCCAAATCACTGAATTAAGTATGAAAATTACTTCAGTGTTGAGTGGGACCAACAGCTGAATCAAAACTGCTTTCATTTTAGATTACTTGGAGACCTCTTGCGGTATACCTTAGCTTTCCATAACCATAGTAAGTATCTGAGTACACTACATAGGAGTGATGCACATTTAACTCCAAGTTAATCCTGCTTGCTTATTTCTATTGAAATACAGATGAAGTATTTTCAACTATTGTTGTGAGTGAGAGAGTAAACAACAGCCTGTGATGGATCAAGATACTGGCGTTTATTGAAGAACCAGCAAGATCAGAGCTCTAACCTCTTTGATAATATCACACGCTCAGTCCCTCTACACAGTGTTATGTTCACAAGGTCTCAAATTCCCTCCCTGGCAGGAAGGTCACTACTAGTCTGAGAAGATCAGGCAAAAGTCTTGTCAGTTCCTGCTGTGCTGCTGCTTATAGCTGTCAGTCTCAGGTGTCACTCTCCAAAGTCCCTGGGCATCTGCTGGCATTTGTTTTTATGCATCTCTCTGATCTTCAGGATCTTCTCCTACTTCCAAGACCTTTCCTCCAGTTAGGAACTTCTTCACCTTCTTTCTAGCCCGCTGTTGTCTCTTCAAGACCACTGCTTCTTTTGAGGAATGCTTCTTTCTGGCCTCTTCTTACTTCCATAATTTCAAGTCCCGAGTTTTTCCAATCTAAATAGTTCATGTGCAAAAGCTCAACTTGTGATCAGCCTAACTGGTGATCCTGGCTCACACCTCTTCATTAATGGGAAAATTCAGAACATGCCACTTTAGTCTTGCTGTTACCAAAATTTGCAACAAGCCCCTGTGGGATGCAGCTAGCAAGTAGCAGGAATCTCTCTCAGAATTCAGAAGTTCAATTTGGACAATTTCTTTTCCCCTCACCCCCAGCCACAGAGTTGTCTGCTACCTGTGACTGTTCATGTTTTAAACTATTTTTGGTCTACATCTGTCAGTCAGGTTTTCATCATGACATTGGCTAATAATCTTTATCCTAAAGATCAATTAGTAATTTTTATCTCTCTTTTTTTTTTTAGTAAGTACCAGTACAAATGAAATTTAATACATTTATATGCTTAGAGGAAAATGAGTTATCCTGAGTAAGGTTTCTGATTTCCGATGTTTATTTCTACTAAAATTAAGTAATTATATCTTAAAATTTAATTTTTGTAGAGTGGTTAGCTGGCAGATTTTTCTGCTAGTTTTGATGTAATTACGGAAAATACATGTTTTTTTCTAATTTATTCACAAACATTTGAGTTAAGTAGGTTGATTGATAGTAAAAGCATTAACTGGAAACAAACAAACAAACCAACCCCCTTATAAAAATATTTAATGAGTCAAAATGGAAAAATATTCCACTCGTGGGGATTTTTCTTCATGCTCTGATTTACATAGGCTATAAATTACATAGCTGTAGTTCAATAAATGCTTTTTAAACAGAGCTACCGTGTTTCATTTCCACTGGCGCAGCCATTTATGTGGCTGTGTGGTAAACTGGATTGGTGTGATCCAGATTAAAAAGTCAAAAAAGCTTTTGCCCTTTCTTTTTAAGCCAGCTTTGTTCCCACACCCACTTTGCTGCCACACAGACAATTCTACCAGCGTGAAAGAAAGGATTACTGGAGACAGAAGAAAGTACATAGGTACTAGGGACAACTGCTGTTGCTTAATTGCATTCAAGTGATATTCCACTAGAAGACTAAAGGTAGCTAATGATACGCTTAATGTAAGATTTAAAGTTCAAATAGGATAAACAATAAAGTTTACTTTTTGATCAAAGCATCTGGTTTAATAAGCCTCCGTAACCAGGCTGATAAAATCAATCTGGTTGACTAACCAGAACAACAACTCAATATTGGACTTAATTTAAAATGAAAGGTGAAGTAGTTAATCTTGAAAAGTTTAAAATAAAAATGTGGAAATGGTACTTTGTATATTGCCAATATACGTTCTATGCTGACAGTGAGGCTGTTCTATTAATCAAAAACCAAAAAAGATTATTGAATTTTATAGGTCCTAACTATTATCAATAAAATGATGGATTTATATTAGAAAGACTAACTTTTTAGGAAGAAAATAAACTTTTAAAAATGTATTGTGCTATTTTTAAAGTGCTTCTTTTTGCAGTCACTACATTAAATATTTTTGAAATAGCTGCAAGCAATGTACCAAGGAGTTGGGATGAAATTAATGTCTCCTACCGTAGACATTTGTAAAATTGAGGTCTGAATGTTGAGGCCCATATTTACTGTGTTCTGTTCCTGTCATAGGTAACAGGGAGAGGTTGTATATCCAGTCAGACTTCATCTTTTGTACTTTGCCCTCTGGAATTATCAAGAACCCTTAAATTTTGAGTTTTCTGCATGAAGAAAAGATGTTTCATTTAAACAACGGGAAAAAAAATAATTCTGACATAGTGGAATTTTTATTTTCTTTATAAATTTATAAATGAATGCTTTTGATTTGAAAACTTACAGAAAATGAAATGTTCATTCTAATCTTTTAAATACTGTTTTCTGACATTTTTTAACTGAGTGTACATCATGAATATTTAGTACACGTATAAATTAGTTTTCTTTCTGTTCATACTAATGAAAAAATGACAATAAAAGAAATGTAATTTGAAGTCTAAATTGAATTAAAACTTTCTTCAGAAAAAGGAGGGTTTTTTAGGTAGTAATTTGTAGTAAATTTATTTTTGAATGGTCTAGAAGAAACTTGCTGATTTCTGTAAAAGGGAAGAGGGAGCTTGTTTATCTCTTTAAGCCAGTTCTTTTATTTAAGCTCTTAGAGCTTGTTTCTTAATAATGAAAATGGAACAAAATAGCACTTTAGGGCCTTCCAGAACTGCAAAACTATTAATATAATTAATATACCATAGATCATATTTTACATGATTTATTTACAGTAAGATTTCCATTTATCTTCTGATATGGCAAATAGGTTTTGGTGAGGTGAGACGGGAAGATTTTGGCCAAAGTTACTCACCTGTTTAGATCCAAGATCTTACTGTTGTGAAAGCCATCTTGCTGAATGTAACTGCGTGTATAGATAGAGGATAGTGGAAAGAGACTGAATAGTGTGATGAGGAGGAGCACTGCAGACAGAGGTGTGGACAGCAGCAGCCATCAACTTTTGAACTCGTTGACCTGCTGATCTTTTCTTTCATTTGAAATAGTATGTGAAGTCACTTTGCAGCATGAATAGGAAAAAATAACAGGTTTTGGACCAAGCCTAAACATCACCACACTGAAGAAATAGCAAACAAAAATTGTAATTAATGTCAGAGTTAAGCTCAAATGAATTAACACGTCTTTGTTTGTATGTTTGTGCAGTGTCTGCTCCTGTTCTTTCTTGCTAGAGGTATGTGAATATGCTGAAACATCTGCAAACAGATGATGTGAGGTGACAGACATTTAAGTTTTTTGGATGCTGAGGCATCTGTATTCTATCAATGAACAAAAAAATGGAAGACAGATTTTGCTTAGAATACAGTACAGGAGTTTTTTGTAGGTTAAATTAATTTTTAAGTGTAATTAGTTATTAATATTGTAATTAATTCCCTCTGAATTTTGGTATGTTCTTTTTTTCCACTACAGCAGAGTGTAGCAGTTAAAGAAATAATTCCTAGCATCCTACTTGAAAGTTTTTTATAGGAGTAATGTTAAATCTCCAGTGCTTAGAAAGTTAGACCAAACATCACCTTTATTCCCACATTATTGTCCATGAGCATGAAATTAAGAAGTCTGAAGTGACTGCGACTAAAACCAGCAGGCTGTAGGGTTGTTTTAGGGGTACAGTATCTAGATTGCATACCAAATCCTTCTGAGGCTCTTTGGTGCTCATGCCACAGAGAAGGGTATTTCCCTACAGAGTATGTTTTTCTTTCTGAATGTTTACTTTCTTTATGTCATGCCATAAGAAGTCATGTACAGAATTGTCTTCTAAATATTTCTTTTTGACCTGTACTTCAAATGCATTTTTTGATCACTAATGGAAGACTTGATTCCTCTGTAATATTTTTTCCTTTCATAATCAGTGAAAGATAATCCTGAAGCTGTACCAAGTACTTCCGGACAAAGTATGTGGTAATGAAGAATACTTTTGTTTTTCATATTTTTTGGAAAGGATACTCTAAGGTGTGTGTGTGTGTGTGTTTTTTTTTAATAAAAGTAGTTTTTAATTAGATGGTTTTGGGGAGCTCTTCTCCAAACAGTATAAATGTACCAAATCATTCACATGTTGTAGTGACACTGACTGGAAGATCATTGTACGTAAAGAAGCTAAATAATCCACATACCAGTTAACTCGAGTAGGTGCAGGCCTGTGCTGTGCTGCACATACCCGGTGGCTGCAGAATAAATTTAGCCAGCTAATTGCAACAAAGGAGCCTGCAGGCAGATTCCACTTGGTACCAGTGATTATGCCACCAGCGTGCCCTTGTCTTTAACTAAAACTGCAGCACCAGGTTCTTGCATGAACATCCATTTAATCTGATGGTAGAAATGATTAGCAGAATTGTTTTATTTTAACAAAATTCTGTAAGAGCTATCTCTCCTCTGGACTGCATCTGTACAGTGTGCTGCATCCTGCCTGGAGGTCAGTTCCAATGCTGCACAACTTTGGTTTCCCAGTGTCGGAAGGGTTGTAGGGTTATTTATAATAACTTCTTTTTCCTGAAAGCATTAGCAGTGATAACTGGCAGTGATACTTTACAGAGTCAATTGTTTTTCTTAGTGGGGTCATAATGAACCAGCAGCCCCTGGTGCAAAGTTTATGCACATCAAAATTTTACTTCTGGATATTCATGAACAACCTTTGAAAATTCTGTAAGAATTTCACTCTTTATGACATATAAAGTCACAGTTTGATAAAATTCTCCTGTGTGTTTATTTTATGTGTGTGTTTATGTGTTTAAAGTTCTCTTGTGTTGTAAATAATTTTATGAAAGCAATTACTTAAAAATTAGTTTTTCCTGGAATTTTTATTTATTTTTATTTGGGATTAAAATTTGATGTATTTACTTTGCATTAATATAGGATTCCATCTGATGCACTTCCTATTTAGTGATTTGCCCCATGGTTGTTTTATTTCTTCTATTTGGTTCTTAAATAGTTTATCTTTTAAATTTAGTCTGAAGCATAATATTTACAGCACTGTAGAACAATTTTATGAGCTTATAAGTAATCTGTTTGGTATAAGTGAGGCGTTCCACAACAAAATTTATACCTGTAGCTGATAATAGCCACTTATTTGCAAATTTGATTTAACTGTACTTCTTGGGGGACCAATGGAAGTTACATGAGGTGCTGTTGATAAATTATGACCTGACATTACCAGCAGCATCTCTAGCTTACTTTTTCCCTGTCACTAATCACAATTTTGCAATCAAACAGAAGTAGGCAGATAAAGGCAATTGAGGACGTATAAACTCAAGTGAAATAAGTGCTAGTAAATGAAAACGATTTTGAAGATTCATAGTGTCTTCCATACTACATGGAATGGTTACCACTGTTTCACTGTAAGATCAGGATTTTTTTTCTTGCCTTTTGAATGTTTTTTGGGTTTGTTGTCTGGCTTCTGGGCAACAGCTTGCTTGGTTACATCAGCCTGGCTTGATGTCTGAAGGTACTTAGGAGTGAATAAGGTTACTTTAAGAAATTTAATAATTTTCTATATACAACAGCCTACTTTCTTAGTCTGGTTTCGATAGCTGTTGTTCATAGGGTATATAACACCCAAAAATACTGTCTCAAGTTTAAACCCCTTAGTACAACTGTTTGAAGTATTAAATGTATAGCATAGTGTATATTATATATATATTTATATATAGTTTGTGAGAGCATGACTGAACTTTCTTGAACTCTTGTATTCCAAATGCATAGAAAATTATCCATTTCTTTCTTGAATTTTCATTTTGTTTTCAGTATTCTTTCTGTAAAGTTAGAGACCTTTAAAATACACATGATTTGTGCCCCTGCTTTCATGTGCTTAGTCTTGTAGAATGAGGCTTTTAATAAGGACAGACTTGAAGTAAAGGTCTCTGAAATGTTTAGCCTTGTGAAGCATTTTATGTTTCTGTTTTAAATTATTTCTGTGCTAAGTATTGGTGTCTCCAAATTTCTTTGCTCATATAGATAGTGGACTATCCTGAACATCGTTATATTGCTATCATAACAGTTCGATTTTTTATCTTTTAATGGTAGCATTTTTGAATGAAAATAACTTTTGTTTGTGTTGTAACATTAAGATGTTTACGTGCTTAAAATATGTGGGAGATTTTTGATCATCTCAGATTCTGTAGGATATCATTGTTTTTTTTTCAGCCTGGGAAGCTTCAAACTTGTAAACAATACACTAGATTGTTAGTGAAATAAAAGCTATATAATTTATCCTATATGAAAAAAGTCTGTCTGAAAACCTTGCCAGTGGCTGAAGTCCAAAGTGTTCCCTAAATCCAGGAGCCTGGGCCTGAGACAGTAATGAAAACAAAGAAAATTAAGCAATAGGTATTTTTGTAATAGAAGTTGGGAGGAGCTGCACATAACACAACAGAGAAGACATGTCTTGGTACTTCACTGTTTGTGACCACATTGCTTTCCTTAAAAAAGGATTAGCTTCTATGTGTTCATGCTTCACAAAATGCCTATTATCTGGAGAGCAAAGTATTGGTAATTTGGTATAGGCAGTGATTTAAAACATGGTTATTGGTACATCAGTAGCTTTTTCTAGAGAGTATCTCATGCTGAGTTTTCAGATTACTATATCCTGTGGTTTATTATGATGCTTAAGAACATAAGTCTGTTGTTTAAATACTGTGTTAAATATTTAAGATACGGAATACTTCAAATAAATACTGACAAACTATATTTACTTTCTTAATAACCATTTTTATTTTAAATAAAAATGTTAGAAATATATAAAAATATTCTAACCTGTGAGGCATAGGCCTTTACAACACAATTGTAGAAGTAGTGATCTGTGCTGCAGGAATGAGCCGTTAGCTTTATTTTTATTGCATTTATGCTGAATAATTTAATATGGCCTTGAGGAAAATCAATGACCTTTTCCTTCTTATGTGCTTAAATGTTGCAGCTTTAAAGAATTCATGCATATTTTCATGAGTTTCAGTAGCCCTCTGAATGTTATGAAATAATTTACTTGTTTAGGTTCTTAATCTGTGAGGTTAAGTTTTTCCTTCCGTTGTGATGAATACTTTTACGTGCTGTATCAGAGTGTATGAATAACAGTTACAATATTCTAGGTGATTTTTTCATGTTTTCAACAATGGCTCTTGAAGAGTATTATGTCTGGGAAATTTTACATGTGAACAGATATTTCCTTTTTCTGTTCTTTCCTCTACTCAGTCATTTCATAAAGCCATCATATCGGTCTAGAATAAAGTTAGACATCTCAGGGGGGAAGAATCTAATACATCTTGCTCTGTTTTTAAATTAGGTGGAGTACCACCAATGAGATGGATAGTAAATTTTGACCGAGATCTTCTAGACGGTCTGGTATTGGCAGCACAGCTGGCAGCTTATTGTCCATATTTGGTAAGGACTTTTCTTAATATTGTGAAAGTTTTATACACTTTATTAATGTAAGTGGATTTTTTCAGGCCTTAATTTCCTTTGGAGCTGTTGACTTACATGACTTTTAAAAAGAAGAAAACCCCAACAAACCAACATTTAGCAAGTCTAGAGTGATTACTTCAGTACTGATTTTTCTTTGGGTATATTCTTAAAAGGGAATTTAGTTCAAAATTTAGATCTTATGGATTGCTGAAAGAGTGAAAATACAAACACAGTAATTTTGCTTAGTGGGAGATCAAGAGTTTGATTTCTGTCTCTTCTGCAGATTGCTACTCACTTTGTAAGGATGTATACTAATCCAAGAACTCCTGAACAATTTCTGCACAACTGTTTGATACTTGTGAATGCTATGCATGTTGTCAGTCTGGCTATAGACATAAAGGTAAATGATTTTATACTATCAGTTCTTATATACTTTAAAATATTTTTATTTTTTGTTACTTTTATCGTAGCAAGATTGTACATCAAGTTGAGATTTTAGTGAAGCAATTTTTTTCATGATGTGCTGTACTGTATGATGGGGACCAAAATGCTGCTTCATATAAATACACTTAATTAAGAGTAATTTCCATAATTCTTTGCTTTGTAGTATCGCATGTATGCAACTAGCTGAACAGATTAATTTGGCTCAAGTTCTCGTATCATACATCACACAATGAAAACCTGAGTGGAAATTACTATTAACATTCTAAGGCAATTTAGAAAAAATATATTTTAAAGCAAACATCATGCACTTAAATATAAAAGGAGTGGTAAAAAAATTATATGAATGTCTGGTGACACTTATGTACATTGATCTAATCACGAAGGGCCATGAGGGTTCTGCCCCAGTGGTGGTGCACACGGAAGACAGTAGCTTTGGACTGCTCATGAGAATAACACCGTAAGCCATCAGCTTCTGATGTTCTTATTAGAAGGAATGTGATGATGTTAGTTTCTTCTTCAATCTAGAATGCACTTGGGATCATTTTTATATGTTTAGTAACATGCTTTACATCTCTGTCTTCTTTTAATTGGCTTACAGCTCCAAATTTTCTGTATACTGTACCCTTTTCATATATTAGGTATTATTTCTTTGTTCTTTTTGTTGGCCCTAAAACCAGTTTCTCCTGCTCCCAGCCTGCACTTCTTTCACTGGCAATTTGTGTTATTTATAGCTGTGGGTCCTGGTAGTACCGTATAATCAGAGAATCATAGAATGGTTTGGGTTGGAGGAGACTTTAAAAATCATCTGGTTCCAACCCACCTGCCAGGGGCAGGGACACCTTCCACCAGACCAGGTTGCTGACAGCCCCATCCAGCCTGGCCTTGAGCACTGCCAGGGATGGGGCATCCACCGCTTCTCTGGGCAGCCTGTGCCAGTGTCTCACTACCCTCACAGTGAAGAATATTTTCCTAATAGCTAATCTAAATCTACCCCTTTTCAGCATAAAGCCATTACCCCTTGTCCTATTACTACATGCTGTTGTAAAAAGTTCTACTCCGGCTTTCTTGTAAGCCCCTCTAGGTACTAGTTATATACAAAGACAGAAGTAAAACAAAATCAGTCACAGAAGCCTGGTCAATGAAAAAAGTTGCTGTCACAGCTAAAACAAGAAAAGCAAAGCTCTACAAGCTGGTTAACAAGCCTTCAGACAGAGGTTTGTCAAACCCCAGTACTGAGGCACAGTAAATTCAGTACAAAACTTATGCCTTGTTAATTGCAATGGCAAGGCTGCGTTACGAGGTTACATACTCACAGGGTTCATGCTCTTATATTCCATGTGCTGGTTGCCTGTGTTAGTTACCAAGCAATTACCTACTTAAAAGAGCAGATTCCATCTTATTTTCCTTTTCTGCTTTGCTTGCTGAGTCATTAAAAATCCTGTCCTTACTAAAACTAGTGAAAACTGTTTAAGGTCCCATCATTCTCTTAAGAATTTGAAGAGTGATGCAGCTTCCATCATAAGCAAAGTGGAAGTCAGGGACTGTGATGGGCTGGGCCAAGTGTGGAGCATACTGGGCTGTCTAGATCAGGGGAGGATACATTAGAATAGACATGGTATTTGTTGGCGGTTGAGGAAACTTTCCAAAGGAATTAATAGTATGCGGAATCAGAGGCAAAGGTGTGGTGTGAACAAAGTATTACAAAAGGCTCAGTTACAACTTTTTTTCCTCCTTTCCATTCAATTGTACTATGATTACACGCAAAAATTAACCCTGCAGTTTCCAGTTGTATCAGCTACTGTCTTGTTTCCACATCCTGATAAGCTGTAATAGGTGTTATAAATGGCTTTGCTATGACAGGCTAAACCAAGAAAATCTACTGTTTCATATATGTGTGAATGACAGAAAGTGTAACAAGACAATTTAGGTATAATCCTTACAATGAAGGTGTATTTTGCCTCGGGTTTTAATAAGAAAAACAGGTTCAGCACATGAAGGCAGAGGCTGGATGCTTGATATGCAAAAGGAGTTAATCACATGAGAACATGAGTTGGAAGTAGAACTCCAGGACATTCCCCGTAATGCACTTAGTGTGTCTTTGTGTTTTAAGACTACAGTGTCTACAATACTACAATATTATTAGTTCAACATATTTTTGAGGTTTTGGTGTTTTTATAGATGGGAAAATCCATCTCTGTACAGACTAGGAATTTAAACAAAGCTATATAATTAGTCAACACCAGAAAAAGGAACAGATTTTGGATCTTCAAGGTCTGTATTTTAATTCTAGCTAAGGTATGTTCTACAAACAAAATATTGTGGAAAGTAAAAAAAAAAAAAAAAGTGAAGGTAAAGGGTACTTTTCACATAGATTTATTGGAATTCATATATGCTTTTCTAAGGCTGCTGTAGAAATTTAAGCTTCTTGTTCTGAAGCAATGAAAGCAGCAAAATACATTAATTCTGTTTCTGAACTGTCTCAACTTGGGATTTCTCTGATAGTTTTTTCACTTAAATTTAGCAGGCTAAAATGTTCCAGCCGTATTGGCAAAGTTCTTAACTATCAGGCAATCACTGCTTCTGAACTTTCAAGACAGCTTTGCATTAATTAATGCAAGGATGGTGGTGATGGCACAAGGCAAGACATGTATTAGGTCTGCAATAAATGGTACTTTCAATCACTTAAAAAATCTAAGATTCTCTAGTAATAAAGAACTTTAACTGTCTGGAAGACTTCGGCTGCAAGTTTTAATGGTATGTCTAATGGAGTTCAAGGCTTCTAAATTCTTTTAAGGATAAAGGTATAGGATTAAGATGGAGTTCTTTGGGCAAGAAATTGTTTTCATTTTCTAATTATGACTGACAGTTCAATCCTGGAATATTAATGGTGTCTTTCTATGTATTTTTTATTTGTGTTTGATATTTTTAAGTTTTAAAATGGTTTGAATTGAAGAAGGTCCAATTGAAACCCCAAAATAAAAATTTGCAAGATAGGATGGTGGATAACAGCAACATGGAAGGAATGTATGTGGCAAGGGTAATTAGGAGAGAAGATGGAGTGATTTGGGATAGCCAATTTGCTACTGACTGGTTTAAAATTGGGGTCAACATTACTGACATTTATATTTGGGACCAACTAAAAGGGAGGATATTTTTAAAAGAGCTGTAGAAGATGATGTAAGTAAAGTCAGAGAGTGTTAAGAAGCTGAAAAGGAATGTGGCTGTTCTGTTGAAGTGAACTGAGGAATTCAGCATTGTTGTAGAGTAGAAAACTCAATAGCAATAACATGGCTGTATGAGCAAGAAAGATAGGTGGATGGTAACTGCAAGACATGAGTCTGAAATGAAAAAGAGAAAGAAGTTTCTGTCAGCAACCAATGGAGAAGAGGGAAGAAATGCAGCAACATAAAATGTTCTGAATTTCCAGTATATGTAAGATTTTTCCCTTGAGGTAGAGTCTTGGTTTCAGCTGGGATAGATTTAATTTTCTTCTTAGTAGCTGGTGCCTTTGTGCAATACTGTGTTTTGGATTTGGTGTGAGAACAATGTTGGTAACACACTGATGTTTTCAGTTGTTGCTGGGTGATGCTTATATAAAGTCAAGGACTTCTGAGTTTCTCAGCCCTTGCCTGTGACAGGGCTCGAGGGGCACGAGAAACTGAGAGGGGACACAGCCAGGACAGCTGACCTGAACTAGTCAAAGATGTATCCCATACCATAGAATGTCATGCTGAAGTATATAAGGGGGGGGGGGAGGGGGGGCGGGGGGCGGGGGTTGTCCAGGGCCTGCTGATCACTGCTCCAGGGGTGACTGGGCATCAGTCAGTGGGTGGTGAGCAATTGTATTATGCATCACTTGTTTTTTTTCTCCTTTCCCCTTGGATTTTATTCCTCTCCCCTTCTCCCTCCTTCTCAGTATAATTGTCAGTATTATTATTGTTATTGTTATTATTTTGGTCTTTTTCCCCTCTTATTTTATTTGATTTTAATTGTTAAATTGTTCTTATCTCAACCCTTGAGTTTTACTCCCGTTTCCTGTACGTTAGTAAAGAGCTATTTGCTTCGTAAATATGGCAAATTCTTGAGAAAAGTAACAAAGAAAAAGGATTTATTTCTTAATTCTGAGTTATTTGACTAAAATTTATATGATACTGCAAATATACAGATAGAGCTCTGTATCTGTCTATCCACCAATCAATAATGTTAATGCAAATACTTTGGTTTGCCTCAGATAGAAATCTAATATCGATGTGTGGCCTTAAATTCAGAAGATAGAAGAGTGGAAAAAAAAATTAAAAGCCATTTTTATTTGTTAGAGTAGCAATTGTCTTGTCATATATATCTTTCCTGGGCTGTTTTGGAAAAAAACACTTGAAGAGAGTTGTGAAGGACTTAATCTTCCTGAACATCTATGTATCCTTATAAAATGGGATGCAACAACTGTTTATCTGTAAGCCTGATAAATCAGAGCATTAGATAAAGAACATTTGGCTTGAATTCAACTTTATTGATAGTATTGTGCAAAGCATTTGATATTGTCCCACACAAACATCCTTATCTCTGAAATGGAGAGACACGGATTTGATGAGTGGACAACTCAGTGGATAAGGAGTTGGCCAGATGGTCATACTCAAAGAGCTGCAGCCGATGGCTCCATGCCCAGGTGGATGCCAGTGTCCCTCAGTGGTGTCCCTCAGCAGTCTGTATTGGGACCAGTATTATTTAATGTCTTTATCAGGGACTTGGGCAGTGGGACTGAGTGCACTGAAAGGGAGGTTATTTAGCATGTTTGCAGATGATATCAAGCTGAGTGGTGTGCTTGATGCTCTGGAGGGAAGAGATGCTATCCAGAGGGACCTTGACAGGCTAAAGTCGGCCTGTGTGAACCTCATGAAGTTCAATAAAAGCCAAGTGCAAAGTCCTGCACCTGGGTTGGGGCATCCCAAACATGAATGCAGGTTGGGCAGTGAATGAATTGAGAGAAAGCCTGTGGAGAGGGAAAAGGGGGGACTGGATGAAAAACTGAATATGAGCTGGTAACGTGCACTTGCAGCCCAGAAAGCCAACTGTATCCTGGGCTGCATCAAAAGAAGTGTGGCCAGCAGGTTGAGGGAGGTGATTCTTCCCTTCCTCTTGGCTATCGTGGGACCCCACCTGGAGTACTGGGTCCCGTTCTGGCATCTCCAGCATAAGAAAGACATGGACCTGCTTGAGCAGGTTCAGAGGAGGGCCATGAAGATGACCAGAGGGTTGGAGTACCTCCCTTGTAATGACAGGCTGGGAGTGTCGGGACTGTTTAGCTTACAGAAGAGAAGGCTCTGGAGAAACCTTGTATTGGCTTTCCAGTACTTAAAGGGGACCTACAGGAAAGATGGGGAGGTATGCTTTACCAGTGAATATAGTGACAGAGCTAGTGGTAACATTTTTAAACTGAAATAGTGTAGCTTTGGATTAGATATTAGGAAGAAATTCTTCACTGTGAGGGTGGTGAGACACTGGCACAGGTTGCCCAGAGAAACTGTGGGTGCCCCATCCCTGGCAGTGCTGAAGGCCAGGCTGGATGGGGCTTTGAGCAACGTGGTCTAGTGGAAGGTGTCGCTGCCCATGGCAGGGGGGTTGGAACCAGATGATCTTTAAGGTCCCTTCCAACCCAAACCATTCTATGATTCTGTGTTTCACTGGCCTGATGAGATATATGGAAACATATGCAATTGTGACAATTGCAATTTGTTCAGGTAGGTCTAGTTCACCTGGATTATATTTGGGAACCCAATAAACATGTTATCGAAACAAAAGAAAAGGAAACGTATCTTTCAAAATAGGTGGTGCTTTTTATTTCCATCAGAGCAACTGAAAATTACTCAGACATGGTAATGGTTTTAGCTGGGAAATTTGTAAAGAGACACTGGGTATGTCTGGGATAGATAAAGATTTTTAAAAAGGGTATTTATATGTGTATACATACAAAACACAGAGTTTTAAGCTTTATTTAGGCACCGCAATGACTACTTCATCTTTCCTCCAGACTTGCTGACTGTTCTATTTTCACACTGACTTCCAGCTTATTGAAAACTTGGGTGCTGCACTTGTATAAGCAAAGCCTATATAAACTTAGGAACCTCATTTTGTTCACAAACAACATTGTTTCCTGTATGTTTACCTTTTAAGTTCAATGTTAAAGCCTTACAAATCTGGAAGTAACTAATAAGGATTAAGTGTATGGCTCTCTGGAATTTAATATAGTATTTTTATTGTCTTCTGTTTGTTTAATACTTTTGCCATAATTCTCAGTCATTTACATTTATTGGTTTAAATTGGTTACCTAGATAACATTTCATGGCTGCTGATTCCAAGCATTTTCTATTTTTCAGTTGTGTCCTGCTAGAGGCTGTTATTTGGCATAGGATGTCTATTTTCATCATTGCTTTATAGGCTTTGTAGTGGGGAAAGCTTTTTTGCATGATTTTTGCATCTGTTAAATAGTTTGCTTCTTTACATTATTCAACTAAGAGTTACATGTTCAGAAAAATGGAGAGTGTTATTGCCACAAGAAGTGGTTCAATGATCTACTCTTTCCTATATCTTTTAATAACATTTCTCTCTCCTCTTTCCTGTCAGAGCTTTGGCTTATAATGACTGTGATTATTTTGTATTTAAAGCACCCTGTTCCGTTCTTTCTTTTCCTTTTCCAGATAAAAAGTTTAATATTTGTTTGTAATATATTCTGTTCTAAGTATCAATCCACTACTCTGCTATGCTCATAAAACAGAACTGCCAGCATTTTCTACATATGACTTAGAGGTAGTTACAGTCATTTGATTTGCTCATTAAGTTATAATCCTATTTTCATAAAATCGGAGTCATTATTTGTAAGCAGTTACAAACTGTTTTCAGAGCAGTAGTACCAGAAATACTAAAGACTAAATACTAAAACAGGCTTTAGTAATAAACAGGTGATTGAAAATGTGGAGAGTTGGTTATGGGATTAACAACACAGAGCTGATGGTGTTATAAGAGTTAAATAACGTTATTTTCACAGTAAAACCAATCTACTAGCCCTTCAATTTCTTGTCCGGTTTTGATATAGTCCTAACTTGGAATATTTAGAATTTGAAGTATAATAATTTTGTCCAGTTTGTCAGCTTGAGCATTTTCTTTAACTAGGCAACGTTACAGCACAAGTGAAAAGATAACAGGCAAGCACCCAACCCTTCATCAGCTGTGAGAGGCTTTTTCATATTTTGAGAAACTTTGTTATGGATACAATTTAAGGCATAGATCTGTTAAACTTTATTAACTGCTATTGTTTGCTAACACAGAATTTTTTAAAGTAAATAATTTATATAGACTGTGTGAATTTCCTGCTGAATATTTTTATGAAGTACACTGATTTTTATTGTTTTTTAATTAGTTCCTACAGTAGTGGATTAATGTCAGAAATACAGTTTTATGAATTCAGCACAGGATAGAATAGAATAATGTTTTCTGAGGGAATAAGTTCTGATCTAAGTGGAAATGAGTAGAAGTAGGTGGTAAAAGAAAGTTAGGCTTCAACAGATAATCTACTCTGCATCTTTGCTATCTTCAATGTAAATGCAGGAAAGATGAACAGTAAAGGTGTGAAACCACAGCTATATTGGAATAACTTCTACAAATAGTTGTTACCATTCAATAGCCATTACTGAGATAAGCAAACGGATAACATCAGAATAATTTTCAGGTTTAAAGCTTTTGGCAGGTAAAAAACTTTTCTTTACATAGTAAGTGCATCCTAAAATTCCAACCTTAAAAAACAGTAGTGATGAAAATAAATAGAAGTATGAGATGAAGCTACAGTTACATGAGTGCATGAAGAGTATATGAAATGAACCTTAAGAATTATGAAGATAAGCACTATCTAAGAAATTATGGAGAGTAACAGGGATGCTTTAGATCAGTGCTCAGTGATGCACTCACTCTCTTGGAAGGTTAGAGAAGGAGCTGTGGTGGAGCTGCTGGAGTGGGATGCAGTGCTTGGCTGGGCACAGGGCAAGAAAAGAGGGGAAAGCAGTCAGTAACTCTTCCTGTCGTGCTCCACGGAGCCAATGATTTGCTGCCAGAGGAGCTTCAGTTCTGCATTTTCTATGGAATCTCCTATCTCTAGCTTAATAAAACAGAATGGAAATTAAGGAAACTTGGAGGTTGCCTAGTGAGATGTAATGCAAAATATATTTAATATGCATATATGTAAACAATGTGGTAAGTCTTGTCTGCTCTAATATATCTTGACAGGTTTCTCCTTCCTGTTGTATCAAACCAAACAAAAAATTGTATTTCTTATAGTACAAAGCATACAGAATAGCTTCATGCAGGACTATAGGCCTTATCCCAGACTCGGCCTGTCCTGGTCCTCAGGGGCCTGCCTGATGGCCGCAGCTGGGGCTGCCCTGGTACCGTACCCCCTGGCTTCTCTGCTCCTGGCTGCCCTCTGCTCTGCAGCTGTGTTATATTGCCTTTGGCTCCAGGCTCCCTGGCACAGAGGGAGCAGCTGGTCCTTGCTGTGCCCTGGCAACTATCTCTGCCTTTGGTTTCCCTTTCAAGTTTGATGAATTATAGCTTCACTGGCCTTTCTGGATTTGTTTTCTCCTACTAAATTGAGGATTCTTACATAGAAGACATGGAGCATCTCATTATAGCACAGCGCCTCATAGGCTGAAGGAGCCAGAGAAAACACTTCTGCTTTCATCTGTGAGAATTCTTTAATTTCTTCTTTCTTTAAAATACGATGGGGAAACTTATGATGAGCTTGTACACTGGATGGGAAAGAAAGATTATTCCTGCATTGGAAACTCTGTGTTGGTTTGACTCCATGTATTTCTGAATTAAGAATCCAGTTTATTCTAATTTTTTTTGGTTTGAACTACAGATTTTATTTTTTTTTCATCCATCTGTGACAACATAAGAACATCTTATTTTTCTCTCTTGTATGTCAAATGTGGGTTCATTCTTGGTAGCAGAAGAGAAGGAACCCTGTATTGATGACTTTTTAGGAACTGAAGAAAAAATATTAACTCTTTATTTACTACTTGGTGTCCTCTTAAATCTTTGAAAATAAAATTGTACTTTGTGTAGGGCTAGAATGCCGCAGGCTGGTGAAAATGCTGCAGTCTTCAAATACTCCAAATGCTTTGTATGATTGTATCTATTTAGAATATGTTCATTAAGGGAACTTGGCTTATAGCTCCATCTTTTCTTCCAGATTCTTTCTTATACTGAACATAACGTCAAAGGGAGAGCGTTTTCTTAGGCTACCTTTGCGGTTTTTACACAGAGTTAAGACAAGAGTGTGCATAGGCTTGGAAGAAAAAGAAATTAAGATTTCTAAGTAGACAGAAGTCATATGTGGATTAGGAAGTCTTGTGCTTGAGCCTGGGAAAATACTGAAGTGTATCTGTACTTACCATATAGTCATTTTCATTTAGTCATCAGCCTGTATTGGTGTCCTTTTGGCCCATGGTCTGAACCAGTAGGCTGATCTTAGGTTCTTATTTTGTATAAAAGTTTTTCTACGTGGAATATTTGCTTAAAGCTATTGAGGTTTTTTTACATTGTGTTGGAAGAGGGTGGCTCCAGGACAGTTTTGAATGTTTTCCCTTTATACTCTTTCTTCTCACAAAATTATTATGTCAAAGTGCAGCTTTTGCTAGCTGAAGAAAACTTGTCAGTTGCTGATCTATGAGTCATCAAGTAGAACCTGTTTGAGTGTGGAGCTATTCATACTTGCAATAAGCGATGCATCATTTTGCTTTCTTAGAACTCCTGCCTTAGGACTTAAATCTCAGCTGCTTTTCTTGGTCCTGTGTTTCAGGCAATAGATTTCAGCCAATATTGCATTTTAATAACATCAGAAAAGGAAGAAAACTCAATAAGCAATTTCTAATTAAAAAGAATTAATAAACTGTTTATGACAGGCTTGCTTCTGTATGTGAAGGATGATATAGAGAAGAATTTAAAATAATGACAGAGAGGTGTTTAACCATAGTTGATGAATCCTTAAGCCACTAATTTGCAGAAGCTGGGAAATCATGTAAATGGAAAGACCACTTTGTATTTGCCCAATTTCTTAGACTTTTTACTCAAGCAACTGCTCTGTTGGCAGAGGCAGAATAGTGGGATACCCAGTCTCTGATACTCCCAGGAGATCCATAAGCATTTAGATGGTGTGGGTCTTTACAGCTGCTTTTGTATTCTGACAAGGGACTTCCATGAAACTTTTTTACCATACCTGCAGAAGAAACTAATTAGAGGAACAAGGGCCTTTCTGCAAAATTTGAAGCCAGACTGGCTGTTGTATTCTGTTCTTTGGAATATATATTTACTTTTTCACAGTGTGTTGTACTGCATCTTGAGCTTTTAGTAATTAGGAAGTTGAATTGGCTGGTTTGTAGAAGCACTGCAACGTATGCTCTAGTATAAAACGTTAATTTGGAAATAAAAAATAACTCAGATAGCTAAGATGATAGATATGTTATACATATCTCTTGCAGCACTAAAGACAGTCCAGAAGAGGCAAAAAGGTTTTCTCCCTTTTTCAGCCCATCTGGCTAAGAAATATGTCTTTCCCCAAAGTCTCTTCATTAATATTTGGGAAACAGTAACTGTGGTTATCCAAAAATTTCTGATAATGAGAATGAAATTTTTACTTTTATTTCAAAGTTACTAGTGGGGATCCACTAGTTCTTCCCATGGAGTTGCTTTATTGAGTTGACTATTTTAAGCTTATTATCTCCCACTGATATTTGGGTTTTTTATTGCTAGAATTTTCTGTACTCAGAAATGACAAAAAAAGCCAACAACTGTCCAAAAACATTATTATAATAGCCCTCAAGAAATATGAGTGGAGCAAAAAGAAAAAAAGAACTTTAAATCCTATGTATATAGTTGACCATATTTTAGGAATACAATTAAGTAATATTTTTTTCAGATGTTTCAATAATCTAGATTTTTTTTTCCTAATATTGAAGAGGAAAATATAATCTGTAAATAATTTTATTAGATTTTAAAAAAATTGCTACATTTTCTTGTTATAATCTAAATGCGTAGCATTTTTACCATTCAATAAAATACAGAATTGGTTCATCTAGAAGCAGACATAAACTAAAGCAAAACATTGAGCAGGTGACTGAATAGCTCTTCTGCTTCCTTCACCCTACTACTTTAGAAACAGTATTAATTCCCTTGATTAATCTGCTGGAGTGTACTGAGGTTCTGGAATAGATGGTTCATTATGAAAATTGCCTCATAAGAATAAATGAAAAAAAGATTTAGAGTTTTTTTCACCTCTAATGCTCCATTTAGGCAGTAAACATCTAATCATGTTGAGGGCTAGAATATAGTTGATCATACAAATAAAATAAGGTGGGGGCTGAAAATGTGTTCTTGGGAAAAGCTGGTATACTGTAGTTCATGGGAAAAATATTAATGTATAGGAATAGTTGTTATACTCGGAGATCCTGGAAATTGTAATAGTATTGAAAATAAGTATTAAAATGAGACTTTACTGACAAAAGTATCAAAAGAAAATCAGGTTGATACAAATTTATCCTCATAGTTTACTATTAAAAGGTTTTGGTGCTAAAAAGGTACAGTGATAATAAAATATAGCCATGAACAAGATGTGTTATCTGGAGTGATTTTTGTTATTTGATAAAAAGAGCAAAGTTTTAGAAATATTTCCCCAAGGTGGTTGTGACAAAAACCTGGGCTCCTTATTCAATATAGTTAAATTAATAGCACATTTTATTAGATGGACTGTATTAATTTAATTTTAATTTTTTATTAATCTGACCTCTTAAAAAGTGTCACATTACCATTTTTATTGCTTTCTTAACATACCCAGAAAAAGTAACAAGACTTCCACTGGAGTATCTATTCTCTCTCCATGTTACCACAGCTGGAGTCATCTGGCAAGTTTCAATTAAAATTGCCCTACTCTCATAAGGGATCTCACAGTATCACTGTATACTCTTCTACCACGAGTTTTTTGTAACTAATAAGTTGCAGACTTGCTGATTTTTCAGGATATGTTACAAGACCTTCCTTATAAATCTGTGCTTGAGAGAAGTAGGTAAGTGCAGAGAAGCAGCAAATTGTATACTGGGTTTAGTGATAGCTTGCTAGTCTTCAATCAGCAAATATGTGCTTACAATGTGCACGAGAGATTGTTGTACATATGAAAGCTGTGCTTATGCAGCAGTCATTGGTGTGACTATCACTCATCTGGAGATATCTGTGTGCTGGTACCAACTCAGCTGTGACTTCCTGATGCACAATGTGGGCTAACGTTGTGAGTGGGAGTTTTTCTTACTTGCAGTAGTTTTTGGAGGATGGATGATGGTGAACATTGAAAACACACTGTTAATTCTGTGCAACTCCTGATTTCCCTTTTTGCCTACAAACTACAGAGATTTTTTTTCTAGACCTTTATCTACCAATATGCCTGTGGTGTATGCAATTATGGAACAGATTCAGGTCCCCTATACTATACTTAATTCTAAATAAAACTGATTGTCTAAATAAAACTGGGTATGTATTGCTCTTCATTCCTCTTCAGATAAACAAATAAAGCATGCCATTTCAGGTGCAACTTTGCTTTATTTTGCCATTTTGTTTGTTAGGATAGTGTAAAAATAGTGTAGTCCTTGATATCCTAAGTATGCATGTGCTACAAAAGAATGTTAAATCATTTGAGACTTGTTTGTTCAAGTCCTTAGAAATGGATGAAAAACTTTCAATAATTGCTGACTAGAGAAAGCTCTTTTTCCATATTGCTAATGTATTTGGATATGAAGTATCTCCTAGAGGCTGTTGAGTTCCTGGTGAACTTAAAAATTAGTACAGCTGTTTCACAACATAGTCTTGGGATATAAAAGTATCTCGTACCTGGTTTCTTGCTGTGTCACATGACCCTGCAGATCTAACAGGCATTGAGTTTATGTATGTAGAATGCTTCTAAGTAATGTATAGATCAATATTAAAATAAATAAAAATGTGCTTTGTCTATTCTTTAAGTAGTTTACATGTAAATTCATGTGAAGAAGGAGGCTTCATTCTAGAGTGATGGTGTGAGGTTACCTGTAGTCATGTGCAACTCATCCAAGTTGCTTAGGGACGGTGGCAGTGGTAATCAGCAACAGAACAATAGATTTTTGTATTTATTTATTTTTTGCTTGAGAATTGGGCAAACTTTTTCCTGTAAGGTGAGAGGATTTAGAATGGTAGTAGCTTTCTAGGAATTAGGCAAATGAGTGTCCGAAATATTGTTGTATTGAATGACTCTCAGTAATATAATGGATCCAAATAAAATGTCTTGAATGAACAGAGCACCTTTTAATGGGATGACATGTTAATGCAGTGGTTTACTGCTTAAATCTATTCCCAAGTGTGTGTATTTTTTCAGTATGACTTGATATTTAGTTTAGGAGAGAAATTAACTGCAGTTATAAAAGTTTATTTAGTATATAATAGACAATTTTATTACAATAACATTATATTATAAGTTACTAAGCATTAAGTTTTAACATAGTTAATTAGTTTGATTTAGGAGGTACAGAATCTTATCTGTTTAAACCTGTATCCAGATCTTTCCTGCCTGTGTTTGTGGGAAGCTACATAGATCATTAAGTCTCTTTATTATTTGATTACCCTTCTGCAAAGTTCAAGTATTTCATGGCAGAGTTTCTACCTCTCTCTTTTCAGTGACTTGCCGAATTGCTGAGGACTAAAGCTTTGACATGTTTTGCAGTTGGCATTTCAACTCAGTTCTGTAAATCAAATATTTAAGATGCAGTAATACTTGCTACCTTTAGTAAAGCACTTTGGCATCTGCAATAAAAATAACTGTACATTTATGAGTTGGATGGTGATGATATCTTCATAAATGGTTGCAAAACTCTATCTAGGAGTATTTGGGAAATTATTTCGCATAGTAAACCAAGATTTTAAAAGATTTTTTTAAAAAGATAATGAAGACATATGCTTTTCCAATTAGTGAACTTTACTTGCTTTTTTTGTTATGCTTCATTTTAATAAAATGAACATCTCTTTCTGCTGAACTGTGGGAAAAATGGTTTGCTTTAATTTTTAGCCTAGGTTTATTGCTAAAGCATGTCAATGGTCTTCAAGAATTAGATTTTTCATATTATTCTGAGTTATGGCCCTAATCCAATTATTAAAAGCTAGATGCAAAATATTTGTATAATAAGAAATACCTTAAACTTTTTTGTTCTTCATCTTCATATCTCTAAATTGTACAGTTAAAATTTTAACTGTGTATGTGGTTATTTTTTCTTTTGTGCTTTCAATATTAGGCTGCTGATATCTGTGATCCAAACCCAGTCATGATGCTTATTCTGTGTGTCTACCTATATGAAAGTCTCCCTCACTACTTACCCAAGAACACTATAGAATTTACAGGTGCTCTCCATGCCACTGTTGTTAAACAGGTACTGGTACCATTGAACTTAGATTTGTAGCACTACAAGGTTAGAACACTGTATCTCCATATGTGTTTATACTATGTATATGGTATAACAAAGAATAAGTAGGTTTCATGTCATTTCGCTACCAAATACAGAAGATTGGAAGCATGGATCATCTTATTATTTTTCTCTTCAGGCTTGGGATCTTGAATTCTGCTGCTGTTTTTTTTCCCTGTGCTTGTAAGCACAGAAAGAAAATATCTACAAATCAGACAAATCTGAGCTCAAAAATAGGAATAATAAGAGATTAACAGGCATGGGAGTTCAGTGTACACTGCAAAAAAAGTACTCAGAAAAACTGATGTTGGATAATCTGTGGGAAGTCTATACTCTTTAGGAAGGAAAATGATATACCTAGTTATTTGAAGTACTTTCTTATTTTGTGATATCCTTAATTTGTACTTTGGAATTTAGCTGCATTATATGCTTTTTATACCCTAAATATTGGGGGAAAAAAAAAAAAAAAGGCTGATTTTGTTGTTGTTGTTGTTGTGATAGGTGTGTCTGAAAAACCCAAGCAGCAAAACTTTGATGTACAACACCATTCTTGTAGGAAGAGATGCTGATGATTTCTCATTACCTAAAGGAAACACTATCACCATTGCCCCTAAGTAAGTAATGATTTTTTTTTTTTAGCGTTATTATTAAGTCTAGCATTATGGAAATATGAACCTACTAATTTAATAGTGATGGAACACTAGGAATATGTTCAACTACAAACAGGGCAAAATTAGTCAGTATAAAGATCAAGCTTTTTCTCCTTAACCTAGAACAAATCCAGAGTAATTTATCAGTGGGACACTTGTATTTTAGCTCAATAGTGCTTTAAGAGCAGAGTACAAGCCTTCAGATCATTACAGGAGTCATTCAATAAATATTTTTGTCCTAATGGATTGAAAGCTTTAATTTTCGGTTTGGATCTGCTGTTTTTACTTTCTTTTTTTTTGCCAAACTGAAGTTAAAATATCTCCTCTGAACTTGATTTGTATTCCTTACATCAATGCATCATGGAAGCATAAGCAGGTAAAAACTCTTTCTTCTAAGATTTCATTGTTTGTGTCTTATTCTTAATTGAAGCATGGCTGGGAATTTAAGAGGCCATGACACAGGTTTGATAGTAGTGTTGGACTGCTTCTTTGTGCTCCCATCCTCTTTCTCTACCAAGATGAAAACTGTTGCAACTGCAGTGTAGTTATTTCTCTGTCTTACATTTCTGAAAGCCATCTATGGATTCTGGAGAGATCTAATTTTGGGAAAACGTTAGGTTGTTAACATTTTTGGTAGTAGAAATAATCCTGGTGATTTCCATCATTCTCTTTTTGTTCACTAAATATGTTTTGCTCTTTCTGTGCTATGTGGTTTTATGACTAGATACAGGAATTTCACTATCTATGCTTAACTAGTGAAGACAAGGGACATAGCAGTGGCTATGGCTGTTAGTTAAGAGTTTTTAAGTTTAGACCACAAGTCTATTTAAGATATTCCTTTGCAGATAAAATGGATTAGAGATAGTAAAAAGGAAAACAAAGGTCAAGTTTTGTATAAAAATAACTGTGGAGAAGAAAAAATTCAAATATATGTTGTCAAATTCAAGAAGACTCGACATAAATACAGTGCTCTTTAAGGATGATCAATATTTCAGTATTAAATGACATGCCTACTGTAAATATATGCAAAAGGGACAACAAGCAATGCTATGTTTTCAGCAAGCTGTGCGGCTGATTTAATTCCATTTTCTTTGCACTTACTTCAAATAAGTATTAACATAAAAATGTAATCTTTGGAAATATCATGTGTTTTCTGAAAGGTCATTACCATGGCTGGTTTTCATTTCACATTTAACCCCCCACCTCCCAAACCAAGATACAAGTAAATTTGTACAACCTTGTCATTGAGCTGCTTGGCATTGTAAACAGCAACAAACAGTTGAAAAAATACAGAGAAATAAAAGCTTGTGGAAATGCCAGTCATCCACTGGTGACCTCTGCAGAGTTTATCATAATGTAATTTGTAATCTTGGTCGCTAAATGAAAAATAGGTTCTTTGTCATTAATAGCTTTCTTAATATTCTGATGGAAGTGTTTGAGAACACCAGTGGGGTGGTTGGGAGTCTTACAGGAGCTTTATATTAAATCATAATATCACAAGTGAGTTTGGAAGTGGTAGTAACATGAATAATAAACCAACACCTCTGTTTAGTGGATTGTGTGTAGGCTTATTGCCATTAGTGCTGACTTAAATTCAGTTGTATAAGGTGAAGAAAAAAGGTAGAGGATTTGTAGGAGAGAATGTTCTGCTTCCTTTCGAAAGGATGCCTTCAGAGAAACTCAGAAATGAGGTGGGCTTGTAACGGACTTTGGCCTAAATAAAAACTGAGGGAGAATTTTCAGTATATTCAGTAAGAGGTTTGATGTGAATTAGTAAAACTTAATGGAGTTGTTTTTTGACAGGAATGTTAACATCACTGACTATAACCTGTTTAGGAATAAAAGAAGTTCAAAATAGCTGGAAAAAGGAACTTCACATTAAACTTATTTGTACTACTTTTAGAGGTAAATAACCCATAACTATGAGATTGGAGGCAGATGAATCAATGTGTTAAAAACCACTGAAAATTAGGAAAGCCTACTTCTTATATCGGAGAACAGGAGTTATACTTTAAAAACAGGAGTTATACTTTAAAAAACTGAGTATCTGTAATCATTCAGACAACTTAAGGTCAGGTATCTCTGCAGACTTGTTCCCATGAGTTGAAACTGTTCTTTATGAATCTATGAATATTATATATAAATATGGATATGCCTTCACCACTAGTTCATCTTTCACTGCAAGCTAGCTTGATGCTAGCCAGCTTCACCCCACCCCCCACCCCCTGAAACAACAGGTACTTTAGATAAAAGTAATAAACGAGAAGCAGTTAAAAATAACAGCTGTTGCCTTGTGAAGACCTACTGCAGGGCTCCAGTCAAGTTGTAAAGCTTGTTTTGCTGAAGTTTCAGAGTAAAAGGTCAAGGGAAATATTAGCAGTTTAGAGAAAATTCACTCATGAGAGTTCGGGCAATTACAACTGACAAGATGAACCATAGCCTTGACAGGGAGGCTAAAGAAACTGAAACTTGTCAGTCTTCTGTCTGGAAAGCTGGAAGACTTTTAAGAGATATCATGCATACAGACCTGTCTCTAATTATCCACCAAACAGAAATATTCCTATATTTAGAAGTAACTATAATTGGATTTAAGATGACTGTGAGTCGTTATAATTACTAATGAGGAATAAGTGTGACTGACTAATCCTGTTGGACCTACTGGGTGAGCACGTTTGGCACAGAGGTTTTTGTAGATGGAGGCCCAGTTCAAAAGAGCTGTGTATGCTTTCCAGGAGAGGTGAACTACAGGAAACTGGTAAGCTAAACAGATCAGGGAAAAAAATGAGCAGAAAGGCAAAGGATAATGAAGAGAAGTTACTGAAATATATTAGAAAGCGGTGATGCAGCATTAGCTTAGAGATGCCAACAATTTTACACTAATAATAAGAAGAGGCAGGAACATGTAATGTATGTATGTCTGTGTTTTCAAAGAATTAGGACAATGTACGCTGTGGTCCATTACTAGCTGGAGAAAGTCATAAATGGCTGTGGTGGGTTAAACTTGGCCAGCTGCCAGACACCCACCCATACACTCTTTCACTCCCTTTCCTCAACTGGACAGGGCAGAAAAAAATTGCTGAAATGGTTTGTGGGTTGACATAGACAGGGAGACTCCTTACCAGTGACCAACACAGACAAACCAAGTTTGACTTAGAGGAACTTGTTTTAATAATTTTCAATTAAAATAGACTTTTTTAGTGAGAAACAAAGATAAAAATTAAAACATCATTTCATCTCTTCCCCACACGCTTCTCCTAGTCTGTTCTAGAGTTCTCTGCCTTCTTCCCCAGCCACTCTGAATTGCACAGAGGGTAAGTGGGGAGCAGGTGGCTGCAGTCACTTCATAACAGTTCCTCTCTGGAACAAGATTATAGAGTTGAATTTTCCCTTACTTTGCATTGACATTGACACAAGCAAAGAGTGAAAAAAATTAAGCAACTTTTTGTTTTCCCTGATGCTAGCTTTGCCACAGAAGACAAGTTCACAATTAAGTCAGATTTCTCTGCTGTTGCAGGAGGCAGAGGGCAAAGATCAGGCAGAATGTTCCATAAATTCCATTTCCCTGTCATTCCTCTTGATGACAAGAGCAGAGCAGACTCCTATAAACTTGATCCTTAAAGTGGCTTTGGGAGTGGATGTCTCCAGCAGTATACTTCTCTGGGACTCTGCAGTCTCAGGATGCATTTTCCAGGATGTTTTGAATGGCAGAGCAACTTAGGAGTCTCAGACTCTGGGGGACTTAGTAGCTCTTCACTGTCAAAAATGGTAATGTCTTGAGGCTCTGCAGCAGCAACATGAAAGCCGTAAGAGCCAGGTTTTCAGAACTTCCAGGATTTCATCATTGTTTCTCAGAACTGAAGTCCTAAGGCTTTTGGCATGAGGAAGATCTCTGGGCAATATCATACTCCTTTATCCTGGGTGTTAAGCCTAGAGGTCTTGCTGCATTAATTCTATTACCTGTAGTCACCCTTTCTGCAGTTTAGTGAGGTTTTTCCAGTTCTGCTGTATCCTTTTTGAGGTAAAGAGGTGCAAACAATAATTAAGGTTTGAGCACTTTGGATGGTATCTGGTGACCTAATAGTGCTCTATGTTGTTGTCTGTTGCTTTTCTAATTATTCCTAACACTTCATTTACTTTACTGGATGTTTCCCAGAACTGTGCTGATGTTTTCATGAAACCATCTGTTGCAAATCCCAAGTTCTCAATGATGAGTTATAATGTCTTGGAGGCCGTAATTTTGTGTAAATGCAGAACTGCTTTCCCTGTGTACATCTCTTTACAACTATGTACACTGAATTTCCTTGTCATTTTGCTGTTTCATAAGGTCTTGCAATCTTTGCACTTCAATCTTTGTGCTTACAACCTGGAGCAACTTGAAACACCAGTAAACTTCCTTACTTTCCAGGTATCACAGACCCTTGAGGACTCCAGTAATGGCCTTCCTACTAAGTAAAAAGTGTTAGTTCCTACATTATGTTTCTTGTCTTCTTTCCTTGCTTCTTTCCTGTTTGATAGTTTCCTTGTAAGTCTATAACAAAAGGACTATGTTATAATTAGATGAATTAAATCACCCTTGATCATGCTTTTGTACTCCTTTAATGAACTCCCATAGGTTTATAAGGCAGGACTACATTTTACATGTGTTGACTCC
This sequence comes from Falco biarmicus, assembly GCF_023638135.1. Taxonomy (NCBI): domain Eukaryota; kingdom Metazoa; phylum Chordata; class Aves; order Falconiformes; family Falconidae; genus Falco; species Falco biarmicus. Next base: position 84,339,437 of record NC_079289.1, read on the forward strand.
TGCCAGCTAGATGTCATTTATGGAGATCTTGTTTATAGTAGATATTGTATATACTGATCCTGTTCTTTTATTCTTTATAATTATTGCTAGTACATTGCATGATATAGATTTGAGGCTTAAAGGTCTGTTAGTCTCCTGATCTTCCCCAAATTTTAAGATATTGGTGTTCTATTTATCACCATCCAGTTCTTAGGTCCCAAGGTAGTTTCAAATAAGAATGCTATGGATATACCTTTGTGGTGCTTTTTTTCCCCCTGCTTCATAATAAGAATGAGATAAAGGACCTCCCAGAAACTTCCCTTGACAGCAGCTGTCATCCAGGGACAAATCCTGCCACTGCTCCCATCAAAATAAACTTAAGAGAATTTCTGCCATAGTTGTGATTGCTCAACTTACATGACAAGATGTTTGCATTGAGTTGAAATAATAACAGGTACTTGAAAAAGTAGCTGTTATTATGAAAGTCGTGAACGAAATGTAAATTAACATGATTCTGTTCGAGACATGGTATGCTGATTGCTATTACACTACTTCACCACTTACTTGTGTAACTGTATACACATACAATACATAACAGGCATATTTTACATACCTGTGTTAGTTGATTGTCTCTGCTTTAGAAATTCCCAGTTGGCAGAAGACCAATAAATCACACATAGTTTTCCTCTGCAATCTATTTTAATTCTCTTTCAGGCTGCACAGTTCCTATTAATTGGTTAATGGGGAAGGCTAATTTGGGTTGGGGAGAAGCTTCCTTTTGACTTCAGTCTGAGATAGTCTGCTGTCTCTTCCAAAAAGACAAGTAACAAATCTGCAGTTTAGAAATATAACCTTTTCCTATATTTTAAGAATTCCTTTGAAGTATTATTTAAGTAATTGCAGCTTGAGTAAATTAAGAGATGCCAAGGTTTTCCTATAGCTTATTTTATCTCTGCCATCTCTTTCATACATGTTGGGGGGTAAATTTTAAAGTTTCTTTAACTACACAAAATGACATTACAATAAAAGTATAAAATAGCCAGCTGACCTTTTGGTATGTATTTTGAGATATTATACTTGCAGCTCCAAAAATATAGCTCTTTCTGTTGAGAGAGACCTCTCTCTACTCTGGTCATATGTGTAGAAAGGAAATTCTACTGTTCTTTTGCTTTTGGAACAATCCTACACACTGATTTTTCTTACCTTCATGCCACGTTGAGATACTAATCTCAAAATCAAAGAGTGATTTTGAGAGCTTCAAAATGTGAGCTTCAGCCAGTCAACTTTTCTTATTGTTTTTGCTTAGTTACACAACTAATGCAAATCAAGTCTAAACTTCACTTTTATTTAGTCTAAACTCTTATTCCATGTGGTCTCCCCTTTTCCATTTTCCCATTAGAGAACTGAGCTGTTGCCTCTATAAAGAGAGCTTTGGTTTTTCCACCTAATTACTTATCTTTACTAATTATTCTGGAGGGTTTTTTTACTAATTTCTTTCTTAATCTTCAATGAAGATTTGATTAAGAACATCTGGATCTGCCTCACAACATGCATAACAAGATGTCTGACTGTTTAACTCACAAAAACCTATTCAAATAGGGTAGCATAAAGTAAATCAGTTGTTAACTTAGGGTTATGCTATAAAGAGAACTTCCTGTGCTAGTGTGCGTGTAAGAAAAATTAAGCTACATACTGAGTTTATAAAAAGCAATAAGGACTCAATATTGTTCTTTTTCTATCTATATAGTTCTTTTAATAGAATGTTTTAAGGTGCTTTTAGGCAGAAGATTGAGCTACAACAAACTATTTCAGAAGAAACAAATTACTTTCTTCTCTAGCCACCTTCCCTTACAATGACTCTAGAATGTGCTCCTGAAGTGACATCTCTGAGTAATTTCTGAATCGCAATTTTGTGCCTGCCTAATTAAGTTATTATTGTTGTTGTTATTCCTAGGAGGCAAACAAGTATAAATGTGGAATTCACCAGTCGTTTTCTGCATCCTGCTGAAGCAGTGTTACTACTGATCTCAAAGATTGTGGGTGGAATAGGTGGTGCCACAATGACATTCTCTCTGAAAGCTGAAGTCAAGCATATTGAGCCTGCTGTAAGTTTATGGGTGTATGATTAATACTGTCACAAAAACATTTTTAATCTGTACATTGTATCAAACAAGTGAATAAAAGTGTGAGTTACCATCAGCATTAGCTTTTGACCTATGAATTTTCAGGTTTCCAATATTAGCCTATGTACTTGCAGAGAAAAGCCTGAAGGAATATCTAAGACCCCAAAGGATATAAATCACGCTTAGATCCTGAGTAAATTAAGGAAGTTGTAGTGATTGCTTTGAAAATAAATCTGGAGCCCCTTCAGCATATGAGTGCTTTTGGAAATTCCATTGTGGAGACAGTGATATGCTTCGTCCTAGTTATTTCAGTTGTCAGATGTAGACGGGCAATAAACTTTTGTTAATGTTGCGAGGTTATTTGTCCTTTTTGTCTTTAGAAATTCTGTAGATTTAAAATATATCCCAGAAATAGAGCAGAGATAGGCATGTGTTCCAGCATTTGTTATCAAACATTCATTGAGCAGATCTGGATACATCCTCTTCTGAACTTAGATGGTGTTTATGTGATTGTCGCTGTGTCTCTGTCTCTCTCTTTTAACATGACACTCTTCCATAGCAATAGACAAAGAAGGTTAGGGCAAGAGAAAAAAAAAAAAAAAAGAGGACATGTAAAGATAAGAAGGAAAAAAGATGATAGCTTGATTCTTGGCCCTGTGCTGTCGTTTGGAAGACCATTTAGAATGTGGTGCATGTTTAAAAAGAAATAGGCTTTAACTGTTCTTTGCTGGCAACAAAACCTATCATTTAAAGTATGTTAATTTTGTAGTCACCAATGGTCAAACATATGGTTTTACTCTTCTTTGTAATATTTTCCTATTTGTTTATGTATTATACATGAATGTAGTTTTGCAACTTTTTCATGTTGATACAAATTTTTGTTCTGTTTTAGGATATATTAAAATGCAGATCTCCATGCTATGAGCTGAAGAAAGTTATCCTAAGTGTTACTAATCCCTTCAGAACTGATGGCATATTCAGGTAGACAATGCTGTAAAGACAAATCATTAATAATCAATCTGTTTTATCAACTCTTTTCCATAACTTTCTTCTTCTCCTTGAACATCTAAAACCTTGAGATTAACTTATAGGAATTTACTTTACCAAAATTGTTACAAGCACTATGAAGTGGAAGCTTATCATAATGAATAAAGAAGATAAGTAAACCTTAATTGAAATCCGTCTCAATGTAAGCAATAAAGCTAGAGCTTTAATCAAATAGAGTTCATGAACCTTGCTTGTATTTTTGTGTTTGGCTGAGGTCCAGCATAATTCTAAAGAGAAACAAACCATGTTAATAGTTGGTTATTTTTTCCTGAATCTGCTTTATCCTGCTGTTTAAATTATTAAGCATGCAAAATTAAAAAACACATGCTTTTGCCTTGGGGCTTGCATCACTATCAGTTAATCTAATTTTTCATTTGTATTCATCATGGATGTAACAACTGCAAATTTATAAAGGTTGCTTTCATTAATATAAATGAAATATAGTTCTGTGCCACTTTAAAATCTGTTTGTGATCTGACTCCATGTTTTGTCTTCAGTCTATACAGCTAACTATTGGTTCATGTCATTCATTTATTTACAAGAACCATTTTCCATAGCATTTTTAACTTGTTTTACTGATTTGTTTAATATATGTGTTGCACAGGCTGCAAATTAAATTTCTCTTTCCCCACAGAATGAGTTTGGTCTAGAAACTGGTAACAGAATTGTTTTCACTGCTCCAGCAATGTGCTGTGGTGTGAGCCTTGTATATGGGAATTATATGAGTGTACTTAGCTTTTGATGTTTTTGAAAGTCCTTGAGGTGGTCAGTGAGGCTGCCTGCAATCAGGTCTATCATGTGGGTAACTCTCTTGGAAAGAATAGATTAAAGGTGATTAGGTAATTTAGTTTCATGTATATAATTAGAAAGCTACTTGACAAATACTTGTAATTATCAATTTGAGCAACATTTGAATTAGTAATCTAGAATAAAAGATTATTTGTATCACATTTCCAGTCTTTTGAACCATCTAGCGTTCCATCAGGGGGTGCATTGCTTAACTGCAAATAGCACTAGGAAACACACTTGTGATACCAAGGAAGTAGCTCCTTTATAGAAAACTGGGCTGAAAATCTTAAAATTAGGTATATAATGTGGTAATATTTAAGAAAAGGACAAAGTAAAATTATGAACACATCTTTGTACTCATATCAAATATGTAGCAAATGTCACATACAGAATTTACAGCTTTTGGAAGTACTCTAAATGAATCCTTGCCTAGCATTTGGCTATTTCTTAATGTTACCCATTCTATCAACTACATAACCTATTCTGGTTTTCACAGTTCCTAGCCTTTAATAGTCATGTATAAATAAATATTTTAAAGATTACTGAATGTTTGTACTTCATTAAGAAAAAATACTCAAATACTTTTAAAATTATCCATTACATTTCTTTGTGAAATACTGTAGCTATTTCTCTCCTGAGAACAGGAAAGTATTTCTATAAGATACTATAATAAGGAATGATCATTATTATTTTGTTAAATAGCAGATTCAACACTTGAGCAGAGAATCAACTAATTCTTATGTAAATTGCAATGACTATTGAAAATTTTAAATTCAGATTCACAGCTAGTGCTAAGCTAGTTGACATTGGCTTCTGTTATTTTTACTATGAACCCTGTAATCTTCCTTCTGTTTTTACTGACATCTAAGAGTGCAGAGAAAATGCAGAACTGTAGTTTAAAATGAATGAATTATGTGTGCTGGTGCCATGTAACAGAAATGGAATATCCAATACCTGGAATGGAAATAACATGTCCACAATAAAAGGAGGGAAGATCAGAATCTTCTAGGAAAGACTAAAGTGAAGCAGTTGCTTCTGGTTTGTCAGGGAAATCATATTTTACTCTATCTTAAAAGATTCATTATTTACAAAAACAAAATAAAATTAACTGAGCTTTCTACCTTAAAATGTAAATGAACCTATTATTCAATAATTTAATTTAGTACAGATTATAGTATAAGTTGTATTTAATAAAATTATTTCCAATTAAAATATGTATATAATTTGCCTTAATATTGAAATGTGCATAATTCTTCTGTTTTTCAATTTCTCATTTTCTAAAATTTTTTGAAAAATAATTGGTCTGCATCTCATGACATGGCTGTGGACTGGGCCTACAGTTACAAATCAGGCTGTGGTTTACAATGTTTCCTAATAACCCTTCAATAAGTGTCTCAGAATTTTGCACACTTACATGAGCTTTAAAATTTGCAAGGTCTAAATTGCGCAAAACATTTTAAGTTATTAAATAAAGAAGAATTAATAAATTGAATAAGCATTTTTAAAAATCTGTTAAAAATTATAGTATATATAAATATCTCCAGTTGAAAATAATAAGCTTCTTTACCAAGCCTTCTTTTAAAAGTTAGAATAAGCTGAATTTTGTCTTAAAATGCAGTGATTATGTGTATTTGCCATACTCCAGGGTCATTTTGCTGGAATCCACAAGTTACTCAATGAAGCCAGAGCAAGTATATCAAGCCAGGCAAGTAAAGCAAGAGCAAACATTCAGGTAAGTTCTAAATGGCAATTGCTTATTATAATAGGTTGAATTATACAATTCTGTTAGCATTAGGTCTTTGTGTATACCTGTTGTAAAGAGCTATAGGTAAGGACATGGAAATATCGTAGAATTATGTAACATTGAAAAAATACTTTACAGTTAACTTAGTGGAAAAAAGATAAATAAGGTGTAAAAATTTTCTGAATTTCTTCTTGAACTTTGTATTCCAAGTAGTTTCTTTTGTCAAGGAAAGAGTTAAGTTTTAAGAACACTTGTATTTACTTACAGATAGGATAAAGAAAAAAACCGAGATCTAAAAGGCTCCATTGTGTCTCTGTGTAATACAGGTTATGAGATACAGCATTAATACATGTTCATTCAGAAAATATGGTTTAGAAATACACTATCAGGAGTCATCACAATTCTGATTAATATTTGATATATTAGAAATTTATCTATACTAATCTATCTATGCTATACCACCTTTTTTGGACAGCTCCTGTTTTACTTCCTATCTTACTCTTTGTTCTGAGATCACAAACTGTCCCACAGAATGTGAAAAGTGGCAAGTATCTTAGATGTGAGTTTTGTGTTCAAAGATCTCAGTATTTTCAGTAAGTAGTTCTTTGTGTCCTTTCTCTCTCTCATAAAACATTTGCTTGCTTCTGTCTTCTAAAATTCATTGATGAAGTTGCCGCTCTGTGGACTTAAGATTTCCCCACGGTGTCTGGCAATTATTATTTTTCTTTTTGCCTCAGTAATATATAAAATCTGGAACTGGAAGGGACTAAAAAGATTACCTAGTGACTTCTGCTCCAAATACAGGAAGCAAAGTAATTTGCCTTTTCTGAGAATTTCTTGGATGGAAAACAGAGTTATCGTCTTGTTTGGACCCTGGACTGAAGAGTAAAGGCACACCATAGCACATGTATAGCTATGATATGATGATGTATGTGGACTACCTATGTTGATTGCATAGGTGATTTTGCTTTTGATCTTGATTTTTGGCATACCTCATAACATGGCAAGCCCAGCCTCTTTGTGGTATTATGTAGGAAAAGGTAACTGACAACTGAGAGAAGATAGCTACTGAACTGTTTCTTGCTGGTGCACAAGTATGGAAGTGGATGGGAACTAAAAGACCTTTAGGGTCCCTTCCAATCCAAGCTTCTGTGACTCTGTGATTCCAATTAGTAGTACAAAGTTGAACCAGTTAGACTAAACCATAGCAAGAATGAATTGGAAGTATTCACACTTGCTTTTGTCTTAACCAGATATTTTGTACTAAGCAATTGAGAGGTACCTTCCTGAACTAACCCTTTGCTGCTGTAACTCACTCCTGCAAAAATTTTTGTTCATTTAATGCACAGTAAAATAACCTTGCTTTGAAAGGGACAAGTTGTGCTTGCAACAACAACAATAACCAGCCAACCAAAACCCCAAAAACAAAATCAAAAACTCCAAACCCTAAACAAATGAGAGGCAGTTTGTGAATTTGTTTGGTCGCCCCCTCCCGCCCCGCTTAAACTGATTCACATATAATACCTGAGTTATCAGACTTAGAGACATGGTTCATGTTGTGATATAAAGTGCTTAGCCTTACAACTTGACTGCTGATCCTTTGCCATTTTGTCTACACAGCACATGCATAAACTTGTTGCTGAAGCTTGTCTTGCGTTCTTCAGTGATATTTTTCATACAGTAGACTTTGGTGTTAATACAGAGTGGAATGATTGGTGCGTAAGTTGTGCTAGGACGCTACTGTGGGTTTAATACCATAGGATCATAGAATCATTTGGGTCAGAAGAAACCTTTAAAGATCATTTAGTTTCAAACTCCTGCCATGGGCAGGGACATCTTCCACTGGATCAGGTTGCTGACAGCCCCATCCAACCTGACCTTGAACATTTCCAGTGATGGGGCCTCCACAGCTTCTCTGAGCTACCTGTTCCAGTGCCTCACCACCCACAGAGTAAAGAATTTCTTTATATCTAAGTTTTAGTTTAAAACTGCTACCCCTTGTCCTATCACTACAGGCCCTGGTAAAAAAATCCTGCTCTATTTTTTTACGCTCGCTCTTTAATGCTGAAAGGCCACAATAGGGTCTTCCTGTAGCCTTCTCTTCTCCAGGCGGAACAACCCCAAATCTCTCAGCCTGTCTTCATAAGAGAAGTGTTCCATTCCTTTGATCATGGCACTCCTGTCGACCAGCTCTAGCAGGTCCATGTCTTTCTTGTGCTGGGGACTCCAGAGCTGGATGCAGTACTCCAGCTGGGGTCTCACCAGAGCAGAGGGAGACAATCACTTCCCTTGACTTGCTGGCCATGCTTCTTTTTATGCAGCCAAGGAGATGATTTGTTTTCTGGGCTGTGAGCCCACATTTCTGGTTCATAGCTAATTTTTCATTCACCAGCACCCTCAAGTCCACCTCCAAAGGGCTGATTTCAAGCCATTCATCCCCCAGCCTATGCTGATGCTGGGGATTTGCCCAATTCAGGTGCAGCAAACAGTCTGTATAGACTTATTTTATAGCAGCTTTAAGCTATTTTGTCTAATCCATTTCCTTATTTCTCTGTATATTGAAAGGGGATGTACTGAGCTAGACTGTGAGTATAACCATGCTTCTTGTACCCTCCAGATCTTAACTACATTCCTTTTGTTCTTATTATTGAATGAGATGCCATTTCTTTTTGTTACAGAAGAATGAGACACAATGTTCATGTCTTCCACAATACAGTTGTATTTCCCTTTCCTTTCACTTATCTGCAGATGCTTTGTCCATTGGGGTGAGAAAAAATTTCTAGAGGGAGATGTTCAATACCGTGTCAGATGTGCAATGAGTTTCTCTGTCATTCAACTCTGAAAATAGGACTTATTGATGTATAGTTCAGCTCAGTGAAGAAATGTGTTGTAGTTTGTATGTTCTCAATGTGTAACGTATTGCCATGTAATATGCTTATTATGGTTTTTTTTTTCACAAAGCTTTTGAGTAATTTGTTAATTTTACAGTGAATCTTCTGCTGTAGTCTCTGTTTTTGCAATCATGACTTTGCAGTCATGCATTGAAAGAGATGATGTTTTATATAAAATTTGTATTTTTATATTTTTATGTGAGATACTTACTTGTAAGTACAGAATAAATATTTTTTTGTACTCGCATACCTCAGAGATAATTTTCCTTTCTGAAAACTGACCTTTAAGTATAGGTATTAGAATGAGTCTCCAGGGTAATATATTCTGAGAATTTTAGGAGTCCATTTATTTAAGGTTGTGATTTTTCCTTAGCCCACTAAGATTAACTATTTATTTTGAGAGACCCAATAACTATCAAATGCTGTATGTAATAATTGTTTGCTATAGCTGGTTCATCAAATTTTATTGTTAGGGGAGAATGACTTTTATGTGTGAATAATATTAAAACTGAGTCTACAGCTGAAACTTGCAATATTTTTTTTGAGAGATATTACAGTGTAGTTTTCAGCATCTATGAGCTCTGTGCTTGTAAATTAAACAGAACTGTCCTTCCATAAATGTAACTGCACAGTTTAAACTCCTGTCAACAATGGTAGGAATTCTTTGTGAAGAAGGATAGAAAAAGATATAAATAAATTCATATAAAGGAAATATGATCATAAGCAGCACAGTTTGCTTTGGGGGAATGGGAATAAGCAAAGATTTTGTTGTAAGTTGTTTTTTCAAGTGTATCTGTTCTTTTCAAATACACTTGAGAAGCAACAGAATGGTGTTTAACTTAAGATTCATCCCTTTCACTGCTTTCTCAGACAAACCCTTGATTGCATTAGGTTCCTTGTGAATGATTAACTGCACTGACAGCAAATATAGATCATTCCTGCAGCCTTGGTGTAAAAGAGGTACAGAGGGACAAGCTTTGCTGTTTGTGGACTTTCTCATCCTTTCTTTTCAGGGCTATAAACTTCTGGAAATGAACCTTGTACACGAGCTAAGTTAACTGAAACAAGAAGAGAATTATTTTTAGTAGAAATTGCTCAAAGAGCTTTTATGAGATTTGATTCTTCCTAGCATGATCATGAACTACATATTAACATGGGGATTTTACATCCTTAATTCCTCATTATGCGGTATAAATTCACCAAATACTTCCTCAAAGAGCCAAGAGTAAAACTAGCCTTTGTACAGAAAATTGAAAATTATGTTTATATTATGTGACAAGAAATGTTGTAAACCATGTGTACAAAAGTAAATGTCAAGTGTTTGGATATGTTTGAGTTTTTTAAATAATAATTCACATGGAGAAAAAAAAAAGAGGAAAAAATCTAAGGAATATTTTAGAGAAAAAATATTTTAGGTAATTAATTTCCACTCCAATATTAAAAAGGCAATGATTTTGAGAATGGCAAATGCAAGATGCCAAATTCAGTCTGATTGGAAATCAGCACTGTAAGAGAAATTGTTTACACCAGGTAGAGATAGTATCAACATCAGCCCCCTACTTTTAGCCATGGAATGGCTAATGTTGCGCATTTTCTTAATTGTGCTGTTTCCTCGAAGAAAAAATCATGGTTTACAACTTTTAAATAATTTGTGTACTATTGATTTGTTTTAGTTTGCGAATCCTGGGTATACAGAGTTATGGGATTTCAGTGGGATTTTTCTGATGGCTTAAATCTGGATCTTGCACTTGTTGGATTGAATTTGGATGACTTAACAGTCATTACGGTTAGTGTGAAAATCAGCTTTACTGATTTAATTTGTTAAAAAAAAGGAATGTCTTGTCTTAAATAACAAAAGAAGTGCATTTCCTATTAAATTTCTTAAATACATTGCTGTCCTGTTCTTGGTTAGGTTAGGTAACATTGAATAAATTCACCCTGCTTTTATAATAAGATCTGTTGTGATGTGGTTTTTTTACTCTTACAATGTGGCTGTCTGACTTAAAAAATCTAGACAGTCAGACAAACAAATAGGAACTTGCATGATATTTTTAGGCTTGTGTTTACAAAATTAGAACTGTATTTAAAAATCTATAGGGAAAACATGCAGGAAGCTGTCTTTGAATTTGTTATATATTTATAATAAATTCTAGATTAAAACATGTATCTGTCCCTTGTGTGTTATAAAGACTCATGAATACCAGGGAGAAAGATGTAAAATTAATTCACTGTATTGACTACTGTATACGCCATCATTTCAAATCCCGGTGCACACTGAAATTATTTAAGTACCTTAGAGACTTTACCAAAATGCATGTAATTTGAAGTGAAATACTGTCTTGAATAATAGAAGTATTTATTTCAAATACTTAAATTAGAAAGTTGCATTTAATGATAAGCTTTTCTAAATTTTTTAGAGAAAGTTTTACAGTTGCAGTGTAGTAGTACAAAAGCCGAAACATTACTGGTTTACATTCCAAATAGAAACTGTGAGACATCTTTTAAAGCTAATGTGTCATACTGCATAGAAGTTATTCAAATGGGTGACTTGAAGATTAGAAAATCTAGTATTCATAACTGTTAATATTCTATATGGTAACTAAAGTCTCTGCATTTATGGATATATATAAATATAAAAAATAAGGTAAAAATATATCTTATTAATGCTCTATTGACTTTATTCTCTAAGAAGGGTTAAATACAAGAATTTATAAAGCAATGAGCCTCTCATTTCATTTACTATCGAAAAAGCGGGCTTCCAAGTGATGAGCTTCTTGTGCACTTCCAGTCAAGATCCATAGTTTGCTTTCTCTTTATTTGCAAAAATACAATTTATTAAGTGGACAAAGAAGAAAAAAAGGAATAATTAATTGCAACCACAATATGTTAAAATTTAAAATAAGATTCTTTAAAGTAAGATTCCCCACAGGTAAAATTTTCAAATTTAGATGGTGAAATACTAACGTCTCTGAAATCAGAAATCTGCAGTTGCACTGAACAATAAATAACAACCACAGAAATAAAACCATTAACATTTTAATCAGAAAAACTGAAATGAGATAACATTTCATCAGTGTTGTATTTCAGGAAATGAAAGCAATTAAAGCCTGAACCTTCTTTAGGATTTGGTAATGTAATCTCCACGTAAATGCAGACTTCTGTTGAAATAAGTGGAGATCTGCACAGGAATCAGGTTTCTTGTATTTCTCTGGGCCTAGGAAAGGAAACAAAAAAAGAGTTTTGTTAGCTTTATGTGACATTTGTTGAACTGATGTTGGGGAATTTTCATTGTACTCCTTGAGCCAAATGAAACATGCTTGTGCTTAAATAAAAATATTTATGAACAAATGCACTGGGCAGAGACCTACAGCCTTACGTGGTTCTACAAGGAGTCCACAAGGATGTGAAACAAGCTGATTCCTTGTATACACTTGCACCAACACCAATGCTGTGAGTGTCAGCATCAGGCATCCGAACTGGGTGTTTGGTTCATCCCCCAGCACCAGATCTGTTTAGCAAAAGTGGCTCCTGAGCACTTGCGTTGCATGATCCATCACTGCAAGAAAATGCTGCATCATTTCTTATCTCTTTGGCAAGAGGAACTTCACCTTAGAGAGAGTTGTTCTGTCTTTGGCATTCCTACTTCCACTTAGTAGGGCCTTCTTGTCTTTCCATGCCAGGTTGATCCTTGGTCCTGAATTATCATTGCAGAGCAGTTAAAATTTGAATTTCCCCTTCATTGTACAGTGTTGCTTTCCAGATGGTAACAAACCCAGAATTTAATTTTAGATTTTAAACCATGAATTCTGACTCTGGAATAAGCTATAGGGTAGAATCTTCCTTTACTAGATAGCTCTTATTTTTTCCTATACGACTTGCTGGTTTGTTTTCTAATTACCTTGATAAATGTAAAATGTTTGCCTAAAAGCGTGCATCACATACACACAAAAAATCTAGTATTCTATAACATACAAGTATATAGCCTGGAATTAAGATTAATGCTTAGAAAATTTTTAACTTTAAATGTTTTATTTTTATTGTTTCTAAGTGTTAATGTTGTGTTGAAGTACTTTGACCCCTAGGTAGGCAGGTAAAAGTGAATAGATTTAGTTAGCTCTCAGGATGGTACCCTGGATAAGGTAATTGAGTTAACATGAATAAAGCAGAATGACTATTTCCTCTTTAAAAAGAGGAGACTGAGCTAAAAAGAAGGTAAACAGCTAGAGAAAAAAATTGGGGCTTAAATAAAAGTTTAGATAAGAGGCGATTTAGTCTCTGAAATGTGTTCTGATGGGGCAAAGGAAGACTATTCTGCAAATCAGTTTCTGTAAGAGGCAGCTGTCTAAAGACATGTCCACAAGGGCTGTGAGTGTGAGTCCTAGAGTGAGTACAATTGTATCTGCACTGAATTTGGTTTGCAGAAATTTAGGTGTATTTCTATAGAGTAGTTTTGGGTAAATAATTGGAAAGACTGAATGGAAGACCACTGAGAGCATCAGAGGAATGCAAGGCCTTGCCACTTCATGATGTACCGGGGAACAATTCTTTGCCTATCCCCTATCTTGATAAAAAGAACAACTAGGACTGAAGTCTCCCCAAAGTGTTATGGGGGAGGAGCACTTTTGATTGGCGAAATATAATTGGTGTCTTTTTTTTTTTTTTTTTTTAACATGGAGTTTTGCTTCTATGAGTATTGCAGAGATGATATACTGGTTAATTGAAGGGAGTATGTTCTGGCTCTGCTGTAAATACAGCTACTAATTTCAGTGGAAGAGGTGGTATTTAACATTATTGGTACATAGATTATTCCAAAATGTAGCTGGGTTTGGGTTTTTTCCTATTTGTTTTTTAGTTCTTGAAAACATTTGCTTTTCTAGTATTTTTTTTATAGAAAGGGGAATGAGGTTATTAATAATAGAAATGTCTAGCTTTAGAGTATTGCTTTAATTTTTATTTTTCCCTTTTAGTTATGAAAAGGACATACTAAATTTTACAAATGGTTCACTGTCTGAAGATCCAAATGAAGAAGACATCTTAAATTGTTGTAAGTATCTCTATACAATATCTTTTATGTCACTACAGTAGAAATTAGTTTATCTACATAATACATCTAAATTACATCTAAAGTATGTTGGGTAATTATTATTTATGAGTATACTCAGTAACTGTTACTTGTAGGAGACTTTATCTTTGGATGTGAAATGATTTCTAAGATCGCACTATAGTTCTAATGATTTTACCATAAAAAAAATAAATGTATTTTTTGATTTTTAAGGGCCTGTAGGCTCATTTCATGGGAGTCTGATGTGGCACCTCTGCAGCTTACCTGGTTTATATTTGAAAATACTCATCAACAGGGTTTGTGCATTTCTTGGTCTTATTTCCTCTGAAATGTCAGTCAACAGTTCTGTTAAAAATTATGAATCTACAGATACAGCATTTTCTGAGACTGTTGCAGGTCCATTTATGCAAAATTTGTAGGATGGCCTTAAGAAATTAAATTTGTCCTCTCAGGGAGTTATTGTTGTGTTTCTGTGACGTCGTATGGAAAGCAGATTTGTAATCTGAATAATTTAGCCCTTCTAGATTATTATCTCATATTGTATTCTGAGATGTGATTAACAGCCAACTAATACACAGTTCATAGAAATAAAAAGTATGTACTTGAAGTAATGAAGTGGGATACAACTGTTGCACCAATTTTTGAATAGCTTACAAAGGTTTATGTGGCTTCAATCAGACTGTAGCTTCAGAGCTATTTTTGATGGCATTTCAGGTCTTTGGAAATAAAATCATGTTTTCATTTCTTGTAGAAGTGCGTTTCTGCTTTGCAAATTATTCCCCTTCATTCTCTCAATAACATGGCAAGCAAAACCTAAACAAGAGCCTTCCATATATGTTTTACACCCTGCCCTGAGAAAACATGTACTATTTAAGGGTCAAGAGTCCTAAGTAGAGAGCAAAAGAAATTAGGGATTTATTTTTTTTTTAAATTTTGCTTTTGCAGCAGCTATAACAAAAAGGAAGAAAACTGTAAAAAAAATATCTAAATTATTTATTAAACATTACTTCTCTGGTGATTGTTTTAATTTCATAGAATCCAGAAAGGAAATGAGGAGGGAGGGCTCTCACAAGAATAATTCAGTCTGCTCCACAGTTTGACATACTTTGAATGAGGAACACTTGAACAGGAGACAAGTTTAGGAGTTAGTGCCTTATTTAGGCAAAAATTAGTTGTTCTTAGGGCTGCCTTACTCTATTTGATGGAAGGGTAAAAACGGGATTATAGTCATGTTGGTGTTTTTGGTTTGGGTTTTTTTGGTCATTGTTTATGTAGACTAGAAACATCAAATTCATATAAAGCTTAACTGTTGGTTAAAGCACGAGTATTAGGAAAATTGTATTTTTATTGTTTGGAAAACAACTTGGACTATGGAGAGAAAATGTAGGTAGTGGCTATGCCTTTCTTCAGCTTGGTTCTTGGTGGCTTTGAGGGGTGAATGGGGTCTACTGAACTGGCCAGAGTTTGGCGTAGGTTTCTTCTGTGATCTTCACTCATTTGTGTTGCTTTCACTTTCACTTCTATTCTTAAGTCTGCTGAAATTCCTAGGAAGCTAGCTAGCCAAGTTTGAATGAAAGTTTCATTCTAAGGTAATCTGCATTATCAAAATACGCTTAGCAGATGAAAACCACACAGTGAGAAAGCAGTCAGACTGCCAGATTCAACCATAGGATTCTTAGTCACTTATGAAGAAAGCCCTTTCTCAGCATAATGCTTTTGTGAAAGTAGTGCAAAGAAAGCAAGCTTGCCAGTATTTAGTTTTTGTCTTTTCTGGAAGATTTCAGACCATAATAGCACATAGTTACTGCTACTGAGAGCAAGATTGTTTGTTTAAGTAGTAGTAAACTGTACACTTCTTTATGGCAGATGTAGTCATTTGCTTATAGGCTGTACATCCTTGAAGAGTTTTTGATGGTGAAAACTGTCTGTTTTACCTGGTTTTGTTTCAGTGCACAGAATAAAAATACAAGTAGTTAGTGAAATTTATTTAAATAAATACAGCATGCACCATTGCAGCATATTTACACAAATGTAACTGTAATACTGATTAGTGTTTACAAGTGTGCCTTCAATACTGATTACTACAGGAGGCTGTGTACAGTACCCTTATATTTAAATTCGGGTAGCTACATTATTTTACAACCTGTTCTGTTGTATCTAAACCATCATGTAAACTTATTTTAACAGCTGACCAATCCAGCCTCTTGCGTGAGTTCTTCAGTCCAATGGAAAAACTCTTCTTGGAAGGGAGAAGTTCTGCAGACTTAGATATTCACTTCCTTCCTTTTAATCTGGAAAAACGTTACTGCACTGTCATCCTGGTTAATGAACTGGTAAGAATAGAAAGTATGTTCTGTGAGAGGTTTTCATGTGATAGCCTAGTCAGTTAATAATCAGGATATGCTTTCCAGTTATGTGTGAATAGGGTAAATGAATATACAGATTGATTATGTACATATTTTAAGGTAGTGTTTTTGCATGCCTGTGCAATTATAAAGATGTGATCTATGTGCTAACTTCTGGAGATGAAAATATTTTCTCTTTCTTTTTTGGGGGGGTTAAAATACAATATTCCTGTAGTTCATGGAGGAAGATTTTGCTTAAGAAGTTCATCAGAGATTTACATAAGATTGCAGGCTTCAGCTAAGAGATTTAAACCAAAGTTTACTTCCCTTTTATCGCCACATAATTAGAATTATATGAAATGCTGCAAGTCACTTTTCATTGAAAATCATAACAAATAAAAGTAATACTGTAAGGAATATTACTTTGGTGGCTTTTCTAGGCAACTCAGCTTCAGAAGAAATATGGAATTTAAGTATGTCTTGATGTGGGAGCAAGAATAATGCTTTTGAATGAGCCATAGGCAGGGAAAGGATAGTCTTCACTGTACTGTACTTCTCCCTTTATTTATCACTGTACCTACTGTCAAAGTAGAATAGTAATTATTTTCCTTGCTATGTCTCTTTTTTAATTTTTCTGCCAATCCAAATTCCATTCAGTCCTTGTCACTAATGCATGCAAAAGTTCTGAACAGATTATACATGAATTAACTCCATTACTTTCTTACTTTTAAGCATTACTTTTTTATCCATGAAAGTAACTCCATTACTTTCTCTTGACTCATGTAGCCTGGGTTTTACCATATATACTTAATTGACATTGATTCCATCAAATTACCAAGAGCTGGTTTTGACCAACTTTCAGAGCTCAGTGGTCACAACCTTATTTCTGTGTCTTTAGTCCATCTTTTCATCTCTGCTGTGCTTTCTAGCTGTCAATGTTTTTCAGCATCCTGTTGTTTTTCTAATCTTTTATGTGTGGTTGATTTTAAGGCTTGCATTCTGCTTCTTACTTTCATATTGCTGCCTCTGTGTTTCATCTTTCCCTCTGTGCAGTTTCATGCATCTGCCATTCTCTCTGCCCCGTTTTCATGATTTGTACCAATACATCAAAAAAAAATAAATCTTTTTTTCCTGCATATTCTCATCTTCCATATCTTTCATTACTATAGAGCAAAAGACTTCTGCTAGTATTTAGTGTTTGTATGTTTGGTGTTTGTTTTTAACGTTTAACCAGTACTTTGGCTATACCACCTAGCCGACTTAATATTTTTTTCCTTGCTTTTAAAGGCAAATATGACTAATGAAATGTCGTGTAAGCCTCTCTATCTTGACCCTGTGCAATATCTGAAACCAATGGCCATCTTTAAGAAAGCAAGCCATATGGCTGGAATTCATAAAGAGTGTACAGTTCACTTGTATTTCTTGAAAAGTAGCAGAGAGATAGAAGAGGAAGGGTGTCAAAGCCTACAGTGAGCTCATGCCTTATTGACATCATGGAATCACCCACCGAGAGGCTGTATAAATGTCCCCATGTCAGAGGATAGCAATCTTTGTGGATAGTTCAATGAAAAACCAATCCAGTGCTCAGCATCATTCGAAAAGAGAAATGATTAGGAAAGAAATAGACATGAAAATGTGAAACTTCAGTATACTTTTCTAAAGAGCTATGGTGTACACATCTTGAATATTGTGTGCAGTTCTAATCACCCCAGCGAATGAGATAGTAGGGATAGGGAGGAAAAAAAGAAACAAGGAAGGTCAGCAGGATGTAACAGTTGCTTTATACAGATAGTTTAGAAAAAAATAATTTTGTAGAATTAAAAAAAGAAACTGTTAAGGGATATGACAGGTACATAAGATTAAGAACAGTTTACAGAAAGTTAATGCAACAACTGTGGCAGGATATACAAACTGAACCAAATGAAGTACTTTTTCATACACAATGTTTAACTTACGTAACTCAGTTATTGTAGGACACTTGAATGCTAAAACTGTTAACTAGGTCAAAAGAAATGAGGCAAACTCATGGAGGTTAGATCCATCAGTTTTATTCAATGAAGTATCTAGATGCGGTCTCTAGACATGGAAGATACTAATTACTGGTTTCTGGGAACAAATCTGAGAAGAGTCTTCTTTTACTTGCTATGATTTTATACTCCTTCATTAAACCTCTACTATTGGCATTCTTCCTGTTTGTTTCTTTATTAGAAGCAGAAGTATATAACATGACTAAGAGGAGGCTCATGCTACATTAGGTATAGAACCTGAAAACTGAATCATTTAATGAAGAGAAGGAAATTTGAGACATGGTAATGGGAAAAAAGCAAATCTAAGAGATGTGGTCAGAGCTATGGGACAATTATACTTCAGGTGGAGAGGTTGAAAGAACATTTCTGACAGCCCCAATGTTTCCTGCAGTGGTGATGTAGGAACACTAAATTTAGACACCTAACTACTAGTCACTGTTCTTAACAACGAGCTAGCTGACCTTATCACAGTAGGAAGCTTTAATGCCTCAGAGAAGCCACTGTTGTGTCTTGTATGGTAACTATTTCTGGAACACCTGGTCCTTTCATCATAGCTGAATAGGCGGGTTACATTTAAAGGCTGCTGAAAGTGTAAAATTCTGGATATGTAGCACCGCAGGTCAGAAAAATTGTCCCATCCACATAATTGTATCATATGTAAGATGCAACTGCAAGATAGCTAGCATGATTTTAGAGCCACACAGTAATGGCACAGTAAGAAATTGGCTTGCTTAAATATTGTTTGTATGGCTGCAATATCTCAACCATACTATTGTCTACTTGTAAACGAGTGTAACTACCATGCTGCATGACTATCAAATGGCTTCATACAATGATGAAACTTGTATCATTGAAACATGGATTTCTGCTGTATATAAACTAATAAGTAATTAAATTTAGCATTTCTGTAATTTCATCCTACCTATCTTTCCTACCCTTTTGACAAGTGAACCAAAATAGTAATCAGGGTAAGACTGATTCTTCACTACAATCAATGAAGAAAGTACTGAGATTCAAATCACTAGTTAGACTTGAATCTACGTAGGAATCCTTCCTGTCATTGCATCAACTATATATCTGTAATAAAAGCAAGATACACTGATTGAAGTTTGTTGGGGCTACTCAAGTATGTTGCTTAAACTATTATTAAATAATCTATATGTTAACTTTTCTAAGGTTTGAAGTGGCAACACATTATAATGTTGTTTATAACATTTCTCTAGGATGTGTTTTAATATTTGTTTTTTAATAAAAATTTAAATGGACATTCTTCACATTATTAGCATAGATCTTTTCAGAGAAGAAATCATATACTGGTTAACATAACTGGGATACTTTTTCTCTATATCTTTGGTTTTGGGAGCTAATTTAAATGTGAACAACCTGTGATTTCAATGCTAAGAATTTATTAAGTCATAGTTTAAAAATGTAGTTCATACTTTCACAGCTAAATGTTTATTATAAAATAAAATGATTTATTAAGAGAACACTTTACTATCTGTTCTTAATTGCTGACTTGCGTGGAGAACTGCAAGTTCCTAGTGACTGTACATTCTTCTGAAATATCATTTACCAATGACATTACATAAATATCTAATGGTAGTTCAACAGCTATTTTATTAACTATTTTTATTAACAATAAACTCTACAAAGTGTTGACGCTATCCTGTTTGCAGCTGATGGAAAATGGAAATATAAAGCATTAAAACCATGGGGATACCAGCCAAACTCAAAATACAGTAAAGACCCATTCTGTCCCAAAGCATCAGGAAAAAGCTGAGCAGAAAGAAAACAGGATTTGCATTCTGTAGAGATCAAAAAGAAAGAATCCTTCAAAGCAAAAAGGGAAATGGAGAAGTTTGTTCCTACCTATAAGCATATTGATGTCAGCAATGACAAGAAAAGTAATTGATAGTAGAATGTCATCATAGCAACCAGTATCTTCATGAAATAAGTTGTATATGCTGTGATCTTGTTAATGGTCTGTATGGAGCCAAATCACTCTGTCAAACAGGAATAATTCCTGTTGAAATCGGTGCCCAGGAGTAGCTATTGGTTTGTGTCTGGGAAACCAGTTTTGCTGTGGGTTTCTTTAATCCTTCTCAGGTAAGATTTGTCTGAACTCTTGAATCAAGGAAGAGGAGAAAATGCCATCGAAGTCAACTAGCTTTCCGTCTGCTGGGTCAGAAACATGATTACAACGTTTTCAGCCTTAACATATGTGGTGAAACTATGAACAAAGGTTAAAAAAACCCAGACTTTTCTTATGTTATTGACCAACACTAAAGGGAAAACATTACATTCGTTGGCAGATGGGCTAAGTTATATAAATACACTATTTCCTACATATCTGGAATGAAGAATGAAACACAATATGCTTTTTTAGGGCAGAGTTTTACAGGATGTGGTTTACGGAAATAAAGAGATGACCTTCTGTGCAAATTATATCAGTTGTTGCAGCAGCATTTGATCCTTTACCTTGCAATCAGCAGAAGATAAAGTTGTCCAAAAAGTTTGTGGGAAATGAAAAGAAGTTTTCAAAGCAATAGGAATATATCTATTTACTTTCCTGCATAGTTCAGGTAGCTATATAGATACCTAATTTAGATATTTTTTTAGTTTGGGGATGTTCAGATTGCAGCCTTTATAATTTGGAGTAATTTTAGTGAGTTTTCTTTTTTAAAAAAATACTTTTCTGTCTTTTGATTGCACCTTATTTTTTTCTGTTTCATCTATGATTCAAAGTGTTATTTCTCTGCTAATTAGTTTATCCTTTCCTCTATGACAAGTTGCTATCTTCCTTTTTTCTAGGTCATGTTTATATTTGCTTTCAAGCTTTTGTAGGTTTCCCATTATTTTTGATGAAATAATTAAGGTTTGTTAACTTTATTTCTTCATAATGGAGAATTTGCACAGATGCTAACTTGCCCTGGCTTCTGCTCATTTTTGCTTTCCAGAGAAATGTTACTGGCTCAAAAATACTGTAAACATTTTTTTTTTTTTTTGAAAGTTCTTAACAGTGAAGAGCAATGAAGGAAGCTTTTGAATTTGCTTTAATTATATGTAGCTATAGCACATAATTAGAATTCACCTTATTGCTCTATTTATGGGTCAAGGTATCCTCATTCAGTTAAATTATACGAAGACCTGAAAAGGATTCAACTCACTGAAATTTCTTGACTTTTCAGATTTAATATTCTCAGTTAAAGGTACTTTATTTTCATAGCAGGGTTTGAAATGATAGTTTTCTTTTATTTAAGTATTGTTTAAAAGTAATGGATCTCCTGAACGTGTAAATTATTTCACAAGCTGGACCTTAAGTATTAGCATATCTTTATTATTAGATTTAATATTTTGCCTTCTGTTCTGCATGAGTGGCTTTCTGAATTGTGTGGATGTGTATGTTCTTGTGTTTCAGATTGGAGAATTTGTATACCTGATAGAGGGAACGGGTGATATACCTTTACCTTCAGGATTGCTTCCAATGGATAGTCCAAATATTTTGCATGTTAGCAGTACATTAGAAGGTAAAGTGAATAGAAGGGATAAGAGTAAAATATAGCAAATAATTTTATTTTGCAAATATTTTTAGTTTCCATGCATTTTTTGTTAAAATTAATTAAATAAAAGCAGTTTATAGTGAAGTTTAAGAAAGATATTGCAGTGTAACTATCAGATATTTCTTTTAATATTGTCCAGTCCATTCTGTTTAGAGCAGCAGCTGGTTGTTAGCTAGCATCTTCACCTTTATTGTATTGTTTTTATCATAGTCCACATAAATATTTTTTCATAATTTCTCTTTTTTTTACTTCAGAATATAAGTTGTAGCTAGATGAACCAGGACAAGTCATCTTCATCTCTAATTTAAGTTTTAATTTAAAACACGCGAGTTTTGTATGCAGTTAGTCCAATGCTTCTCTCTTCAGCCAGTGATAAATGCTGTCAGTCCTATTGCAGAAACAGTGTCGCTATTATTTGAAATAATTACTGGTGGCTTCTTTTAGAGAGGATGCAACATCATCTAGAGGGATAAAACAGTGGTTGTGTTGTGTAGATTGTAGAAATACTTTTTAAAAATTCATTACCATTATAATAGTAGTAATACTGAAGTCTGGGATTTTTTATTAACTATTAAAAGCAACTTTTGGTTTGGATTTCAATCTGTGTTAATTTTAATTTCCCCATTATGATTTTTTAAAAAATATATATATTACTGGAGTAAATAGCATGTACGTCAAAGGAATTTTGTATTCTGTCTTTTCTTAGTAGATTAGTGATTTTACTCTATGCAGTTACAGTAACAGCTGACAAATGTGTGGGTTTTGTTTAACAGGTCCAAGCACAGGAGAGCCAGTTTTATATTTGAAATGTGGCCTTGGTCAGATTCTTGAAGAAAATCTGAGGATTCCATTGATCAATGAATCAAGAGAGAGGGCTCTGGCCATTGCTGCACAACAGCAGATGTCAACTATTGAATATGAAAGAAGAAAGATCACAGGGACTCTGCAGAGCAGTAGTGTTCGAGCTGCAACTGCATTGTCAGGGCTGTCCAGAGAAGAGGTGAGAAACACAGTTATCTGTTACTGCAATCATTTAGTTGTTCTTGATTTGTAGGATGGAATTTTATGTTTCAGAATTACATTCTGTAATTTGACAGTTACTAATCCCAACTCCCCTCAGACACTGCAATATTTTAATTTTTCATTCAGAAGCTGGTTCCTCACTCCATGCTATTAAGTACTTTAAGGAATTGAGGCTGCAGTTAAAAAAAGCATTAGCATTTGACTTCAGTTATCTTCTGAAAAATACTCATTGATTAAAAAAGCTTTCATAGTCAATGTAATAGATATCTGTAATAGTATACTTCCTTATGCGTATTTTTGTAAGAAATGAACATTCTCAAACAGGATTTTTTCTTTTTTAAATAATAATCTTTGAGAATAAATCAAAGAGCAGACATTTTCTTGTCTTGCAATCAATACAAAATAATAATAAAAAAGTTCCTTGTAAGCTATAGTTCCCTACTTATACATAATTCCAAACTAGAGGTATTTTTCCAAGATTTCAACATCTAGAAACAAAAAAAATGCCCCCAAGGTAGTCCATTAAACATTCAATTAGTACTTGTGAATAAAGTTTTAATAGCAATCTTGTCAAATAAGCAAGCTTTTTTCTATGTAGAAATGAAATATAACCTTCAATGGATGATAGCCACACTCTGGATTTTAATTTCACTTGTGAACCTGATGTTTGTTACCTGGCAGATTAATGGGAAGCTGTGTTATTCTGGTTAGACTGTTCCCAGTACTAAGAGGAAGAGAATTTTCCCTAGTGCTTTGATGTTGCTAAATATATGCCTTTTTGTTTACAAAATAATTAAAAAAGTAATATAAAACAAATTAAATGAAGAAAAATGACAAGAGTAGGTTTAATCTGTTATATGGTTGTAGTGGGACAAGAATTTTAACCATGTAATCTAGACTCAAATAGCTTTCTTTTGGATTATAGCTAATCCACTACTGTGGTAACATTTTATAGATGTTTCATAATTAAATTCCTTAATATCACAGTCACTTAGCGAATACTTGACAAAAGGCTTGACTGCTCTGAAGCTGTGGATGTAATCAAGGTAGAACATAATAGGAACACATTTTGTACTACTAGGTATGCTGAGATCTAATATGAGTTCTAAAATTACGTGTATTGTAGAAGAGTGGAGAACAATTAGATTAATTATAAAATACATAGTAATGGATACTAACACTGAATAAATTATCATGTGAGAAGTGAAACTAATATGCAGGAAGAAGTATTTTGCCCCATGTACAGGAAGTTTTATAACTACTTATGGGACACAAAATGGAGAATCTGTACTATATACTGACGTAGAAAAGAATTCATACATTAAAAGTACCTCAACATGGTAAACCACTATGCAGATTAACATCTAAAAAGGTTTTGTCATAAATTCTTCCTGTCTGTATGACAGTATAGGAATTCTGGTGACATTAATTGAAGAAACTGTTTTTGAAGGGAACTGATGTTCTGCAATTTAATTTGGAGCTGAAGTATGGGGTTAGGTTCATTGTCTGAATTGCGCCCCCCCCCCCCCCCCCCAAAAAAAAAAAAAAATCCTATCCACAGCTCCTGTGGTTTGATTAATTATTTAGACTTGTGAAATCCCTTGGAACATGTGTTGTAGGTTAGAGATAAATCTAGAATCTCTGGAGAACTTTTACTCTATGATTTCTACTTTACCTTTCTACTAAAGGTCTAAATCTCACAGAAAATAAAGGTAGGCTATATTTTTGAAGGCAAACTGGATATGCATATTCATTACCTTGTGCTTTCTACTAGATGGGTTTCTACTCAACCCATCTATACACACGGTTGAAATTCCTAGCTGTTTTTATACTGTGCTTTGACTGCTGCTTTTCCTTGCTGTAAGAAATAAAGATCTATTTTGATTGTCATTAATGATTAGAACTACTAAAAAATATAATTACTTTTTATCTCTTTCCCATAAAAGTTGTTTTGCTGATCAGAACCAATTTATCTTGTTGGGTTTTTGTGCTAAATGTTACTATTGGGCCAGTGTTGGATAATGTGCCATCAAAGTACAGAACTGACAATAGACAAGTCTGAAGAACTTGGAAATGGGCATTCAATGGAAAGGAGCAGGAGCATTAGCTAAATCTTTATTTCTACCTTTTACTTTATAAATTGGATTAAAATCAGCTCATTAAGCAGTTCTGCTAGAAATAGAATTCTAATAGTTTAGTTTAAATCTTGGGCACTGAAGGGCTTGCTAGCAGCAAGGCTAAGTAGTTAACCTGCCATCTCCCTCCCTGTCCCCCAGAAGTAACCTCTACTGCCAACACAATCCAAACCATTTGCTAAGGGATTTTTTTGGTGCTTAAACTTTGGTATAATTAAAAAAAAATAAACAAAATTGAAACCAAATAGCATCAAAATTTAATAAAACAATTAGATAAGATAAGTAATGAGGAGATAAGAAGCAAGGATGCTAAAGCAATAGGAATCCAAAGATGCAGATCTCAATATTTAAAGGAAAATGAGAAGAAATGTTAAGAAATTAACACAATTCAGAACTTTCCTATCTCCTGAGTATTTAATTAATTTAGTTCCTCCTAAAACAGTTTTAGGTGGTAGAAAAGGGAATATAGGATAAAACTCTTTGCCACTGTTAAGGTTGGGACTTGCATTATTGTGAATAATTACAAATTGCCTTTGTTAATCATGAATAGCAAAAAAAGGTGTAGGTGGGAAGTTTAGGTAACAGTTATCAAGGGAAGAAAAAGAGTATCTGGAAAGAAAGGGGAGAGAACATGGAAGAAGAACATGTTTAGATTGATGTTGCTAATGGTGGTAAATAGAGGGAAGTGAATAAAAGAATGAAGGTAATAACAGAATAATGAGAATTCATTCACTTGGGTATGCAAGAGGAAGGATGTTGCAGTCAGTGAAGTGAAATTCAAACTAATGTGCCTCGTTTTTCCTTTTTGCTATAATCTAGCTAAAGAGGCACAAATCAGACCCAGTTTCTAGATACAGGCCTCTTTCTTCATAGTCAGAGATGCCAGTAATCTTGTGTAATTAGGCATTATAATAGGAAAGGAAGAGAAATCATGTTCTACAAGAAGGCCAAAACTAAAGCTTGCACTTCTCTTTTGAGGAATTGTGTGTCCAGATGTGTCCTCATAGTTAAGCAGTAAGAAGAGTTTATTTAGGTTCCATTTTGCCTCCTTTGAATGTATGGTTCATCTGAGCATAGACACCAGATCTCTGAATCCCTAGCCATATTCTAGGTGTTAGGACATTGTGCATTTTCTTCTATCCTTGCTGTCCATGTGATTAAGAAACACTGAGTTTTTATCTTAGTACATCATGGTGGTGGTGATGAGTTTTAGTTTTCATCAATGGAAAGTGAGCAGACACCTTGTGCACTTGAAGCTATTGCTTCTGCTGCTTGGCTGGTGTGACAGAATCTCATCCTACATCTGTCCAGCTCTGATCTTCTAACACTGTGCTCTTCATAGTCCCTCAGGATTCAAGAAGGATTTTGTGATCTTCCATGTGATTATGGAAAAGTTGTAAGCTCAGTATGAGCAGTTTGCTTTTTTAGATACAAGGAGGGGTTTCTGAGAATTGTGGTGTCCTTGAAAAGAGAAGATACTGTAATTAAGAAGTTACATTAGATATGTTTGAATGGGAATGAACTTTTCACGAAAGGATGTGTGGTCAGGTTTCAATTTGTAGAACTTTTAAGTGGGATCATTGTCTTTTATATTACATCAGTTATCTTTTGATATGAGATTAAGGGAGATGGCAAACACGATTGATCACAGGGATTCTGAGAGACTGGGATCATAAAGTTCTTGTATTCATGAGGAATGGGTCTAGAAGTTAATTCATGGAAGGAAGAAATGGGGCTAAATTTGGAAAACAGTAATATGCAAGGAAAGACCAAGGTGCCTCAGCACTCTGTAATAGAATCTGCCATCCTTTATACATAGAAAGTGCAGATGATAAATCCAAGAAAATGTCTTGGAAAATCAATTGGTCTTTGAAAAATATCAAGTTTAAGTCTAATGCTTTATATACCCTCTTTATATACTCCCCAATCCCCCCCCCCCCCCCCCCCCCCGTCGTTATTTTTAAAAAGAAATTAATCCTGGGAAGTATATGCAAATACTGTTCTTTAACTGCTAATAACACTTCCACATTTGGAATATCATGAACCATTGCACTGTTGAAGTACCTATTGGAATCTGTTTTATTGTAGCACAACAGCCTTAGACCTGCAACTGATAATGAGAATTAAAAAATATTAAATTCCATTTAACTCTCACTTCCCTGAAAAACTGTAAAAAGAAGGAGCGCAGCTGCAACATTTATCTGAACTGTATTGGACGTTTTCTCTTTCGTTGGAAATGTTAGTCTTTGAGGCAACAGGATTTAGTCTTGTGTGTGTTTGCAGAATTTTATTTTCCCCTTTCAAAAAGATCTAGGTTTCTCAGTAAAAATATTTTCATCCTTTACTCTTTGACAAGGTACCAGGAAATAGTTGAAGTGCTTATAGACAATGTAATACCAGCTAACCTAACATAGCTTTAAAAATGACATAGCATGAACAAGGATCTTAAAATACAGTACTTCAGTGATTTTTATAATTGTAAGATATCTCTTCAAGATAATTATAATTTAAATGTGTTCAGTGCTCCACCAAAGGTCATCTTACAATCATTTTGTCAATTAAGACTTCCCAAAACTTTTCAATCATGTTGAATTTTTATTTCAGTGTTGCAAAGTAATCTAGTTGCCAAAATCAGGTGTAGGTATAAATTTATATTTGAATATGGAGAAGATCAAAGTCAAATTTGAACTGGTAAATACATGTAATTATTTTGGTTTGGAATGTCCCATTACAAGTGAGAATGAAATATCTTCTCACTGAAAAATCTTATGCCATTTCAGTCTTATTAGAGAGAAATGGAAGTTGCTATTAATAGAACAACAGAATTACTAACACCTATTGATCTTTTTATTTTCTCTGTGTATGTGAGAGTACTCTCAGTGAACTTCCAGTCTTGCATGATAGAAATTAATAACTTTCAACTCGCATAACACTACTTGTACCATCTCTAACTTATATTTGCACCATACAAATGTTACATACATTTATATGGTGCAAGTACATGTTAATGTTTAGTTTTGATGAATATTTTTTTAGTCACATGCACCTGTTCAGTTATTCTTCATAGAACAAGAATCTTGAATAGTTATATGTTTCCATGTTTATTGTGTCAAAAAAACTATATTAGCAACTAAAGCTGAACAGATGTATGAATTCCATATGTACTTCGTGTTTAACACTACTTTGACACTTTGGATGTATAGATTAATGGTCAAAATAAAGCAATGGCAAAGTGTAGGTCTGCTTTCTAAAACTGGCCCAGGAATGTGAGTTTTTGTATTAAAAGAGAGGGAAGAAAAAAAATAAAACCCACCAACCCAAAGAAAAACCCCAGAACAGTTGATTTGAACAGTAATTTAACCATATTACCCTTAATACTAATCCTTAAGAAATATTAACTCTGCTTTTAAATTGTTTTTTTGAATTCCCGTAATGGATCTCCATTCCTTGTCCCATTGCCATATGTACTGCCACACCTGCATTCCTGGCATTATTTTGTGCCAAAAGGCTTTGAGAATAAACCAGTTTTCCTAGCACAACCTGAATATTTCTGTATTTATCTCCTCCCTAGATTTGCTTCAAGATAATTCATAATAGACATTAATTCAAAGATTTGTCTATAAAAAAGATGCGAGTCGTTTCAGAATTTGAATTTGTTCAACTTACAATTAATCTTGAGCATTGCAATTACACTGTGTTATTGGATTACATATGGGAATTTTGAGCAAGTACTATATTAAATAATTGCATTATTTCTGTAATGCTATCTTACAGGAGTCAAATTTAGTTCATTAAGAGGTTTAGAAGCCTCTTTCGAGCTTGCCTTAATGTACTGTGTTAATCCTTTACTAATGTTTCATGCTGTTGATTAGCAATGCTTTTTAGCAAGAGGAGGAGCTTATTTGGCCCTAAAATTAATTCTAAATACTTTGATTTCTAAAATATACTTTCAACATTAAAGTATCAAAGTTCTCACCTAAGTATATAGTGATCCCTCGCATAATAACAAAATAATTTTACCTTTTAATGCTTTTTATTGTTCAGAAACTTTATAAAGTTAAAGAAGAAACAACTGTCTACATCTGATAAAAAAATGTTTTCTTGTCTTTTATTCCCCTTTTCTTGCCTTCCCTGAATACCTATAAAGGATTGCAGAGTAGTTTCTGGGTAGGAGGTGGTTTTACTGTAAACCTCAAAATATGTTTTCCTTAAAAGAGTATTTCAGATGCATGGTGTCTAAAAAAATTATGTAAGACAGTTTTTATTTAGAATAGCTCAATAATTTATATATAACTTGCCTAATTACCAAATCAGTTTTAGAATTACACCCTTAAGCCTGTATAATTTTACATTTCCTAACATGAAATTATTATGAGATTATTGTTCATATGTATACAATATTTATTCATTTGCAGAGACACGCACTCCTGAAACCTCCTCGTAAATCCCTCCCAGAGTTGAAGTATGTGGATTACAGCGTAGAAGTGAGCATGAAAGAATTCTTTGAGGTTCCTGAGAAGTTCTCTATTCCAGTATTGGCATCAAGCAGAGTTAATTTGAAAGTTCCGTCAGCAAAAGACCTTTCACCTCAGAAAGCAGGTAAGAATAGTATTAAATATGATGAATTTCCACACACTGACTTTGTCATCTTTGGTCAGTCTCTGTTGCCTCTACTTTTTCTGGTATCTTAAATTTTATACTTAAATCTCAATTGCTTTCATTTTTGCTTGGCTTTCATTTTGATTGCTCCTTTGCTAGCTGTTTTGGTTTTAGTTTTTGTTTGTTTGGGGTTTTTTCCTCCAATGCTTTTTTTAAACCTATAAATTGCTCTAGGTTGCATTTCTTAAAACTTAAGCGGCTGAGGGAAGTGGGGTGGTATAGTTTGGAGAAGAGGAGGCTCAAGTGAGACCTTATTGCTCTCTACAACTGCCTGAAGGGAGGTTGTAGCGAGGTGGGTGTTGATCTTTTCTGCCAAGTAACAAGTGATAGGACAAGAAAGGGCCACAAGTTGTGCCGCAGAATTTCAGATTGGATCTTAGAAAAAATTTCTTCACCAAAAGGGTTGACAAGCACTGGAACAGGCTGCCCAAGGGAGGTGGTAGAGTCACCGTCTCTGGAGGTATTTAAAAGACATGTAGATGTGGAGCTTAGGGACATGGTTTAGTGATGGACTTGGTAGTGTTAGGTTTATGGTTGAACTTGATGATCTTAAAGGTCTTTTCCAACCTCAATTATTCTATGATAAAATTGGATCTATATTTACCTGCCAGGGTATCTGTGCATGGTTATATTACAGTTAATTTAATGTCCCTCAGGTATCTGATAACAACACAGATAATTTTTGTTTTTGCTATTTAAAATGTAAGTAGTAGTTCTTTTAGCAAATTTAGTAGAGGTGTGAATTATGGTCAGTCCATCCGTAGTTTTGTTTCATCATGTCATTTTTTGACCAGTAGAGTCCTTCTGCATGTTTCTGCAGTTCACTTTTCCAAGTGTCATTGGAATCAGTCATGTGTTTTCATGGTGTATATTTCTTTTCATGCTTGGTCTACCCCTTGTGTTTTTGTTTCTTTTCTGAAATAAAAATAAGATTTTTTAATTATTATTTTTGACAAGTGTTTTTGTTACAGATTCATTCTACTTAGATTATGACTACAGTAGCTGCACTGTAAAACAGTTTATGGTTTCACTAGGCACGTTTCAGGAAGATGACAACAGTTATTGCAGTTTTAGAAGCAAGACTAGCCTGTTGAGTGAGTACAGGACTACCCGTCAGTAGAAGTTGTAGAATAGATGTAAGATAGGTTGAAGGCAGAAACATTTCCTGAATGACAGGATATTTAAATCCTAATAAAAATCCTTTTGTCGTCAAGTTAATAATAATTGTGTTTGTAATAATCTATGTAAAGATTAACTAAAAAAAAAAAATATAATGGCTTTGTTAAGTGGTTGCAGGGGATTCTTTTGATTGCACTGTAGAAGAGGGGAATAGCAGCTGGGAGAGAACAAAATCTCCATACGCAAATCTGTTAAGTACATACTAAGACCTCCATCATGATCTCAGAACAAAGGTTGCTAACTGACCAGATGGCAGTTCACTGTTGCTTAGCAACTTTACAAATTATTTTTAAAGTGGAAATGTGAATGAACATGTCTGATAATTTTATAATATTAATTACTAAAATGTAGTAAAGAAACTACATTATAGTAAGGAAGTGGTTATTTTACTCTTAGTTCATGCTGCTGCTTTATCCATCAAAGGAAACTGTAAAAATACCTGAAAGAGGGAAGTAATGGAAAATCATAAACTGAATCATATGGCAGCAAACGCAATCTTTCTTATATTTATTTTTTGTTTCTAAGACACTTCAATAGCTGCATGACGGAGTAGAAATGTTGAGATGATGCAGAACGCTAAATAGGGCTTTGGTAGTGAACTCAGAGAGGTAGTGAGCTGAAGAACAGCTAAAAAGGGAAGCGGAAATAACCAGCTGATAACATGAAACAAAGATGTGTTGAATACCAAGACAGTGCTAGCTAAATCAGTGTATTTATTGTGCTAGTGAGGAAATGCAGGAATATTTACAGAGTATTAGAAAATGTCTAATATTGTGACAGAATTCCCCAGGTGGTGTTCCTGTGGATAGAGGCAAAACATTGTTCTCAAATGAAAATATTAACATTATCTGAAGAAGCAGCAGTATTTTAGCTATGGTGGTAGCATTCCTTAGGGTGGGAGTAGCTGCTTCTCTGAAGAAATGACAGTGCTTAGATTTATCAACGAAAACAAGCAAGCTAACTAAAATCAATCCTTGGATCAGAATTTCTTATACTGCAGTAGCAGGAAAAAAGTCCAGCCAATATTTTAAGAACTCTGCCAGCAAGGAATTCAAAGTTAAAAATCAATGCCACTCAATACATTTTCTTGTAAAATAGATCTTGTTAAATAACCTTATTACATTTTTGGCAGCATTACAGATCTAATAGATAAAAATAAACCAATATGTTTATGTTACTTCAGTATGACATCTTGATCAAACCCCAAACCATACGCTTGTATGGAACTAAAATAATACATTGATGAGACTGAAAAACTGTAGCAAATTTTGTTCTGAATTCCTTACTGGACAGTCATCAGAAAGTGAGCCCTCAAGAACCAGTACTTGTTGGACAACTTTAATTACTTTTCATCAATATTTTAGAAGATGAAATAAAGTCTTTGTTGAGTTAGCAATAACCCAGATTTTGTGCAAGAATAGTTAGTTGGAGCTGCTACATGGTTATAAACTGTATTTTAGTACAATCAACCATGTAGTAGTATGTGTTTAACAGAGTCTGCATGCTAAACCAGGTAAGAGGCTGGTTTTGGCAAACATTTGTTAGTGAAAAGGACTGATGGTTACACAAATTATCGCAATGTGAGCTCTTTAATGCTGAAATGGCTAATTATATCTACAGACAAATTAGAAGCATCATAAGAATTGGGGAGATTGACTCAGTACACAGTATTGGCAGAAGAGCTAGTAGAGAAGTGAAAGGTCTGGTGCCTGTAAAAAGTTTATGGAAATTCTGAAAGAATTGGAAAAAGAAAAACCACCAAAAATGTCCAGTACTAGAAAATAAAGCTTAGGACAGGAGCAACCCCATGATCACTTTGAATTCTGTGTGGCTGCTAAGCAGTTCAAGCAGAGACCCCTTAGTGTTGTGTGTTGTCAGTGTTCTAAGTCTGTACTTACTGCATGTGGAAGGAGGTCATCTAGTAAATCTGCCATCAGCAGAATGCCTAAAGACACAGTTTAATCCCCAACCCTGCTCTGTTTCATACTGAGATTGTTAGGAAACCTTTGTTCTCATCTGTGCAC
This sequence comes from Falco biarmicus, assembly GCF_023638135.1. NCBI lineage: Eukaryota > Metazoa > Chordata > Aves > Falconiformes > Falconidae > Falco > Falco biarmicus. The sequence continues at coordinate 84,372,024 of NC_079289.1, forward strand.
TGAACTACACTTTGAGTATCCCTGTCTTCTTAAAGCTCCTCTTGACGATATGCAGAATGTATCCTGTAATTCTCTGCTATGTAAAAATTTTAATATGTAAGAAGATCCCATCACATACCACAGTGATTGTTCGCTGTTGTCTCAGACAGGATCCTTAAGAGCTTTAGTCTCTCTGGATCATCAGAAGTAGCCTGGGAAATAATTCTGTTCCCATATATAGCTCAGGAGAAAGTTGACAGTAACACTTTAATGCTTTATAAACCAAAGGATAGTGGACTTAGCATTTAGAAACTTGTGTTAGGCATAATTAACACTGAATTAAGTTGCCCTTTTTTTAGTGGTGTGTTATTAAATAGTGAAGAGGATAAAATATCAAGTGGAATTGAACTAATAGCTCCAGTTCTTTAGCAACAAAGAAGTAGCATCCACAACTAGCTCCATGCTTCACCAAACTAACAAGTTGCTTGTTTCCTTGGATAACGCATCCATAGAAATGCTTTGACTGTCTTGCCTCATCTTTCTCTGTATGTGTGTTTCCAGAGTAAAACTAGTACAAGCTACACTTTGTTCAAGGTTTTACTAATGGATTCTATCTCTTTGTTTCCTCATCTTTCTCCCACCCCTTGCATAATCCCTTATTAATAAGGAAGTCATTCCTTTTTCGGTTAATGATAAAAGGAAGATTTGACGTTGAAGTTAATGGCAAAATTATTGTGTGATGAGTGAAACTACAAACAGAAGCAAGGACAGCTGGTAAAAAACAGAAGGGCCATGACTTGTCAGTATTAGACTACAGAGTCATAGATCACAGAACTGTTTGGGCTGGAAGGGACCTTAAAGACCATCTACTTCCAACCCCCTGCCACAGACAGGGACACCTTCCACTAGATCAGGTTCCTCAAAGCCTCATCCAACCTGGCCATGAACACATCCAGGGATGGGGCATCCACAGCTTCTTTGGGTAGCCTGTGCCACTGTTTCTCCACCCAAACAGTGATGAATTTATTCCTAGTATCTAATCTAAATCTACCTTCTTTCAGTTTAAAGCTGTTACCCCTCACCCTATCACTACACTACCTCGTAAAGCATCCCTCCCCATCTTTCCTGTAGCTCCCTTTAAGTACTGCAAGGCCACTACAAGGTCTCGCTGGAGCCCTCTCTTCTCCAGGATGAACAACCCCAAGTATCTCTGCCTGTCTTCACAGGAGAGGTGCTCCAGCCCTCTGATTGCCTTTGTGGCCCTCCTCTGGACCTGCTCAATCAGGTCTCTTTCTTATGCTGACAGCCCACATTACTTCAGGTGGGTGTATTGGGCTTGTGTGGCAAGGTTTTGGTAGCAGGGGAGGCTCCAGAGGTGGCTTCTCTGAGGAGCTTTCCCCTGTGTCCAATGGAGCCAGTGCCAGCCGGCTCCAAGACAGACCCGCTGCCGACCAAGGCCGAGCCCATCAAGTGACAGTGGCAGCACCTCTGGGATAACATATTTAAGAAGAGGAAAAGGTTACTGCACAACAGCAATTGCAAGGGAAGAGAGGAGTGAGAATATGTGAGAGCAACAGCTCTGCAGACACCCAGGTCAGTGAAGGAGAAGCAGGAGGTGCTCCAGGAGCCAGAGCAGAGGTTCCCCTGCAGCCCGTGGTGAAGACCATGGTGAGGCAGGCTGTCCCCCTGCAGCCAGTGGAAGTTAGCGGTGGAGCAGATACCCACCTGCAGCCCGTGGAGGATCCCATGCTGGAGCAGGCGGATGCCCAAAGGAGGCTGTGACCCTGTGGGAAGTCCATGCTGGGACAGGCCCCTGGCAAGACCTGTGGCCCTGTGGAGAGAGGACGGACCCCACGCAGGAGCAGGTTTGCTGGCAGGGCTTGTGCCTCCTGGGTGGCCCAGGCTGGAGCAGTCTGTCCTGAAGGACTGCACCCTGCGGAAGGGACCCACACTGCAGCAGTTCATGAAGACCTGTAGCCTGTGGGAAGGACTCACATTAGATAAGTTTGTGGAGAACTGTCTCCCATGGGAAATACCCCACACTTCAGCAGGGGAAGAGTGAGAGGAGTCCTCCCCCTGCGGAGGAAGGAGCAGCAGGGACAGCGTGTGATGGACTGACCGCAGCCCCCATTCCCCATGGCCCTGCGCTGCCCGGGGGGAGGAGGCAGAGAATATGGGAGTAAAGTTGAGCCTGGGAAGAAAGGGGGGGTGGGGGAAGAAGTTTTAAGATTTGGTTTTATTTCTCATTGTCTTACTCTGATTTGATTGATAATAAACTAATTTCCCCAAGTTGAGTCTGTCTTGCCCATGACAGTAGTTAGTGAATGATCTCTCCCTGTTGTTATCTCAGCCCACAAGACTTTTTGATATATTTTTCTCTCCCCTGTCCCATTGAGGAGGGGAGTGATAGAGCTGCTTTGGTGGGCACGTGGCACCCAGTCAGGGTCAACCCACCACAGTGGGGTCTCATGAGAGCTGAGTAGAGGGGTAGAATCATCTCCCCTGACCTGCCAGCCACACTTCTTTTGATGCAGCCTTATAACCTAGGGTAAAAATTTTACTCATTACTATGCAGCTATAATAAGGTATACTTACTCCTATAATTTGTTCTTATCAAACCTGTCTTTTCTTTTCTGCTTCCTTTTCTTTCCCAAGAAAGCTTTGACTTCTAATGAAATCAGAGAAAATTAAAGAGTTGTGATAAGCTTTTCAGCAACATAATCAGCAAGTTTAATTAAGTGACTGTCATACTACAGAGGCCCTTTGTTATGGAGTGGCTTTAGGTACTCGACCTATTTCCCCTCCATGATCCCTTTTAAAAAAAAAAAATATAAGCGTATGGGCTAGGATGAATGTGGAAATAACAAGATATAGTAGTGTTATGATCAGATGTTTGCGTGTATCATGCCTGTTGGTATAGGAACAGGGAATTTGATTTTTAATACTCTATGCTTCTAGGACAGGAGGTTTTATTATTATTTTTATTGATTATATTCTGTCTAACATAACAGGATATAAATCCTGTTTCTACCACTAATTATGAAGAGTGTGTAGACTGTACAATATAAATACTTTCTATTTGATCACTTCATTAATACATAACATAATTTCATATGGAGAGGCCCAGTAAATATCAAGGTTGGCATGACTATTGAATTTTAGTCTAATATATACTGGGAATTAAAGAAAGGGTAAAGAAATACCAGACCTTAGGATGACACTTAACGATAGGTACCATTCTTAGTCCTTAGCAGAAAGGGTCTCAGTTTTGTATTCTGCCCCAAAGTTTACATTTTCAGCAGCAACATGGCACCACCAAAGCTGATAGTTTTTGATTCTGTGATAATTTATCAAAATGATACCCATGAATAACTAAGTCTATAATGTTGATCTAATCTCAGTATTTTTCTTATGTAGACTAAATTTTATTCTACAGTTAGAAATATGTGATGTTATTTTTCATTGTCATACTTCCAAATGAACAGAGTGCAGAAGAACTAGCAATCAAGAATTTTAAATAATTATTTGCCATGCATAATTCTTACTGTGAGATAAAAAAATAATTTTCAATGTTGTTGTTTTGTGTTTCATATTGTGGCATCAGATAGCTATGTAAAAATATTTACCTACATTGTATCACCTATACATGGGCTTTTTCATGTTAGTAATATTTTCAAACCACTATATAGATTTCCTGATTTTTAAAACATAATTATATGCTATGTTTTAAAATTTACATTGTTTTTTCATGACCTGCGGTTGACTTTAGGTTCTTCTTTCTGACTTTTAAATGTTGTCTCATATACTTGCTCAGCGTTGTGTTTAATCAACACAATAATTTTTAAAATCTTTTATTTATTTATTTATGTCTCCAAAGCAATTTCCTGGGGCTTTAAATCTATTCTTCAATAAAGCTTTATCAGTAGTTCTGTTGTTTCTTACTAGTATTCTGTGGTCCACATGCTGTATAAAATTTCCTGCATCTTAGTGGTTTTTCTTTTTCTGAATTCTTAATCTTTTAAAGCAAAATTACATAGTCACTGTCCAACAACAAAAATTTTGTTCTTTTCATTTTACTGTTTACATTTTGTGGTTTTATTCTAGCTCCGTATCATGTTAACTTTCATAGTTCTGTGATTTAAATGATAGTAAAGTAATGAAAATTTAATTGCATTTGCTGGTTTTAATAATCCAGGATGGTGAAGCATAAATGGGATTAAAAAATGTAACTGGTAGCATTCCTTTTTACTCTTCCTTCATACAAAGGTCTTATTTAAAATACGATTCCGTTTCAAAATGTGGCTCTGAAAAATGAATGATATGGGTCTTTATTTTAGTAGCTTTCATTCCAGCTACATCTATTAGTAGGAAGTTGTTTTGGTCTTACAAAAGTGAGAGGGATTTAAGTATTAGACTGGATGCATTTATTACCTGCAATAATGAATTCAGTAGATAATAGTTGTATTTGCTATAGGTTGGTTTGGATTGTGAAAAACTTTTGGAAGGCCTTTCACTTGTGCTCTTGTGTGAATAGCCTTACTGCTGTGGTGAAGAAGCATGTTAATCCTCAGAAAACACATTGGGGTATCCTTTACCTTGTCCTCTGGTTAGAATTGAGATTCAGAAGATTCACTGAAACCTGGAGTTTGCCTAGAGGAAGAACATGTGGATAGAGAGCAAAGGCTTCAAGCTTACTTGACGAATGAAGACTTTAAGTGTCAGGATGCTCATATGTAATTTAGTTTTTCTTCAGTGAATTCTGACAGTGAACATCTGCTTGCATGACTGTCAGTGTCAAGGCTTAGCTTTATCTTTGGGGCAGCCTTGAGACATTGTGTTTGTGAGGCTCAGAAGATACTTCTCTAAAGCTGGTGACAGATCTGGTGTTGGCACTGCCTCTTTCTTGTAGTCACTGGATCTGGGAGGAAGACATTGACTTCCTTTCGTTGTATTTATTTTATTAATTTTATTTTATTCATTATGATGTGTATATTTGGATATATCATGCTGTGGTTGGAAGAACATTGTGCTGTCTCAGTGTCACTCCCTGTCTTCCTTCAAAAGGTGAAAACAGAGGAACTTTGAATAGAGAGGTTTTATGGCTCAGACTTGTGACTTGATAAGCATCCATCTGCCTTCATGTATTCTGTGCATTTTTAGGCTAAAACAAAGATTTAATTTAGTTGCCAGTCTACTGACTTTGCAATGCATATCTATATTTATAATCTTGATAATTATTATTTGATACAGTTTTGCCTGAAGAGTTCCTACCATGCAGTCTTATTTTATAGAACAGTATCTGTATAAAAGAACTTGCTGTTCCTGCAAGGGGCGTGTTTGACAAGTCAGAGCTATAATATTACCCTTGTTTAGTAGAGCTTATTAATTTGTCTGCTGTATATTTGCTGCTCTTGTCTAGCAGCACAACACAGATTATGGTGGGGAAGGAAGGAAATGGCTATGCATTTTGGTGTAAAGCTGTGAAAACCAAAATAAAAATCCATCCTATTTGTCTCTTCAGCAGTTAATGGAAGATCAGCTTTAACTAACTTTTAACTAAGCAGACCAACTTACTTAGAAGTTGAGTTTATTTGAACAATGTGTTTTTAATACTAAATGATGTTGTTTCAAAAATGAAATAATTTATGTTGATAGGGGAGGAAAGGCTTTGTTTTGCAAAGTGATTTCTCTAAAAATGTTTGGAAAATCTGCTTAGTAGAGTACTTACGGAGTGAGATAAAATAAGATAAAATAAGGCTTTCAGCCTTATTTGTCACTGTCTGATTTTCTGACTTCAGCTCCCTCTCCCTCTTTCATTAAGGATTTTTTTGAAAAGTTTTAAAAACAAGGATTCTTGAATGTATAACTGGAAAAATACAGTGTAAGTATTGAAAAGTGCTATTACTATTTTATGAAAAGGAGAATGTTACTGAAACATCATATCCAGTCCTGGTTTCCATACTTCAGAAGGGAGGTGACAAATGAGGAGGGTTCAGGAAAGTGCTATAGTGATTATTCCAAGGTCTTGAAAGTTTGAATAGCTTGATCTTTTGGTGATCTCTGAGGGAAAGAGGTCCTGTTCAGGTTACCTGTAAGTACTTAAAAAGGGAGAATCTTTATGACTCTAAAGTGCTCTATGCAGAAAGCATAGTGTTTTCTACATAACACAGAGATCTGTAATGAAACAATTTATGATACCTGTGAAAAGATGTGAGTGTGAGGTTTATTACATACTGACATTAACTTAAGAGAAACAACAATCTTTCTACCACTTAGTCTTAAAAAATGAAAGTGGAAGCTTTTCTAACAGACACACTTTTGTTTCAACCATCAGACTAGGGCTTAATATAAGAATTATTTGGTGGAATTCTAATATTAAGGTAAATGCCCAATAATATGTCTTTTGGTATTAAAAGTGAAATAAGCATTTGATGTAGTTAAATTATACAAATGGGAAGGAGAATAAAATACTTAAAAGCTAAACTTTCACAAAAATCAATAGCACTGTACATTTCTAGACACCAAGCTGAAATAAATGAGGACTAAAAAATCAAAGCTAAAGTAAAAATAAGTTGAATTGTTAGAGAAAAGAGAAAAAAAAAAGACTCTGAAAGTTGGAAGATGGTTATCAGATATATATTATTACATCAGTAATGATAAATCTGTTCAGTTCTTTACAATAATGGTAAGATTTTAATTTTCAAATGGATATGCACCTAAGCTACTATGTCCTGATACACACTTACTGTACTTTATAAGTATGTACATTGTTGAACTTTTCTAAGGGAAGCATGAACCTAGAATGCTTTTGGTCATGCCATATAGTTTAGTTTCTTTCCTAGTTTATGAAGATAGACATAGACAACCTAGGCAGGATAATAAAACTAAAATCATATTTTTTGAATGCTAGATTGTACTATTTCAGCATTAAAATTCTCCAGGAATAAGTAAAAGTCCACAACGTACTTTCAAAGAAAAAATGTTTCACCTTACTATCCAATTTAGATTCAGTATCAAAAGCTAATATCAGATTTCTGTTACGTCTTACTACAGGATTTGACAATGCTGGCTGCCTGCTGTTATACTTGAGAAGAATATCCAAAAAGAGCTCTCTTTTTATTTTATTTTTTTCCCTTTCCTCTCCAGGGAACAGATGAAAAAGCTTCCTCTACAGAAATATCAAGAATTGTTAGAGATTTTTTACTTTCTGGATAATTGTTTCTCCAGTTAATTTATTCAGATTAGTGTGGCATCTTCATGGCTTCTGTTAAAACAACTGCTGGCTTGCTTTTTTTTTTTTTTTTTTTTTTTTTAAATGAAAACATCATCCCTTAGAGAATTCTAGATTGCAAAAAGAAAGGAATGTGTATTATCATGTACTACAAAAATCTCTAGCTAGGTATTTTTATATTTTTTTTGGCATTAAGCCTTCAGTACTAATTTTGCATTAACTTACTATTTTGACGTATGTGGTATAAAACTTGGTCTTTAACCCTCTCCATGTGATACTTCCTTATACATTCAGTGCACAATCTTTGTCTGGTTCTGAGCTCTCTTCTCTGCTTGCATGAAATTTTGCTTAATCTTCCTCTTCCCCTCTGTTGCTTATTTTTTAGAGATCTTGTCTCAGCCACTTCCTACTTCAAGTCATGAAGAATCACTTCTAAAATTTTTTATATCTGTGAATTTTGGGCATATGTTTTAGAGAGATCTTAGCTTTGTCTTTGTTGTGATATTAGATAAAAAGACTTTGAATTATTACTCTACTATATTTTTCTCAGTGTAATACTTTATAATTTGTCTAATCCTTTCCAGTAGGAACTATGCATTGGATAGTTTAAGAAAGCACCTTAGCTTTACTATGCTTCTTAAGTTATATTAAGCAAACTTTTTACTTGACACCATTCCAGCAGCCCATTGGCATAGTGACTGTGCAGCCTTCTTGATTCTAAAGCACTTATGAGTATCCTTTAAAAATACTAAGGGGCAAAGTTTAATAAACAACCAAGCCCCAAGAAACTCTGTTCTACTTTATTGTAGTGCCACGCAGATCTTCACTGGCTTCTGAATGTAGTACATTAAAGAGGCTGCTGACTATTCATGACAAGACATTGAAAAAAGTCTCCACCACTTGCATTTTTAAATCTATTAAGGAAAACCCACTTCCATTCATTTCTTTTTTTTCCACACAGTAGATCTTCCTTTTCTGAATCAAGTATATTTAACTATTTGCTTAGATGTGTAATGATTTAAGTGGAAAAAAAGAAGAAATAAAGTTAGCGGCTTTTTTGGAAACTCTTCTACAAATCTGTTATATTCAGATAAACTGAAAGTAAATCAGCAAATAAACATCCACAGTGAAAGCGAAAATTTCAAAACATATCAGCACTCATTAAGGGATTGGTGGTTGCTTTTTTAAGACTACTGAGTAGAGTGTTGTTCTAATTCAGATGAGCTCATATGAAGACCTGATACATAAACAGAAGTCAGAAGAGTCTGGGCTTTTCAGTGTGTTGCTTATTTAACCTTCTAGGAGTCCATATTTGCAAAATCAGTCTTCAGGTTAATTTAGCCGTTATTTGTGACACATGCGTGGTGTCAGAGGCTGAGAGAAGTTCACTGTGAAATTTAGATTTGAGCTTCTAAGTAGATAGAACCATCATTGCTGATTAAAAGCTAACACAATGTGCAAGCAGTTGACTAAGTGCTGAAGGTTCATAGTTTCCTGCCTTCAGAAATTGTGCCAACAGATTGTGATATGGAAGAACAGCATTTTTATTCTTGCCCTTTCCCTCCTCCCACAATTTGTAATAGGGTTAGACAGCGATTGCTTTACAGACTGGCATTATTACTAACCTCTAGAATATATTTTTTCTTGCATTTTAATGTTAAAAGTACTGTCATTTTTCTTTAGAAAATAGTTTGTTGGCTAATGCAATTAGAGGATTAACTTTAAATTCAGGTCAGGCAGATCTCAAATGATGCATTGTAAGATTTTTAAGACGACATGAACTTTGTCAATTCTAGATGGTGATCAGATCATCTTTTGCAATAAGTAAATGGCACAAGGTGCTAGGCAGTTGCCATAGAACATGACCAACACTTCTGCATTGTAATTTAGCTTTCAAAGACTCCGAGTTCATATTACACACCAAAAATTTTGCTTTTGCAAATACCCCTATTCTGACAACTGTCTCACGACTAAACCCCATCCAGATATTCAGATTGAGGATCTAGTAAATGTTTCCCATAGGCATTTGTCTAACAGAAATCTATAAAATAAAACTGTTTGCCTATTTCACATGAAATATCTCCCCATCAACAATAATAAGCTGTCTAGGGAAGGAAACTAACAAAAGCCTGTATTGTTCTGGCTGACTTCTCACTGCTGGAGAAATGCTTACGGTCTTGTTTACTTCCATGAGTCCAGGTTCTGCTTCCTGTTACATAGAAATAACCTAATTTCTGCCCCTTGCTTACTGTTACTACTTCTGTCTCAGAAATTATTAGGCCAGTTGCGACCCCATGGATTATTTTCATTAAATCTTTGAATTAATTCCTAGGCTAATCTTTACTGAGTATCTTAAGAGACTGAGAAAAAAACCCAACATGCTAAGCTGAGAAACTTTTAAGCCCAGTTTACCTTATGATATTTAAAATTACCATGAAAAAACATTTTGCAGAAACCCCCCAGCCTTCAGCTATAATTCACGGGCAAGTGATTTCTGTAATCACTTTGATTTGGAGATCCTGCATCACTTCAGAAACCATGTCTGATTGCATAAAATACTTATCATGTTAAATATCAGCAATTTACGTGCTTTCCTTGTCATTGATTGGAATTGATCATACAATTTCAATTATTCAACTGACCTATTCTTCAATATATTTTTTAATGCATAAGAAACAGATATTTTAACAAAAGTAATGTCAAAATAAATATTATAAATATGGAATGGGATGGGTAGGAAGACTCTTTTTGTTCTTCTTTTTAATTTTTTCTATAAGAGATATTTCTGTCTGAAAGTGTGCATTTCAATGAAAGATAATCTTAATTATTAATTATGCAATTTTCATATAGTGTAAGAAATTGAAACTCAAGCGGAAATATGTTGGAGCTTCCAGTACACTGTATTATCTTTCTTCAAATACATGTTGTAAACAGCTACTTTACCTTGAAATGCAAGTATTTAAACTTAAAATTTATGTAAATATTTTCTTTCAACATCCTAAAGTAATTTTTGTAGACAGAGAAAATTAGGGACTGTACTATTGAACCGAAGAATGGAAAGGACAGTTTCATTCCCTGCATAACTAACAAACTCAGGTTACTTTTGTGGAAGATAGCCCATGGGGATAACTACTTAGTGACAACATAGAAAAAAAAGAAATAATTCAAAAATTACTGGGCCATTAATCTTCTCTTTAAAAGAGAACAAACTAATTTATTTCATAGAGGGTTAAACCTGAGGTACAATTTATAATCTTTTTGATAGCCTAGTAATATTGAAAGATTAATTACATCATTGTGTAGGATTCATCTCTTGAACTTGAGCTATTTTTGTGAAAAAAAGAAGTAGTTATGACATGAGGCAGCAAGAAAGCTTCAATTTGGTGTTCATTTTTGGAGGGCTGAGAACTGAGTACAAGGAGTACTACTCTGTGGAGTACAACGAGCAGTACTCTGTGGAGTACAACCCGAAATGAAGACTGCATTTTCAGTAGTTGTCATTGAACATATTAGAGTTTGAGTCAAGTTGTCATACATATCATCAGAAAATAAGCTAAATTAAGGAAGAAGAAAGGAAATTCCAGAAGAATTTGTCAGGTGTTCCCCCTCAGGGAAAATCAATTTGTTTGAAGTTTTATCTGTAAGGTTCTGTTATGTCGTTACATAGTCTCTGACCTTCATCAGTATCTTTTCCAACTTTGTGCTGTCTTCTAACCTTGGATAACAGTGAAAAGAAACTGTTACATATAAAACTACAGTGAAGTCTTTACAGCTGCAGTCTTTGTGTAGTTTTTCAGGTTTATTAGAGACTCTTGGGAAAGTTGGACTGGGGAACTCTTTATGGTCTGTCAGGGGAGTTCTTCCTGTGACTTTCCTTTTCCTTTGGAAAATGTCCTAAAATGGTGAGCGAAGGGCTTAAAATACTGTGAAAGAGTCTGATCCTTTCTGTAAGCAAGAATGGAGGAGGAAGTCTTTGCAGCTGACTTGTTAGACCTGGCTGTGTACAAACATGGACAGCATTTGCATTGCTTCTTCCTTACGCTAGAGATTCCTGTGGGGAGTTTTTCCTGCATCCTGTGGATTGGGCAAATGGACTTCTCATGATTCTGTTCCAACTTGGACACCTCTGGCTTTTTCATAAACTCAGACTTTCAATCCAAAATTTGGCATAGAAAAAGTCTAATGAGTAGGTCTCATTAGAAATACTAAACAGAATTTCATTCATTGTTGGTGCTAGCATTACCCAAATATACTGTGTTTTATATAAATATATATATGTATGTATGTATATTTTATTTATTTATTTATATATATATATATATACTCTGACATCTGTCATGGTAACTGTCGACAAAAATATAGTATCTACTATAATCTTTTGATATTTACAGAAATATATATACGTTAAACTTTTATACTGCATTTAATAGATCTTTTAAAATACTTCTCTCTGTGCACTACTGAGCCAGCAGAAAATATTGTTCTGATGCTTAAATATACCTTTTTTAGGGAAATAAAAATTTGGCTGTGCTTTATAAGCCAATATATGATAACAGTCCTAAATTATTTTGTTTGTCTTAAATTCTTGTGCGTACTGTTGAGGAGACTCTTCTACAGTTTATTGGAACTTTCTCTGGGTGCTCCTTGTGATTTCAGTGTTTCTGAAAAGCCTTACAACATTGCAGTGTTTTGGTTTTGTTTTTAGATAGAAGTGATTCTGCTGATCTTCCTATAAAATTCATTCCTCGCTACACCGGTTGCTACCACTGTCAGATTCTTCTGAAGTCCTCCTGCGATGTTCGCGTCTATGAGATTGAATGTGTAGTGAACACAGACCATGCTGAAGCAGAGATTGAATTTCTAACTCCGGCTTACCAGGCAGTGATTCAGGATATTCCAATTGTAAGTTTACTTTACTACTAGAAACTAAACTGAGATTCAGGATTTTTAACAACACTACACACACAAATGCCTGTAGATACTGACGAGTATTATTACTTAAAAGTCCATATTGGTCATAATATAAATCTTGTTGGGACAAGTAGTTTCTGCCAGTTCTTACAGTAAATTATTCATTTGATGAGCTTATTTCTGATGTTGCACTTCTGTCCTGACAATTGTTAATCTGTTACTTAATGTTACCACACTGAAAGTGAAAAAAAGGAATTGTTTAATCTAGGGAATATAGGTATTGTTTCTGGAAGAATAAAAGGAGAAATGTTGAGGAATAAAATAGAAGAATTGTTTACATAGAATTTAAAAAATATGACAAGCGTAGGCAGTATATCCTATATATTTTTATCATATCTATTTTATATTTAAAACCCTTGAAACATGAGAAGACCAGAGAGTGAAGATGGAATATAGGCTGGAATATCATCTCCCTCAGAAAATTGTTGCTCATATTTTAGAGAACTTTCCTGATTTAAAATAAAAGAAGAAGGAGAAAAAAAAAAACAAAAATTATAGGGAAGGAACTTAAGCTGTGACAGAAAGGGTAAAGATTCTTTAAGAGATAAAAATGGTAAAATATTTCCTAAGATTTGAACTATGGTTTGGTCTATGTATGTCACCTTTTGATATCAGAGGCACTGAAGACTATCAGTGAGTTAATTTATGGAAAAATGATTCTGAAATTTTTGTAGACATAAGAGTGGAGGCAGATTCTAACAAGGAGACTTAACGTCTAGGGAAAGACCATACTGTGGATATTCTGTGAAATACTGAAAGTAGACAAGGAACTAGTTCATTAAGAAGGAAGAATAAATAAACAAAATAAAAGGAAATCATATTACAGTGGTTTTTTGTACACATAATTTTTAAGATATTAATATTTATTAAACATTGTTTTATTGAATGCTACATTAGCTGAAAAAAAGCTGCTATATAACTCAGAAAGGTAAGAGGTTTTTCCACCTTGTTTAGACAGAGAGTCTCTAAACAGGTTGGCTTTATTCCTTTTCTCTTCCCCCTCCCCCCCCCCATTTCTGAGTGTTTCTAAGTATATGCTTTTACATTTCATGCAGGAATCTTGCTTTTATACTTTTAAGTCCTGCTTGTTTTCTTAGCAAGGAAATAAAAAATACCGCAACTGGAGCATATACTCTGTGCATGTGTGTGTGTTTGTGAGAGTGAGAACATATATCTCTGTCTCTTTCTGTGAAATACATACATGCAGTCACAAATTCTGCTCTGTTATGCCCTAAATTTGCAAATATCAAACACTGATGAACAAACAAATATAAAAATATAAAGTTTTTTTTTAAAAATGAAAACATCTTCCCTTAGAGAATTCTAGATTGCAAAAAGAAAGAAGTGTGTATTATAATGTCCTTTTACCTGAATCTGAAATCTGTGATTGGTTTTTGATATGGGAATTAAGGCTGAACATCTGAAGTTTCCATGATTCTCACAAGCATGAGATGAATGTAATTGTTCCATCTATCACTTTCAGCCTCTCCAGGTATAGGTCCTATACATGCAGCCTTATTATGTACCTTGGATTTAACCACCTAGCATCCAGTGAAAAGATTCTAACTCCCTTTGCATTAATTGTGTTTCTCATTGACTTAACAGACTTTGGATAAGATTCTGCATTAAGCATAGATCCTATATGAATTAGGTTATTAAGTAATTAAAACTGTTAATGCACAAGTACAAGGGAATAGAATTTAAATATTTTATTTTCATTTTCCAACATTTGTTGTTGACCTTAATATGTTTCTTTAGAAGGTTTTAGAGAAATTCACACTATATTAGAAAGATTTGTTAGAGAAGAATTTCAAAGTGACCCTGTCTGTCAACTACATTTCTCCAGCTGACAAGTTTTTGTGTCTGAGATTAAGAAGAAATACTAGTACTATGTATTGATGTAAACATCACTAGTGTGGACAAAGGAAACATCTGATACCAATGGCACTAGAAATCATTAAGAATTAAACAACTTAAGCCCCCAAATATTTAGTCTTTCACTTTTCCTTACCAAAGACTAAGTGTGGTGATGTTTTTCCTCTATCCACCTTTTAAAACACTAGATTATCAAAGGGTGACCAGTTTTAAAACTGGTCAAGCTGTTTTTCAAAAAATCAAATTGTTCCTGATATTGTGGAGAAAAAAAAACATGAGAATAAAAATAATCTTTTGTTGCCTTTTTTTTCCCTTATCATTTTTATTCTCAACACGATGATACCAGTTATTTTTTTCCATGTTTCTATCAGAGATGATGTAATTGTTGCTATTACAGAATTGGAGACCACAGTGGTGGAAGTATTTTGAAAAACTGAGGCACTATACACTTCTCAATGTTCCAAACAGGCATTTGTGGTCAACTACTAGGAAATTTACCTCTTAGTTAAGAATTAAGCATTAATCATACATGTTAGTCAAACACTGGATACTGCAGGTCTTGTGCCATGCCGTGGGGTTAACTCTCATGACCACAGGTGGTGGCTTTTAGTTTCTGAAGTTAAGATAGCTGAGCTTGAGAAACTTTCAAAGAAGGAAATGAGGATTGAAGTATTATCTCTATTCCTCCAAATCCATTGTTTATCTTTGATGTTTATATACAATTTTCCATGGATGAACACCGTTATGAGTCAAAGGATTTATTCTGCTTTTCACAGATTAAATCAATCTCTGTTTTGACAAGGTATATATTAGCTCTTGAATGACAGTATACTTACTTTTTCAAATGGATGTTAACCTTTCTGCTGACTGGATGTTTGGTCATCTGGTTCCTTCAAACAGCAGGAGGCTGAATAGCATTATTTTAGTTTTACTCTTTTTATGCAGCCCCCAAGCATGTATAAGTCACTTTCTACCATAATCAAGCAGTCTTGTGATACACCTGGATGCAAGACAAACATGTCTCTGAAATATACTTTCATACTACTTAGGACAGGCATTCTTTAAAGTAGATTAGTCTCTTGAAAGACCAGTTTCTGAGCATAGAGGACTGTAAGTATTCCTTTGGAGACAGAATGCTTAATTCATAAGCAAGACTGAACCTGTAATGTAGTCAGTGGCCAAATGAAGCAATATATGCTGATACACCACGTCAGCACTTCAAAGAGGTACATTAAAAGGGACAGCATTTTAGCAAGCATTAAACAGCACCATAGATACTAGTAAATGTTTATAATGATGCTTATAAATTCCATCTTGACCATTAGTTACATCATGTACATACTCTTTTAATGCGTATTGCTGCTGACAGTATTGATAACAGTACCTCTGGTTGCCAGGAATAAAGGATTTATTTTTGGCTTAATTAATTTTAAAAATCCACTGTTTTATTCCCCCCAAAGGTAGTTTGAGCCAGTACTTTGGGAAAATGAGTACTACGCTCTGATTTGATGATAACTGCAAGTAAAAGCTGAAATGCATGTTAAAAGCTTTAAATGCATAATCTAATCTACATCTTTAATTTAATTTCAGAGTAACATGTCCAACCAGGACTGGAAACTTGAAGCAATTTTGGAAGGACAGGGTTTTTATGGCCCTTCTACAATAAATGTAGGTCTAGGTGAAACAGCTCTGTATCCTCTCATGTTCAAGCCTGTTACTGAGTGCATAACAATGGTAAGAGGGAAATTAGTTTCAACATTTGAAAAGCATGCTTCTGTCAAAAAAATTACATCAGTGTCCAAATTATGAAAGTGCTTAGATATTTACAAATATTAAGTATCTTCTTGAGAGTCTGAAATTGAAAGATTGCCTACTAACTGAAGTAAAAAAACCAAAGGAACTCATTTTGCAGATCTTCAGATTAGGCATGATAAATTTCCTCACCACATTTTATTATCTCTTCCTTTATTTGCTCTTCTATCAAACCCTCCATTTTTACGAAGCGACCAGTTACTCCATAGAGATTTTGAACTTTGATCATAAAAATGTACATTGTGTTAGTATTAATTTAAATGCATATATTAAATTGTATTTAAATATCTAAGTAATAAAGTAGTAACATTGAGTATTTCCGATTGCATGCATACATCACAAATTTGTTTGTGATGGGTACTTTGTTTCATAAAATAATTTCTGTTACAAGTTAAGCCACTACTGAGAAGCTGCTTTTGCCATCAGACTAATCACTATTTTGAATGCTAAAATAAAAAGCAGAGCAAAGGCTGCAACACCTTTAGCAAGAAGTATATTATTTTTGCTTGTATACTAACTGTGAGATTTTGACTGCAGCTCACTATTCAAATGTTTGAATTGCCAGAGCCAAAAAAAAAAAAAAAAGTTCTGTGAAACATGAGTAATCCTTCTGCATACATTACCAACAAGATATAATGTAGTTTAGGAATCCAGTATTGTAAAACTATTAAAAGCCAAAACTCCTGGATCCTTTGACAACAAATAATTATGAGGAACGTTTTAGTTGAAGGGCAGATGGAAGTGATTGAGTAAAGCTGTATGTTATATGAGGAACAAAGATGCATGAGAACATATATTCTCGGACATTTGTTTTCCAGGAAGAAGCCAAGACGCATAAAATCTAGAAATATGAAGATTGTATATTGTTAAATTTCATATTTTAGAATAATTTAAAGTAAAAACTTTTACTGCTTTAGTTTTCCTCTCTGTTTAATGAAATAGAAAAGTCAATAGGAATGCTTTCTTGTAAGCATGCTTTGTTGCCTGGATTTAAGATTAATAAACTAAAGGAGTTGGTTTGTCAGCCAAAGGAGACTTTTACAGTCTGAAACTTTTTTCTTCTTTCTTTGTCATAGGGAAAGTTTATTCTGCGAAACAATGCAGCTGGCACTGAAAACATCTTCAGCCTTAAGGGAATAGGGAAGAAACCTCTGGCACAGGATTATATTATGATGGATTGCCAAGTGAGAAAGGTCACTCAAAAAATTTTATGGGTGCCCAATTATACCAAGAACAAGTTAACGTACAAGGTAAATATTTGCAATAATGTGACAACTATTTTTCTATCCAAGTGCCTATGAATTATATATTACAATAGCAAATATTATTGTAATTGCAGATATACTATTAAAATTCATGTATCGATGAGAAATTGTATCTAACTATAGTTTATAGTATATGGATATATTTATAGTGAGGAAGTCTGTGAGGTAGTATATGATTTTGCTGTATGTTCCATGGAAAATGACTTCTTAGTTTTATAATCTGGTTCCTAAGTGGACAACATTTCTGCATTTGCACTGTGTTTATTTGCTAGTCTTTCCTCCCTTCCTCCTCCACTGGTTTGAAACCAGTGGCCAATTTCTCAGTTTTTTAAATCAGAGAAGGGGCTTAAGAATTCCAGGGTCTTTAAAATCTTCGTAAAGCATTGGAATATTACAGAAAAAGGACAAAAAATATTGTCCTACTAAGGGAAATATTTCAGCATGAGCTCACTATATATCTGTTTCTAATGGCCTAATGGCCTGGCCGGTCAGTGCTTGCATTTCTTGGAACAAGTTATAGCAGTTAGTGTCTTTTGCCCAGCTGTTGTTTCAGGGATGTTGGAGGAAGTTGTGCGTGTTTGTTGATGGGAAAGAAAATTTAGAGGAAATAAACAGAAGTTGTTAAAGAGCAATGGGTCACTGAGGAAATGGAGTTGGAGGTGCTGAGATAGTTGGGATTTCAGTGGAGGAACATCCCTGCTCAAGAGGTTCATTTTATTATTAAATATAATCCTTATTATTTTCCGTTGTTTTAGTTAAATATATTTTATAGGTGTATTTACACAAACACATTTGCCTATTTTAAAACACTTGTATTACTATCACTGCACGATTCTCCTACTATTTGTCTTGTCTGGATGTTTAATTTGGAAGTGAATCAAGTATTTCAGCAGTAGTTCCCCATCCATGTATAGGACCCCATGTCATATGCCAGCTGAGGCAGAATGTACATTAAAGCAAAAAGATGACTTCTGCTTTTCTTCTCAGCTACAGAGGAGGTTCCTGAGCAAGAACATCTTGGTCCTTGCTCAGCAAAAGCCATCTTTGTGACTGTTACGGCATTTAGAGTAGAGAGAATCTAGATAGTATGGCTGTATACTATTTGCTAGGAGGGCTCAATCTGTGAAAACAATGCAGTAGAGCATGCCCTAAAAATTGTCAGCATATGTAAATGTATATTTTTGAACAGAGGGTTTTTTGGTTGGTGGCTTTTTTTCGTTGTGTGTTTTTATTTGGTTTGTTGTTTTGGTTTTTTTTTTTTGTTTATTTGTAGTTTTTCTTTTGGAGGGAGTAGGGAAAAGGGGAGAATGTAGAGTCTGGAAAACAAAGATTTTGCTAGTTAACTAGTGCGGACTTGTGAAATGCGATTTTTTGTCTCTGCCTTGGTGCCAGTAGTACCAACTACTGCTTTACTCAAAATGACAGGTGTTGGTAGAGAGTGGCTTCACCTTATTTTATAAAGAGACCTCATGTGTATACCAGAGCACTCTTCTTTTAGTTAATGGGAATTCATGGCAATGTGAAATTCTTCCTTAAACTCCTGCTGGTCTCCAATTTTTCACTGTTACAGGAAGATTTACATTTAGTAAACTTTGTCTGTCATAAAGAAAGTCCAGTTTTTTGACTCATTCTTAACCCTCCCAAACAGAGTAAGAAATATATATTTTGGGCATCACCAGCTTTGACATTTTTCTTTTAAACAATCTTGGCTTTTTAGATGTGCATGCATTTACATTTATAATACATTTGTACTTTCATCTCTGAAAGAACTGAATGTTTTTGAAAGTTGACAATGGAACTATTTCCTCTGCTTTCCCATTTTGTGCAAACTCAGTATTTTTTGTGCCCATAAAAGTGAAAGACACTGAAATAACAAACTTCAAAACTGATACATTAAAATTATGCATTGTATGTCTTTGTCAGAAACATTGAGTTAAATGGATTTATGACAGTTGTAATTATTCCAGGGTGAGCTATGTTTGATTGAACTTTGACCTTGAGAGTGTTCTCTGGGTACCAAAATCTGGGGTTTGGGTGTTTTTTTTTCTTCTGCTTGCTTTTGTGGTGGTTTGTTTTGCCCCACCCCCCCACCTTTTTTTTTTTTTTTTCCCTCTGTGAAGCAATGCTTGACAGTCTGATTGTGTGTGCTCCTTTTGCTCTGGACCTTTTGGTGGAGAAGTAGTACTGCCAGCAGTTTCATGCTTGTATGTGTGTAATTGATTAATTAGTGTGAAGAATGTATTTCCTCTATGCTAGGATTTTACCCAGAAGGTGTTGCAGATCAGTTGTTGAAGCAAGATGGGCTGGAATTGTTGGAAAAGGCACGATTACAAAACCTACCAGTGTCTGGAAAGTGTCTCCTCAACAAAGCAAACAATATTAATCACTTCCACCACTGTCCAGCAGATGTCATGTAATGTCTTGCACTGTTCTTCTAGTGAGTGAAGATCATTTGCTCGCTTTTAATTCTGAAAGGCTTAGTCTGTAAATTAGGATTTAATCAGTGAATCCAGAACATGATCACCATTATCTATAGTTATTAGGACAAAGGGGAAAACCTTCTGTAAGAGGGGCCTGTGACCAAGAACCTTGTTAGAAATGTGAAATTAGCTTTATTTACTCAGAAATGTATAGCACGAAAGGCAACAGGAAAAAGAAGTGATACTAATTCTGTTGTTGTTGTTTGTTCCATGCTGCCTGATTACTGTAATTTCTGGATAGTCTGTTGTGAAGCAGAGCAAAACAGACTGCAATTTTGTCTTTGTCAGTGTTTCCCTTGAGGGCAGTTGCTGACAGCCCAATAATTCCTCCTCCTTTTTAATCCAGCATCTTTGAAATTTTACTGTATTGTCCTTTAGCTAAATTGATGATTAAGTAGAAGAAATCTTGTCAGTTTTGGTAGGGGCAAAACAAAGACAATCCAGACAGTAATAGTTATAGAAATGTTTTTGATGGAATCTTGTGTAATTTTGTTGGCTAGTGAATATCTTCATTATTGAATTGGTTGGTTGATTTGCCCTGTATGTCCTCTACTGATGGAATGTATCCAATATACAAGGTAACTTCTCATAGATTATCTTGGATGTACATGATATTTTAAAAAAAAACTTCAGTATTTAATTTACTGGAGTAATAAGGCTCATCTTATATCAAGAATAGTACAAGGTGTGCCAGTAGGTGATGAGCATAATTTACAGGCATGCCCACAAACAATTTACTGCACAATGAATACCTAGCAATAAGTAATTTAACAGAATTAATACTTCGGTAATTTTGCCTTTGAGGTGTAAATTTAGCTTCACTATTTCATTTTAATAACTGAATATATTAAACTATAAACTTGATAAAAACTCATTTCATTAAAAAATTAATTACATTGTATATATGCTACTCTGTTTCTCAGTATTCACCATATTTATCTAATGGCCTCAACCAAAATAAGGGTACTACTGCAAAACTGAGTATTTAAAGTGAAAGTTAAGTCTGGGAGGAGGAAAGGGCAATAGTCTTTCTTTTCCTCCGTTAAGCCGTCTTCCCTCTGAATAATGCTTTTCTCATTTCAAACACGTATGAGTGTTCGTGTCTGGAGCCGCAATAATTTGTGCATGTGTGGTTTGCTTGTCTGTGTAACCATTAGTACGTATCAAGAGAGTTGGCGAGGGAGGAAGTGCCTTTGGAATTCAGTGGAGGTCACGTGCATGACTCCATCGGCCTACCTTTAAAAAATGGTAAGCAAAACACTTTCAGTGCCCACAAAGCATTCCATGAATAAAAAGACAATTTCCATAAATTCCTTTGAAAAATGTGAATGTTTTATGAACTCTTTCCTGCTGATTGATGTGTAAACCTTAGGGGAATATTGCCACCGTGCTTTTCATGGCTGGTGCTAGGGGACATTACAACAAATAGCCTTTCTCATGATTAGCTTACTCCTGGGTCTGAAAAAAGTCACAAAAGAATTCATAAAGAATTTGTGGACATATAATGTCAGCCAGAGAGCACATCCTTCTCTGATACTGAATAAGAGGTTAGTGACTGTAATGTAAGTGGATTTTAGTGGCTATAAAATTAGATTAAAATCATCCTACAAGAGTAGGATGTGTAAAGTATTTCTATTAAAAATCCAATCTGTTAGTCTCATGACAAAATTTTTTATACCGTTTTCCTTTGATTTTTATACAAAACTCTGCTGAATATAAATAATTGTCTGGTGTGGTGATGGTTACTTCTAATGACAGCTTTGATAGTAACTTTAGCTATAAAGATGCCTAGTTCTTTCAAGGCTTGGTTTTGCAGTAACAATATAAAACTGTTTAACTGGTTTTCTCTGTGTGGTTCAGAATAGATGTCATTAAAGTAAACTCTCCAGAGGAATTGCAAGGCTCAGATAAATTTCCTTTCAGGTATTAGGTTATACAAACTGTTAATAATTTCCAAAGGTATTGTAGAATAAATACATTAAAAAAAATATTAAATCCCCTGTTCTTCAATGTATTTCTGTCTATCCTCTGTACATCCATTTTAGCTCTTTACAATGCCAATGAAAGAATGACATGAAGGTTGAGTATTTGTAACAAATGTCTCAAAATAACAAAATTATTTACTGTACACCTCTAATGAAGGGCTTCCCTGTTCAGGATAAGTCTTGTTTGGTAATGTTTGTGAGGTTGCCTGAAAATAAATTCCACACAACTCTTGTAACCTTATTGCTGAAGGTTGTATACCCTCATCAAGTTTGTACTCTTTAACCACAAGTAAATCTGTGTATTCCATAATCCTTCTGATTTTTTCTGTCCATCCTATTTCAATCCTTTTGGCTTCCACATTACCTGCCAGAGCTTCTCTGACAGGCTTCACTACAGAAAAAGCATTTTTCATAGCAATAATGAATAGTACAAAGGCCTACAGAACATAAGAATAACCGTAGTTATTGGCAGGTTTGTGGTTGGGTTTTTTTGGTTGGTTTGGGTTTTTTTGTGTGTGTGTGTGATTATTTGCTATGAAATTGTTTGATCAGGTAAAGGTATAGTAAGCCCTTAGGTCTGATTTGTTTTCTGAGATAGAGTAGATAGGTCTCGGCAGGTGGCCTGGGTGGGTTGTGAAACGGGATTTTGTAGCACACTTTTTTTAGAACTCTGGGTTGCAGCTGAACAAGTGCGAATTATGTGGGGAATCTACTCAGTGCAACGTAAAGATGTTTTATTTCAGTGTTATAATATGCTGATGGCAAAAGAAAATATAAGAGTTAAAAGAATTCCTAATAACTCAGGAACCTGCGAGGAATGCACAAAGGGAGAGCTAGGGAAAGTAATGGAGTCTTCTTTTGAAACATTTGTCATTCTTGACAGCATAGAAAAAAAAAAATGTTTATCAGATTGATCAGTGACTCTCACAGACCCAGTTCTGACATATTTCTGGAGCATTAACTTTTTAATAAGTAGGGCCTGTCAATATTGTTAAACAGACATGAAAAATAATTTCCAAATGGAAACCTTGAGCATATTGCTGTTTGTTATACAAAGTGATAGGGGAATTTCAGTATATTTGATTATATTCGATATGTCCGCTCACCACTTTGGCTTGATGTGTCATGTGACGTTTTTGAAGTTATGCTTATTTGGTTATTCACGTCTGGAAAAAATGATTTTTTTTTTACCATAATTTTGAAGATTGGCTTTTCATTCCTATTCATCCTAAATAGCCATGTTACAGTTCTGCAGAATGAGTTTTCAAACCTGTGACTGATAAATTAGTTTAAAATTGTAATATTTTGTAAATGCTCCATTTATAATTTCTGGCTATGTGTAAATAATGACTTGAGATATAAGACAATGGAGAATGCTATAATTTAAAAATTAAATCTTAGGAGATGGATTTATTTGAGCAAATTTTCTGCATAATGATAGCTAATAATAATTTACGGTTTGTTTTCATTGTTTTATTTTACAGTTCTTATTTTCTGAGTGATACTGAAAAGATGTAATATACATTGTGTGGGTTTGAGGATATTTGTCATTAAAGAAATTCAGCATTTCTTCACTGAGTTAATTGTAGTGATCGCATGATAATTATTACAGCAACTTTGAACAGCATTGATGTTTCTTATGTTACACGTTGCCTTTCTAACAAAACCTATGCATATAATGCATCTAATTTTGTTACGAACTTGAAGGACTGATAATGATATGTGGATCCAGGCTGTAAAACAGAAATTTTATTGGAAATTCTATTCCATTTTAGCTTATTTTTTACTTCTTTATTAGTTTTTTTAAAATGTGTAATACCAAAGTATTTTATTCACTATCAACAGGGTTTTTTTTACATTGCTCAAAAAGATAATTAATTCTATTATACTGTGAAAATATGAGAAATAGTAGTGAAAGACTACTTTAATAGTCTATCAAACTCCTTCCTTTTTTCTTGTTTTTTTCTTTATTAAATTGCATGGTGTGATGGAGCTTGGGCTTATACATTCCTCTAAAGTACTTAATAAACATCTTTAAAATTATGTACTAATTATTTACCATTTTTATATTAGTTCCTGATTGATGTGAGATTTTATTAATGAAGAAGAATATTCTTTCAAAATCTTTGTAAATGGGTATAATTCATACATAAACTATGGGAAGAATAAATCCATATATTTTTTTAAGATGATAGACCTGCTAGGGTATAGGGATAAACACTGAAGTGGAAGTTTGTCTTTTCCTAGTTTGCTTATAAAGTTAAAAATTTTTCACACATAAGATCACCTGGTGTATTTTCTAATGGTTATGCCAAGGAATGTTACAAAGATGTTAAAGGATGGAAGAACTACGAGTAGAAGTTTTTACAAGACAGCATTAACATTGATATGATTGGGGTTTTGGCAATAGGATACTCACAAAGATTATAATTAGAATCCCCAATGTTACATAGATTGCAGGTGTATTAAATTGGTCAATATTTTAAGAAACTGCAGTTATTCTTGCCTGATAAGTTCTGTGTGTGTGTGTCTGTGTGTGTAGATCCACCTGTTTCTAGCTGTATAAATACTGTATGTAAGTATGTATCTATGCAACCCCACTCTTGATATGATTCTGTCTTAAAAGGAATTTAATTTTTTGGTATCGGATGGATATGGAATCCAAGATTTCCTTTTTTCTGTTCCATCGTTCTCATGAGAGTGCCTCTCCCCAAAACATTTCCAGTTAATGTACTCTGTATGCACCAATATTGTTGTTAGGTACAAGTTCTTACTCTTTTCTGGTGTAGAATTATTCATAATGATACAGTTTCATTACTTTTTTTCTTGACATTTTCATATTTATTAGGATACCGTTGAGACAAGATTTTTGTCTTGATTCAGGTTTGATCGTTCCTAAATTACAAAAAGTTCTATGAATGCTAGTCTTCTTTCCATAAATTCCAGTTAATCTATCTGTAATTGGCCATTGCTCCCTCCTTGCAAATTATGACAAATGCTAATGGACTGCCTCTCCCACTAACTGGTAGAAGCAATTCCATATGATTCCATTGACTCATATTAGATAGCTTGTAAATCTGAAGATTTTTTTTGTTGATAAAAGAGCCCCTGTTTAAGCCCTATTTTCTTACTTCAAAATTTACTTGCCTAATAATAATGATCTGTAGTAGATGTTTTTAGGTACATTCAGGTGCCTTTGAGAACATGTTTTTGCAGATTATGATAAAATGTAAAATCATATAGTGCTACATCTGTGACTAAAATTGTGTGCTATTCCTACATACAATCCTCATAAAAATACATTCTAATAGGAAATAGCTTTCTAATATTTAGAATTAAGTTGACTTAAAGCTCTCTGTATATAAATTCTTCCATCACTTTGCTCTGAGCTCTCCTCTGCACTTAGATCTTTGCAAGTAATTATTATTCCCAAAATCTGAAATTTCTGGACTTTTCCCATGCATACTTTCACATTTTCCGTCTTTTATACTGTCTGAGTGTTCTTGGATGTATTGTTATTATATTAATATAGCTACATTTAAGCAGACAGGCATTACATGACATTATGCCATATTGGAACCTCAAATGTCTGTGAACATTTCTCATTAAATAGGATTCCTGGTATGAATTCTAATATTATTATAAACTGCCTTGTGTGCATGTGCAAGTGTGGCCATGCACATTTAGTATCCATTTGCCATCTGAGGTTGATCATTTAGTCTCAGTAACACAGTTGATAAATCACATGGCCATTAGAGAAAGGGAAATTGCAACGTAAGGAATACATAAAAGGTAACTAGTGAGCGATGTCTGTTACAACCAAAGAGCTTGTCAGGATATTGGAGGGAGGAGATAATACTGTTGTGACCACTGTTTGGAGACTGGAGCCCCTAAGGTGTGAATAACTTAAATAGCAGAGATAAATTGGGTTGCTTATAAAGATAAATGAATGGGAGTGATTCATTAACAATAAGATGGTGAATATTCACCTCAGTAGGAATAGCGAGCAGCATAGAGAATACTAGGGAGTTTAATGACTGCAGTAGGAGGAAAGGTGACAGCAGGCTGAGGGTAGGTAGCATCAGTTATGTACAATTTTTAACATGGATTTATAATGGCCAGAGAAATAATGAAATGGCTGTTTCTTGGGTGCACTACTCTCATATTCATTATAGTCAGTATCTGATCCCAAAAGGTTTTAGAATGTGAACATGAATGAAAGAAAAAGACATAAACATTTTGATAGCTGTAATAGTGTGAAAAATCCTTTCTGTGACTGGCTGAGCAGCTACTCTTGCATTTCTAGTCATTTAAGAGAGTCCATCTGATGTTACAGGAACAGCCAGTAGTCACTGACCATTAGTACTTTCCCCTGAGAGTAACTCACACATGATCAAATTACTGCAGAATCTTCCTGAGTTCCAAAAGCAATGGAAATTGTCATACCCCAAAGTTCTTACTGTGATCCTAAACTCATTCTTACTTTCAGTCCAGAAGGTACTTGAGCGAGACTTTCATCTGTTAGTTACTATTTACACTGGATTCTATCAGCAGAACACGATGGAGTGAACATCTATTGTTAAAGTCGTTTCATTTTTAAGCTTAACTATATCACACTAGAGCTAGAAAACTGGTGGGATAGCTCCAGTATTTTTGCCATTTTGGCCTAATTTTTTAAAAATGCATTTTTATCAAGATCTGTCTCATTGTGGAAACACAGTTCAATATGTAGCTGTTAGACAGGAGAAGGGAGAGGAAGCAGCGACAATGATGGCATAAGCCTTTGGTGCATATTGGAAGCTGGAGGACATTATGTCAGGATGTTCAGTCAGGGAAAGTCAATATGGAGAATGACACATAAGCAATGTGTGTGGGCTGTTGGGGGGTTGTTGCATATTTGGGCTTGTGAATTTGGTTAAATTAAGAACAGAAATGGCTTTATCTTTTGGTGCAAAGGCTTAGATAGTAATGTAGATTAGTTGATTCAGCATCAAGGTATATTAACGCTTAAATTAATACAGAAATAGGCATTCAGATTTAATGTTACTAAGCTGACAGGATATCATAAGAGAAACCTTCAGTAGTCAGTTGTTGTGTTTTATACCCATATTTCATAACATCACTTTTAGTACTCATTGCTTTATAGCATAAATAGTATTCATGAAACTATGTGTATAAATAGAAAAAATGTTGAATACAGTACTGCTGATAGATGTTTTATTTCTGAATTCATTGGGTAGTTTGTCATTTCAGATGTTCAAGTTTTTGTATTTTAATTTCCTCTTTTGTGAGAATTCTAACACCTTAAAAAACTAAGGAAAGCTTTTTGATACTTTGCTGGAGAGGATGGAAGGAGGGTATTGTGTATGGTAGCTTACCTTACAGTCCCAGTTCTCTGATAATTTAGAGTTGGGACATTTTGAAGCATACCATGGCTGTCTTTCTACCCTTGAAGGGAAAAATCCATGAAATGGCAGTGTGTACTCTGATTTCATCTTGGTGTGCAGCCATGGAGCAGTACATACATTGTGCATGTGGGTGAGGACAAGAGAATACAGCTGTTAATGAGACCTTTAGGAAGGGTTTGGGAAATATGATTACAGAAGGCAGACTGACAGGAAGCTACTTAGAATTTTACAATTCTAGGATTTGGCTTGTGTAGCAAATGAGAAGCATATATGTTTATGAAGTAGTGTGATTATAACTGAATTAGTCGAAACTTTATTAAACTAAAACATTACCAGGAAGACTAAATTTTAGACACAAGGGGGGAAAAAGAACACTATCAAATGGGAAAAGAATATATTTTTTTAAAAGTCCAATTACCATTAAAATATGGTGGGAACAGTGGAAAATCCATAAAAAGAAAGGAGGAGAATTAGAGGCTCATAAAGAAGAAAATCAATTGACAAACTTTAGCAAACATTTCAGGTAGCATTAAATGATTTGCAGCGTTTGAGAGGTGAAAAGATTAAATAAATCAAATGAGTGAACGACAAATTATTGAGAGAGAGCTCGTGCACAGAGATAAGGCGGTAACTAGTGCTATCCCAAGGTAACAAGTCTACCTCTGTCTTTACAAAAAAATACCATTCTCTATAAATTAGTAATGAACTCATTTACTACCAAGGGAACAGTGGGGATTCACAACCATTTATAGTGAGAAATTGCATAATTTTTCATGGGAAAATACTATGCAGTTAGAAAGCTAATGTTTTGTGATCTAGCTTCTGATGTCCAGTACCTAACTTCTAGAAGTTTTCATGAAAGTGGGAAAATTTAAAACAGCCAAGTTAACTGCTTTACTGTAGTCAAGCATAATTTTTGAATTTTTCAAAATATGGACTTCAGTTATTTTAATGTAGTCAGAAGAGAAACCACAAACCTTCAGATCTATCATTCCAGCATGTTTTGTACAGAATGTATGTAGAGAAAAATCTTTGCTTTCATTAAGGATTAGAGTGGTGATGGAAGACAAAAATACCTTAAAAGTAATCAGTGTTAATATCAACAGTACCATTTTTATACCTGTCATGTATACACATAATAATAAAAATTTGTGCACAGGCTCATGCATATGATTCTAGATTGTTAAAAGCAAGGGTATTCTAGTGCTGGGAAGTCTTTTGAACAACTATAAAAAGACTCAGAGGATTTATGTCATTAAATTCATACTCAGAGAGAACAAAACCTCCAGTGGATTTGGAAGCTTTCATAAAAAAGGGGTAAAAGAGGTGACAAAGTTCCGAGCTGTTGATTGCTTTCTTTTAGACAATTCTTGCCTTGAAGTCCACAGATTTAGACAACTATCTGGGTTCTCTGTCTAGCTGGAGGAAGTAGGCACCCAGAAACAACTGTGAAAAGAGCCAACAAAAGGAATGGAGAATCGTATTAACAGGCCTGCAGTAAAGTATTAAGACATGTTTTCTCTTTGGATGTTTAGTTAATCTCTTCCATCTGAGCATATTAGGGCCAAGGAGCTGGTTCCAGGATCTACCGGTCTGGCCACTGCCCTAAACTTCTAGTTACTTGGTAAAAAAGTGTTACTCTTAGTGTTTTGTGGTTCTATAGGTGGGGATCATCATAAATCAGACTTCAGATATCCATGAAAAACTGTCTAATTAGGATCTGATGGAGTTCAGTCATAAAGTATATGCAGCAAAGCTATCCACTGTGAAGGAAAAAACCATTTCTGGCTCTATCCAGGAGTGAAAATCTCAAGATCTTTCCTAGCAAAATATTACCTTCCTTTACCGGGGTAGGTTACAGCTCAGTGGAGAAAATATGTGTGTACCTTTCAGAAGTAGGTGCCCTTTTTTATTTTTTTTATTATTATTTTTTTTGTCTAGTCACATTTGAGAATTGTTGAATTCTGCTGGTTCTGGCCAGTAAAAATGCATAAGGGATGGTGACAAGAAGCTATGATTGCCTGTCCATTGCCTGCTTCTCATCCCATCCATACTGAACAAAAAAGTGACAAAAGGAAGATGAACCCTCTTCAAGAGACAGTGTAGCAATAGATATATACTTCATGCAAGAAGAAAATGGACTTACTCAGCACTTAGTGGAAATATAATACTAGAAGGGACCACAAGCATCCATAGGTCTCCATGCCCTAGAATTACAGGCAGTTATGTAGTAAACATTTAGTTTAGAAACTCACAGAATATCTAATTTATGTGACTCTTACACCATGAAAGAAAAAAAAATCATTCTTAGCTCTACGAAAAAATATGGGACCTGCGAAAAAAGATGACAACTGTAATGTGTTTTTGGAAAAATGGGGTTTGAGATTGCCAGTGTCTTTGAACAGTGAAAAACCAGTGCATTTGTTAAGTAAACATCCCAGATGATCCTAGGAAGTTAACCATGTCCAGCACTAAGAGAAGAACAAACGAAAAAAATCCAGCAGTCTTACCAATCTGATGCAGGGGCAGGAAGGGAGAATTCCTTCATGTCTCTTGATATGAGCATCTGGATTCAAACACTGAAACAGTGGCCACATATATACTGACATGACTTCATTGCTTATACTCAACATTTTCCTGTTGGGTTATGCTATCACTTCCTTAAGGTTAACAACTTCACTTTAAAATAATTTAGCTTCTGTTAATTCTCTACTCTATTTGGAAAGGTATCCAAACCTTCTTTTGAATGACTTAAAACCATCAAAGCTCCAGTCCATATTTATTCATCAGCAATGCACATCTGTTTCATGTTTACAGTCAACTGTGCCAGTAGTGTTCCTTTTACTTTGACATCTTTTGGTGGAAACTAGTCTGATATGTCCAGTCTTTGACAGAAACTGTATTACCCTACTTCCCTGCTTTTTATCCAATTTAAATTAATCACATTTATCCTACTTTTGCTTCTGCCTCCATGTTACTTTTTCTTACATAAAAAGCCAATTCAACAAGGCTTTCCGTCATTGTCTTTTTGGCTCGTTTTTTTCTTGACAACTAGTCAGTTTTTCTATTATTTTTGGTTGTTGGACTACTAATATCTAGCTTGAAATGCCAGTTTACTGGGGAAGAGGAAGATATTGCCTTACAGTTGGTTTTTTTTCTCTGTTACTTGGAATAGAAGTTCCAGATTGTACTAGCACTTGAATAAAGGATTATATTAACATAAATACCCCAGAGAGGACAAACATTATAGCAATGGTTGGCTGTAATAGAAGGCAAGATGATCTTAGAACTGCTTTTCTCTACAGAAAGTATGAACAAAACTTACTAAAAAACAAACAAACAAACAAAAAAAACCAAAAAACTTTGGGGTGGAAGAAAATGATCTGTGCATCTAATACTTTTACTGTCATGAAAAAGATCTTTTTTAGAATCCAAGTCTTAGATGCTTGACAGGCTAGGTGAGGTCATTAGTGAAATGAATAAATGAGCTGGGAAAAAAAAAAAAAAAAAAGCCTTTCTGACTTGATTTGTTATTTCACTGAAAATTCACCTAAACAGCACAGATACAATTTTATTATTTAATATAATAAGAAACTAAATCATGCTACAGTACTACATGATATCCTGAAAATATTTTTTTAAAAGAGTTCTGTGTCTGTGGTAATCATCACCTTCAGTCAGATAGCCACTGCAGGAATTGTGGCGTCATTAAATACAGTCTCTCAGCAGCAGTTTGCTTCACCCAGTGGCAGAGGTAACAGAAGAGAGTGTGTGAGCAGGACCAGTCATGCAGTCCACCTGCTGGCTTTCTGCACAGCCAGTGACTTAAGCAGATAATTGTCAGCTGTGGTTGGTAATGCGTCAGACTTGAATGTCTGTTCCGTGAGCAGCTGATCATAGAGTCTGTCCGTAGCAAACTTATACAAGGGACAAAGAAATGAGATGCAATTAAGGAATACTCTCATTCTATATTTCTGCAATCAACTTTGTAGTTTATAAAATCTAAAGTTCAGCCTATGAAAATTGTATTGATCTTTTCATTTTTCAAATAGTTACTATGTGTGCCACTGTATACGTGTCATTTACGAAATATGACATATCAAAAAGCATGGTTTATTATCACTTGAGATATAGCAATTGATGTTGAAACAGCACTTCAGATTTTGCTTTGCTCTGTCTAGTTAGATGGATCACTACTGTTAAACCTCTTTGTTACACTTCTAAAGAAAATGTATGTAAAGTATTAAAGGCCTGACTGCAAATCTCTGCATATGCAAGTAGTTCCATATTCTAAATGAGATACTTCTACTCATGTTGAATAATGACTTCAAAATTTATGCTTGATATGATCTGTATATGCCAGCACTACTCTTACAACGTGTATTCTTTTCATATGCTTAAAGGTTAAGACTTTCTAATGGGCTAGGACTTACTTTATATCCTACTTTTCAAAGCAAGTAGAATGGATACTGTGCCTGTAGTGTTCTTGCAACAGTAACTTGCTTTTGATGATTTTTCCTCTGTGAATTCTCTTCACCAGGTATCTTCAGATCTTTCAGTGGTGGGTGGCGCACCTGTTATTACTGTAGAACCAGATGACACAGTTGCTTACACTTTGACTGTATCTCCGTGGAGACGAGGAATCTTTCAAGGTACAATGTAGAACCCAAGTTGTGGTGGGTTGACCTTGGCTGGACACCAGGTGCCCACCAAGGTTCTCTATCGTTCCCCTCTTCACCAGAACAGAGGAGGAGAAAATAAGATGAAGAAAACCTTGTGGGTCAAGATAAAGGCAGTTTAATGAAGCAATAGCAAAAATTGTGTGTGTGGCAGTGAAGGAAAACAAAAGATGTTATTCTCTACTTACCATCAGCAGACAATGTTCAGCCACTGCCCAGGAAGCAGGGCTTCAGTACGTGTAGCAGTTGCTCTGGAAGACAAACATTGTAAATAACGAATGCCACCCCCCCCCCCCCCCCCCTTTCTCTTAGCTTCTATGCCTGAGCAGACGTCATATGGTATGGAATATCCTGTTGGTCACTTTGGGTCAGCTGTCCTGGCTATGTCCCCTCACAAGATTTTCCCACCCCCAGCCAACTGGTGAAGGGGCAGTGGGGAAGGTTGGAGAGCCAGCCTTGATGCTGTGCAAAAACTGGTGTGTTATCATCACCTTTCTAGCTACCAGTACAAAGCATGGCACTATGAGGGCTGCTGTGAGGTTCAGTCAGACCCAATAGACAAGAATATAAAATATCCCTATAAATTAGCAGATTAAATCTGTTTACATTTAATGCTTACATTTCTGTTCAACATAACCTTTCTTTTGGAAGTAAGGCTATAACCACTGCTGATACTGGGTTTTATGCTGGCTCATTTTTATTTTTAAAGATATATTACTATAAATATGTGGTCAGGTGCTTAAAAAATGCCAGCATATGTGCAACATTATGCAGTTAATTGGTCCATGAAAATTGACTTAATAGGAATTAATTATTTTGAATTATGACCAAGTTCTTGGGTCTAAATTTAATTTTCCAGAACCTGTTGAGTAGCTGTAGTTATCTTAGCGCTACTAGAACCAAAAGTTTAAAGGCAGAGAGCAGAATTTGATTCTTCCCTTGATTAAAATTCAGTCTGTTGACCACAAGGCAAGAGTGCTTACATAGAATGTAGTGAAGCTGCTTCCTATTTGAGATGTGTAGAGTACAGGGATGCCTAAAATTAATAGCAATAATTTGCATCAGTCCATATTTATAGTAGTATTCTTATCATACAACAGCAAAACTCTTGCTTGTCTTAATTAACATCAGCATGTCACATTTAACATTTTGTCCTGCAAATAAGTCTTTAAAGCATGTATTTTATTAACAATTCAGCTTTCATAATTTTCATATGCTTAGTAGTAAGTTTACAGCTCCATGGTGCTAATTCTTTGATGAATAATATGAAAAGCACAATTGTGAGAATGAGGCTGTACAATTGGTCTTTTTCTTCCCTATAGAGTAGCTATTGTAGTAATGCTCAGCAGAGTACAAGAGTGTATCTGGGAGGACACACTCTTGAAAGTAACTGAATAGCACTGCAGGAAACTTAGATTTTAACAACTTCTTAAATGAAAGGATTTCTAATACTGGATAAATTTCTTCATCCAAAATGCTTACTGTATAGTTTTGATTTTGTGGGTTCTTAACTCCAAACACTTGATTCTGCTACCTTCTGAGACAGTTGAGATTAATGATAGCTGTTTTCTCAACATTAAAAAGTTATTAAATCTTGTCCCTGAGGT
The DNA here is from genome assembly GCF_023638135.1 of Falco biarmicus. Classification (NCBI taxonomy): domain Eukaryota; kingdom Metazoa; phylum Chordata; class Aves; order Falconiformes; family Falconidae; genus Falco; species Falco biarmicus. The sequence goes on from NC_079289.1 coordinate 84,405,316, forward strand.
TGCCAAACTAGTTTGCTCTTTTGGTCATTATGGTTTTAATATCTGTGGGAAAATTACTTTGGGGGGAAATTAAAGAGAAGGGGGACCTAATAGAAGCGTAGTATTCCAGAAAGCTTTTTTTAGGGTAGAATACAGCTGTGGCTTTCAGGATGGTTGGCATGCACAGAATCTACTTTGCCACAGCTCCCTAAGAAGCACATCCTGTCTTCTCAGCACATGCCGATAGGAGTGACGGAGGGTGGAGTGGAATGGAGACCCCGCGGCCAGGCTCTGTTGAGTTCCCTGTGGGAATGGGAATTTGATGGTACCACACAGCTGTCAAGCTGCATACAAGTTGTCAAATAAAGAATCTATGTGTAGATGTCTGCTTATGAGCCAACCATTGTGGAGAAATTACTTTCCTCAGATGAAATAATCTCATTGTGATAACAATGCACGCCTCCATCTCAAAGTTACCTGCCTCCAAGGTACACCTCGCTGGGCATATGATACCAATCAGTAACAAAAATGTGTATGACTGGAGTCACTCAAGCTCCATCTAAATGTAAAGAAAATAGAATGGTCTTGGACTGGAATAAGTCCAAGAGGGGGGAATTTTCTAAACTCTTGAATTTCCAAACTCTGATTTAGTGTTTAACTTAGTTAAACAAATCTGTGCACAAAGTTCAGTCAAGCTTGACCTACTCTCTAAAGCTGGTACAAATGAAGGGACTTCCAGTCAAAGGAGTCAACCTTGGGAAGGATGAGAAGCTAAGACCAGATAGTGAAAAGAACACCATTGTCTAAGTTACACAGAAAGAAGCCTTTAAGTGAAGAAAGTTCTGGCTATGAGAGGAAACAGGATGATAAGGTGTTGCAATCCACTGACATCAACAGAAAATTAGTTGAAAATAGGACAAAGAGAATTGTGGTAGTGGGAGATCACGATCTCCAACTCAAATAGTCCCCTGAAAGACAGCAAGACCCTGCTTGAAGAGTATGTGTAGTTAGCAGAGAGCTTCAGTAGTGTTATCTGAGGATGTGTGCTAATATGCAAAGGAGGGGAGAAGACAGGGAAGACTCCGTTGTCAGTTGATGGGCTGAACGTGTCTTCTCCTCCATAGCGAAGCCTATTGGGTAAGAACTTTATTCTGTGACTAACTCATGCTAGCCCTGAAGTGCATCGTTTTAAGCTTGCTCTGCAGTCAGTGTATTATCACCGGCAATCTTTGAACCTTATTCTGTCACAAACTTGCATTTTGTATAATAAAAACCTTCAGCTGAAGTTCATTTTGTGTAAGTCTTTGGAGATGTGAGTAGTTGTTTTAAGGGACTTGACTCAGCTATGCTGTCGGCAGGGGTCCCTGAACCGGTTGGTCGAATCACCCCCCAATACAGGGGGCTGTCAAAACACAGGTAGCGGACAGGCTGATCAGACGCAAGGGTCTCGTCTTTCTTGGGAAACTGACAGGCTGATCAAATATAAAGGGTTGAGAGAATCCCCCTTCTTAATGTGACACTACCTGGTGTGTAAAATGTATGTAATAATGCCATCTCAATTCACAGGTGATTTGAGAAAAGAAATCAATACTTGTAACAAAGTTTGACCTAGTGCCACAGGAAGACTTCAGTGCCTTCTTGTTAAATCTTAGCCCTGAGACAAAATGCACTTTCTATCAGTAGGAGTCAGTTTTCAATGAAATTTGCAACCATCAGAAATGTTCACCAGGAAATACTGAGGATGCACTATATTTTAACTTATGCTTTTTTTTTCCAGGCTTTAAAGATTTAGGAATATTCTTCTCTTCTGGCTTAGAAAACCCCCATTTCTTTTATATATACTGAAAGTATCAGTAGAAGGATTTCCAAGGGATCTATCAATTAATAAGACGTGGTAAAATCCATGCCCTCAAAGGGACAGAGATGGTGTGTTTGGGTTGACATCTCCTATGCTCTGTCATTCCCCTAACTTCTATTACAATGGTTTCTGTTACATTTGGAAATATTATATGTTCACTGAATGAGAAAAAAAGAGAACAGCCAGCCTCCCTAATCTGACAGAAAAGTTATTGGTTCAAAGACTGGGAAGCCACGTATGTTCTTTCTTTTCAGCAACCGTTAGCTTATTTTATGCTTTAAAATAACTTGATAGAAGGCTGAAGTTATCCTTTAAAGACAGACAGGGCTCAGTTATCTACCCCTGGCTCAGTGCTTGCTTTAATCACTACCTTAGGAAATGGTGTTAATTCTTCCTCTGGAGCAGGGACAGTTTCGATTATGTCACAGAAACCTCTACACATTCTTTAATAGTTCAGCTGCTGTAGGAGGGAGAGGGGTGAAGGAAAGAGAGGCGACTGTCACAGGTTTGAAAAGCAGCAGCTGATTTTGCTGTCTGGTGTTAGGTGTGATACTAACCTCCCTACCATGTGTCCTATCTAAGGTAACATCAATTAGGAAGCACTTACTTTGTGGCTTCATGGAGAATGGAAGTCTGTCTGCTTCATACTGTGCAAGGCTGGGAAGTCATATTTGTTCCCCAAAGCAGAATTTTTAGCTCCTGGGAAACTTTAACGTCAAAGCTGATATATATATATATATATGCATTTTTTGCACTTTTAAGATTTTTTTTTTTTTCAGCAGCCAGCTTGAAGCTTGAGGATCACAGATTAGATGTAGGTGACTCAAGTGGGAATTAATTATGACTCAGGAATCTTAGTCCTCTCTAGGTTCAAGATAGTAGAACTAAAGTATAATTTAAACAGCCAAAAAGAAAGGTACTCTTTATTAAATACTGTGAATTTGTTTAGAGGGAAGTAAATAATCCATGGAGTCAACACATTGAATGATTGAAAATAAAAAGTGATGTTCAAAAACTATCCACAGAACGAATAAACTTTATCTTGTGGGGAAAAAAGAACAACTATTTAGATGTCTCTTTGAAGACTGTCATAGTGCTGATGGATGATTTCAAGTTTATAACTCCCTGACTTGTAACTATAAGACTTTGTAGCCTTGGTCTGCTAGTGCTGTTTTTGTTGTATTAAAATAAATTGTCATAAAAGGACTTTTACCATATAAGTTGTACTGAGTAAATGGTCTTCATTTTTCTGTTGCATTCAAAGTCCTTTTTGTTGCAAAATTACATAGTTAGAAAATTATACTACTTTGCTTTTCTTCTTGCTATTTTATGATTGCTAAGCTAAAAATGGGCCCAGTTCTTTTCAAGAGTCCATTTGGAAGTATTCCAATAGAGGGCTAATATTATATGCTTTGGCTGGTTTGTAGCTGTATGACAGCTTTAACATAAAAATAATAGCTAATGAATGCCTCACACAAGATTCTGGCACCAGATAGAATTCTCCAGCAATCTCTTTTCTAAGTAACTGAGCAATTTTCTTTAGATTTGATAAAGCATCTTTTACATACTACATTATCTTTTATCAAACTCTTATTTCTTCTTGCCACAGAATAGACCAGAATTTTTCCAGAATAGACCAAAGCTTGTAATTTAAAAAGCTTGATTATTTCTCATGCGAAAAATACACATCTGTTATAGTCAGTGTACTTTTATCCATAAATTTTTTTCTAGCTTTTGGAGTGGAGCTTTCTAATTTCATGTATTACCTTTCATTTGTTTTTTAACTATATCTGTACTTAGTAGGCAGCACTTTTCCATGCTACTTGGAGCTTTTGAAGCTTACATTGAAGAAAAAGGGCAATATATTACAGTCCATGGCCTGTCAGACTGCAGCTCTAGGACAATTTTAATAAAACGGTGAAGATCATGCCAGTACATTCTAGCCTGTAAATGAATTGATTAAACACATTTTTTCAACAGTATTTTCCATTCAACACTTGTGTGAAATCTGATTTAGAAAAGAACATTATCCATTTCTTTGTTTGGAGGACTTCTGCAAATTGATCTACTGATCACACTAATTTCAATGGAATCATAAAATCACGTGCGGGAGGAAGACAGTCTGTAGCTTCTCATCGCCGTTGCTGTATCTCCAGCACCTGTCCATTGTACCTTTGCTTTAAGCACTTCCTCTTCAACTGTGACACCCTAACAAATTGAGCCTAATTTTTCTGTAATAAAAGTTAGAAGGATCTTGTGGGTGCTTGGTTACCACGAATGGCTGTGGCATACCTCCACTGCTGGACCACTGGAGTTCTCTGAAGAAGGGCTGCTCCATTCATACATGCCACCGCCTGGCATGATGAACCCCAGCATACCCTTCCATCTATCCTAGTGCAGTTGGAGTTGCATACTCTCCTGTGCCGTTTCACATCATGGTTTCATTGTCACCTTAAGAACAGACAGTGGGAACTGTAAATAATAATAAAAAAAATCATCTTTATTAAATGCTACAAAACCATGTATGAGTGATAGCTGACAGCAGGATTTGTCACTCACTGATTTCTTCTATGTATGAGTCTTAAAGCTTTTTCTGCTTCATTTTCATTGATGCAGGGAGCAATTAATTTAGTCCCAGTATACCAATAAGTAGTGTGATTTACAGAAACTCTTTAGAATTTACATTTATCATCACAGAGGTTTTCCTGTGCAAAATAGAGATGATAAAGTTTTGTTGTATCCTATGGTAAAGATCTCTTTTTGTCAGTAGAAAAATCGCCAGAACAATTGGCAAAACTCATCTTTTAAGTTTATCTTACCTCCTCTGTGGAACTTTTCTGAGAACAGCAACTATACATTGATTTCAATGGCCAGGAAAAAAACAACAACCCAAAACCCACCAGGAAAACATAAAACCCCCTCCTCCTACTCCCAAGACCCATGCTTATTAAGATCACGCTGGTATATTGAAACCACAAGCCAAGCATTTCTATATCTTTTTCAGATGTGTGATGAATTGCATGGCCACAGAGCCTTCTGCTCATTTCTAGTTCAAATATTGGGATGTTGTGGGGTTTTATCTCATCTCTCTGCACCAGAAAATAATAATGTACAATACATATCTTCCAAATAGCTCATTCAAATTATACCAAAAGGGAAAATTTCAATATCTCTTGCTTTCTTAATTGGATGCAGGGGTGGGGTATTGTAGTCTATAGCCAGTGAGTCAGTCTAATGTGGTATCGCAATTGCGATTTTATTGGGAAATACAACAGCCTGCCTCCTTTTAAAGAGGTGCATCTTCTCTGAAGCAATATAAGGCTTCAGTATTAATATGTGGATTAAAGTTGTTTAAAATATTTAAACGCTGGGTAGTACAGCTAGAAAACATGCAATGACATTTTGACCAAGAAACCTTTTAAAGCAACGTTGTATGAGCAGAAGGAAAGCCTCACAATTTATGTAATTTTTAATTATTAATTTTCAGTATAATTCTAGGAATTCTTGTATTGTTGCTCTGGCAATTTTGGTATTATATATATGCCAAAGGACAACTGAGGAGTGCTATTTTCTAAAATACTTAATGGTGGCATAGTACTGTGGCCAATTGAATCAGCGGGAATAGTATCTCTGTGATGTACATGGTCTTGTTTGTTTTTGAATGAATGCTTTAGAAATTGTCACCCGTGATATTTTGACAAGTTACATTGTTACATAATGTGTGACCAAAGTCAGAGCTGAGCAGTGAGATGCAAGAAAAAAAGCCAGACATTGGGTGGGGTCTGTTAGGTATGAACAAATTTTGATTTATCAGTTGCTTTGCAGTATCAATAAGGTAACATGAGATAGTGCTGCCTTCGCTGGAGATGGTGTAAGCAGCAGCGGGTTCTGTAGGATGACAGTGTGTTCACAACTGAAGGGCCAAAACTTCTTGTATCAAAGCCCTTTCATAACATTAGAGCCAAGTTGAACAGAACCTTATGAAAAAACATAAACATGCTCATTTGTTATTTTACGTGTCATTTTTGATGCAGTGTTTCTGCACCTTTCCAATGTATTTTTTATTACTTCATAGAGTGCTATGGACTTTTTCTTACTCTTCATTGTATAAAATGCTTTTTCCCATCCTGCAAAATGCTTTTTGATTGGAATTTTTTCGTAGCCCATAACTTAAATAAATCCATATATTTATATATCATCAACTGTCTTCATCTGCAGTAATGGGCATTGGATTGCACCATTCACTCCCCAACTAGGAGAGCATTTTGCTTATGAACACTTCCTAGGAAAATATTCTGTCTTCATTTAATGACTCAAGTCATGCAGAGCATACTACGTACTAAGTGTCCTCATTGATAAGGTTTCTGCGTTCTATATTAGACCTGAAATTAATACACTTTTTTTTTGTTGTTTGCAGTTCTTGCCAGCAATGATTTTCTTTTTTCCCCTAATAAAAAATTTAAATACCTTTGAGCCAGAAGTTGATACTTTCATGCCCATGAAAATTATGAAAGACAATTTATGAATATTTTAAGATTAAGCAGATAAACTGAGTTTAAAAACGTATGCCATCTGTAGTAAAACTGATTATTTTTTTACTGAAATACTCTGACAGATTTAATTGAGTGCCTTGCAGAGATCTGAATACATTACATTGGTCCAGTCACCTTTATTGATCAAGATTTTAACATAATTGTTTGTTTGAGATCTATTTTCCATAAAGAAGGAAACTTGTCAGCAATTCTAGTACAATTCTTCACTGATATTTTGATCAAGTGATTGTCAGATTAATAGCACAGTGGTTTAGAAATTCAAGTAGTTTTTAGTTACCATAGTTCTTCCACTAGCTCTTGAAATATTGAGCATTAGCAATTTACAGTTCTGGAACTTTTCAAGCATTTCAAGATTTGCTGGAAATAAAAACTTAGTTATTCAGAGTTCTTCAGCCAATTATTTTGGTGCTTTGAGAGCACATTTTGTGTAAAGCCAAAAAAGTTAGTTTTACCATCTCCTTACTTACTGATGAAATAAAAAAATTTAAAATCTGAACATTTGCATTCTGACCCTCTTTCTCTCACATGCACATATGCACAGTAAAATATTATGAAATACAGACAACCCTTCATTATCACTGGAAGCAAGGACTAGAAGGAAAAATTACTTAAATTTTAAAATGAAGTGTAACAAAATATTCTGTACTGTAAGGTGGCTTTAGGATTTATGAATTCTGTGACTTTCAGCATTTATTCAAGTAGTTTCAGCATTTATTCAAGTAGTTTCAGCATTTATTCAAGTAGTTTCAATGAACTTTAAAGCTATAATATTGCATTTTTTACTCATTAACATTTTTGCTATTTTAAATATATTGATGGTTAGGATGGTATTAAAATTAATGGAGTCTTTCTCTTGCACTTTGCTTCTCTCTAATATTGTGCTGCAATAGACCAAAATTATACTAGAGATTATATATTGAGATAAAATCAGATTACTCAGTATACATCCTAAAATCCATTAGCTATTAGTGCCATCAAAAATGTCATCTTACATCAATATTTGTATACCTTGAGCATTTTCTTCCGACTTCATTCTTCTGAGATTTCTGTAATGGTTTTATTTTTTTATGGTATTTACACATCTCTTTTTTTCTCAAGACTGTTTTTGGTAAATACTTAATGATTTCCTGAAATTGCAATCACTCTCCTGCTTATTTGGACATGATTTCTGGTTTCTGTACTGTGATTAATTTTAGGAATTTGTAAATATTTTTTATTTTAAATAGGTTTTGTTTTGGCTTTTAACTATTTTTATTTTAATATTTGTTTTTTATTTGTACAGAATTTCTTAATAGAGGGAAGAAAATCTGGGATTCCAATATATTTAAATCTATATTCCTTTTTCTGGATTTAAGTACACACCTGTTTCCATTTTTTTCGTTTTGTTTTCAGCTTTGGTGTTTTATACCTGTGCTGTCCAGTTGCTGTCTTCCAGAGAAAAAGAGACAGTGGCAATGTGGAGATGATAAACCTTGCCTCCCTGTAATGATTTAATGTAATCCTTCTTAGCAGAAATAATTTGTCAGTGTGTCTCGTGTAGAAATTGCCACCTGGTGTAGCTACCATTGAGCATATAATGAATTTTGATTTTCCAAGACATCCTGGTAGCATTTGACTTTAGTTATGTTTTTTTGCCTCCGTTTTTTTTCTTTTTCCTTTCAAGATTAACATCCTTCTACCATAATATTATTATAAAACTAACCATGAGGCCATTTCATTAAGATTGATCCTTCCTGAAATGATATGAAATGAAACTAGAATGTTTAGAAGCATGAATACAGCCTTCTGCAGAAGTCTGTGATTAAGGGAGGGAAAGTTAAGCCTTGAGGCCTTTAAATGAGATGGGTGTTTACAGGTACGTGTCCAGGAAGGTTGATCAGCTCCTGGCTGCTAAAGTCACAGCGGCTTCCTGAGCCAGCTGCTGTGACCGGTGTGATGCCATCTCCCCACCTCGCTGCTGCTCCCCTTTCCAGGTCCCACATGAGCCTTTAGCTATTCCTGCTAGTAGGATGCTAAATTCAGCAGTGTGAGGGAGCACAGCACGTTCCGTCTGACATGCGATCTCTTACCACACATCTATCCCTGTCAAAGCTGGAGAAACAAAAAATATAATTAAATGTAGGTATTTTCAAATCAAATTGTTCTCATAAATTTATATTAATTCTCCATTTTGAATTAAAAAAGCTCCACTATGAATAATTTTCCCAAACCCTTAAAGAGACTTAGTTAAGTTCACTTTAGGAGACCATTTCACATAAATTCTAAGGATCTCACATGGGAAAATTTCTTACTGTATAATATAATAAAATAAGACACCTCCTCAAATTAGATTTTCCTTGTATATATAAGGCAAGAATTAAACCTGCAACATGTATTTATTTCAACTTTAAAACTCTCCAGAATATATTGAAATACTGAGGGACAGTCATTTAGATAAAATAATAATGACATGTAGTATTTAAAAAAATCTATGTAGATTTAAAATTCATAGTCTGAGGCACATAATGCAAGAAACAAAAGTTGCTTATTTACAACCAGTATATCAATTTTCCCAAAATGGTAGTAATGTTATTTAAAGGAATTATATGCATACTAGATTTCTCTAAATTAGATTTTTTATTATCAAATAGAGATCTTCCAATTTAAAAATCATGGTTTTACAATCTCTATGTATTTGATAATCCCTAAATACTGGATTACTACTTAATATACAGTGAAAAAGAAATAATATCACAGGAATATGTTAACTATTAAATTTATTATCTTATAGCACTGGAATGAAACACTGTGATTTAAAAAAATAGCAGAAACAATCAAGAATATGCATAGAAAGTTGTGCTGGAAGGAAAGATTATTATCCACCATATTTTATAACTTTAAAAAAGTCAGTTTGCTTGTATTTCTTATTACTTATCTTTTCATGTACTTATAGAGTAGAAAAACACTTTAGGGAGAAGAAATGGTTATTTGAACTCACTCAAGATATATTTTTTATTACCATAAATTATAATTAGCTGGCTGACATCTGGTGTGGAAGTTTTACTTCATTTTTTATTAGTTTTGAATTGAGGAAGTACTTATACCCGTCTGGCAGTCTGTTTTATAAAGGTAATGCCCTGGCTAATATAACACCTGGTATCTATTTGTTTTAGGTGTAATTTCATTTGTTGCTGAAGATGAAGCCCAGCAGCAGTCTCAACGTAACAGCTCACCAGAGAAGACAGATGGTGAACAGGCCCTTCAGAAATTGTCAACAAAGATACCACAAACTGTTGATGCAGCAAATGTGGGTATGTTTGTTATTACAGATAAGTTCATTGTCAGTTTGTGTAAAATTATAATTTCTTTTAAAATTAGATGTATATTTAGTATGGCAGGCCGTATGCCTGCAAACGGTGCTAAGTCAAATGTTTATTCCAGGCATATATGGAACTTCTCCTTTTAAGATTTTTGAAACTTTTAATTAAATTTTAAGCTGAGCTTGTTTTTTCTGATCATTTTTTTTGCAACAGTGTCACTAATGTCTCTCTTTGTTGGAGAGGGGCAGCATTTTTTAAATGCTTTCTTTTAAAAGAATCCAATAATATTAATAATGCCAATATCAAAGCAGGCAGTTTCTGAAATTCACATGGCTCCACTTCATTCCACTGCGGAAAAAAACCTTTCTTTTAATTGTCAGTCATAGATGCTTCTTTGGTCAGTTACAGTAAAATCAAAAGGAGAAAATTCCAGAATACCTGGTTACTTTCAGACTATCAGCTCCCAGTTTATTCTAAACAGTTTCTGTGCTATTTTTGAGATGGTAAGTGTTCCAGAGGAATACTTTTGTGATTACAAATGTGGACGTCAAATAGGAAAAGGTGGTAGTCGTGTTTTTTGTTTTTTTTTAATTAATTTTTCCATTTTCTTCTTTACTTTTGCAATTAAACCTTTGTCTATAGAACTGTACTTTTTCTGGTTTTAAAACTTAATTCAAAATGTATTTAAATTGTCAAACATTATGTTAGATGGCCAAAGAATATTTCTTGTAAAGAAAGCTGCTCAAGGAAAGTTCTTTTTAACCTGAAAAATATATTGTTTTAATCAACATTTAATTTTTAGGAAATTGAAAAAAGCTTGCAGTTTACCAGAATTTATCCAGTTTTAAAAAGAATTGAAAGCTTGCTTTATTATTAATAAATAATTAATAATTTGTGTCAATACTATACCAATATCAGAAAGTCTGTTCTTTTATAGTCTATTAATATCTGTATTTAATACTCTGTATCCTACCTCTGATATGAAGTGATCCCAAGATTTTACATTCTATATAGACAGAACAGAGGCAGGAAGAAGACAGAAGCTCAAACAAGTAAAATGACTGTCCCTGATCATACCAATAGTTTAATGTTGAGGAGTATTAAAAAAAAAAAAAAATTTCCCCACAAGCCAGAGCCCTATCAATGGATATACATTGTCTTTCAAATTTACCAGATTCAGTACCACATTCTGTTTTGCTAAATATTTTACATAAATTTTGAAATGCTTTTTTAACCCAGCTCAGACTTCTGGCTTGAGGCTTAGGTTTATGGTCTGCAGTCCACTCCTTTTTACCTGCTGTAGTTAAAACTAAGAAAAAATAATAAAGTATTTTCTGTGATTATGTAGCGCTTATATAAAACCAGATCTTACCAAATGTTATTTTTGTGCAAATAGTTGATAATACAATGTGAGTTTAAAATAGAAAGTGAGTAGAAATGGAAGAAAATAATGTAGCAGGACATGCCTAAATGCTGTTTCAAAAGGAGACAGAAAATAATCAGAAAGAAAATAAAGTGACCAAAGAACTAAGGTTTTCCCATAGTGCTTTATGATATAGATAAGACTGTTGCAACAGTGGTAATACGACAATATAGCAAAAGGCAAGTCAGTGCTTGATAAACTGAGGAACAGGGGGTTGAGAAGTTGTCTAGAAATATTAAATAGAGGATTTTCCTAAGCCAAAGGAAAAAATGCAAACTAAATCCAAAAAGAAATGAGGTTTTATGAGGACAGTACAGATTCAGTTCTCCTGTCTGGTATATTTAAGGGGAACACTAGTAATGTTGAACGGTAGTGTTTTTTAAAATTCTGTCATGAGGAGAACTAGAAATAGGAGGAGGTCTTTAAGGAAGGCACTTAGAAAGAATGGAAATAGTGATTATTTAGTTTTCACTGCTTTTCAAAGGTCAAGAATATTTCCTTGAATTGTCCTCCTACAGCTAGCTTTTTTCTTTGAATTTTCATGTACAGCAACACGGAAACTGGTTGACATTAAAATGTCACAAAATGCACCATTGTAAGTTGACAGAAGAAGGGATTTAACAAAGATTAAATTAAGATGATATATGTACACAGTGCAGTAGAGATGAGAATTAGTGGATTTCAAGTCGTTAGGAGGAATTAATCATAGAAGAAATATTGAGAGTGCTACAGGGAAATATTTGAAATAATCTTCAAATCTCTGCTGAAAGCCTGCAAATGTTTGTGAATTTAATTATGCTTCTGTTGCCCAAACTAAACACTTCTTCTTATGAGATATTTAGGCTCTGCAAAGTTAGGAATAATCAGTCTGAAACTAGTATAGGCTGTAATTACAAGTAGCTGAAAATTGAAGGTTAAGAAAATAGTTAAGTGAGTGGATTTCTCAGTACTGTCCCTATCACTGATATGAAGTGAACACATTGTTCTTAGGTAGAAAATCCAGTGCAAGTTCACTGTTTGCTGCTATTGTTACTGTTAAACCTGTGGTGCAGTTTGGTTCCCCATTAACAAGGTGACACTGGCTGATCTTATGCTTTTGGAATGTGTTTTTCAAATATATCAGTGGGTGATTAGTTTAATAACTTGCTGAGAGGAGCCAGGTAATCAGCTCCAGCTCCGCTCCCTTTTTCACTCTACACTAATTTACATTAATATAATCACTCCAGCACACAGGGTCCCATTGGCAGTTGGAGCAATCTGCACAGCTCATTCATATACGGCTGCGTCGAGTTATTGTGTCTTGTCTTTCAGTTACCATCTTTTGCTTTTTTGTGCTATTGTGGAGTTATATCTTTGTCTTATTGTAACCTATGTGTTTCTAGTAAATTGTACTAACTCAAGTTTTATGTCTGCTAGCAATGTTTAGAGCATCATTAGGACTGCTTTCTAAAGTGGGCTTAAAGTAGGACAGGAAATTACTTTTCCCTAATACAGTATAGCTTAATAATAGGATTTTTTTTTTCTTCAATACAGAAGATATAGCCTTACAGTGCCCATATCCTGGGCACAGCAAGCTTCCAACTCACCTTTAAATTAACCAACTGCTTCTAGTCATTTCACAAAGCATTATCTTCCATCACAACCATTCATTTGTACTAGACATCTATAACTTTTACCACTGTGGAAAGTATCTGATAAAAATGGCTAAATAGAGATGGAATGTTACAAGGTGTGATCTTACTTACTTAATAGTAATAGTCTTTCTGAAGAGTTTTTTTCTTAACTTACTTCAAAGAGGAAGTCACAGAGTCTTAGATATATCCTACACAGTTTTCTTTTATGCCTATATCGATACTGTAGTTTTTAATAAAAATTATTTATTCTTTGGGTTTTTAGAGTAGAATGACTGATGGATATTTCTGCGATTTAGGAGTTCTTAACTGCAAGGTGCACAGCACTAGTAGAACACAAGCTGCTTGCATTTGACCAGAAGTATCACACACTGAAGAAGTGCATCTTAGAGCTGAGAATCCCCAGGGCTACTGTTACCGATGGCGGTAACAGAAAATAGTGGACTTCTGATGTGGAGAATATTAATGTACAGACTTGAATTGGTAGAGGCTGCAATGAGTGTGAGGTTGTCCATAGCTGAATACGGTTAGAAAAAAATCTTTAATGACAAACACATGTACACCAAGCATTTTTGTCTTGCTGTCACTCAATGAAAATTATTCTTTTTAAACATACTAGAAACTACTATCTTGTACACACCTTAACATTCCATATAATCTTTAGGTACACACAGATATGCATTATGTAGTATGTATATGTTGTATTTACCTTTTTCTTTTTTCCTTTTTTCTTTTTTTTTTCTCCAAATTACATTCTAGACATGAGTGTAGATGATAATTTTTAGAATAGTTTTTATATATGCTTTTTATAATTTCTACCAAAATCACTTCTTATGCTCTTCCAAAGAAGCTAGTGATTCTGAAATTTATTCATGATTTTTTTACTCCTTCAGATGTAGTTATGAAAAAGCACATTTAGTGCTTGCACTGGAAACCATTGATACAGCAATCCTTATGACAAATCCTTTTTGTGTTGCCTTATACTGAGGGGTGGTGGGGAAGAAAAAAAAACAAGACCCAAACAGAAAAAAGCCTGTAGTGCAGATGTAGTTACAGGGGCTTTCCCCTTTCTAAACTGACCTGGCGTTTTTGTTTTTTCAAAGCATATTTCTGTCTTTCAGGAGGTAACATCTTAGGTTTTTTTTCTCATGGGATCCAAAGGTAAAACAAGGCTAAGTGGTTGCTAAGACTAAAAGTAGGATGCAGCTGGTCTTTCATCTAAGATTTATCTTTAGATTTGCATATGTACCAAAGTGCTGAAATCATAAATAAATATTAGCCATTAATAGATATTTGTTTCACAGTCTGACTAAATGCTGTGAAGCCTCCTACACTTGTCAAAATGCCCTCTCAAAGTAGAGGAAAGTTCTTTACTGTGGAGTCCATGGTGACTTAAACTGAACTGCCCTTGGACAGTTGCCCCTGTGTTGCAGTCTTTGCTGTGTATCTTGTGGGCTGTAGGGAGGATGCTTGGCTCAGCTTCTGCTAGAGCAGCTCAGCTGTCCTTGGGAATTTGATCCAACAGCTCTTCTGTAAAGCAGAGTCAAGAGTGTGAAGGTGGTGCAGTTGCTGCAATGGCTAAGACCTGCACTGTGACTGCAAATCCACTTCTTTTCCAGAAAGCCCCTCTCTCTCTTCAGCAGCAAGCCTCAGCACAGAGCTAGCACTTAAGCATCAGCTTTTAATGTTCCTGCCAGTGGTGATGTCTCACAGAGTTAGCTGAGTGCCTCAGGTGCAGAATGTTTGCTTGTACAACACAGAGGAATTGTGCATGTGCAATTCTTCTGGCTGCCCTAAGCGTTGCCTTTATCAAAAGCTTATACTTCCCATTGTGTTTGTCTTATGGAATGTATTTACATTTTTATGCCATTGCCGAGTTTTTTAATTTGCTTGTGCTTGAAAGGCATAACATCAAAAAGATACACTGCCTTTGAATAAGCCATGCTAAAAAAGCATAGTCAAAGTGGTTAGAGCAGGTATTCATTTTGGCAAAGCCTGTTTAATTATATTCTTAAAGCTAATGTATCCTTCAACCAGAACTTCAATGACAGGTGACATTTTCTAGTCTAAGTTGTCATTGTAGTTCTCGTGGTATGTTGCTGTGTCTTTCCCATTGTCTTTAAAAAGTGCTTCTGAGTGGGGTCATTGAGGAACTGTTGCCTTTGAAAGGTAATGATACTTGCACATGTGATCCTCCCAGACTTTCAGGCCTGAAATCAATCCCTGAGAGCTCAACATCTGTGGTAGCACACTAGAGTATTCACATAAGGAAGATAATGAAATAAATTCTTTGTTCTAGCAACTGTTAAAGGTGATTAAGAGGAAAACAGTACTTAGGATGGCGACAATTCAAGACTTTGCATTTATTCATGATAATTTTTTTAAAAAGAACATAACAACTGAGTATACAATGGTAAATGTTATAATTTATTCAGTATTAATGCAGTAATATAATATCTCACATGCATATTTATGCATATATATACTATCTAACAGGAATATTCTTAGACATCATTTTATCTACCTCATAAATGTTGATTGTGTAATTAAGCTATTTTTCAGTTTAATCTTTACACTGTATGTTCAAGTGTATTGGGCTCCACCTTAAGGTTTGTTTGTTTTAATTGAATCTTCCTCTTCAGGAAAAAAAAAGTTACAGAAGATATATCTAAAGAAATAATGCTCATGTAAACTGCATACATATTTGAAAATATAAAATACCAACCGGGGATTGCTTTTTTTTTTTTTTTTTTGATAGCATTTTGATATTTGCAGCAATACTTACGCTAGTGCATACAAACTTTTGGGGATGTTTAGCATATGTGCAACATTTAGGATTAGGCTGTTTTATGCTTTTTTCCTTTGTCAAAAATAATGTTTAATTATTTTTAGCTTTCTCAGTAGGTGCCCTTCTGCAGTACTGCAGTCTGCTAAGTGTTATGCATTTTCCTGTGCCCTTTTGAGACTCAGAGCAGCTTAATTCCCCTAATAAACTAATGTATTGTTTTGAAACAATTCAGATGTAGCAATGCTTCAAGGACCTATGGCCCAAATGGAATTTTGTGGGGCATGGTATGTGTGCAATCAAAAATCTGTGCAAACAAAGCATGGTAGCCTATTTAAAATTAATAACAAAAGTAATCTGTAATTGCTCACAGTGTAAGACTGCTGGTGAACTTTAGGTTACATCATCCTTTATGCAGCAGGTGTTTTAATAATGCTGTGCTGAGAAGACTATTAATGTTGCATTAAATTTTTCTTACCTAATTAAAAATGTCTGTGATATGCATTTTGCTTGTTCTGATAGTCTGTATAAACTATTACTGAAAAACATATTCATTCTGTCATGTCTGGCAGACCTCAAATTTTTGTGTATATATGGTATTTCATCAATTAGTATCCCATTCATTAAAAAAATATTCTGAAAAAAAATCCTGAGCAACATAATGGGTGTAATTGTCATGGTTAAATGGCTAGACGTACTCTGGACTTCTGCCTGTCCCTCTCAAGTTCACCTGTGAAATGACAAGCGTGACTTGCACCTTGCTGAATTGAGACAGTGCAGTAGAAACACACTTAAATTTCTTCCCCTTCTAATCTGCCCTTCAGCAATAGGGTTAATGTGATAGGACTAAGTGTAAACCCTTACTGGTAGTCTGTGACAGAACACATTCAGAGTGAAATAACATTTTTGAAACAAAATAGTGAGCGAGCTAGCAACAGAGCAGTAGTTTCTTTACGGCCAATGCCCTTGCTGTTAGGTTTGAGTGTTTGAGATGCTATTTATCTAGGTCATCATTTTCCCTTTCCTACCTTGTCATGCTTAAAAAAATATCTTATTTTACCCATTAGCAAGTAATGAATTATAAACACACAGAGAGCACATAATAGTCATGAAAAAACCCACTAATATTTACCAGTTCCCCACAGTCACATAAGCATGTCTGGGGCAGAAGATAAAGGGGTGAGGAGAGGACAGAGAGAAGGTCCCTGTCAGTCTCCTCTATCCAGGCTGTTTCAATTGCTATGACCTGTGAAAGTATGCACCGAACCAGAAAACAAGAAAAAAATCAAACTTTATAGCTTCATACTTGGGACAGTTTATAAGAAGTGGAGTTCAAACCAAATATGTGATTTGCTAAAAGTCTTTTACATTGTGAGTTTTTCTATCTGAATAATGACTTGAATCTATTACATGAATCTAAATATTATGACATATTCAAATTACAGTAAGATCAGCAAGATTATCTAAGAGCAATTACTTAGAATATCCTATTGCTTAAGGGTGAGAACAATTTCCTTCAAGGTGTCTGTTCAGTCCCTCAAGCAGTGGAAAGAACTGTGTATGCATTCTCAGAGCCTGGCAGGGCAATCCAACAGTTAAGCTATTGTATAAATAGATTCACAAATTCGTAACAAATTTTTTATGTATTTATTTTGTTGTTGCGAGTTTCTGAAAACTAAGCAGTTCAGAAATATGAATTGAAACATTAGTGATTCAGAATTATGTTTTTAAGATGACAGGGAGCCTATTAATTTCCAACAGGAGAAAATAAAACACATTTCTTCAACCAATCTAATATTTAATTTTTTTACACAACTATTATTATTATTATAATTCTTTTACAAGTAGTGCTACGCTTTCCTAACTAGACAAGTTTATATCACATACTACTGCCATTATCTGCCTTTGAAGCTATAGTTAAGCTGTTCCTAAAGCCTGTGATTAGGTAATTCTAGTTGTGTAAGTCATGGTTTTCTTAGTAAAAAACTGTAAATTCACCTCATTTTTTTCATAGATTAATTTCTCTCATACCTTAGTTCCTCTTGTCCACTTGGTAGCCTGCTGCTGGAATTTACTAAGGACTTTTATTTCTATAGCAGCTGCAAAATAAATGGCCCATAAAGAAATCTGGCTTTTAATTTATCCCAGGCACTGGATGTTCTTGCATTCTCATACATTCATGAGGTACATTTGCCTAACTAACCAGAAAAGGACTACTCTGACATTTTTACTGGGTAAGCAAGAGATATTTCTTGTCCATTACAGTGATTTATTTGTTACGATGTCTACTGTCTCTGGCATAATATTTCCTTAGCTTTCTCTGTGGGCACAGCAGGGTCCTATTTGTTCTTGACATACTTATGAAATTATAAGTATTAGAGAACTACTGTTTCCCATTGTGGCCAAAGACAGATGGCATTTTATGCATTGTTGTCAGAGAGTGAGAGTATGTCTGTGCAAGAAACGTAACGGAGATTTGGATGCACTTTTCAAGGCATTATGTATTTCTGTTTATGGCATTTGGCACTTATTTTGTAGCAGGACTTTCTCTGTGAAAGAGATGACTTTTTTTATTAAGTAGAAAGAAGCTCACCAAGTAACCTTGTTTTGGCATGTTTTTTCCCCATTTATCTTTCTATAATATACCTCATTAAATATTTCTACAGAAAATTCAGATATTCGTAAGTCACTGCTCCTTCCACCCTCAAACATACATTTCAAACATCAAAAAAGGTTCAAATGGTGCGTGTTACTGGTTTGTGCTGATTACTAGTACCGGATAAAACTATAAAGTCTCAACCATTGCAGTCATAGACTGAGCATATTCAGTTGCTGTATGATGCTGGCATCATCACGGTGAGAGTCAGCCTGAATTCAGAAGCCCTTGTGGCTTTTTTTAGGGGTATCCTACTGAAGTCTTTGGCCTTTATCATCACTTGATGACCATAAGAAGCTATGAATTTCATTTGTACTGCATTCTCTGCCTGTAGGTCCTTGCTGTTTGCTGTAGGTTGGTCCAGAGTGTGTCTGTCACTCTCAGAAGCAATTGGCATTTAAATTAAGTTAAAAGGCCAGGTGGTATTTATTCATGGCCAAATAAAATTTTTTTAAAAAGCTGCTCACCACTGACATGTTTTGCCATTTAGAATGTAATGCATCTCTCATACAAGTCCTTTCTCTCTTCCCGGAGAATTTAAAGTAAACTGTATCATCTGACCAAGAAGGCCAACAGCACCCTGGCTTGTACCAGAAACAGTGTGACCAGCAGGACTAGGGATGGGACCGTCCCCCTGTGCTGGGCACTGGTGAGGCTGCACGTTGAGTGCTGTGTTCAGTTTGGGCCCCTCACTGCAAGAGGGACATGGAGGTGCTGGAGCGTGTCCAGAGAAGGGCAGTGAAGCTGGTGAAGGGTCTGGAGCACAAGTCTTATGAGGAGTGGGTGAGGGAACTGGGCTTGTTTAGCCTGGAGAAAAGAAGGCTCAGGGGGGATCTTGTTGCTCTCTACAACTGCCTGTAAGGAGGCTGTAGCAAGGTCGCTGTCAGCCTTTTTTCCCAGATAACAACCAATAGGACAAGAGGCAATGTCGTGCCAGGGGAGGTTTAGACTGGATTGTAGGAAAAATTTCTTCACTGGAAACATTGTCAAGCACTGGAACAGGCTGTCCAGAGTAGTGGTTGAGTTGAGTGTTGAGGAAAGGCTTTAAAAGGCTGATTATCAACATTTTTTTAAAAAATGGGGTAGTTGTGTTAATTCCCTCCAAAACGGTGTATTTGTAAAAAAGCTACTAATGTGACCCACTAAGTGAGGAATACTTTTTCTAGCAAATAGAAAAAGCCATATGAGTCACTGTTAAGTTATGCTAGTTCTTGAACATGCATTTTATATCATTTGTCAAGTATAATTCTTCCAGGTTTTCAAAGCTGCTCCTGTAGCCATGGTTGATGTGGGAATTGAGTGGCTAGGACATATTCGGTGCAGATTGGCTTTCACAGGTTGTTTAAGCATCAGACACTGGTAAACCTTTCTTGTATATGTATGCACCTCTCGTGTATATATATTTGCACAACAAAATAATCTTCAGAGATGATAAACTTTTTGCAAACTTTGAGTGGATTTTCACAGGAAGTAAAACACGTGTTTCTGTAAGATGACTCCTTCAAAAAATGTCACACCCTGCTCTAAATAACGTGCTACACCTTCTCAGCAAAACATCTAAAAGCTGTTACTGTGGGAAAAGTGTGTATTTTCTTAGAGTAGCTGTTACTGGATGACTTTGTCTGGAAAAATCCAAAAAGCAGCCTGGGGAAGACAACTGGCTTGCACTGTTTTGAATTGGAAAGTTAGTTTAGCAAAGATATTAGCAATTATCAGTGAGTTTTAAAATGGAAACAAGTAGGATAAATTAATAATCTCTTACTTCACCATTATTAACTCTTGTCCTAAATCTTATTTGCTGCTGCTATTGCAAAAACTCAGGGTTCTCTGTCTCTTTAATTTGTGAGCCCTGCCTTTTCTAAATAAGAGGAGATAAAAACACAGACAACATTGTGAAGAGTCAAATTAAATTTACAATATGAATTATGGTGATTGTTCATTTAACATACGTTAATGAAATTATAGAAGTATAAGTAAGCAAGAATAATTTGAATAGTGTTATAATATTAGCAGAAAGGATTGGAATAGTGCTTATCTCCAGTTTTTACTACTTCTGTGCATAAAAAATAATTAAAATATTATTGGACTATTTATATTTGCTAATATGGCGCTGATTGGAAGTTCAAACCGTACAATGGCTTGCATAGGATGCATGCGTCAACAAATGTGTTAAATTTTATAGTTAGGTAGTTTGTGTATATGTGTTAGAGATTATGCAGCAACAATCAGGCAATAGGTAAATGACATGTCAGATTTTAGAATGTATCTGGCCAGCCATCACTGCTTTTCTGTGAGCTGAGTAAATACTTTAGAAGATAGTTTGTGGTGTCATTATATGTCTGTTAAATATCACACTTCAGTTCACATCCAAGATTTGAACTGATTTGCAATGAACTGGCACGTCCTTTTCCTTTAGCTTGAAGTATCTGTCAGGGTTCATATTACTGTTTACTGAATATTAGTTTCACTATCTATAGTAACCTTACACATCCACAAAAAATTTCTCTCTTGACAAATATAGTGTGTTTTCTTCAGGTGAGATTTTTGGGAGGTTTTTTGAGTCCTGAGCACATGTTTGTTTATCTGTACTGAAAGGCCCTTGCTTTTTCCTTTTCTGTTTTTGCACTATGGTGTATTTATTGTGTTCCATTGAACTTTTGACTGACATATTTCCTTGAAGATTAGCAAAATCTCACTCTCATGCTTCTGTTTCAACTGGTTTGCTAATTTCTTACCAATAAATTTATGGAGAGATCATGTAACATTTTTTCTTTATTACTCCTTTTAATATCTTGTGTGTCATAGTGGGGTTTATTAAAAGCATGATTTGTAAATGCCATGTTGTAGACTGATCTCAAGGATCTTTCAAATGATCCTTACTTTTCTATACAGAGATGAAGGTATGAACAGGTAAAAATGTCAGCAAGTACAACAGGGATTCCTGTGTCCTATATGTTTAGAATCTTCAAGACAAAGTTCATTTGTTTTAAGTGAATATTCATGTATCAGAATTAATGTTTGCATTTATACTTGGAAATTTATAATTTGTATAAATTGTAAAAAAATACAATTTATAAATTGGAAAGTATCCTTGGGAAAAAATGTTTGAAAAGCGTTAATTTTACAATATAGAGATATTTTTTGAGGGGTTTGTATTGAATAATACTGAATGGTGTTTGCTGCTTTTTTAAGGAACGTATACTTTTTCTAAATATGAAAGTGTAGGCTTCATTCAGAGTCCCTCTTCTAGAATACACATAAAAGTTATTACTCTTTGAAAGTGATATGATACTGCATTGAAATCAGTATTGCTTGCTGTACAATATGGCAATTAGTATTACATTGTTTTGAATTGTTAAATGCATATTTTACATCTAACTTTTTGCTTAGGCTTCATATAGTAATCACATTGTAATTGCAGTAAATCATGTTTTTTATGTAGCAGATGTCTTAAAGATACAGCTAAAGAAAAAGCATCTAGCGTAAATGTTTTGTATGTCATGATTGTGGATATTTGCAGCACTAAATAATGTGCAGGACACAGAACCTAGCAAGATCAGACTTTTAATTTTTTTAAAAAATGTGCATAGTATGTATGAAACATGGGAAACGTGCATCTCTAAATTGCTGTCCAGTTATTTTCAATTGGCAACACATCATGGTCCCTTATGTCCACATTGTTTCAGACAAATTTCATAGAAGTTTAAAAATGTATCCCCTAATAATGACAAACCTCATAGAAAAGTTGCAGTGCAGTAAGTAAAATAACAGTAATTCCTGTGGTTTTGCTGGCTGTACAAAGGCTTTTGTGTTTTTGAGAATTAGAATCAATTATAAAAACATGATTAGTGTTCCTGGTAAGATATTAAAGTAAACTTCTGTTATCTAGGAAAAACGCTACTTCTTTCATAGTGTAAGTGACATATATATACTAATTATTGTTGAATGTTAGAAAGAATTAGAGAATCACTTTCATTAAAACTCTCTGGATTTATCAGTTATCTACAGCTTATTTGCCCTTGAATATGTTGAGAAATTAGTAAGAACAACCTGATAAAACTCAATATCTTTTAATATGCCAGCCAATATTAACAAAATTAATGAAGGGCTGGTTTTATTTAGTGTGGAAGTACATTAATATAAAGCCCTTCTACTTGAAGATTAATGGAATTTGACTTCATAATTTCTTATTTTATTGAAAATATAAATTGGTCACACAACTCTGCAATAGGTTTTGCTGAAATCTAATGAAAATCTGCCCACTTCATCATTGTGCTCAGGATTCTGTTTCATAAAACTGATTCCATATTTTGTGGATATATAGAGAAATAAATATAGTTTTCCTAAAATGACCTAAGTGCTCAGCAGAAACATGTTAAAGAGGACAGAAAATTATACTCATCAATAATATCTTCTTCAGGGAACACACAGGCTTTATCCCAGAATAATGTTGCCTTTTGTGTGTGTGTGGTGTTGCTTTGTCTTCCCTTTTTTGTTTTGCCTTAGGAGAATGCTTAGGAGATCGAATGCCTACTTTGTGGCAGAGCTTGGAATAAAAAGTGATACAAATCCCAATGAACTTGATTGAAAGATTCCTTTCAAAATCAAAGAGTTATGCTGAAAAAGAAAATAAATGGATCCTTGTCAGATTTAATGCCTTTGCATTTGCCCAGGTGTGTTTCTATAAAACATTACAGTAAGACTATATTAGGTTTGATAAAATGGTTTTGGTTAATTTCATATTTTTAGCATACCACCTGTAGTATGGAAAAAATAATTTTTATTGGTAATAAAAATATTTCTAATAAAGTAAGGTCAGGAATCACTCTATAGAGTGCATGAGTATAATTTTTGTAGTTCTGCCTTATCTTCACTTAGGAAATAGCATTCTCGGCCTTAAGATTTAGCACATTTTTTAAAGGAAACTTCATATGGTAAGCCTGGTAGACGGTGGTAGAGAATTTTAAAGTGAATCCTGTCTGGAAGTAAGCTGTCTTCTCAATGAAGTCTCATATAAGTTCATATAATAAAATCAAAGTTAAGTCATAGTTAAAGATTCAGTTAGAAATTCATGTATATTCCAGGAAATGTTAAAATTAGTTTTCTAGTAGGTAGAAGGGGTAAAATCTTTAAATATTAATGAAGTTCTGTATGAAAAATGAACATATGTAGTGTTCACCATTTCTTGGGTCTTTTTGATATTTTTTAAAGCTGCTGAATTCCAAGCTAAGATATATAGGACTTTTAGGGAAACACAGCAATTGATTTTACAGCAACTTCTAAATTCCAAGGTAATTTCTATAATTCAATTGATTTAATGGTGTTTGCCTCTCAAATGACTTACGTTGCTTGAGTGTAGCTTTTAAATAACTTGCATATGAGTACTTGCTTGCGTGACACTAATATAAAAGTGGGCTAACTTTGTCTTCAGTAAGCCTATTTTGAATTTATTGTGTTGACAATAATAGAATATGACTTGCAATTTCATAATAAAGAACATTTAACCATTGGAAGCATATTTCATCACAGCATATTACACCTAGAAAGCATAACACCCGGAGGATTATTAAAGACTTTCTAACAGGCCTTAGCTGCTAAGACTTATGAAAGGTTTACTAAGCCTTTACAAGAAAGAAGTGCCATATTTTTGAGCACGCTTCTGAGATTTAAAGAATACATAACTGCTTTTCTGCTGCATTTTTTTTTTTTTGACTGATAGTTTGATCTGCCTGTCCCAGGACATAGTTTCACTAATCATGCACTTCTGTATTTCATTCAGTAACTTGTGTTTGACTGAAATAAAAGTTCAAAAAGGCATTAATTACACATTGGTATGTTCTTTCAGTACCATGAAAATCTTTTCCCACAATCACACTTATTTCATATTTGAATTTTTCTGGCTACAGTTCATTGGTGTTAAATATGTATCAAAGAACACATAATAGCCAAAAAGTTTAATTTATGGAGTTATTTTATGTAGTATAACAATATCACCTATTTAAAAAAGAAAACAACACACAAAAACCCCCAAACTATAACCAATAAGGTTTTCTGTCTTTGGAGTAATGTAATTATTATATGTATAAATGTATTTTATGTTTTGTATTCATTGTGATGAGGCACAGGAAAACACTTGAGTATCATTTTAAGGAACCTGATGACTGAAAATCATCTGAGTACAGTTTATCTTACTGTGCCAAGAGTATATCAACTGTGACTGTGTACACGACTCCTGAGCCGGCTTTTACTTTTTCAGACATGTTAAAATGTCAGTGTCACACAGTTTACCCAAGCTGTTCATCTGGCAAGTGATTTCCTAGCATGTCACAGTTTATACCCTCTTAAAATGTGCAGTGCTATGCTAAACTTGGCCAATGAATACTATTTCTGCCAAGATGCAAAACAAAACAAAACAAAAAAACCGAACTAGGTTATTTTACTCCATCATTTTTTGGATCTTCTCCAAGCAATTAGTATTGGTGGCTTTTCCACTACACTGACATAATGCATGCATCTTTCTCCTTTTTCCCATCCCATTCCTCATTGCATGGTTTATATTGGTTTGTATATGCATCCTTAAATATTTCTGATGATTTTCCTAAAGCCTTCAGAGAGCCCACAGGGAAATTTAAGGACCCCTTTTTTCCAGGATCACCCTTAGCAACTTTCTATGCCGGCATAATAGCAATGAGGGGTAATCTTTCTGTTCATTATCTGAGACCTAACAGGTCAATACCCAGGCAAAGTTACCTTTGGGTTTTCCCAAAGGTAAGATATAGGTAGACAAAGACCTAAAAACCCAAACAAATAAAAAAGTCAATACAAATAAAGACAAATCTGGCAAATGGAGCAAAATCATTAGACCTTTGACAAAACCTCTTAAGAATTGGAGTAATTTTAAAAGTTGTATAAAGCAAGTAGAAGCAGAGAAGTTATATACTAAACTTGCTTGTATTCATTGGGTTAAGAAACTGACGGACATGACCTTGATCATAGTTGCATCTGCTTGGGACTGCAATCTTAGCTCTGTGTTTGTTAACAGAGTGCCAAGAATTCTAGTTTCATGTGAGCTAAACATTATGGCAATGGATGGAGGTGTGTTGAGGCATTTGGTGGAAAGTGAGAGTGTGTTAGATGTAAACTGGTAGGTTATCTTGTGAATTTTGACAAACATTCCTTGAGGATGTTCTTTAAGGCTATTTACTAATGAAGACTGCATGACCTAAGTCAAGGGTCCTCAGACTTTTTAACCAGGGGGCCGGCGCGCGGATGCAGTGGCAGGCAGTCATCTGCGGCTGCTTGGTTTCCCCCCCAACCCCCGGCAGGGGTGTGTGTGTGGGTTCTGTAAATACCAGGGGCCGGACTGAGGACCCTGGGGGGCTGTATCCGGACCGTGGGCCGTAGTTTGAGGACCACTGACCTAAGTAATCTTTCGTAATTCTTCTTGTCCCTTACCATTGTGAAGTCTTCCTGATACTTTTCACCTGTACTAAAGCCGCCCACCATTTGTTACTCTTCCCACCAGGGACTGGGACATCACTTTCAGTAGCAATCTTTTGTGCATGTGAAGATTGTAATCATTGTCTTTCCGTAAAAATCCTTCTGAAGAAAAAGAAAAGAAAAATAAAATATTTATTTAGCAATAGTTGTTTTCAGATCTTTAGCTTCATACTGGTTATACTCGTTTTTCTGTATTTTACTAAGTCTTTTCATCATTGCATAACAATTAGCTACTTCGTGGTTTTTTTTACTTCTTGAGTTGTTCTTGTCTTTCTCCCTCTTTGGAATTATGTGCTTAGTCTACTCTTAGACTGGATTATCCTGAGTACTTAGCCTCAGCTTCATTCTTTGCCAAGTCTTTGAACTAAGGTAATAATAATAATCAAATAACATTCTTAAAGCAAATATAATTTATTTTCACATTAGAAGTTAAATAGTCTTTTAAAAGTGTGTTAGTATTCTAAGCAATCACTTCACTATATAATCTCCAATTGTATCAAATTTATTCTAATCAGTGAAATGTTCCAGTTCCTCTTGCTTGCTATTCAAACTTCTAAAACCATTATGTAGTAACTGAAAAAGTATCATCTTCCAATAAATTACCACAAAGATTCTGTTTGTGGTGATGGTCTGATTTTGAGTTAACCAATTGAGACATGTTAATCTTGTAGACTAAGAATAATACAGCCAGGCAGCAAAAGACGAAATAATACTATAAAGGCAGAATGTTGAGAAAGCCACGCGATACAAACGTGCCTGAGGTGTGGGCTACTTCCAGGCATACAGACCATCCTGCTTGAAACCTGCCAGCACTCCCCAAAGGTGCTCTGTTTACTTTCAGTGTCTCATTCAGGACAGATTCCTTATGTAGTAGATCGTTTCACCTCCTAAACATCCATTTCATCCCACCTCTTCAGTGAGCATTAAGTGGCTTATGATGCAAGTCTGGGTTTTTTTTTCAGTGTGTGGCTGTATACTCTTACTAAAGAAGACGGAGTCAAGAAATGTAATTGACATTGTGGACCTACTTTGGTAAAATTTGTGACAGTCCTTTCAATTTATTCTTCCAAAGCGTATTCCTTCAACTATTACTATGGTAGAATATTCCCCCCTCTCCCTACCCCCCCACCCCTCCCTGGCCAAATCCAGTGAGTTTTCAACTCCTATATTGCTAAAATGTGCTGAATTTGTGGTCAGCATTTGGAATTTTCTTAAGCTTTTCATACTTTGTGTTCACATATGTCATGTTGCCTGCAGACGTTAAAGAGGTGAGGGGAGATGGAGTCTAATGTCAAATATATTGCCTATGTTATTGTTCAATTTTTGATCTCTTGGTTGAATCTGTATTTACTAGTGTCACAAGTGCTTGGTACCTGGATGGCATACTGGTATATGCTCTGAGTTTACTCCCCATGCCACAATTTCCTCAGAAAAAGGGTTTCACATGTGAACCAGATCAGACCCCGAGTTCTGCCCCAGTGTACAGCAGCAGATAGATGTGTGTTGCCAATAAATAGGTGATAGCAGGCTGGACTAATTTAATGAAAGGTACGTGCTCTGGACCAGTGCAGAATACAATACAAATGGAGATCGAAGAAAGCCCCTGTAGCAGGGAAGAACCGTATTTGCTGTATTTACATTCTATTGCCCAACTGCAAGGGAAAAGGGAGAGCTGTGACATCATCATATATAACATATTGAGAGTTTATGAAGGGCATGAAGAATATTCTGAGTTAAAGAGATATTTTCTGTTTTCCAAATCCCATAGACATAGCAGATCTGCTGGATGATTTTTTTGAAGCTGTTACCTGGGAGATGGAGATAAGAAAGTGTCTTTATGAAGTGAAGGTGAGAAATGGTGTTACGACATCATACTGCGATGATATTAATAGCATGGAAGACTAAGCTTTAAAAATGGAAGATGTCAACAGCATTAATCATCCCTTTCTTTGAAATAAGCTGACTGCAGTGTTAAAATTCTGTCTTCTTACAGTTTTGGAGACATTTTAGGGAAAAGAAATATCATTTATAGGCTAGTGGTATCTGAGTTTCCACTGTAAGGTGGTGATCTTCCTTTGAAAAGGTGGCTTTTAAGGCAAATTAAACAGAGAGGTTCTGGGACTCTGCCTTATAAGAGATCAGAGACTTTTTCAGATCTTTGTTTCCTGGATCACAGCTAATTACAAGAGCTAAAATGTTGTTTTGTTTTTACATTTTAGAAAACTATTCTCATTTCTGTTTCCAAATTTTCCCAAGTGACAAAAGGCTTTGGAGCTATAGTCATTATCTAGTTTAGGACAAGTCCTAAAGAAAAGGAACCCTACTCTAGTTTGTAGATTTCCCACTTGTAGAATGTCCTTCTTCACAAATCCTGCCTTATATGTATTATATTAACTAGAAAAAAAAATATGAATTCAATATTAAGTACATTTTTTACACATGAAAGCATCACATTTTCATTTTAAATTGCAGCATGTTGAAGTGCACCACTTTGATACTTCAACTCTGATTTAGATGGACAATCCAATGCAACCTTCCAAATTCAACGTCACTTTAGTACTGACCCTCTCTATGACCTAGGTTTGATACAAAATGTAAGGCACACTCTAAGTTTATGGAAGTTGCTCTAAAGTGAATTATAACATCATATCTTTTAAGAACAAGGTTAATGTCTGAGGAATATTAAAATTTTTTTCCAAGTTATGTTGTAAGGAATACATTAAATGAATATTCATTGAAACATTAGGGTTACTCAAATATGCTCATGCAAAAAATGGCAGCTGAAAGCAAAGTTTATCTTGTCATGTAATGCAAAAAGCTATATATATATTGATTATATTTATTGAATAAGTATAACTCTTATATGAGAAAACTCATGAGCTCAAACCTAAGGGTGACAACCATAAATTACTACCTTCCTTGGAAGAAGAAAGTGTAGCATTGCTTTTGCAAGGATAAAATATTTGTCACATAGTAAAAATGAATATTAGTGTCTGCCTTTTTGCGTCATTTTGAGCTTTTAATATAATAGGATTCCAACATTATCTTAATGTGTGTTTTACAGATTTCCCCTCAAAATTAGGTGCAGATTTTCTACACTTGGAAACTAAATGTGGAGAGAGATATCTGGGGCCAGTTAAAAGAAGGTTTAATTAATAAATAATTTTCAGTGGAGTGATGGATATACTTATACAGAAAAATTGCAGTTTTTACCTGTGACATATGAACCAATTGGATTTATCTAGAAACACTGTTAAAAGTATCCAAAACCTGATTGTAAAGGGTTTATATGTCTTTGGAAAGATTATTTTAACTAGTTTTGTATCTGGCATAAACTTTGAAGTTTATGTTGTCAGTCTAAGGTAATCCATTAAAATCCTATTAAAAAAAAAAAATCCGGAGAAAAAAATCTGTGAATCTAACATGACAGAGATTTTCTGGAAAAGTTTACCAAAGGAATGTTACATCTTTTTAGTATAATTCTTAGATTGCTAGGGCCAGTCAAATTTGAAAAATAAGGAACATAAATCATCACATGTGCTTAATCGCTAGTCTGCTCCAAATAATTTATATGAAAAAGATATTTATTCTAAATCAAAAAGGAAAAACTAAATATATACAACATATGCTTATTAACTGATCATTTTTCATGAACAATAGTTCTTGTTCATAGATGACTACAGGGGGTTGTTACACATGGATGTTGTGTTTGCACGTGAGCAGAATGAAGTCTAAATTTTGATTTATCCTTTGCTAGCAGTGGTGAGCTCTTTACATATTGAAAGCGATTACATATTACATATTTTAGGGAACTAGACAAAATGTCTTTTTTTAATTTATATTTTACATTCTGTAAAGTACCGTCATATACTATGAGAAGAGCATTAAGGGTACCCACTCGAAGAAAATTTCAATAACTACCAACCTGGAAAGATTTTTGTAGAAAGAAATCAATGCCTGTTACTGCTAAAAAAAGTACCCTTAAAGACGCATCTAAGGGTGTTGTTGATGTTTTATTTAAAGCTGGAATTGTATCTAATATTCTTTTTATTGCTGTATTAGCTCTGCAAATATTTGGTAAAAATGCTGTGGAAAGAGTGCACATTGAATTTGAAAATATCACTGTAATTCAGCTTTTTTTTTTTAAAAAAAGAAAACATACATTTGATGCCAATGTAAGAGGTCTGTAAAATTAGGATAAAGTATTTCAAATAAATTAACAGTAAAATTCCAGCTTCCCTATAGCGTCCATATCCACCTCCCACCCAAAACACCCTAGAAGTCTACAGTTTTCAGGACACCAAGCCAAATCTTCCTTCATCATCAGTGATGTGCAACGCAGCTGAATGATAGACAGCTATGTTAAATTGGGAGAGAAGAATCTTTTCTATTTTCAAGCCAATATATAACTGCTGATGCTTGACAGCGTATTTAACGGCTGGTGTAGCAGACACAGGATGAAAAATAATTTTAAGGAAAGGACAAGGAAAGGGGACACAGAGAACAGAAATTTCAGTTTGTGGCTGACATGGTAGTAATATATCCTCATTCATGTGAGTAGAGAAAAGCATATCTAGTGAGTATAAGTAAGGGGATTTCACAACTGATAACTCTTCAGGACGTGATATGAAGTATAAGGTTAAAAGTGTATGGCTTACAACACTGATTTGTTCAGCAGAATTTTATAACATTTTAAAAATTTCACAATGAAATTAAGAAATCACGCACAGGAAGAACAGCTTATTTGCATCACTAAAGAGAAGTAGGACAAGACACCAGACTGGGTTACAAAAGGATGTTCAGCTCTGGAAGAGAAAACTGATGATTTTAGTGTGTCATATAAGGTGCAATGAGACTTGGAGGACACCTGTGAAAATTTTAATCTGAAAATTGAAAGCTCGAGTTTTATTTTCATTGATGTTATAATTTAGTAATCCTATGTTTTAAATACAGAACTTTCAATTCAATAATGTAATTACTGTAGATAAATATTAGCTGAAGAAATCAGTGAGTTATTAAGGAATGGATACAGAGATATGACTGGTTTTTGTTTTTGCACCACCCCCACCCCTCTTCAGGTAACTACATGTAATAGAAAGTACACAGCTTTCTATGCTTCCAAGGTTTCCATATTAAAAAAAACCAAAAAAACCCAAAACCAAACAAACCAACCAAACAAAAAAAACCAACCAAAAAACCACAAAAACCCCCACAAACAAACAAATACAACAACACAAAACCCAAACCCCACCAAAATAGGGAAAGGTCTGAAAAAACTAAATATAACTAAGCTTTCTTATAGTGACGCTGATTGCATTTGCAGTAGCTAACAGATGGAAGGTTCTGGCTTGCCCTGACCATTAATGACAGATGCTTAACCCTAACTATCAAGGGTTAAAGTCTGTGGACCAAGGGAGAGACTAAAAGAGAAGATAGTGGCAATTAAATATTAAAGCAGATACATTCTTATCTTCAGAAGATTTGCGCTCACTCCTTTTTACTGGTGATTTCCATCTGAAGTACTGACTAAAATTTGTTTTGTTTTATGAGATCTGACAAGATCATGACCTGATAGTTGCATAAGGCAGGCTAAGAATTTTTGTCATTGAATCCCCATAGTGAGATGATAAGAGATACACGCCTACAGTCAAACAGTTTATCTCATAACACGTCAAAATATGTTGCTTAGGCTCTAAGAAGAGACTTCAAATGCATTAAAAATGTTGATGTAAGTTTCGAACAGTAGTTGCGTACGTAAGTGTGAGTTTGTGCTTGTAATAGTATTCTCTGTTTTGAGTTGCCCATAGAGTTCTAAGAACATCACATTCTGGTTTGGCAAATCGTACGTGGAGCAAAAGGCATCATATCAAAACAATGCCGTCAACTTGGAATTATTTTTTTTTAGAATAAACATTTTCTGGGCTGGAAAGAAAAAGAAGAGTGTCTATTTTTTTCTGCCTGTTTTTTTTAAATGTGTGCAGAAAACAGAAACAGACAGATACAATCTTGTTCTGTCAGGTGGGAATGAACCATCTCTGTTTCAGCATGATTATATTGCAATTATCTCCATTGCCTGCGGTGTTTCAATCTTGTTTTCCCAGCATCTACTACCTGGTAAAGTAAAACTCTTTAATAAAACCTAACAAAAAACAGCAAAAGAAATCCCCAAATCCCTGAACTTCGGATCTATACAGTAGCAAATGAAGTTCTAATACCAGACCTGTTTTCAGCCATACAAGTTCTTTAGTTTGGAAACAGAAACACCAAGATATAACTGAAGGAAAGGTCAAGAGCAGTTATAGAATTTAATCTACTTAATTACATCTTTTCAGGGACCTAAAGCTTTAGTAGATTTTCTTAACTCCAGAAGTGATTTCTGAGTATTTCTGAGAGGAAGAACTATGTTCTGTCTTGTGGGTTGCCTTGACAAGAGAAGAAATTCAGAGCAAAATTAGGTTATAATTACTTGAGAATGAGGATACTTGAAAGAAATTGGCTTTGGGCTAGCCAGATTTGTTATATCGATAAAGACTCATCTATAAAGTCACTGTTTGGTGTCATGTTTACAGCTAAGTAGGGATAAAACCCTAGGTTTTATATTTTTAACAATGCAAGTGAGCAGAAAAGCAATGATTCCACTGTGTTTTCACTGAGTAAAAGTTGACAGGACATCAGAGTTTACACAATTTCAAGGCTTAGTGCTAAACAAGACTAGCAGGAATGTTTGTCTGGTAAAGTTAGTTGCAAAAAGAAACAGAAAGATGCTCTTTCAGCAGAGAATTGCCAGGTTCTTTCCATGTGTTAAGAAAAGTGTTTCAATTAACGTATTTGACAGTTTTTAGGGAAATGCCTGTTGAAGGTGTGATGCAAATAATACTATGTTCTAAATTATCTAAATGTATGCAATATCATTTAAAAATACATACAGGGTGTTCCCTCCCAAACATAATAGCTGTTTTACAGAAAGATAATCTTTGGGCTGTGTTGTTTATTTAGATTGTCCAGAAAAAAATACTTGATTTTCCAAAACTGAGGAAAATTTAAAGAGGAATGAATCTAAACGTTCAAATGCATAAAAAGTACAAAAAGAAATTAAGAATTCTTCATACCACTACCCCCCACCCCCCAGGTTTTAATAGCTCAAAATACTTGGAAGTCAAAACTAAATAGAAAGCAACTTGATCTGAAAACTTTGCTTTTGAGATATATCAGGAATTTGAGTATTTTTAAGCAATTTGTGTGAACAGAATCTATGAATTTATATATAAGAGCATAAGAGAAAAAGCAAGTAGATTATAATTTCTACGTTACTGTAATTATGAAGTACAGAAAAATGATTCAGGAATGTTAAGAGTACTAATGAAAAATCTGTGATCAGAGACAACAAAGCAGGCTGTAAGTTTATACGGAAAAATATCTTGGTAACAGTATAGATGTATTAATTGCTGGAAGGCATAACATTGTAATGGCAAGTAACAAAGCAGTTCCACAAAACCTGTGGTTGTGCATTGGAGAAAAAGTACAAGTACTCTAGGGCACTGGAGATACACTTCTGAGCTGATCAGTTTGTTAAGAGGCAGAATATGATGCTTAGAAAGTCTGTCCTGGGGGTAAAAAGTGGTTAAGGACTTTTCATACCAAAAGCAAGCCTTTTAACTTCATTTTTTATCTCCCTTCATGGAGAGAATGAGGCATTTCTTCCTGTGGTTTCATTTCTGTATTTTAATCCTATCTTCTAACATTTCCTTTTCTGCAGTTTAGTTTTCTTAGAAGCCTTTGGAAAGGGATTTTAGAAATAAATTTTTGGAAAACCAGTGTACTATGTCAACCACATCTCCCTTATTCACACAGCTGCTGGCTTTGTCAAAGAGTTCAAATAGTTTTGTGTTGTGGCTTCTCACCCTTCTTGTTATTCTTAATTTTATTTGGAATATATAAACAAACTGACATACTCACATCTGTAATTTCTCATTTTATCCCAGACACCTGTCTAAAAATTGGCAGCACATTATCTGCTTTTTCATTTCTATGTACCTTCAGTTCACTTAAGCAATGGGTCACACGCTGGTTCCTTTTGAGTTTTTGGGCAAAGACTGTCTTGCTCAGGTGATTTGCTATTTTCCTTTTTATCAGTTTGTTTCAGAACCTTTCCTGCTGAAACCTTAATTTGGGAAAGTTCCTCTGACCATTCACCTCAAAACAAGCTCTAGGGTGGGTGTAGGAAGCCCCTGAACACCACTATAGCAAATGCTACTGCAAAGAATTAATTTAGATTTCCTGCTGCAGTCTTATCTTACTTGGGCATTCCATTTCCAGACTGAGCATCTATCAGCCCTTCTGAATTTGGCAGGCTACCAGCTTCAGATGTGTTTGAAAAGATTTTACTACTGCTTCTTTAAGTCTTTAGCAAGTTGTCATTCAAAAGCTTTGTGGGTTTTTTTTGTATGGGTGTTCTTGAAGGTTTGGTAACAGGGAGGCAGCCTTGTTAATTTTCTGTTTAAATAATAGTTTATGCTCTTTTCTATTTTCCTTAATTGTACAGAACATTAATTTGAGAATGTGTTGCTTTAATAAATCATTTTGTCCTGCTGTTTGATCACATATTCTATGTAAATGGAACTTTACTTTTGACAATTCCCTTTGTTGAGCCTACCTGAGTTTTACAGACTTCTAGTGTACCCTTTCCTATAGTTTGACAGCATCCTTAAAGGATGTGATACCCCAGGCTATGGGTAGCCTTTGATTTTCTCTTAGTCTTTAATTGAGGACTTTTATTTCAGGTTTCAGGTGACGTGTTCTGTTTTGTTGTAAGGGGATCCTCCCTTCCTGTAGAAGTCATCTCTCGTCTGCATAGTATTAATTTCACGTTTTTAAATGGATTAAACTCAGGGTCATGTGTACACCAGAATCCTTTAATGATATTCAGAAGATCTCTTTATCTCAATTATGTTAATTTTTATGTATCTTAAGATACTGAGGCTATTCCAGAGACTGGAAGACTGTAATATTCTGCTTGTATTAAAAAACAGTAAGTTGTATGCCTGTCAAATTAGCCTGAACAAAAGAACGTGTAAGTTAATACAGGATGTATTCAGTGAAGATTTAAAGAAAGTAATGTAATTAAAGCCGGTCAGACTTAGTTTTATTGGAAATAGGGTTTAGAAATAAAGTTATATATGCAGAATGAGAAACTGCAGCAAGGACAGCAGTGGCTTTGAAAAGAGATGGGGTCACAGCAGAAAAGAAAAACACTAGGAACTCCCAAGAGTAATGCTGTGGTAAAACAGAACTGCTAATGTAGCTCTCTAGTGTACCATTCAGGGAAGTGTGAGTAGGAAGATTAAGGTTATTTTCATCTCATACAATAAACTGACAAACAGGAATACTGTAAGCAGTTCTTGTGTATGCATTTTTAAAAGGTGCTGAACAACTGTTTATATTTGCAAAACGACAATTACCACATGAAACATTTCTGTTGTGGAGATCAGGCCTTACAATGAGAGACTTTGGGCTCAATCTCTTTTGGTTATCTGAACAAGACTGAGGAGCTAATTTTACTAACATACATGACTATGTTCTAAATACAGAAAAAAGCTAGATACTTAATGCTAGATCTCTTAAATCTATCAGAGAGAGTCATTACAAGATCTTTTGGTCAGACATTGAAGCATCTAACGGAAGTCAGAGATTAGACTCATATTTAAATGTCTTCCAATGCCAGTAAGTAGCCACCAGAACAAACTGCTAGGAGATACCTTCAAGTCAAGTCTCTAAGTCTACCTGGAAGATATGCTTTAGCAAAACACACATTGCTTGACTGAAGTTGCACAATGATTCTATATAACTAAACAGAATTGAAGTTCTATGATATACCAAAGGTCATATTAGATGAACTAATGTTGATTTAATTTTGCTTGATATAGTATAAAATTATAAAAGTATTGTCAGTCTGATGTGGACTGACTCCAGTTCAAAGATCTGGTTGCCTATGCTTCCCATGGCTACTGGTAGTAAACAATTCCCAGTTTCTGGCCTTAATTGTAACATTCATGCAAATTCCAATTATTTAAGGTTTCAGAATCAGCATAATCAGCAGAATTTACAATCTGTCCTTATAATTTCATGAGCATGCACATGTGTGTGATAAATAGTCTTTGTGGCTTCATAAATGATCTCCAAAATTCAGAGAGTCTCTGATGCATTTCACCTTTTGTATATATAATTAGAACTTCCCATTTCTCCTTTTTGGACTAGGTAATACAAAACACTGAAGGGAATCAAATCTGGAATTCTAGCCAGTTTATTGTGTAATTAAATGTGGGTTTGCAGGAGTTTATTGCATGTTTTTTTCTGGCCAAACTTTTACTAGTCATTGATAACACAGCTTGACATAAGATAGATAATGAAACTGATCTAGTAAGATAATACTTTTTCATGAATGTTTTGATGCATGTATTTATCACCTCTGAGCACTCTCAGTCTCTTTAGTGCCAACTTGTTTGTTATCACAAAAGCTCAGGACATCCTGTCTCAAAACCTGATCAAAAATGCATTGTAGTATAAATCAATGTATGTTCAAACACGTATTTGAGGATGGATTCTGTGTAACTGAAAGTGATGATCTGTTTAATGAATAACTTGTAGTTTTGAATCTATGGTGGATAAGCTCCTAATAAAAAAATAATTTGCAGTATTTTTTATTAGCATTATGTTTGTTGAAGAAAAACAGTTAAGAATAAATTATATGTAAAATTCTGAAACGATGTAATAGTCTAGAAAACTAATATGCCAAACTGCAATTTCCATTGAATTTGTATATATATTGATTTTGTTCCTATTTTGAATCCAGACAAGAAGATAATGCTGTTGGTTGACAGCAATTAAATCAGTTCACGATTTGCTTTGTTTCAATATGAACAATGACTGGCATTTCTGCTAAAAGTCCAAATTTCTCATTGACTTGAATGCTGCTAGGATTGATCACCTCATGAGATGGTTTGTAAGGCATTTTATTCTTTTTAATATAGGAGGAAGTTCTTCAAATTGTACAGTGTGGTTCTCCTTAAAGATTAACAGCATACCTGCAGCACCAGAAAGAAAGATAGATGTGAAATGCAGAGCTCTGGTAAGATTACTGTAAAAGTTTAATTTTGTTCTACTGCATTAGAAGCAAAACGTAATTTTTATTATCGGTGTGGCTGTTATCACAGAGGATTAGTCAATTTTATTAAATGATCACACACAAATAACTTTTTGAATAAACCCCAATATTTATTAAGATGTCATTTAAACTCAGTGATACAAAGTAAAATGAATGCTTGGAAAAAAGTGTCTTTATCCTATTTGAATAATTACAATTTTTTTTTTTTCTGCTGGTGTCTGCTAGTTTTGTATCTCAGATAAGGTTGAATTCTACAAAAACTTCAAGCAGTTTCTGTACAGTTCACAACATAAAAAGTATGTTTGGGTACCCTCCTTTCTTATGGATGCCAAATTATTATTGCCATTTAGATTCATTTTGTCATCGGTATGTATTTAATAATATTTCTATTACTAAATAAGCACATACTTTCAAATTAATTAATTTATGTTCACTATTTTAAATGAATGATTGCATCATATTAAATAAGTTGTACATTTTAAATCACTTAAATATGTAAACATAAAATAACTGTGTAGTATGTTTGCTTAATTGATATTGTTTTTATTCTCCGAAGATTTATAATTGTATTTATATTTGAATTATTCTTTGTAAGGCTATTATTTTCAGAACTAATCTTTTTCTTATCTTCTGTAAATGGATATTTGCTTTATCATCTAGATGTCCTGCTTCTGCATGAATTGTAAGCAACTAGAGAAATACTGACTTTAATAATGGTTGCTAGTAACAGGTACTATGAAGAGAAATTATTGGTGTGGTACTTTGTTGCAGGAACATTTTTGCAAATAAAAATATGTGATACAAGTACTAGGGGACTACCTCTTCCAGTAACAGATGCTGGAAAAGGAGAAGAGTCTCCTCAGTTGATTTTATATGTCAGCATGTGTTTATGTGGGAGAAAAAGTCAAGACCAGTAAGTATGTCTCAAAATATTTTAAATATCATTGTTCATATATCACTTCTGGTATGCTCTTCTTTCCTTGAAGTGTAGTAATCTGATTGTGAACTTCTGTAGGGCTGAGAAACAGATAATGATGTTTTCAAAATCTTGGTGTTGGGTGAGCATGGTGGTAAGGAGGTGTCTGGTGCTAGTAAGAAACAAAAACTAGACTGAAAGAGTTTGTGATCTGAGACCTTGAAAATAACGGTGTAGGTTTTTGACCTACAGGATCATGCATTATCTTGTATCATTTTCTGATCTGAAATACCGTTAAAATGGTAAAAGGAAAAGCTAGATTTAAAGTATATTATTGACTTCTATTGTATAATAAATTCTCAAGGCATTTTAACTCTGCCTATATTTTTTAATCTAATTCAGTGTGAAAACTTGCAAAAGTCACTTATAGTAAAATCCAACATATTTTTACAATGTGTGGGGCACTGAAATTCTTGAACTGAATGTGCAGAATTCCTTTCTAGGAAAATGAAGGAAGTAAAGAAGTAGCTATACCTTTTCTTCAGATCTCTATAGCAAATCTCACAAAAACTTTTTTATTGATGAATTTTGAAGATGGCAAATAATTTTTTACTAGAAATTAATACACATGGTTACTGTTATGGAAGTGCTATTACTGCATTCACTGGTTACGTGTCAGGCAATTCATTTTGGACTGGTGATTATCCTAGCTAATGGCACAGAATCACAGAATCACAAAATAGCCAGTGTTGGAAGGGACCTCTGGAGATCATCTAGTCCAACCCTTTGCTAAAGCAGGTTCTCCTAGAACAGGCTGCACAGAGTCATGTCCAGGTGGGTTTTGAATGTCTCCAGAGAAAGAGACTCCACAACCTCTCTGGCCAGCCTATTCCAATGCTCTGTCATCCTCAGGGTAAGAAGTTCTTCCTCATATTCAGAAGGACTTCTGTTTCAGTTTGTGCCCATTGTCCCTTGTCCTGTCACTGGGCATGAATGAAAATAGCCTGGCCCCATCCTCTTGACACTCACCCTTAAGATATTTGTAGACGTTGATAAGATCCCCTCTCAGTCTTCTCTTCTCCAGGCTGAACAGGACCAGCCCTCTCAGCCTTTCCACCAGAGGGAGATGCTCCAGTCCTCTCATCACCTTTGTAGGGCTCCACTGGACCCTCTCCAGCAGTTCCCTGTCTCTCTTGAACTGGGGAGCCCAGCACTGGACACAACACTCCAGATGTGGCCTCACCAGGGCAGAGCAGAGGGGTAGGATCATCTCCCTTGACCTGCTGGCTGTGCTCCTCCTAATGCACCCCAGGATCCCACTGGCCACCTTGGCCACCAGGGCACACTGCTGGCTCATGGGTAACTTGCTGTGTCCACCAGGACTCCCAGGTCCTTTTCCACAGAGCTGCCTTCCATCCAGCAGGTCAGCCCCCAGCCTGTACTGGTGCATGGAGGGGTTGTTCTTCCCCAGGTGCAAGACCTTACGCTTGCTTTTGTTGAACTCCACGAGGTTCCTCTCCGCCCAACTCTCCAGCCTGTCCAGGTCTCGCTGAATGGCAGCGCAGCCTGCTGGTGAATCAGCCACACCTCCCAGTTTCATCACTCCTCCCAGGTATCATCAGCAAACTTGCTGAGGGTACACTCTGTCCCTTCATCCAGGTCACTGACGAGTAAGTTGAAAGAGACTGGACCCCATACTGACCGCTGGGGAACACCACTAGCTACAGGTCTCATTAAAAACCATCAGGGTGACACGAGTAAAAAGGAGCTAATACAGTCCTTGACTGCTAAAGAATGGTGAAATACAAGCAGAAAGCAAATAATAATGGTGGTACTGCTATTAGAATGTTATTCACAGATCTGCTTCTCAGAGGTTAAGAATCGTAATTGAAATACTGGAAGAAAATCTAAGAAATCCACTAAAAGCATGGAGGACTGGAAAAGCAGGCTTTGTCTTATGAATGCTAGTTATCTCTATCAGCTCAGTTTGGCACTGAAAAAATGGAAAAGGATGTGATCATTCACTAAAGAATATTGAAAAGATAGTGATGGTGTCTCAGTTATGCTGACCAACATGCATCAAGGGCTAGCAGCCAAAATTTACGTCTGAGAATTATTTACTTTTGTGCAGAAAGTCCTAGTATTGAGAATAATAAAGCAAAAAGGAAATAAAACCAAACTGGAAAATCTTACCAGTGAAAACAGTAGATAGTCTTGTAAAGCTGAGGACTTGAAATTGCTTGAAAAGATAAATTTTTTAAAAGCATAGACACGTGGTACATATGCTAAACCAGTGAGTCAGATTTAATAAATGCATTGATCTCTTTTTGACCTCAGAGTCTGTCTTCTTCCTTCCTGGCCCTTGGAAAGAAAATGATTAGTAACATTTGATTTAAAATACCAGTAACACTGCTTTTGGACAGTAGTTATAGCTGTATCTCGTAGTCAAATGCAATACAAATTTATCCTCAACATCTCAGAAGTACTTTTTCTGTCTTACGCAGCTGGTAAGATTTCTGAAACATCAGAAATTGGCTACAGCAGAGGTAAGGCTGGCCAGACAGAGTTTTTAAATGAGCAAGGTGTATATTAAAGTCTTTATTTTCCTAATGGTAGACATGTGGACGCAGTGACTACCAGCCTACAGACAGCAGGGAAGTCCTCAGGGAGGTGAGAGCTGGTGGGCACCCCAGGAACAGTGGACAATATAGGATCGTCCTAACGTATGTCACCTGGGCACCATGAGTGATACAGACGTTAACAAGATTTTGATGAATAAATTTGCTTGCAGATTCCAGTTTTGTGTTTGAAGTTTGGAAATGCTTTAGGCTAACTCAGCCTTTTGTACTTTAGAAATGAGTTTCTGTATGAACTGAAACGCCTGTGACAGGATGATAGATCATACCAATGAAAAGGGGTGGCAGGATGTGTCTGTCAGGGTTCAAACTGAGTGACTCTAGATACTCTGACCTTTATGGATGGCCTGAGGCGGTGGCCATCAGCTGATGTTGCAAAAGGATTCCTCTGTGGAAGAGCGCAGAGAATTTTGAAGAGACAAAAATTTTGAAGGTCTACCTGGCAGCACCATACAATTGACTGTAGCTCAGATCTTGGTGACAGGAGAAAGTTGCTCTCTTCTGCTTTCAGTGCACAAAATCAGCTAAAAGGAAATACTGCAGGTCTGTCTGCACTGCCCCCCTGACTTATACAACTTTAACAAGGCAATGCGTTACTGTCCTCTTTTAGTTATCTCAGGATTTTTTGCGCTAGTAGTATTGTGTGTTTTCATCTGTCTGTCTTATAATAAATAATTCTGGCTAGATTTATGATCCTGAATACGAACAACACAGGATTTTCCAGTTACATTTATCTTTGGTTTGTACTGTTAATTCTGTGCCTCAACATCCTTAAGGTGCAAAATTTTAGTCTCAAAAGGTATCTGCAAGTATAAAAAGGTATGTAGAACAAAGGCAATCTGGTTTAACTTGCTTTTTAAAAGAAATATAATAAACTTGCATTTTTACATTGATGAGACCAATCTTGCTACATATCACTTTTGGATATGTTCTTTCTCGCAAACTAAATTTCAAAGTGGAGATTGAATAGTTAAATGGATCAAACCCGATTTTATGCTGCTCAAGTTTTCTTAAAACTCTTTTGGCTTGTCATGGCTGAAGGCATTTAAGGTTGTATTTTGCTGCTAAACCAGATCATGATTCAGCTATTGAATAGAAATAAAAATATTGAATATGTGCCATATTGAAGAAGTCATTAATTTTAAGTTCTAATCTAATTTCACTTAATCACCATATACCAGTAAAAGAAATATCCTTTTTTTGAATGGAATCCTTGAAAGGCGTAATTTGGTGGGATGAAAATGTAGTTTTTTGGTAGCCAGAAATTTGCCACCTCTTCAGGGGAAACCTATTTTTCTTTTCCTCCCTCCAATAACAGCCAAAACCCAGGGAAAATATGAATAATTTTACTCTTTCTTGGTCTTTCTCAACTTTATACGTGTATTTTACATATATACAAACACAGGTATATATGTTAATTTATATTAAAATATCAAAAGGCAGTGAGCTGTGCTCAGGTTACATTTTTTAGATCAAGTAGAATGTCTACTAAATGCATTTAGAAATAGAGTAGTAGAATGGTAATTCCAATAAATAAAAGATGATGATTCCTTATAATTCATCTTTTCATTTTGTTATCCATGCTTGCTGGCAGCAGAATCACAGTAAATTAGGATAAGAAGTTAACTTTTAGACTGGTTCATCCAGCTGTAAGTAGTAAGTTTGGCTTTCGTCTTGTCCCAGATGTAGCTCCATTAAAATGTGAACTTCAGTTTAACATCTAACTGGAAGTTTAGATTCAAATCCTATTGTAGTCTTTTCTCTTCAGTATATAGTGTGGTTTTCTGGGAAATGGATGAAAAAACATTTCAGTAAAGATTTCAGAATTTGACCCATAAATTGAAAGAAATGGCTTTTTAACATTAAAAGATAATATTTTTCCTAGGTTTTTGTTGGGTTTTTTTTGTTTGTTTTTTTTTTAACTAGGATCCAATAATTCATCTAATTTGAAACACATTTGTCTCTAAATTGAATTAGGGTTAATTATTTTTGTTGTCCGTGTAGCCACTAGAATGCCCTCCACAGATTGCATGGTATCATATAATGCTTTAAAGGTCAATACAATGTTTGAATAATGAAAATATTTTCATCTCTTTTTCTTCTTATATGTGTGTGTGCACTTTTTCTACCAAGAAAATTATAGTAAAAAAGAAGAAATTGCCTCGTATTTGACCCTTAATAGTAATAGTAGTGTTTTATATTATTACATTCAGACTTTTGGGGACAGCGAACCACTTCAACTTCTCAGCTTTTCTACCAGATCATCAGTACTCAGGCCATCTCCCGTGTTTGATAAATGCATGGTGCCAGTATTTTCCAAATAGCAGAATCAAATATTGATTTTAAGTTTCATCATCATAATTCCACATGCCTGTATTTCCAAGCAAGGGCTGGATCACAGTCTGTTTTTTTCAGTTTTCCATTGATCTTTATGATAGGTTTATTTCTCACTTTTCTCCCAGGGTTTTGGTGGTTTTTTTTGGGGGTGGGGGGTAGTTTTGGGGTTTTTTATGTTTGATTTTGTTGGTTTTTTTCCCAACCTAGACAGTCTGGTAGATGATTTCAGATTACATTTAAAATCAGTTTAAAATGAATGGGGATATTATGAAGCAGAGTAGTCACAAATAAACCACACTTTTACTTTCTGGTGAGGCGGATACATCACTTTTCATCTGTTAGGCCTCCAAACAGTGTTCAAAGTTCAGACCCTCATATAAATTTGGAATAACACTGAATATTCATAGCCTTGATATTTGTGTCTTAGGTCATAAAAGGGTAAGGGATCTGTTGTCCTTTAAAATTTTGCTGGACTCTCTGATACTCACTGGACTCTGAAATGCTGAAGTCACCAGACTCTCTAGGCACAGACTATAAAGAATTCAACAGAGCAGTTCAGACCAAGGTTTGAACCTACGTTATAAATGCTGGATTTGTCTCCAAGGGTGCTCAGGAACGTCAAGGAAAAAACAAGTTTATGTACATATAGCATGATACTTTCACAGCTTTTAAGGGTTTTCAGTTCAGACAT
Organism: Falco biarmicus; assembly: GCF_023638135.1. Classification (NCBI taxonomy): domain Eukaryota; kingdom Metazoa; phylum Chordata; class Aves; order Falconiformes; family Falconidae; genus Falco; species Falco biarmicus. The sequence continues at coordinate 84,448,741 of NC_079289.1, forward strand.
TTTTTGCTGAGCCACCAGGCCTATCCTTAAACTTATATGTACATTTTTTATCCATAACTACCTTTGACTTTGAAGTATTCACTGACCATGGTGTTTGAATCATTACCTTTATATTCAGCTATGTTCTTTATTTTAATTTGATGCCCCTTCTTAAATTACAGAAGTCAGTAGACAGTTAAACACTATCCAGTCTCTCCATGCTACTCATGATTTTGTAGACTTTTATATATCTGTCCTGAATTATCTCTCCTCCAAGATGAAGAGTATGATAAGGTAGCCATCTTAATTTATGTTTTCACTTGGACCATCATATTTTACTATTGTACTATTTCTCCAGAAGTATTTGTTTCAAAAAGAAAAAAAAATCAAAAACCTTTAAAAGAGAAACTATTTCTGTAATCAAGAATATGTCTAAATTGTTATATTCTGATTAAATAGATGGATTAAGATTCCTGATATATTTCATCTAGTAAGTGGTCTTTAAAAAATACATGACAACCAGTTAAGTCTATTTTGCTGCCTTCTATTAAATTAAAATAACTTATCTTCCTGCTTTTATATCAAGTACTTGTGATAAATCTTATGTCAACTATGCACAGTACATGTCTTCTGACCATAGTGGTAATTTTTTTATTGTGCCTGAATACCTAATGTTTTGACTATAACCATATATTTCATTTCTAAGAGAAACAAGACAATACACTTATTCAGTGAACACATCAACCAGGTTATAAGGCGTTGCAATGATTCATGTTGTAAATCATATAGCTTGCTGATCTGGATATTTTTCTAATCCAGGCCCTGAACACTCTGAAATCACCATTCCAGAAAAGAGAATAACCTTATTGGAATGGAGGGGGATTAGCCAGGTGCAGGTTTATTTTTTAAACTCTGTGTATATTAATAAAAATTAGGTCAATTGGTGAAGCCTGGAAAGGTTGTAAGGATGCATTCCAGCTGTGAAGTATTCCTGCCCACCTTGATTGTTAAAGCTCAGTAAACAGGGGAACCCTTACGAGTGTTTAGATGATAAGCCTTTTTTCTCAGAGGATAGGTATTATCAAGTGTTTTTAATACTGAAATAAGCAGAGTTAGGATTGACTGGGTTATAATGAACACCTCCAACCTTACTTTAAAACTACCTCAGTTGTTGCGGAGCTCCAAACTCTTTTTGCCAGCTGTCATAATGAAAGCAATCAATCTAAATTCTAAGTACCATGTGTCTTTTGTCAGCGTCCTTTGCCTTTCAGTCCAGCCTGAGAACCAGTTCTGGCAGTTGGCACTGCTGGCCTGGTAGAGAACGTTTTCCCACAGTCATTTAAAAACTCCATCAATTGTGCCACTTGTATTAATATTTCCATATAACTGTGCTAAAAATAATTCCAGTAAGGAAATTTTGGATTTGCGAAGCCTCATTACTTATTTTATAATTTTGAAAAATCTCTCTAAGTTCTGTTTTGTTCTGCGTTATGTAAGGGAGATTGATGTAGAGACTTCTCAGTTCTGGCTTCCTCCTCTACCAAAGTAAATTTCAGGTTCCATTTCACCCTGACAAAGATAGTCAACTCCATTAAAAGAGGTCACCTAAAACCTAGTTCAAGGAAAAAGGAAAGAAAGTACCTTCTGTGATCATTGTCTGCCCAGGAATTTCTTCCTTTTTCTTTCATGAAAGCATTAATGTATTTTTTTTTCATTTTGTCTTGTCCAGACCAGCCTGTAGCAGTCTAATGAATCTCAAGGGCAAAGAAAACGAATCTGCAACAGTAGAGATGGTACAGGATGCAGTTCAAATGTACATTTTACTTTAAAAATAATTCTAAACTATATTTCAATAATTGTGTGGTTTTTTCTCTGTTAGTGACTTCTAGACTGAGAAGGAAGGATGGATAGCAGCACGGGATTCCTAATAGTCCTACTGCTGGGTCTACTCCTCTAACTCTTCTCACTTGGCTCCAGATATGATTTTGTCTTCTAAAGCCATCACTTTATAAGGTGTAGATCAGAAGCAGCACCCTTACCAACACAGTAATGTTTTTCTTCTCATAGGATATATTAGCTCAGGGTTCCCCTCAAAAATCATGGCAGATCTTTAGCACTTGGGAATCATGCTTTGGGGACTGTAGAGGTACAAGCCAACTGTGGAAGATGTCAGTCTGTTTTAAATCCATAATAGAGAGCCACAATAATAAGAGATTACATGAAAGATGTCTTAATTTTTCTAGGTCGTGCCTCTTCCCTGGCACCTCTACTTCTTTTGTTTAATTACTTGAAGGGTACCCACCAGGAAAGGTGCATCTATGTCAGCAGTTCGGTTCACAGACACAGCGTGTTTTTTGGGTGTCTTTCCTGATCATCCACACTTTCTGCACTTTCATTTATATCACACAGCAGTCTGGGAGTGCATGAAATGCACCTAACATAAAAAGAATATTTTTCAGGGGCTTGTCTAATGTTGTGTGTTCTCACCACATGCTAATATAGACAGATCATAGCACCCAGTTCTTTCTTACTCTTCCCATCAAAAAAGACTGCATCATGTTTATTCTAACAGGAGTTTGTGTTTTGTGGGAACAGCATGACGTTGATAGACAAGTACAATGCAGAGAGCTTGTTACAAATACAGCCAGGGTTAAAGTAGATCTAACTTAGAATTTAAATTATGTGTTAGTGTCTCCTTTATTATTTTTTCATTATTTATTTAATTAAAAGTTCAGAGCATATAACAAAGAATATTTTGTAATTATGTAACTTGGCAGTTGAAAACAGTAACATGCTGTTTTCATAGCTCTGGTACATTAACTTTTCATAAATCCTAAGGTAAACTGTAATGTGAATATTATTATATATGGCTGGTACTTGGATCATTTTCTCAGAAACTGAGTAACCTGAAGTTATGAATCATACCCTAACACTAGTTTTTAGAATATGCTTTCATAACAATTGGTAGCATTAAAAGTAACATTCTGTAAAAGAACCATGGCAACATGGTTGGCAAAAGAAAAAACAAATTTGGGAAGGTGGTAATTATTAATCACCCTAACTAAAAGCAGTTTGGAAAGGTTCAGAACTTCTTTGTATAGCCCATTAAAAAAAAAAAAAAAAAGAAAGAAAAAAAAAGAAATAAAAAGAAGTTATCAGAAAGCAGGTAAACTACAAGAAATATTAGAATGTAAGTGAAAATTTTTGATAAATATATAGCAGCTGCTAACCTCCTCCTCTCTTTCCTACAGATGCATGAATCAGTTCTGTGATATAACAGCAGGGAGCTAATGTAGATCACAAAATGACAGCTGAGCTGTCACTAACTGCCATTGAACAAAAATGTAGGGGTAGATCTAAACTGAGTAATTAAAGGGGTGTTTCATCTATGCTAGATGAGTGGTCATATATATGAAAAATAACTGTCAAGTGAAGAAGGAAACTAGCCTTGTATAATTAAACTACCATGCCACTTAGTCCATGACAGCAGTTGCTAGCCCTGTGGCTTATGACTGAAAACAAGAGGGGGTTTTGCTCAGTCATTGAACATAGCAAGTCCAGAGAAAATGTTCTTGTTCAAAATTTTGCTCAGTGATGGAGCACTGAGTATCTGGAGTGGAGATTGTACAGCTTAGTGAATTAGGTGTTAAAGTAACATCACTGAAAGGAAAACTTAATGTTTGAACTCTCTTTCCCTGTGTATACCTCTGTAATGATTGTCTTTCTAATCAGTGGAACTTGTGCTGGATTTTTATCTCAAGACAAAACATGGTTTTAGATACACTCTGTAGGGTTTGGATGGTTTTGTTGTTGTTTTTGGGTTTGGGGTTTTTTTTTGGTGGTTTTTTTTTTTTTTTTGGGGGGGGGGGGGTGTGGTTAATAGCAATGAGAGGAACCTGAAAAAGAACAGTGAGAATTTCTCCAAAATATGTAGTTATCTTAAGCATAAATTTTGAAACTATGTTTGGAGGCTCTTACTAGTGATGAACTGTGAATTTTTCTGTAGTATAGCTTTTAAACCTGTCCTGCCATTTTTCTGGCAGGAAGACTGGTGATACTGCCACTGGTTTTCCCTCAGTGATTAATGTGAATTAGTGAGTAGTGAGAACTCACTGCTTTCCTTGTGTAATATGAATATTTATTCCATTCCTGTGAAGTTTTTCTGTCTATATAACAGGAAGCTGTATCTTTATTTAAGACTAATTTTCTTAGAAAATTTAGCAATATCCCTGCTTCTCCAAAATATTATTGCTGTGTTCCCATAATCAGAATACTATTTAAAAATACTGGAGTGAAATTCAGATACTCTTTTATAGTTGTGTATCTCTAGAACATGGGCTGAAGCAGCCAGCTGTTTTCGTTTTCTGCTGAATTTCTATGGATAGTATGCACAGCTTCTGAAACAGAAAATGATCATTAAATGGCATCATTACAATGAGCAAAAGTTTATCCACACATAGAAACATTCTCAAACAACATCTGAATCAGGAACTTCAAGTAAGTATGTAAAACTAGTTGATTATGATTTGAACACAGATGCTGTGCTGAAGTTTGTAAAATGCTGTTAAGAGGATTTTTTTGCTTTAAGTTATACAATTTTAGATGACATTCATATGTTAGGCTAAAACCCTACCTATTTTAGATGGTTTGGTTGAAAAAGGAATCCAGATCTTTCCTTTTCTATTTGAATCAGAGTAAGGAATGACTATGTCATTGTGGCAATATGAACATATTTCTAGAACTTGCTTAGCGCTTCCTCACTAGAAAGGACGGATCAGCATCTGTTACTGTCTGAAGACTGTTCTTCAGCATTTTTAAAATGAATTTGCAGTTGGATTTCAATTCCTGGTATAAAGGTATATGAAAATCGTTGTGAATGAAATCTCAGATTAAAAAGAAAGTAAAGCCTTTGTGGCCATAGAGACTACATTAGTTCAATCTCCAGAACTATTTGTATAAAAGTGACATAAAGGTCATACAATTGGTTCCCTGCAGCAGATATTTCTAATGAAAAATTCCAGCTAAAGTTATTTGAGAGAATTGTGAAGTAAAAATTAGCACTACTCATTTCCCATGGAAAAAGATAGTGAACAAGTACTCAGTAATTATTAATTTATATATTTCTCTGGGACTTGCGTTACTTTAAAAAGAATTTTAACAGCTCAATGGAATCATCTGAGAAAGCAGGAATCATAGAATGATAGAACAGCTTGGGTCAAAAGCCAAATTACAATTTGTTCATGAATGTCCATGATTCATTAATTAAATGACACTTCCAGTTATGATGAGTCGTTTGTACATTTGCAGATATTTTTAGTTCTAAATGCAGAGAAAGCAACCATATTTTTAATTTTTCCAATTGGTACTTATCAGTCTTCCTGTTGGTAATTCCATTGGTACCAATGCCAATTGATAATATCAGTCTTCATCCATTGACAACATTGTAAATATTTACAATTAATTTTTTATTTTTTTTGGTCACTGTATTTTACTTTGGGGTTTGCTGTGGATTTCCCAAGGGATAACAGTAGTACAGAGGCTTAAAATAGGCTGATAAATTCAGTTTAATTATCTCAGATTGCTTAGAAAAATGGACTGTAACAGTTTCCTTACAAATATTCAAATGGATTTATCCAGGTTGTACGTAGAGGTCAAGAAGTAAGCCAATTCTTAAGTTTTTGTGTAAAATGACTGAAAAGCTGGCAGTTATTGCTTTGAGCATGCTTATTTTTTAGCAGTTGTCTATTTCACGGAGAAAATTCTAAGTGTATATTGCTGGTTCACGGGTCAAGAGACTTTGCAATCCATCCATATATTTGAAAAATAGTATTGGCTGTCTTGAGAGGAAGTATCTAATATGTGAGCTCCGAGCAGGATCTGGTAGAGCAGGAGATAAGCCAGAGGGGAAGGTCTGTTTTGAACAGTGAGTTATTAGTTTCTGCTTTAATAAAACCAAATGCCTGGAAGGGTTTGGTTTGGTTTCCACAGAAGTGTGGAGACAATAGGTTTGTCTGTTCTCTGCCAAATTTTTCTCTTCCCCTCTCTCTCAGGTCCCTGAAAGCCATGTGAGTACTCAAAAGTTGGCAATGTTGCTCTGAAACATATGCTGCCCACCTCCACTTCCATGTGAGTTGTTCTTGCTGAGTTGAAACTTGTGCCACTGTTGTCAGTTGTAACGGCTCCCAGCTCCGTGCCACTAACGTGCTGCCTCTGCACTCTGGGGGTGACTTTGAAAGATCACTGTCAGTGTCTTCACACTTAGCAAGATGTTTACATGCAGATCTAAGAATAGGTAGGATGTTTCCATTATGGTTCCAGCTTTTTCCAGCCTTCAAACCTCCTCGTTTTTGGCAGCCTCTAGGAAAATGAATGCAACGGTCTGTTCTGTGTGTTCCATACACAGCAGATGGTGACTGTAGGATGAATATAACAGTTGAGAAATGTTTCATTGGTATTTACCTGTTTTAAAATTGAAATCTCAGGAGGATACCTTTAGCCCTATAAAAGATATAGGATGAAATAATGGCTCATGTCCAACTTGGATATACCAAAAAAAGTATATTTCTGCAGTCCTTTGCCTCAAAACTAAGCACACAGGAGTATGAAGAGATCAGTATTTAAAGGGGTTTATATTCGTAGTCATAAATCCATGGATCTCTAATAAACACTTTCTTCCACATCTTTCCCATACCACCCCATAGAGAGGGAGAGGCTGCTTTCTGGATGACAGAACTAGTTGGACAGTATAGAAAAACCCAGAGAAATGCATGTGTGGGCCTTGGTCCCTTTCAGAAGTTCTAATGTCAGATATCTGTCATTAATAATACATATTTTTATTTTAATATTATCAATAAACATTGATTGTGATATAGTGAACTTGCATTACTTTTTTAGAGTAAATACTAAGGGAATATGTGGGACAGATTACTAATAGAGATACCTCCAGTATGTCACATAAGGCAGACAAAATTAATAGTGCAGCATTTATTGTATATGAGACAGTAATTTGTGAGCAAACTTTAAGGACTTAAGCGTTAACTTTTCTTGTAGCAACAACTATTTAATTTTAAAATTTGTCTGATTTTTTAAGTGATAGTAAGGCATTGAACTAAAGAATTCCTACAGAGACTATTCCTTTAGATTTATTTATATTTCTGTGTTCAGAAGAACTATTATCATTTAAGAAATTCTTTTCACTTTATAATACTGATATTTCCTGGCTTCTGAGACTGCAGAGATATGCCAAAAATAAAAATGGGATTTAAAATCCCCAAGTGTCTAGGATTTGGGAGGGGAAGGCTTTTATCTGAGGCATTTTATCTGTCCATATGAACTTATTTGTAATTTTCTACTCTTGGAAAATTCAGGAGAAAAAGTTATTCTCAGTACAAACCCTGACATATTCATTTTTGTTCTAGAATTATCTCTACATCTATAGGGTTTGTGCCAGTGATAATTATATCAGTCTTTTAAAGTGCAAAGAAACATGATTCTTAAAAATACCTTTTCAAACCTACAGAATAAAAGAGTTACAGTAGGTGCAAGATCTAAGACAGTCAAATTAATTAGAATTTTACCTCTGCTTACTGAGTAATGATGGTAGGTGGTGTAGCTGAGATGTAAATTATCTCATTACTATGGTTATAAAAATTAATAAAGTGAAATATTACCAGAGTTGGTTGTGGTTTTAAGAAGTAAAGTACTTTTAGTTAGCTCATACCAGCATGAGCTGGCAGTAGAGGCACATAGTAGAATATTTGCTTCCACATTTGTAGCAGCAGTCATTAAAGTTGGCAGAAGTATTGTAATTAGTCATTACTGGTATTCTACTGTAGTATAATTAGGTTCTGATAGGTGATTTTAAGTTTATTTTTACCAAGTACTTATGAAAGTCTTGGAAGCATTGGAACATTGGTCAGTGCTGGTCACTGCCTTTTCCTGATCAATTCTGAGAGAGCTGATGCCTCAGCATTTCACTGACATATCTGTATCATGTTTATAGTTTCATGCCAGAGGGAGCTTTCTAAATTCACCACATCAAATTTTTGATCCAGGACAGTATGCCCACGGTGCAAATACCAGTTTAAATGTCAGCATAAATTAAAGGCTATTAGAATAAGTTCCTGGAATTAATTGTTTCAGTCACTGGCTGCATTATGAACATGCAGAAATCATCAGCATTCACCAAGCTTTCCAAAGTCTATCTCTTTCTAATCTATTGGAATTATGAATTTACGGCACTACTGTAACTTCATATAGCACTTGAAAAGAAATGAGTGAGACCAGCAGAAAATAATTGCAGCTGAGTGTTCGATCTAGAATTTTACGGGTAGATACAGTTAGCGTAGGAACTAAACTTTGTAGTTCTGTGTATGTTCAAAGTCCAAGGATAATAGTGCACTTCTGTAAGTAGGAGCATAACAAAGATTTGCTTAAATACTTAACCTGACTTACAGGTTACACAAAGAACTTTGTGGGTAAGATTTAATTTAGATCTGAGAGATATGATTGAAAGACACAGGTTTTTCTAATTGTCTACCTGATATATTAGAAGCTATTTGAAAACTGAAAGTATCCCGAATTTTACATCTCCTTGACTTCCTTGAAAGGACTATTTATAGTGAATGTCAATGTTCTGAGGCTGATTTTGTTATCTCTGAGTCATGACATGCTTGAAGAAGAATGGCATATTACCTTTCCATTACCTGACTCTCTGAAAATGCAGTAGTAGGTGATAGCTGTCTTGACTTCATTATCTAAGAGCAGTACATATCTAACTTAGGAATGTTACACTTTCTAGTGCTTTTATTGAGTGTTACTGACCTTAAGTATTTTGTTCTGACATTGTGGATATGACAGCCTGTGAAGGAGACGGGACATTCTGAAAAAAAAAAAGAGAAACGTCTTTTTTTGAGAGATGGAGCCTGGATTTACTGAAGTGTCAGTCATCCAAAATAGTCCTATCAAAGAAGGACTGTAAATACATCTATTGGTTTGATTCAAACTAAAATTTCCATCCTATGACATATATTACATGTATCTGCACAGCAAAGTGACCCATAAGAATGCTGACTAGGAGCTGTATTGCAATCTGTCCGTTGCTGAGTCAGGCTTTTCAAAAATGTTGTTGACAAAGTGGATGTAAATGATTTTCCTGTAAAATCCTCTGAAAAATAATTTGGTTCTTTGTTACATTAATAAAGTGGCAGGTATCTCCTTCCAGACTGGCTGTGGTAATGGAAAATAATCTACTGTTATTTTCCAGTAGTGCTCTCTAGCCTGATTCAGCTTTGATATAAGCCAGGTTACTGCACATGGTAGCTAGTGCAACTGAGCTGATTACTCCAAAGTGCAGAGGTTGGCGAAAAGTAGCTGTAATTGATAATTTCTTCATCTTACACTTCTGGGTCTGAAAAGGAAATCTTCCTGTGGTCTCAGGAGGATGGAGAATTATTAAGCTTCAGTCTACATAGACTCAGAGGTGGCCTTGATTTCAAATGCAAAGGAATAGTCATTAAGATGTAAGCATAGCTATTACTTCCTCAGTTGTAGGAATCTGGGATATTAATTTGACTTTGAGTCAGTCTGTATCCCCTTGTCAGGTATGTTTTTTATAGTTATCTTAATATAGCATTTCTCTTGTCATTCAACTTGTCTTTGTTACAACTTCTATCTATACCAGACGAGAAGCCTTATGCAGACGGACAAAACTGGGGTGCATGAAAGTCCAAATATGTTATTTAGTTCGTTAGCTTTTCCTATGTGTTTTACAAATTATTGTTATATCACTTTGGTGTGAGTTTCTAAATGTGCATGACTTCTGTTGGTGGAGCTGAGGACACCATAGGTAGCTTCAGTCACAGAATGTAATGCTTTTGCAGTCCCCTTCTTTACTTCAATTTCAGAAAGAAGCTTTTAGCAATCTTCTGTTGCAAAACAGTGTTTTCCCAGTTTGTTTGCTTGGTACAATGTCTAGTCCCTATTAAGAGGTTAACAGTATAGTATTTTTTAGTGGGTCAGATTAGAATTATTGTAATAATTTATGAACTAATCACCTCTATGTTCTGTTTTAGGGCATTATTACTTAGATACTAATGCACATTTCAGCTGAAAGAAATTCAGTTCAGTGTGATTTTTATACGTAAATTTATATGTAAATTTACACCTGAACTTCACTACACTATTAGCCTCTGATACTAAATATCCTTTGCACATTTCTTTTTTGAGTTAGTTTCTTGTACGGTAATAGTGATACAAATGAATTCCTTCCTAAACTAGTTTTACAAATATATAATTCGCTTAAGGTCTTTAGTCCTAGATTTCAAGTAGTTCAATTTGCTGTTCTGATAAGGTCTTAACTGTTGATGAACAGTCGGTGCCTTTTTGCAAGCTGGTATTTTGTAAGGAAAAATATGCCAAGTAAAATGGGAAAATACAGTATCAAGATAATGGCAATGCTGTGATTCTCTGTCCTCATAACCCTACATGGAAAGGGGGGGGGGAAAGCCAACAAAGGTCTGTACTTGATGAGGGAGGTGGTTCACTTCACCAAGATCTGCTCCATTAACTTATGAGTGACAAGAAAGGTGGAAGGGCTCACCCCTTCGAGACGTAGGAGGTGAGGACTTACATGTGTCTGAGTGATCCGTGTGAGAAGGTCCCAGCTGAGCGTGGCCGTGTGGGTCTGGGTTAGAAGTGTGTGGGGAGAGGAGAAGTGGTGAGGCAAGGTGCGTGTTGCAGGTGCTTTGCACCAAGCAGTTCAAGAGCCAGCTCTGATTTCTAAACCTGATTTGACCAAACTGGACTGAACTATGTTCAGCATGGCCCTGAAACTGTCAGCACCTCACTTGAGCCTCTTTTGTTCCAAGAAATGGAAATGAATAATAATGAGGATACTGCAGGAGACTCTGGCTTAACTGCTGCTGCTGACATATAGATACACTGATGGTGACATTGAAAGCCCTGATCATTTTGAGCCTATGGAAGACAGAAAGCCAAGATCTACTTTTTGAAGATTATTGCCACCATTGCAACTTCAATCTTTGAGTAAACAACATTCCTGCGTGTCGTCAGGTGTGGCGCAGAGAAAGAAAGCACCTGTTACTTGTCAGTCCAGAAGAGCAATGATTTAGCCAAGGACTAGAAAGGGAGGAATTTCTGCTGCATTATCTCACCAGGCCTATCAAAATTACTTTCTTTCCACTTGCATGGTATGACATGCAAATTTGCTTCTATAATAATAGCCTGGCAAACTCAGGAGCAATTATAAATGCTTTCTCCTCGAGGTCCATGGACTAGAAAAGCTGCAAACAAATTTGGAGTGAATGTCATCTCCTTACTGAAACTGGATTTATTTGAAAACAATTGTTCTAAGGCATTATGACATATAGTTAGTCTCTTAGAAACTCTGGCCAGATAGTGCTTTTATTGACACCTGGTAATGATTAGAATAGGATGATTACTGAAGATTGGACATACAGAAGTGTTATGCACAGTAATTTTAGAATATGCCCATCTTACTATAAGCTACCTTGTCAAAGTTAGTGGAGGACTGGTTGATAGTTCAGTGCAGTGTATACATGAATAAAATGTAAAATTACATACTATGGACTTAAATTCTTTAGGTCCAGTTACTAAAAAAAAGGTGTAGAGTATGGGATGATGAGAAAACCTTTAGCATAAAATATGTCAGGAAAATCTTTCAGCAAACAGGTGTAATATCACAAAAGATCAATTGATGATGATGAGTGCTGCGACTGAGACAAGACGCATCTTTTTTTTTTTTTTTTTTTTTTTTGCATCTTTTGAAGCAAAATCTTGATAGCAGAGTATTATAACTATACATAGGCTCAGGCTATTAATGTAGGATAAAATGTAAGCCATCAGTTGTTTTTCCAGGTTCCACAGAGAATAAATGTTATCTCATATTTATACTTTATTTTATTCTATTTTACTTTATGTTAGTTTAATTTAAATGACCTTCTTATTTCAGAGCATGGGATAAGAAGTGGATCACAGTAAGTTCAAAGGAATAAACCCATGACATTTCACCAGAATGGCTCTATCTTTGTCACTGGCAGTCTTGATGCAAAAACCAGTTTAAGGAATGAGATTAATTCTCTTAGTTTTTCAACTTTTACATATTTCCTCTGTGAAAATGTATATAAAACCCAACATATATTCATATATAAAACAATGAGGATCTAAATTAATGACTATAAATGTGTTTGGAACTTGCCTGTGATGTTCCTCCTTTACATTCTTTCTCATAAAATGGTATTTTCAGGAAAAATAACATCTTAGCAATTGCATGGGCATTTTGTTATTTATCCTAGTACTATCAGTCATTATGGCCTAGAAACGTACAATGTATATACATTCTGTTGATAAATATACATTTGCTCTTATTACCATCCACAAAGTAGCAGATCTTTGAAATGTTTATAGCAATTCCAGGAAATTTCCTGGGAAATTCCAGGGAAATACATACTCCTAGGCATTCATTTCATACTGGCAAGAGCATACTGTTTACATTAACATTGGCAATATAAAATATCCTTTGTTTACAAGGTTACAAAGGTTTCTTCAATAGTTGCTGCTTTTTTCCTAAATAAGCAATCTAATATTTCCTTTTTAATGTAAAAATATTTCTTTAACATAGCATGTAGATGTTTTACTATAAAATTGTTGTGAAGCCTTTAGCAATAAAATGGTAGATAGATTTAGAAATTTATTTACATCAGTAAAAACTATTAATCTGAGCTTTAAAATATTTTATGGCAAATTTAAATCCTATCTTACTGTTGCAAGGCACTTGAATGATTTAAATTGTTGCTGTAACCTTGCCATCTGTAGAACATTAAATGAATTTTATGTGTGTTCCAGTAGAAATTTTCTTTAAATGTAAATATTTAGAAATTTACTAAATCATAGGCAGGCTCAAAGCAGTGTGAGGCAACTGTATTTCATGTTCAGATGTTAGTGTATAATTAATTTTAATAGATATTGTATCTTTGTCTCCTTTCATATTGCAATTTGAATTATTTACTTTTTATAAAAAAGTATATGGCAAAATTTTGCTTTTGGGAGAACCCGATCACTATATGTTAGAAAAAACAAACAACCTTGCATTTGAAAGAAACTGCTTGGTTACAGCAAAGGAAAGAGACTAAAATAAAGATAGAGACAAATATATATACAGATAAATATATATACAGATAAATATATATACAGATAAATATATATACAGATAAATAAATACATATGTTTGGTTTGGGATTTTGCATATTTTATACAGATGAACGTATATGCATAGAACATATGTATTTTAAAATGAAGGTATGGTGTGCACCCTGAATTGTGGTGGTGGCCTGCCTTTGTTGATAAATTCTTTCCTGTTGGTTTAAAGTGTTTAATTTCACAAAGTGTATTGATATTTACATACACAGGGTACCTAGGATGGTTTTACACTATTTTTAACCTTACAGTGAAGAAGGTCACTGGAACACTGCTGAAATACATCAGTGTTTCAAGGTACAATGTAGGAGCTGTGCAGAGTGAGCAGCCTTTGCCCAGTTCCTGCTCATCATATGTTTATTTTTTTAATAAGGTCATAGTTTGTTTCACTTTTATTATAGTAATTGAAATTTAATATGCATCTTTAACAGTAGCCAGGTTTTCCAGATGGGCAAGAAAAGATGGTCCTTGCTTGAAGTGTTCATAGGCTTTAATCAGAAAGACATGGAGACCAGTAGTCAGGGAAATGACAAAAAAGAATGAGAGAGGGAATGTTTATTGTGATGCTGCTCTTTTAATGTCAAGTATTATGATGTAGCTTCAAAATTAAGATGAACAGATCCTGCAGAATTCAGCCTGTATTGTTTGCCAGCTTGCAAAGTGGACACTTTCAGCTGTCTGTGCTTGGCTTTTGGAGATGGCTTGGAGGGTTTGCCTGGTTGGGACTACAGCAGATCTGCCTGTAAGGTGTATTTTGGCAAGCCTCAGCTATGTCTTGGAAGGTGAAGTAGAATGTTAGAATGCAGAGTGGCCAGGAAGACTTGAACTTTTCCTTATTTATGGAATTAAAGAGTTTATAATTTGAAGATTGGCTGAAATGTCTCTTACTGCAACTTCTCTTTTTTGGGGTTAGTTCACATATTAGAGGTGCAGCCTGTGTTTGTGTAAGTATAAATCATGAGTAAATATCTTACACTTTTTTGAGAAATGTCTTTTATGGGTGATGCTTCATAGTTAATTTTGTGGATTTTTTTTCTAGGATACTGTTGGAATTCATATTCCCATCACTAATCCTGCAGATAAAATTCTTCAGCTGAGTGTGGTGCTGGAGAATCAGTCACTTACTGGACAAAAGGCTCTCACTCTTAGGCCCAAACAAACATTTTTGTATCAAGTACAGTTTTCCCCAGCTGTTGTCGGCACTTCAGATGGAAGGTAAGTTGCAGAGTTTTGATACTTGCAGGTTTGGCTCTTGTACTAAAAAGTGAACTGCTTTCATTGAAACCTTGGTCGCTTGATGTGGCTATCACCATAAAAAATCCATGAAAGGTACTAAATGGAATTAAAAAGAATCCAACTTTAAATGTATTGTATCCCAACAGCAGCTTTCCTCTGAAGGCAGAAAACTGACTGACAGGCAGTAGAATAATGTCTAGCTATTCTTGTTCACTAGAATTCAGCGACAACATTTTAGAAATTTACTTAATATTATAAGTCCTCACGGACAACTTCAAATTAATTGTTAGTTTTGTAAATTTGTAAGTTCTGTAAAGGGAATAACATGATTTTATTTATCTTCTGAGAAGAAATGGAACTGTAAAAATGTAAGTAAAGCCAGGTGAAGAACCCTTTAACAGCCATCACATGAATCAATTTAGCTTCAGAGTATTCCATTAATTAACAATGATCTACTAAAAGGATATAGAGAGGTTTTTGATCACAGTTTTTTCTTTATATTGGAAATCCCAATGAAACCATGCAGGTATGATAATTAGCAATGCAAAGACAGATGACCTCTTGGTCTTAGTTCCAGTTAAACCAGTTCAGCCAATAACGGGAGAGTACAGAATTGCAAACCTTATCTTCCTGGTTAGTGAAATACTATTTAGTTGAAGGCCTGATTGAAAAACAATTCAAACAATTCTCTGTTTTTCAATTATATTAATTGACTGGCAAAAACATGGAGATAGGGAGGAGGGTGGGGTAGTGGCTTATGAGGAGGGCAGAGACAGATGACCTGTGTTCAAAGACCCAATATTTACGAAGCCAAAATCCATGTATTTGAACGTTTTGTTCAATTTGCTTGCATTGATTTTTCCAAAGACCAGAAAAATGGCAGGCATCATTGTACAATACAGCTTTCACACAATACTGTTTCATAAAAATGAGTACTGTTATCACTCTAGTAAATATTTTTTCTTTGGGAATTTGTAGAAATAAATTATGCATTCTGAAGCTGCAAATGAGAATAGACCTCTTTTTTTATTTTTTTTTTTTAATTATTTTTAATTTTTTTTATACCAGATAATATTTCTGGTATTTTTCAAGTGTGGAATTTCCAAATAATAAAATAACGGTTGGTTTTAATTGGCAAAACATTGGGCTCAGCTGATTGGTAGACTGGGACTTAGTGGAATATATGCAAAGACAACATAAAGCAGAACTGTACATATTCAGTACAATTATGCAGTACTGTACTAGAAAGCTGTCTAATAGCTGCTTTAAATAGCACTAGCTCCCAAGCACTATAATTACAGCTGGACAGAGGTACTTCCACATTGCATCCACACTGACACCGTTGTTTGTTTTTTTTCTGAAGCCATGCTCTGTTTCCTTTGCTATGGCAGCAGCTGGGAAGAAGCATTGTAAAAGTGTTTGTGGCAGGT
Source organism: Falco biarmicus (assembly GCF_023638135.1). Classification (NCBI taxonomy): domain Eukaryota; kingdom Metazoa; phylum Chordata; class Aves; order Falconiformes; family Falconidae; genus Falco; species Falco biarmicus. The sequence continues at coordinate 84,464,622 of NC_079289.1, forward strand.
GTACCTTTGCAAATGGATGATCTTTCCTAAGCTGTTTTATGTTCACTTTAAGGGCTTTATTGGCACAGAGGATAGTCTGGAACCGTAAAGTCATGTAACAGAAATAATTGAACTGGTCCTTAATGGGTCATGGGTTTGCACAGTGCATTTCATGTAAGTTTTTATATGCTTACAGTGCTTTGGTTTAATGTTATTATGACTCTGTTACTCAAAAAAACCAAGAAACAGAAAAAGAAATCTGCAATAGGAAAGAACTCTGTTACAACATCAGTCACAGAAATGTACTGCTGTACATATCTCACCTAGCAGCAAGCAATTTTCAGTCATGGCATTTGATTGTATATCAAAACAGAAAATTCCTTTGAAGCATATCTCTTTGTCATGCTCATATAAATGTGTCTGTATCTATTCCTCAGTTTTCATCACTAGATTTGAAAAGATTTTCCTCTTTAAAATCAGTGAATACTATTTCTATTTCTTTGTCCTTTTAGTTCAAAATAGCTAGAAAGAAAACACTGTGACCTTGAAATGGAATTAAAACTTACTCTTGTAAGTTAATGGTTGATATGCTTTTGAGTTGCATTTTGGAAAAAAAAAAGCCAAATAAACAAAAAAAACACCAACAAACACACACACACCCACCAACTACCCCCCCAAAAAAACACCCACAAAAACCCAACTCACTCAAACCCCAACTTTTATGCTAAAAATTTAAAATGAAGAGGAGATTTTGTTGCATCAGTAACTGTAAATATTATTAGTTTTGGTACCTGAATTCACATACTAGCAAGAAGTGTTAAGGGAAACCTGGGAGCTAATTAAAGAACTCACAATGTTGAACTCATTAGGTTTTTCCAGAATATTAATTTTACATTTTCAATTATCTGCACAAAGGCTGTGTCATATTAAGCTTATATATCTGTTTTTAGTGTCATATTCCAGTCAGATATGGTTGGAGAGTTTTGGTATGCACTGAAGTTGACTGTGGAGAAACCATTGCCAACTACTCTACCTGAAATAGAATGTGAGCTTGGAAAGTAAGTATGTAGGTCATAGTGCTGAACTTGGTCACTAGCTTGAAGTACTATGGAAAACATATGAAGAGTTTACATCAAAAAGGCAGAATAGTGCTGTATATGTATTATAGCAGTTTGCAGGTAATTTTCATAGATACATGTGTAGATAAGTGAAATCCTCTTTGCAGTAACACAATTTAAATGGAATTGTAGCCTATGTGTAGACTTCCTCTGAAGGTTTTATATAGAAATCACTCTGAAAGTACTGCAGAATGCAATCATAAAGATCCATGATACAAAGTTCTGTAGGTTTGTTTTATTTTCTGTTTCTTTTTTCCTTCTGAACTAGGAATATATCTGACAGTCCTGCTTTACAAATGTTTCTAAACCAGCTATGAATTTCTTTTAACCTCACAAGAAATGGCAAAGTAATACAGCTCTGGTCTTGCAGATCTTGGGGGTACACATGGTTGAAACACTGCAAATGTTAAGAAAACATTTACTTAGAGCAGACAGAGAAGTGAATTCTTGTCTTCCTTCAAAAAAATTTCATCTTGCATTTCAATAGTGTGATTTTTAGATCTGACTTTCAGACAGAAATCAAAACTTTTAGAATTAGACTTTAAAGAATTCCAGAATTTCAGTAGTGCTCTTCCACCTATTACCTCTGCTTAGTAGTAGGTTCTGTGGACACACAGTTCTGAATGCTAAATTCCACTTACTTCTGTATATCTTGTCTTTGACTAGATATATAACTAATATACATTACAGACTGAGTAAAAAATGTTAGAGTACAACATAAAATTTTACTTGAGTAATTTTTTGTGAGATAATATCTTCTGCTGTTCATATATGATGCACAGACCTTCTGTTGCCTTTGTTGCTACGTTTTTCTAAGAAAATCAGTAGGGTTGTCCATTTCCTGTTTTTTACTTTAAAATTCTGGGCTGACTGGAATAAACCCCATAATTTTTCTGTGTTATGTAGGCTGACACTGTTAGGAGTTAGAAATAAGTTAAAACCTTTTCATTCAGGCTCTAGCATTCATAATTTTCTCTAGCATGCGCTGCCTAAGAACTACATGCACAAGTGGTCTGTCTGGGAATGGGAAGTCATCCTTTCCCATCACAAATAAAATTAATGTTGGAAAGGATTAGCTACATTAATTACAACACTTGCCTGTTAAAACTATAATCTCAAATTCATTGAATTCCATGGTTTATTTCTTCAAATGAGATTTCCTTTCACTTTACAAGTACACGCATGTTGTAATTCCTATGCATATGTAAATGAACTCATCTACATCTGACCTGGGCAGATAGTGGTGGAAGAACAAAGAAGTACTATTTAGTTAAATTATTTAGCAACAGCAGCAACAACAATAATGTATAACAGGAAACTAACAGTGGTCTCTTTCATATATATCTTTTAATGTAAATATTATAAAACAGCATAAAAAAACCTGACAAAATTCTTCCTTTTCTGTTTGCGTAATCTGCCGTAGTCTTGGTTTCATAAAGCCATCTGCTTTTTATTCAGCTATGTCCTTCAACATTCTCCTTTTCCCCGAAATTTGTTTCTATTGCGTCATCAACATAATGTCCTCCTCTTGAAATGCAAAATTTTGGACAATGGCAATTGGTGATGACATTAAGGTTATAGTTAAATTACTGAGAATTACTCTACCTGCTGAAAGAATGAGATAGTCCAAGTAAATTACCTGCATTAATGTAGGCTGAATATGTAAAGGCAATGCACAGGTAGACATTTATGTATTGTCTAAGAAAGGTATCAATATTTTTTGTTTTGTTTTGAATGGGTGTACTTCCTTGCTGTGTTCCCAGAGATGTGGACTGTAAATGTCATAAAAAATTTGAGGCATTTCTGGTTGGTGAAGCTTTGTAGTTACAAGACTATCTTCCATTCTACCACTTCTTCCTTGAATTTGGAAGAAGCATTATCATACGTGATATCCTTCTAAGAATAAGGTTTTTCATTACATGCTCACTGCATTATTTTTCCTATCGATCTGAAAGATTTAAGATTTTGTGTCCTTGAAACATAACTTGAAACTAGATTAGGAGCCCAGAACATATTGATACACTGAGAATCAATTTCTAACCGATTCTTGAAAGTGAAAAGAAGAAATATTAAGAGTTTATCTTTTATTCCTTCTTCAGATACCCTGACATTCTGGGCTTATCACAGTCAGATCTGCTTTTTTTTTTTTTTGTCAAGGTAGATGTGACACTTCCTTTAGCATATATCTCTAAGCAAAGAAACTTTTTTTGGTATTGTCCATCTTCAATTATCCATCCTGGTATGAGCTCCACAGCAGTCATTGAAGATGAGTCAGTCCAATGATGTTCACAGTGGCCTGGAATTTGCTGTCATATGCAACAGCTTCTTCTAGCATAACCACGGTAGTCAATCTGTGTGGGGTGGCAGAGATTCTTAATGGATTTTGATCACTTGAAGAACCCCTAACAGTCAAGTAGTTGCTTAGTGAAATTTCAGATATTCCAACATAGTTTCCTCTTTGACAAAGTGTTATATATGAAAGAAACCAAAAGGTGAAGGCTAGAGATATTAGATGTGATTATTAAAAGAATCTTCGGTTCTTACCTAACAGTTTCCTGGTGTTTCTCTACTCTCTGCTGTTGAGACCCCAGTGACACAATGCTTTGACAGTGTTAGTCAAAAACAAGTCTGCCATTCAGATGCTGGGGATTTATATCACTGCATATGTTGGAAGGAGCCCATGTGAGCACAAGTTTTAGGGCCTGAAGTTATAGTCATAAAGCTTGGCTGAAATATCTTCTTTTCTGAATGTTGCTTTTTGTATTTTCTTTTTCCTTACTGATTTACTATGATTAACTGACTAATTTTTTCCAGAGGATAAATATGTGGAACAAACTGGCAGTTGACCTGCCACAGCTTTGACTAGAGGGAATGCCCATTAGGCAGATAAATTATGGAAAAAAAAAATGTATCTCATTTTTCAAGCTTTACTTATTTACTTTTTTCACTGATTCATCTTGAATCTCTTTTCTGTGTCCCTTGGTGTTATAACAAGAATGTGATTTATGTTCATATATCTTTATTAGAGGCAAATAATATATTATTTTGATCAGAACAGAGGAATTTTTGGTGGTCTTACGAATTCTTTTGAAAATTGTGTTCCCTATTGAATGTATCTTGTGTTTGTCTATTCTTTGAGTAGAAAACAGAGGTCAGTTTGTAAAATAGACTGCCAGCTGATTTAAAATATAAGTTTTAGGCAAACAGCACACTCCAATCTTTGTTCTGGGGCAGCCACAATACTCATTAGAATATATAATCTACATGTGCAACATAGTGATTTAACGTTATGCTATAATGAACAACACAACAATGTACAAAACTGAACAGCTTTGGAGTCCATGCAGGGGAAGACAGAGGAAGGAAGAAGGCAGAACCTTCAGTGAAATGGCTGGTGTGAAACAACAGTTTGTTTTGAGGTCTCAGGGTTACATGATCAAGAAGAATGGTTGCTTAGGGGAACTAAATCAAAAGCTATTGGCAACACCACTTAATTACAAGCTTTTCCTGTAAACCATTGCTTAGACAAAAAGGAGTTACAGATATAATTTGTCTGATTACCTTTAATTTCTGTCCAGTGCTTTTCCTGAGGCAGACTATGAGTCCATGAATAGACTACAGAATAATAGACAAAATTATTTTACTTTTTGGAACCAAATATTTTATTGGGCTTGACACATGGAATTATCTATTTGATTAAAATGTTTTATTCCAAAGTTAGATCTATAGAAACTAAGGAAAGAAAGGTGAGACATAAATCTGCAAATTGGAGCCTAGGAATAAATGTGCAGCTGTGGTATTGGAGACACTACGATGCATTTTCACATCCTCCTACCTAAAAGTGAGGCATCAAGTTTAAGGCATTAAATCTAGACTCCTCCTGTAAACAATGAAAAATGATTCCACATCTTAGTGATCTATGTTACAACCAATTTTCCCTGAAAATATTTTTCTCTGTGTTGAGTACTGAGGGAGCTAGATAGTCCTTTCAGCAAACTAACTAAAATTGGCTTCCTGTATAGCAAGGCAATTCTGCTCTTAAAATGTCCAATAGTTATTGATACAAGTTTTTATTCTTATTAATAATTGTTATTAATAATTATTGCTATTAAATGTGTGCCTACTAGTGGAAAAATACTCATGCAATAGAAAATAATTCTATGTTTAAAAAGTACTCATTTTTCAGGAAAGAAAACAAGTGATGAATAATGAGATGCGATGGAAGAAGCTTTGTAATTAATAATCATTGCATATATGTATGTTTTCCAGATGGGCTTGTCTATACATACCTCTCTCTAATTCTACACATGAAACTCTGGAGCTAGAAATTGTTAACAGCAATCCTAGCAATTTTTCACTTGAGACTGATCCAAACCACCCTGTAAGTAAGATTTCTTTGATTTCACAAAAATGATAGAGAGCTTTCTTTTCAAAACATACTGAATTGTGTATCATAGTATATGTTCAGAAAGAATACAAAACATAGTCACAAAGATTAGAGGCATTGTAAGTATGTATTCTAGATATTTTATAGCTTAAGGATGAAAGCAATTATACTTGAAAAACAATGCAACCTGAAGTATAACTGTTTTGTACCTGAAATGCTTTGTGGAATGGTTTTGAGAAGCACTGCAGTGTTGGTTGCAAATAATATTCAGGAGATGTTGGAAGAAGTTGTAAATAAACCAGCTGTATTAGAAGCTTCACAAGTTTTTAAGAATAAACAGGATAACTAGGTAAATATTTAGGTAAGTAAATAAAAGGTTAATGTAAGAATATAAGACTATCTCATAGTTATGGCAGCTGTAACCAACTTGCAGGGCCTATGAATAAGAATTTGATCAATTCAGCTGCAAGGAAGCTTCAAGAAAATACCTGGAAGAATTTTATTCTCCAAACTTACATTTACACTGAGACTGGTTTCTACTGAGAAAATCTTCATTCTGTTAGTATTATGTGCACTACTTTTTCCTCCTCCATCACAGAAGCTCTTCCGTCTTGCCGCCTAACATTTTTGTGCTTTCAGGGACTGAGTTGTATAGATGGGCTCAGCTTTCATATTTTCATTGAGACTGGCTAGTGTTATAGATGTTAAGGATTCTGAAAAATATTTGTTATTGACCATTGATTACTAATTATTAGTACAGGTCCTGTAAAGACCTCTTTGGATGTTACTAACAATTAATGCTATTAAATATGTGTCCTTTTATGATGGGTAGATGAGAAAAGGGAGGACAGATGCATGGAAACTCTGGTGCAAGGGGTTAGGGGGACCCCTTCTTAGGATGTGAATATAAACCTTTAATGTGAAAAAAGAAAAATGAAGAAACCTGCTGCAGACAAGAAAGAAACAGCAATTGCACCTTTTCTAGACATAAGGAAGATAATATAGGGAAGACATACACCAGAGCTGGTGGGTCCTTTCCAACCCCAACTATTCTATGATTCTATTTGTGCAAACTGGTTTAAGGGTCAGAGGGAGAGGAGAGGATTATTGTAGTAAGATCCTAAAATAAAGCTGAGAAGATAGAAAATGGATTGGATGGGGGAAATAGAGGAATGCTATAAAGTCATAATATGTTCATTTTTGGCTTGAAGAAACTAAACGGCTTTCAGCCTCAAATATAGTGGTACAACAAGACCAAACATTCTTAAAAGAGGCTCCAAAGATAACAACTAAATACACTTATTTACTGAACTGCTCTGTATTTGCATACATAGAATTACATTAAATTAAAAGTATAAAATGTGAGGTGTTCATTTCTGTCTGTCTTTGATGTCATGCAAATTAACACATCTTCATACATTATGTTAAAAATCAACAAGTGTTATTACTAGTAATTTCATTGATTGGTATTTGAATAGGAGCTAAGAAAAAAATGGATACAAACTGTATTAATTATCTAGGAGTATTATACATGTTATGTTTCGATCATTGTCACAGGTTTGGATTAGATTTAATTATAGTTACTTTTGGTTCCAGCAGTTTGCATGTTATCCTGTCCAGGATTTTTTTTTTTTTAATCACCTTTCATCACCAGAGATTCACACATCACCTATAACTATATTACATTGTTTAGCAAAACCGCTTTCAATGCTAACTTCAGTAATGATCTTTCTTTCCTTTCTTTTCTTCTCAATAGAATATCCAGTCATATATTGTTCATGCATTGAATTCTGAAATGTTCTTTGTGAGTTACAGTAGTTCTTCAAGTCAAAGGATAGCGTTGGTGAATTTGCTATAAGCAGCTACCTAATATTTATCTGATGTATCTGTCCCTTTTTGAACTTGTTTCTTCCATTGCAGACCCATGTTTGGAAAGGTAATGTGATTTCCTTCAGTTTCACGACAAAGGCAGGGGATGGCATTTAAATACTTCTTCTCCTGAATATGTTACATCCTAGGTTTAGTCCCTACATATAACACTGCATGCAACTTCCAGAAGATTAGTGCTTGTTCTTATAAATTATAACCTGTGTTTCAGGTATTAGCTTATATTAATGCCAGTTTCAATGTCTATGTGATGTGTGGAAGAAATTTCCCATATTAGTTATTCAAATTTCTGCTCTCTTTAAAGCAAATAATGCTTTGTTGTCCACAGAAAAATTCTGATTTGAGTGATCCACAGAATAAATGCAATAATAAAGAGTAAATTATTTGAACAATAGGTTGAAGATGGGGATTGCCAATTAAGATAGGTAATATTTGAAGAGTATTAGTAGTAATTTTAAAAATTTGCATATTTCAAATCAGTAAATTTTATTATTTCATGTAATTATCCATACTTGTTTTTATGCCAGCTAAGGTGTAGGACTGTTGAAGATACTGGGCTGTCAGTCAGAAGGTGTCTCAAATAGATTTTATCAGTCATTGAGTTATGTTACTTAAACCAGATTGAACAGCATATCAGAGAAAATTTTATCTTTCCTAGAGGTTAACTGCCTAAAATATTAACCAATATTTTGACTAATATTTTGAAATTTAAACAAATTCAGATATCATATTTATCATAATTCCATGTATGTGGAAGGTTTTTCCAGTCTGAGTTTGCAACAGAAGGCATTACTGAAATGCCACAAGGGATTATTTTCTCTAGATGTGATTCAACTTCAAGTACTGACATCCTTAATGACAGGCTTTCCTGAGGTCCAGTTAAATTATGCTCAAGTATTCCTGAACTTCTGGGTACTTAATGAAGTCTAAATGAAATTCAAAGGCTTTAAAGTTCTTGTCAACTTCATGTAAATTAGAAGCAGCTCCATTAACTTCTTTGTAAACTGATGAAAATGAGAAAAGTATATGTATCTTGTTAGCGGCTTTGAAGTTGTAACCTAAGACAACATTAAATGGAATATACCATCTTGGTTTTCTCTCAAGAATTTGATAAAAGGTTTCAAGGTTTTAATGTGATTTGGGTTTTCTTTTTTTTTGTTGTTGTTGTTTTTTTGTTTGTTTTTGTTTTTATTACCAAGCTACACCTAATTTTTGTTTCCCTTCTTGTCAATCTTATAACGTATGGGTTAACTTAACATCTTTATAAATGCTGCCAAATTCTCTAAAATTTGGAACAGAAATGAACTCATAAGTTTGCTGCAAAATTCCTAACTTGTTTTTCATGATCATGTAGGACATTATGAGTTTGTGGGGGAACAGTCATTAAGATGTTGAGTTTTGTGTTTCTTTCCTAACCACAGCTTTTTTTTTTTATCTCCAGTAGAGAAGGATTCATGTTGAGCATTTAACAGGTTAAAAGTCTTAATCATCAGTAATGTTATGTTGCTCAACTTCTTTCCCTCTATATAAATCCATGGACAGATTTCACATATGTCTGTATAATATTTGTACACACATATATTTATGATGTAACTTAAAAATACAAACAACTCCTATAAATGGGATCATTTGTATGGGCACGAAGAGACATCTTTTCACTGTAAGTCTTCAGCTTGCTATTCTCCTGGCTTATAACTAGCCTAGATTTTTCTCATTAAGCTATCTTCCATCTTGATTGGTTATGAAATACAATTTTTATTGAGGAAAAATAACTTAATAAAGAAGGGATGGCAGACAGGAGTCCAATCTAAGTCTCTGTGTGCGAGCTTTATTATTTGTTAATGAGCAATAGTATTGTTTTGTACTGAGTAGAGAAGAAAGTTTTAGATTTAATGAAAAAATTCCCTCCTTTATTGCATTATAACAGGAATAATGCATGTGCATTTGCTCAGTCTTCTTCAGACTCAATTTCTGTATTTGAACAGTTATATGTTAGATCTTATGAGGAGCAATGATGCTTGTTCACTTTCACATGAGTATCTTGGCGGACATTTGTTTCTGTAAACAAAATGGAAGGCAGGGCATGGATTAACTTCACTATATTTTATTGAATGTTTGTGGCAAAGTATGACCTTCTTTAAACTTATTGTTAGTGTCATTTCTCAATTCTCATTTTTAAAGCAATTTATTCTTTGGTTTTCAGTAGAAAGTAAGTTCTTTTTATTACCCAGCTCTTTATTTCAAAACGAATTACTTTCTGGATACAGTAGAACATCATACTATGCTATATAAAATGAATTTTTTAAAATAGATCTATAATGCAAAAAAAATATTTTTTTCTGTTTCTGGAGCAGACAGTCTGCTGGTTTATTGTAACTCCATGTTGATTATTTAGATTCATTGTGGCAGTGCATTTTCTGTGTAATGATAATATGTCAAGTAATGCTTATTGAAAATGGATTTCCAGTCTGGTTTCATTTTTACCAGAGGGTTATTATTCAAAATTATGTAGATCTCTTGGTGAAATTAATAAAAATTTAGATATTGTAGTTTTAGTTTAAACATGTATTCTTATGCTGTGACAACCTGTCTTTACCTTGCTTTTTTAATTTCATTGAAAAGTATTTGGTAGGGAGTAATCATTAAGGTTCTTTCTCCATTTGAAAGTCTTCATTTGATAAATGGGTCTGGCTGGTTTGGACAAAGTAGGTAGGAACTAGACTGCAAATGAAAGTTAAATCTCTGAAGAAAAGGTCTCTGGATGCTGAGCATGCCCAGGAGCCCACCGAGCAATGAGCTGTTCAGGCTCCTTTTAGATGATGAACACCTAAATGAACTCTGGGCAGTGGGGCAGGTGGGGATGGAGTGGTTTGTGGGAGGTATCTCCTTCAGGTCTGTTATTCTGGATGATATAGAAACCTTGCAAAGGTGACAGGAGTCGGACGGCTGTAGCTGACTGCTGGGGGCAAATGTGCTTTAAAGCTATCTCTCACCTATGGGACGTACAAGATTGTGAAGTGTGAGCAACGCAGCAGTGCTGTGCTCCCCACATGGGGGGTGCAGGTGCTGTAACAGTCAAGTGGGAGTGGGTGCAGAGCAGCGAGCCATGTGCTCTGTGCATGGGGCCCACCTACGTACCCTTCCAGAAATATTTTTGTCATACAGCGGAAACTGTAAAATTGAGTTAGTAATGTTTGAAAAAATACAATACCACTGCCCCAATAGACAAGGCAATTAATGTCTTCAAACCACTGAACTGTTATGGCAGTATTCTGAGAAAGTATTTTAAAACTTGCCTCCTAAAAGTGAAGAATAAAATGTTGAGGTTTGTGCATTAGTAGACCATATCTGAGCTCTGTCCTCTCTCCTGCTCAATCTAACTCCCGCTGCCATCAGCAGAAATATCTGTTGTTTGAGGTACACCAGCATCCCAGTCCGACCCCATGCCAGTACCCTATAAACACACCCAGAAGATGGCTGGCAGGACCAGGATGCCTGTGGCCTCTGCCTGGGTCCAGCTCTGAGATGTTGGGGAAAGCCATGGGGCAGTGAGGAAAAGCAACGTAAGCCTCATCAGGGGCTTCTGCCCTGTGCTGAGAGTGGACTCTACTGTCCCTGCTTCACCCTCTGCGTCCTCCAGTTTGGCCTCAGCGCTGTGGCCATGACCAGTAGTCCTGATGGCACAGCGGGCCCCCATTCCTGTCCCCATCATGGCTCTGCTTGCTGTCTTTGGGTGTGGTGGGGCAGGGCTGCTGGTGGATGTCCCCACCTTGCTGTGCCTTAAGGTCAAGCCTTCCCCAGCCCTGAGCCGAGCACCGTATCAGAGCACAGGCAGTCAAATCCCCAGGAAGAGGCTGCAGGGCTTGTTGGTGTTCTCAGGCATCTTGCAGCCATAAAATGTAGTAAACAAAAATGAATGTTTTAATAACTCCTGTTCACTGCCTGTTAGTGGCCTGTTCTTTCAGGGCTGACATTTCCTTTATGAAAGAACTCATCAGTGGCAGCAGTTGTAGGGTGTTGTTTTGGCTTTTATTAGTTGTAAATTGTATTAGTTTTATAAAATACAGCTTGAGTGTCCGTAATTCCAACCCTTTTTTTATATCTTCTTGCATGCAAACATTATTTATACATGTATGATATTAAAAGTCTAGTGCTTTTTTTAAAAAATTAAAAAAAATAGACGCAGTAATTGTGTATCCAATGATTCTAGCTGATCATTCTCTCAATGCACTGGCATTTTCATTATTCATAATTCTGTTCTTTCACTGCTTATCTAGTTCTTAAAAACATTTATGACCCCACTGTAGTCAGATACTTTACTTTTCCCTGTGCAATTGAGACTCTACTAGTATACATCAGGTGAAGAGAAGCCTAGCAATATCATTTACAATGTTTGTTTAGATAAAAGTAAGTGGAAAAGGGACAAAGCGCTGGTTTAAGTCAGTTCATGTCTTTGGAGGTCAACGTGATAACCTTTTAGTGTCATCAGCGTGATCAGACACCAAAGTCATGTTTGAATGGAATTTGTGAGAGCTGTTGTCCGTGTCCTTGGAGCAATCTATAACACCAGCTCTGTGGTTTCTGAGCAATGAACGTGCAGTGACTGCCACTGGGATCATTTACTGCAATACACTTGCTGCCTTAGCAGACTATGCTTGCTGAAAGAGGAGAATGCACGTGGTGGAACGCGTTAATCACAGAAACATCAACACCGTTGATACAAAGCACAAAACAGAAACAGACTCAAAAAAATTCATTTATTTCCCCCTCTCCTTTGCTCCTTTCTTGTATTTGTACAGCTGATTGTCGCTCCTCATTCCACCATTGAAGTACCAGTGCAATTCTGTCCATCTGCCCTTGGAAGAGGCAATCACAAGGCATCAATAACCTTCAAGTGTTCACAGGTATGATACTATGTCTGCTGCCCACAACACTTGGGATTCCAATTAGATAATATTTTTAATAGGCATGTAAGTAAGGGTTTCAGTCTGTAGGTCAAGTTGAAATTTAATGTCTGGATGCATAATGAAATAGCAAATGCAAAGATGTTCACAAGTTCTAATTTGTTTTAACATTAGCTTTACACAGAAATTATTCTTTTTACAGTAATAAAATGTGGCATAATGACCTAAGAGCTACAATAATTAATGAATTGTTTTAGCTTTCTTGGTAATTAGTTCTGCTGGTTTTAACACCAGAAGACTGGCATTTCTTAGCATTGTCAACTCTGGAAATTAAAATTCTTTAAGTTTTTCCCAAGCCCTAACAAAGTTAAATTGTTTCATGTTTTATCTGATCTGAATCTTTATCTGATCTGAAGGTCATGCACATGAAAAAGTGAATTCTTCCTTTAAGTTTAGTTAAAAATTATTTTTACTTTGAGCATCTTAGAATTGTTTACATCTTTTTCTCTGTAATTTTTCTTAATTTTAAATGAGAAACAAGTAAATAAAGACACGTGAGTCATCAACATGACCTACCAACTAACTAAAAATACAATTGGAAACAAAAAGAAAAACTGATAATATGATTCAGATATCCTAATAGACTGTGCTGACGTGTGAATTACTCCACTTAAGTGCTACCAGGAGTTTTCAGTAGTTTTTTAAGTAATACTGCAAAAGCAAATATTCTTTTATATAAAGAAAACAAATAGTGAGGGAACTAATGTGGCAATTTTTTTCCTTATAAAGTGTGTTGAACAGGCAGGTTATTTCTAGGTGCTATTAGCATAGCATTTATTTTCAGGATGTCTCTTCTTAAATATCTATTAAGGATAAAAACAAGGAGATAGCAATTATCTTATAAGTAGTATATATCCAGGGCCAGTTTGAGAGGACAGGATATCTTTATCTTGTCTGGATCCTAATGGTACACAGAAAACTTATTTATATTTTAAAAAAAGAAGAAATAAATTCTTCACCAAATACAGAAGCAATAAAACAATACAACAATTCATACAAAGCTTTCAGGAACAAATTGAGCCTTGCCACCTGAATCTTGTCATTCAGTGCATCTCCTTTCAAGTAATGAAAAATCTGCAAGTTTTTATCTGCAGTGAACTTTGGTCAGTATCCCATCCTTCTGGCTGCTTTGTCCAGACCCCATTAACCGTTTCAGTATATTGGTATAATCTTTGTAATTTCATGGTGCTCTTCTTATGCCTGAATCTTTTGAATCTGTAAATTTTCATTCATTTTTGCTGCTACAGTCCTTACTAAATTAATCTGACTATTTTAGTTTCCAAATTGTTATACTGATAGCTGACTGAATATTTGCACAGCCATAACTGTCCCTTTGAAGAATGTTTTGCATCAGTGGTGGATGCCTCAAACAATTTCTAATGTAGCTCCTCCACCTCAACATTGATTTCCCTCTCTTGATTTCTCTGATTAAATATATCTGAAGGGACACTTAAGCGATCTGATAGCTGAATAGCTGACTAATCTGAAAGCAGTTAATGACAGTACTTATAGGATAAGCATTAACTATTTCTGATTGTGCTTCTTTCCTGAACTGAGAGAAACTGCTCTGTGCTATGACCTGCTTCATTTGTTTCTGGTTTGAAGTTGTACGAAGAGCTTTTCACAGTGTGTGTCTGAGCTTAGTTATAATCATTGTGATAATCTGAAATTAAGTTTGTTGATACAGCAAAATTGAAAGGTCAGCTTGAACATAACCCACACCCAAAGTTGTAACGTATCTGTATTATCTTATTCTTTTTCAACTATGCTAGCATCCAGGCATAATGTAGAGCATTTAACAGTGGTAGGTAATATTGGAGAGAAACTAAGCCCAATGTTAGATCTATTTTGTATTGTTTGTCTTAGGATTCTGTTTTCTTAAAATCTTTTTTCCTCTTGATTTCTTGCACTGAGCATGCATGATCTGAGCTCCATCACAGAATGAGTCAATGAGGAACAGTAACTGCAGGCCAGACAAGGAAAGCCTGTCCTATAATCTGTGTAATTTTTTGGTTGTCGTCTTTTATTTTCCAGACCGACCACTAATTTTTTTTGGCTCCTTCTTAGCTGCTCAGTTTGACAAAGTTTAAGTGTGTTGTTTTAAAGGTGCACAGCACTTGAAGCAATGGGATTCAAAATGGCTCTATTTTTTAACCACAAAAAATCAGTGGAAGCTACATTTTTTAGTATTTGTAGAACTGGAGCCTGAGCTTTTAGCATTAAAGCTAAAATTTCATCGTTTTCCCACACAAAATATGAACATGTGCACTCCTCCTAGCCCTGCACTGTACCTCAGTGTAAAATTACCTGCTATGAACAAGGAGATTCACACAAATTTACAGTGCGCCTGGAAAGCATTGTTAGACTGATATTGTCTCATAACTTCTGCATTAAGAGTTTTGGAAAAAAGAAGGTTTTCTTGTTACTGTGTTTATAAGCAAGTACAAAGGATCAGTAACAAGCCAGTGTAGGCCACTAATAGCTTGACACATCCAGCTTTCTGAAAACCTGGTCTTCTGGCATGCTCATGTCTGTGTTCTGGTCCTTCAAAATAGCTTCCAGAATGGGTTCAGCCTTTTGATTACCTTTAACTTCTTGAGACTGATGTGATAAAGCAGAACATGAGCCAGGGACACAAATGCTATGGCATGCTGGCTTGGCAGCTCTTGGGCAGTTTACAGTTGACTTCACCAAAGAGTTAGTCCTGTGTTGCTTCAAGGTCTGTGCAGCAGCAGTATTTGCCTTCCCATCAGAATTTGAGTAGCGGTGCTAGCTTCCTGCTCACGAATCTTTAACCATAAACAGGCTATAGGTCATGTTTAAGTCAATGATAAAATGTAACTTTGAAGGGAGGTAGTTTTTAATTCTTACTAGTCTGAGTATGGTAGAAGTCCCCACAACCCAGGTGATAGAAATCACTGTTTAAATCCTAAACAAAACATAGACTTTAGTTTTATATTTTGATTTTAGTATTGGGTAGTGTCTACATCTGTATAAAAGCAGTTCTTCCTCTGTTTTTTTTTTTTAAATTAAAATCCTGTACCCTTGGATAACTTTTATAACAAAAAAAAAAAAATATCCTTAATTAATATTAAAATGTCTTTTTTTCTTGGTGGATTGAATGTTTCTCTTTAAAATGGTAATAAAAGCAAGCAAATTTGCTGTTCAAAGCTATTTTCTGAAGACATAAGATGTGCCATTTTATTTATCCTTGTTTATACTTAGAAGTCTCAATGTACTAGTCACTTTTTACTGTATGTTTCCAGATTTGTTGTTAGAGAACCCTGTCCCTTACAGATTTTCCTTAATTTTTTCAGACAGACTATGCAGAAGTAAATTCAGTATTTCAGATAATGAAAACTGTTTTGATTTTATTTATTATTTTCTATTCTCTTTATGATGCATACCTTTTTGAGTGATAATGAACAAAACAGACCAAAGGGTCACTTTGAGCAGTTTGTAAGAAGCCTCAGATTTTAGTCTGTATTGTTATTATTTAAAGGCAGTGTCATGAATACACAAATTAAACATTTTCCTTAAAATTATGGTAACATCTTTACATTTACCATTCACCTTTGCTGCTCATTCACCTTTAAAGGTCACATAATGAGTGACATTATTAACATCACTCTTTATGACCTTAAAAGACTAAATGTGGGGCAGGCAACTCTTTACTACCATGCTGGTAAAAATTATCAAAATTAACCCATCAACTTAATTATATTTTCCTTTTCTTCTGTTCTATGGTGATAGTCTGTATCTACTATCTTTCCAATGTTCTATTCTTCTGTATATAATACTTAATGTTCTTTATTATCTTTGGAGTAACAATTTTAGCTTTTTCTGTCATTCTACTGCTATTCCATCAAATAATTATTTTCCTTCTTCCTTTGTCTTCTGAAGATAACTTCTCAGTTCATCTGCTTTCAGGTTCTAATATACATGCTTTGAATTGCCCCCTTGCAACTACCTACATCTTTCCATTCAATACATGGAAAGTTCTTAGTAGCTACGTGGAAGTTAAATACTCCATGTAGCACAGAAGTTAAGTGCAAAGAGGAGATGTGAACATCTCCCAGACTGGAACTATTGATTATCAGATAGCAATACTTAGAGTAATGGCTTGAGGGAAGAAGAAAGCAAGCAAGAAAGCATTAAGAGCAGTTCACTTACAACAGAAAAGAGGCAGAGAATACTAGGAGGAAGAAGTAGGCAAAATGCCTTAGAATGTACAGATCTGACTTGTCAAATATTAAATAATGACATCTTTCATCTACAGCTTGAAGAGTGGATATTCTACCTTTCAGGGACTGGTCTTCCTCCTCAGCTAATGGAACCAACCAGCATAAGTGCATGCATTGGCCAGCGTTCTTCTGCCGTCATATCCTTCAAAAATCCAACTTCTGAAAACGTGGTGGTAGATGTCATGCTGACAGGTACAGGGGTTTGGGTTTTTTTGGGGTGTTGGGGAGGAACTTAAGCTCTTTGGGTTGCATTAAAAATTTGAGTGGGATGTGATTACATTTGCCTCATTCCATTTCCTGTCAACAGAGCTATTGTGTATCACTCATATCCACCCTGAAAAGCTCTGTAGACTGTGCTATGGGAGCTAAGAAATAACACAAACCTTCGATGACAAATGTTCACAGTAGATATCTTAGGTCATCCAGCCTTATGTATACATGCAGCTACTTGTTGGCTGGGAACTGCACTATAGCATTTAAGCAATAGGAGACTCCTGGGGTATGTATTGGGAGCTGTAAGTCTAAGCCAAATAGCTAATGTTTTATTTTGTTTTTTTTCCCCTCAGTTATTTTCCAGATTTATATTATTTTGTCATATTCTAGAGATCTAGAGCTAGAAAGGGCAAAATATCAGATTTTTTTTTCTGACTGACCTTCCAAGCAAGTATGCTTCAGCAATATTTTCAAACCTTAAAAATAATGTAAGGTCCAGAATTACCAAAAATCGCCAAGTCACTGTCCATACTGAGATTTCACAAATGCTGTAGAACTTAAAATCCCAGATTCTCCTTGATGACTGAAATTTACTCACTGAAAGAGTAAATTTCACTCTGAGTGAATCAGAGAGCTTTAGAAGGTTCTCCTGAATCTCCATCTATTCAAACACAACATGTAGCATCAGAAAACTGGTGCCAAAGCATTTCCTGGTGTCTATGTATAACAAAACCTGAAGATAAACTTCCAGTGACCCCAACACAGGCCCCATGGATGGGAAAATGTAAGAGAATAGCAATGACAAAACTGTGCAAAAGTAAGTTTTAAGCCAATATTATACAGTCACACTATGATTTGGGGTTTCTGGCACATACAATAAGTGAAGAAATACGACTTGTAAAAAATATAGATTCACGTTTGTTGCTTTGAACCGATGCTTTTTAATTACATGTTCTGAGATATGAATTAGAAATACATCTTTGGCTGCATATACAGTTAATATGGGGTGTGGGTGTGTGTGGGGGTGCTGTAGATTCTTTCACCTAAGTGGTGCCTGGTCAAGAGCATTTTTGTCTCATGACCGGATGCTCTATACTTTTGCTGAACAAGTTTTTTTGGCAGACTTTTATGCATTTTCCCATGTTTAACTGCTAAAATATTTTCATTCATGACTGTCACAAAATTGAGTTCCAATTGTAAATGATCAAACCACTTCTGAATTTCCTTGACAACAGTGAGACAAGCCACAGCATGCAGTGGATCCACTGTTTACAGCCTAAGTAAATCATGGCCAAGATCTCAGGAACAGTACCAGAGTTCACCTGCTGAGCAGGGGACCTGGCAGAGAGGGGAACCGAGTAATGTTCCTAATTATCTGGCATCTAGGCCCCCTTAAGTGACAAGGAGCGTTACAGGCTGGGTCTGCACACAGTAACAGGACAGTTGATGCAGCGGCTGGCGTTCAGTGTGTGTACACAAGGCTCAAAGGCACTACTCCTAGTAGAAAAGGATGTGTATGTGTTGACAACACACCACAGGAGCTGCTCTCAGGTCCTGGATGGTGCAGTCATTACTTCTGTAACACAAATGGAAGTCCTGAGGGTGGATGGTGGCAATCCTAGTCTGAGGCAGTTGGGAGTTCCTTGAGTTTCTCCTTGGCACTGCAGTATGAATGGCAACGGCCTCACCAGTTAGATGTGTGCTTTGGTAGACTCCCTGTGGTGCCAGATACAGGAGCTTTATTGAATCGAGGTTAATGAACAAGAGATTGACAAAATCTTTGCAGAGACTCTGCGGAAACAAGAGCCAAATCATTCAAGGCTGATAAGTTTGGTGTGACTGAAAGAAGACAGAAACATCAAGAAGACACGGAGTCCCAGCAATGGGGACGTCTCCATTTCCATCTGCAGCTGTTCCTCTAAAGAGTAGATTCAGAGCTCTGAAAGAGAGGAAGGGAAAAAAGTTCCGTTGAGGGTGAGGAGTCTGGGCTGAGCATCTCGGGTCTTCAGATTAGAACCAGTACTATGAAACAGGAATCAATTAGTGCTAACTGTTGAAGTTTTCTTCCTCCATGGGACAAAGGCCGCCAATTTCCATAGCAAGATGTCATCCCAGGAAGTTAGCTGCTTTCTTGAAGCTCAGATCTGAGATGCTGCAGAAAAGATGGCTAGGGCTTATCTGACCTTGCAGATACTATACCTTGCTGTTCATTCATATAGTGAATACATGGATCTATACTCCCTGTTCAGTCAAGGAAACACTGAACAGATTGAAGGAGACTCTCGCAGTTTCTGTAGGCATTCTTTCCTCAAATATTTGAGCATACCTTTGCAAAGAGCTTGGGCAGTAAACAGGAAAAACAGGAAGAACAGTTGCAAGGCTGCAATGTGATCAGAATTATGAAGATAGTCAGTGACACTGTGCACAATTGTAGCATGGTTGTGGATTAGTGCGGATGTTTAGAAAGGATAGAGAAGACAAAAGAGGCCTTTCAAACAAAGATTGCAATCCCACAATATTCAAACAAGAACAACATAGCAGGTCTGGTGGCAGTAACCAATTTCAACCCATAGTCTAGTGAACTGACAGCCAGGTCCACAGTGAGGAGGAGTCCGTAATCAAGGCAGCAAATGAAGCAGGCTGGGCTTGGCAAGGTGTGTGGCCAGAGACAGCATAGCTGGGACATAGCCTGGGCAGTGACCAACAGCAGGAGCCCAAGTTTAAATGCAACTCAAACCAGTGGGTGGACACCCCAGATGCTGCTCACTCACAACTTTGATCTGTCTTTAGATGTGGTTGTGCGTGGTGTGATTTGCTCTCTGTAGGACTATGTACTGTAATTCCTTCTTTCCAGAGGAAGACAAATCTAGTCTTGTAAGCAAAGTCATGGATACATAAGTTCAATATAGTATTTCTGGCCCTTACATATCCTGGGAAATAATTTCCATAATGGTCTATGTATTTAGTTGAACTTTCATGTTCAAGGACATAGTTTACCTGGAAAGGAAGGAAATAGTATTTTAATATACTACCTTTGATACTATATATGCCATAGCAATGCAGATATGTGAGTTCAGTGTACAGTAAAAACTAATTAACTTGGTTTTTTTTTCAACATTATGAATGAATTTGTCACCCCACAAGGCTAATCAGTCTGGTGAGAAAGTTATCCTGGTATGAATACATTACTTCTAGTACACTTCCTTTCCTACCAAGAACTGAACTTCGGTAGTTCTGAACTTGCAGATTGCACACACACACACACTCCACCCCATACCCACCCTCCGTTAATTTTGCTTGTATTGGTTTGTTAATGAGATGTCCAAAACCAAACATTTTTTCAAGACCATTTACAGCCCTAAGTTATGGAGAAAACCGGATCTCATCACGTGTTGTGATGTTCTACGCTTTTTTTTAATGTGTTTTGACATGAAAAACCTATTATTGTCCTAGGATCTCTTGTAGCAGTGCAAGAACACACTTGGGAAAGTACAATTTAATTAGGAATGCCGATAGTATTACTTCAGACATAGCAACAGTAACCTTTCCTCTGAATTAAACACAAACATATTAGTTTGAAATAGAAAGTAGTCTTAATTTATTCCTTAAGGAGTGAAAGCCTAGTTATTCTTAAAACCTGTTTTTTTTCCTGAAAAATGTTAATCTGAAGAGTAGAAATGACCCTGTCAGCAGGTGGCTCAAATTCACAGTTTTTGAATCAATCTTGGAGAACAGCACTTAAAACTGTATGTTTAGTAATATAAAACCTAAGGTACTGTTTTGAAGCCTCTTAACTGGTATTTTAACATTAAAGCAAGTTGCTAGAATGCCTTCCTTTATTTAGTGTTGCACTGGACTTGTCCACTCATTGCTGGTGTTACTGGAGGCCAGAGAGGGGGCTGGATGGGGAAATGGACAGAAACTAGCAATTCAGAAGGCATAATGAAATGTTTGATTGATCTTGAACTTTACAAATTCTGTTTCAGACCATGTGCCACTTCTTAAGAGAATTAAAAGTGGCAACAATGAAGATAGGGCATCTCAATTAAAGTATACAAGCAATAAACAAAAAACATTTTTATAGGTTTATTTAATGCTTTAAAGATTACAGAAGTTATCTGTAGCTTGCTTTCGAATAACTTTCCATAGGCAGTTTTTGCCCTAGATAGAAGTGAAATTATGTTTAGAATTGCATAGTTCAAAAATTAAAATAGAAATTAATTGGGAATTGTAATATCTGGACCATTTCTGAAGCTGTCCTTTGCATATCTGAAGCTTTGTCAAACCCAAGAGCGTTATTCCGCAGAAATGTTTCTTTCTGTGAATTTTGATTGACATTTTAGCACAAATACTTCTTTATTTTTTTAATTATAGAGCAAGTAAAACTACCCATCATCTAATAATTTGTGATGAAAGGATGAGACCTGGGACCTACTAAAACTTAGTGTTTTCTTATGGAATTTAATAGCAATATGTTTTCTTCCCAGGATTTAGATACATGTCTGTAGCTTAAATCTGCAGATCTTATTCACGCTAAGCATTCATAGCTACAGTAAGCATATTCATGGGAGTAATGTTTATTTGATAGTAGGAAATTTTCCCCATTATGAGCCAATGATCAGAGCTACAGAGTATGTAAACTCTTGTTACAGATGTTTTAGTGACCGTTTGTACTAGTTCAGCTGTTTCAAGTTGAATGTTACTCCTCCTCTGTAAATATCACTATATAATATTTCTTTATGGAATATCGCTTTATGGAAGGAACTAAACTGATGCAAATAATTGATAGTACTGAAATCTCCAGCATAAATCAGACCCCCACAGCATTCACCTATAAGAACTGTCCCTAAGTATTAGTGGTTTGTTAATACCGATAAATACTTTATTTCAGTTGACATGGATAATTTAATTTCATATTTTCAATGGGCCAAAAGTATTTCAAAGTTTCAGGAAAAAAAATGAAACTGTTTCTTAGAGTCATGATTAAATAAAAGATTAAAGCTACAGTGGTAATTAAGAATCAGATAAAGGAGGTAAATTGGTTCCTCTCTGGAATACAGTGTTATCAAAACTGACATCTGTGGCAGTGTATACGATGCCTTTTGGTAAGGGCGTGTGCACAGTCATGTTAAAATAGCTGGCTCATATTGCTGATTATTGAAATTTATCTTATTTCCAAGATAAGTTTTCATGGACAGTAGCTTAACCATGTCTTTTTCTATACAAAGATTTCCAGACTAGGATTGCTACTTTTCAAACGTGCATCACACAGTGGTTTTGTGCTGCTTCCGCTGACTTTGTTATGTAACTGAGCTAAATACTCAAATGCAAGTCTTCTACTAACAGTTCATTTTCTTTCAAGGAAAATACATTGGACATAAGAATTATTGTGTATATTTAAATTTAAGTCAGTGTTAGAGTGAAGCAATACAAATGTGAAGAAATCAGTTATTTTCAAATCACTTTTGCATGTGGATAATTAGGATAGAATAGCAGTGCTAGTGTCACTTTATGGAGATTTTGGCATAATTCAAACTGTGATGTTAGCTACCAATTAAAAAAATAATGTGCATTCTATAGATGCACTTCTGAACTGATAAATGCATCATGAAGTAAACCTAGTGCTTTAAATTTTACAAAGTGAAATTATTTTTCAGAGAAAAAAAAAAAAAGATTAGCAAAGGCTAGTCAGCTAGTTCTGTGAAAATTACTTTTTTGCCAAGTATGTGGATGGATATAAAGAAAGAATAAATAACAGACATTTTAAAATTTGGAAAACTTCTAGTAGGGGTAATTTACAATATTCAGTTTCTTTGCATCGCAGGCAGAAAAATAGAAAAGAATTCCTTCAGAATAATTAGCATTATAGGGAAAGCTTTCACAATAGCCTTGTTTCTGCCATTGCAATATCTCAGGTCAAGAAAGATGGCAATACAGTTGCTTTATTGAGATATTAAAATGGCTATGTAGCCTTTTCTTATGCACCCATCCTTTAATGTTTGGAAAGGACCCTTCAATTCTTTATTTCCCTATAGATTGCAAATTTCATTTTAAACCTCTATAGTGGTTTCCAAAATCCGAAACTTTGCTCTTGGGATAAAATAATTTTGAGGCTGTTTTTCTTCTCACAAGAAGCAAGAAGCTTGATATTTTCAGGAGAGCTGTTCTTTGCCTTCGTGTACATCTTTGCTCATTGTTCTGTTCCTGCTTATTTCAGCTTTGTTCTGTAACCCCAAATGACAGTTTTTTCCTGGCTATTTAATGCATTGCTGTGTACCATATCTTCCTCTCAACAGTTCATCAATCAGTGCTACTACCCATTAATATGATGTATTATTCAGAGATAGCCTATCTATTGGGCTGAGATTCTTGGAGTCAACAGCTAGATATACTTCATACGAGGCATTTCCTGCAAGTGTCAATTCTTTTAGCAAGACACCTATGGGTGGTTGAACAGCTCCAAAACCTGTTCATAAAATTGGACTTCAAAGCAGTTTTTCCTATTTCATTCTTCATTTATCCATGACATTAGCAGTAATCAGTGGAAACAAACAAAATAATGTCTGAATTTTCTGTCTCTATGAAGTAATCTTTTAGGTGATCCAGTAACTTGTCATCAAGAAAGCAATTTTTGTTTGCAACTTTGGAGATACTGCTGATTCTGAACCTGTCTCTTTCAAGGTTTATTTTACATATTTCATATCACCGTGGGCTTTCTTGCTGATTTGATATTTTTTTTTATATATAGAAAGTAGTTTCTTTTGTAATATCTAGATGTTATTTAACTGAAAATACATTAAACTTTTGGTTTTCTTCATGACGTGTTATTTTATTTCTATTTAAGAAGCTCTCCGTATCTATAGTTTTCTTCATCACAGTGAGGAAAATGCTGAGAGAACCTTTAAGCAAAGGTGGGGGGGGGAAGGCCCATGTGCTCCCATTCAATAATGTATTTTTTAAAACCTCCGTCTATGAAACTGTTTTATTAGGGGAATTGTTCAAATTTTTACTTCTAAATGAGTTTTTTTTTAAAAAAAATTTTTAGATCAGGAGCAATCCAGTTGTTGTCTTGGTGCATCTGTCCTATCCAAGTCAACCAGTAAGGAATCTGTTTTCCATCTTCGGCTTAAAAAACCACAAGGTATGTAATTGCTTTAGTTCTACTTTGTTTTACAAGATGTGATCTTTTATGGTCCCTGAAATCTAGATTGTGCATAAAATTTGGTGTTTTGATGAATGCATCTCATCAGTCGATGTGCTAAATCAAGCTCCTTGTAGAAACAAGAATTAGCTCCATGTCAATGAAATTTGTTTGTTTTACTTCAGTAATAATCAGAGATGCATCCAGTGAAGTTCCTCTGAAGTGTGTATTCATTTTTTGACAGTTACATTTTCCTCACCCCTGCAATTATTTTCTTGGACTTTTGGAATATGATTTCTTTTATAAATAATGTCTTACCATAAAAGCAGAAATGTCATGTGTGATGTCAAAGTGATGATTATGTGTAAAAGAAAAAAAGAGGGGTGCAACATGACCTCATAATCGGACCTGCAAGTATGATATAAAAAGAGTGAATGAGCCATATAGTGATGCAGTCTTGATGTATTCCTAGAAAAGGCTTTTAATTAAGAGATTAAATGCAAATAAATATAGTTGTATTTTAGGACTGTCAAGATAAGCGACACCACTATAAAAATATTTATGAAATACTAGGTTAAAAAGCATGAATTTTTTGAATTCTTAATTAAATTAGGTTTCTTAAAAGTTTTGGGTTTTTTTTTAATGGGAAATTTTATGGTTTTGTAATAAGTGCAAATGAATACACTTTAAAAGTAATCTTTTAAATATATTTAAACTATTATCAATACTCATTTTATCAATTTATCCTGCAACAAGTCACAGCTTTCTAAAACCTGAAGTACCAGAAAGGAAAAACATGTGATTGCTACAAAATTTCTTTTTAAAATAAAATTTTCCTAGTTTGAAGGATTAATTAAGGAGAAAACAAAGGGGTAAGAAATTCCAAAAATAAATGAGTTAAGCATTTAAAACTGCTTTTACTTTCTACTTATTTACTTATTAGAAAACAATATGGATTAGACTTCACAATTATTTGCTTCTATATATGCTTATCTTTCTCTTCAGACTTGCCAATCTATTCAGCTGTGGGGTTTTTTTCTGGGATAGTTTTTCTGTTGGAAATTACTATTTTCTGTATTTTTCCTATGAAAATTTTCCTAGAAACTATAAACCTGAATTATCTGGAATAAAGTAAACTATTTGATTTTATTATTTGAATTAAACTTTAAATGACATTGCTGGTCACATCACATATGACATAGGATAAGAAAGGACTGGATTGCTTTTAATATTGTGATTTTACCAAAATTTATTTATGACTTTTATATGAAAGCAATTGATTTATTCAACCTATCTAGTGTTATGGTAAAGCTTGGATTACCATGGAATCAGCATATTTTAACCATTACAAGTTATTTCTTGCTGAAGTGTAGGAAAAGGTAGATTTCTGTTTTTACACAGAATACTTAAATATTTTTCTATATACTTATTTCTGTAGATTACTTCTCAGATATGCTTTCTAAATTCAAAACACATAAATAAATTATTCATATGGTATTATTTACCAAAGAAAATAATTATCCTTGCTAGTATCCCACAGAAATGTATACATGTGTGTCTGTTTCAAGTTAATAAAGATATTAGAATAAGACATACCATTTTCCTTGAATAAATGGTATCTATTTCAAATTAAAGACCTGAATTAGAAAAATGAAATAAGGGTGATTTTTCTTCAATTTCATTCAAAAATTTGCTACTGTAATTTTCCTGAAGATGTACATGCATATCTTAATTTTGTAAAGGATGTTCCTGACCTTACTGTTCCCAGCAAGGAACTGTTTTTGCTTTCTCTCCTTGAAGCTTGATATGCCTCAACAATATTTCTGGGTGATATAGAAAGAAGGATTTAGAGGAAAAAGAAGATGCAAGGATTGGTCTGGACATCATATCGTTTTCTGCATATACATTTTACACAGGCAGATATAAAAGTTGTAGCTGTTGTCATGAGATTATATTTATTTCTTTCACACAAACAGTGAGGAACTGTCCAAAACAATCTAATTCATGTATATAGTAAAACTAACGGAGTGATCACTTGACAGAAATACTAGAGCAGTGAGGCAGTCTTTATAAATTGTACTTTCCATTACTTATTCTTTTATATCTTAAATATTTTCATGATGTAAATCTTTTGCTCTGAGGATTCTGCAGCCTAATCTCCCTTGTTGGGAGGCCATAAGACTGGTGAATGCATGCTTTTTTTTGCACCTGGTCTCACTTCACAAGTCAGGGACGGTGGAGTCTTGTTAAGAATCATTTTTATGGGAGGAATCTCTACTTCTATTTCCCTACACTTAACAGTAGATGAAGTGTGGATTAGATGCAGGTATTACTGCTTTACCACTATTCCCTATAATGAAGAAAGAATACTTTGAAAACGTTTTGGAACCAAATAATAATAATAATAAAAACAAAAAACCAAAAGGAGAAATTCAGAAATAGTGGGATCGGCTGAGAATCATGGAATCATTTTTTCAGCATACTTTTACAAAAAAATCCAAAATACTGGCTGTTCTGTGAAATTGTTACTCATAGCAGACCATACTTTTCTCCTGCCTTGGCTTCAAAGTAACAACATAAGTCTTCTGGACTGCTTGGTACTGTTTCCCAGTAAATCAGGCTGCATTACTTCATGTGGTCCTAATACTGAATCGATGATCTCATTTTGCAGCTGCCCATCATTGCATTTCATGGTTTAGCTGATATTCCAGTTTGTCAATAAGCCTTTGGGTTGTGACTGACTTGGTGTAGCATCAAACAAGAACAGTAAACAGGGCAGTTAGCTGAACCTAGTGTTTTAGATACATCTCTCCACATAGCAACACAAGTTTTATATTTAGAAACTTCTATATTTTAAAGCTGTCATGTAACTGTTCTGTCTTCATCTCTTTTCCCTTTTTACTGAGGTCTCTATGATGAGCTATTTAATTTTACCTTCTAACTTTGCTTTAGTGTAAAATACATGTAATTATTAACTCTCCCAAGCACTTACAAAGGAAAGATAAAATATATTCAATAAATGTATATACTGTTAGGGAGATATTTTCCAAAAAGCTGCATACAGTGTTAAACTACTATGATGACAATCATATTTGAGGTATTACATTTCTGTGTATGCGCTTTGGAAGCATGCTACTAGTATTCATATTTATTATTCATATTCATAATCAATTTGTGATACTAATATATATTATTCATTTTTTATTAAAATATTTGTGAGAAAGCATTTTAGTGTACTTTTTATGTTATGTACGGTTTACTATGATTATAGATAATTTGGCTTTGAAATTAATTTCACTTGCGAAATGGCATAAATTTTGTTCACGTCCTCAGGCCATTTCCCTAAAGTGTTAGATTTCAAGATTTCACTCTTTAATTCTTTACTTATTTGCATCTGCTTTTGTTTTCTTTCAGTCATTCTGCATGCACATTCTGGTTTTTTTGTCTCATTGCTTTCAAAGACGGAAAAACACTGAACCTAACATACTTGCTCGCCCTGATTGTCTTAGTTCCTAGGAATAGTCTGACTCTGTCTCTGTTATAAAGCTTACATTGTCACAGAATGACTTGAAGAGCTAGAAAAAAAGAGCTGTGAAAAAACAGTTCTCCATCCTAGCAGGCTATTTTGAAAAGCTCTTTTTCCTCTTCCATGTTTTAACTGCATTCTGCGACCATGGTTTGGTCATTCACAACAAGCAGAAATAACTATCCACTTCATAATTTACATCAGAGGTTGTGTCAGAAAGTAGTGAATATGCATATAATGGGTTCTGTAGGAAAGGGACATTCAAGCAATAAGAAAACTGGACAACCAGGTACCTATGTGATACTATCCTATTTTTATCTTCAAAACCAGTTATTAATAATGAAATTCACTGGAGAAGAAGGATACACACACATACTGAGACCTCACTGCAAACAAAAATGAAATAAGTTAGTAGATTCATTTAAAAAACAGATTTTTCCTTCTTTTCAGGGTTTTAGATTCAACATTTCCTTCTTTTTGGGACACATTTGCACAGGGAAAGTGAAGGAATTAGAGTTCCATTGACATGCTGGAAGATTGAGCCGCCAGATTTTCTTTGAACTGCCTTAGTCTATCTTCCTGTTTTATCTATTCAATTCTTCCTTCTCTGTGATGACCTTGTGCTACTTTTCTTTAGTTTTGATTTTCTTTCATAAATGTTATTGTCTTCCCCGAATGTTAACCTTTCAAAACTATCAAGTTTCACTTTTTTGAGCAAAACTGTTCAACAGATGTACTATTTACATAAGTAGTTCACAAACTGTGGCACATTCATTACTTGTGCTACACAAAATTCATTCAGGGAGCATACAGCCTACTATCAAGTCAAAAGCTGTCTCTGTTAGGGAGAGTGACCTCTGTAATGCCCATGGTGCAGATGCTAGCATACGGAAACACAAAGTTCATGATTCTTGATTTAGATTTTCATGAACATCTTCTAGATAGAGTAAATAACATCTAGTCTGGATTTATTTGTGAAGAATATTTTGAAGTTAGATATAGAGAGATGACATTCTTATTGTGTAGTGGCCACAGTAAACAATACTGAATTTGAGCACCTAATTTAAGAAAACAATATGAAAATTATGTAAAATTAGGTAAAGCAGTTTGACTTGAACCTGGGCTGCTCTTAAACTTACGGTTGAGATTGTGGGTTTGAGTTTTCTCTTCCCCTGCTGGCCCTTTTACTGACCAAATAGCTCTACAACATGCTATGTCATGGGTACATTGACTGTTTCAAGACTGGGTACGATTTATGCAGAAGGCTTTGCAGGCAGGTGTCAGGCATCAGTCTGACTCTTCATGTGTAGGACCGTAGGGCTGGTAGGTTGGTTTCATCATAGATGGAGAAGGAATTAGGTCAGAAAGGAACGAAGGCAAGGAGCTGGCAGACAGTCTTCTGAAGTTAGCCATCAGTAGTTCCTACCGGCACTGTTCCTCAAACTGCAGGCACATTCAGCTCACGGAACTGCAACTAATCTTTTCTTTCTACTCTACTGTCTCTCTGTCTTGGGAAAGGGCACAATTTAGAAGGTCAATTTTTGCCTTTCAGTGTCCACATTTTTTACCCTGCTGCTTCTTCTGTTCCTGCTCCTGAGATGCTGTTAGGGCTGGCTTCCTGGAAGCAGGCCCAGGATTAACTCCTGGATCAATTCAGTGCACAAAGGCAGGTTTAGCTTAGGACAGTGACTGGCTGGTTGCAGACTGCCTCTAGTTGGAGAGTTACTGGTTGTTGGATACCTAGCAGAAAAATTTACGGGCCATGTGTCCTCAGCATGTCCTCAGTCTGTCAGACAAAAGTTTACTGACAGGTCATATCCCATTGTAGATTGATGGATTGTCCCTGACTGATGGAAGTCCCATAGAGTTGGTGGTCTGTCAAGCAGGAGCTTCATGAGAATACTGTGATGCCATTGTCATTGAAAGTCTTTGAGTGAGACACTTACCTGTCCTCCACCTTGGGGTTATGAGATTCATTCCTCACTGGATCATTTTTGGTGTGGGTGTATATTGCTGTGCACAAAAAGACTTTGCAAGCAGGATTTTTGTGATTTTAGAATCTAAACCTTTGTTTTATTGGCTAATGTATGTGTATATAACTAGGACTCGCATGCTGCTGGGCTGAGGTATTAATATGGTCAGTATTCCCAGTGAGACACAGGATGTATCTGTGCTTCCCAGGTTGCCATCAGTCATTTGGGGATGGCAAGCCTCTACTGCTTCTAAAAATGGGTTGATCCATGATGTTGCTGAATTGCCATCTTCTGATTCTTTGCTTTTTTTTCATAGAGTTATTTTATCTTTTCATGTCAGTAGTTTCTTACTGAGTCCTTGAGCTGCTACTAGCATTGTGTTTATTTTTTTGCCTTTCTCATCTTGCAAGGCTTAGGTGTTTTCTCACACCTTACCAATTTTCTCAGTAAAATCAATCCAAAATCGTGGTGCTGTGCTGCACCTAATTAGGCTTTGCGTCACAGGCAGCTGAACGGCTACTGTGAAGATATTACATTAAATTACATATGCTTTTGAAGAAATTGTTGTTTATGCTCACCACAAAATAGCAGCCCTCTTGAGCACAGTGTGTGCAGGAAACAATGACTTTCCTTCTTGGCCATCTTTGGCCTATCTGTATGACTGTTGCCTTGTTTAAGCCTTCAGCTAGTGTTTTTTTCCTTGTTCTGTTGTCTCTGGAGTGCTATCATGGCACTCAGAAGCTTGTAGAGATGCAGATTTGCTTTGTGAAATTTCCAGCAGAAGGGAAGGTGGGGGGACCCCGTCCTCCTACTGCATGTACATTACTTTTCCTTAGTGCTGAATCACTCTGGCTTACCTCTCTCACCCAGGTTAAACCACTATCAAAGAGTGGTGGTCACATGTTGTAGCTGACAGAGAAGCATGCACTTTTAAAGAGGGTGTCAGTATTGGGACATGACATGGCAACACGAGTGATGCAGTCTAAGCCATATTTATCTCCAGAGAGATATGCTGACAGTCAATACCTTCCAGCTGGTGGCATTCCTGGGTGTGGGTTGTCTCTACTCTCAACATGGGAAACCTTGGAGAAATCTCTGATGCCACAGCACATCTAAGACTCTTCACAATTAGAAAATCAGTGATCAGTAAGGATGGTTTCGTGTCAGGTTTGAAGGCACTCCTGCAAACCGACCATGTGAATGAATAGTTGAGGGAATCTGTATTCAAGCATACTCTTACAGGAAAGCCTAGTTAAAGGCAGTGGGAATTATGGTGTTAATGAATGATACGCTTTTCAGCACTGAAACAGGTGTGCTTGGTATACTGGTACATCAAAACATGAAATATTCTAATACAATGAACAATAACACTTAAAAAAATTACTTATTAGTACTTTTCTGGACAGGCCATATTCTACATATATTTATAGAGTCTGTTAATATACACTCTCTTTACCTTTGAGTGTTACTTTTTTAAACAATATGTGGTGTGGACATAACTTTATGTGTCTTTGCAAATCCAGGCAAGTATTTTACTGAAATAACTTAAAGTTAATGAAGTGAAAGGCAGCACTATAAGAATAAGCAGAAAGTCCCTTTTACTGTTCTTTTAAAAACAATACCTTGAATTAAAGGAGTAGAACTGTATGTCCCATTGACTATATAAGGAAACTATTTGTGTACTTCAGCAGGCTTTCCTGATGTTGCAAAAGGAGAGAGAGGAAAAAAGATATTCAGGTTGTAAATAAAAGAAGGGAAGACATCAGAAACCCATCTTTTGCATAGTCTCATGCAAATTCACATAAAGCTTCCCATGTGGATTTATCATGGAAAACAGATTTCCAAGATATAATTGCCTCAGATTTAAGCTAGACCATGCAGTAGGTTTCATCAGAATCTCAGAATTTCTTACTGAACATCTAGGGTATAGCACTTCAGAGCATTTAAACTATGCAAATCAGCCTCGGGGGGGGGGGGGGGGCTGTTATTTCACATTATCTTAGCCTATTTCTCTATTTAAAAATATCTGCTTTGTTTTAGAACTTGATAAGAATTTATCTCCTTTAATTTCAATAGAGCTAGAAAATGAAATGATGATTAATTCTGACTTAGAATAGCAGATTGCTGCTAATCTATTTGAGGACAGCTAGGAATGGACAAGATGGAGCCAGAATGTGCCCTTGAATAAGACAGAGCTACTTACTTCCTCCCTTCCCCTTTTCTTTCTAGTCTTCACCTGTTTAGGTAATAAACCCAGTGAGAACTCCAGAGGCACAGATTTGTTTCATCCTGTAAATTAATCAGTAAATCTATGTTTAAGTGCTAAATTTGCTACAAAAAGTTATCTGCACTAATCTTTTGTTTCCAGCCTCACATGCACAGAAGGGAAACTACCAGCAGTATCAGTTGTTTCTGGAGCAGCAGAACTAAAGAACCTTGATTTTCTAGACTTCTGTTTTGTATCCATTTTTTGTCTCCTATTCTGCTCTTGGAATAATCACAGCATGTTTCTGTCTCCCATTAATTCATTTGTGCAGGACTCTTCCACCTCCATGCTCCACTCCAAATATACACTAAAGACTGTTTCCCCCCTTTCCTAAACTAGCTAGTAATTGCCCAGCTGAGAACTGCAACTGTTGAGTCTGCTGTAGCTTGTCTTCATTTGTGTTTCTAAGCTGACTTTCCTCGTCTATCCAGCTGTTGAATTCCACAAAACATTGAAGGAGTGCTGGAGATCTATGTCTAACTTTTCTGAAAGTGGATGGAAGACTAAAAAAGAAATAAAAAAAACACCCCACCCCGACTTTACTGATATTGATATCAATAGCAAAATATATGGAAAGATGGAACATTACATAGATTTTTCTCCTAAACAAACAATTACAGAGTTCTTGAAAATGTTACCTTAACATATTGTATTTTTAAATGAGGAGGTATGTGTAGGAATGAAATCGAACCTTTTGTGTGCAAACTTTTGGGGATGGAAGATCATGATAAAATTTGATGCTTTGATGGTCTGAGGGGTTGAGGGGAAGAAGAGCTTATTGGTTTGAACTTTAATTTCTTTTTTTTTAATTTTAATTATTATATTCTGTCTAGTGGAGAAAAGACAATTTAAACTTATCTTAAAGTAACTGTCTGGGGCACAGATTTTATTTTGAAGCATAAATGCTAGAAGGCAGTATTGAAACTGAGCTTTCAACCTTGAAGTTTTATGTTTTAAGAATGCTTGATAATTACACTTTTTAATATAATGTTCAGGTTTTTTTCTATACTATGTTTTTCTAGAAATTTTTTGTAAATTTTTTTTGTTTGTTTTGTTTTTTGTTTGGTCAATGCAAAATGGGTCTCAAATATAAGAAAAAGCTAGGGGAAAGTAAAATTCTGTATGCAGTATGCATACAGTAGCTAAGCAACAATTTTTACCCACAGTGGTAACAAGATTCTTCTCAATATAGTTGCTCATGCTTTAAAGTCAGTGTACCCTTAAGATTTTTCTTAATCAGAATTTAATTTAACTGTCCTGCAGGAGCAGCAGTGTATTTCAGCTTCATTTAAAAAGTTTTATTTCCCAAGTATTAAGGTTTTTATGTATCTACTTCAGTATGATGATCCCTGCTCTGACCCTTTTTTTTTTCTCATCTGAAATAGCATCACATGTTCTTAGAAGTCTAGGCTCCAGTGCCAGTGTGAGGATTCACTGGGCACAAGTATTTCAAAGACAACTGTAAGACTTTTTTGCAAACCCTTGGTACTCTGTGTAACTGCTATATTAAGGGACTGTGAACAGCAAGGATGTGGAATTTAGTGTAATGTAGCACAGACCCTGGTACATTGCACAGGAGCACCTCTTTTTTTATCTTGTATTTGTATAAAACACAATTGCACAAGTCTCACATAATCAAATCATTCCCTAATTATCCTACCAAACAATTAATGTTGGTAGTGCTTCTGCACATTTTCCAGAGCTCTATGAATTCTTTTGTCTATTTTCTATATTTGTAGTTCTTCAACCCTTCAATAGATATATATTCTTTTGCTTTCTGAAAATTTCCAGCTGGAATTACATGAAAACTCAATTTGAATTTTGGTCAGCAAAGAATAGAAAGGAAAAGCAGTTATTTTTTTCTGGTTTTTGTTTAGTCACAAAGTCCTCAGGGCTAGTTGTTTGAATTGGTTAGGAAAGCTGTCAGGGTGTGCTGGGCATGCAGGTATGTATTTCTGCTTGGTGGAGTCAGTGTTTGCTGGGCTTTGGTTTAGCAGCATATGTCATAGCTAGATCCAAAACTGTTGCCAGCAGCAGAAAAAATCTTGCTGAATAAGGAAGTTTAACATTTAAGAGGGTCTATGATGTAGTGAAAGGCTTAGCATGCCTAAAACCAACATGAACCTCAGAGTGTGAGAGGTAAGAATTCAGTGGACTTCGGGACCACCAACAGTTCTCTTTCCCCTTCTGCTGGAGCCAAATTCAAGCCAGGGGCTTCTCATGCCCATCCAGCAGCTAGGCTGAGCAGCTGCTTCTGCAGACAGACCAGCAGACAAACACAGAGTACAAACACAGCCAACCACAAGATCAACACAGAGATCAGTGCCTTTACCAGCACACCCATAAAAGCAATTAGCATTCATGTAAATATGAACAGCACAGGCAGCGTGGTGCAGTTGCTGGTGTTTGGCTGATTAGGATTGAACTGTGCTGAAAGTACATGTGCACATCTTCAGTGTGTTGATGCACTATCACACTCCCAGATCTTTTAAATACTATAGACTTAAGTTTCTCCAATACCTGTGTCTGGTTTCTGGGCTCCTTAACCAGTCACTGGTTCAGACCTTAGGTCTTTCTGGATGCTGCTGTACTCCTACTTGCAGGCTAGTCCAGCTCAAAGTTCACTGGCAGAACACACACATACATTCACTCGCTCAGCTCACATGTACATGTATGTCTGCTGGTCTCTTGAATACTAACACAGATTTAGATCTGTCCTGTATGCATGCTCAGCTTTACC
The DNA here is from genome assembly GCF_023638135.1 of Falco biarmicus. Lineage (NCBI taxonomy): Eukaryota > Metazoa > Chordata > Aves > Falconiformes > Falconidae > Falco > Falco biarmicus. The sequence continues at coordinate 84,499,060 of NC_079289.1, forward strand.
TGGTCACTAGTCCTGACCATGGGTCTTTCCAGATGCTGGCCTCCTGCTACTTGCTGGCTAGTGTGACTTGATATTAGGGAGCACCTGATACCCAGCCACCCATGCAAAACACTGTTCTCTCCAATGACTGATCTTAGGCTTATTCTTTTCAGTAGCTGGCATTCAGGACTCATCCAACTTCCTAGCTAGTTCAGTTTGAACTTTCCTAGTGGCCAACTGACGGAAGCTCAGGACAGGGAGTGTAAGAGCATAGTCTTTAATAGAAGTATAGGGTAATAATCAAGCCTGAGGCATGAGACAGCTTTACTGGCCAGCTCCTGCTTACATGACTTGCATCTTTTATCTTTACCTTTATTCTCCTATGCATGTTCCTCCCGCATCCACTTTCATCTTTCTCTTCCCTCCTCTTGTTCTCACTGCTAGACATTACGTAAGTTTTGTACACATTTTAATATGTTTGGGTCTGTGGTAGGGCATGTGATTTATTGGAACACTAGATGCTAACAATTGCATTCAGAAGTCAGACAAATCATTCATGATAGGGAAAGATACATTTGGTTTGTTCAGTTCTGACTGATGGAGGAAGTTCTTGATTCAGTAGCATATCTGAGTATGTTTAATTTCAGGTATGTAAGACAATCCCTAAATAGCAGAGAATTTAAATTTAAACATCTGCTTTGGTTGCACTGAAATTACATGAAATGTAAATATGTATGTTAGGCATGTTTTCTAGTTGCTGTGGTATGAATTGAAGTGGTATTATTTGTGTATTTAATTCTTTTGATAAATACTTAGTATGCCAATATCTATATGTTCACCTCAAAACTTTATTTCTCCTTGTTCACAAAATCTAGCCTGGATCAATAATACTATAGTTCCAGTTCTTCACAAATGGGATCTTTAAAACTGTTCTCTGTAGGAGAGAAGTAATTTAATTAAACTGAACATCATATACTTCATACTCCGCCGTTTTAATTCCCCTCTCTAGATATTGTTTCATACTTATACTAAGATTAACAAATTATTAAAATATTTTTATGGGACAGAGAATAAATTATTCACATTCTCATCAAAAATTGATATCTGTCAGTTACCAGGGGGAATTGGATTCCCTGATTTACTTTTCTGTAACAAAGCCTGAATGATTAGGCAGTACCTATTCTAGTTTTATAAAGCCACTGGGATTGTACCTGCCTGAATGTATTTGCAAAAAGAATGGATATCACCTAGTACCTCTCTCCTCTTCATATAAGTCTCAGTAAAAATTGATCTATCTTTCTATTCTACCCTTTATGATACATACAGGACCTTATTTTCAGCTTTCATAATATTTATGCTGAAACCCTTCCTGTTTACAGGAAGATCAGGTTGTTGCCTTCAACCATTAATGTTAGTAACAGTCTTGCATCTTACAATAATATTTTGGTTTAAGAAATACTTGGTTTAATACATCAGTTATACCAAGCTAAAAAAAAAAAACAACTCAAAAACCAAACCAACCCAGGAAAAAAAGAATGTGGGCACTATTGCTATGTTTGCCGTGTGTGAAAGAGGAGGATGTGCTTTAACAGTAACTCAGTCTTTGCCTCTGTTTTAATGTGATGCTTATCGTGCTCATAAATCGTAGTATATAAACCATCAGAGGGGATTTTGATATGAAGTATAGGAAATAATTTGGATATTCTTAGGAAAATGCAGAACAAAGATTTATGTTTACAAATAGATGAAAAGTGTTTGAATCATGACCTTTACTATTATGAAGAGTAATATCTCACAACCATTGAAGCATGCAACACAAAATTCTTCATTGGACATCAGAATTTATGTTAACATGCATAAGATGCTTTATTACATTCATAGTCACTCAGTCTAGTATCATCTTCTGCTGAATGGAGGGAAATTGAACTTATTTTTTGCATGTTAATGGTATCTTTTGAGATGACCATGTTTAAAGGCCCATGAGAGCAAAGTTTGAAGAGTATTTGACTTTCTGGGACTCTTCCTTCTAGGACATTTTTTTTACCCTGCAGTTCTATATGCCCAAGGATTTGACACTTCTGATACTAGTTAACATGCTATTTTAGGTAAAACCTGTATTTGCAAAAATAGTTATAACGTTTAAAATTTAAGTAGGTAATGAAAGTGCGCTGATACTGAAGTACTTCCCACCATCACACATTGTTAAGGTACTTCATGATTTCATTTCCACAAATCTCCACTTACTTGAGGGAAGGTATTTAACATTGTATTCATTTTAACCCAGAGAAACAGAGGTGGAAGTGTACTAAATTTTTCCCATACTAAAGCCGTGAGTGTTTCAGAATAAAACCTAGAGGCTTGAAAGGTAAGCAAATCCTCTTTTCTCATAGTTGTTTGGTGAAGCATTTGGAAAACAATTTTCATGCGAAGTCCAAAAGGAGACTTAGAATGCAAACTAGTCCATGCATCCATCAGGAAGTCCATGAAACCTCCTGATTTGACTCACTTTCTTTTATCTGTAAATTGGAACAATGAACTTCCTATTTAAACATATGTGAGTTTTTTGTAGTAGATGAACTTATTAAAGGCAAATAACATTTTGTGAGTGCCTTGTTTGCCTGCTTATTTTATAAGAATGTTAATATTAAATATCCTTGTTTTGTATACTGAAAGCTACAGTATTGCAACAACTTTTGATGTTGAATTGTCTTTAATCCGATTGCTTCACAAGCAATGAAAATCACTTATAACTTAAATAATTTTCTCCTTCATATCAATATTTAGATAAAACAAAGGTTAATAACCCATAAATATTAATATCTATTAATTGCAGGTAACACTGCCTTTTTCCACAATGAATACTGATAATGTAAGCTAATCCCTGATATTTACTGCCATTTTTATTACCTCTGCTACAGACAACCAACAGAAACCACAAGCAGAATTGTATGCAGTCCTGTTAGAGCCTGTTACAATTCCGTTTTTTCTAGCCAGTGTATACAATTTTCTCTTTTCTATTAAATAGGCAAATAAGTTGATTGTTGAATAGAACTGCTATTCAGACCTGTATGAATAAAACATTAAGTTTTCTACATGCACAAACAAACAATTTTTATCACACAATAGTGCAAGAGCACAATACTCAATATAATAGCATGCCAGTAGCTGTTGAGGAAACTTTGGATGATCCTTATCTTTCCGGCTTGCTTTACATCTCTTCAAGTATAAAATAACCAACTGTGTCTTATTAGTCTTTTATTCTCATTGATTTGTCCCTTTTCCAAATCAAGAATGAATTTTTGTGTTATTTTTGTTTCTGGGATCCACAGATTTACCTAATTCTCCCAACTCTAAATTCAGTGGAAATGCCTTTTCCCCTACTTTTTGGTACCTCTGCCTGTTATTGATTAGAGAAATACAGGTTTTTTTTCCAAACTTCTTAAAGTGTATTTAGTTATAGAATCCCTCTATCTGGTATGCATTGTTAGTTACCCTGTGTTGCCTTCTGCAGGTGTTCATCTTTGCAATACAAGCATGTTTAAATGATTCAAAATGAGAGTGAGAGATTCAGTGATACAAGATTATTTAGCTGACCAAAAAGAACTTTGATGGTGATTCATTTTTCTAGCTCACTAGAATGTTGGTAATTAAGCCTTCAGTCTCACAGGAAAAAGCCGGGACTGAAACCAGGTCATTGTTATTCAGTAGCCAAATGCAAAATGAAACATGTTTTTAACAATGAGCTCAATCAACTTTCTGAACAGCTGACAAATAAATGTGGAGGACTCACCATCGTTGGCAAATTTTGGATCAGGTGGATGTGTGTTTTCTATTTAAATTCCTTTGTTCAAGAAGAGTTATTATGACTGAACCTTGATTTTTCAAAGAAGTTCTGAGAAATCCTGTGTATTTAGGTCGTTGAGTGATCACAATGACTGAAATGTGAAGAAATGAGAAAAATCTCTGCAGAGTTCTGGAAAAGTAAACATTTTTTAAACTTGCTTGCATTGGGTCAATCAAAATGTGGCAAAAAATACTTTGAAATTTCTGAGTAAACATTTTCAGAATTTGCATTATATTATTTTGCTTATCCTTTTACTACTTCAGGATGAAAACAGGGGCAAGAAATCAAGTACTGTCAATAGATATGGACTGTACAAGCTTTCTTTTCTTTACACAGAGCCATTGCAATCTGTTGCCTTTAAATAATCACCATTTACTTTTAAGTTTTATTGTCATTACTCTTTACACAAAAGGAAGATGCCTAATAATGAAATTAAATTTGGACATCCAATATATTCCCTCAGAAAAAGCTATAGATTGTAGGATTTTTTTTTAAAAAAATCTTTTCCAAGCTTTTCTTCAACTCCTTGATGCCATACATCAGAAAATAAACGTTTTCATTTTTTTTTATCCTTTAAGTTGATACCAAATGTCAGTTTGTGGAAATCTGTTCACTGTCATCTTTATACACAAGGATTTTTTCCTCCACCTTTTCTTCAGTTGACACCTATGACAAAAAGCTATTGGAAAAAAGCTTTTGTCCCTACATTTGTTCAACATTTCACTGCAAATCACTTATGCCTTGAGCTGCTTTAGAGACTGTATACTCAATCATATGGAAAAAGAAAATATCTTAGATTTGAAGGCTGGGTTCTTGTTTTGACAGATTTAAGATAGATAATCCTAACTGATTTAAGTCACTTACATGAAAATTTTCATTCCCAGTTATCTCACCACAAGTTATTGTCAGTGACAGTTACTGAGCTAAAACGTCTCCTTCCTATTCCAGAAAGGTATTGTTTTAATGTAGTTTTATCCACTACTGTATTTTAACTAAGTTTTTTTTAAAAAATCAGCAATGATGATCTGTTTTCTTCCTTTCTTGAATCAAAAGAAAAATGACTTGTCTGTTAGTAGGAGCTAAAAATAAGTAAAAGCTAAGTTGTAGGCATTTCTTTTGTATTTCATGTGAAAGTGTTGCTGTTGGTAGTCATCTTGCCTCCTGAGTTGTGGATTACATGTGATTTCCATTTCTGGATTCACACAGATGTACAGCATCTGCAGCAACCACCTCTGTTCAGAAACACTGTTTGCCATTGAGTCATCCAAAGCCCACCTTCTGTGTCAGTACAATTCAGAATCATCCTGACGCTGTCAAATAATTTGGGTCCTTAATCACTGTCAGAATATTTTAACAGCAATTCCCACTTTTAGTAGCATCTTCTCTCTCTTCACTGGGGGACTTTATCTGATTTTTTTTGTCTCTTACCATAGCAAGACTTTCCAGTCCAGTTGATTTCCTAGATGTCTGCTTCTAAGCATTTTGTCCTTTTGTTTTGCTGGAGGTCCCCAAGCCTCTCCCTATATATTCCTCTCTGAATTTAAGAGGCCACCAGCCACCAAATTATATATTTATTGGATTTTTGGAATACTGACTAAAATTTGCTCTAAATGAGGACTACAGAGTTGATTTTAAAGTTGTTCACACACAACAGGAAGCAATGGACCATCCCCAACCAAGAATTGCTGATTGTCTTTATGGCTGGAGACTCATGACACATTTCGACTACCCCTCAGGAAACTAGGAAAATTTTAATAAATATCATATTAACCACAAGAGTTCTGGGGATAAAATATTGTGAGACTTTAATGAAGTCTTAATAAAATTTAAATATGTTCTCTATCGATAACCAAGTCTGGCAGGTGAGTAGCTGTGTGCCACGTTAGCTGATCCAAGAACTTTGCAGTGGGGTTAAAATATTCCTGAAGATATATCTAGACTGATGTGTCCTTACATGGAATAATGACAGTAGCACAGATGTGCATAAATAGTATGTGAGACCACACTGACAATAAAAAATGATATTGTGTAGACATGAGAATTTTCAGAGTTTGAAAAATATGTTATTTTGTAGTTTGAGACCTATGGAGCTAAGACAAGTACAGTATGTATGGGTTCTGTCAGAAAACATTGCTTGTTATAAAAAAGAACAAGTCGGTGTGAATTACCACTTTGGCCATAAAAATCCAATATGTCTCTGAAAAGGCACTTGACAGCTCAACACAGTTTCTTGCTAAAGGATATTGCTGATAGTTTGGGGTTTTATTTACTTCCTTTAGGAGCAAAATAGTGTTCTGTGATAGTTTGATAATCTCTGGAGCAGGTTTTGCATGACAATGATAACAGAATGTAAGGTGTATTCTTTAAATTGTCATCCTGGACATATGATTGCTGGCCTCTGAAGCTGCTGCAGTTAAATCAGTGCTTACTCCTGAAACTATAATAAAATCCAACAGCAATGACACCCAGGCCATTATTTGACTTAATTTTCTCCTGAAACAAGGAAGTAATCCAAATAACTTGCTAATAAATGTAGAAGAAATTACGGTTCTTTGACTTCTCTGAGGGATTTTCTTTTCCAATATAAAGTTTTATGGATTGACTCCTGAAACCTTCTTTTCAAAGTATGTGATTTTATTTTTTTTCTTTTTTACTTGCATTGTGCCACAAGAAATACGTTGAACTCATAGCTAGCATTAGGAAGAGAAGACTGCTTAGATTAAGTACAAAGTTATCTATTGCTGTTGTTGTTAACACATCATATGCTATTTCTGTGGAAAGTCCATAATACATCTAAAACCAAATAAACAAACAGAACTGTTTTGCAGCTGGTATTAACTTTATATGTGTAGCATATAAACCACAGTAGAACAAAGGCTTTTAAAAGTTTATTTTGCTGAGAGAAATAAACTACTCAAAATTGTGAAACAGAACTTCTGGAGAGAGAAGTAACTTGAAGGCAATAGAAGTCTCAAGTCTTGAGGATATTCTCTGAAGATATCAGTTCCTAGCCAAAAGCCAAATACTTCAGATAGATTGCAGCAATATTCTGGCTAACCATTGAATATTTTACCTATAAGGATAAGGGCAAAGAAATTAGATCTGCAAAGCTGTGAGTAGGAGAAATGTTTTGGTTAAGGGGACAGCTTTTAGAATAGTTCATGTAAAGGCTGAACCCCCAGGTCTAAAAAACCTTGTTCTGCCTAAGGATTTTGAGTGAAATGCAAGTAATCTAGAATTTTCTTTTGTATTTTATTTGCTTTTCTGCTTTGTGTATAAGAGCTTGATCTTATATTGTCATTTAAGCCCAATTTCCTGTATTTTCAGGTTGACTAACAGATGTAGCTAATTTCTTCAGAATGTTTGACCGTAGAGATTATCTGCTAAGGCGTTTCAGGGGTTAACATTGAGGCTGGCATTGCCATATGTTGAGCTTTAGGATGTTGCACACAAAAGACAGTGGGCAAAAGGGTACATTATTAGAGCAAAAAAATTCTTGTCTGTCTCATTTGATAGGCTAATAATTATTTTTTTTTAGTTTGGTTACAATACTACTACCATTCAGAGTCAACAATAATAAAGAAAAGTTTCTGTTATTTTGTTACACAGAAAAACTTTCCTATTATCTACTTTTTTTTTTTTTTTCCTGGAGCAGTGCTCATCCTTCTGGTGTCCCTCTGGGTCTTAAGCTTGACAGCATCAGTTCTCCCCAGATGCAGAGGTCGGATGGGGATGTCAGAGATCTGTCAATGCCCCACCTTCTTCGCTTGGAGGGCTAGTAAAGTGTTCATTCCTCAACAGTTTGGGGATATGGCTGGATTTATTTTTATGAATTATCTTAACTCAGTCTGCATAAATGAACTTTCTCTTTAGTGGTTCTCAATTATTCCATTTTCTATTCTTTGCTTTATCTAAACTGATTTAACAAGATTGCATTCCTGTAGTGACCATTGTGATTTGTGTTTACGGTTTTGGATGTCTGATACCATCCTGTGTTTGGACTCTTGCAAACCATTTTTTATTCTAGTATCATAGATAATTCAGGCTGCACAGTTTTTTACTCATATCTCTCTAAAATCAAAATATCCTAAACCAAACCTGACTGCTAAACAATTGCTATCATAAATAAAAGAAGCTAATAACAACTTATACTAAGACAAATGTCAATCAAATCCTGAGGCCCTGCTTTGTAAGACCACTAAAAAGTCTTTTAATAGTAATGGAAAGAAACCATATTTACTGGGCTACAGAAGTGTTCCCTCTAGTAGAAACAATAGTCCTACAACGGGAACTATTTAGCTATGAAATACATGTAGTATACTGTGGATTCTGTCACTTAGAGATCTACTATGACACATAGATTTATCACACAAGTCGAATTAATGGGCAAAAGTTACTTTTGAAGAGGGATTCTTCTTACCAGCTTTGTCTGTTTTCTTGAGAATGAAGAAACCCAAGAAACAGTGTAGAGCTCAATTCTGCCTTGCTGCAGAAATCTGTAAACCCCAAATGAAGAAGACTATAAATATCAAGATTATAAAAATGCATAACTCAGGAAATACATATATATGACCCACAGCAGAGACTAATAGCTAAACTGGTTGTTTCAAAAGTTTATAAACTGTTTCAAAGCAAACACTTGGAAAAGGCAAAAGTGCTGAGTAATCATTCTATCCCATTCACTTACAGGAGCCAGTTGGAGATATATATACAAGTTTCCAGTTACTGTCCGCTGTATGGAGTCTGATATGTCTCCTGGAAAATTGTCATGAGCGGTACAATTTTTGGTTGAATACAAAAAGTAGAAGGATATAACAGCACCGGTGTCATTACTGATTTCACAACGCTTTGCAGATTTTGATTAAAATCTGCCATAGCTTCAGAACTTGACTGTGGTTTCAGAGATCAGACTAAGAGATACATATATCCAAGAAGAGTTTAAAATTAAAGTAAAAATATACCTGTCAAAAATAATCAGATATTTGACATATGTCAAAAATTCAATTATGCCTGAACTGAAGCAATTACAATTTCCTTTCAACCATGGACTCAAGACATTTCTGTGTGTGTTTGGATCTAGAAAAAGACTAAGAAAAGGGGAAGCTGTCATAGTCTTATTTACTTGCCAGTACTTTATCTTAGGGTAGTGTGAACTTTCTTTTAGAAAGAAAGGATAAAGTTTGGTGGTGTTTTTTTTTTTTTTTGTGGCTGGGCACTAAAAAGAAAGTCATACTTGTTTACAAAGCATATAGTGTTTCTTGTGTGGCTCTTGCATTTTCAAAACATTTGTGTGGTTATTTTATAGTTTTCATTAAGATTTTAGTCAGGCTATTAAGTGTTAGTAGACTATTTTGTTATAAACACAATACAGTTAATTTGCTGTAGTACAGGGGGAGAAAGGTCAGCCATAGTTTTCCCATTACCACAGTAGGTCAGAACATGTAAGATCCTGTTTGCAAAAAATATGGCTATCTATCCCTCCACTTAGCAATCTATCTCCATCCACACTGTGTTTCTGATCTTTTTCTATAACATTATTTATCAATTAATCTCTCTTGAAAATGTCAGAATTTTATTTAAATGTGTGCAGAAATAAAATGAAAAGTTAGTTAAGGAAGGACCAATTGACCTAATTAACTGAGTTTTTACTTGTCTATTTTTGTGTCACAAATAGAATCATTCAGAGAAAAGTGGTATTGATAGATCTTTTACAGTACTGATGTAGAAAGGATTTTGCACTTTTTCCTTTGAATTTGCAGTATGCCTCCTGCTTTCTGTGACTTTGGTTCTAGGACATTACTGTGATGCAGACCTTTAGATTTTGGACACCTGGATGATCTCACAAAGTTTTATCAACGTAAAGTTGTCATCAGGGAAATAAGGATGACACACAATTTTCAAATGTATAATATGGTCAAAGGAAGATGGGCTAGATCTGCTGTTTATCAGATAATTAGGTGGAAAAAATAGATTTGGGAGGAAAAAGCCAGGGAAACTGCCAGTCCACCATTAAGTTTCAGAAAAAGTGTTGGACCATAGGATAATTAGAAAACTTTTAGTACTCTCATTCCTGATTATTCTTCTTCACTTCTTACTCTTATCTATTTGGCATTCCACCCACCAAATACCTTTCATATAATGCTGTCTGACCTCCACTCATTCTGCTCTCTGCCATAGTATCATTTTGCAAGTTACTGTCTATGCCTGTTAGCTTTTTGCTGGTCCCTCAGATGTTTTTTTTTTTATTATTTGTTTTTCCAATCCTATTGCTCACTACTCCCTGTCTTTACAATAATTTTCCTTCTCTAATGTGTGTCTGATGTGCTGCTCTGTACTGCTGTTCAACCTTGCTTTCTTACCGTTCTAATCTCCTAACATTCAGATGTGTCTTTCCTAATATGCTGGCCGACTGGATTTCTGTAATGTGAACCCAAAGTCCATCACCACATTGCCTCTGAAGGCAAATTGCAAAGATATATCCATGCTGACAAGACAAATACATAAGATAACAGCAGAGATGGAAAATATATTTGAATATGGCACATATATGAATGTCAGGCATTATTTTTTTTTAACTTAGGCCCTACCCAAAGTCAAAGTTGCCGGGTACCAGAGTTTTGGAGATAAGAGGGATGTTCTGTGATAAACTGGTTTAGGAGGTTGTGTAATTTCTGTATCACTGCAGCACATTCTTACACCAAATTTGATAATCAGATATCATATAGAAGTGATGGCGGCTTTGTTCTGAGATATAGTGAGTGCTAATTTTATACTGGGGGTTAAAAAAATATTGTCTATTTATCCTCAATGAGACAGCGAGATCTTCATGATCTCTGTTACATGTATTTTTTACAGTTTTCTCAGAGTTAAAGATCTTAAGCATAACTTTTCTTGTTTCGGTTATCACCAAAGAATAGAATTACTGTGCTGGGAAACATTTTTTCCCTCAGTGTGCTTAACCCTTGTAAGATTAGCTGTTACTGCACTTTAATGATAAATAAATATAAGTTAATTCTGTCAAAATAATGGTTTTGATTTTGGCTGCAACTGCACTATAATCTATTAGAGAAAGATAATTTTACAAATGAAAAGGAAACTTTACGGTTTCCCTTTTAGACACACTTCATTTAAAAACAAAATAAATTGCATTAAATGAAACAACATATTTAATTACTAAGCCCTGTTCTTAAACCATTTATTTTAATCTAAATGGCAAATGTTTATCTTGTATCCATTATTTTGTACCAAAGAAATTCTTCTGAATGAAATCTCTTAATGAAATAAGCCAGAAAGAATCTGCCAGAAGTATACAAAATTGTATTAACACAAGATTCATAAAATGGCAAACAAATCATATAAACATGCTGTATCTAATAAATTGTGTTGTGTGCTTATGATAGTGATGATGTGAAGCCTTTCAGTTAGACTCAAACATTTATTCCTTTATTTGTGCCATTTATTTCTTAAGACAACTTCTCAAGTTTTAACCAGTCATTTGTAAAATTATTAATTAACATCTGAGCTGCATATTCATGACTTTAACTTTTTCAACTAAGGAACTCAGCAACTCAGAGAGGATCTTATTAATGTGTATAAATATCTGAAGGGAGGGTGCAAAAAGGATGGAGCCAGGCTCTTTTCAGTGATGCTCAGTGACAGGGAACACAGGAACTTCAGTCTGAGCATAATGAATACTTTTTTTTTACTGTGAGAGTGACCAGGCACTGGAACAAGTTGCCCAGAGGATTTGGGGAGCCTCCATGTTTGGAGATATTGGAAAGCCTTCCTGGACATGGTCCTTGGCAACCAGCTCTAGGTGTTGCTGCCTGAGCAGGGAGGGGGGTTGGACCACGTCGGCCAGAGGTCCCTTCCAACTTCAATCATTCTGTGATTATGTGAAGCTTTGAGAGGCAGGGGAAAGGAAAGCTCTAACTTTTGGTGGAAGAATCCGTAATTTGGGAAGCAGATTCCTCGAAATAAAATCATTGTGGACCATCTATGAAAGGAATCTCTCTTGCATTCCACCTACCTAAATAAACTGTACTGGGGGAAGGAAAATAGTGATGTCAACATTAAAAAGCAGGATGAAATTAATTTAACCTTTAGCATTTCACATCCTTATTGTATTAGCTCTCTTACTTACTGTATTGTATATAATGTCAACTAACTTGAAGTGTATTACATTTAATTTTCTTTGTCCCAGAGAAGATGCAAATAGGAATTTTAGCATGACATATATGCTCTGAGAAATCATAACTTAGATTAAATTATACTTTGTTTATAGATTTTGCTGTTCATGTCTGAAAGGATAGGAAAGACTAGGCAATCAATTATCTTCCTGGTTAATTTCAAATATAAAAAAAAAATAAATCAGAACTTCACTGATATAGAGCTCAAGACACACGACTAACTGACATTTTAGTAATACATATGCCCTTCAGACATCCATCTTGAGATGTTAACGTTTGTTTCATACCTTCATCAGAGATGTAAGCCATTCATCTTCAAATACTTTTTTTCTATAAATACCATAGAAAAGTAGAACAGCTCAGGTTGGAAGAGACCTCGAAAGATCACCTGGTCCAACCTTCTATGGAAAAGGAAGCCTAGATAACATTATCTAGTGCTCTGTACAGTTGCGTCCTGAAAACCTCCAATGAGAGGGTTTCCACTGTATCCCTAGGGAGATTGTTCCTGTTATTGATTGTTTTCACTGTAAACAAATTCTTTCTTCGGTCAAAATGAAACCTCTCCCAGTGCAACTTGTACCCATTGCTCCCTGTCCCCTCCATGTGGCTCCTTGTTCAGAGAACCTCCATTCTCTTTGTAGATGCCCTTTAAGTACTAGAAAACTCTGATAAGGTCCCCCCGAGCCTTCTTATCTCCAGGGTGAAAATATCTAAATCTTTATTCATTCCTCATAAGGCAGGTTCTCCAGCCCTTTGATCATCTTTGTGGCCCTCCTTTGGATGCTTTCCAGTCTGTCTGTATCTCTTCTGAATTGTGTGAACCAGAACAGGACACTCCAAGTGTGGCCTGACAAGTTCTGAGTGGGAAGACCACACCTCTATCTCTGCTGGTAGTGCCCTGTGGGTGCAGCCCAGGATCTGATTTGCCTTTGCTGGTGCAGCAGCACACTGCTGACTCACGTTCAGCTTGTTGCCCACCTGGACCCCCAGGTCCCTTTCAGCAAGGCTGCTCCCCAGCCACATCAGATCACAGCCTGTCTGGGCTCTTTGGTAACACCATCCCAGGTGCAGGGCCTCGTGCTTGTCTTTGTTGGCCCACTCTTCCAGCCTCTTCAGGTCTCTCTGTAATTTGTCTCCCCCGACTGTCCACCTCACAAGTTCACTGTCATTGTGAAACTTGATGAGAACCTCTGCCTTATCAGCATTATTTGTAACTAGTTTCTCTGCCCTGTTGAGCAGTGGGACTGTCTTCCTTGTGCTTCTGATTATTACCCACGTATCAGAAGAACCTTTTCTTGTATGTTCTTGATATTTTTGGCCAATTTTGGTTCTAGCTAAGTGTCAGCCTCCCTAACTGCATTTCTGCATGCACTAGCAAGGTTCTTGTAGTTCTTGCTGGGTATTTGTTGGCCTTTCCATACCTGGTGTGCTGCTTCTTTGCCTTTAAGTGTACCCAAAAGCTAATTGTTAAGCCAGGGTGATCTCTTGTTCTGCCTCCTTCATTTCCCTTTGAAGGAGGCACGCTGTTCCTCATATCACCTGCTATTCACTGAGATGAGTGGATCTGGCTTCGCAAATAAGAATGTATTTTATATGTATTCTTAAAAACAAGAACAACACAAAGCATAGTGATCTATCATGATCGCAGAACTGTAGAATCACAGGTCTGTTCAGGTGGTCATATTGTCCATCCAACCCCTCCCTTTCCTCCAGCAGGTTTTTCTAAAGCAGGTTGTCCAGGACCACCTCCAGTGCAGTTTTGAATATCTCCACAGATGGAGGCTCTTGGCTGTTGTGTGATGGCTGTCAATTCAGAAAATGTTATTCATATTCACTCATTGAGACTGACTAATTACAATACTGGTGTAGTAAAGCTAACACAGACTGCTACATTCGCACAGTTCATCAATTAGAACCCACAACAAGGGATTATAATCATGTTTTACTGAAAAGGAATAAAAAAATTCAAGCAGCCTCATTGAAAACACTATAAAAAAAAAAAAAAAGAAAAAAAAAGAAGAAAAAGATGCAAACAGAAATGAACCCACCCTAAATAACAGTTGAGGTAGAAATCCTTTTTGTTCTTTACTAAACTCTTGGAATTTAGCACTGAACCACTTTTGGAAGAGCTGCTATAAAAAAAAAATCTTAGTCTTCATATGTGAGCCAGGTGTTTGTCCCTTCTAGCGGGTGAAAATAAGTGAATACCTATGCCTGACTTTTATTATGTATTTCAGATACTTACTGGATTGCTGGCAATATCTCACTCTACTGCCTGATATCAGTCCTCCTTTTCTGGATGAGTTCCTTGAGGTAGAATTAGCAACCATTCCCCAGCATCAGCTGCTGTCTGTGAATATTTTGGAGGTTGCCCTTTCCAGATTAAGAATAATGGTAGAAGATAGACCTGATTATACTGGGTTGACATTTATATGGCCTGTGCTAATTTTAGCAGGGTTGTCTGCAGTTTTTAGTAAAATAATTCTATACTAATAATTTTAATGGAGAAACTATCAGAAAATAACCCCACAACTAACCACAGAAGTGCCCACCCTTCAATGATTCCCCATCCGACTTCAAGAAGACATTGTGAGCTCTGCCTCGTCTCTCTTTTTCTATTCAAGGAATCTGAACAGAGTGCTATATTCTGGGCACAATCAATGGGAGGCAGTCTGAGATGCTACAGAGTTAAGTGTGATGCATCAGGAGATAATCCTTTCAACATCTAGAACATCTGCCATCAAAGCACCTTATTAATATGAAAACTAGCTTTAAGATAAGGTTAGGTGAGAGGATGATGATTCTTGTTAAAGACATTGCAGGATATTTTGCTCATTGCCATTACAATTTTGTCACTGTGGCACTGCCTGGGATGCTTGCTCTTAAACATTTTCCTAAGCTACTGTAGAGGCAACAAATGTGTTTTCACCTGTCTGTGTTCCTTCCAAATAACCTCACAGCTATGGGGATCCTCTGTTTCTGTAACTAATTTTAACTTTCATAGTGCTATTCTTTCTAGAACTGACACAGAAATTACACAGAGCTCAATCACAGTGCAGTGCCCCACAGAAGTGAAGCAGGGAATTTGAAATACACTCATTTTTCATTTAATTATCTTATTCAGTTCTGAGTTCTAGGCTCAAGTGTCAAAGGATGCAGTGCCCAAGGAATCTTTTACAGAATTAGTGTTCTCCGTTGTCCTTTTGAGAGGCTTGAGGCAAGGCTTAAAAACAGGTGACCTAAAAAAGAAAGGAGGGAGGACTGGGATCTCTGCATGCTTCTCCGTGAGGCAGTTGACTCTAATTGCAGCCCTTTGTCTGAATCAGATAGCTTGTTTTTTAAAGGGTCAGCTGAGCTTTCTCTGCTAACTGTCCCCATTTCCTAATGGCCTGTAAGACAGTGAAAGAGAAGTAAGGTATTATCAAAATCTAGCCCAAAGCTTTTTACCAAATGTGATGCAGCTCTATTCTGAAAAATGCCTTGCTATGGATTTCTTATGAATAATTGTGGATACTCGTTGCAGTATAAATACTTACATGGAGGTAAGGGATCAGCTGTTGGTATTGGTTTGTGGTATCCCTAGCAGAGTACTTGAGGTCCACAGCCAAATAGGAGCATCTTGGTTGGTAATGCCGATTCACACTAATGTGGTGCACATAGATACTGTCGTGCCAGCAGTTGCTGGCCCACAGTCTCTAAATGGGAAGGAGAAAAAGAGAAGCTTGAAGCAGTGTGTGATTTTTGCAATTAGGCCTATTTCATCTATCTTATTAACTAGGCAAAATCATAAGGAAATAAATCTGTACTAGCAGTTAATGATCAGTTGGTTAGTTGAGAGCTGCAGGCAAGCCCAGTGATATAAAATTACTGTCATTATGAACAGCTTCTCCTAAGAAGATTTTTGTATTAAAAATGAGAATACATTCTGTTTCAATGGCAATACTATAAAATTTGTCTTTTCATGATATTTAATAACCAATTTTCTGCCAGAATGACCCAGAATGCTTTCATATAGGTTCTGTATTAAAATTTATTTGAAAAACAAAGCCACGATGTCCTGTAACAGGCATAATTAAGCTACAATTCAAACAGTATATGCAGTGCATATATACTATAGCTAGATTTTAATTTACAGTCTGTTCCGTTTGTTGCATGTTAGAAGAGTGACAAATGAAACTTACGGATGTGCCACAATGGTATTATGAAGTGCTTACACACTGTTGTTGATTACACTGTTTTGGTAAGCATATATTTGATTTAAGGCAATCTAATTGCATATATATCCTGAAGAATACACTTCTAATTAAAAGATATTACAGACCTCTGCCTGAACGACACCAGGGTAGGCCCAAAGTGGGCAAGTCACAGTAAAGAGCTGCCTTTTCTTTCACAGAGGGAGAACAGTGCATCAGTGCTGTAACTGACCTCTGTTCCAGAGGGATGGATCCTAGTTCGGATGTTTTCAGAAGTATGGAAACAATGGTCATCTTATTTATTTCAGATACGGGATTAAAAAATTAATTGCCAATTTTTAAAGGTGTTCAAAAAGCCCTTTGACCACATTATTGCCAACAATATCTGTATATATATATTGTATATCTTTTAAATCTTGGGTATGCACTTGATAGAAAATGCATCAAACGGGAAGATTAAGACTTAAAGAAGAATCTTAAATCTATATGAAAAGAAAAAGAAGAAGAAATATAGTTTGTTTTTCTCATCTATATACTAACATTTTCAATGGATTTTTAATGAGGATATTTTCAAGCTATTTCAAGGTACAAGACTTTTCAAGTAATTATTTCAAAGACAAATTTCTCATGTCTTGATGGACTTCTATAAATACACAAAAATGAAACAATTGTGAGTGCAAAGCAGGTGGTTAATCTCTGTAACTGCTACATGATAAACCTCTTACATGCAGAAATCCACAAATATTTAGGTAAGAATTCTCTACTGTTTGTAGCATCCATAATAAAGTGAGGCAGTGGTCTATATTTGAGGTCTTGAGGCATTGTTACTGAAAGGGGCAAAAATCCTGCAGAGTGGTTTGTCTTTAAATAATCCCAGCCTTCCTAATTTAAGGCTGATTTGCCAATCTTAATTTGGTTAATTTATTTTAATTTAAGAGTGTTTCCACCTAAAAGCTTTACAGCTACAGAACTACATTAACTCTAGTGGGGTTATGTACTATAGAAAATACCTAAATAATTCAGTACAAGAAATTTTTTCATAAAGGTAACCAGTCTGGACAGGGAAATTTACTAATTTAAATACGTTGTTATTCTACCCAAGCTACTTTGGATATCTTTATTCAAGGTTGCTGTTTGTGTTGAATAAATGATAGCAACAATAGATTGTGACGTAGCCATAGAAGTTGCAATGTCCGTAGGCTTTATAATTACATGCTAGCAGAGGTGGTTTGATGCAGATGAGGAGTCCTGACTGTTCTGTGTTTTGAAGAGCTATCTTTCAAGCTCTTTACCACTCTGCTGTGACTTAATTGACCTTTTTTTTTTGTTTCTGGGCATTTCTGTCTGTCATCATTTTACTTTGCCTCCCTACACGTCCACCTTCATTTCCAAACTTCCGTGCATCCACCTCTTTTTTTATGTTTTGTCCTTCCCAAGGTTATCAGAAGCAGCAATCAGGGAGAGTGCTGCTTGTCCCATGCATGCTAACTTTAGCAGATTGAGTCATTCTCAGGGAATGATACTCATAGATGGGTGTTAGCATGTGTACATTGTAGCAGGCATGAAAATTTATCATTAAAATGGATTCAAATCTTATTGTAGAAGTAGTTACTCATAAATAAGAGGTTTTTCTGCAGATAGAAATAAAGCTGGAACCCTAACCCCGAGATGTCAATTCTACCAAATTTCAAGAATTCTTTTCAAAGGACCTTGAAAGTGAAAAGACTGTATGATTTACTTTCTCTCTTTTGTATAATTTTGCTCTAACTTTCTTTCTGAAATAGCTGGAACATGCCCTGAGGTAGGTGTTCTGACACTTGGCAGACTGACAAGTCATTGGACAAAGGCCCTTAAAAATGTATCAGTCCACCTTCATTATAGATGACATAGGTGTTTGGGGTTTTTTTTATGACAGCAAAATCAATCAGATGAAAAATCGTATGGAAAAGACATGGCTTTTGAAGTAATAATGTAGATTCTTTCAAGTATGTTTCAGTTATGTCTTGAACGTGAACAATTGCTTTTGGGTTGGTCTTTTTTATGCATTGTTACTTTCTTATGTTGCAACCCAGAGATGCTCAAAAAACATGACTTAGACCCTAGAAAATCACGGGATTGATGTACATATATAACACATGATCTTTGAGTATTACATGTGGGATGTTCACTTAATTGTGCTGGTTTTGTTTTGAGCCTTCACAGTCTCCTTGGCCTTGGGTTCAAAGTTTTATCAGTAAGTAGAAGTCTAAACACTTGAAGTGAACTCCTTTGTTCAGGACACTGAATCACAAAGCACCTGATTACAGGAAGACAGGCCACGTGCTACTGTAAACGAGATTTGGCTGTAGCAAGAGCAGGCTGAAATGAAATTTGTTATTACAAGGGGAATGGTACACTGTGATAAAATGTTAAGCAGTGTATCAAAAAGAAAAAAAGGAAATATATGAGTAAAATTATATAATTAATTTTCAAAACTTACATGATGATCCGTTCTGTCTTACAGGAACCCGATTGGCTCCGAAAGAAAAGCTGGACATCCCAGTATTATTCATGCCAGATATAATGAAAATGTATGAGGCTGTGGTGGTAATTCATGTAATGAGGGAAAATGGTGAAAACTGGCCTTATGAGGATTCTGCTGTATTAAATAAAGACTTTGAGAGGTAATTTATTCTAATAGGAAAAAGAAAAGGTAGCAGAGGATACTCAGTCCTATCATAATTTCCTCATTCAGCTATTTGTTTGTAGCTCTCAAGGGCAATCATGTGTCTGATTTTGAGGGCAATAGTTATCCAACATAAGCTTTTAATGTTCTCTGCAAAGTATTCAGATTTAGGGTAAGTCTTTTATCTGTGTCAATATCTACCTTTTCTACTTTTAGATAAAGAAAATTTAAAGTACTACCTGCCAGTGCAGTTATGGATATTGAACAAATGAAAGCTCTTAGACACCTCTAATTTTTCAATATATTTGGGCTAATGGTTATTCTCCTGGGATATGTTTGTGTAATGCATAAACTGAATAAGCTTTCTTTCAGTGTAGTCTTGACACAAGATAGAGTAGCTCAGGCCAAACGTTCTCATATCCTGACAGAACAGTGTTTGAAGACAGTAAACTAAGCAGATGTAAATTATTGCTGTTCTGATTTAGGTGGATTTTATGTCACTTTTTTTTTTTGGGGGGGGGTGGGTGGTATGTTTAGCATTACAGCATACAATAAAACGGAGTCTCCCCTCTCCAACAACTCTTAAGTTTAGATTGCTTTGGAAAAAATAATCCTTAGCAGTCTACCATAATGATACTCTTCACTTATTTTCCAAGCAGTGTTACTGTCACAGAGGATGGGGGAATTCAGGGAATACTCTGGATCTATCCGGTTCATGGAATACCTGAAGCACCACAGCAGAAATTAGCTCCAGGTAGGCAATGATTGAAAAAAACCTCAAACAATAAATTTAAGAAAATTAAATAGTCATTTGTGTTCTCATCTGCTTGATCGTGAGAATTTGCAGTAGTACTTTGCTACATCTTAAAGAAAGATAAAATTATATATTAAAAATAAAATCTTCTTTCCCAACATTTAAAGCAGATCTAGATCTATTATTTTATTCTCATTGTGGGTAAAAGGAGCCAGGAGCAGTTGAAAATATCAAGGCTTATGCCTTTCAGCATCCCAGTTAATGCTGAGTTAGAGAACTGAAGGTAAATCAGAGACTGACACAAGGGTAGATTTCTGATTGTGTACCCAGAACACTGCTGTTTGTGGGGTACAAAATGTTGGAGTAGATGTCCACTGTTTCTCTCAGCTTTAAGTTTCATTCCTTAATCAAAACTAATACAGAGTAGTGTAAATAGCAGTTAGTTTCCCACTTGCTCCTGAGAAGTAAACTTGCAGTAAAAGATGACTGGCATTCATAGGTGTTTTTTTATTTTGTTGCTTACTTTTGAGATAGTAAATGTTTATAGATTTGGTGCACCTATTTTTAAAGCTGTGATACAATCCCAGAATTGTGAAATAGAAATTGTGAACAGCTTTTTAAACCTATAACCTTGATGAAACTACAGCTCAGGGTGTAGAAGAGGGACAATTTTACACGAACTTGTGTTTTGATGTGTGAATTTAATACCTTTCTACACTGAACAGGCTAAGGTATAAGAATAACTTCTGGGAAACTATAGAATTAGATATTTTTACTGTTATTAATTTAATTTGCTTAAGGATCCTTTAGTTGCAGACAAATGCCAATGATGTGGCATTAATTAGACCTTTCATCTCCGTAATTTGCACTTTAATACCTCAAGGAATGAAGCAGAATATCATTGTGCAATCAACTGTTGCCCAAAATGATGGTTTTAATGAGTCTCATTAGCATTAAAATTATGTATATTGATGTGAATGTTTGTTGTGTTATTTAAAGCTGTTATGTAATTTGAGGCTCTGAGATAAGTCTGCCTTTTATTGGGCTGTTGGTTTCCTTAGCTATAAAAGTTATGAATTAAAAGTTAGCATTCATAAACTGCTCTAAATGACATCACTTCTGCATATGATCAGAAACTTAAGTAATGTCAAAGTTTAAGTAATTTTAAATTCCTAAATGATGCTTTCAAACAGCAAAACTAAACTGTAAAATATTTTTAACTGCTATCCACTAGTTTATCTTCAGTAAATCTTTGTAATGCATAGAATGAGCACTGCATTCATTTTGATACATACCTCTCTTTGGCAATCACCATGTTATGTTAGGCTATTTTTTTTTTTTTTTTTTCCTAAGGAAGTATTAGAGCTTTCATTGAAAAACGACCTGGAAAACTAAAATACCTGTTTGTAAGTGTATTTATAAACCAGATTACATTTCTGCCTTGATTCTGAAAGCTACGCTTGTCAGTTTCAAGTGGACTTTTTAAAAATCCCTGTTGTAAGATAAGAATCCAAAGCAGGTAATTTACAAGAAGACTCCTTTGGTTTAAAATCATTGTTTTTAATAATAATGAAAATAGTATTGTCATTTATTTTAATGGAGACATTTATTAAAATTGCCTGGAGGCTACAAGCTGTTATGTCAAAAGCCAAAGCTGCTTTGCCAGTATATTAGGTAGTTCATCATTTGTGTCATTCTTATTTGCATCTTAATACACTTAAACATCTAGAAGTCACTTGGCTTAGTATCTCGGGAGACCAATTAAAATGATCAGTGGTCACAACCCATGTAGTACATGTTAAGTAGGTTACAATATAGCCATCTTAGAAAAGTGATTACAAACGGAGAATCATCCAGAGTATTTTTTTAATTCTTGTAGAGTCAAAGAAGCATACACTAATTTTGACTGGAAGGGACCACAGGAGGTCAGCTAATCCAGCTCCCTGTTCAAAGCCAGGTCTAAGTAGATCAGGTTGTCCAGTCAAATCCCACACAGACCTGATTTTTATCCATAAATATTGTTTAGCCATTTAGGAAAAAGAACATGTAGAATCATTTCTGGTAGTAAGATGAGCTGCAGAATAGAAAATTTTGTGGACACACATGTGCACGCTAATCTGAAATACTTGGTAAGCTGGTGTAATACAGCCAATGTAATTTCTTTTTAAATATAAGGCCATGCATCTGAGAAAAAAAGTTTTTAACTATTTCAGGACTTGTCCCACATGGAAAAGATTAGAAGAGCACTATAGAAATTACTTAAACCTTGTTAAACAGGAAAAGATCAAGGAAAAAAAAAGAAGTTGTTTGGTTTTTTTATTTAGAGAAAGGAAATGAGTTTAACTTGATGTGAAATTACTTATTTTCCAAAATAACAATAGCGAATGAAGCTCCAGAACTGAAAGTTGAAGCTAAATAAACGTGGTTTAGAAGTAAGGCTTTCATTGCTCTTTTTTTAAACACTTTACATAATTACTTACCAAGATATGATTCTAAATTATTTACCATTAAATGTTGATGTTAAGTTTAGAGCTAATTTTTATAGAATCATTTGGTTTAATTCTGATGAAAATAGTACTTAGATCTTGAAATTGAGAAGTATGTAATTGGCTCTTCTTTTTCATGTTGATTTCTGTAATTCTAGAAAATTCTAAGTCTTGTATTTGGGAAAACGTTTTGCTTTCAGTTCTTGTGCCTAATTTTCTCCTCTTTCTGTGCCAATAGTTATTGAAAGAACCATAAACAATAACTATTGAAGTAAACTTTATAAAGTCTAATGTATAAGCTAAAACCCAACTACCTTGTAATGAAAAAAAGTCATTTAAGAAGCAGTAAATTAGAATCACTTACTGAATTGAAAAAAGCTCTGTCATGCTTCAAAGAAACTCGTGTCAGAATGCTTTTTATTCTGGCATAGTTCTATAAAAGCTGAAGTTTGAACAACAGTATTCTTAAACTAAGAAATCAAAGAGTAACTTAATAGTCTTTCATTTAACTTTTAAATTCTTTAATTTCTTTGTTTTCCTCAGTCTCCCCTTCTCATTGGCATATGTCAAACTATGCCATAATTTCTATTTGCAAATGAAATAAAACGAAGATGCATTTCATGATTACAAAAAAGGGAGAAACTTGCAAGTGCTGTTGTGAACTAAATGTAGGAACAGATTTTTGTTTGCTTAGCAATATTTTCTACTATTTCAACTAAACAGAACAGTAGAAACCATGAACTTGGGAAAAGCACTTAGTCGTCTTGGTCCTTATTGAAATTCTGTCATTCTCTAAGCCCATTTAACTTCCGTGTTTAATTGTTTTGTTAAAATCAAGATGCCAACATTTTAAAAGTAATGGATTTTTGCTTTTCTGTAGCTGTGGTATGCTGTCAAGCCAGGCAGAGAGCAGAAAGAAGAATAGAAGTGCTGCTGACTGGTGTAGTTCTCTGTGCAAGTGCTATGCCTGCTGCAAGAAATTCTGATATGATCAATACAAATAAGCCAGCCAACATCCAAGGAGAAGTTCAAGTCACTGATGGTAAGAATACATAGCTTGGATACCATACTATTTTAAGAACTTTTCAAGTAAGGTAAGTACTTTACTGAATGTGCAGCTCTGCCATGACAACAGATGAGGTTTAGGCAAATCCCCTCAGTCCATATTTCTACCCTGTTGCAAATATAGTACATTTGTATAACAGTATGTCAGCAGTTACAGGTACCTTTGAACCAGAACCTTTATTTTTGTATGTCTTGGATGCGAGGCTTGCATACATACCATCTCTCCTTTAAAAGAGAATAGCCTGCACAAAGTCTAAAGTTATACAAAAAATTTCTGTGTAAGCATTGCCAGGAAATATTTATCTCCAGGTTGTCCCTATCTGTAACGTGCATTCCCACCAGCAGGCCAATATCTGCAGTAAAATGTATTGAAGAAGGAAGCCTTGTTCGAAAGAAGCAATAAAGCTTTGTGAACAGATAGCTTCCACTTACTGTTAATTAACAGAGGACACAGTGAAAATCAATTTATTCAGAGATACACCAGCTTTTCATATGAGACCTCTCTTTGAAACAGAATGGTGCAACATATAAATAGTATGAAAAGAATGCTTGTTGTTGCTCTATGTCTGGTATTTTTGTTAATAGAAGTGTGTTGACGCTCATACTCACTACAACAAATTATCCACCGTTACATTCTATTTTCATCAGTTATTGCATCTTTGGAACTTAATCTACATTTTTGGGGGGTTCAAATTCTTCTTATTTTTTAAGAAAAATATTCTATAAAAATTATGACACGTGGCACGTGACACTGCAACGTGTGTTTAACGTAGCTGTAATGAAGTGATTTCACCCATACTCCAACTTTGATAAGAATGTAATGCATTGTAGGGTGGTAAAAAATGAGTCTACAGAGGTTGCTATGATTGCAGTCTATTAGGCAATCAGAGAGGCAGCAAACTTAGCTTTTGTGTTTCATTTCTGCCAATTAGAGTCCAGTCCTACATGGCTTTAAATGAATAGCACGTTACAGAAACTCTCCTGCCAAAAAACTGTGAAAAACTAAAAAGCTATAAAAGGTAAATCAAGGTGAATGACATCCTTCCTATAAAGATGATTTTCATGCAAACATGCCCCTGCCCTGCACACTGACCAATGCGGTCTCATCAGCAATCACTGTCCAGCTCTTTAAAAAGATTTTATCTTTGAATGGTTTTAAAACAGGAGGGGATCTGAAGTTGCACTGTTAATGAGAGCTTGCACAGCATATATTTACTGATTCATTAATATTTGTAATTACTTAGTTAATCTTGTTACTTGCACATAACATGTTGTCAAAGATAATGCTGTCTGGGCATATTATTATTTTATATTCCCATACTACAAAGGGATAGTGATCAATCTAATAAAATAAGCAAATGTGAAGTTCTCAGTGTATGTTCTTGCCTCTTTAGAGAACCATAAATACTATACTATTATATAAGCTTATTCAGCCTTGTGAGAACAGCTGTGTATCAAAATACAGGGTACCTTCTTTTTTACTATAGAGTAGGCTTAGCTCTTTATTGACTTGTCTACCTTAAGCATACCTGGGCTATTTCCCTCCAACATGTTGGCATGTGAATTGACAAAAATGAGCATGACTTGCATTGAGCAAGTTAAGGCAGCATTTTGAAAGACCTGCAGATTCATGATGTGTAGTGCTTGTTTTATTCATAGGACTAATATCTCGTATTTATTAACACTGGCTTCTGCACATGCTGCAAGACATTGATTTGGGACATTGCATCTTTTCAAGCAAGAAGTCTGGTAATGAAATGCTTTACACCATAGGTAATAAGATCATTTATAACTCTGGTGCTTTCCATGATTTTCAATGACATTATAATGTCATTATTGCTAGATGAATTTGATGCCTGTTGGGAATAAAATTTAATGGTACTATCTGAGCTTTCTGCAGTCTACCAGTAATAACATAAATAAAAGTGTAAACCTCCAAGATAACAGCCTGGCAAGCTGTTTTTCATTTTTTCTCTTTTGAAAGAGTGATTCATCAGAGTGTATGTGTGATGTGTAGTAAAAAGTTTTTACATCCAAAGATAAATGATGATAATTACTGGCAGATCAGATTTAAACAGCTACTACTATGCTTCAGTATTTAAATTACTTGGACAAGTAAAAATTCTTGAGAAGTGAAAAATCTTCAAGCATATTCTTTATGTAAAGAATTCAATTTCATCCAGTCCAGGATATCATTTGAAACAGAAATATATTACAATTTCTTATGAGGGGACAATCTAAACATTGTCTAGCTAAAGTAACATAGTTTGTTGTTCAGAAGTCAGCAAAGTTCTGGAGATCAAATAATTAAAGCTTAATTTTTTAGACATTTAGCAATTGATATGGCTCTTTACAAAAATAATTACCAATTGTATTAAATGCATATTTTTACCTTTTTTTTTATATGGTTTCATACAAAGAACTCTAAAGACATCTTTTTTTCAGTAAATGAAATTTAAGACCCATGATTCATCCAAACAAGTGTGAAGATTGGGTTTTTATATTTATTTATTCTAACAAAACAGCATTTTTAGTTTACTTTAAATATTCAATGGGAAATACAAATGTGTTTAATGTTCCATGATTTTCTAAGAAAAACATAGACATTCACAAATTATCAGTTCTATATATTTGGCTGAAATTCACAAATATCTACGCAACCAAACTTGACTGTGTTGACAGCATGTAGAGTACACAGCCAGAGTACCTTCTGGTTGAGGAAATACGCTAACCAGGCCTGTTCTGTCTCTGCGTTTGTAATGGTCCCTTGTAACCTATCCTTTTCAATTACTTCAGTTTATCACATAAGCCAGCCATAAGGGCTGAGTGTTTATAATTAACTTCCCTAATCTTTATTAATTCATAGCTCTTCTTACAGCCCCAAAGTTGGTCTTAGTTCCTCACTCCTGTGTTCTTATTTCTGGGAAGGTTTCATGAGCTGCCTTTGGCAGGGGGGAATGCTGCTGTCCGGGTTCTGTAGGGTAGCACCGGTATGGGGGGTTCTGTGTGCTATAAGCAAGTTTCACAGCTATGCTGACTTCTAACTAAACACATGATCAGTTCAATTGCAGCTAGTGGTTAAATAAAATTTACCAGATATGCTAATCCATAACATTGGCTATTGGCGTACATTATGCAAAGTGTATCTGTACCCTTTCTTTCACCATTTACAAAATCAACCAATATACATATTCTATGAAATTTTATAGCAAATAGCTATAAATATAAATATAGCAAATAGCTATATTGAAAAACACCTGACACTCATCAGATCAGAATATACAAAAAGCCTCTATTTTCTTTGCTTTCTTTACAGTAGTTCTTTGAAACAGGGGAAGAAGAACATGTCCAAACACATGTTAAAAGCTATTTCCACCCCCCAGCAAGATTTTATGTTAGCCAGTGGTATGGATTCCACTAAATGCCAATTTGATATGATAGATCTGAATCAGGAAGCTCACCTTCAAGAAATGAGTCCAATAAAATTGGATACGATCAAAGAGATCCTAGCAGTATAAGAAATAAAAATGCCAGGATAGGAGGAGACAAAATATTCATATAGACTTGTCTCTCATTCAGAGATTTTAATTTAATTGCTGATTAAGTGTAGCAGGTTAATATTGAAAGCCATATGAAGAGAGTAATAGTGATGAAGATGGCCTAATGTTTTACTTAGCTGTGTCTCCGTTGTCAGAATAATTATGTCATTATTTTTGAAATGGTAATTGAGGATGAGAGAGTTATATCTGTATAAATGAGATTGTTAAGTGAATTTTTTAATCTGCAAGAAGTAGAAGAAAGAGCAACAAAGTATTTGTTTTGGATTAACACTTTGTGAAAGCTGTGAGCTATGGCAAAATGAAAGTGTTGACAAGGGGGTGAACCAGCAATTGGGTCACTCTGTTAGAGATTATTACCTTGTTGTTAAAGGTGACAACTCCTGCTGGGAAACGGGGAACCAGCAGAAGCCAAATAGGGCATCAGAGTAAAAATGAAAGCCTAGATGGATTATTTTGTCAGCTACATAATTTTTGTTTACATCTGGCTGTTTGTTTCTTTATGAGTCAAACATGGGAGAGATTTGATACATTGTTTATTCTCTTTATTGAACTGCAATATGCACAGGCATTTTAATGAAGAAGTTGAAATAGGACTTTATTTACTTATTGATATACAGGGTTACCATTTGGTCCATTAAAAAAAGAAACAATTTAGCATAGATTTTTCTCTCATAAGTAACCCTTCCTACTCCCATTTCTTAATGGAACTTGAACAATAATGCCAACTGCTGAAAAAAAGCTTGTGAATTGTGAGCTAGTATGGTTTGGAATTACTTATATTTCTGTTTACAGAAGAGTCACTCATTTCTGTTTCTTTCCCATTTTATAAAACATTGAAATCTGCAAGCCTTAAGAATAAGTTTCAGCATTACGCAAATCAAAATTACTTTCTACAATCACGCTCAGTTACAATACTCAACACTTACAGGGAACCAGAGCAATTATAAAATAATCTTAAGTTATTTATTCAGCTTCACAAAAGTGCAAAACCAATAAGCAATACAAAACAAGGAATTCCTGATGTTACTTTTCAGTATGATGTACGTCCAGGAAAACTGAGAAGTCCAATAGAACTGATTGGCTATCCCCACATAATGTATCTCTGAAACAAGAACACACAATCACCTCTTAGAAATGTCTTTTGAGTTAGTGACTAAGGGAAGGCTAAGCAATATAATTTCCTGCAAGTTTCCATGAATTACTCTAATTGTTATATGATTGTGATTGCCAAATTGCTATTTCTCCCATTTCTTTTTCACATAGTTTTCTGTAATTTCTTTGGTTGAGTGATAGGTATTACTTCCATAGTAACGACACCACTACACCCTTATTTTGTAAAGGTATTTTGGGAAAGCTTCTGTAAATCAAAACCAGAGTCAGCATAGCTCTCCAGGATCTTAGTTGTGCTTTTGCAACCTCATAGCACCTTACGATGATCTATCTGCGTTAATTTGCACTAGGTTTTTTGCATTGTTTTCTCATTAATTATGGGACATCAACAAAGCATAGCTAATAGAGGCCCTTAAAATGTGAACTCTGTTGGTTTTCCAGAAGAACAATGGACCAGTGCTCTCCCTGTCTGTCTCAGCTGTGTGTGCATGGTTCTATTCACAGCAAAGCAAGTGGAAGGTTTATACACCTAGATTTGCTTCAGATAATATATCTGACAGTCACTGTAGTAACAAACACATGCACACATACAACTATATCCCAAATGCTCTTCTATTTCAAGTGTATTACATCCTATTTAATTTTTGTGCTAAGATTCTTTGTCCTTGTCTTCTGTCTCTGAAGCTGCGCTGTTCACATATTGTTGTTTTTCTTAGAGAAAATGAAATTATCCACTCTAGATCTCCTTCATCTATCCAATATTTCACAACTCCAAAAAGAACATGAAGCAAAAAGGAAAAACCAAAACTTCCCCAGTTTTTATGGGGAACGTATACAACTTCATGTTTTTGTAAATTTGCATCGTGCCTGTAGTTTTGACAGTTTAAAACCAAGTTGATCTGAAACTTTGAAGGTGTAGCTAGATATTGAGATTTTAAGACAAGTAGCTAGAAGTTACATAGAATTACCACAGAACATTAAATGAAATTGTAATCTTGAACCATTACTCTTACTTCAAGCAAGCTCAGGAAGACAGTGAAACCTCAGAAATTTACTGCACAATTTTTTATTAGTTCTGAAACTTAATTTTTATCAAAAAAATAAGACAAGTGGATACCTCCCATGAGATTATATTTGTCTCACAGTAGAGGAATTTTCACTACCCTGTGTTATAGATGTTCCACCTTATGTATAACTGAATGCAATTCATTGGATAAGGAAAAGGAGGCAAATGAATGTGACCCTACTGATTAGGTCCTGTGTTCTAGTCTGTGTGGCTCAGTCTGTTTTGTAATATTAAAAATGTCAAAAGATATAAAATGCATCCTTTTTAATAGACCATAGTATAGTGTAAAACTATCAATAACATGCTTACAGATTATAGTGATGGTACCAGAAACAATTTACCTCCATCAGTAGAGAGTTCTATGTGCATAAATTTAGATAATTTTTTTAATTTTCAATGAAAAATTATTTTATCATTGAATCAAAGATTATACCATAGCACAGATAATGGAATTATCTCAGGAAACATAAACAATTTAAGTTATGATGTGATGTAAGACAAATTCTTTCTTTATAATACTTGTACAGATGAACAGATGAGGAATACTTGCTAAGAAATTATTTTTTCCATATCTCCTTTCAAGTTAGAAGGAAATAAAGATAATCCCTCCATTTGAGATTACAGGATTATATTACCCCTTTTACTTATGTTTAGTTTGTTGTGTATTGTTATTTTTTAATTTGCAGAGCTACTGAGTGGAAGATTTCAGTATGTAGGTCCATGTTTTCAAAACACAAAAATGTGTTTTTTATGAAAAATATAAATACATTTGTATGGGAAAATAATCAGGCTGAAGTTCTTTTGTCTATAGCCACACATGCATATTTGCTTAGTGTTTTAGATTAAGATGCTGGGAAAGAGCGTAACCTAAGATGATGTCTTTGTCATCCAAACTTCTAATAAATGCAACTATTAAAAAAAGAAAGAACAACCAAAACCAGAACAGACCAATTCCTGGTCCTTAGCTCCCCTTTTCATACGATGACCATGAATCAATGGATATATTGCAGATCTTGAGAGCTAGCATATGTCCTTCTCATGTGTTTAAAAAAAACATAAACCTACCCCATACAAACTGTACAATACAAACATTCTGATACTGCATCCGTCTTCCTGAAATCCCACAGAAAAAAAGATGCAGTTTTCATTGTGTTCAACTGGCAATGAGACTGATCAGTCTGGACTGTGTATGTTGAGAAAATATTCCATTGTTATTAAGTAATGTGTCTGTCTGAAATACCTGCTAATTAAGTTAAAACATTTTAAAACAAACTATTATTTATCTTCTAAACCAAACTTGCAATGTAGTAGCAAGTGAGGAGTAGCTCAACAGATCAGATTGTGAGGTCTTTTCAGCTTCTCTAAGTACTGCATCCTGTAGCTGGCAGACTTGATAAATGTGAAAGTGCCTTTAAAATCAACATAAAGCTCTTTGCTACATATGTGCTATGTTATTTCAAGCACTGAGTTTCAGAGTTTTTGAATTAAGAACTCAAGTTTGCTGGTGTCAGCTCTACAGAATTTCAAAGGGCAAATAAATGGTACTGGATATAGGAATATCTTAAATGGTAAAATTTTATGATTTGTTGAAAAACTGAAACTGGTCGTGCTGAGTAAGAATCACATCTCAGTGCAGTTTGATACTTTTGGGTTTTTAGCAGCAATCAGCCAAGGTGTTCCTTCTCACTCAAAATATTTTTGGACTGATAAAGTTTAATTAGAAAAATCTATTTTTATAAAAGCAAAATGGTTCTAATCTTATACCCAAGTTACAAGACAGTAGTAAAAGTAGTCAGAAAACATTTACTCTTGGAACAGGTATTTTAAGCTTATTTATTTTATTGCCATTAGTTCAGAAAAAACACCATACATTGTACAGACACACAGCTGATTTACAAAGTGATGCTTAGATCCACAATATTTTAAGATTATATTCTTGAACATGAAAAGTTTGTAAGTAAGTATGAAGAAAATTGAATTTCTAAATGGATAATTGCTTTTATTCAGTAGGACAAATTACATTTGTATTTTGCATATAACTTTAATAAGGAACTGTGAAGGAACTGAAATAGCTGGGGATAAGCTAAATCTATATGTTCTTCTCACTTGGAAGGTCACATTCCTACTGCAGTAAAATGATATTTAACTGGGAAGTGATAAAGTTGTATGAATGAAATGTTATGTTCCAAAATATGAAAAAGGGTGCTTTTGCCTTAGGGAAGTATTCTTCGTACAGTACATGTTGGCAGTGTTGGAAGGCGAAAAGTAAGATAGTTTTCTAAAGGAAGTGATTTTAAGAATGAATTTTGAAAAGGGAAAGTGACTCAGTGTATACAGTGTAATACAAAAAAAGCCCTAGAAAAGTCTTTGAACACAGAGTGTGATAAAGGAAGTAGAGCAAAATTGCTGGTATTCTCTTAACCACCTATAGTAAATGGGCAATTACAGTCACTGATGCAGTTAAAAGAAAGCCAAACCAAACCAAACCATGAAACATCCCGTAAGTTATGTTTTTCAAGTATATCGCCAAACAATAAAAGAGAAGGCTAAAACCTAGGAAACTTCTGAGGGTAAGAGAGCATCTGGGAGGGAGGAAAGAACATCCATACTGCTGACACATAAAAAGACTGGAAAAAAGAACCTTGCTATTGCTTCATGATCTACTGGTTATCTTGGTGTAAACACACTGCTCCTCCAAAGGGATCTGAAGAAATGTGCTTGCATTGGAACTTGGTCTTCCAAATGACAAGCATAATTTCTTTTAGTCATTAATGTAACTGCTGTAAGGAATAAAGTACACAGACATCATCATATTGGACACAGTGGAAAAAAAAGAAATTATAAATAATACTGTTTTCAGTTTAGCATGTGTGTGGACCAATACAGTTTGAATGATTAGGTTAAAAGACTCCTTGAGTTATGACTGATTTCAGTGGGCAACGTTCAAAGTGAGGGAAATGAGCTCGGAAACCATGGAAAAAATAAATGTCTGTGTGAATTAAGACTACATCATAATATAAGTTCATGGAGAAGCCGGTTTGGCATTGCCTGTGCCCAGGTACAGAAGTGTTCTTTATTTGCTAGAATTGCCAGATGAATGAAGACAATGCTAAATAAAAGAGACTGCTGAAAAAAAAGAATAGAATATGATTGAAAAAATACATTTGAATCATTTCTTTTAATGCATTAATTTTTAATTGGTGTACAAATCTAAGTAGAATGCCAGATCAAAGGAAGGTAATGTGGGAGATCCTTTGGCCTGATGAAAATCCTTTTGCTTTTCCTGAGGCTTTTGTTTTATTTACTATGCCAAGAAATATCAAAATAGGGTGCAAAGAGGGGAGTGTGGATAGGCATAACACAAAAGGAATTAGTCCAAAATGGATTCAGAGAGGGAGAATATATGGAAACAAGCTGCAAGGAAGAATTTAGAAATGCATGCAGAACAGCAGATGCTAGATGCACACTGTTTATTTCATATACATGGATTCACAAACTTCCATTTCATTCATTTAATGATGCAGTGTTTTGAACAAAGACATCCTAAAAAAAAAAAGGGGGGGGGGGAGGGAGGGAAGTGCTTTCTATTGCTTCTTTTTACAGTAGAAACCTGCTTTAGAAGTAGATCTCTGATTTGAAGAGTGTTTTGAAAAAGGAAAATTAGGAAACAGAAAAATCAAATGTGAGAGAAAATTTAGAAAAGTGTTGAAGTTGGTTGCTAGGGGAATAGGCAGTGGGATGCAGGGTAAAAAAAGATATGGCTAAGAGTGGAATTTTTCAAAGCCTTGAAGATATGGGTGAAAAGCCTTAATTGGATATGGAAAGACAAATAAATTTTTGAGGAAGAGATATAAAGGTGTATATGCTTATCTATGTTGAGAATTCTCTTGAATTGCATTGAGGATCAAAGAGTATATCATCAACAGAAGGAGACCACTTTTCTTATCCATTTATTTCTTTGCATTTAAGGTAATTTGGTGTCTGGCATTTAATAAAGTATATGATGTTATCTTTGCTGATATTTATAATGCTCCACATGCAGAACTTTTGTACCTGTATGAACAAATTTAGTGAAAGAAATTTAACTACAGCCAGCTCTTTTTTGGTTCTTATGCAATTTGTTTATTTTGCTGCTATTATCCTGGATTTACGACTTTTTACAGCGAGTTCTCAGATGAAGTTAATTTCTTACTGCCCAGAAGATACTGTCTACTTAAATGTTAGGATGTTCTTGACCACCAGGCTTCCTTTTATTTTTTTTCCTTTCTTACTCTTTTTTGCTATACATTTTTGCTATTCACTTGAATATTTACTTGAAAGCTGTATTAAAGCAATTTAATCTACCGTATGGTAATGTATCCTGTCTACTGCTGCTTTTGCTGGCAAGTCATATCTGCATACTTAATGTTCGTTCGCCACTGCCTGCTGAGTTCTAGCAGTGTGTGTTAAGACTCCTGGAAGACAGCAAAGAAGCAGGAAAAGAACAAGTGTCATATGACAGCTGAATGGGGGCTATGAAGAAAGAGATTTCACAACATTTGGAAGGTCAAAATTAGATGCCAGATGTCTGGTAGAAATTAGTAGTTAATGTCTGGTCTTGTAGTTCCTAATTTACCACTTTGGAGACTATTAGATCTAGAGGGGAAGAAATCTTTGTCAGGTGTCAGGGCCACAATGGATGCAAACATTGAAAAATTAGCAGAACCAGAAAAAAAAAAAAAAAAAAAAATCATTGAGAGAGTGCAGTATATTACATTCAGCATCAAACTATAATTTATCTGGTTTTTGAAAAGCATGAAGCTGCAAATTTATGAGTGACTGGGCTTTCATTTTGTTTGTATTCTGTGATTGTGCTGACCTTTATTAAATGACTGCAAGTAAAATTTCAGCCTGCTGAATGGGAGGTGATGAAGGTCAATTGACCAAATTCACTTGCATCTCTGTTTTATTGCACCAATCCAAGAAAAAATCTCTGTAATGAGGACAAGCAGTTTTGCAGTCTGAATATTTTTCTATCACAGCTTTAATTTCCACCTGTCTCATTGGAAATTGGAGACAGTGTGAAAGTAAGGGGAGTCCTTTAGAGAGCTCCTCCCCCTTGCCGTTTTTATGTCACCAAGCCCGCTCTAGGTTAAGCACTATTTGCAGGGAGCTCAGGTAGCTAGATCTCCTCTAGGTATCCACAAGAGACTGCAGCTTCGTAGACCAGTGTCCATTAGGTTTTTATCATCAGAAAACACATTGTATAATGAGCCAGTCATTAGTGAAGTCAAACATGTATTCACTTTTCAAAAATAGGAGGGAGGTACAAAGGCTTCTCTAATGGCTGTGTGAAACCCTCTTCCAGGTCCGATATACCCAGTGGGCATTTCACATACCTTCCATGGACATTAGACCCATCGATGTCTTTGTAGTTAACTCTTTTGAAGCTTGAATACAGGTTCTTTTCAACTAAAAAGTTATTTAAATTCCCGAGGTTTTTTTTGTGAACCTGTTAGACACATCTTTTAATCTTTAGATGTATGAAATCCATTAATTAGATTTACAGTAAATCCTAGCAGTCAAAAAAAAATCACATTTGCCCAATATATATGCTCAGAGTGTAAAACCCTGGAAGTGTCCATGATATCCTTCTTATGAGTCAGAAAATAAATGAAGTTAGTGGTCTATTTCCTTTCACCTTCTTAGAGGCTGTTTAAAAAAAGAACCCAGACAAATCCTCCACACTTCAATTGTAGTGCTTTTTAAGAAGTATCCTTACTAGCACTTGAAAATAAATGACAGCCAAGACATAGAACTATATCGCTCAAAAACCTTATTGGTTTTTAAACATCGCTGCTTCAGAAATTCTGCATACACAAATGTTGCCTAAATGTGTGCTATTTTTCGGAAGTCTTTATTTACGCAAAGTACTGGAGAGAGGAAGGCTGAGGGGAGATCGTACTGCCCGTGGCAGCTACCTGAGAGGAGGCTGTGGCTAGGTGCGTGTTGGTCTCTTCTACCAGGTGGCAAGTGGCAGGACAAAATGGAATGGCCTTGGGTTGTGCCAGGAGAGGTTTGGATTGCATATGAGGAAACGTCTTCACCGAAAGGGCTGTCAAGCACTGGAAAAAGCTGCCCAGGGAAGCGGTTAAGTTGCCATCCCTGGAGGGATTGAAAAGATGTCTAGTTGTGGTGCTTAGGGACATGGCTTAGTGGTGGACTTGGCAATGTTAGGTTTATGGCTGTACTCAATGGTCTTAAGGGGCCTTTCCAAACTAAATGACTGCATAATATTCTTCAGGAATGATGAGAAAGTAATATTTTTTGTAAATGGAGTTTCTATTCCCTAGATGTAACAAGCTGTATATAAATAGCATGCTTGTATCTTCCCAGTGTTTGGACTGAGAAATAATGTTGAGTCAAGATGTGGCTAAAACTCTCCTTGCTGCTCTCTACTTAAAGAACAGCAGTGGATTATTTGGGGTATACTTTATATCTGCATGCATATTTTACAATTTACATTAGATAACATTTTAGTACAGATAAAATTGTTATTTTGATGTTTAAAAAGAAAACCAGTGAATGAAAACATACAAAGAGCTGGGCTAAAGGGTCAAGACATATTTGAACAGTCTGCTATATTGTATTTGGTGTCACTATAAAGAAAATGTTAATTCTTATTTATTTCACCATTTTAATTGAAACCAGAAATTTCAATTAAATGGAAACAAGGAAACTGAATATTTGACAATTTGGACAGATTTCTAGCCATGATACACAATTTTTTTAATTTTTTTTTAATTTTTTTTTTTTTTTACCTTTAACATCTGCCAGTTTGCTTAGGCAGCATGTGCATTCTGGAATTGTCTAGCATAAAATATTAACATATTCACAGAGGCTTCCCATAGTACAATAATATAGTAGTCTTCAGGGCAGCTGTGATAAAAATCTAATTACATTTTTCTTTTTTGAACAGTTCAAAACTAGATCAGCAATGTAGATCAAAACCAGCTAAGGGACCAGCATAACAAGGCTTTCAAATATTGGGACTTATAAACGCATCATTTTTCCTTAGGTGTTGTAAATATTAAAATATTTTAACTAAATACTTAATATGAGCATAGAACAGGTTATAAAACAGCCTGGAGCACAAAAAAATTGTAAATATTTAATTGCTTCTGACTAAAAGGTACTATATACATATGTCAAACCAAAATCAAATGTCTTTGGATACTAAAAGCAGCATGCAATTTACAGCATTTTCTTCTGAAGTATAGGAAACGTTTTTCCTGAGTAGCATTGTGTGATATAACTGCTGAAAGAAACATCTGCTCAACAGTTGCAATTTTCTCATTCTGGAATGCTCCAAATGATGTAATCTTTTCTCTCCCATAATAAGTTAATTTTTTGTCTTAATTTTCATGTTTGGGCATTTCTCTAGGGTGACTACTACAAGCCTTGGGCTGTATGGGAATCTGAATGCATGGTATAAACATATTTAAACAACCAAGCATGGAAGAATATAGGATAATCCTAGGAATTTTATAAACTGTAGGAAAAATGTTCATACTTAATTTCATTATTAAAAAGTACATTTATTGTAATAAAGCAAATTTATAGTAAAAGGACAAATACATGGAAATCCGGTATATTCAGTATTTAGTGTGTATCTACTATAACCGATAATCCTGTCTGTTGGTATTGTTTTTCTTACCTCTGTGTAACTTTTTGATCTAGCATAAATCAATCAGACATCTGTGTGAAGAATCCACTTTAAAAAGTCAGAAATGTTACAGTATAAGCTGCTACGTTTTTTAGTGTTAATTTGTGTGTTACAAAGATATTGGCAACAGAAGTTCAAGCTTCTTGTTAGCCAATGAAGTTAGAATTTGTACATTTCAGAAAAGGAAAAAGGACTTCAAGCATAGGAAGGTGTCCGTGCTCACTTAAATTTGGGTGGCATTACAGACTGGCAAAACCAAAGTAAGATTTTGTTCAGCTGTCTCACAGTGCATTATCTTTTGGACTTTTTACGTGAAGAAATATGTAGTCTATACGTTAGAACTCCAAGTTGGAAGGTCTTGGGAAATAACTGCAGATGACTGGCCCTCTATAGCCAACGTATATATACAAGGATGCATACATAGGAGTTCTGTGCAACGCATTGTACTTAGCTGTGCAAATTCAAAATGTGCCTTAGGATATGTGGTCATAATAAGATCTAGTGGTTGTGTTAAAATACTTTTCCCCCATAAAATGTGTAAAACTTTTAAACAGATTAGCAGCTTGAGATTATTTTCCTCATAGAAACGTTCCGTTTTGTGCTTTTGTGCACAAATTACTGTTGTATACTGAATATCACAGTTTTCTTTGTTACAGCTGGAAAAGACACTTGAATCAAGAAACACAGCTTTTATTCTTATGTCATTACTACTTGGCCTTTTCATAGCTGCTACAGGGAATAAGAGAAGAGGCTGCTAGTGACATCTTTGCTCTTTTTCTGTATTCTGTTTCCCAGACTGTCAGCCATCAGTGGCACTGATGTCCTTAATGACTTGTTTTTTTGAGATTGTCCCAATGCCATTACTCAAAAATAGTATTAAATTCTTGCAATTTTCATTTGGCTGATGAACTGGAAATGTCTTTCTGTAATGTAGAAGTGGTAGCCAGAACAATACTGCTATTACTGTTAACATCTCCTAAGTAAATTTTCCAGCTTCCATTTTGCCAGAAACTATATAGCCTGTCATATGAAACTGGAAGATTTTGCTATGCAGTCAGAAGGAAATCACTCAAATTCTGGGTAATTAGTAGTTTTACTTCCTTGTCATTTTTAGTAACAAATGAAAGAATTGCAACTAGTATCCAGCCAGCTGTGTGATATTGGAGTGCACAGAGACTGATCTCTTTCTCTTGTGTCATTTAGGTTTCTGTACAGCAATGGAATTCCTATATGAATTGCAATATCAATCAAATGAAATTAAATCTCAGCTTGAATCTTTGGTTGGTATGCATCTGGTTCAAAAAGAACAGGATACAGAATCCAGAACCATAACACTGGTCTTTAATATAGTGTTTGCACCTAACAAACCAATGAGGTAAGCTCCTGTTCCTTATTACCAACAAAACATGCAATAAAATCCTGTCTGATCACTCTTAGCTATATAAACACCTCCCTGCATCATTTTCCTCATGTTGTTTTCATCTCTGAGATCTATTATTTTAGATTTTCTCACATGATGCTTCTCAGTATGATATCTCTGGTATTAAAACTGATAGTTTTTCTTTTTAATGCTTGTGACATAGTTCTGTTGAGTTACTGCCTTAGTCTGTGCATCCATCAATTTACTTCTAAACACGGGAGTATTGAAAGACTTCCAATGAACATTCAAAATTTGCGGAAAGAATACAGACAAGATGGCCTTGGAAAACTTTCTGTAGATGAACATGTGTGCATATTCTTCGGATGGATGGGATGGTGGAATTTGAAAGTAGTCTCTAGTGCCCCGGTAACAACAGTTCACAGGCAAATATTATCTTCTTTTACAGCTGTGAAAAATTAGGAATTTCCTTTGTTTTACATTAGTACATCCCACAGCTTTAAAAAGAAACTGTGAAAGTGAGATCCTGTCTAGAGAGTGGGAAGTTGCACCTTCCTCTTGAAGGAGTCAAATGTGTGTGGGGAGGAGGCTGGAAAGAAGCTTCAGTATCATGCAGGCACATGGAAAATTCAGAGGCTCAACATTACCAGGAAGATTAGAAAGCAGTCACTGCTTAGTGTCATGGGCTGCATGCAACGGGGGTATTTTTAGGGTGCAGGAGGGAACATTTAGGAAAGAATATCCACCCACACCATGCAATGTCATTGTATCAGAAGGGAGGTTAATTTCAAACCTCTCTTTATTTCTACTCTGTCCCTTTTTAATTTATTATTTTTTGTTTTGGTTTGGTTTTTTATCTTTGTGTACTTGAGACTTATCAGGCTTCATGCAGAGGATTCAATGAATGCAATTAATTGGTTTCTTATCTTTAGAATCTACAGCACCAACTCTCTTAGATGGTCTGAAGACATCAGTCTGCAATTTTTCTAAGTACATAGACCTTCACCAGATCTATTTGCCTCTAATATGAACTGCTACCATGTTGTGGACAAGATTCTGCCATGAACCAAAGTAAAAAAAAAAAAAAAGACTAAACCAAATTGAGTTAAATTTGTTTACCTCAACAGAGAGTAAGCAGAAAAAGAATCAAATCTCATGGCTGCTCCAATCATTTTGCTTTCATATTATGTCCTTTCTTGTTCTTTGCTGTAAATATTGTGATAGCTAATCTTCATCCCAGTCTAAGTGTAACTGATGCATACTATGCCATGCAAAATTAAGGATGTATTCCAGTTTAAAGCCATCTGTATTTTCATTTTACTGTATTGTAGTTCTACACACTTGAGGCTTATTTTGGACATTAATTTACTCAGTTTATGTTTTGTAATGTTGTTCTATGTATTGAATGTTTTTTATCTGAAATTTTAAGGAACGAAGCAACTCTTGTAGTACAGTGCACTACAGGAGGTGTTTGGAAGTTTCCCATGCTGTTCATTGCTACAGAGCCAGAGGTGGATGATGTCATCAACATTGAAGCAGTTGGCCTGAATAAGGAATCTATAGTTGGCTTTAAGCTTACAAGCCAGACAAGGTAAAAATACTTATGATTAAGTATTTATGCGGCTTTCTAAGGCTAGAGTTCACACTCAAACACATTAGATAGGACAGATTTGGGCAACAGAAACATATGTGAGCTGCAGCTATTTCATCATTAGTTTCAAGTGCTGCATTGTATAGGTAACAAATGTGATTTTGATGGTGTACTGTAGAAAACAGAAGTATTCTATATGTAGGCTATAGCCTCTCAAGAGAAAATTTTGAAATACGTCCAAATGTTTATGTTATGACTTTAAAATTTTGCTCTAAAATGCTTGTGTGTTAAAATGTGTGAAACAGAATCACAGAATAGTCACAGTTGGCAGGGATCTCTGGAGATCATGTAGTCCAACCCCCTGCTAAAGCACGTTGATCTAGAGTAGGCTTCACAGAGTCACGTACAGGTGGGTTTTGCTGTCTCCAGGGAAGAAAAGTCCACAACCTCTCTGGGCAGCCTGTTCCAGTGCTCTGTCACCCTCAAGACAAGGAAGTTCTTCCTCATATGCAGAAGGAACTGTCTGTGTTGCTGTTTGTGCCCATTGCCCCTGTCTCTGGGCCCAGCTGAAAAGAGCCTGGTCCCTCCTTTTGACACTTACCCTTAAGATATTTGTAGACATTGATAAGATCTCCTCTCAGTCTTCTCTTCTGCAGGCTAATCAGGCCCAGCTCTCTCAGCCTTTCCACCAGAGGGAGATGCCCCAGGCCCCTCATCACCTTTGTAGGCCTCTGCTGGACCCTCTCCAGCAGTTCCCTGTCTCTCCTGAACTGGGGAGCCCAGCACTGGACACAGCACTCCAGGTGGGGCCTCACCAGGGCAGAGCAGAGGGGCAGGATCATCTCCCTCGACCTGCTGGCCGTGATCCTCCTAATGCACCCCAGGATCCCACTGGCCACCTTGGCCACCAGGGCACACTGCTGGCTCATTGGTAACTTGCTGTCTACCAGAACTCCCAGGTCCTTTTCCACAGAGCTGCCTTCCATCCAGCAGGTCAGCCCCCAGCCTGTACTGGTGCATGGGGGGGTTGTTCCTCCCCAGGTGCAGGACCTCACGCTTGCTTTTACTGAACTTCATTGGGTTCCTCTCCGCCCAACTCTCCAGCCTGTCCAGGTCTTGCTGAATGGCAGCGCAGCCTCCTGGTGTATCAGCTACTCCTCCCAGTTTGGTATCATCAGCAAACTTGCTGAGGGTACACTCTGTCCCTTCATCCAGGTCATTGATAAATAAGTTGAACAGGACTGGACTCATCAGTGACCCCTGGGGAACACCACTAGGTCCAAGCTTCCACCAAGACTCTGCACCATTAATCACAGCCCTCTGAGCTCTGCCTTTAGTCAGTTATCAAACCACCTCGCTGCCCACTCATCTAACCCACAGTTTTTGAGCTTACTTATGAGGATGTTACAGAAAACAGTGTGAAAAGCCTTGCCGAGGTCAAAGCAGACAACATCTACCACTATTTCTGTCATTTACCCAGCCAGTCATTCCATTATAGAAGGCTATCAGGTTGGTCAGGCATGATTTCTCCTAGGTAAAACCATGTTGATTGTTCCTGATGATTTGCTTTTCCTTCACATGCTTCAAGATGACCTCCAGGATGAGCTGTTCCATCACCTTTCCAGGGATGGAGGTGAGGCTGACCAGACTGTGGTTTCCTGGGTCCTCCTTCTTGTCTTTTTGAAGATTGGAGTGACAATGGCTTTCCTCCAGTCTTTGGGCACCTCTCCTCTCCTCCCTGACTTTTCAAAGATGATGGAGAGCGGTTTGGCAATAATGTCTGCCAGCTCCCTCAGCACTCAGGGGTGCATCCTGTCAAAGCCCATGGCTTTGTGGGTGTCAAGTTTTCTTAAGTGATCTCTTAAATGATCCTCCTCAACTAAGGGAAAGATCAATATACAATCAAAATACAGAGTTAAGGAAGGTGTATTGTGATATTAAAGGCTCATTATTAAAACCTTTATGTTTTTACTATAGATTGTTTTTCAGAGTAATTTATACTTACACCAAGGCAAAAACAATCCTTTGCATTGTGTTTTAATTTTTTTTAAATGTGCTATTCTTTTTAAAGTATTCCTGTTTTATTATGTAAGCATGTTTTGAATTCATCTCTACTCTGCCCTTTCACTAGATAAAATAATGATGTCATTCTTCGGTATTTTATTACTCTCTTTTTTAGAATTCCTGCAGAAATCTCTGTTAATATAATTTTTACATACTTTTCATTGTTTTCTCAGAATTTCATAATGTTGTAGCAAACTTATGCTGTCATTTGTATACAGCAGGAAGTCAGGAAATAAATTGTGTAGTACTGACAGAGAAGTTTTAAAACACTAAAACTGAAAGAATCATGATGCTTACAATCTATTAGCTTATGGAAGTTTTTAAGTTTCTTTTTTTTTCTTTAAAATTAACTATTTTTACTACCTATCTAGAAAGTGTGCCAGGTATGCTGGTTGACAGTTAACTTTCATTGTAGATACGTGCTTTTGTATCATCCCTGCAGGAAGTGTCCTTGGTTCCAACTGATTATTTTTTTTAAGAACTTATTTCCAAAAGCTGTGCCTCTAACATGGACAGTTGTTCCAGCTTTTAGATGGCTGTCAGTGATACTAATTACTAGCACTCCGAAAAAGGCTTCTATCACAATGTCCAAGTTAACAGTTTCAATGGAATGGGCTGTTTCAGGAACAAAAGTGAAGTGATTGCTCTGGCAATACTGTAATCTCCTGGTAGGTGTTTGATAGTAGTGAAGAGACCTAATGTCCTCTAGAAAGCCATTATAAAATCTGAATCATTATAGTTATATAAAGAAAGACCTGTGGTGGGAGACAGATTCTCTTTTTCCCTTAAACAAATCCCAAATTTATTTTACATAGCAAGACTTCCTCCCATACATTTGAAATACAAAATGCAATGTTTGCATGTGCTGGATAAGATCCGCATCATAAATAGTGCCAACAACTGCTTTGTAAGTTTTATAATGCCTTATCATATCTTTGATTTGCTTAGAAGATTTTAGTGGTGGAAGTTTTGTTACAGAAATAAAACGGTCAGCCAACCAACATTTAGCATGCTGGATCTGCAGTTTAAGAGCAATTACACAAGAAACCCATATATTACAGATGTAATTTAATGCTTGAATAACTCAAATGACTTAGATTAAAAATAAAACCATGAAATATTGAAGTATGGGTTAAAATTTTCAATTGGATATGGAGTGTCATCCTATAGACCTTCCCTGAAAAAAATGATCAGCCCTTTGGAGTTTTTCTGCAGTAAACATTTAGCAGAACAATCCCATTGAGAATCAGTTCTGGTGCTTAGAGAGGTGGGGGTTTTTTTGCCCTCCATACAGATACTTTCTGTCTTCCTTTCATATGCTGGAGAGTACCTCATGGCACTGCTACTTTGAGAGTAACTGGGGGGGAAACAGAGATGTATTTCTGAGTAACCTGCTAGAAAGGGACTCTGCAGCTGTGTCTTTTTTTTTTTCCTCTCTGTTTGCAGCCCAGAGTGGTTGCACAGCATCACTGAGAAGACCTGTACATCTTTATGGGCTAGGAGGGTGCATAGTGATGCGGCAAAAAATATTTGAGATCCACAGGCCCCCCAAAAGGCTCACTATTTTACTAAAGACAGATTAGGATTCTCATATATATGCCAGGTTGAATGAGGATTTTCAGCGATCCACAGAGCCCCTTTGGTGATCACTACAAAGCTGTGAGGTCAATGGTTTTAGCTCTCTTTTTCTCTACAGCTGCTGCAACTCAAATATGGGCTTCTCCCTTTAACTACACTCCTCCCCTCTCCAGCAAAATCCTCAGTGTCTGTGAAATGTTTTGGACTGAATTACTGACTTTCCAGCTGACCCATAACTACATTTGATGTAGTTGCTTTAGGAACAGTGAATGATGAACAAATGGGAGGTAGTTGCTATGCTGTTCACAATGAGCTGCAATAATGAAAGCTCTGGAGTCCATGCGAATCTGTAATGCACTGTCTTTTAATACATTTAAAATTGACACGTACGTGCCCCCACTGAGAAACAGCACAGTATCTGCTTCAATAATTAATGACAGTGAGAATGCAGGCAAACAGTTTTGTTATATGAAGAAAACTCAAATACTTCTTTAAAAAAACTGTCTGCATCTAGGATAGTTGTGATATATGAGTAGTCCAATATCTTGCTTTCGGCTATAAAAATTCAAAAGGGACATATTGTTGAATGGTCCCCCTTAATGGCATTAAGATTGGTTAAGAGCCAAATCTGGAGATTTCACTTGTTAAATAAGAAATCTCTGCCACTTTTTAATATTCATAGATGATGGTTTTTGGACTTTGTCATAAATGTAGGTTTAATTCAACACCAGCCGAAATCAGTGGCAACATTTCCACTGAGGTAATTGGCTTTGCTACAATCCTGTAATGCTGTGTAAACATCAGTGTTTGTTTTAATAGCAAATGCATTATTAAATGCCAATGGTTTACAGAATGACAGCAATATTAACCAAAAAGAATAGCTAGAATGTTATCCTTGGAAATAAAAATTATAGAAACTTGTTTGATATCCAACTGAAATTATTTGTTCTTTATGCTGATGTCTGTAATTGAAACAGAATAAAAATTCCAAAACTGATGCTTTACTTAAAAAAGCCCTAGCCCTTTCTATATTTGTTTTACTGAAAATAACTTCTTAATGTATTTTTAATCAATTTTAATCAATTATGTTTCGGAATCAGAACATTTGCATTAATACAGAACTCTTTTGTGTAGAATATTTACTACTATAATTTCCAGAACAGAGGTATTTTGACAGTTGGATTTATTTCTTCACATTAAAATACTGATATCCAGCTACAGCAGAATGTTTTCCTGTTTTCCAGTGCAAACACTTCAGTAGCCAACATGAAACGATCATAGACACATATGAACACTCTTTAATTTCAAATTTTTTTGTAAACTGCATTACTTTTAAGTGTTTAGTCAAGATTGTGGATAATTCTGATCATTCTGTCTGCTTATTTCTCATACACAGAGCCTC
The DNA here is from genome assembly GCF_023638135.1 of Falco biarmicus. Lineage (NCBI taxonomy): Eukaryota > Metazoa > Chordata > Aves > Falconiformes > Falconidae > Falco > Falco biarmicus. The sequence continues at coordinate 84,543,689 of NC_079289.1, forward strand.
CTTTCACCCTTATAATTCTAGCTTTCCATGTACCTGTTAGTGATTGTTTTAATGACATATTATTCCCATACACAGTAAAATTTTATCCATTCTTCCATTCCAACCTCTGATTCCAATCCTGTGTTTATCACAAACAGGGTATTTTGTAACAAACAGTTACATTGAGGAAACTTCTCAGATGAACTCAAACTATGCTTCAGAAAAGCATACTTAATCAGCACCTGCTATCACAAAAGCAAACACCGTGGTATCTGTATGGTCTCCATGGAGTGTTATTTGCAAAATCCAAGGCTCCACCCAATTATGGGAACAGAGCTAGAATAAAGAGACAACAAAACCACATGGACTAGGGACAGGAGGAGAAAGATGAAACTAGTCTTTAAAATCACTGCATGTGTAGACTTAGTTATCTTAACCTACTTTTCATATTTTGAGCACCACTGTGGGTATTTTCGTTGTTTCTTCTATGCACGCTTCCTAGTGCATAGAATAAATGTTCAATTAAAAACATTTCTTGATCACACAAGATTAATTTTAATGCTGTGTGAAGAATAGCGAGCAACTATTTTTTTTTTTTTCTGTAGTCTCCCTAATTGTGAAAGGAAAAACAAAAAAATGTTTATGGTTACAACTTTGAGAAATATTTCTATTTTGCTGTAATTACTTCTGTATTTCATTTGAATTACCATGAGCCAGAATTATGTGTGCTGCAAGAAAATGTGTTCATTAAGTTCTCAGCACACGCACCCTTTCCCTCACCCCCTCTTACACATCACTGTGCATGTTACAGTCCTGGATTCCTATGCCAATCTCTTTGTTACCAGTTCTGCAAAATTCTACTGTTATTCTAAAGATATAATTAGAATACTTTATCTTAGCGTCTTCCACATAGTGGCAGCTGCAAAGAACAAATGTTGACTGAGCTCCATTTTTTGGAGTCTGAATGGAGAGTAGTGGAAAATATCAATAAAGATATGCATGTGGCAGAGCTTCCAAAAAGTTATGATCATCCTTCTTAATAATGCAATTACTGGCATGTCACACATTTAGCCAGGAGCTGTCACCTGGACTGCTTGTGTCAGGAAAAGTCAGTTTACCAATCTACAAATACAGTACCCCTGGACAGAACAGGAATGAGACAGAAATCTTAATATTTTGTGAAGATAAAAACCCTGGTTCCTGCTCTGGTTCCTGCTTTGGTTTTCAAACATGTACAACAAAAGTGATGTTATAGTTGGTAAAGCATTCTCTGTCAATCATTTGTCATGCAGAGTTTCTTCATATTTTTTAAAAGTCCCTTGATTCTGAAGCAGCCTTTGCAAAGCTGTGGAGTGATAACTGGAGTTAAATCTTTTCTGATGTCCAGAGTTAAGGATTTAGAATGGACAACAAAACCAGAGGTGGTTTTGGTATAAAACAAGCATTTCAGATAAATAATGAGGATTTCCTAATTTTTTCTCATTGTCATTTTTTTTTGGTTGAAAAGAAATTATCTAAATTATACCAATTACCTCTAATAATGTATAGAATTTGATAACTGAATACAGTTAATAAGTATAAAGAACTTCACTATATAATTGAAATTTCTTTTGTCATCCAACAGATGTTAACTACAAATTATAAGTTTTTGAAGCACATTGTAACATTTTCAAACTGTACCCCTTATTTGCTTAAACAGTTATGTATTTAACAGATTAAGGCATTTTTAAATTCTTTTTTTATTGGAACAAAAACGCCATCAAAATAATTTGATTAAAACCAGTATGTGTTATTTTTTATATATAGTTTGAAAAATGCTGAGTTTTATGAAGGAATATATTTCTACTGAAATAATTTAATGCTTCATGGGTTTGAGGAAGAGAGGAGTAAACATTAAAGCTATTTTGAGCCTTAATTTAATAAAGCTTATATTTTCAGATTTGCTGGGTATTTTTTAAGTTTTTCAGTGAGATTTCTATGAGAATATAAATGTTAAGGTTTTGTTTAATTGAGGACATAAGGTATTCTTTTTTAGTTTACTGATTTGAAAATTATCTAACATGAGAACACTGATGAGCACAGACTACTATTTAAGCACAATGCTATTTAAGAACAAGATTAAAGCAGTAATTATAAATATGTCTATTAAATACTGGATCAATTTCCATGTTTCCTAATTGCCATGATTTCATTGTCCTATTATTATTTCAATTCAATTTAATAGTTACTCTTGTTTATTATTTTGAGTAAGGGTAGAGTTCATCTTTTCTGATAGCAATATCAAACCATTATGACAGGAGTTATGGAACACACAGGTGGGAAGACGCACTTATTTTCTCTGGTTTGTATGGCCTCTGCCCTTATATTTACTAATTCATTTGTGCTTGGCTCTTATGTGTTTTCAAAACTCTACACAACATTAAACTTTATGAAGTACGTTAGTATCTGCCACCCTTGAGTTAAACAAAAACCTTCTTGAAAAAATATAGACAGCCTCATCTCTGTCCTTCATGGCTCAGAAATGATAAGCCAGACACTGACTCCAGAGCTGTTTTACCTGAAGCAGTAATCAAAATGGAAAAATTAATTTTTAATCACTTTAAAATCACATAATTATTAATTTTTAATTATACACTAAATATACAGACACTGAAAACAATAATGTCTGAAATGCAGGTGCTATTCTGGGAATTTTATTTCTTACTTTCTCTATACTATAGAAGATGAGAATAAGAAAACAATTTACTCATGCTAGTGAGCTAGCCAGGATGTCAGATCATCTCCCTGATGTGAACATCAGTGAAAACACTGCTTGTTTTTTCTTGAAATCTTTAGATACATTTTTTAAACATCTTTAGATACATTTTTAAAACAAAATCAACAAAAAAAAGGATTTATGAGCACTACAGGCACTGTGAAAGATCCCTGTTTCTGGTTGTGTGTGAGTAGGTTTTTGATTGCTAGTTCTTGTACTGTTAGCCATATCTTTATCAGAATCCCTCCTGGCCTATTGTATTATGGCTATACATTTCACTTGCCAGAATTTCTGTTTTTCTTATTTGGACATAGCTTCTACTTTGAGGAACAGTTTGCATTCAGTAATTGGCTTGACTTTTTCTTTAAAACTACCAGGCTTTGGGGAGGGGAGGGAATGGGGAAGGGAGGGGGAGGTTTTAGTTGTGACTATATGTGTTCATGTAAGTATGTATGTGTGTGTGTGTATATGTATTTTATTCAACACAGAAAGAAATTATAGCTGCCTCTAGTACCTTGGGCCAATGCTGTCAAGTAATATGTAGTTTTTCTTTAAAGTGTTTTAGATTAGTTTTCCTGCATTTTTCTTTATAAAAATTAAGATCTGACAAGGTTGCTGCAATAAGATTTTTTTCTCTGATTTGGAAAATATCTTATGTGCACAATTATAGATCACTTTTGTGACAGTTTCATTTTAAAGTGTCTGGCCCCCTTGTCGGGACTAAAACTATAGCTTTTTCTCCAGTTTTCTGACTAGCTGTTTTGTGGAATCATTTATGGTCTGAAAAAAACTACTGTTGCATCACACCCTGCTAAGATGCAATATCTGCAGGTATAAAGTCCTTATTTTCTTATGTCTTCTGCGCATGCAGCCTGTCCCGTCTCCCTTAGTATTTTGTCATTGCATCTGTAGTCTAAGTCATGGTCTTGTATGTCTTATGAAGACAGAAAGTGCTTATTAGGAGATGTCATCCCTAAATACTTCCCAGAAAAAAGACTGGACACAGGAGATACAGAAAGTCTTAAAATGTTCCTAAATCTAGTCTATAGAGCAACGATGCTGGAAATTAAGACCTGTGTTCAGGTCACTATTTCCAGACCCAGGTTTGAATATTCATCTCAGATGTTTTCGATGGGTGCTGTACTCTGCTACTCAGTCTAAGAGGCATCACTTCTATTTCATCCCATGCCTGCCCTTTGTGTGTAGTAAGTATGCTCTAGGCATTCACAGCTGAGCAGTCCTTGTGGGAAATAGAGATGTGAAAAGTCAAAGCTTAGATGACACATAGATGGGCAATCAGGCCGTAGCAGGATTAGTGCTTATGGCCCAGGTCTATAAACTCAGCTGCACAAGTTTACGCACCATGAAAAGAGAACCTCAGCATAAGTTTGATGTCACAAGACTTGAAATGTAGTCTCCGACATTCAGTAGTTTTGCTCACCTTGCAGTCACCGAAAGGGAAAGCTGGGCTAAATCTGCTAATGCACCTAAGTCCGAAGGCACTGCTAAATATTAGTGAATTTATTTTTTTTCCAGGAGGCAGAAGCTTTTTGGTTTCCATTTTCTGCACTTGCACTATTTGTTTCTACAAACTTACAGTATGACCTTTATTTCTTGAGAGTATATTGAATTTAGGAAAAACTTCTGTGAGAATATATTCCAAAGGAGAGCTATTTTTAAATAAGGTGACATAGACCCAGTGTACCACCCACGGTGTAGCACTTGCCCAGGAAATGTGGGACATTTCCATAGAGATATGAATTGTCATAAAATATTAAATTCCACTTCTTTGTATTTTCTTTTAAAAGCAGTGTTATTTCTGGTGTGACAGTCCATGAATAAACAGATTTGAACAGCTTTTCTTTGAGATGCTGTTAGTTTTTCATTCTTCACGTTTTATCAACTGAAAATGTGTTCCCTCTAAGCATGCATGATACTTGCCCTGCTGTACTGTGGCAGGGTGTGATGGATTATTTTTTGACTATGCTGTTGTATTTCTAGTTGCAATTTCTTTTGTTCTCTTTCTGTCCAGGTAGTGATAGAGTTGTCCTCAGCAACACGTGTAAAGACTTGATGACTTGATGTAAAGTCTTGATGACTGGAAAATAGAAAAATGTATATTCTTTTCATGCTGAGAAAGTTTGTGGCAGAGTTCCTGAGGAACTGTGATAGACAAGCTTCGATTTGGGATTAGTTTAAGAATGTTCTGTAGTCCTCAGCCACTGTCTTTACTAGGAATAAGGCATTTTCTGTGGGTGCAATGGTACTGACATGAAACTAGTAATTAGAGAAGACCTGCAGCACCTGTGACAGAAATTCTTTGCAATAAGAGATATATGATAATATTGATAGAGAAACCTAATTATTATTGCAACATCTTAAAGCGTTTAATTTATGGGATATGAAAAATGTGGAAAACAGTGATAGCAAATTATTTTCCATATGTTCATTTCAATGCTTTCAGAGCTCCCTCCCAGTCTATTAATGCTCCACCAGATTGCAAATTCAGTTCTAGTCATAAAATCTAATAAAATGGGTGGCTTGTCAGTTTTATTTGATTAGAGATTGGAAAAGTGAGGGGCTTTTAATAAGAAAAGTGGATTTTCACTCTGACATGGAATTATTTCTATCACTATTGTTATATCTTTACAGGTCAGATGAGTCCTTTCTAGCGGCAAATGCTATCATTATTCTGTAGTTATTACAATATTTATAATAGCATGTAGGTATGTCTGAAATGGAAGACCAGTATGCAGGTCCCTGTGTATAAATATTATAAATATTTATAAATAAATGTAAGTAATTACTATAGACTATTTATTCTGTAAGTAAGAATGCTATTATTCTACATGCATTCCATGGGCTGCCAAGTTCCCTGAGTCATGCCACATGGTGGCCTAAATGTTAGACCATAGATGAATTATATTAAGATATTTTAAAAGGCGTAATAGTCTCCTGTGCTTTTCCGTAGGTACCCAGAGCCATTCACTGCGCACTTTCTGGCAGGCAGTGATCCTGCGTTCCTTGTGCTGCCACAAGCTGGAGAACTCCTTCCAGCAGGCAGTGTGGGAACCCATATAATGGTGGGTTTCAAGCCAAGGATGTATGGCAAGAAGCATACAGCAACACTTGTAATTCAGGTAAGCCTTCCCGAATGCAATGCACGAATATACCTTCAGGAGTGGAAGGAAAAAAGGAATCCTATATAAAAAAGCAGCATTGAAACACACAAGTGCATGCACTGTGATTATCTCACTCCTCTTCTGGATGGATAAGAATAAAACTAAATTTTGAAAACTCACTCATGACAAGCTGAAAAAAACATATTTTTCTTTAATTTCTCTGTTATCCCTTCACCATGAACACCAGAGACAGGTACTTATCTTGATATGTTTGTCCCAGCTCCACAGACAACAGGACAGAATGACATTTCACAGAGAATCCAAATAATCATGTTAAGAACTGATGGAGAACATATAAGTGATTGAATATGTGAGGTCCAGGTTAGTGATTTTACTTGTATCATACCTCCTAGGACCAAAGGCACTAGAAGCTAGATACTAAACTGTAGAAGACAGTTTCAGAATGCAAAGCCAGGAATAACTTTTTTAAAGCAAGCTTCAAAAGAAACAAAAAGAATTTGTAGCCAAGTACCTTCTGTAAATCTGAAGGTCAGGAAACACTTGAAGAAATTTATTCCTTCAGTAGTAAAGGAAGTTTATTCCTTTTTATTGCTTCAGGAATTAATTTTTAAGTCAATTCTTTAAAAGAAAACGGTTTCTTAAAAACATACAGTAGCAGCAAACATCGCAAACTCACCACATATCATTGTTTGCACTTTAAATCTATTCACTGCTGCAATGTTTTCAGGCTACTATATTAGAAGTGAAACAACTATTGATTTAAAAAATAACATGGTCAAAACAAAGTTGAAAAAAGGGGCACGGCAAATTACTATAGTGTTTTATCTCTCTGAGTGACAACTTGCACAATAGTGGATAAGAAATTCAAACCTTGGAAAAACCAGAAGGCACTTTATTCAGATCCTGGAAAAAGAAGGCACTTTAATTGCTGCTACTTGTTTTCTTTTACTGTATTAGACATTTGATTCAATTAGTCTTTGTACATAAACAGCAGTGATGCTTGTCGCTCTTCCATTGAAAAATAATAATAAAAAAAGACAATTTTTTCTGTGTTCTTTTATATTTACATAATGCTATATGACACATTTGCAGAGTTGTGGAACTGAACTGCTGGTTTTTTGTGCATGACACATGTAAATGTACTAGCCATGTTTGTCTTTGGCTTAACTTCCATCACTAACAAAAAGCTTTAATATAATATGTTTGTCTGAAATGGGATAAACATGATGTTGGAAGATTATTATTAGCCTTCTAAGAAAACAGTCAGTAATCCAAAATTTCATTTTAGGAATTTATCAGTACAGATGGGCTTTGAGTAATTGGACTTTTAACTTACGTCTACTACACCATGGTCTCTGGTTATGAGCTAGGCAGACTGCTCTGTACATCTCCACCTTTGGTACCGTGTGTGGGTGTAGGAAGTCTCTCATACATATTACATATATATATCAGATAATATCTTGTCCTATCTATACCTGTATGATAAAAAATACAGCAAAGACTTAATGCTCCTAAGTGCAATTTGGACCAATATTACACCATCACAGTATGTTAGAAATATCTCTAACATTCTTACTTTACCTGAAGTATTAAGCTGTTTCAGCAATGTTTTGATGAGGCTTGTGTTCTCTTTGCTCTTGTTGATAGCCCTCGTGTGTGCGCGCCAGACTTCCCCCTTTGCTCGCCACCCAAGCTTTCATCCCTGTGGTTCTAATCTGTGACTGTGTAATTCTGCTGCTGTGTTCTCAACATTGACCTGAAATAAGACTTGATGACATGTTGAGTATACCAGATACTTACTTCTGCCTTTCCTATTACTTGAAATAATTCCCATTAGTGACTGAGGGTGACAGATTTAGTTAGATGACAAAACCAGTATTAAATCACTCTTATTTGGGGAATAATAACAGAGGTGGTGAAATGCAATTAATGTTGCACCTGACACTGAAGAACCTATCTTGCATGTATCGTTTCAAGCCAATATACTGGCTGAGGCTTTGGGCTATTTTTAGAAACAGTGAGGAAGTTTCTTTTACAAGCGTTGCCTCTGTTCTGCTGCTGCTGCAGTAAAGGACTACAGCTCTCTTGCTGTAAAATTTCCTTTGCATTTCTGAGGGTAAAGTCATAGGCTTAACACCAATGTATTTTTATTATTAAATGCTTTGAATAGTAAGTAGCAGGATATTTTTATGTGCCATTTTTATGTGCTTCAATGAACAGTGATAATTACGCTGTAAAGTAGCAGAGATGACAGCGTAAGTTCTTTGTTTTATGTGGGTCATTACAATTGTGCTGTAAAGTAAAATGGGAGGTTAAGATTATGGAGAAAGATCCTACAGTTTTCTTTTTCTCGTTTGTTGTAAGCATTAAACCCAAATATTGTACATGCAATTTTTTTTTGTTTAGTTGCCCTGCTGAGAACCCAGTCCTCAGGAGCTAATTAGCATTAAGAAATTACAGTTTGTCTTTACCAGAATTTAGTGTGTACATTTTATTAACTGAATGTACATATATACTTTAAATAATGTAGCCTAATTTATATTTTCTGCACACAGATCAGGCACTTCATGGAATATTTTGTAGATTCTTTAAGACTTAATACTAATGAATACTTACAGCAGATTTTATTAATGGCAGAAAACCTTAATTACTTTGCTGAAGCAATTAAATGTTCTTTAACCATCATTAAAACTTCTGTTCTCAGTCAACTACATATCAAAACAATCGAAGTTAGACAATTATTTGAATAGCTGTTAGGAATCTTAATTTGGCAAAAGTGACATAGAAAATGACTTCAAAAATTTCTGTGGATCAAACAATGAAATACAATAAAAAGCCAGTAAAGAAAACAAGCATGCTTTTTTCTGTAGCTGTGAAAGAGAACATCATAATCTAGTCAAGCTACAAGTAAGAAACAGTGACATGGTGCCTGAAGAGCATTTTTAAATAGGTATTATTCCATAATCAAACGTCCACATTTATAATAGCCATCAGAAACAGTGCTGGTCTAATTGAAAAAAGTATATATTTTTACTAATGATAGATTAGTGAAGAAAGCATGCTTCTTAGATAATCTATGACATGCTGTGATGAAAAAAAAGGACTTCCGCAGCTGCACTGACATCACAGGGCTAGGCTTTGATGTGCTGGTAAAGCCAAACCGAAAACTGACAGAGCTTAGAGACAGCAAGATGCAGCTGGGGCAGGGGGATGCTCTGCAAAGGCTTCCTGGGACAGCAATTGCTGCCAGGCACAAGGCAGAGCAGCCAGGAGGCTGGTGAATCCTTGGAAAAGGGTGTGCTCAAGCTGGCTTACAGATAATTTGCTTGCACTGTACTGAATTCAGCTAGAGACCCAAGCAATTGCTTTGTAATTCATGGGTGAGACTTCAGAGATATTCTAAAGCAGAAGGCACACAAAACAAGTCTTAAATGATAAAATAGATGTCAGGGTGAACCAGATTGCAGGTAACATTATCAAGCCCTCCAGAAGTCAGGCTGGTGCACCTTTATTACTGAATAATCACTAACTTAGCCTATGGAAGACAGCATATCAAAACCATTTGTCATGCTGTTCAGGAAATAAATGATGCAGTGTGCAAGCCACAGTACCCAGGTGTGGCGTCTCTAAGCTTGTCTATGCAAACTTGCATATCTTAACAGCAAATGGTACTGTCACATATTCCACAGCTTGGTTAAAATACATTCTGCATTGTTCCTGATAGATTTGTTAATTAGCATAGGTTAATATTATTCTAAATGTTGTCTCTTAAACAGAATCTCAAAAAACAGAATAAAAGAAAATGTAACAAAGTTAATAGGATAATTGAAATAGTTTCACATTAAATAAGACATCACCTGTGTTCGTCACCACTGGTTGATGTTGACCTGAGTTTTATGATTAAAAATAGGGATCCAGAAAGTTCATTATAGACAGTGAATCTAGCACATTCTATAATTATCAACACCATATTTTGAGTGCAGAATTGATACTCAAAATTTTTGATTCACAAGCATGAGGAAAGGTTACTTTGCTTATTGAGACTATAATTCTCATGTCAAAAGATGATAACAATATGGGAACCGTTACTGTGCGAGGGTATTCAGACATTGCTAGTCCTGAAGGAGTGGTTGATATTGATTGTGTTATATCTAAAGCAATGCTGTGAAACAACTAATATTTGAACTGCAAAAGTCAATTAAGCCACCTTTAATTCTACCTGGAAATGTTTCTCTAAACTAAGAAAATTATGGTTAGCCATCTTCTTCATTAGAAATTGCTCAGAGCCTGGCTGGGTATTGGTCTGCTTGTGGGAGGTGGTGAGTGACTGCCTTTGCATCACTTGTTTGGCTTTTTTTTTGTTGTTTTTGGTGTGTGCGTGGGGTTGTTGTTGTTTTGGGTTTTGTTTTTTTGGTTGGTTTTTTGTGTTGTTTTTTTCTTCTTTCCTTCATTTATTAAGCTGACTTTACCTTGATCCATGAGTTTTCTTGCCTTTGCTTTTTCCTTCCACAGTTCACATAAAGATTTGGTTTGATTTCATTCTGTATACATTGATCATAATTGGTCATTTTTTGCTTGTTACCACTGCAGAATAAATCGAGGGTCAGGGACTTTTGGATGCACTGTCTGTAATTTCCTGTGTTTTAACTTACATGGAGGTCTTACAAATTTTATTTGGACTTTCCTAATTTAACACTGTTTGGAAGGTAATTGGAATACCATTTATCTTAAAGTTTCTGATACTAGCTCCTAACGTTTAATGCCCTCCTAACATAGATTTCTCTGGCAGTTAATTAGCATGTAACTCAGTAGCGCTTCTAGTCTACAGTGAGTACACGTATCTGTGTTCTGCAAATTAATCCTATGAATCATGAACCATCTGTAAGAATGGGTTGAACAGCCAACACCCCTCCCACCCCCCGAAAAATATTTGGTGATTGTTACCAGTATTTGCTGAATAAATTACTTCATGAACATTACTTAGTCAGCTATCAAGACGGTTAAATAACTTACTTGAAAAATTCAATGAAAAGTGGCAGCATGCATTTCTTTTCTGAATTCTTCAAAACGTTCTTCAGAAAGATTTAGCTCTGCAGGTGGCCATTACTCCAACCAGGTGAGCCAAATTACTACTCTTTTCACACTTCAATTAGATTATAGTCATCAGGAATGTTTAGGTTTTGATAAGAGCAAATAATTCATTTCAACAATAAATCCTCCCTTAGACTATCAAGAATATTCAGACTGTGGTCTGGTCTTCTTAATAGTGTGTGAAATAGGCCCAGAGATGCATTGCATGTAGCCTACGATTCTTAAATACCTATGTTTATATTAGATATATTTTCTTAACAGAGATTCTCTTCTATGTTTCTATTCTAGTAGATTGTAGTATATTCAATACCTTCATCTTTAGACTTTGTTACTACTAGTGCTAGTATTAAATTGTTCCAAATTTGATGTAATAAACTGCACTGCCTTAAGCGTAAGAAGAAGAGTTCCTCTGATTTGGGAATTTTTGAACTACTTAGGCAAGTAAATACAGCTTGTAAATGACATATTCTACCATAATTATATGGTGATATATAGATGACCTTTCTAAGTCTATCTCTTTATTTACCACCATTCTAAAAAAATCTGGAACTTAATCCATCTTCTCCTTTGCTGAAATGTGTGACCTGGAAACCCAAAGCAGCAGCTCTGAAGCACTTGCATGGATTCTGACCTTGGTACACTTGCTCTTGCTGCAGGTTTCGTATTGGTTAGAATGGTTGTTGCAGTTAAGCTGTACAGTCTCCTGAAGAAAATACTTATGGCTTCAGTAGCATTTGAAAACCTGGTATTTTACCATTTGAAATTAAATATTCTAGTAAAATAGACAGTTGTGGGTGTCTAAGGTTTTCTGAAAATTACTGAATTCCAGACTGTTTCAAGAAAAATTAGTAATTTTTAAGAATTACTGAATTTGGTGGTTCTAGTGCTAAAAAAAGCACTAGCCCAAGTAAATGTTTGCAGTTACAGTAACTCTTTTCCATTCCTGTAACACTTGTTTCCCCTGTAGCAGGAAATGCAGAACTAAAACAAGTCTTTCTTTCAGTAATCCAGTACATAAATGCACATTATTTTTTTTTTTTTCACAATGACTGTCTCCAACTCTTGGATGATAGTACATGATTTAAAATAGATGGACAAATGTAGTTCAAGTTGGTAAATTGGGGTGGGTTTGGGTTTTGGTGTTTTGGTTTTTTGTTGTTGTTGTTATTGCTCTTTCACTTTTTAAATTTTTTTTTGGCTTTTTTTTTTTTTTGATAGCTTAATGGATCCTGTCTAAAAGGTTCATGTAACAATGCCCACAGCATTTTCCTCATTGAACCTAAAGAGTTTCCATGAGGGATAGAGCAATCTCTACTGCCACAGAATGACGCCTGATGCAGCTACAGCAGCAACAGAACAGGCAGCTTTTTCCACCAAGTGAAGCCACAAACTTTTTTTCTCACAGAATGTACAATCTAGGATACTTGTATAGCAAACAGGAAATTAGCAAAAGGTTATTACTGCCCAGGAGGCTGTATAAACTGTTTGATGCTGGTGATAAATGAAGTTGAGAGGCGACGTAGCCCAGCACTCTTGTTTAAGTCCCACTTCAAACAATTACTAACACTATAAACTGTCAAGTTACAATGTGTGTGGCTTTAATGAACAGAGATTATTTTAAGTAACTTGATACTCATTTTAAATTGTTGGATGAACCACCTATCAGGTATTTTCTGTGACCCCGAAGTGATCGGTGAGACTTGCACACAGTGAATATGGCCCTGAGGTTAATTTTTCTTTAAACTAAATTGCTCATCTGGTGTTCTAAAAAAGGATAAAGCATTTCATCTTGTACTGAAGTTAATAAAACAATTAACTAACGTAGAGAGTGATTTAGTTTTCTCAAATGACAACTTTATCTTTGGACATGAGATACTGATGTTGGTGCATATCACACCTGCTTTTGCTGGGTTTTATCTTTACAGTCAGTAGAGTTACTAGATCATTTCACAGTATTAAATAAGGTTGAGAATAAAGATGAGTTAATCTTCCTGTTTGACACAGAAATAATATTCAATTTAAATTAGATTTTGATTTTAGCAGAATAGTAATGAAAGTTTAAAAAATTATGCATGCATGATGAAATATCTATTAAGATCTCATGCTTCCTAATCTTATTTGAATAAGGCACTTCAGTCAGAAGACACTGTAAAATCAGTACTGCCATTTTTAAAGTAGATGTTTTAAAAAAGGTTTCTTCAAAAATACACAGCAAAAAAAAAGTGACCTACTTTTTCAACCTTAGCATGGAGAAGTACAAGTACCTATTCAGTTACCAAAATACTGGTTAAAGCCAGTTGTCTAACAAGAAGCACCACAATTAGAAATTCATATGGCAATGACATTTAAGAATTGTAAGTGTATGCAGCCTAAATGTGAAATAGTGTAAATGCTGTATAAGTACCTAGCAGAGAGCAAAGCCTGTGCCAAAGGGTTTACAGTTTAATGGCCTGAAACTTGCTGTAACATGAATGCAAAATGGCTTCCAATCATGTCCCTTAAATATATTTTTGCAATGACAGGGAAACAATTAGAACAACAGGAAGGAGCATATGACAGATAAAGGTAAACATCGCTGATTCAAAATTTTTCAGTGGCAAATATAAAATTGATATTTAACTTCATGAAGTCAAAGTGCCACTTTTAACATCCTTTTTATTCTCTTCTATATGTTGTTATAATTATGGGATGACTGTGAGAGTTTGAGATGGAAAAGGTTTATTGCTCTTCTCTATGGCTTTTGTAGTGCTTTATCTAGACCATAATTAATTGAGAAACTGCAATAAATAACTAGACAGCTATACACGCTCTGCTTTGGAGATGGTTGATGCTATGTGAAAATTTGTCACAATTTGTATGGATGTTGTTGCCTCTCTCTTTAGGCCAAATCTGCTTGATGTACTGACATGCCCAGCAGCAAAGCAGAAGGAGAGCTTTTAAATGGGAATGAGCAAATGGGCCACAAGCCAGCCATGTTGGAAGCTAGACTGTTAACTAAATGCTTGAGGGAAAAACTCATGAGCTTTGAGGTTGACTTTTACATGGATTTCCAGATCTATTTGAGAGTAGATGCAGCCTTTCTGACCTTTTGTTTTCTTGAATGAGAAATGACATTGATGTTAGGTGTAATGGTTATATCTACAAATGATCGTTCTAAAGGATTAGATTAGTTTGAAATGGGTGATGAATTACATAAACCACAACCATTGTAATGATAAATCTTTGTGACTTGAAGCAGGAGTGAAAGGTGATCTGCAAGCCATGTCTGTGTAGTTCAACACAGTGTGACGTAAAAGCCTAGCACCAATATACCTGTTCTAGAACCACAAGCAGCATGGCTTGCGTTGTAAGGATTACAGTGCTGTGCCAAACGCAGAAAGGCAGATCTTGGGAATCTGGAAATATCACTTACTTAATGTAACTCCACTGCTACATACATAGGCACTCTGTACATGCGCTATGTTCTGTGTTCTGTATAAAAAAAAAAGTCCCTTAAATTATATTAAAATATTTTCATACAATTTAATACAATCTATTTTAATAGACCTTTATCATGTCATATTTTTAACTCAGTCTTTGCTACAAGTTTTGCATTGGAAGGAAAAAAAAGCCCCAGACATAAAACCCAGGATTTCCGGTCACTGAGTGCAAAGGAATAGATGACGGTGCATGCCTGAAGTGGGCATGCAATGTTTTGTCTTTCTTTTGAATAGTACAAAGCTCGACATTATGACACATAATTTGAGAGTCTGTAATATCTTTGGGGTTTGTAATATTTCTGTAGTTTATTTTTGCGTTGTTTTGGGTGTTTTTTTTTTTTAAAGAAAAGGAGAACAGAAAACTGAAAACCTTGACTAGACCTTTTCCTAGATGTTATGACAGGAAAATGCTGGACTTGAAATAAAGACCTGCTTTCAAGAATTAAAGTGATACATTTTGAAAGAAAAATGACTGAAAGATCTGCAATAGTTACACATAAGTTTTTAGCAATCAAAATTCTGCTTCAGAACACAAATGAAGCGTGGCAGATAGACAGCAGTATAGCCTTCATACACACAGATATAGTAGTCCTTAATTATTGATAGATGGGATATGTGGTAAGAGTAAGAATCACATACTCTGTAAGAATCAAGTATTCAAGCGTTACAAGACATGACACAGGAACATATGCTCCATTCCTAGAGACCAGTTATAAACAGAAAGCAAACAAATAGTGTCATTTTCAATTCACACAAATATTCTTCAAACTAGAGATTTCAACAGGAAAGTGCAACTCTGTTGTGCATACTCAGACTCCTTTTATTTTTTTTCATTATTTTAATGCAAAAATTCTATGATTTGATAATACCATTATTACCAATAGCAGAGCAGCAATTAAAACCTACAAAATAAACATGAGACATTTATGTTTTATTGTGGAATAATTATCTTCGAACAACATACAAAGGTATGGGGTTTACTGAATAAAAAAGGAAATTTAGATCAGCCAGGAAGCTAAATTTTTCACCTTTGTTATGCCTGGTCCTGAATAAAGTTAAATGTGTTTTCAGTTCTCTGTGTTCCAGGAGTGCAGTTCTCATTCTGTGTTATTCCGGTACCTTATACGGAAAAGGATATAAAAAATATCTTTTTAAATCAGTGCAACATAGTAAATCACTGTCAAATTTTCAAGGTATTTGATCACTGACGTCTTTTTCTATGTCTCTGTTCATTATTTTCAGACACAATCAATGCAGTGGACATATGAAATCAATGGACTGCC
Organism: Falco biarmicus; assembly: GCF_023638135.1. NCBI lineage: Eukaryota > Metazoa > Chordata > Aves > Falconiformes > Falconidae > Falco > Falco biarmicus. The sequence continues at coordinate 84,559,419 of NC_079289.1, forward strand.
TCCACAGACCATACCACCTACAAGCCCAGCAAAAGTTGTTTCTACTAGCAGTTACATAAGATCAGCCACAGTTCGACAACGTAATTTTATACGTGAAAATCTGAAACTTATCACCACTGGAGTATCCTCACCAATCAAGGGGGCACCTTTGGTCCTGAAGACAAAAAAGATAAATTTATGATCAGTTATTTCTTTGCTGAGGGAAGACATATCTGTCAAATAAATTCTGCAGATAAAAAGAGGATATGTTTGTTGTTGTTGTTAAGCAGATACAATATGCATTGATTATATGTTTTATATGGAAGATTCAGACTGCCTCAGCTCTAGTCATATTCTTAATTTTCTATGAGAGATTTGGGATGCTTACCTAACAGTTTATGTATATCATACAGATGACAGCAACTTCTAATGAGAACAAAACTTTGAGTGGAAAAATATGTCTTGAAAACTGGGGAATTCAGACTAATGCTTCGCTTTCTAATGGATGTTAGTTTAGTAAGATTTTAATAGGAAAATTTAATAAACATTCTGTGTGATGTTCAACATATTGCACCCATGCAAATCAATCAAGCAAAACCAATCCTGACCTCTTCCACAATAAACTGCTTACACAAAGTCTGCAGTATCTTGCTAAGGTAAAACATGCTTACCTGTCATATGTCCAGAGCTTGAATGCCTTTCAGATTCTCTAGCTTCGGCAAATTTCATTATGACATCTCTGCTCTAAAATAAGGATTTATTCATCCTATAACACTTCAAAATCTTACATAATGATAGAATGAAAATATAATGTCCTTTCTCAGTACTTTTGTTTTGAGTAAGTTTCAGAGTCCTTCAGAGTATTGAAATACAGAAGGTTATGAAGAGACAGTGAGCAATGGAGCCAGAGTTTACTTTTTTCGCCTAAAATAAACAAACCAGAGGTGTCATTCATACTGTGTTTTGATTTCCATTCTTCCCATCCATAGGTGACTTTAAATGGGCACTGAGGCATCAAGAGCATTTCTTCATTCTTGATGTATTGTGGAAAATTAGATCTATGCAGACATGCTTTGTAAGATCACTGGATGGGTAACTCGTGCCTTCTTTCTTCATTGGGACTGTTTTTCCTGATTTTACTAGTAGAATATAAATTGTATTTGTGCCTTTATTTTGATGGCAGAATGTACTTTAACAAAAAAATGGCTTGCCACAGATTAAGTGCTTTCTTGGCACAAATACAGAATGAGCATCATTGCTCAGGAATGGGGAGCCTGAGAACAACCTATGTAGGTCAGTATAAATGAGCACCAATAAAACCATTTCACTGCAATGTGCTTGAGGATTTTGTTTATGCCACCCATTTTAGAGAAGCTATTACAGAAAATGTTGGGAACATGTAAAGCAGCAGTGGCACTGTTTAATATCTCCTTCTAAATGTACTGTGCCCCATTTTGGTCAGAAACCAGGCAATCAGAAGCAAGAATAAAATCTGCCGTACAAATTCAGGATGCAACACAGGAAAGATATTGTCAATAATGATATCTAGTATACATCTAAAAGACTTTAAGAAGCTTTTGCAACATTCACCTTAAATACTGCTGGGACCACAGATATAACTAGATTTTGTAGGAAGGCTCTATCTGCATATATAAACGAAGCAAATGTTTCTCTGTAAGAAATCAGAATTTATGGATCAGAAATATGCAATGCTTTCTCAACAGATTATTGATGTTCAGAAAACATTTCAAAGACCACTTTTCTTTGTAAAAGATTTGTTTTCCTTCTTTCACTTCTTAAAAGTTTTGTTTTCCTATTTGAAATTACACTTGTTTGCAAGATGCTTAAAGCTTTGTAATTCTACCAAAGATGGATTAGCAGGTGGCATATAGGTGAATCACTTAAAAATTAAATGATGGTCACCCCGGAAATATAATTTCACAATTTGCTTGCCTGCACTTTCTGCTATATGTAGATTTTCAAATTCTGTCATACATTCCAACATTTAAAAAAATCCATATGCAAATACTATAAGATATCTGATGGGTGTTTTCAAAGATGTCATTTAATTATATTTTCTCTCTTAAAAAGGAAACAATCTATTCTTTCTACACCAGATTACAGGGTTTTTTTCCATTGTGTACAAAATCACTCATGAGTTATGCAAGATATGCCATCATCAGCTGAATTTGTACCTACTATTAAAAATATATTGCATTTTTTTATATTTCTTATGGACTTTAAACAGAACTAAAAATGTTTCTCCTGGTATTAAGAATATACTTGTAAAGGTGATTTAAAGAAAGACCATTTTATTTGTGTGGTTGTAACATCCACAATGTTTTACATATTATCTGCATGCATTTATGGATTACACTATGTAAACAGTCTATTAAAAATAAATTCCTTTTTACTTCCTGGCTTGATGCTTTGCACTTCTGTCAGTGATGTGACTGTATTCTTTATAACACAAGTGCTAAATCTAAGTACATCTCTTAAAAACTAGTTTCTATGCAGCACCACTGGAAGATTTCCGGAATGATCAGTTTTATTCATTACTTGCTTCCTCCTTTTTACTAGAATTACTGAACCATATTGAAAATCTTGGAGTTTCAACTCATGGCAGGAAAGAACTGACATGACAAAAGATTATAAAATGCTGCTTTTATTATTTAAAATTGAAGAATTCACTTGCAAGCTTTCAAACCCACCATTAAGTCTGAGCTTCCGAACAGCTGGGCAAGCTGCTTGCCATTACCCCAAACCTTAAAAATGTAATCTGTAAAGGGGTTTAACTATTGGAGACAGGTCTAAAAACAATTGTTGCAGTTAGGCCTTTTAAAAAAAAGCAGTCTAAGTGGCTTAGTTTAGAAATCATTCAAAATTACTATTTAATATAGTCATCTTCTTACAAATAAATGAGAGAGAATGAACATAACCTCGAGGTTATGGCTTTTGAAGTGGCTTTCACAATGCCTATGCCCTCATGACACACCAGAGCAACTACTAGCAGAAACTGAAAGGGGGGGGGGGGAGAAAGTTTGTTTCTCCACACTAGAACACCCTTCAGGGTCCTTTATTCTGGAAGGATGAAGAAAGGAGCATCTCCCTTCACATTAATCTGTGCTGGTACAGCAGAATCTCAGGGAAACAGGGGGTTATTGATTATAACTGTAAATACTAGCGCTTCTTTTCTAATTGCTGATTTTGATTAGACATCTGAAATTACTTGTACTGACCCCACTTATATATTTTGATATATAAAAATATCAAAATCACAAAATAAACGTTTTTAAGACAAATGTCTTAATCATAGTCTTATATGACACTTATGAGTCAGCTGTGCATCTGCTTGTTACTGCCTTACCACAAATACTAGTTAGCTAACTGGTCACCACCTACCTGTTCATTTATATTTCTTTCTCCCTTGTCTCCTTATGTCTCTGTATAATGATTCACTTTCAGAGCAGTTAGAGAAAAGGATTAAAGCCTTTTGAAGCAACATTATTGTGTAATGTAGAATTGGCTACTTTGAGAATGGGAACTACATTTAAATTTATTACTAAAATACTGTGCAGCTTTTGCAATGGTTGAGCTCTTGCTTTTAAGTGACATGTCCAGTAGTGGGGACAATCTGCCCAAGGGAACTGCAGGACCATACAGTCAGAGCATTAACTTCAAAACAATGCAAAAGTAATCAAACTTCTAACTGTTTGATGTTTGGCTGACCTCTATTTGGCACAACACCACATAGAGAATGACAAGGATAACATGGAAATGTTTTTAGGATGCCTGCTGTTAGTACCTCAGCTTGGCATATTTTTTGCTGCCACATAACTCAGAAGATTTCAAGATTGCTTGTTCTGCTCATGTCTGGCTAGCCATGGTATCAATGACACTTTAAGACTATTCTATACCTGATCTCACTAGTTATAAAAAGGTTTTAGAGTATCAAACACCCTTCCAGAATAATAAGAGCCTTACATTAACTCCTGTGTATCATGGTTTAACCTCACACTGCAGCTCAGCCCCAGGCAGCCACTTGCCCCCTCCCCCTGGTGGAAACAGGGAGAGAACTGGAAAGACAAAAGTACAAAAACTCGTGGTTTAACATGAAGACAGTCTAATGGTAAAGCAAAAGCTGCTTGCACAAGCAAAACAAAACAAGGAATTCATTCACCACTGCCCATGGGCAGGCAGGTGTTCAGCCATCCCCAGGACAGCCAGGCTCCATCACACGCAACGGTTACTTGGGAAGACAAACGCCACAATGCCAAATGTCCCCCCCTTCCTTCCTTCTTGCCCCAGCTTTACGTGCGGAGCATGACGCCACGTGGTGTGGGATATGGCGCTGGTCATTTGGGGCCAGCTGTCCTGGCTGTGTCCCCTCTCAGCTCCTTGTGCCCCCCCAGCCTGCTCCTGGTGGGGTGGGGTGAGGAGCAGGAAAGGCCCTGACCCTGTGCGAGCACTGCTCAGCAATAATGAAAACATCCTTGAATTATTAACGCTATTTCCAGCACAAATCCAAAACATAGCCCTTTACTAAGTACTAGGAAGAAAATAACTACCCAACTAGAATCAGCACACTGTGTCAGTGCAGATTTTGTGTGAGTCAGGAGAACTGAGAGATGAAGACTGCTTTAAGCACTGAAAATAATCATGATCAGGTGAAAAGCTCATTGGGGTGTGGGGCCATATACATTTCTACTGCTAGCTGCAAGGGAAGGTATTATTCCAAGACAGCTCTTTGGGACTGAAGCCAGGTTAGCAGAGGACATAATGCTGAACCAACAATGTTTCTGCTTGAATAAAATAACACGGCAGCAGCCAAATCTGAGCATGCACTTTTTTCATCTTTGATCACAAACCCAAACTATCAGAAGAAATGGAAGCTTCTGACTCATTCTGCATATAGCAAACACAAGGAAAGAAAAATCACTCTATATTAATAAATATTCCTAGGAGGAATAAGACAGAAAATCCCTGGCTTTGCTTTACTATTTATTTTCTTGTAAGACATTTAATAATTTTATTTCTCCCTGCAGTGACTGCTCATTCTAAAATAAATGACTGAACAGTGCTTTACTGCTGACACAGATCACAGTTTGTTGCTAATGGAATGTTAACTGCTTTTTAAGTAACTCTGAATAAACCTGCTGATCCATAGAAGATTCATCTAAAAAGGAATCCAATTCATCTACTAGCTTTTCTGCTTCCACTGACATGAAACATATTCTTCTGCAATTTACATTACTGCAGTTATTGTAATACTGATAGTGTCAAATTTCCTATAGTAGGGTATTTTACATTTTGAGACCATGGCATGATGACAGTGTGGTGAGGTCACGGCAGGCCATGGACACCAAGGGCATTGCACAGAAATCTGTCCAAAGCATTGGTGCTATATTACAGAGTTAACATATGTACATCTTATGTAAGAATAAAATAGTGATTATTTTTATTCCTTGAAATGTAAAATAAATACATATGTGAAAAACTATGCACTTGGAATATCAAGCTGAATGTGCAGGCAGTCAGGCGTGTGCTTCATAATTCAGAGCATATATGTGGGTAGTGGCTTGAATATCCGGTAAATATGTGGACAGCACTGACTCAGCAGTCTGACATTGCTCCTGGCAAAAACTGTTGGATTCAAATGTAAACCCTTTGATTTTAAAATTCTTTTCTGATCCATGCAGCTACCTGGCTAGCATTAATTGGTATTTGCATTCCATTTATCATTGTCTTATTTCTGCCCTAATGTTTTCTATCTTAAAAAAACCAACACATCAAACCCAAAGAAAAGGCTACCTTGCCCATGTCTGAGTCTTATTGTGCTAAGCTACCAGTTATTCATAATTATGAAACAATTCTTAGTGAAACTGAATCTGAATTACATAGAAGGGATATTGCGAGGGGGAAACAAAGACAATCAAGGTCAGAGCTACAAAATTAGATCTTCGTTGTAAAGAATATTAGATAGAAATTATTTCTAAAGCAACCTCTTTTCCCATAGAAAACACTATTTAAACACAGTGGCTATGATCATTGCCCTATCAGAGATTAATTGCTAGGTGACATGGTGTCACTGTACTGAGACAAAAATAGGCTGCAGAAACATTAGATTAGCTTGTTAAAAGTATTATTAATTTGGGGTGCAACATCTGTAAGAGCTGTTTCGTCATTTGCAGGTCACAGAAGTCAAACTCCTCAAGTTAGTGGCAGGAGGTGCCTGGAATTACGAAGCCCATCTATGCTCCTCCCTTGGACTGTAGAGGACAAAAGGCTGCAATTAAATTGCCTACCGTTCCCTCCCCCTCACTCCCCCCTTGTGCTGTGGTGCTACGGCTGCGAAGATCAGTAGCAGCATTTGAGCCAGAGCTATGCTGCTGTAAATAAGAGGGAACAGCTGAGTGTTATTGCTGCTGGGGGTCCCATGGCTTTAAATATAATTAATTTCTGGTCCCATATAATCCCTATCTTAACTTTCAGAGCATGCTGCAAAATATCTTTGCACCCCTTCCCCAGGTTTGTATTAACAAGAATAATTTACAAAGAGGAAATCTGCATTTAGTTTACTGATGATAGTGAATTTCAATGTTGCTCTTCGGTGGAGATTTTACCTATAATCTCATGCATCTAGAATGATGGTTGGCTGCAGTTCCCATCTTCCCAAAATGTAAAAAAAAAAAAAAATCAAACCAACTTGATTCTTAACAGAGAGGATTAATGATAGAATCAAGTAGGTAGATTATCACTGTTTGAATTAATGAATTAAAAGCAGCACAAAGAGGGAAAAATACGAATGCAGAGGGCTTGCTGGAATTATTTGGGAAGAGAAAGCTTGTGAGTGAGAAATAGCTCCACCTTAAAGAAAGTAGGACAAGACAGCTGGCATAGAAAACTGACAAGGTTATGGAGGATTATTTAAACTAGAAACAGGAGGAAAAAAAATCAGCAGGTGTTAAGGAACACTTGGGCCATTCACAGACATAAGCCAGGACTGTCAGCACTATGACAGTATCTCTGTCACAATGTAAAGAGTAAGAAAAATTATAGTAAAACTGGGGAAAGGAACAGTGCAGATCCCAGTGATGCATCAAGGAAAATCAGCCAAAGAAATTGTCCAACAATAGAAATAAACAAATACCAAACATAGCTCAAATCTCTTACAGAAAGAACCAAAATAAAAACCATATTGTCAAGGAACAGTACCTTGAGAGAAGGACTATTGTAATTCTGGCTGTAGAGCAGAAAAGATAGAATAGCCCTTAACTTCACTGTAACACTGTGGAAGTGGCACAGTTCCATAAAAATATATTGAAAGTGCGTTTGGAGGGGAGGAGGCCAGTGAGGAGATTTGTAAGGATGTGGGTGCAAGAATGCATGGCTCCCAAAGCACATTAGCAGCATGACTACCAGATACCAGCTCAAATACTGCATTTACAATGTTGAAGAGGAGCAATTAAAAAGCCAAATACTCTGCTCCCTTAAATTAGACAGGCTTGTATCTGATAGAATTATATTTAGTACTGTCACTTGGACAAAAGACAGTCAGGTGGTTAAAAAGAACTCAGTTCCCCAACAAAATTTCACTGCATTTGGTTAATTTCCAGGATGTATACAAGGAAATTAAAATCCTTATCAGGATAAATTTAGCAAGGCTGTATTTTGCCACACTATAGAACTGTTTAGGAAAAGTAGTTCAAGAGCATTGAAGAGAGTAGTATTTTTAACGTAGTATGAAGGTAACATAAAGAAACAACTAGTGTTGACCTTGTGAGCAGGTAATGATCATCATTTAAATAAATTAAAAATGAGAAATCTCCACACTGCAATGTTCAATAAAACCTAAAGAAGCAGCAAAGCTTTCTCCCCAGATGCCAGTCACAGTTATTGACACAAATATCACCTTCCATCCCTCACTGTTCTCCTTTAAATAAATATTACATGTATCTAAACATTAGCATGTAAATACACTAACTCTGAGATATCACTTTGCTTCTCCTTGAGAAGAATAATGTAGATGTACAGTAGGAAACAAAAAATTAACCAATAGCTTTCAATCCTTCCCAAAACTAATGCATACTCACCCAGAAGCGCCGGGGGCAGGGGTGGTGGTGTAGTCAGGTCATGCACCACAGCTTTGGGCTAGAAAAATGCAAGCAAGTGCTGATGAACTGGTGACTGGATAAAGAACAGATTGTCCCTTCCCGGGCAAAATAACCAAGATTGTAAATTTGGGAGCCCAGCTGCAGTTGCAATCCAAAAAACAACCCCAAAACATCTGACACTGATTAGGTGCTCTTCCAGTTAATTACTCTAACAAGTAATTAACACGGTAAGTGTGGAGATGATCATCAGCTGTGGGTGCCAGAGAGGTCAGCATGCCTAGAGTGCAGATCACAGGTACAATTTAACACTAGAAGAAGGAAAGAAACAAACAAAAAAACACCCTGGACTTTGCCAGAATTCAGTACCACAGATTCCTGTAGGATTTGGGGTGTGATTCATTTTTCAGTGTCACATAAGAATAAATACCACCATATCCTCATATAATCAATTTATGAAATAAAATGTCCTGAATATCAGGTAGAAAACTACAGACACTAAGACTATGAAGGTACCCTTTATAACTGCCCTAATTTACCCTCAGTGACCAAAACATTCTTAATACTTTCACATATTATCTCCAAAGTAATTGCCTAATCCAACATTTACTAACGTATCTATTCTCATGAGAAATTTGAATAAGATGCCAAAGAACTGCCTCAACTTAATGGAAAAGTGATAATTACAATCTGTCTGATGGCAAAACACTTTTATTGATACATCTTATTCTGTTTTAGGAATGGTCTTGGACTACACCAGCAAGTGACTTTTGCTGGTGGGAACACCACTGGGTCACAGGTAGGGCCATGCTGTTCAACTCCGCTGGCAAACCTGACATGTTTTCAAGCATCTAAAATAAAATTACTCAGCTAGAAAACTAACCAGCAAACAGAAACCAACAAAAAGAAATGAAGCCTGAGTAGGGAGACAAACAGGTCTCTGCTGACTTTCCCCCTCCCAGAGTCATGCTGTAGTGGCAATCCCTGAACTGTTCCATTTTGAAAGGAATGTTGTTTTAAATGCAGAAAACAAAACCAAATTAGACTTCTAAAGAGGCTGAGGAACATGTGTAAGAGTACTGAAAACAGGGAGGCAGAAGAGGATTGTGCATACATGGTTTCCAAGTACAAACCCACAACAAGGCAATGCAGGCTGTTATCAAGGGATTTGCTGTGCATGCCAGCTGTGCTACAGCTGCTGAGCTCAAATGACTGACCAGCACCTGACTGCAAATGGGAAAATGGGCTCCTTTAGGACCTGTTAAAACTGGAGGTCAAGGGAGGAGAGAAAGAACCATTATTCTTCATTTTATGAAGTAATCGTAAAAACCCTTTAACATGTTGCATGCAATGTCATCGTTACTCTGTGCAAAGTGTTGCTTATACTAAAAGCACACCTGGCTGAGAAGAGCCCATGTAAAGCATAAAGAATCACAGAATCATTTAGGTTGGAAAAGACCTTTAAGACCACCCGGTCCATCCATCCTAGCACTGCCAAATCCACCACTAAACCATGTCCCTAAGTATCACATCTATACATCTTTTAAATATATCCAGGGAAGGTGACTCAATCACTTCCATGGGCAGCCTGTTCCAATGCTCAATAACCCTTTTAGTGAAGAATTTTTTCCTAATGTCCAATCTAAACCTTCCCTGGTGCAACTTGAGGAGTGGAAAATAAGACATGGCAAAAACAGATAGGAGAATTTCATTGGCAGGGCAATATGGAGTGAGTCCTTGGGGATGGAGGTCCTGGCTGAAACAGGGCATAAAAATCTGAGATCCTGTCTCCTGTTGTCTTTGCAGAATTTGGATTTCATGTCACAGATGCTCCTCTTCATCATCAGTTTCTCCTCCTACCATAAAAAAACTGCTAGTCCCTGTATTTCAGTTAACTGCCTGGGTGTGAAAGAGAGAAAAAAGGGTTTAAGCTGGAGGCTCTTCCACTTCAATCTCTATTAGTGGCAGTACAACTGAAGCAGAGGAAGAACTGCTCTAAGGATCCCTTTGGGTGTCAAGGCAGACTTGTAGGAAGTTGGTAAAAATGGTATAGTTCCTATAATTTGACAGCATGTCTGACTTAAGGCCTTAGACTTGTTTACTGCCTGCAGATTTAGAGTCCTGGGGAGCCCGGGCTCATTCCTGTTCTTTTCTCCAAGCAGTGACTTGACAGCAACAGGATACAATTAGGCTCTGGAGGATTCAACATGTAACACAGTCCAGAAAGAATAATAGCCAATGAATTACGGCCTTATGGACAAGAATAATATTTTTTGTGATTGAATTCCTGTGGACATTTGTGATAGGAAGCAGCCACCAAGTCATTGTCACTGCTTTGCACCATGCAGCTGTATCTCAGTGGCAGATGGGGCACTCTGCACTAGTAATTTCACACCAGGTAAGGCCCATGACTTTTTGGCATATCTTTGCAGGAGTCTTTATGCAGGATTGAAGAAGGATCGTGAAGGCTTTGGCTTTCAAAGCTGAGAAAGAAATCCAAATTTTGAGGACTGAAGCATACCCAAAGCTCCTAGGCTACCGATTTAAGCCATGACAGCCACACAGATTTTAATAGTGGAGTAGCCACTTCATATGTACTATTGACACAACAGATCATGATACAGTTAAGAGTTCACTAGGGCCTCCAATCCTACTGCACTGGTGATGAGAGGTTTCACACAGGACATGTATCATCAACATAATTGGATGTCTGGGACCATCCGTTTCCCAGGGAGCCACTCTGAGCATGACATCTTATCTCTGCACTTGGTACTTCTCATACTTAAAAAGGAACATAAATAGCTCAAATTTCACCTTATGCCTCCTCCATAAGGACAAGTATGAGACCTGAAGAACTCTCGTGAGATTATTGCAACAGCCTAGTGAATAAAATGGTGATTTATTTTAATCACTGAAATGCTTAGCACTTAAATTTGTCTAGTTTATGTACACATCCCATGAAACAGGCAGAGCACACAAATGTAGTGAGATCTCCACTCAGTGCTGCAAGGTTTTGGGGTTTTGGAGCTTGACATTTTAGGGTAGCTTGGCTACTGATTGCTGCTTGTTGCTGGATGTTGCTCTACCAAGTGTGGTGGTCCAGGAGGCATGCCATCCGTAGGTCAGCTGTCTGCAAAGGCAGCCAGGCAGAGGCCAGGAGGGGAGACGGTTTGGTACTTCACTCTGACAGCCAGCCTAAGGCAAGTTTTCCCCACCTCCCTAATTAGCAAAGGCAGGCCAAATCAAACAGGTGGCACCTTGGCCCAGCTCTTAAATAGCCATGAGAAAAGTCACAAGGAGGAGTGAAAAATGCTTTAATCTCTGGACTAGAGAAATGTGCTCCCCTGCTCTGTGCTGCATGGTTTCTGAAGGAGGTGTAAAGACACCATGCTGCCACACTAGTGTCTCACTTGGCTACAGTCCCTCAGGCACTGGTTTGGGTGAGACGAATTTTGCTATTACAGACATGCTTTAAAAAGTTGTCCGTCTTCACAGGGCAGCAGTGTCTTATTGCCAGCTTTTGCTTCTGCCTTTTAAAAGAAAAGAAATTCAACTATTCCTCAAAAGAGTAGGATGTGTGGGTTTCCATGGAAGGAGCAGACCCTGCTAAGCTGGTGCCCACCTCCTGTCTGCCAGACATCATGGGCAGAGCAGAAGTGTTGCCAGAGCTGGTGGTACCAAGATAGCTGTGACAAGCCAGGAGCGGAGCCACACGCATATGGCTAAACGTGCCTTACCTGCAGGCTGAGGTGTAATACTGGTGGGACACTACCGCTTTGCTTCCAAGCCTGATCCTCAGCACTCATGCAGGACATACGGCACCACTGGGACAGCTTTATTTCCTGGTGCATACACAAATACAAACTGTCAGAACCACTGCTGCCTATGGGGTTAGGGACTCTTTTCTGAAAGGCATCTCTCCCTCCATGCAGTCTGTGGGAGATTTCAAAGCCCAGCTCCAGTTTCTGGGTGTTGTGGCGGGCGTGGGTACCTGCATTCCCTTACAAACCCAGCCCTTGGTGCCAGGGTAGGCTGCAGGAGTTATATGCAACTGTGCTGGTGCTGGGCTGGCACTAGTCCAGAGGTGTATGGAATCGGAGGGGGGCTTTGAGAAGCTGATTCAGAGCCAGCATGAGCCAATTTTGCAGCATAGTGAATTAGGGAGCAGAGACATTGCTGAGCCACAAAGCCTGTGGATGTGCAGGGTTGCAGGCTTAGGAAGTGACCTGCTCACTCCTGCCTTGCATCCTGCTCTTAAATTACAAACTTTAGCTCAACAACAACCGCAGTTATACTTTTTTTCTCTGAAGAAGCGCAGGCTGACTTTTTCACCTCAGGCAGTTCAGGGACAGGAGGTGAAAGCAAAAAGATACAGACAAAATATTGTTAAAAATACAGAATATACTCCCGGCATTTTTATAACACTCTTTATCCAAGAACATGTGCAGCACAATTAAGATCAGTGGTTCAAACACCCCAGTTCACAGCAGCTGCAACTGGAGTGAACAACAACAGATGACACCCTGGATGGTCATACCATGGTTTACCTGTTGAGCCTAACTACTTTCTCTGCTAAAGGCTGATTTGAGCCACACTTCAAAATGTGTATGTTATTCTTACTGTGTAAATAAACAGTTTAAGACTCTCACTGCCATGCCCTTCAATAGCATTGGCGTTCATGAAAGGATAAACAAAAACCAGACAGACCTCCATCCTTGGCCCTTGGGCACACCGAGCCATTCAGAGACGCCTGTGTGCTACAGTCATTACTGAATGAGCAAAAGGATTTACAGAAAAATCCGTGACACCCAACCCTATGGCACAAACAGTACTGTAGTGGGTGTAGCACCTACTATGCTGCACCTCCCATTTAGAATGACCTGTTTCAATTGCTGTAGCAGAGAAGTGGTGGATGACACCCCTGCTCCTCAGAGCAGACATACTGTACTCCAGAGGGCACTTCTGAAAACCCCTGCAGGTATCCCTTTCAAGGAAGTGCATAAAATAGCTGCACGTACCTCAGTGACAAAAGGGCCTTATTCACACAAATATTCAATTTGAAGTTGTTATAAACCGAGACTTGAAGCTGTCTCTACAGAATTGTATCCGGGTGTTGAAAACCACCCCCGAGCCTGCTCCTCTGAAAGCCACATGGCTCCCAGTGAGATGGCTCTTTGGTAGCTGCTTCCCCTTCCCCACAGAGCATCCCTGGCTCAGCTGCCCCCAACTGCCTGATGATGCTTTCTCACTCATACCCAACACTAGGAGATTGACAGCATGCTGCTATTTTTACCTTGTAGCTTCTTTACTCAGCTGTCTCAACCAGCTGCTTCTTTGTTTTTCCTCTCCCTGCGAAGTAGCGGGCTGGAGGCTTGCAAGTCTTGCTCCTGTTCCCGCTCTTCTTCAAGGCTTTTTTGTCAGACTCCCATTAAAGTCAGCCTCTTCTTTCTCCATCCAAACCTTCAACAATCAAGGCATGACACAGCTGTCTTCTTCTATCTGTCTCTTCCAGCCTGACTGTGATAGAAAATGCCAGTTTCTAATGCTCGCTCACACCCCAAGCAAAGACAGAGAGGCAAGCAAACCCTCATTTCTCAAAACACCAGCTAGGAACCTTAAATAAGTTGAGGGAAGAAAATGATTCAGCAGTAATAGGAGGTCTCAATAACAGATGGCAGAGTAGACAAGCTCGCTTGTATTTGCTTGCACAGCGAGGCCTTTTGTGACAGTCTGCTGGAGAGGCTGCTTCACGTGAGCAGTAATTTTACTGGCTGGCAGGACAGCGCTGCAACAAGAGCAGGTCCTTTGTGCACAGATCTTTACAACACTCACAGCTGCTTGTGAGTGGTTTTCACACTTCTGGCTTATATATTTTGAGTAGATAAACATGTTTTTGCTGAAAATTTTTCATGTAATGAAAAACTGATTTAGTTGTTCCTGTAGTTGTGCTCTATGATATTTAATTGCTAGGTAAGGCTCTTTACTCAAAGCACGCTTAAAATTAAGCTGTTTCAAAACAGAATGCTTCTATGCAGCTATGTGGCTTAAAGAATGGCTTCATATCCTCCATCAGGCAAACCATTAATAGGACTTAGAAGTCAGTCACCTCTACCTCTTCTATGATATAATGAAACAAAAGAATACAGAACATGATTTTCCACATACTCTAGTCAACAACAAAAAGCTATTCAATGTTGAACAATAACACACAAGTTGTGTGACTAGGAGTGAGGTGTAGGATTAGTGGTTTTCACGTAAGGCCACAAGATCGCCATATATCCTAATTATAAGATATCACCTAGGTTAGTAAGCAGGAATAGGAAGCTTCAGTGGCTCTTAAAATAGTGTGGGTTTTTTCAAGTGCATGATTGGTGCTATCTCTGACCTTTGCTTGACCCAAACACCCCCTCTCTGAGACAAACAAGGTACTGGCAGGTACCACTGTCAGACCCCTGCTGCCATTTCACTGCCTTTCAGCTCTGTGCAAACACAACTACCCTTATATCTCTCAGCACTACACAGCATACAAGGTGACCTTGAGTATGTAAAACTCATTGTAGACTCTCATTGGAAATCTCATCCTCCACCAGTTGTTAAAAATGAAAGATGCCTTAATAATTGATATGTCAGTCACAGCATAATGCTTTCCCTTCCACCAGCTGTTGCAGCCATGTTGTAGGCATACCCATAGGTATAACACTTCCAATCTAAAACCAGCCAGGTCTATTTCCTTCTAACCTGAGATGCTAAAGGTTGTTTTTATCTCATTGTGGGTTATCCACTGGTGTTACAGTATTGTGAAATGGCTTAGAAGCGACTTTCATGCCACACTGCTCTGCTAAGTGGGATTCCTCTTGGCTCATGTTACAAAAACGTGTTCAAATCAAATAAATACCTGGGGGCTTGAGTCTCTATAGCTCCATGTGGCAGACATCTAGTTTTGCTGCCTTGTTCTAAAATGATAACTTTTTCTCACAGGATCTATGCTAGCAGAATTTTTAAGAACAGGTATCAACAGGTGTATCTGTATTTATAGTTCCTATTTAAAATGTTACTTGATTTTCTTCTATGCAAGTGAAATGGCATTTTTATAACTTTAACAGTTTTACTGCTTTACAAACAAGTATTCCTGAGATTGTCTGAAGGACTCACTGTTCAGTGAGCTGTGAATGTAAAAAATGTCAATTTGAAATGCTTGACCACTTTTAAAAATATCCTGTCCTTGGAAGCGAAGAAAAAGCAAAACCAAATCAGATGTTGCTAGGAAGACCATAAAGCTGTGTGTTATCAGTCAGCTGATGTACGCTTTTAGGGAGAAGTGTTCATTGAAATACCTTGATTATAGAAATCTAACTTTGATGTCAAGTTGACTTAGTCAACAAAACTTAGGACACTCTTTATATCTGGGTAGGTAACAGAAGCAGAACAAATTTAATGTGCATTGAAAAGTGTCGCATGCATCTTTTAGAGGACAGAGGGATTAGAGTGTGTATTAGGTTTAGGGTTAAGGGCTAAGATAAAAAGGATGTGACTTTTGCCACACTCTGTCTTGACCCAGGCCTACAAGTATCCCACACAAGGTGGGATATTGATGACATTTCAAGATACTAAAAGGCATAATTTTAGTGGTGACTTCCAGGTTTCTAATTTTCCTTGAAATGAGCAGTGAAGTGGTATGGATGATTGGGGGAGTACGTAGGACTCACAGCCAGAGTTTTGTGCAAGCAATAATATGTCTAAACACTTGGGTCAGTTTACATGCACAAAATAGCGTTACAACCTTCTCTCAGGCCTTTTCTGAGGAATAAAATAGCTTAATGGGGTTCTGTTCTGCTTCCAGACACTCTCTTCCGTGTGCATAGACCAAACATGGAACATTTGACTACCAAAAGGAGACTGTGCTGGAAAATTATGAGTCTGTGAAAACAGGGAGCTGCAATGCAAAGTGATTTGCTGCCTTAGCTACAGCAGTTGCAATGGGTGACAGCTGTAATGATTAAAAAATACAGCCCAACAAAAATTACTGCATTTTCCAGGAGTGACACGACACATAAAGCTGATAAATAATCCTCTAGGAATCTACTGCCCACAGTGTTTTACTGTTATTATGAAACAGTATTACTCAATAAAATTAAAAGAAAAAGGCAGGGCTATTAATTTACAAGGCAGTGTATTGATATAGCTTACATTGCTAATACTAAACCCAAAAATATCCGTGTTCAAAACTATCTGAATTAGCCTTTGTAATGTCATTTACCATGACTATCTCTAACCTAGATGCTTCTAGCTTAAGCAATGTATTTTGGTGACCTTTTCCATTAAAAAGCTTCTAACAAAACAACAAAGACTTCCAGAGATAACCAAAGACTTTACAACAAGCAGAGACATTTTCTTCGCAACACATAAATTGTTCATATTAATGCATGAAATAAAAATTGCAAAACAAAATAAAAAATGTTTGCATAACCATAAACTTTAAAAAAAAATATATCTATATTTGAACAGCCACCAGAGGCTGCTAGAGACTGAACTTTGCACCTATTGCCCTCCCCTTTATTACAAGTTTGTTGGTCTCCCTTGCAATGTTACTTGTCCTCATCAGCCAGAAGATCTGTAGTACGTGATTTTCCTACATGACAACTGGGATCATAATTAAGTAGCCATACTTTTCTGCAATAACCCTTAAGCAGCCTTTCCCAGAACCAGAATTTGAAATGTGGATTAAATTAATTCTGCTTTGAACTATGCAAGTTAAAACTTAGCTATTACAAATGTGCACAACTCAGAAAGCACTGAATTCCTTTGGCCATGTTATTATTTTTTTTAAATCATATGTAAATCATAAAGGATATTTTACCAAGGAGATAAAATTTCTACCCAAAGACCTTACAGTCTCCAAAGGTCTAAAACGACATGGGTACATCGGCTGCAGGCTAAAGGACTAATTTGTTGAAGGTGCATAGTAATGTTGGAAAATCAAATTTCACATATTATTAAACATGCTCTCCAGTCCTCTGCTGTAACTCTGAAACCCTCTGGCATTTGAGGCTGTGCAGCTGCTAATGATTTTTCTAACTGGAAAGGGGATTGTGGGTTGTGGCTATACCAGGGTGGACAATTTTTTCCTCCCTTTCTCTATACTCCTCCAAGCTCCCTAAATCCCATATTCAAATAGACGGTGCAGTCCTTTCCTTTCAGGTTAAAGTCAAGCCACCCACACATCAGATAAGCAGATCTGAGACCTTGGTCTGTCTAGACAGCAGAACAGCCAAGGCTACCCCAGGCCACTAAAATTGTCTTGGTTGGGACAAAGTTTTGGTGTAGCATTAGGGCTACTAAGAAAATTAATTGGGGTAATGCATGCAAAGGGTAGATGGCCTCCAGGTGTTATGATGTTGGAAGGGCCATAAAGAGTCGGCTGAATGGGGGATTCTCACATTACTTCTGAGCTTAGATTTACATTCATGGTGTGGGGAGGTGCCAATTTCTGAGAATTCTCACTCTAAGCCATGTGGTATCAACTTTTTCATATCTAAGAAGTTATATAACTTTTAGATTTTAAGCTTCTGGTAACCATCTACATTTTTTCTTCTTTTAGATACAAGTAGATATACACAATGATACTTCAGAGCTTTCTTTTTAATAATACTTTAGACCTTTCTTCTAAGCTCCCAAATAGTTTCTGCATGTGTATTACAATGAAAAAATGTAACTAAGTAACAGCAGATTCACTGAAAATAGCATAATCTAGGCTAGGTTTACTATCATAGCTTTAAATTTCTTTACCATTGCTGCAAATGTCACTGTTTTCTTCTAAAAAGTTTTCTTCCAAATCAATGTAGAATTACTTACCTTGATTTTAAATAAACAGCAGCAACATTTCCTGTTAGTCTAAGCAATAAAGGACAAAAACAACAATAAAGCATCCTCTGGCAGGATGGGATACAGGTTATGTTCATGCACCACCAATGACTGTGCATCAGCATAAACCAGTCTGCTTTCCTGTTTCAGTTCATAAAAGCTTAAAAAAATTGGGTCTACCAACTGGCTTTTTATTAGCCTGGCTATTGAAGTCAGAAAGCAATAAGTGCTGTTTATCTTAAGAGCAGAAGAATGCTGAGAACTTGATTTAAGTAGTTAAATAAATATGAGTGAGGAAAAAAGGAGAAAACACATTAAGAGCATACAAAAAGCTTTACCAGCTAAGAGCTTGTTTGGAGTTAAACGTGCTGAATCAAAACAATGTCCAATTTGCAATGTATTTATCCCCAGCTGGGTTGCCCTTCTGAGACCCATCACCAGCCAGCTGTCCATCCCAGAGCAGAGCACGGGCTTCAAGCAGGGAGTGTAGTGCTGGTCCCTCAGGACCAGCCAGGCAAGGATTGATGGTTGTTAACAGTCCCAATGGGCCTGCCTAAAGTGATGGGGCTTATAGCCCCTCCTCCTGCCCAAGGAGGATCAGCTGTACACCCATGACTCCTGGTAGGGAGCGGTTCCATCAGTTCTTTGTACGGGATTTCCACACCTTTCTCAGACAACTGGTTTTGACTTTTACCCTTAGAAACCTTCCTTAATGCTGCTTGGGAATAGGTCCTCTTGCTATTTAAGCTCGTTACTTGTCTTCCCCCCTCTAAACATGGAGAACAGGTGATTCCTTGCTCCTCTGAAGCTGCTTTTTACATAATTAAAGATTTTTGTTCCTCATGTGCTGTTTTCTTCTTTAGGCTAAATAGCCATTCATTTTTCCTCAGAGTCAGCCTTCCTCAAATCTCTGGTTATTTTCTCCTCTATCTTTTCACAACTGGTCATAAATGTGAAGCTGGAAGCCAGAAGTACCTGAGCTATGTCCAAATCAGTGCCGTGTATAGCAGGAAACTCATTTCACATGATGTGCAGGCTCAACTTTTGTCTCCTCATCCCAGACAGCTATTACAGCATCCTGAGGCTGCAGATCAGACAGAATACAAGTCAAAAATAACCAAATGATGCCATTTTGCAATTATCTTATGTGCATTTCTGTAGTATTTTTTCCTCTATAATATAACCCCTTGTATTTGTTCCTGAATCACACTTTTTCATATAGAAGTGTCAAGAACACTTTGAGCATTAAATCTTTCATTCAGCAGAGTGGCTGGTTCCCATTTAGTCCCATTAGTCCCTTTTGGTGTTGGCCGCAAACTGAATTTGAATACCCTGTCCAGTCACCTAGAACGGTAAAGAAAATACTAAATATTACCAGACTCCAGAGAGTCTGCTCAGGGTACCCTTTCATTTTGGCAGTGGTTCATGAATAAGTATAGTTTGATTACAGTTCTCCAGCTATCTTTGCTCTCACCCTCTTATGGTTCCCCTACTTTGATGATGAACATGTCATTCAAAATGCTACTAGAAGCCAAGATATAACATCTTTTGCTTCCTTTCTATCACAGTGTTTCCATGTCACATATGGCAATTAGTTTTGGCAAAAGAAAGACTTGTCAGACTAATCTATGTTTTCTTTTGCATTCTTTTTTTTTTTCTTTTTTTTTTTAATTCTGGGTGCATAAAAATAGTCATCTTGAGTCTTTCTTTCCCTACAATTTTTTCTGAAACTGAAACTAAGCCGACATGTTTGCAACTCTCTGGCTCCTTCTTTTCTCTCCTTTCTTCAGAAATGTGTGTGCTGCATTTTCCTTCTTTAAATACCTGGCATTCACCCATCTTCTGAAAATTCAACACCATAATTACTGATGACTTGTGAGATTCCCACCAGCCAGCTTTGGAAGCAAACCAAGGGTGAAGTTCATCCTACTAAGCAGATATTAAATACCATATTTATCTAACCATTTTACCTGACTGAGGGCTGAAGTCTTGCCTCTTTTCCCAGCTGTATCTATTACTCATATTGGAGTCAGTTCAGGAATCAAATATTTTTTTTTCCAATTCATCATATTAATGTAAAAAGTTAAAGAAAAAAAATCACATCTACTGTTTTATAATGTTGAAGAAAAAGCAAACAAGACAGGAGATGGCTGCTGCATTGTTACCTTGAAACAGAAAAAATTGTCATGACAATCTTTTGTGTTTCATTGTGTTTCCTGTTCAATACAGAGAGGTCAGACTCACTCCATTAAAAGAGAAAGAGGTGTTACTGGATGAGGCACGTCTCTCTGTTCTCACCGTGAGATGCATGCACTTTGTGCAGTTAAACTGTTTGGATGTCAGCCTCAGCAATGTTGCCTTTTTTACGAATATTGTTAAAATATTGACTGGCCTTTTATATTGTTTATCTTTCAAAATCTGATTTTAAGCCTTCCCCCCATTCCAGCTGCAGCTGTTTTTCACTAGAAAGCTCAAATTCATATCTGCATGGGGTTTATTTGCCTGACAAATTTCTATTGCTAACTACAATTACTGGAGAACTGTTCAGAAAAATGGTTTAGAGCAGGAAAAGTGTATTAAAAAATGGGTTACCTTTGCACAAAAAGCATATATATTTAGGGAAAGGCTATACATGGAAGAAGGTCAGCCTGAAAGGCAGCTACAAGGAATGCAACACAGGCAGTTATACCGGGCAACTTCAGCTTTTGCAACAGCATTTATTTAACTACATCTTAACACTTTGAATTCCCTTTCAGCACTATGGCCCCAGAGATCTAAACAAATGCTCATTTAAACAGTCTCCTTGCTCCAAAAAGCTTTCCTTTTACTATTTAAAAACTACAGAGACTAACACTAGAGGAATGCAATCACACAGGAAAAGTGCCCCTGAGCTTGCTGGCTCTTACAAGTCCATCACTGTATTGTTTATTCCTCTTTCCATACACACCTTGGGGATAGGCTAAGTCCAGATCCACCAGAACTTTAAAAATTATCTGAAAACTCTTTCAGAAATTATTTTCATTCTGCACTGAGCATGGGTGGTCCACATGCTCACATCAAGCCCAGAAGCACAAATGGATGCAGAAATACATGCTGAAACAGGGTGTAAAATGCAGTGTCCATGCAATAACCCTCACTATGTCTGACACGGATTCCCATCAGCTAAAAAAATATTATAGCTACCACTGTGTGCAGCTATAGGCTATCCTTAAAAGCTACCATTCCTTTCCTAAAAACAACATTTAAAAATTTAAAAAAAACCAATCCCCTCCACTCCCTTCAAAATCATTAGCTTTTGCACTGGAGTGGTAACCAGCATTCTCGCCAAGTGTCTTGCCATTGTGTGAAGATCTACATGTATGTCCGTACATACAAACACATACTTGCATACATATTATGTGTATATATATTTATATTTTTATATATATATCAAAAGGCAAACTGCGGAAGAGGGCATCCAGAGGTGAAAACATCTGCCTGTGAGTGCAGAGCAGGTGGGTACCGGAAATAAAAATACTCCAGACTTTACTACATTCCTTCTGCCTTCAGGACATGGCTGAAATTTACCACATGTCTCTCCAAACATGCACACCCATATTTTTATTTGATGGAAGGTGTTAGTATGGGAAGATGGGAATATAAGGAGGGCTGATGCAGACCTACCTCTCACACACACTTCAGATCTGGAAGTGACTAGGGATATAGATACACCAAGGGTCCAGTAAGCCCTCCCAGGTCCACCATTTTCCTTTTTTAGAGTTTTCCCCACCTTTACAGAGCCTGTCCTTGGAGCTGGAAGATCTGATGCTTTTGCTGCTGTCCAAGTTAATACTCCAGGATGTATCAGATAAAGTCAGGCAGGAAATGTCTTAGTCCTGATTGTGCTCTGAATACATCTGCACATTCAGCACTATTGAGACACTGCTGGGACCTACCCACTACCAACTCAACCATTCCCAGAAACACAAACAGTAATCAGGGACAAACGTGTGATACATGTCCCCCCAAAGTCTTGGTAGGCAAAAGAGTGGGTTGAAGCTGGATTTGGTTTACTTTCTATCTCTAGCCCTTCTTCCACTCTAATTCATTCTTGTAGACAAACAGGAGAAAATAAAGTATCACCTGCAGAGCTGTTGCCAAGAGAGACTATGGCCCACAACTTTGTCACCTGTCAAAGTAATGATCCCATTTTCTATGAAAACAAGCTTGTTACTGTGTGGTACAAGAATAGTATGTGTATTCCAGGTTAAAAAAAACAGAGAAGCCAAGAAAGGTTACAGGCCCAGCACTAAAGGAAAGCACATTTGCACGTAATACACTGGAGACATTCAGGAACAGTTCATTTTGATGTAGTGGCAGGTCCTGTAATGTTGCCAAGGACAGTGTAAGTTCCTGGTCTCCTAGGCTGGAGCTGACATAGAGCAGTATTTCTCATAAGTAAATTACTTCATTGTGTAGCACAGAAGGAAAACATCATAAAGCACTAGTAAACAGGGACTAGACATCGACATTTTGTAAGTCTTCAAAACAAGGTGAGAAACTTAAAAATAGGCCTTCACTTTATACCTCCCCCACATGCACCTTTGTCCTTTTTTTTTTGCTGTTCATCATGTGGTCGTTTCAATCTGCTCAAAGGGGCCTTCAGAAAGTCCACCACAGGTGTTGCTTTTTCTGGCTAGAGTGCTAATAGGCAATGTTATAAAAACAGAACTAAGCAATCTCTACTATTTTGAGTTCAAGAACTGTAGTAAAATCTATAGCTGCCAAGGACTGGGGGAAATAGTTCAAAATAAGGTATGTTCAAAGTTTTCAAATACTTTCTGTGCGGAGCTTTATGTTACATTGAAACCTACATTTGCTGCTGTATTTTAAAACTCCTTAAGCTATTTTGGCACCACTAGATTGATGAGTCAGTTATATGTAATGGCTATGCTGAATGTAATACTGATTTTTTTAAAAGCTGGTCAAAATTTAGTAAAAGTTTTCAATCAAATCTTGTCTATTAATAAATATACCTCTATACAAAGCTCTGATGTCTGGCTTGCATGATGAAGGAAATTAAAATATTTGTCCTACTTAAGTATCTATATATTTTAACCGGCGATCATTGTATGAGTAATAAGTAAAAGCACTGTAAAGAAAATCACAAGACTGAGATATGAGCCTCATCTATACAGATGCAAATCTGGGACAATGCCTTCCTTTGAAATCAGAGCATGCTACTTGTGAATATTGCTCTTGCTCTTTGCTATTTGTTGATAATATTAAGATGAATGTTTTAGCTTTCCACTGAGCTTCATTACTGAACAATCTTGCCCTATATTGCTTCCCTAAATCATGAGAGAAAGAAGCAGCACAGTGCTCTTCTCCAGAACAAAGATAATGTGGCTATAGACCTCCAGATTATAAAACAGGTATGAAACTAACCTGTGCCTCTGATCAGCCTCTGTAGAACACTTTCATAATAGGCAGAGTTATTTACTGCTTGCTAAAGAAACAAGGGAATAATAAAAGAAATAGTAAAATTGCTGTGAAGCAATTTATTGATTCTTGTGAAAATAACAGGAGGTAAGAAACGTGGGGAGGTATGAGATAATGGAGGAGGGGAATAGGAGATGGAAAGTAATTTTAACTTATGTCTGCAACAATTTCCTGGCCTGTGATATTGTCTGGAGGGAGAGGGGACTGAGCTGGATTTGATTCATATCTAGTAGGGTTTTTTGTGCTTTGGACTTGGTCTAAGCAGTGATTTGAACATTACAATATTAAGGTAGCATCTGCCCCCTGAGAGGTTACAGATAACAGGGCTGTGGCAAAAGATAGGAGTTTCCATCAGTCCACCATATCTAGAGATCTATATCTCATTTATGGCTTAAAACACCAGTATGGGACTTTTTACACTGCAGCATATTCAGTTTCCTTTGTAAGCTCAATTGACTTAAATAGATGAAGGTAGAATCCAGCTGTTTGGCTTTGCGGTGAGCACAGAATTAGCTTACTGAAAAATTGCTGGTGGATGGATTGATTTGCTTGAAAGTTAAATAAAATATTCATCCTCTTAAGTAATTCAACACCTACTGTCATATGTCTTGTTCACTTAAATTATGTTAACAATTAGAAGGAGATATGGATGATTCCAAATCCCTTGGAGGACAGCCCCATGAATTTCTGTGCCTGCTACTACATGTGAGTCCACTTTTGTCCTTACTCTGCTAAACATGGGAGGTTCTCTTCACTGAAAGCAGACAACTTTTCACTATGTGGATTTGCAATTACACTTATCTCAGAATGGTTGTTATAGGCTATTGCTGTTTACCCAGTGCATTACTGGGTAAACCATCTGGGTTTTTTTTGAGCCAGTGGCAGCTGGATCCGTGGTAAGGGTGTCAAAGAGGGAAACCAGCTTTAAGGATGGATGGTTCTGCCCAAAAGGAAGAGATGCAAATTTATCTTATGCTTGAGAGGAACTGGGAAGGGAGTCTACAGCTAGGAGAGAGGAAGAAAAGCACTGAGAATGCTTTCTGGATCCTGCACCCCACAGCGGGTGGCCAAGATCCTGCCGAAACTGCCTTTGTTACTGCCTGGATGATTCAGCCTCACTTCAAAGAGATCAAAAATGAAGGCCACATAGAAACTGAATTCTTTGGCAGAAGGTGTAACAGTGTTGAGGTGGAGAGGCCGTCAGGCTTGGGATGTGCTGCAGGATCTTGGGAATTATCGGGGCTGCAAGAGGCAGTCTTGGGTCCTCTGCCCTTGCTTGATGTAATTAGTCCCCTCAGTCTTGGATCCTCTGCTTTCCATGAGGAAATCAGTTCCTGAAGGCTTAATAGCAAAAAGCAGCAGTTTTGCTTGTGTGTTTGAGGGACTTCATTTTTCTTAATGTGCCACCTCTTCTTGCTGAGTAAAATTCATTGGGATTTGGGAGGCAGAAGTGTTATAACAAATTTGTCTGGGGAACTGCTTTCATCACCACCCTAGGAAATGAGTTGGTTAATGGAGAGGAGAATGAGATATTTACTATTAGTTCCATAATGGGGCAATACTCTGTTTTTTTCAGCAGATTGGTTTAAGAGGCTTGGAATATAGTTAGGTTTTTACTGAAATGGGTTAGAATTGTTTTTAAAAAGAATTCCTTATGCTACAATGGAAAATGTGAATGAAAGGCTCTCATGTAGAGAAAGGAGAAATCAAGTGCTGAATTTTGCTGCTAGTCTTTGCTTTGTCTCTGTGCAATCTAGTTACTCACATTCATGCAATTCTTTAGTCTTCTGGTTTGTCAGAAGTCATCAACAAGTTATCCATCCTCATTTATTTTGGTGAAGTTTTAGCTAGAAATCCAATACCCTATGCGCAGACCAGATTTCCTCATAAGTAGTATTTTCCTGTACCCTAAGATAGGTAAGGCAGCAGGTATGTAAATTGCATTTAAATGTTTGTGTATCAGGAAAATCTTTCAGGAGACAGATAATTTAATTGTACAACAGTTCCCTTGTCAGAAATATTTTAGGATTCGTATGATCAGGATGGCTTTGCTGATCAGGAAATTTGCATTCACACAGAACATCAACGTTTAGAGAAATTCCAACCAGGAATAGCTGCTTTTAATTGTTATATTTGCAAGTGGCAAAATATTTATTTAAAAAACAGAAGAAAACACTTGCCTTTCAATCAATCTCCGTCATAAAATTTCCTTTTCTTTGTTTTTTTCTTGCTGTTGCTTTTATTTCCTGTTTTAAAAATAATAGATTTCTCTCCTTAAGATGTAGTTTACTTAGGTTTTTGTTTTTTTCTTAATAAAAATAACCTTCTACTGTTGTGTTCTGCAATGAGCCTTGGTCAGTTGCTTAGGTTGTACATACAGGCATTAACACAGCAGGTAAAGGTTTAAGTAGTACTAAGAGTTTGAAGTTTTGCAATCAGTAAAATCACTCACCCAGTGACTATAGAAATACCAGACTGCTTTGAAGCACAGTGATTGTGTACAATCTCACTTGTTCCATGCTTAAAAAGTATCCTGTTTCTTCTCAGGAGTGTGTTATCTTCTGCTGAAAGTATAGACTGGGAATCAGATTTTGATTTGGTTTCTTGATAAGATCTAAACCCTCTAAAGATTGAGTGCATGAGACTATAAGTCTAAACTGAATCAAAATGAAATGATGTGCCAATACCATTCCAATCGTATTCCACAATATACTCCAATATTATGTTGTTAAAGGAAAAATAATAAATTGGATATAGACTATCTGGTGACCTCTTTGTAAACAGCAGAAGAAAGTGTAAGCATTCTTATTAGGAGTCCAAAGTTAGCAATTAGGGAAGGCCCTTATCAATGAAAGATGCAGAATGGATTTATGATAAATAAAAAGATACCTGCCTTGGGCCATATAGTCATGGTAAGTTATCACATTGTAGTTCATTACACTACTACTTAAAATATTTGTGCATTGTAATATAAAACACAAAACTTCAGCATTAATCTTTACAATCATGGAATCATTTAGGTTGGAAAAGACCTTTAAAACCAAGCCCAACCATTAACCTAGCACTGCCAAGTCCACCACTAAACCATGTCCCTAAGTGCCACATCTACATGTCTTCTAAATACCTTCAGGGATGGTGACTCAATCACTTTCCTGGGCAGCCTGTTCCAATGCTTTACAAACCTTTCAACAAAGAAATTTTCCCTAATATCCAGTCTAAATCTCCCCTGGTGCAACTTGAGGCTGTTTCCTCTCATCCTATTGCTTGTTACTTGAGAGAAGAGACTGACACCCACTTCACTACAGCCTCCTCACAAGTAGTTGTAGAAAGTGGTAAGATATCCCCTGACTCTCCTTTTCTCCAGGCTAAACAACCCCAGTTCCCTCAGCTGCTCTGCATGAGACTTGTGTTCCAGACCCTTCACCAATTTTGTTGATCTTCTCTGGACATGCTCCAGCACCTCCATGTCTTTTTTGTAGTGAGGGACCCAAAACTGAACACAGCATTTGAGGTGCGGCCTCACAAGTGCTGAGCACAGGGGGACGATCACTGCCTTTGTCCTGCTGGCCACACTATTTCTGGTACAAGTCAGGATGCTATTGGTCATCTTGGCCACCTGGGCATACCGCTGGCTGATATTCAGCTCATATTTAGGCTGTTGACTAACACCCCCAAGTCCTTTTCTGCTGGGCAGCTTTCTACCCACTCTTCCCCAAGCCTTTAACATTGCATGGGATTGTTGTGACCCAAGTGCAGGACCCAGCACTGAGCCTTGTTGAACCTCACAGAACTGTCCTTGGTCCATCCACTCAGCCTGTCCAGATCCCTCTGCAGAGCCTTCCTACCTTCAAGTGGATCAACACCCCCCCTAAACCCTCAACTTGGTGTCACCTGTAAAGTCACTGAGACCATGCTCAACCCCCTCATCTAGATAACTGATAAAGATGTTAAACAGAACTGGCCCCGGTACTGAGTCCTGGGGAACACCACCTGTGCCCAACTGCCAGTTACGTTTAGCTCCACTCACTGCCAAGCTTTTGTCTTGGCCATCCAGCCAGTTTTTTACCCGTGAAGTGTGTGTCCATCTAAGTCATGAGCAGCCGGTTTGTCCAGCAGAATGCTGCGGGAAATGGTGGCAAAGGCTTTACTAAAGTCTAGGTAGACAACATCTGCAGCCTTTCTGTCATACAGTAAGCAGGTCACGCTGTCACAGAAGGAGATCAGGTTCATCAAGCAGTACCTGCCTTTCATAAACCCCTGCTGGCTGGGCCTGATCATATTTGTCCTGCATGTGCCATGTGATGGCACTCAGGATGACCTGCTCCATAACCTTCCCCAGCACCAAGGTCAGGCTGAGAGGCCTGTAGTTCCCAGGATCCTCCTTGCGTCCCTTTTTATAGACTGGTGTCACATTTTCTAACTTCCAGTCAACTGGGACCTCCCTGGTTAGCCAGGATTGCTCATAAGTAGTGGCTCAGTCAGTAAGCAGTGCTGACAGCTCCCTCAGTGGATCCCATCTGTCCCCATAGACCTGTGTGTGCCTAGGTGGTGCAGCAGGTCGCTGACCATTTCCCCTTGGATTATGGGGGCTTCATTCTTCTCTGTTTTCCAGCTCAGGAACATCTGTTCTTACTGTTAAAGGCAGAGGCAAAGAAGGCATTAAGTACCTCAGCTTTCCCCTCATCCTTTGTTTCTATGTTTCCCCCTGCATCCAATAAAGGATGGAGATTTATAATGATGTTGACTTTTTGCTTACAAGAATCAAGGACTAGTATCTTGGTTTGTTGCAGAAAAGTTGTTTGGTTGTTTTTTGGTTTTTTTTCTCTTTTTTTTGTACAGATTGAGCAGTCTCTGTCATTCTGTGATAGAAATTTTTCATATTCTTAATGCCACTTTACTGTTTTGCTACTATTCTGTTAGGTTTGATAGACTGATGTGTCAGCATTTATCAAGCTCTGTGTGAAGAAGACTTTGCAGGTAAAAAGGATTTAGTTATTGTTGTATGAAAAAATGTATGCCACTGGTATATTTAAATACCTTGGCTATATAAATCAGACAACATGGAGACTTGGTGTCAGTTCATACCTACTTGCCACCAGAAGTAGAACATGAACTTACAGGGAAGATAAGTGCTGTGCTGCTTTCTCACTTGCTGTGGTGTCTCTGTAGCCTCTTGCCACAAGCTAATTTTCATGTAATCCAGCTGAGCCATTCTGTTTCAGAACTGCAATGGCAAAAATTAAAAATCAGCTTCCACTGCCTTTTTTCTTTATTTAGACAAAGAAGGAAAACATAAAAATATAGAGTATTTCTCTTCTTCCTAGCAAAGCACTTGAGTGCAAGCTTGCTTTGCATTGACCTCAATGAGACTTCGAAATTCTTAAGAGCTTTGATTCAGAGCCTCTGTTCCTAATCCTGGTTGAATGCAAATTTCTCATTGACTGGAGTGGTATAGAAGACAGCTCTTAATCGCTTATTGTGCAACACAGAAATAGCTTGAAACACTGTAGAAAGCTATTCCATGCTTGTACAGCTATATTATCTTGGACCATTACTTTAAAATATGGAAGTGTTTTGGTTTTATAGTGGAAGCTACAGAAGCAGCTGTGTGTATTGCTCATATAAATGGAAAACAGTTCTGAGTAGTATTGTGTCTTTGTACTGCTGATTCTCTGGATTAGTTACCTCTACTTTCAGGCTTAAAAGCTTGAAGACTATTCCAAATTAACATTTATTGGTATTCTTTATTCCTTATTTGTGAATCTGATCTTTACACCTAAATGCTTCTTTAATCATATTTCAAATACTGGAGCAGCACACTAAAAGTGACTTTGACACACCTAGATCAAAAATCTAATGCTGTCAAGTGAAAACAACCTATGGTAGAGTGAATAGACACCTTGTATGATTCTACTAAATGTAGGAACATATTACAGCATGATCCTGCAGGGCCTTGAGCATGCATTAATTAGCCTTGTCACCAACAGTAGTGTACAACTGCAAACAATGTGATTACTCAATGCTTAAGGCTGGAACATTTTAACGTATTTGTCATGCTAGGCAGAAGAAAACCGACTGAATCTGCATTTTTCTTTAAAATGGCAGTACAGTTTCAAAGCAAGTTCCCTAGCTGTCCCTACTTCTTGCAGGTTGCTTTGGTTTTCAGGGTTTTTCTGGTGTCTGGGAACAAGTCTCTTCAGAGGAAAATGAACAAATTCTGCTCCAAGTGTGCATCCTGATGCACTTCTAGTCCTCCTGCAAATACAAAGTTTTCAACCAGTGAGTGCTACTTTGGACTGCTTGGTCACATGCATGGAGAGGGAATGTTCAGTCCCGAAGACCAGACTAAACCCAGTCTGAAAGAAAATCTGGAAGACTGTGTACAGTGAAGATGTAGAATCCTCAGCACCAATAGCTTCTTTCTGCTGATCCATTCCTATTATGTTGGATGATTTGCTTATGTAGGCATAGGCTTTAATTTTGTTTAAAAACATTTCTTCTGGAAGTCTGTATTAGATATCTGTATTTTCTTGTATTTTTGCAAGAAACCCAAAAGGTATAACATGAAATAAGAGAGTAGATGTTTGATGTGGAAAACTTCACTGACAAAATGTTAAATGGACTGCCGTGAGGAAGTAATGGAATATTGGTTCCTAATGGATATGTTCATGGTATGTGCCACTGTCACGTTCTTTTAGTAAAAAGAAAAAAACCAACCAAACCTTGTACTAAACACATTACAATGCTTAGCAAGCCACTGAAAGTAGTTATAGATAATGAATGAATATGGCATCTCAGTTAGCATCTTGACCTCATTCTTACTATGAAGTACTCACTTGCAGTGCTGTCCTGCTGGAACAGAGGTCTATAGGCCTTTGGCAGGTCTTACCCTACTTATGTGAAGGTTCAGAAAAGGAAAGCTCATGTATTCTGTATAATCAACCCATCTGATTTTTTTTAAAAGTACTTGTACATACTCACTGCAATAACTTAAATATACAGATTAAGGTAACAGAAAAGTTCTGGTATAGATAATACTATTTCATAAATTTGATCATTTCCATATGTACTCTTTACATGGAAAGATAAGATAATATAAATCAAAATTCAACCATGAAGTCCTCTGAAATGAGTGATATAGCTGTCATCTGCCCTAGCTTGAATGAGATATGCTGCAGGCTTTATATAATCCTTCTGTCTGGCTTTGCATACACTTGCCAGTTCTGCCTGCTCTTTTGTGCTCTCACCATCTTGGATATGTTTTGTTGAAATACGAATCAAACAAGGTGTTGAGAACAGATTCTCAAATATATTCAGTGCCTAAATCAGTGGAAGTTAATCTCTTAAATAATTGCAAGTCTAGTCTACACTGCCTGCAAGTACGGCGAAAGGGATTAAAAGGACTGTCAGCACCGAAGAAGGACAAAATTAAGTTTTCTTCTAATACTTTGCACACTTCTCAGGAAGCAGTAGAATTAAGTCACATCTTTGCCTCTTTGCTTGAAGACCTGTTCTGAGCTGCCGTTGAGGCAGAGAGAAGTAGTTGCAGTGTATTGTGTTCTGACATTCCGTAGTGGGTATATGTTCCCAAGTCATACACAGTGAGTGTAAATTAAACCAGTCTGACGGGTGGGACTGGGAGCCATAACCAGAAGCTTTTGCTGTTCACAAGAAAGAATATACTCGTGACAGCTGTATGCTCCTGCAGGAAGCTTAAAAATGTGTAAGAAAAATTCTTTGAGCTTCAGAATGGATTAATGCTGGTTCTTATTGGATTTTTATTGAGTTTTTCTTCCATTTTGAACCTTTAATGAACCATATGAAAAATGAGAGTATGTGATACTGTCATAGGAAAAATAGCACAGCCAAAGATTTTTGGTATATACTTTTGTTCACTGAGCCATGAACCGATCCCATCTTTATATAACCTGCATGTTCGGTACCATTTCATGTTGGAGAGTGTCTCGATTGCTGCATCCAGTTTGGGGCCCCAGTAAAGACACACAAAGTGATTCTAGACAAGCCTCCATGATGGTCAGGGAAGGAGCAGCAGCCCTGTGAGGACATGTTAGTAGAGCAGGTTTTACTCAGACGAGCCTGGAGAGGGGGTGGTTGTAGGGCTCAAGCAGAGTAGCTGCCTGGTGGGAGGTTGCTTGGTTGACCACAGATTCTGGCTCTGGGAGGTTCAGGCTGGATCTCAGGAGGAGCATCTCCCTGGGGCGGGGGCGGGGGGGGGTGAGTGCTACCCAGCCAGGCTGCAGGCTCCCTGCAGTGCAGGCCCCAATGAGATCTGGGCCTGCCCTGAGCAAGAGGCTGTGCCACTGACGTCCTGGGCCCTGTCCCATCTGAATTACTTTAGGATTCTGAGTATTTTGTTGTCACTTATAAAATGAAATAGGAACAAAGATCCAGTCTGCAAGTCATGCCTATGCAGAATTCCACCACAGCCATTAATTAATTGGTTTTCCAGGAATGGATGTTAAATATGGCACGTAAGTCTCTGTCAGTAGATACTTTCGTCAGTACACTGACCTTCTAGTGTTTCCAAACTTGATGCTGGGCATAATCCACTTAGTTGTACTATACCTCTGGTGTCAGATTTTTTTGAAGACAACTTTTTTGCTCATATCATATATATGATTTAAGCTATGAGTCATGTGGCATATTTTTATACCATTTATTATACAAGTATACATTTACATATTTTTTTTTACCTTAAGTGTGCCAGTATGTTTTTCAGTCACCGTTATTTCCTAAATTGCACAAGCTGGAGATGAGCTTTAGTACAGATTATCACTGATTAATAAACACTTCAACATGTGATTGAAGATGTCTGAGGTCACAAGCTGGCCTGTGATGTTAGGCTAGGAACTGGAGAGGTCCGTGAGACTATTTTCTGTTCTAGGATTGCCACAAATGGAAACTACCATCTGGCCGCCAGTCACTAGTGAGGAGACCTTGTGGTACCTTCTGCATGACTTATCTGATACTGTAAGAGGGTCAGGACCTGAGATGTAAAACAGACATAGGTGAGCTCTTTCATAGGGCTCACTTCATCGACAGACTGGACCCCCAAACACCACAGCTGTGCACGCACAGACTGCAGCACATGACAGCTCCTGGCTTCCCCAGGAGTCATGGGCTCTCTGGCCGAGATGTGCTGCTTCACTCCCGCAGCCAAGCCCCCTGCCACTTTGCTGGGAAACAGAAAAATATGTGAGTTGGTGTAAGTCTGGATGGAGAAGATGAATTAAGAGGTCACTACTCAAATGTGGCTTATGTTTATAATGTACAGAAGCCCATTAATTTCTATGTAGGATATGAAGTACACCATGCTTGTGAAATAGGTATGGTGAATGTATCTGTTGAATTTTAGGTGTTTGTTAAATTGTTGTGTGGAGAGGATGGCTAAAGTATTATTTTGAGCCTAAAAATCACACATCACCTTACAAATGATATGTAAGGATATCAGGATTAGGGTTGCATTATTATTATTCTGTTTTATCAGGTAATGTAACTGAATTTTCAGCTGCCCTTTGGCAGCCTTGGCCTAAACAGCAGCCACCTCTTCCCAGCAATTGTTTTGGATTGTGAAAACTCCTTGAGTTAATATGTTAGGTAAGTTTCTAGAAGACTATAACTTTTTGTCATCCTTTGAGGAAATGTTTATAAACCAGCACATCACTAACCTGAAATCATGATAGATCAATGGATGAATTTATAGAAGTATCTCACACTGTGTTTTGAGCATGCAAGAATATCTGTATTAATGTCAAAGTCCCAGAAAGTTCTTAACTGTTATAAAGTTGAACTGGGAGAAGCAAAGCTTTGAAATACTGCTCATAACACTACAATATAGTATGCTTCATACTCTGAGCCTCACCACTTATTCAGATCCAAAAAAACACCCCACCTTGGGAGAGAGATATTCAAAGACATAAAGGACAAGTCTGTTAGAAGTCTAACTTTCTGTTTCTGCCTCTGAATATCTCTACACTGCTTACATAATGACACATGTGCACATGCTTTGGACAGACAAGCAAATCACTAAAAGCTTTGATTTAATCCTGAGCCATTTACCTTTGTCTGAATTTTGCCTTTGGAGAGGATTTTGACTAAATACAGGAGAGAACTGCAATATTGCTTGTGTAACAGCAGCATAGCAAGGATTTATGGTACAGCTATAGGAATCCAAGCTTCCTGAAGGGCTTGTCTTTCCTTTGCATTCATCCTGTGTAACTTAATTTAGAAACTGCAATATTTAATCAGGCTTTTCTTACTTTCTTGTCTACTAATTCATCCTCTTTGGAATTTGGGTATATGTCATTGGATATGATATTTTACCTTATCAAGTGCTTTACCTGCCTCCAGACATTCTTGGGTTTTCTGCATTCCTTCTGTTTCACATTAACTATTTTCCCATAGAAAGCATGATGAATGTAAGGTGATCAATTGCTCCAGATTCAGAAACAATCTTCTTTCCTTGTGATGTCTTCACGTCTTTCAGAATTCATCAAGATCATTTTTATGTACACTTTTTGTTATGATCTTGAGCACCATCAGCCCAAAGTCAGTCCTAGACGATTACTTTTATCAGCCTACTTGCTAATGAAACTTGCAGTTGCTGTGCCTGTAAAATCAATATCTAATGGTGTTACACAATAGGACATTAAATATGGCACAGCTTAACTGTATAACAATATAAATATATTTTTATGTATCTGGTATAATACATTGTTTAATCTTGATCTGTTGTCATTAGGAACACCCTATGGGTTGCACTTACTAGTTCCACCTACTGTATCCCAGAAATACGCAACTATGTCAGCAGTCATGTGGATATGTGGAACTGTATTGGTTCTGGCTGAGATGGAGTGAATTTTCTCCACAGCAGCCCTCACGGGCTTGTGTTGGTAGCTATGAAGGTAGTGATAACACACCAGTGGTTTGGCTGCTGCTGAGCGGTGCCAGCACAGCATCAAGGCTGCCTCTCCAGCATTCCCCTCGCCCCCCCCCACCCACCAGTTGGCTGGAGGTGGGCAAGATCTTGGGAGGGGGCACAGCCAGGACAGCTGACCCAAATTGACAAAAGGGATAGTCCATACCATATGACATCAGCTCAGCAATAAAAGCCAAGAGAAAGGAGGAGGAAGGTGGGGATTCATTATTTATGATGTTTTTCTTCTGGAGCAACCACCACATATACTGAAGCACTGTCCTGGGAAGTGGCCAAACATCGCCTACTGATGGGAAATAAAGAATAACATCTTTTGTCTGTACATGACCTTTGCTATTGCTTTATTAAACTGTCCTTATATTGATCCATGAGTTTCTTTTCATCTTATTTTCACCTGCCTTGTACTGCTGAGGAGGTGAGTGATAGAGGAGCTTGGTGGGTACTTGGCATTTAGCCAAGGTCAAACCACCACAGGAACTTATGTAAGGTGGTGAAGCACAGGAACAGGTTGCCCGGAGAATTTGTGGATGCCCCATCGCTGGAATTGTTGAAGGCCGGGTCGGATGGAACTTTGAGCAACCTGGTGTAGCAGATGGTGTCCCTGCCCATGGCAGCGGGGTTGAAACTAGGTGATCTCCAAGGTCCCTTCCAACCCAAAACATTCTGTGATTATTGAAATCTAATGGATAGCATACTGTAACCTACCCTGGCAATGTCAGTAGATCAATTGATTACTTATTACCTTGTTTTACACTTCCCAGCTTTTGGGCAAAGGGTTCCCCTTTCCTGTGTGTTTGAGAGTTGGGTTTCAGCTGGAAACACTGGGCTTTATACGAACATTAATACTATGCCCATCTTCCAGTGGGTGTGCAAGAGAAAAATCTTAAAGTACAAGAAAAAGGAGCACATTAGGTACTCAGTGATGTTAGATAAATCACTGGTGCAGTCTCTGTGCATGTATTTTCTGCTGCTTTTCCACCTGGAAAATAATGTAGCAGAATTGGAGTAGATTTGTGGATGTCAAAGAAAATGAAAAATTAGTCAATGAAAACAGCCAGAGAAGAGTTTTAGATTAGGATTGATTATTTTGAAAAAAGCTCAATAACAAGGCTGAAAAAATACATATAAAATGACAAATGACATGGAGATAGGAAAGTAGGAGCTTCATTTCTTCTGCCCTCACTATACATAAAAAAGGTGAAAGACTGTTAGATGAAAAGCAGGAAATTCCAGGATGATAAAAGCAAACGTATCTCCATACAGTATGAAACTAGAGTGGGGAACAGTTACCACAGGAAATTAAGGCCAAAGTCTGTGTTGAAGCAATCAGTACAGGTACATAGGTATCAAGGGTATGATGATAGCATTTTAGAAAGGGATATTAATCCCTTTCTATCAGGATATAAAACACCAGAGTGGTACCTAGTAAGATTTCCTCACTCTTGCTCTGCACATTTCTTATACTCCCTTATGCATTGTGATCCCCCGTGAATCTGAAGTCCTGTGTTGTGAGGTGCAACAGAAAGCCAGTTTTAAAATTCTATTGCTTGTGGCTTATTGCTCATGTAAATGCCTCTCATTGCTGCTGAGATGCAGTACAACCAGCTACATTTCATAGGGGTGCTGATTCACCAGCATTTTACTGACAAAGTGCTCTGCTGCTGTTTAAACCTGGATGCTACAAAGTTAAACAGTTTTGCAGTGGGTGACTCTCCTGACCAAAGCTCAGATCAGCTGATTGTTTTGAAATCACGTGCCTAAGACTGTACACAAATATGAATTTAGGATTTTTTCTGAATGTGTTATTATCTCTTGTATTTAATTTGTTTCTCACTTGTTCCTTGCTGTATTTATACATTTGTCAGAAAGAGGTAGACTGTTTTCTTTGCACTATGTGCTGAAAGTCATGAGGAAGAGCACGTACAAGATTTGTTGTTAATGCTGTTTTAGTTTCTAGAAATAGAAAAAAACACTCACTACCAAAAGGATGTAAATAAATATGCCCCCTTTGCTGTGCAACTGTCATAATCTTGGCTCTGTGACTGGAAAATTATTCACATTTTTTCTGAAGTCTATCTCTTTAGGTTTTGTGCAGTTTAACTATTTAGTATTTAAATATTTTATACAATGTTGAAGTATTACATGAGGGACATGTACAAGTCACTTGCAGAAGAGCCCTAATTTTTTTCCTGCATTTCATTCTGTTAGTGGTGAGCTGCTATTTTACTGTCTTGGTCTAATGCCTATGTATACAGTTTGAAGTTTATATAAATAAAGAAAACAAGTTTTCCCCAAAAATTCCACCATCACCACCCCCACCCCCAACATTTCTCTGCAACATTAGATTTAGCAGAAATAAATTATTTAGTGTCTGGATTTGTTGCATAGAAGCAGCATGGGGAAAATGGGTATCTGTGAGTCAGTAGAATCAACACCTGCTAATAGAAAGGGTTGTTTCTAGCAACAGTGCAGGCTTCCTAGAATACCAGAGGAATGTAAATTGTAATTAAAAATTATTATAATAACATGTATTTACTTTCTCTAATCTTCTTGGGGTAATCTTGTACCATCCTCCTCCCCTTCAAAGTACTTCCTTGTACTGCATAACCTGAAATGTGTGCTGCAGGAGAAAAATAACATAAGCATCAAGCTACCCAGTTTACCAGTGAATGTTACTGGTATATTGTGCAGGGCAGTCACAACTGCTTGTGGTAGCTGAGGGTTCCTATAAATTCAGTTATAGCAGAAATACCACAGTTGTCTTTTTGCTGAAGATTGATTGCCAAGAAAAACATTTAATGGCTGTATAGTCCTCCATCTGACAGCCAATTGCAATGCAAAAATAGCACACACAATGCCATCAGATGTGTGGAGTTGTGATATATTAGCAATAACATAGCAATAACATATTGGACGGCTTTCTATTTGTAAGACTTCTGCCAGTGAAAGGTCAGAAACAAACTACCAACAAGAAGCCTACAGTATAGATGACTATGGCTTCAAAAAAAATCTGGTTAAGTGGAATTGTAGATGCAATTTGATATGTGAAGTGTACTATACAACTACCTGCTCTCCAGTAAGTTCTTTTGCTGTAAGTGATGCATAAAATATTAGGTAAAATAAGGCCCTAAAGATCTTAACAAACCATATCTGTACAGTAACATTTTAACATGACTAAGTGAAAAATTCTGTTTCCCAGTGTAAAAAACCCCAAACCCTACCTGTGTCATATACAAACAGTAAAATGCTGAATTGGAATAGATATATCAAAGGGCAGAAATACATGCATTGACAGGTTATCTGGTGTCTATTTTTGCTGTCTGTATTTTTCAAGCGGTCCTGATATATGATTGTTTTCAGACACGTGAAAAGAAAACTTACTGGTATCAGAAAAATATATGAAATCTAAAAATACCTTCTCAACCAGAACTAACCCCTGTCCTGAAAAAGCAGGTTATACAAAATATCTTAGAAGCTGAGTTTTTAGAACAGATTAGTAGGAAAGAAAGTTATTTTTCAGCAAACAGGTAGGAAAAGTCAAGTTCTTTGTTTTTACAAATCAAGAGGAACAGCTCTTTTTGCCTCAGTGCATATGATGATGTTCCCTTATCAGCTGTGGGGAAAGATAATATTCAGTGTTGCTTAAAAAATCCACATCTAGCATTTATGTTCATGAAGTAAGGGCTCTATGATCTGGAAAAAAAGTTGGTGATCTCATCCTTCTAATAATAAACTTCAAATACTAAATTATGCGTCATTTTCCTCTGATTACTAATTTCAAAGAACATGCTTCTATGCTGTGTTTGTGTTTATGATGTTACATTGCATCCCTCTGAGTACTTTGCAAGCAAGCTATAAAGTCAGCTATTAATTATTAGTATTGTAATTAGAGTAATCATAATAAAACTAAATATCATGGAGAATGTAATGAGTAGTAAAGAATGGGACTGGCTATAGATCCAAGTTCCTATAGAGGCAGATGTTCCTGTGGTGTCAGAAAACAATGTCTTTTTGGTGGCCGATTGCCGCTTTCAACACATCTAGCAAATTAAGAAAGTATACAAATCCACATGAGAGTGGTTATGTTGTTAAAATGTAAGCAGAACACATCACATTTGTTCTATCCCAATATTTTGCTGTTTTTAATCTCTTCTGCTCCCATCTTCTCTCATATATGTGCAAGTGACAATGTCTAAAATCTGTTGAGGATCAAAGGCTATGAGTTGCTCCACCATAACATTTGGGTATTGTCTCAGTCTTTGTTTTCTTATTCTGCTAAAATCTTTCCTTGTTCTATATGATGTAAAATGTGAAAAGCCTACTCTTTCAGAAAATAACTGGAAAAGAGTACATCTTAATTTTCCAACTCCATAAAATTTACTTGTCTTAAAGCACACTGCTTTCAGAGAATAAAATCGTTAAAGATTTGGAAAAAAAAAAAAAAAAAGGAAATTGGAAAACAGACAACCAAATATCACAAGTTACTCTGGAAAATCCCAAACTCATGCAGAATTACTATAGAAAACACTTACTAGTTTGGGCATGGTAGTCAAGTCTCCATTTGCTCCCTTGGTATCTCACCCTATAAAAATTTTTGAGGTCTTTGCAAAACAGTGTGGAATTCTTTGGTGCTCTGGTACCAGGGGAAGGAAGGGTCTGCAGCAATAATGCCACAACTATGCTAGTGTCATGGAGGAAACATGCAGATCAAAACGGTACCTGTTATTAGAACAGCTTTCATCATTGGAAGAACTCTTGTGTAATCAGGAGATTTAATATGAGATTTGGATAAGAGGACTGTTGAATAAAAGGTGAATAGTATGCATGACTATAGTGTTTCTTAATTTGTTATTAAATTTTTACAATGGCTGCATAATTAACTTAATGTTTAAGTATTTGAATGTAAAATATAATTAGAAATTAAATATTTTCAGGAGGTAAACATAGTCCATGAGTGCTTATTTATTTTCTTTAAAATATGAGTGAAAAAAGAATGGATGACTTGACAATCAAAAACCAGTACCCTTGCCAGGTATGTGCCTGCCTGCTCTGCTTCTCAAAGCTTCAAGATACTACCGCTTGTCTGCAGTGCAGCCACTTCTGGATCCTTTTGTAGCTCAGAACTCAGTGGGAAAATGTAAGCTTATGCCAAGGGCAAGAACTGCTGACTTGTTCTTGCAAGTCACTGACATCTGCCTCTGAAGTCCCACCTACTAAACCTATGTGTAGGTAGAAAGTTGAGAGAAACTGATGGGCTAGAAGGATGTGAAGGAAAAGAGTTGACTTCTAAAATTACTCTTAAACAGAGTTTTCTGCAACCAAGCAAGTGGTTTTGGTGTGCCTATTAATTTCTGAAACAATTTAAATCCAGCATTTAGGTACCTCTTCTCAGGAATGCCAGTGTGTGACTTGATGTGGATTCACTGCCATGCAGGTAGAGATCAACACCTGACAGTGTGAAAACCTCAGGTGCTTGCCCCAGGAAAAGAAAGTTTGCTATGTCCATAGCCCTTGCTTCTGCCATAGAAAACTTTGTCCTTACCGGGGCAATTTGTATCTTGTATCTTATAGGCATAATTTTCAACCATTTTCTTTCCTTGTTCTTTCTATGCTGCTGCTGCTGCATCAGGGAGGTGGGAGGGAACCCAGACCTGCATCCTTGCAGAGTATGTCTCTGGAGAGGCCTTGTGAGAGCACTGGGGATGCAGCCCTGAGTTACGTCACTTACTGGGTGGAGACACCATGTGGCTTCTTGAAGGGAGAAAGAGTAAGTACATTGAGTACAGAGGAAAAGAGAGCCTATAGCATCATATTCTGAGGTCCCAAAGTGTTTCGGAACTTCAAGAACTGTTTGAAGTGGTCCCACAGTGTGACATGGTGCTTCGTTCAGGGAGGAGGAAAAGTTCAGTATGGTGCAGGAGGAACCTTCTGTATGTTTCTGAGGGTAGCAATAAACAGTGTGGCTATGTCTGACTCTCATATAGGTATTATTAGTCATAATTATTATTTACAAGACATGTAAGGAACTATAGCAACCAAGGACATCTCATTGAAAGCTATTTTTGCCTGTTGTGATTTCCTCCTCTTCCTCATCCTCCTATTTTCTTTCTCACAACATATATAACCTTTTCCAGCACAATTGGTTCCTCTGGATCAGTCTCCTCCTCATACCTAATAGTGTCTCAGTAACCTATCAGCCAAAAGAAGCTTTTCCTGCATTTTCTGCATTATAATCTGTGCTCCTAGATTCATCTTCTCCAAGAAACAAAAGATAAAATAAATCTGAAAGCATGTTCATCTTCTCAAGATTTTTGTACAGAAAAAAGTGTTTTCATAGCGGCATAATTTGGTTGACTGTTTATGCTTGTGGAGTTATTTATGAGCAGCCTGGACAGTTTTGCTTTGATGTGTGAAAGTATTTTAGCCTGTGAAATCTTCTAAAGTGGACACAAGAGTGTGAATGAAATAAGTCTTGCATTAGGGAGGAAACATGAAAGCAGAATATAATCCTGTTTGCTTAAATCTGTGTAAGTGATGAGAAGAGATGCCCACGCTACCTCAGGCCTGATAAGGAAATTGAGTGCCAAGTGCCAGCTGGGCTCCTGAGCTCTGGGGGTTTCAGCACAGAGGGCTTGGCAGAGGGGGCCACGGGCTAGGAGAGTCCATCAGATAAGACCATTCAGGGACCTTTGCTTACAAAGACTACAACAGCCTAGGTACTGGGGGGGAGGTGGGTGGGGTGGTGGTGCAGATAAAGGATTCATTTGACTTCTGCTCTGCTTAAAGTTTTCTGCAGGAGTTTAAGGTTTGGATTTAAACTAGAGAAGATACATGTACCTATAGCTCTGCAGAGCTGCACCCGTGTCTGTGCCTGCCAGATCCTTCCCCGTACAGGCACACACCTTAACTGCCCGGTGCCGAGGCTGATGCGGGTGCTCTGCCCGTGTGTGAACTGCAGATCTGCTTCCAAAATGCTTCAGAATGCCTCTGGGTGATGGGCAGAACATAAATTTGTATTTCTATTGATGTTTAGGCAATGGACTGCTTATAAGGTACTATCTAGTCTGGGTATGAAAAGTTTTAGTCTTTTATATTATCAGTTGATAGACAAACTGTTCAATGAGAAAAGCTAAACTGGGGCTGAAATGGTATTTGAAGGACAAGACTGCAGAAAACAGTTCCTACCAAGTGAAACAGCTTAACTTTGGCTATTTGGCCTCTCTGCTTCTCAAACGGTATATTTCTATTATTGTTCACAGATTTGAATGCATATATATTATCTGATGATTGGGAAAGGAAATTGCTTTTGGTAGAGCAAGTGAATGGAAAAGGGTAGTGAAGAAATAAAAGACTATTAGCTGTTATAATGGGAAATGGGATTTTCTGCAAGCATGGAGGAGAAAATATTTAAACAGAAAAAAGAGCTATATACAAAGACTCCTGTGTCACCGAAACTGGACACACTGAAAGAGGGTGGTAGGAGAAACTGGATCTGTCTTCAGCAGGAAAACTGTGCACGGGTTGAAAACAGCATTCAGCCTGGATAAACAAGGTGTTAAGGTTAATGACAGGTGCAAAGAGTGAGGTGATATTGCTGGGTAGGGAGAGATCATATATGCTGCTACATTTCATTAGCATGGTCAGAAGACATCAAAGGCTCAAAAGTCCATTGTGAAAGTTACATAGGCAAAGGTGTGTGGCATGGATTTAACAGAAAGCTCAGATAAAAGATCAATTTTTAGAAATGCTGCAATATAAGAAATAAAAATTATATGAGGTTGGAACTGGAAAGTGGTGGAAAAACAGGGGGTTCAAAAACTAAAAGGAAACTGGAAGCACAGATAAAAGCTTTTTTATGAGTAATAGAGGGAAGAAAATAAAGTTTACAAATCAAGACTTATATCTATGCATATGCACTAACGCTATTTTATTCTGTGAGTTACAGGCCCAGTATGTGAACAAGTAGCTTTCTTTAATCGGTAAAGCAGACAAAAAAATTAAAGGACTACAATAGCTGGTTGTATCAATGCTTGCCTCCTTATCATATTTTGATTTGCATTGGTTAGACCATAAACTAGTAAATTAAACCATACCCGGTCAAGCAACCTAACTGCCTATGCTGATCAGATAGTTACAGTAGTAGCCAGTATGGTTTTAGTTGATTGCCATCTTACTTTGGAGAGTGAGTGTTTAGCACACACAGGCCACTCCATCCCAGCTGACCCTGATACCAGAGAATGGTCCCTCGTATATTTGTGTAGGTATGTACCCATGGTGCAGACAGCTTAAAGCACAGTATGTTTTTGTTGCTGATGTTTGATTCAACTATTATGTTATGACAATGTACTTAGCTTGCTGTAAATTACTTCCATAGATCTGCTGGGAAAGGTACAAAAGTTTATGGCTGTGTTGATGGTATGAAGGTTAAGAAACAATAGCTTAAAATACAAGAAAGGAGAGTTAGGCTAAATATCAGGGAAAGACTTCTAAAGGTAAGCAAACCAGGTAGATCATTTTCGAAAAGGCACAGAAGAAGGCACAGAAGAGCTCCTCACCAGGGATGTTTTTTAATACACTGGATATGTATCTGTCAAGGATAGCTAATCCTATCCTCAGACAGAGATAGATGACTTCCAGATGTCTATTCCATTCTGTGGACAGCAAGTTGGTACATGAATATTAAATGGAAAAGGCAGGGATGTACCCTCAAATATCCCTAATGCACCAACAAACTGGGGTAGGGTGAAGCGAAGGAGGCGAGGGGGTGACCAGCCTCACATGCTTTCCTTACGCTGCTATCCTGGTTTTGACTGGGATAGAGTTAATTTTCTTCTTAGTAACTGGTGCAGTGCTGTTTTGGATTTGGTGTGAGAACAATGTTGATAAACACACTGAGGTTTTTAGTTGTTACTAGGTAATGTTTATACTAAGTCAAGTAGTTTTTAGTTTGTGGCATTGGCAGCAAGAAGGCTCGAGGGCACAAGACATTGGGAGGGGACACAGCTAGACCTGAACTAGCCAGTAAGATATTCCATACCATGGGACGTCATGCCTGGGGGGGTTGGCTGGGGCCTGCTGGTGGCTGCTCAGACTGGCTGGGCATCAGTCAGCAGGAGGTGAGCAAATGTATTGCGTATTCTTGTGTCCCTTCCTTGTGGATTCCATTCCTCTCCCCTCTTGCCTCCTTTTCATTATAACTGTTGTTATTATTATTGGTTTTGTTGTATTTTATTTCAATTACTAAATTGTTCTTATCTCAGCTCTTGAGTTTTACATTTCTTTTTGATTCTTCTCTTCATCCCTCTGGGTGAGGGGGAGTGAGGGAGCGGCTGCGTGGGGCTTGGTTATCAGCTGGGGTTAAACCATGACGACTGCTTATTTTACTGGCTCTGTACCACTTACAGCTCTCAGCATGACAGACTGCTCATGTGACCTGGGAGAGCATTTTTTGTTTGTATATTCTATCATTATGTTTAAAAAAAGCACACACAGCTTCTAGAGGAGATATGGATAAAGAGGAAGAGAAAACCACTGTGTGATCATATAAATAAATACTGATTCGTAATTTACAAGCTGGGTATACATGCTATCCTCTGAATGCTTGACTTAGCAGCATTAAATTTTTTCCCAGCTTGTGCTTTAATATGATTTCTTAAACTCTTCCATAAGTAAGCATCCATGTTCTGTAAATTCTATTGATCTCTCTAGCTATGATGATCAGTATAATGATACAAGGTTGGTA
This sequence comes from Falco biarmicus, assembly GCF_023638135.1. Classification (NCBI taxonomy): domain Eukaryota; kingdom Metazoa; phylum Chordata; class Aves; order Falconiformes; family Falconidae; genus Falco; species Falco biarmicus. Next base: position 84,603,550 of record NC_079289.1, read on the forward strand.
ATACACAAGATAATCAGAGTGGATCTTGTTGACTCAGCTTCACTGGAGAAATGCGCAGTTAGCCTATGAGCTCCATGCCTACTTGCTGAACACAGGAAAAGAAAAGCCTGGACTCTGTAACCCTTAAGTTAAAATCATTCGATGTTTACACACTTCTGTGTTTCTGGTGGGATTCTGTCTTCCATCTGGTGGCTGCTTTTCTTCTCTTGCCCATCTTGTTCACTCTTGCTTTCTAACTTCTTACATTTCAACTCCCTCTGGCTCCTCATTTTGTCTTTCTCTTGTTTCTCACTATATCACCACTACATTGTCATCTTATTAATTTTTATTTCCTACATGATTTTTCCTACTCCCTTTTCCCCTTGTGCTCTTATACCCTTTACATTTCCATTTTTTTATGTGGGGAATACATGCAAAGCATGTTTTTCTCCTCTTTGTCCATGTATAGGCAAAGCATGTTTTTGTAGCCCTTTCTAGGACTGTTGCTATGATCTGCCCACTACTCTAAAAGGATTGTATATCAGCTGGTACTTTGTAGACAGCTGAAAACAGTCTTTCTATCAGGGGACACTTGATTACCAGTTCTGCCTATAAAAATATCATTCTAGACTACACTTTTGATTCAATACTTGAGAAAGTAAGCTAGCAGAATTCCAGAATCTCCAAATTGTTGTTCATCTGCAGAACAGACAACATATTCTATCAGCATCTCAAGCTTAGTCTCCAGAGAGCTACAATTAGTCTAATCCAGGTATGGATTTGCTATGGAGGAAAGGATGGGTCAAAAGGGCAAAGCCGTGTACAGTGTTAGTACTGGCATCAGATGTGTTTACAATTGCATGTTGGAGTTGTAGCTGTGTGCTATCCTTGCATTTCTTTCAGGACTAACTTACATTTGCGTTGGGTTTGGTTAAACATTTCACATGTTATTTCTTTCAAAAGACTACAGAGGAAGCACGTCGCCTGTGGCCACAGTGTACAGCAGGACTCTGGTCTAGAAGGGGGATGAAGGTAATCCTGAAAGGAGGCAAGTGAGAAATGGGAGTCAGAATCTATCAAAAGTTAGGTGATGTATGTCAAAGCACCTTGCTGGACTGACCCAGCACCTCATTTTGCAAAGGTTAGGGAATGACCATCAGTTTGTAGAAAAATTTGAGCACTGATCTTGTGTGATATTTCAAAAAGTGACTTAAAGGTAAGTGCTTCCTTGTCCCATTAATGGTCTTGGTCCTGGGAGGAATCCAGTTTCTCTTCCATTTTTTTTTTTTTGCAATCTGTCATAGTATAACAGCAACACTTGAAGAAAATCCTTGGGGAAAGCAGTCTACTCTTATTTCTTAAAGATTTGTGCATTCAAACATAAGCTGGAAGACAAGGACAAGCAATTTTAGTCTGTCATTTTAGATGTTATGTTGAATGTTTACAGTCAGATTTTTCAAATACTTTTATGTCATAAAGAAACAGAGTTGAGCTAGACAGTGAAAGTCAGATTAAGCTCCTCTGACAACTATCATCTGGCCTCTAACTCTGCCTTTTGGTACCTGATGTGATGTAGTAAAAAGATGTATGCTGCAATTATAGAATACCTTTCACCAACAACAAAGTTTTTTTAAAAAAATTTACCTTTCTGTTGATAAATTAAACTTTTTTTCAATGTTTTCCCCACATTTTTCACGTTACTGTGGCCTGGTGCCCTTGTCCTATGAAACTGTGTGCCGCACCTTAAGGTTTTCTGAAATACCAGCAATTATAATTTAATATCTAGGCTGTGGCAAAAAATACCTTCCCTCTCCTTTGAAATGGTTAACAGAACTAAAAATAATGAGCTAGACTTCCTTCTTCAAAAGAACTTAACAGCTTCTTGGAAAAGGCAGGTGGGTTTTTTTTAATGTAATTAAAAAAAAAAAAATGTTGCAGAACTTTCTGATGATGAAATTTTGCACACTCTGGATTTCTTCACTGATTTTCTCTGGAGACGCTGCGCAAGATTACCTGTGAAGAGTATCCCTTTAAAAGTAACCATGTAAAAATTGTGCTTTGATTCGGATGCAGTTTGTCCCTGATTGCAGAGACATAGATCAGCCTTTTTCATTGATTGTTTGACTCATTGGACTTGCCAAGCTAGCATTGATTAGAGAGACTGAACTTGATTTTTTTCTTCCATATAATTGACAATATTATTTATGCATTTCAGTGAGCTCATTTAGACAGGACTGTAGAAGTATAATATTAGCATACTCCAAGAGAACAATAATGCCTATACTTCAGGCTTTAGAATGCTTTATTACTAGCTGGGGAAGGAAGGAGCACAAGTTAAAGCTTGAGCTTCAAACTTAAATTTTATTTGGTTGAAATTTCTCTCCTTCCATCTTCTACTGCATGTACAGAAATCCTTCTAACAGTGGGAAAAGTGGCATCATAACAATGCTGATACTGCAAAATGGAAAAGCAGTGTCGAGAAAAGATGTTGCCCAATGAGTGCAGGCTCTTAAACATCTCTGTATTATTTGCAGTTTGTATTTTTCTTTTCCAAGTGTGAAATTTGCCTGTGTGCATAGTTCTCTCACAAATCTGTCCACCTTTTGAATAGTGAAAATAGAGATTATGAGGTATTTTGATGTAGAGTATTAGTCTTCTAAACAGTGGGGCAGTGGAGAGTGAATCACTTAAAATGGAAACAGCCTCCGGTATCCTGAAAAAAAGAAAAGGATGTATTTAGAGTGTAAGTGCTCTTTTTTTTTTTTTTGCTGCTGTCCTATATCTGACCTGTTCAAAGTAATTCATGCTGTCCTTTAATTTATTACCAGCCTCAGCAAGGAGTTTAGAGAGAACACATAGTCCAGTTGCATAAATCTGGAAAGCAATATTGAGGAGCAGTTCACTGTCTGGCTACAGTGTTTGAAATGTGTTACACTAACAAATAGGTAGTCACATTCTGCTTTAATCCAGAACACCTAGTGTAAATGCAAATAGCAGTGTTAATGGCCAATAAATTAATTATGCTCATCAGTGAATTAATAATGAAATAAAGAATTAATTCCATTTTCTAGTGAAGATCATCTTCAATGTTCCATTCCTTCTTTAATTTCATCATTCCCCACTGTGATCAAGACCTCCTTTCCAGGCACTGGAATGACTAGACAGCTCCATACCTGGAGCAGAGCCTTCAAGATTTAGATAAGGTCTTAATCTAAGAAAATGTTAGCTCTTCTTTTTGAGCATATTTCACACTGCAAGGCCCATAAGAGAGATTTGTATTGTACCATTTAATGATATCTGGCAGGAATACTTCACAACAGACAACTTTTCCCTCAGGTTTTTCATCCATGTTTAGTCTATTTTTTTCTGACATGTTGCTTATTTCATTGTATGCAGCATGTCAGTCTGCTCTGTCAGCAGAGAAAAGGCAAACTACCCATGAGTGACCTGAAATGAAAAAGAGTAAGAAAAAAAAATCAATTTATGCAATAATTAAAAGCAAATTAAAACCAAGGTGAGACCAAGGCATGAAATCTGGGAGGAAATATCTTCCTTTCCAGCTTGGCTGTTAATACCTAGCAGTTGCTGGTTGTGCAGGAAGGTCCCTGTGTGAATCTCTGCATTTCAACAATTTTCCCCTGCATCCCATTGACTCCTTAGGATTCTTGTGATGTCTGAAAAAGCGAAAGAATCAACAGCATTTGAGCATACTAAAAACCTTCTGAGTTGCAGAAACAGATGTCTAATGTCTTGCTTCTGAAGTTCAGGTCTACTAAATCAGGTTGAGTTAAACCCCAAGGCTCAGGTTACCATAGCATTTGTAAACAGAAGAGATGTGCAATTCTTGCCATCAGTAGATGGCCTTACTTATAAATTATCAGGATGGACAGGTAACTCTGAAAATGGCTTCCATATGTGTGTGTTTAGATGGACTTCTTTTTTTCAGACACATTAACGCTCTCATAATGATCATGTTGTTTAGGAATGCCTTCCCATCCATTATATCCTGCACTCAGTGGTGAGATGTCACAATGTCAACATGCCATTAGCTTACAGGGCAAGTTATACTTTTTTTGTTCTCTTAAAGACAAGAAGAACCCTGAAGTAGTCAATGTTTCTGAATTACATGATTCTCCATATCATCTGCTGAAATTGTAAAAGTTAATAACCAATGCTAAGCAATCAATCTGTCAGCTTTTGGAGAAGTAAATTAAAGGAAAACAGAAGTCAGCAGCCACTATAACATGTTTTTCCAGAGCTGCAGTATTGTGGTGGATATGCTTCTGGTTGTCATCCATAAACTAGGATAGCTGCTTTTGTTCCTTCAGCAACAGCATTGCATCTCCTTCAGCATCTCAAACCCAGGGCACACAGGCAGGATATTTATTTCATTGTAGCAAATGGCATGTGCGTAGCAAATGGCATGTGCCTTTGAATTTGGAGTCTATTTATTTCCAATTCCCCTGTGGGAAAAATAAAATTATTCCTTCTACTCCTTCCAGATTCTTGGCATATCATCCCATTGAAAATATTTGACAAATTTTACCTATTGCAGGAAAACAGATAATCTAATAAGAAAATTGTGTGAGCCTACAGTAAACCTTAATAGCCTGTCCTAATAATTTTTAAATGCTTTATCCTGTTGGGGTTTTTTTCCCCCTATTTCGTTTTTATTTCTGATTTGCTGGATGAAAGATTTGAGCCTACAGGCCAAAATTTTAAAGAAAACTTTAGCAGATAGTTGTGAGGAAAAAAAAAAAAGGATCTCTTTTTAAACTCGTTACTCTAGTCTAATTCAACTTGTTAGATGTAAAATACCAAATGCACATTAAAAACCATCACATCTTTTTGCCTTCTTTTTAAAAAGCATCTCAGCTGGATCTTTGCAGCTCACTTTCTGTCAACAGCACCAGTTTCATTGCCTCTGACTTTTATAAGGAGATGCTGCTACTGGCACCCTGTGTATTTAGGAACTCAGTTCCTTGACCTCTGTCTGTCTTAACACTGTTGTATTAGTAATCTAGCTAGGTCAAAAACCACTGGAAAACTGTTTAATAATTGTCCTGTACTTTGGTTTTTATTTTCATTCTAAACCACTGTTCTAAGTGTTGTTATTTTCCATACCCTCTTCCTGCCAGGGAGTTGCAGAGAAGGTATCCTTCTTCCAGGATAGATGCAAGCTTTAATGGTGTTACCAGTTACACTTCACTGGATGGCCTTGAGGAGAAAGCTATGTAATCATGCGTTGCCGACTTTCCTCTTGAAGTAAACTAACAGTTGCGAGGGTGACCAGACACTGGAACAAGTTGCCCAGGGCAGCTGTGGATACTCTCTGGAAGTGTTTAAGGCCAGGTTGGATGGGGCTTTGAGCAACCTGGTCTAGCAGGTGTCCCTGCCCATGCTGCTAGGGGGTTTTGAACTAGATGATCCTTAAGGTCCCTTCCAACCCAAACCATTCTATGATTTTATGAACTGTTACATACTTGTATTTCATGTCTGCAAGGAATGGGGACAAAGTCTATACCAAAATGCACTTTCCTTCTGAATCACTGCCGTTCATTCTGTAGACAAGACAAACCACTGTAGTTGGGATCATCAGCTTAACAGAAGCAAGTTCAGATACAAAGAGTTACTCTAGGTATATATGTAACCCTTGTCTTTTCAGAGCAGAAAAGAATCATGTTTACACTGGATCACTTTCAGGGCTAATTTTGCAGAGTCAATTTAGATAGCATAACTAAAAGATTTTTCACCTGTCACCTGAATCAGCCTTGCCATATCTGTCCTCAAACTTCCCCCAGCTGGTGTCAATGTTTAGTATCTCTCTGCATGCAGAATTTAGCCTTTCTTATTTCATTGGCATTGGGATGTACGTTCCATACGTTTGTCTCTGTGCTTTAGTTAAAAGAGAACTGTTGAAATGAAAGAAAGTAAGAAATACCCACTTAGAAAATAATATAACACAATGATTTAATGTAAGCTGTGTCCTTTGCCCAAGGACCTACTCATTATCCCTGTCTCTTTAGCTTTGGAGTTTGAGGCAGAGCACTATGTTTAATTATTTACTGGTTGCTATAGCGGTGTTAAATGAACCTTTGAGACTGTCATGTGGTGATTAGAGCAGTCACCTCACAAATACTAAAGCAGATCTGCAGCAATTTAAGTTTCCACAGAATCAAGAAGCCCCATATCCCCATTTTCAGAAGGCAGACAAGAAGGGAGGGGGAAATCAAACCCTGCACTCTGATTTAATGATTTCAGAAAGCTCACAGAAAGTGAGCTGTTTCCCTTAGAACTGTCCCCAGTTTCTCTTTTCCTTCTCCCTGCCATTTCACATTATTTCAGTGTATAAAAATGAGTTTTCAGGCTTTCAGATGCTGAGGCTGTTAACTTACCAAATCTCTCTGTATTCAGATAAGTTCAATCTGTATGAAGAACACAATGATGCATAAAAATTACATTGTATTATGCAACAGTCTAATTTATTTCACAAAATACATAACAAATGAGCAAATATATTTTGATGCCAGAGTCATGAACGTTGTAGGCTTACAGTAATTTAGCATGACCGATTGAGTTGAAAACCATGATTTGCGAAGTGCGAGTTGATGAGTTAGCAGTGTAAGATGTTTTGGGTGTCCAGATGGGAATTTTATGAAAAGATACAAATATTCTTGAAGGAGAACAAAGATGACAAAAGAAGGAAAGAAAAAAAAAAAAAAGTCAACTGAAATACTCTGTGGGGAAAATACAGGACGACTTTGCACTGAAGAAGTTTGTGATATCTACTAAGAAGCAACAAATGGAATTCATTTAAAATTGTCATCCTTCTTCATAAAACTAACCACTTTACCTTTTCCTAGTTTATGCAAAAGTATTTTAATAATACATTTACTTACACCTCTTTTTTTAAAAATAATACCATATGAGGAACTTGTCTAAGAAAAAATCATCAGGAATCTGAACTTGCTTTCCATCCACTTTAAAGAATTTCCATCTACTTCAGAGAATATTGTTGTGGGGAGAAGGGAATAAGAAAAGAAGAAAACCCAAACTCATTCAAAAGTGTTTCCTGACAGTCAGTTATTGAGTCAACAAGGAGAGCTACCAGTTTACTGAAGACAGTAAAGAGATAATCGTAGAGAGTTGCACTTTTAACGTTGCATCCTGGGTTTTAAGTTCCAGTGATATCTGTGGAAGTTTTAAAAAACAAAATAGGAGCTTTGTGACTGAAGATGATTATAGAATAACCTGTAAAGGAGGTAATTAGGGTCAAGAGTGACAAGTTGACAGGCACAATTCGAGACAAATGTACAGACAAGCAGCTGAAGTAGCTCTACATCAGGATACAGCACTTGTGCACTGGGGACCTGTCCCAGATCCACTGAAGATATTAAATGCAAAGCTGGGAAGATGGTGGAGGAACCCTGTGCTCCTGACCTAAGAAAAGATGAATTCATGTCCTGAAATATTTTCCCTTGATAAAATTTTTCGTACATATTGTGGAGGAAAAAATAATCTGTAGGATTGCCAGCAACTTGTCCAGTCACGGCAGTGCTGATTTTATTTATGAGTGCCCTAATAGGTCTTATTCCCTTCTGCTTCAGTGGATAGAGCTTTATAGGAGAGCAGGCACATGGAAGAGAAACACTAGCTAGGTATAACTAAATAGCTGATAGGCAGCACCTGACATTTCCTACTTGCCTTTTGCATAGACCTTTTCTTTTGAAAAATATGTTGTGCCACTAGCTTGAGCACTCAAAGAAAAACCTCAATTAAACCCATGTTGAGTAACATGCTTAGTGCAATTAAAGCAATGATTCTTGATTAAACAATATCCTTTACTCACTCTGCTGAGATGTAGTAAGCTGGAGTTGCTAGAGCGTGGGACATGGCTTGCATTCCTTCAGGATCCAGAGCTCCAGTGTCAGTACCTTGCACAGCACAGAACGAATCAATTCTTAGCTTTTGTCAAGACCTTCATCTTAGAGATCTACAAATAGATATATCAGCAATTTAATGGAATGGACCTAGTGATAGCTTTCAAGAAATTTCTGTCAGGTTTCCACAGGAAAGGTGTTTCAGAGGCCTTAATAAATGTGAACTCAGGCAAATGCAAACAAAGACAGAAACATATTAAAAAAACAAGTCTGAAATATTTCAGCATCTAAAGTCTGAAAGTTGCCTGGTGCAATGTCAAAGTAAGTTGCATCAATGGCATTAATGAATTCTGCTTTAGGAAATAATTCATTTTCACAGATTATGAAAACAGCCTCTACTTTTTCTGCATATATATAATTTCTCATCTTGTATAAGCATAAAATTCTTAATATGTGGACTTCCTTTAAAATAAAATAAAGCAAAGTCATACATTTTTCAGTGTTTCTGAGCTGTATCCTTTATATATGGACATTTGGTCAATTACAGATTTCTGGTGTATAGATTTCTTATATTTTCACAGATTTAAATTCCCTTAGGAACCGTTTAATGATCTATTCTAACAGATGACATTTATGGTCATGCCTCAGAATCAGCTAAATCATCTGGGTACCATCCTTTAACCACCAAATGACCCTTTATTTTTGAAGTTCAGAATATGCTGAATAGCCCTGGTAAATGATCTGTGGATAGGAAGGAGTGTCTTGTTTCCCTGAAATCTTTGCAATGTATTCTGCTTCATTAAAGACAATCCCAGAAACTGTAAGTAACATCAAAATACTATATATCTTATTTCAACCTTCAGTGACAGTGACACAATTCTAAGATGGCATAAATAAAACCCAAAGAATACAAAGTACTTGAGAAGCAAAAAAGTTTTGGTCAAAAATCTTAAGTTTATACTGAATTCTCTTGCCTCCTCAGGAAATTCAGAGATATTGGCTGCAGAAGTCTTGTATTTAGATTATTTTTTTCTTAACTTGTGTCCCTTACAGTCAAATTAGTTTGAATTTTATTTATGATATTGCTGCAGATAATCAGTCAATTTGATCTAGACTGGCAAGCTGACTTTATAGAAAAAGAGCTCAAGGAGAGAGTCAATTACAGCATTTGGAGAGTAACTCCTCAAGGGAACAAATCTGTAAGCAATCTAATCACTGTCATCATTTATCAGGTGGTACTGCATCAGCTGGTATTTTTGTGATACAGATAAGTAGAGCAAGACTTTTCATTGAAGTATTAAACTTTGTACAGCATAGGAAAATAAAGATTTTTCAGCATAAACCCCCCAAATGTAGCTGTTCTCAAAGACATATTTATGGGGATTGATTCTTCAACCTCCCATGGATCCATTTTCCCCAGAAAATGAGGCATTGCAGGTGTAAAATGATATTCGTTTTATCTGTACACTGCCTGAGCAGTGTAAGCCCTCCAGTGTCAGACTCTCTGGCCCTTTGAACACTGCACCGAAGACAACGAATAGATTCCCGTATGGCATTGGTGGAGATGTTCTCATATTGAAAGTCTTAAGGTAAAGTTGTATTACTATCATATACTGACAATACATTCACATATGCCTGCAGAATAGAGAAGTAATGAAGAAACTCAATCAACAGTGCCAAATGTCACTTTGGTCCACCAGGAATGCGGGAGTGTTCATTTTAAATACTGTTGGGCTGGATGCAGCTGTTGTGCTGGGGAGAATAAGGAAGGTAAGTCTTTATAAAAACAGCTTAAGAAGTGTAGTCTCCCTCTTCCCATTACTGGTCCCCGTGGTTGTGTTGTGGTCGTGTTGCAGAGTCCCAGGCACATGGCTGTGCTCTCCTGGCTCTTCAGACTGCCATTTCCCTGACCCAGAGCAGGGCACGTGGGAGCACACACACGTACAGGGTCGGGGCTGTAAGATGCTGTGTGGTTCGACCCACTTGTTTGGAGACAGGAGCATACTTCACAGCATGCCAGGGACTCCCACAGGGTTTCACTGAGAGGATAAACCACCTGAGCCAGGGCCAGGCTGCCCGGCAGACACCCAGGTTAACAGCAGTTTCCTTGTGACTTCTACAAACATGACTGAAAGTGCTTCAATTGCAGCCACATTCCCATCCTCCCTTGTTAGGATGTAAGACATGGAGAGCTTGGGTTATGGACTACTTTTCTTTGTTACTTCTGCAATAAAAGAAGACTTTCTGCTCATTCAGATGGCTTTCAAGGAGAAAAGCGAGTTAAGAGAAGGATTGCAGTCTGTCTTAAATAATTTGATTCGTGATTGACTTCATAAATATCCACTTCTGGTTCCTTTACTTTCTGAATTTATTTTTTCTCCCCCCTGGCTGTTGTGAATCCAAATTCAAATGCAGCCATGATGTACAAATGTGGACATCCTTCCCTTTGAAAGTACAAAACAATAATAAAGCTGACATAATCCAATGCTTTCTCGAAGTGTTACTTTATCATATGGCCAAGCGAATGGATTTTTCTGGCTAGAAGCAACTTCCTAAATAAGTCTGCTTTTTCTAATTTGGTTTTAACAGTTTCACCATTCTTAGGATCATGAAATTAAGAAACCATGTCTTTCTGTTACAGCAGCCAGAAGTTACAAGGGGGCAATATCCTGAAAATGTCCATTGCTGCAACCTCAGCACTGTAATAGAGCGCTTGTGCTACTCTGTGCAGGGTCTTAATGTGGTCATACAAAAGACTACACTTCCTTCTGTTGTCTTGTGCACTAAGGCAGGGAAGATATATGGGTGTATTTGAGTCTTGCCACAGCTGAAAGCAGTGGGTCATCAGCGGGGTAGAGGACAAAGCTATGGCTGCTTCTTTGTATGGCAAAAGAGCTCAACAGAGCCACAGAAAGAAAAGTGCATCCTCTCACAGGCTACTGGAAAGGACTTCTGATGACCATTTTGTTACTGTTTTGGAGACCTAGAGTCTTCTACCATTTTTTATAGCTGGGCTATTTATTTAGGTTGTATGGTATGGGGAGACAGTAGCTACCTTTTGCTATGTGTGCATATGGTAGGAAAGCACCTGTCTTTGGAGATCCATTTGCTTCAGCACATCATATCTAACAGTGAGGATTCCCAAATGTAAAATATTGAGGAAGTAACTATCAGGATGGACAAATTTCTGTCTTCAGCTTTTGCAGGAAACTGTAATTTCTTCAGATTTGTGGTTTTTTATTTATTTTGTTTGTTTGTTTTGGCTGGGGGTGGAGGTTTTATACATTTCTTTAAAACAGTAAAAGAAATCTAACGATGATTTCACTTGGGATTATTTTTTTCCAGGACTACATGGTTACTGTTCGTATATTGGCTGTGCCCTAAGATGAAGATATTTCTTCTGAAGTGGAAAAAATAAGTCTTCAGCTTTTGGAAGGATTTGACATTTTTGATTCATCTGTTTCCTTTTTTGTATCCTTATCATAAGCACCGTGGCATCAAGAGATTTCTAGAAGTAGGTTTTTTTGAAAGTGCTCATGACAGAAATGGGTTCTAACCACAGATGTTTGGAAAAAACATGAAAGAGCTAATAATTAAGATACTGTTTACCCTGAAAGTTCCTTTTGCAGGTCAGGGCAGCGTAGTCTTCCCTACAGTAGATATAGCAGAAGTGGAGAATTACTCAGGTAGAGCACTGGGCTAAGAGACTGTAAGTCTAAGTTCTATTCCCAGCTCTGTCTCAGAGTCTGTTTTTGCTACCTAAGGCAAGTCATAAACTCTCTGTACCACGATGCTGACGAGAAAAATGGCAGTGATAATTAATTTTCTGCAGCCATGCTGAGATTGAATTATATGATATTGTAGGATACATTTCAAATTCTTGTATGGGTGGGTGGGTGAATGGAGTAACAAGGTGGATAGCATTTTTAATATATACAAATGTGGGAAAAATCACTTATTTGGCTCCATAGAGTGGACAAGGTAAAGATATTAGAAACGGTTTCCTTCTCTGGTATATGAATATATATGCAAGACACTTGTAGACCTATTTTAACTGCTTCTGGCCAAAAATTAGTGGAAATATGTGGATATTGGTGAATACATGACTACAGGAGCAAGCTGTTGTACTGGTCATGTTACAATACATAATAGCTAATGCACGTGTGAAATTACCTGTTGCAAAAATGCAATTAGGGAAAAATGGGAACAGGAAAAACCTTACTATAACGTATCTAAAATGATGAGTTTACAAGATGGTACAGTTCTGATAGGCAGAAATAAGACTGCTGTACTGACCATTTAACCGTATGGTAAAGTACTTTAATTTTGCTCAGCCTGCCAGCAATCTTCTTTTGCATCAGGCAGGCAGGTGAAGAAGAGACTTGTTTGCTAATTACTGCTATGATTTGAGATGCACAGCTGTAATGAAGCATGAAATGGCAGTCACAAGTGATATTCCTGCAACCCTTTTACATCAGCTTGACGAGATGGTTGCACTTTGTCAATACCAGCAGGTAGAAAGCCCCAGAAGAAAAATACTAGATCAAGTTAGAAGGGGTTATTTAATAGAGGGCAATTAAAGAGAGTGATAGTCCTAATTACACATGCAAGTGCGGAAACTAGTTAGGCTTTTAGTACTGTGGTGACAAGAGTTATTGTCCGCTAGGTTCTGACTGTTAAGCATGCTGCAAGGCAAACATGTTAATTCAGAGCATCAAAGAGCATTAGAAAATCCCCACCAGATAATAGCAATGGTGAGAACCTCACCAATCAACTGCTGTTAGTGAATTACATTATCAAAAGTACTGGTGTGAGTCCAGTTTAGGAAGCCACTGCTTCATAAACACATCCAAGTGGCATACAGCACACAAGTAGTTTGAGGCATCAAGAGCAAACCTGTCCAAGATGGCTGGCAGTAGCAGAGGTATTCTTTTCATGACATACTATTTCAGATATGAACTTTCAAGGACTTTTTGGAATAAGATGAGATGGGAAAAATTCTGCTACTCAAAGCATGTGAAAACCCAAAGAGCAAACAAGTCTTTTTCACCATGTTCGTAAAACACATCCAAAGAGTGCTTTGTGATGCTCTTACTGCTTGCCTTGGCTACATCATAGCTTTGTATCAGGCAAGGCTTGATGCATACTGGCTCTTCTGCACTCTGTTTCATTCCTGTTTCCATGCAAATGAAATGGGGGTATGCTCCACGTGAGAGCACAGTCTGGCCATATTCTGGTTTTGATGACCAAGGGGGCAAAATCTGGGGATATGCTTGTTGCACTAATTGGTAGGTGTAGTCAAAAACCTTTATTTGTAGCAGTGAATGCTGCTTTCAGAAAGCATACAGCAAAAGAGCACAAAAAGGAGTATGGGCTGACCTAATGGTTACCTGGACGTGTACCCATATCTCTGTACGGTTTTACTTCATAGAAGCATATTTTGAAATTAGTCTCATTCATCAAGTATATATTACTGCTTTGCTGAAAAACGTTCTCTAAATTTTGTAGTATTCTTCTATGCATAAACTTCTTAAGAGATGCAAGACACTGAAATTCATAGGCTGAGCCATGAAGGAAGTCACACTATGCAATGAAATAATTATTTCTGATTTAAAATCTTCACATTTGTTTATACTTATTCTAAAACACTCTGTACTTTTCTGGTCTTTCTCTAGATTTTGAAGTGGCTTTACCAAGTCTGATCTCTGACATGCCAGTTATTTATTTCCTCCTGAGTTTCATTTGATTCAGTTGTGCCTGATACTATCACTATTAACCTTGTCTACTCTGAAATCTACCTGCAGCTGAAAGCCATGTCAGAACAGTTTATTCCAGTTCATTAAAAGCTATTATTTCCCAGCCCCCCCCCTCCCGCCCTGCCCCCCCCCCTCCCCCCTTTCTGCATTCCTTCAGTAATGGATAATTTTACAGTTCCTAAGACAGTGATTCATTATTAACATGTTATTATATACGGGGATCTGTAAAACCTGCTGTTAATACACATGATACATGCTATATTCAACTTCTATGTGTTCTGCATCTGGAAATAACAGGATAAATATTACCATGTTCTTATTATGTGGAAAATTAGTAGGATGGCATCAATCTGGTCTGAACTCATACCTAAACAAGATTTTTAATAAGAGTAAGAATTTTTGCAATCCTTGATTAGAATTTGCCAGTTACCACAGGAAGTCACTACAGTGGTTTGGAAAGTGTTCCTCCCCTCACCATCACTCTTCTGCTGACCCTCAACTTGTTAGACGAATTCTGTTCAGGACAAATTACAGTACCCAGCTATATTTTAATCACAGTACATTTTAACAGATGTTTTTAGTGCCCTATCTTTTAGTTTAAGATACATAAGATTAAAAAAAAAAAAAAAAAGGAACTGCATTTATCTCTTTTTTTCTACTCCAGTTCTTAAAAGCTGTGCAAATTCAATCTTAATTCTATTTATTTATTTACTTTCACAGTATACATGGAGCATTTAATTCCTGATCATAATTGCAGGGAAGAAGTGATGTTTTAATGGTACCTGAATAGATTGAATCCATTTAGTTTTGAATTTTATCCTGGAATAAAGCTGCATTGCACAATTTCCATTTTCTCTACAATTAAATGTGGAAGTGAAATTAGGACCTCAGATGTTTAGAAAATTCAGCTTGGGATTCACTCCAAACTTTATATTTTCAATGTATTTTAAAGTTAGTTTCCATCAATTTTTGAGTATGAAAATTTTGTGGTTATAGGTATAGCTTTAGTTTAATTTACCACTCCACATACTTAGCTGCCTTCCCCTTTCTTTTTACCCAGTCCACCAAGGGAACACTTGAGTATATATCATGACAATTCATTAGTGGTATATGATACTAAATACTATGATTTTGTTGAAAAACAAATATAACTGTAGAAGAGCCATAATCTATTAAGGTGTGACATCTATCTAAATGTAAAAGTTAGATTCAAAGGCTCCTAAGAAAATATTCTGGGGGGAAATGAGCTTGGTTTTACAATGAGTAACATAAAGGATATGACAGACACTTAAAAGCAAAGCTAAAACACAGAATTTCCAATGACACATGGGAGCATGATGATATGACAGGGGAAAAAAGGGGGCAAAACATGATTTAAGAACTTCTATTCATAGCTGAAACACTTCATACTATCTAGATGATAAAGGAGACCCCAAAGGAAATGTAAGAAAGAAATATGTTCTGGTAAACCTTACACTTACTGTCCTGTGTAGAGGAAAACACATCTCAGAAAAACTAGTCTTTACAGTCATATGAGAACTTGTAACCAAGATTGACACAAAGAAGAAATTGTTGACTGTTATGACTGACAGAAAGCTATTACTTCTAATTTACATTTGTCTCTGTACACATCTTTCTTCCTCTTTGTATATTAATTCATCAGACAAGATTACTAGCATGAGGACAAGAAAAATTAAAATTGCCATTTCAATGAATTCAGAAACCACATCTTGTCCAATACTAAAGAGATTTTAAAAACATTACAGTCCCAAGTCAGAGTGAATTTCAAATAGTTTTGGATGAGAAATTCCTGCAGACCTATGATAAAGTTGTCATCTCAGTCTTCAGGTGTACAAGGGTTAGATGAAGCTATTCTTCACTCATGAGATTTGCTCAAGATCATTAACCAAATTAAGCTTTCAAGTTCCATCCTCCATCACTGTTTCATAGAAAACCTGTATATGAGGTGTGTGGTTTCTCTGATCAAGGACAAATTTCTGTAAGATTTTTCTCTTTTAACAAGCTACATTCAATTAATGAAAAAACCCTATCTGTTCATTCTGGATTTCAACATATTCTACTTAAATACATTTTTTTTTACATCTTTCTGAATATAGATACAGAAAAGAAATACAGTTGCAAATTTTGCTTCAGGTAGAAAGAAACTTTAGGTGGCAGACATGAAAACATAAAATGAAGAAATAGAAATATGATCACTTTCAGGATAGCAAGGCACTGACAACACATATAGTACACCTCAGTTTGCCAAATTAGTGAGAAAACTCTCAAATTAACATATTTAAAGACAGACTTTATTTTTGCTACTCATAACGTATATTTAAATGTGACATAGACTTCAATTAACACAACCTCAGGTTCAGTTTAAATACTTTGAGGCAGTTGTCACAAAGAAGCATTAGTTGTGCTGTCTGGGTTAATCTCACAATTTAAGTAAGAGGCATCAAGAATCTTTTGTAGAGTACATGCTTTAACAGTTATAAATGTGGGTCCATCGATTGTATTTGTTGCTTTAGTAAGCTAGCTCATGTGAGTTGGTGTGCTCTTCTGCCTGAAACTTAAAACCTGAACACAAGCTCCTTGTCTGGAGTGTTTGTAAATATGTTTGATACTGAGAGGACAGAATATTGCTTTACCACAGGAACTAGTGATTCTTTCTGGTTCCAGAGAACAGTCTCAGACTGCCAGAACGAGTGAGGTCATCTGGTCCAGATGATCGCCATTTCCAGACTGATCTGGAGATCATCTGGTCCAACCTCCCTGCTCAAAGCAGGGTTAATGATAGCAGGTTACCAGGTTTGTGTCCTGTTGGGTTTTGAGTATCTCCAAGGACTGTATCTCCACAGCCTCTTTGGGCAACTTCTTTATGTTTGATCATCAGTTAAAAAGCTTTTTCTTCTGTTTAAATGGAATGTCCCATACTTCAATTTGTGCCCATTGTTTCTTGTCCTTTCACTGGGTACCACGGAGAAGAGTCTGGATCTGCCTGTACACCTCCTATCAGGTATTCTTACATATTGACAAGATCACCCCTGAGTGTTCCCTTCTCCAGTCTGAATACTTCCAGTTCTCCCAACCTCCTCTCACACTGAAAGATCCTGCAGTCTCTTTGTGGTCCTTAGCAAGACTCATTACATTTTGTAATGTACATGTCTCTCTTGTACTGGGGAGACTGTCACTAGATCCAGTACTTAGGTGTATCTCACCAGGGCTGAACAGAGAGGAATAATCACCTCTAACTGTTGCTGTTCATGCTCTGCCAAATACAGCCTATGGTGATGTTGGCTTTCTTTGCTGCCAGTGTGCACTACTGATTGATGCTCAACTTGGTGTCCACCAGGATTTTCAAGACATTTTTTGCAAATCTGTTTTGAGACTGTAGAACCCTGTGTACTGATAAGTGGGAATAGTCTTACCCAGGTCCAAGACTTGGTATTTCCCATCACTGAACTTTCTGAGATTTCTGTTGACCCATTTTTTCCAGACTGTCAAGGGGCCTTTCAATGGCAGCACACTCAAATGATCTATCAAACACTCCGCCCAATTTTATGTTGTCTGTAGATCTGCTGAGAGTGCACTTTACCCTATCATAGAATCATTTAGGTTGGAAAAGATCTTTAAGATCATTGAGTCCAACCACTAACCTAGCACTGCCAGGTCCACAACTAAACCATGTCCCTAAGAATCACACTTACCTGTCTTGTAAATACCTACAGGGATGGTGACTCAACCACCACTCTGGGCAGCCTGTTCCAGTGCTTTACAAACCTTTCAGCAAAGAAAGTTTTCCTAACATCCAACCTAAACCTCCACTAGCACAACTTGAGGCCATTTCCTCTTCTCCTGTCACTTGTTGCTTGGGAGCAGAGACTGACACCCACCTTGCTACAGCCTCCTTACAGGTAATTGTAGAGAGCGAGGAGGTGTCCCCTGAGCCTCCTTTTCTCCAGGCTAAACAGCCCCAGTTCCCTCAGCTGCTCCTCATAAGACTTGTTCTCTAGACCCTTCACCAATTTTGTTGATCTTCTCTGGACATGCTCCAGCACTGCAGTGTCTTTTTTGTAGTGAGGGTTCCAAACTGAACACAGCATTTGAGGTGCGGCCTAACCAGTGTGGAATACAGGGGGACGATCCCTTTCCTTGTCCTATCTGACCACACTGTTTCTGGTACAAGCCATGGTGCTATTGGTCATCTTGGTCACCTGGGCACACTGCCAGCTCATGTTCAGCTGGCTGTTGACCAACACCCCCAGGTCCTTTTCTGCTGGGCAGCTTTCTAGCCACTCTTCCCCAACTTTTAACGTTGCATGGGGTTGTTGTGACACAAGTGCGGGACCCGGCACTGAGCCTTGTTGAACCTCAGAGAACTGGCCTCAGCCCACCAGTCCAGCCTGTCCAGACCCCTCTGCAGAGCCTTCCTGCCTTCAAGCATATCAACACTGTTCTCCAACTTGATGTCATCTGCAAACTTACTGAGGCCATGCTCGATCCCTTCATCTAGATTGTTGGTAAAGATATTAAATAGAACTGGTCCCAATACTGAGCCCTGGGGAACATCACTTGTGCCCAGCTGCCAGTTGGGTTTAACTCTACCCACTGCCACTCTTTGGGCTTGGCTATCCAGCCCAGCTAGTTTTAACCCAGCATAGAGTACACTTGTCCAAGCCGTGAGCAGCCGGTTTGTCCAGCAGAATGCTGTGGGAAATGGTGGCAAAGGCTTTATTAAAGTCTAGGTAGGCAACAATCACAGTCTCATCCACTAAGCGGCTTACCTTGTCACAGGATGTCAGGTTCATCAGGCAGGACCTGGCTTTCATTAAACCCCTGCTGGCTGTCCCTGATCACATGGTCTCAGTGCAGGTCACTAAGACGTTAAACAGTATTTGCCCCAGTGCTAACCCCTGGTGCATGCTGATGGTGACTGGCTTCCAGCAGAGCTTTGTGCTGCTGATCATCCCTTTGAGCTTGGCAGTTCAGCCCCATTTCATTCCACCTCACTGTCCTTTTACCTATCCTTTACTTTACCAGTGTGTCTGTGGATTTTATGAGAGATGGTGTTGAAAGCCTTGCTAAAGATAAACTGTTCTTCCCTTGTCTACCAAGCTAGTCATCTCATTGTAGAAGGCCATTAGGTTGGGCAGGAATTACTTCCCTTTTGTAAATTCATGATGATAACTCGTAATCGTTTTCTTGTCATTAATCTGTTTAGAAATGCTTTCCAAGATTAATTGCTCCATCACCTTGCCATGCACCAAGGTGAGGCTGACCAGCCTGTAGTTCCCTGAGTACTCCTTCTTACCTCTTTTTAAGATAGAAATGACATTTGCTTTCTTCCTGTCCTCAGGAACCTCCCACCATCACCATGACCTTTCCAAGATTATCTATAGTGGCCTCACAATGGGATGGCTCATCTCACTCAGCAGTTGTGAGTGCATCTCATCTCATCAGGTCTTTGTGTTTGTTCCATCAGGACTTGGGCTTATCCTGTCTGTTTAAATGTCCCCTAAGACAATCCTTATCTACTTAGGGCAAGTCTCTCTTCCACTAGACTTCACTGCTGGTCTCAGGGGCCTGGGATTGCCCAGTGTCAGTCTTACCAGCAAAGACTGAGGCAAAGAAGGCATTGAGTATCTTAGGCCCATACATGTCCTTTATCACCAGGTCCCTGCCCTGTTCATTCAGCAGCAGACCCACTTTAACCTTGATTTACTTCTACTGCTGATGTACTTGTAGAAGCCTGTGAATACTGTAAAGGCAGTTACTTATGCTAGAGACTGCACCGTTAGGGCTCATTTATCAAGAGCATTTTTTCTTGTGAGATCCTCAAGGTCATTTCTCTTACAGCCCTTTTGCCTGCACCGACCTTGGCCCTGGCAGGCCCTAGAAGTGAGGCAGTTTCAAAGGGAAAAATCAGTAAGGAAAAATACATTTTACTCTCATTTGGGTCTGGTTTATGGCCTTGGCAGAAATTCTTTTAAAGGTTTTTTTTCTAGGCACTAGCTATGTTTTCTTTGAGAGCTGGTTCAGAGCTGTGGTGCTGCTTAAAAATTAATTCCTTGACTATTGTAATTTACCTAGACCAACCTCAGTTTCCAGAGTGGTTTTGGTATGTTGAAATTTGGTTCCTTTTGGAGGAAAATAAACAAAAAGTATTTTCAAAAGTGCTCCAGAGCTTAGTGGGGAAATTAAGATCCAAACCACAGAGTGGGCTATGCCATGACTAAACGTGTTGCTGCCTTTTCCTTTCAGAAAGCTCTGTATCATAAGTAGTGAAGTGCTCTCCTAGGAAGACAAAATTCAGTCTGAAACAAACTCCCAGAGCCCCATGTAAAGGGATATGTGAGACACCTCAGCACAGCCTGCTTCTATCTGCCAATCCACACATTTGCACCAAACTGCTTGCTAAATTCAGCCTAGCTGTTGTGGAAATTATAAATAAATCACAGTGATATAAAGAAGCCAATGAGTTAGGTTGGAGCTTATTAGAGCAGATGCAGAATATGTGCTCTGTTTCTCTGCTCAGTTCAGGAATAACAAATAATGAAGAAACTTTAGAAAAGCTAAGGGAGATTTACCACTTTGCTAGCCTTTGATTGCTCTTTTGCTGAAGTTTTTAGAAACAAATTGATAAAAGCCACCCAACTTATTTAATTTTTTTTTCCAGCCAGAGTAAAGGAATATTTTATTCAAAGTATGTATCTTTATTTGATTTCTGTAAAATGAGGAAAGTTATAATTAGTATAAAAGATCATACAACTGGTGATACTGGCTGAAAATCAAAACTTTATTTATAGGCTTTCTAGCTTGCATTTTTTTCCCCCAAGATGTACAGCATTGAGGCTTTGTACACTATTGTTTGTATAGTACAGGTGGAATTAAGTGATACATCAACTTGTGGCCAAAATCCAATAAAGAATAGAGTTTTATGCACTTAAATTATTCACAAATCTGAACATTGATTTATATTCAGCTGGAGACGCAGGGAGATTGAGGGGAATGCCAGTGGAGCTATGAGTCAAGGAAATCCATCCCCTATGACATTAGAAACATTTTTCTTCCTCTGTGCTCATTCCCCCATCTATAAAAAGGCTATGAAACACTAATCTTTGGAAAAAATATGATTAATTTTATTTCCATAAATTGAAAATATACTATATAATTTTAACATATAATTCCACACATTTGATATTCTGCGTGGATTTTCAATAATCTAAATAGTAATGTATGCATGTAACATGTACAGAGTAAATATATTTTATATTGGCAATAATATTATTACTATGTATAGTCCAAATGAATGCAATGAAGGACTATTTTTGAAAAAAAAAAAAAAAAAAAGATAAGTTATAATAAAAACAGGTTATAATGTACTACATACAAAAAAAAAGAAAGATAGAAATACAGATTATTACAGAGTTGCCTAGATAGGAAGATCCTGCAATCAGTCAGACAGTAGACAGTCAGGAATGGTTCCTCAACTCGTACTCAATAGTTAATTTCTCTATTATTAACAATCATACCATCTCCCTCTGCATCCCATACTATCACCCTTTCTTCATGGAATTCTGTCCAAAACCTTCATTGCTTTAGAAAAATAAAAACTGTAATTTTAAAAAACTGCCAGTTCAATCTTTTCATGCAGGATAATAAGATTCCTACCATAGTTAATAGTTCTTGAGGCATTGTGTACTATTTTTATGTGTGCTCCAAAATAATGGTATTAAAAAGTGGCTCTTTATTTCTCTATTTACTATCATTTTAATTTTCTGTTGTTTTCCTCTGGTGTACCCCACTTCCAATTTCAAGCAAAAATGGATGTAAACTTCTGTCTCATTTACTTTCTAAGCCATGGCAGCTAGACTGTGGAGAATATTTGCGGGATGCACCACTATATCTTTGTCCTATTACTGCATGCTTCACATTGGTCCCGTGCTATTGTCTTACTGCAAGATACTGAGTTACACAGACTTTTGGTCTCATCCAATATAGTTGTTTCTAAGTTTACTAATGCTTATTTTTCTTTTGCTCTACCTTTTTTGTTCATATTATTATGGCTTATATTGCACAAGGCAGAAAAGAGATGTGAAATTTTGCCAATGTTTTTGTCAATATATCAACTTATTTCGTTTCAGGGTGGGGTGGGTGGGGTGGGCAGGGAAGCATTGTAATCACCATCCCTGGAGGTAATTAAAAGACGTGTAGATGTTGTGCTTAGGGATATGGTTTAGTGGTGGATTTGGCAGTGCTAGGTTAGCAGTTGGACTTGATGAATTTAAAGGTCTTTTCCAACCTAAATTATTCCATGGTTTTATGATTTGATTCCCTATGCAAAAACACTACTCCCAGTAGCTCAGGACAGAATACCAGTTATCATCGATAATCAAATCATTCTTCATTTGTTCCCTTCTTGAATCCTAATAAGATGAACACTTTCAATATCACCGTGGCTGTCTTACACCATTCCCACCCTACCATTTTTCAAACCTACCCTCCTCTCACTTGTACTTTGACTGTGGCACTATCTTAGGATCTGTGTGGCCTTTGCAGAGTGACTGCATTTTCTGTACTGATCTACCCCTCTCCCTTAATTAAAGCACATTTGAAAACTCATTTTGTCAATGACACTTAAGGAAATCAGCTGACTTTATTGCCTATGTATTGATTTTATTAAAAATAAAAATGGAAGATAGGGTAAAATGTTGTAGGGAAAACTTTAAGAACATTAAAAATGAGCATGGAAATTGATGGGGGGGAAATGGGGAAGCTACAAGAAACACCTTAATCTACAGAAATCCATGAGGAACAGACTTGCAATTAATGCACTACACATGATAATACCTGCATCAATGTTTGTTGCTGATTAAGACCAAAGATGCAGGTAGTATCTTTGTGTAACAGGACAGGATAAGTATCCTATACAGATACGTATCCTATACAGGACAGGTATAGTTATGGTCCTGTCTTCTTTTAAGCATACCAGTAATTACAAGGTAGGAGGTAAAAGTGCCATAAATTTGCATTTTTGCCTTGCAGTCACTGTAGATAGCTGAATAAAAAAAGACTCATTACAAAACAGAGTATAGGTTTGGAAAATTAATCTCTTTTATTTTGCTTCTCCAGATATATGTGGAATACATGAACTTCCTGCCTTCTCCCTCTGACTCCCAATTCCATGGATTGTCTTTTTTTACTCCTTTAACTTTGCTCAAGTTCTGGCTTACTTTAGTTTTGAGTGCACTTTTGCAGGTGAATAAATACAGAGAAATGTGGTTTTGTGGAAAATAATTTTGTTTTAATATCTTTAGTGTTTCTGTTTCAACAGGCTCCTGTTCCTAAGAGCAAAGATGCTAGTCTTCACATTCTTCACTGATTTTCACATCAGATCTAACTGATGGTTAGATAAGTCTGACTGTACCTTAAAAAGGATACATTCTGACTGTAACTCTCATAACAGTTCCCCTTCTGCCTTAGTTTTATATTCTAAAATGTCATTGCAAAGTGCTTCTGCACTGTTAAAGAGCTGTTGTGCTCTATTACACAAGTGGCTGTGTTTCAGTGACTGGCTAAGTGATATATATCCATATGTGTTTATGAGCATGTGTATGTATCTACTCATATGTATACAAATATGGATTGTGTATCAGAAAAGGTGTTTCTTGTTTTGTGTAAAAATGCAGGAAGGTTTTAATTGGTTTTTCTGTAAAATTTTAGCAAATTCTGGACAAAAAAAACTTGCAAAGAAATGACAGTCACATTCGTAATTTTCACTTATAGTGGCACTAGATATATGTTTAATATCTTTCCTCCCCAAGCTAGTCCAGCATTCCCAGGGAGGGCTGAAAGATGAGAGTAGTGTGCAGAGCTGCAGAGAAATGCTGTGGGAGTGGATAAATCTGCATGACCCTGGACATGTTCCAACTACCGCTCTGTAATGTGCTCCAGCAGCTGCTGGCAAAGCTATCGGTTGCTCCTTGAAAGTCACCTATCATAATCCTGATTCCACAGTACCACTTCATGTAGCCAGTCGCTGAAGCAGCTTGTGTACTGGACATTCAGACTGGCTATAACCAGTCCAAGTTGCCTATTTCTGCTGATTGCATGGCAACAAAAGCAGATGTAATCCAGAGCCAGGAAGCAGACAACTTGAAAACAGAATGCAAAGTTCAGAGCATGAAGGATAAAAGCTAAGTAGGGTACTTTTTAATAAACAAACAGAAAAAAAAGGAAAAAAACCATCACAAACCATGATAACAACGCAACAAACCATAAACAGAAAAACACAGAAAGGCATAAATAGTAAAAATAAAGAAGGCTGCAGTTTTCTCAACAATGGAGATACAGAAGATCTGTAGGACAGCTAACATTTTTAAGAGCCTCAAATGATGTAATAATATAGCCAGATTCCTTTTTTGACCCTTCTTATAGGGCACTGTTCATTAATTCAAATTACATTTCCCAAAGTAAGTAAAATCCCCTGGTCTGCTGCCAGTTTGTCTCACATGAATGTGCGCTGTCAGCTGAGCACTCTCTCTCAGACTTTCTTTTCCTAATATTACTCGTCAATTTGTCCCTCTCCAGCTTCTCATGAAATGAGATTAACTGCTCCCTAAAAAGCACGAAGACACCCTGTTACAGGTCATCAATGTGGCAACCCAGCAACATGATTAACTTTGAGATCTATGAGAATAGATTCATAGAATGGTTTGAGTTGGAAGAAACCTTAAAGATCATCCAGTTCCACCCCCAGTGCCATGGGCAGGAACACCTTCCACTAGACCAAGCTGCTCAAAGCCCCATCCAGCCTGGCCTTGAGCACTGCCAGGGATGGGGCATCCACAGCTGCTCTGGGCAGCCTGTGCCAGTGTCTCACCACCCTCACTGTAAAGATTTTCTTCCTAATATCTAATCCAAATTTACCCTTTTCAGTTTAAAACTGTTACCTCTTGCCCTATCACTACACTCCCTAACAGAGTCCCTCCCCATTTTTCCTGTAGGCCCCCTTTAGTACTGGAGAGCCAATACAAGGTCTTGCTGTAGCCTTCTCTTCTCCAGGCTGAACAACCCCACCTCTCTCAGCCTGTCTTCATAGCAGAAGTGCTCCAGCCCTCTGATTGTCTTCATGGCCTTCCTCTGGACTCTCTTGAACAGGTCCATGTCCTTCTGATGTTGGGGGTCCCAGAGCTGAACACAGTACTCCAGGTGGAGTCTCATGAGAGTGGAGTAGAGGGCATGAATCCCCTCCCTCGACCCTGGCCACACTTCTTTTGACACAACCCAGGATAAGCTTGGCTTTTATGGGCTGCAAGTGCACATTGCTGGGTCACATTGAGCTTCTCATCAACCAACACCCCCAAGTCCTTCTCCTTTTTGCTCTCAATCCATTCTCCACCCAGACTGTATCGATACTGGGGTTTGCCCTGGCCCAGATGTAGGACTTTGTACTTGGCTTTGCTGAATGTCATAAGGTTCTCACAGGCCCACCTCTCAAGCCTGTCAGGGTCCCTCTGGATGGCATCCCTTCCATCCAGCACGTTGACTACACCACAGAGCTTTGTGGCAAATTTGCTGAGAGTGTACTCAATGCCACTGTCCATTTTCACTAACAAGTAAGTTGAACAGCAGCGGTCCCAGTATGGACCCCTGAGGAAAGTAACTTGTCACCGGTCTTCACTTGAACATTGAGCTGTTAACCACAATTCTTTGAGTGTGAACATCCAGCCAATTCCTTATCCACAGAGTGGTCCACCTGTCAAATCCATGTCTCACCAGTTTAGAGAGAAGGATGTCATGTGGGACAGTGTCAAAAAAATTGGGTTTTTTTGACAATGTCAGAAACTTGTTAATAACCACATAGTGACCAAAAAAGCTACCTGGTGGGGCTTGTTCTATATACCACATTTGGGTCTTTTCCACCCCGCTTTCAGTAATTTTAAATGTTTTTACTTAGAAGAAGAACAAGAGAAAGGCATTTCATCCTAACTGAAGCTGGCATTTTAAAACATCTAGGAATATGTCTATACAAAATTACTTCAAGAAATAAAAATAAATACTGGGTATCTTTTAAATATTGTTTTTCTGAGAGGTTTTTGGGGTGTATGTTTTTTGGTTTTGGGTTTTTTTTGTTTTTATTTTTTTTAACTGTCCAACACTGTCTGTATTGTCAGTAAATAGGGGAAGGAAGATAGACAGGGTTGCCAAGCTACTAACTGGAAGAAACTCGAGACTCCTGAAGGGAGGAGGGAGATGACCTTGAAGTTCAGCTGTTGCTTGTGGTGAGAGGAGTTTTAACAGGGAGGAGGTTCTTATGTTATAACAGAATATTTGTCTGCCTCTCAAGGTTTATTTCTTGAAAAGTAATGTGTTTAGATAATTTACTTATTTCTTTTTCTGATAATCCATTTAAAAAAATGGTGAAACTAACAAGACATCACATTAAAAAAAGTAGACAAAAAAGCTGAAAAGATGGATAATTTCATATATTTGTATACCAGTTTGCAAGTTTTTTCTTTCTGAGAAAGATCGTATTGGCATTTCTGAATATGCGAAGGATTGTAGGATTTGAGCTTATTATATAACATAAAAGAAATTATAAATATTACAAAAATAACTGAATTTTATGCTTTGATGTATGAACTGCTCTACTAAGCTGTCCTTTTATTTCTCTTTTTTTTTCTCACTGTAATTAGCCAAGGAATTCACATCTCCTTCTTCAGTATCGTTATCAACCTTCTGTGATCTCTGGACAAAGAATATGTTAGAGAAACATGTGGTGAGAAATATCTTGATCATACCTTGGCAGAAGTAGTTATGCCATAGTAAGTGGAAAAAATATGTAGAACTATAAGCTTAAGGTTTTGGAAGCAGAAAACAAAAAAAAAAATCCAGTTCTCTGCTTTTGTCACAATGCCCAGGATAGCAGAGGAGATATATCTTTAAGTTCCACAGAAATACAGTCTATGTCCAGGCAGTGCAGAATTATAAAAGATGTTTCAAAGTGGTTGTACTTATTTTATGTGGCAACAGGGATCCTGCAACAGCTGGACATCATTTTTTAGCCAAAGCTATTTCAGGCAACATTTTATGTTTAAGAACTGTTAAGTAAGCTAAACTGGTTTTGTTTCAAACTGGTACAAAGTTCTCTTGGAAGATCTAGGGTCTGCTCTGCTATAATGAGAAAACCTTGCAGATGAAATAGCTTTAAATGGATTTTAAATTATCTCTTCTAACAGCAAAATATGTTTGTTTGGGTTTTTATTTTATATTATACCTGTATAATACTTAATATATTAAAGACAAAAAAAATTACCCAAAAGATAGAAAATATGCAACTGCAGATTAAGGTTTTTCTTTCTATTTGTTGAGGCCTGATTAATATCAACTTTGTTTGACAGCCATACTGTAGTTCTTGTACACTGTGATGCCTTTTGGAAACACAAGGAGGTCCACAAACTCATTAGTCATGTTTGTCCAAGATGCTCACATTACAAAGAACATTTTTTATCTTCTCGCTTTTCCTAGTTATCTTAGCCAAGTCTAGCACTATATCATGTCATCTTGCCGACTATACCTTTTAAGTGCCTGTTTTCATACTGTCCTTAATAATGCTTTCAAAAAGAAATTATTTTCAAGCCTTGCTCTGGAAATTTTCCTTTTGAAGTTTTGAATGACTTTCAGCTGGTCTCTTAGCTAACACACTTCACATCCAAGCATAAGGAATCTTCCAGGTAAAGATGCTTATAGGAAATACAGACGAAAATTTTGTCCGTACTATATTTGAACTGATGAAGGGTTCCCAGAGACTTCTTGTTTTGTCAGAATACAGATTACCAATATCTAAATCTAGATATTTATTCCCTGTACCTTTTGGCTAGAAGCACATTGACATAGGTGATGCTTTTAGCATACTACAGACCTTAAGCTGATACCTATAATGTTTGTTCAGTGATGGATGGATGAATTAAATGGTGATTTCATGTTAGTATGTTGGTTTTATTGCTGTGATTATGCTATTTGGGAGTATTTTTTATTTCTCTCATTTTTAGGTTGTCATTTTATACACAGTGTTTCGTGCTTCAGCTCAAGGAGTTAAGATTTCTTTAGTGGTTTTCATTAGTGCTGCATCCTGCAGTTTTCATCCACAGGGATTTGACTGAATCATGCTTTAAACTATCACTTGCTAGTCAAACAGCAGTGCAAAACATGGGGCAATCAGATGAATGTAATAATCTGGATTACATTTAATTCTTGAATATTCTGCAATACTAAATGCTCGCAGAAGTTCTTTCTGGTCACCTTCCCCATAAACATACACTTTGGGAGGTTTTGCTTCAGTGAGCACCATTTTTTCTTCCCCTGTCAGAAAGTCAGGCTTGGTGAGTATTGCTGGCAAAATACCAACTCCTAAGCCAACTACTGTCCAGTAAACTCACATTTAAAATAATTTAAATTACTTTTTCTTGGTAAGTTATACTTCATAAAGGGAAGGAAAGGGACTTTGTCTCTTTGGACAGAAAGGGCCAAACAGTGAATGAAGGTTGGCAAGAAACCCAGAAGACGGTTTCTTTGCAGTCATGCCCTTTGCCGTTATTGGTCTAAGAAAGGCCAAGTTTGATAAGATTTTGTCTTACCTCTATTCCTAGGGAAAAGACACATTCCTAGTCTAGCCCTGCTTTTATAAGCGGACCACCTATTACTCAGCAAGTAGCAAATGATTCACTCCTCTACACTGAACCTAGGTTTACAAGCCCTACGTGCTCACCTTGAATGGCTCTGTGTAAACTTTTCCACACAAGAGTAGAAGGCAGAGATTCTCTTTCAGTAACTCTCTCTGCATAGTGACAGCTCCCCAAATGGTGGCCTCTTTCCCATGCACCACCCCAGCCTCACTATTATTCAGTTTCAATTGCTGTTTCAGCATTCTGTTCAGCTTGCTTTCAGACATTATTCAGTTCAGTTGAGCTCAGAATTTGTCCTTGATTCACAGCTCAAATAGTCAGGTAGTCATACAGATATCCTTAGATAAGTGATCTATTGAGCTACTTTATGATAAGATAGACAGACATCAATGGATATAAAGATAGAGAAAAAGATAGATATGGATATTTATAGATATGCACCATCTTCCCTTGTGCAATTCTATAAATGGTTAAGGGATGTAAGAGATAATTAAATATACCATAATGTGATGCCTGATATTCCAGCAAAATATTTCAGCCAGGAACCATCCTCCTAGAACTCTTATTCAAACAGAAAACAACAAACTACTTTAAACATACTGTCAGGAGAGTTTCCTCTGATATTTTAAGATGATTCCACGTTATGGTAGTCAAGGCACTTCCATTAACGGAGCTAACAAATATTTATGTATTTAATGTATTTTGGGATGTCTATTCCAGTTACAGTGTGAAAGGCTTGATCTGCTGTCTGACAGCTGCTAAAAGTGTGTTACAAAATCAAGCCTTGAGCCTTGATGGGACTTTGTGCACCATCCCACATTCAATATCTGACCCCTCTTCACTTGGGGTGCAATTTTAGTTCTGTCCCTCAGGTCTGGTTTGGTTAGTTGCCTGAAGTTACAGCTCAGGAAGGCAGTGGAGAAGTGACATCTTTAAAACACCATGCTGCCAGACAGCTTGTGGTTGGAACTGAGAAGAGAACAGTTATAAAAAAGAGGTCTCATCTTTTCCATAGAGTGCATGAAAGTGATGTTTGACAGCGTAGAATAATGGGGCAAGGGTGGGTTGGCAGAACAAGTTGAGTTTTTTTAAGGGGAAGCTGCAGCACTCATTATTCACTTAGGAATAAACTATTGCAAATACACCAGGAAAAAAAGGCAGTTTTTCTTCAGTTCTTTGCCTGTATAAAGCAGGCCAAACGCAAACACACTACAGTGAATAGAATCTGCACTCTTCAGTTAAAACATTGAATGCTCTTCGCTGTTCTACTTTAACAAGTTTTATCCATTGTTAGTGAATAGCTTCCAATTCATTGCTAGCTTCTCTCTGTTGATTTGAAGAGTAATTCTTCATAGTTACATTGTATAAGAAGAACATGTCCCACTGCTTTTAGGGACAGGATAAAACAATCTGAACAGCAGGAGAGGCGATAGTTCAATTAGCAACACTGGCAACTTCTTTGGAATGGCAACATTGCTAGAGCCCAAGAGCTTGCTGGCACTGAGATGTCTCTTGTGAGGAGGAAGCATAGATTCCTTGGTACAGTTTTGTAGAATAGCATGACAGACAACAAAATGGGTATCCAAGCTGGGAAACTAAAAACACAGTACAAAGCCTTTCTACACTATGGGACTGTGCTGAAAGTTTTTTCTTAACAAGAACAGCAAGAGTTTGCTAGGCAATCATTTGCTGTTTTCAGTACATTCATTAAAGAAAGTCTGTCTTTTTGTCAACTTTTCAGATTTATTTTTTTAACCTGTGTTCCTGTAAATTTGCTTTTTTTTTTTTTTTTTCTTTTTTTTTAAGGGTAGCCAAGTTTCTTGGTTTCTTGTATCTCTGTTGTCATTCTCCTTACTGAATGAATAAATGAAATGTGTTTCAGGAGCATCTTCTCAATAATACATCTCCATCAGAGTTTTTACTTTGAAAGTAAATAAATTTTCAAAATGTCTTTTAATGAAGAAATATGGTTATGAATGCTGGTCTCATGAAATAGAACTTATATGTAGTAATCTGCATAAATACTCCCAAAATGTATCTCTTCTGTAATTAATATGTTGACATTTTAGGAGGAAGGAAATATTGCCTTTCTATAAAGCCACAGTCAGTGAAAACAATTTTAAGTTCTATTCTGGGTTCCTATTCGAGATTCCCATTATGATGTCTCTTTGTGCTTCAGTTTTTTTAAGCACTGAGTTATTAAGTAATTTCAAAATTATTTGTGGTTGGAAGGTAAATTTAATCACTTTTTTTTTTTTTTTTTTTTTTTTAAGTTGTCCACACAATGTAACCATCAGTGACAAAGAAACCATTGAGGTGCAGAAGCATGTCTAGAGAAGGGCAACGGAGATGGTGAAGGGTCTGGAGCACAAGTCTTGTGAGGAGCAGTTGAGGGAACAGGAGTTATTTAGTCCAGAGAGGAAAGGAAACTCAGGGGAGACCTTACTGTTCTCTACAACCACCTGTAAGGAAGTTGTAGCAAGGTGGATGTCAGTCTCTTCTCCCATGTAATAAGTGATAGGAAAAGAGGAAATGGCCTCAAGTAGTGCCAGGGGAGGTTTAGATTGGATATTAAGAAAAGATTTTTCACTGAAGGGTTTGTCAAGTACTGGAACAGGCTGCCCAGAGAGCTGGTGGAATCACCGTCCCTGGAGGTGTTTAAATAACACACTTAGGAACATAGTTAAGTGGTGGACTTGGCAGATCTAGGTTAGTGGTTGGACTTGATGATCTTAAAGGTCTTTTTCCAGCCTAAATGATTCTATATGATCCTGTATGTCATCTCTTTAAGGGATGAAATTGTGTGAAAATGAAGTTCCTCCAGATGCTCTAAAAGCTCCTGAATTCTGTGGTCAGGTCTGAAAAAAAGGTCTAAAATCTGGACTATACCAGCATGCTTTGAAACAGGAGTTTCGTCTGCAGAGATCCTGCAGGTTATAGCATTTCCTTCCGTAGGAAGGGGCATGTTGGTAGGGAACACGAATGCACAAAGTTGTTGCTTTGGAACAGGAAGTAGTTTTAATCGCTCTTAAGGTGAAACCTTTAAAAAATTTAATAAAACATTTTTACAAATGCCAATTAGTTGTCTTTGCTGTTTTCACCTTTCAGAAATAGATTTAATTCTGCCAACTAAGTTACCAAATAATTGTAGATCATAACTTTATTTGTTAGAATATTCTCTAAGACAATGAAAGCATATTTGAGAAAAAACAGAGTGGGCTTTTTTTATTAAGGCTTTTCCAAATGGGATATGAGCTAGGCAGAAAATGAAGGTTTAGAGATAACATTTATAGTAGAAATCAATTTTTATAAATAAAAGTGTATTTGTTTCTGAAAATAACTTTTAGACAATATTTGACTCTACCTTATTGTAAGCTGGAACACAGAATACAGTATAAAGTATGGAATTGTAGTATGATTAATTCTTTCCATACAGGATAGCATTTAACTTACAAAATTTTACAATTCAAAGTTGTTGGAATAAGACATCTACGCTTAGCAGCAGTTACCACAAAAACAAATTTCAGCTATGTTAATTTCCAGAAGAATTTTCAAAAATTACTGATGCATTTCAGATGTTGTAATTGCAGAGCACTGTTGATCCTTCTGGCAATCACTACTGTACTGCTTTTGATGTGGACTTTCAGGCAGTTATGAGGTTAAAAAACAATCTCGAAGGAAATGAGAATTCCTTTGGCCTATAGGACATTTTGTTCATTCCTTCTAATTATGGGGCTGCAGTACATGGAGTTTTTGAGATGATCAATACTTTGAAAACTCTGTGCTGTTTTATCATCTGTGCTGAGTCTCATGAAAAATTAACACTTTTTACCAGCACCTGAACCAAATCAATAGTTAAGGTAATGAATTCTTGCTATTTGACAGATCATTTTATTACACAGGTAAAATTTGGGGACTACATGGCTCATAAGATCTTATTCTTGGTGAACTGAGAATTGCAGGTAATTAAATATTTATAGTGCTTGCATTGAAGGGATTCAGATTATTCTCTTGCTTTAGGACAGATTGAGTTGAGATATTTAGAGTAACCCTTTGTGACTTAATACACTGTGACACGGCACAGCTATCCCAAACAGATCCTATCTGTAACATAAAAAGTTATATTTTACAGATACATATTTACAAAGAAATCAATACTCCACCCTTTAAAAGACTGTGCTTTGGAGAAATAATAATAATAAAAAAAATTCTGTGGCTAAAGCTTGGGCCTTAGAAGCAAAAGTGTTGGGTTTGAGTCCTGTTTATAGCCTTGATGTTTCATTTCTTCCTCTAGATAATGATACCAAGGTTTCTTGTCACACAGTTCAGTAATAGACTAGAGTTTTACTCAGCACTTAGAACTGTGACGCTTTAATTTGTGTTAGGTCTTACAGGCATTATTAAAATAACAGTTTTAACTATTGTTCTTACTCTTGAAAGAGATCAAGTAGTTTGGTATGTATGTATCACTTACAAAGAGTTATTTTGAAAGTAAGGTTGAGTATGGGATAATTTGCTTCACGTTGACCTTCACTCCTTGTCTAGATGATTGCCTCATCTCCTGGGGGATTAATAAACTGCCATCTATGCTCATGTGGTCCCCGTGTTCCCAAGTGCATGCTTCAGCAAGTTTGGTCAGACACACTCTTTGAGTCCTGCTGAAAGTGTAATGCAGGTATTCCCATGGTGGTGAGGAATTCTAGATACATGCAGAACATAGCTGGGTACCTACATCGTGTTGCTTTCTCATATATATTGTCTACAATCCGTTTGTTGCAGTGATTGTATCACTAAGATGATCAAAGGGACCCAAAACAAAACAGTTTTCAAAGTTAACTGAAATACTTTCATTTTGAAACATGGATGGTTACCTCAATATAGAAAACTGATGTTTGGCCACTTATTTGAATGCTCGTTCTACAGCTGCCTACAGTAGGAGCTTGGTGGGGTTTATTTTGTTGTCTTCCTTTCATTTTATTTAGTCTTTTATAGCAGGGAAAATGATGCAGTGACACCGCCTTTGTACA
This sequence comes from Falco biarmicus, assembly GCF_023638135.1. NCBI lineage: Eukaryota > Metazoa > Chordata > Aves > Falconiformes > Falconidae > Falco > Falco biarmicus. The sequence continues at coordinate 84,636,885 of NC_079289.1, forward strand.
AAACTACAAATTTGTATGTCATCTGAAGAAATTATCTTGACCGTGATAATAAAAATAAGTATTTAAAAGTGGAGATAGAGGAGATAGAGAACTTTTTGTGTCAAACATTAGTGAAAGGAAAACAAACGCAAGAAATGGCAAATAAAATGTTAAAGCTGGGGTTTTAATCACCAGTGAGACCTGTGAGTTGACTTAAAAGTGCAAATGCAAGCACCGAGGCAGTAGTTTCCTAATTCTAAAAGAGATTTTAAGGTAAAGGCAAGAGGGAATTACATTAACAAGCTCATTCCCTTCAAACATATGAACAGAAGATGTTCTAGTCAGGTGCACATACCATGCATATCTAAGAGTCTGTAGTCACTTCCAATGTTTCTAATAACTTCAAAATACATTGTCTAGCTTCCACTTAATTATTTTGTTGTTTAGGCAAAGAAAACCACTTTCACTGACAAAGAAGAGTCACTTCCACCATGCAAGGATATTGCAATTTGGTTTTAATGTATATATCCCCCTCAAGTTTAATTTCTCTTCAAAAAAACAAGATTCCTAGTCAGTCAGGGAAGCGTGGGAATGTGCTTCAGCAGACTTGGGATCAACTCTAAGTACTGTCAGGGGCTTGCTAAATGCCTTTAGGGAAATCACCTTGCAGTCATCTCCTTATGTATGAAGTGCTTTCAGAGCTGCTGCTGAGTTCTGTGTGATGCAAGTAGCATTATATTAACATACACTCTATTCCAATCAGGATGACAAAATTAAGTTTTGAAGATATTTTCTAAGTCTGTTTTATGCTTTAAGAGACAGTTTTAATACTGGCAGAGCAAAAGAATAAGACTATCCCAGCAAAACAACTGACCATAATGTCACTATACATTAACAAATATACCCCTTAATTACTTTAAGATTAGTATAATGAGAAGGCCGCACAGATGTTCTAATGCTTTATTTATTTTACAGGTTTTGCATTTTGAAAATACCCAAAAAAATGTTAATGGTGATCAATTGAAAATTAACTAACTGCTAATGACCACAAAGGTGGATAATTAGGTCCTTCAAAAAAAAAATTGAGAAGCTGATTTCTTGCTTAATTCTTTTATAAACTATGGAATATATTTGGATATATATGGGATATATATGAATATAACTGATAAGGGCAGAAAAGACTATATAATAAACGAGTAAAATGTAAGAAAGGTCATAATTTTAGCATGTGGTAAACTGCAATCTAGATTTATCAATTTACAGAACATCACAATGAGACTGAAAATGAGAAGATAGTGCTGTATTTTTACCTGTTTTTTTTTATAGGCAAACATTATTAATTCTCATGGATGTTTCATTTATTTTTCACTGTCATGTATTTTCTTCTTGAAATTTCCATTTCCTCTAATCATTAAAAAGATGTTTGTGTTTCAGTTCCATAAAGCAGTCTGTACACACCTGTTTCTACCTAAGTCAATGTATTAACTGTATCTTTCCCTCACACTGTATTTAGTTATGTACTATACAGCTACACCTTATCATGGTGATCCTATAGTATATGTATTAGATGAATCTGTCAGGGAAGCTCGTTCAGGGACAATCATAAGCAAAAATTAGAACCCTTAAAATACCTGTATTAATTTTACTATGTCTAAACACTGAATTTGTACATCTCTTCTGTGGCAAACATCATAGGTAGAGTGATAATCCTGTGAATAATGTATGAGAAAAATGAAAAGCAAAATGAACTGTATAATTTCCTCTGATACACTGTATCTAATATTTGTGTGAACATGCAGTCTACATGTGAAAACCTTCTGATTCTTACTGTATATCTGCATAATTGTACCTCTGTAAGGGCACCATAATTCTGCATAAATCAGTGGTGATTTAGGTAGTATTTGGGTTTAGGAAGGCACTGAAAATAACAGACACTACAGTGATCCCTAATGCTACTATAATACTTATCAAAGAGTTACACTAGGAAATCAAACAAATGTTGCCCTGTTTTAGACTATGGTATAACTGTATGGAAAAGGTGGCAACCAAGCCAAGCGGATGTGCAACAAAATGTTCTATCACTGAATTTTTGCAAGCAGTTGCACTTAATTGCGATGTAAACATGGTACATGCTTTTTTTACCTCCCTTCTTTTGCCACCAACTTCCCCTCTCGTCCCATGTATTTGCATTACAGTATACGTCACAGCGCTAATGAGGAATGTCTTCCACAATGCGCATCTTTATGATGTGCTGCACAAACACAGTTTTCAGGCAAAGATTTTCAAAAAGAGACATGTGAGTCACCATGCCTCAATTTACATCCAAAATCACGGCTAATCTTGGGAAAATAGCTACTAATACAGCTAGTGAAAAATCTTGGTTATATCAAGCCATAGACTTGACTCTAATCCATCTGGAAATGCTTGCTCTCTATTTACAATCATCCAGGAGTCGTTATTCTCTTCAACCCCTCATTCTTCTACCACCTCCTTTTTCTGGCAGCATTCCAACAGTTAAAAAATACTACAGATTTATTTAAATCCCATTTTCCAAAATGCAATGCAGTAATAGGAGTTTAATGAGGAACTTCATTATGTGTTCAACAGAGAGCTTTCTCACTGATCTTGCCACAAAAAAAAGAATCTTCCCCTCATTATTGGTGTCTTTCTGACTCAGCTCGGCTTTCATGTAAAAATAACACTAAGCTCACAAACTTGTGATGGAATGGCAGTTATATTAGACACAATTTTATTACCTCTTAGCAGTTATTTTTAGAAACCACAGAACAGCTTTTAACATGAGTGGCAGAGTAGCAAAGACAGAAAACATTGTTTGTAGTTGGATTTCTTTGAGGACATACAGAAGTACCAACACTTACGGGAGATGGAAACAAAGGCTTAAAAGACAACTAGTATTAACCAAGGAATGTCTAAAACATCTGTATTGATTTTCTGAACAAACCTTGTCAATTTGACATTATTTTAATTTTGAAAGTGCTGATGGGAGATTTCTTGATGTGAAAACCTGCAGCAACTCTGGCCTTCACTGCAGATCATGACAAGCCAGAACAGCATTAAATACGTTTCTCACTGCACGCTCCTGAGTATGTGTTTTAATCACTCTGAGGATTTCCTCAGTTTCTGAGGAATTGATGTCTGAGGAAGTGACAGACTAGAGATTTTTTTATGGCTGGTGCAAAACAAAACCAAAACCAAAGATATTCTGTTTCTGAAAATTTTGAATCTTGTTTCATCCAATGTGCTATGGATTTGCACACAGTGACTTTGGTGTTCACTTAACTGACATTGCAAAAGTCAAAGGCAGGCAACACTCACTTTAAGAAATTCTGTAGCAGGATGCACCAACAAACCCTTCTGTTATGTTTTGTTCCTAAGATCTTTTCAGGAAGCCAGCAAGCTAACTTCCAGGGAAAATGAAAAGACAAGAAAGGAAGACCGTAAGTGTTTCCACATATCTAACAACAAAGCACAGTTAGTGCTGTGAGGTCAAAGTAATGTGATTTCTTTGTCTGGCAGGGATGAAAAAACTGCAGGTATTTACAAGGAGAAGGAAATTAAAACCATAATTAATGAAAATCAAAATTTTAGGCATTCTTTAGGTTGTAGAGACTGAATCTTCTAATAAAATTTCCATAGGTCAGGACAGGGGGTGATATCCATAAAATACATGAGGATATTTTAAACCATAATACTAAAGACTGAATGTTAATTCATAAACCCTATTCCATAGCGTAATGTTCTTTGTATTTTTATGGCTTACTTAACATAGTGCTGTTTGAAAGTTTAACTTCTATTGGTTTTAATCTCTTTGTTAATGAAGTATCACTTTAATAGTGAACATTTTTAATTTCTTAGAGCTCACATTTAAAATGTATTTGATTTTTTTGTGGTCAATGTTAAGTTCCTAAACTTATGTTTTACTCTTAAACACAAGTTGCCTGATCTGAAAGCTTTCTGAGCACCTACAAATTTTGGTAAATTCAGTTAGATTTGTGGGTTTTTAGCAATTCTGAAAAAAATAAGTTACCATTATTTTGGTGCTTAGTGATGGATTTGAAGACCTGAATAAAGACAAGGTTGTTAAATTTTCTTAAATAAACTAATGTAAATGTACTAATCACCACGTTGTTATAGTAACAATCAGGAACTACAAAAATCAGAGAAACTCATACTTCAGAAAATTATTTTAAAGGCATAAAAATAGTAGCTGCTGCACAACAATCATTCTAGTTAGTCAACAGGCATTTAAATATAGTACTATAAGTTAAGAACCTGACTGAAAGAGTGTCATGTCAGAAGACACATCCCAGCAAATAAATTTTCCATTGCTATTATCTATTTTTGATGTAAATTTGGATTGCATTTGGGATGACTTGATATAATTTGGACATCTGTGGATAAAGCAAACAAATATTAACCACCGCCTCTTCTCCATTTTCTTCCATAGAGCTGAAATATATAATATAAAAACAAATTTCAAAAAACCCCAAACCTCCTAATCCAATGTTATCACAATAGCAGTGCTTTTTCATGAACACCCTCAAATATCCGCTTATGCACAATCTCCTTCCTCCTATTTTTCCTATCCCTTATTTTCCAGTTTTCAGTGTAACCCAATATGGTTCTTAGCCATTTCATACATTTTCTGTCATTTTTACATTCTCACCCTCAACTATTTAGACAAGACTTCTTATCAACTCCTTCTTTATACAAATCCTTATCTTAATTGATAGCATATTTTCTCATAAAGCATATCCCCACAGGTTGTGCTTGTTTTTCTTGGTTGACAGGTATGTCAAAAAGAACCTGTCTGGAATGCAGAAGAGACAGACATGTTTAGAGCAGCAAAGGAAGAGGAAGAAGGAAGACATGCTACAGACAGAAGAGACTTCTGGAGTAAGAAGGTGAGTTAAAGACAAGTAGAAGCTGAATGCAATGAGAAGTGGTGCTGCAGGCATCTGAGACTACATGAAGACAGAAGTGAGCAGCCTGACTTGGTTTCCTGTCAGTACCAGTTACAGCAGCATGCAACAGAATTAACAGTCTGCTATTTTCCATTTGTCTAAATGCAAACTTCAGAATTATATTTCTTAAATACAGGTCACTTGAATATACTTCAAAACAGTTGGATATTTCCATAGAAAATCCTTTTACCAAGACAGAAACTTGTATAGTTTCGCTGGTGAACAAGCATTAGAAATCAGAGATCAGTCAGAAGGTTTCTTGTTGCCTTGAAACTGGAAACTACCAAACCCTGGTTTATGTTGGTTCAAAATGAAGAGTATTTTAAGGAAGACATGCAAAATGAGGAATTCTATTTTCAAGGGCATGTCTGAGCTCAATTTTCATGGAAGATCCAATTATGAACATGTGGAAATGAAAAGCTTGATGCCTGTAGATCCAGTGCCACAAATGTCTATCATAGACAGTATGATTCATCCTTGGGAACCTGCTGTAAACGAGACTGCTAGGACTAAGGACACAGATTTGTCAGCACTCTTGAAATTTAGATCCCTTTAAGATCTTATCTGCTTCTCTAAAAATGTCAACAATCTCCATTTCATGTCAGTATTCACTCTAAAACTGCATTGGTCTCTCATGAAATAGGAAGAACCTTTATGTAAAAGGTCGTGTTGTACATGATTTCTTGATGTCTCTGATGATGTCCAGGTGTCCCTGCTTGAACATGGAGGTTGGACCAGGTGACCTCCAGAGGTCTAACCTCAACTATTCTGTGATTCTGAGATACAATAGGAAGGAGGTAATCCATGGTAACAAGAAGAGGTATCCATTCTCTGTCTGAGCCAGTGTTTAGGCCCTGTGTTCCAGACATCCCCAAGAAGTTAACAGAATTCAGTGCCTGCAAGAGCACACAAGTGTTCTCAGAAAGAGTGCTTGGCTTAAGCTGAAACCTTACTCCTGGTGTGGCAGAAGTCAAAAATTGCAAGTTGGAGATTGCTTCCTTTTTCTTAATAGAAAGCAACAGTAATTTTTTCTCAAGTAAAAAATAAAGGAATTCCTGAAGATATTTTTAAAGAAATAAATGTTTAACAGGCGTGTAAAACAGATGTCCTATAGAAGCTTTAGTTTCTACTAAGCAGCCAATGGTGGGATGTAGTTATGGTTACCAAATAGCTGAAGATAAGCATAGAGGTAGATGTATACTGTTTCTTTTGTCTCCTGGGGGAAAAAAATGACAGAACATAAATATTTTACAAAACTTTTCAGTCCTGCTTACATAAATTGCCTGGCATTTAAGAACCTTAAGATCTAATTAATTTTTTTTATTCCCTTCCCTTTTAAATTGGGAAGCTTTCTGCTCATATAGGCAGTTTTAAAACTATATTTTGTAAGTTATTTTTAAAATGGTAGTTTTAGTAACTCAAGAGTACCTAAAATACCTGATAGAGTACAGTGAGACTGTAAGTAAAATTAAACAGTAAAAATTCAAAAAAAGGATTTTCATAATTTTGCATTAGAACTAACAGAATAACTTCAAATTCCATTTCAGACTCACCATGTCATATTTCAAGAGTGCTGTTAACACCTGAAAAAACTTGGATAAAATCAGACACTTTTGTCAGAGTAGCTTACACGTTCTCTGCACATTTGTCAAGATAAACTATATATATTTATACTGTATGATAGCACCATATAACAAGTCATACCAAACACCATGCTTTCTTTATGCTTTATGTTTTTTTGTAGCAGGAGACTTTCAATAAATAAAAGGGCTTACCTTTAAAAATACTAGGCCAGGTGAGCAGCCTACAGAGTGCATATGGTTCATGGCACCATTGTGTATGTCCTGGTGACTTCTCTACTGTGGATTCTCTCAGGCGTTACTGACAGTGAATAAAAGCCATCAATTTGTTGTGCAACTTGTGAGCCTGCACATGAAATCTCTAGGTTTCTTGAATTACCTCCTGCATCCATGTTGGAAGGGGCTGCTGTTTGACTTCTGGAAGTGATCAGCCAGACAAGATAGGGAAGAGATATAAGGAGGCACAGACAAATAGGAAAGGGACATACTTTATGGAGAAGAGGCATATGGTAATGAAATAATGTGTCTAAGATCTTATGAGCTGTGTAAATCAGAAAAATAAGCAAACCAGACTTTGTTCCTGTGCTCTGGCCATAAAATATTTCTCACCTCTCCTACGTTTTCCCCTGAAACTTTTTCCTCCAATAGATGATTTTTTCCTTCTTATAAACATGCAATGAATGGAAATTTTATATTCTGCCTTCAACAAGTATCAGATACCTGTTAATGCTAATAAAAGCCGTGACAATCCCTTGACATTCTCCATTCCTTTGATATATAGAAAGCCCTATTTCACATGCCATCAAACATCAATATAGATGTCAACATTATCAGGTACAAAATATTCATTAAATTTCTTTTCCTGAAAAGTTTTGCAATGACTGCTATTGTTTCTGCTGCAGAAAGAGTCTGTATGATGATGGTGCTCTCTGTGATGGATGGCAGAATGTCAGGTAACTTCAACAGGCACTGACATTACAGGTGATCAAATTAATAGTGGTATGTTCATGTAGTTTGAGGTTCTGTGGCAGTGGCAGCTCTCCCTTTGACATCAGTGGTAGAACAAACCTAACCTTAGAGGATAAAAGAGACTGATCTCAGTCTTGGTGTTAGCATTAACGCCACCTCTCTCTGGCAGAACAGCCTGCACTGCTGTATAATTAATTTATAAAGATACAGTAGCCTGTTTAATCACACCAAGTGTCAATGTTGGCATTTTACTTGATCACGTAGATCCCCAAAAGACTAGAGCTTGTTTTGCTCCATGGCAGGATTTCAGTGCACAGACAGCTCTATAAATATTCCCTCAAAGCTATACTGTCTATACAAATTGCTGCGTGCTTTCAGGTGCTGTAGTATGATGTCACAGCACTTAAAGCAAGATACCAAAAGCAAGGATTGTGTTGGAGGGAAAAAGTAAACAATTTCAGGTCAAAATCAAGATTTCAGTTTTAAAAGGAACTCATCTTCAGTAAACCTGAGGAAGCAAGAAAGATGATCTTTTCAAAGGGACAGATTGAACCATCCTATGGGAATCTTATGTTGAAAGAGTTAATTTTTGCCCATTCTGCTATCTGAGCCAAACCTAAAGTTCTAACACATTTTTTACAAATGCCTTCCTCAAAGAAATTCAGCGAGATCTTCAATAGGGAAAAAAAGAGGGCGGACACTAGATTTCTTTTTCTTTATGAAAGAATACAGTATTACTGGGATGAAAAAAAAAAAAATAGCATGTGTGCATGTGTGAGACTATACTGACATTCATCCACCCAGTGACTGTTGTTTTACCCATATTTCAGTAATATGTCAATCGTTTGTCAACACTTTAAAAATACCAGGTCTATATAACCAACAATTAAGATCCTAATTGTGGGAATGTAAATTCTGCAAACATTTGATTGATTTTGTTAGAAGGAAAAAGAAGAATAACAAAAAATATTAATAATCTGTGGACTTCTTACATTTGAAAAATTCCTATTTTCTTCTAAATTTTTCAGTATTCCTGGAAAGATTTCACCTTCAAAATACTTAATAGAACTAATGTTCATATGCAATTATTCAAATTGGAACTCCAAAACACAAGAATGCATATGCAGTCAGATAAACACACCTGGAAACATATGTTTAAGTTGGTAATTACTATCCTCTTGAATAGAATGTTCATATATTGTGTGAACATCAGAGATTACTAAATTGCCTCAGTAATTTTTGCCAAATTTTTATCCACATCATCTTTTTTTGTTTTCTCTTGAGTAAAGTTTCCAAAATTAAATTATTTCAAAAGCAAGAGACTCAATAATACAAAAATAAATATAGGAACAGAAAGAAATAGAGTCTTTTTGAGACTCAATTGATTTGCTAAGATAAACATTTTCTACTCATGATAGAGTATTTTTTTTTCCAAATATCTGTTTCATTAACATGGTCCAGAGTTGAATGAAAAGAATGTATAAAAAAATGCATATATTATAAAGTAACAATGGAGAATATCTGCATCATATAGTTATACTGGAGCTCTACTCTCAGTCTATAAACTGCTGTAGTGGGTTCTAATGATATTTTTTGCATTAAACTTTGGATGTCTAATTGTTTTGTACATACCAGAGTTAATTTTTCTTTAGTCATTTTTACTTTCATTGTCCTTTGAATTACATAAATCCTGAGTTTGATGCCGAACACTTTCTTCAAGAAAGAAACCCATCCAAAATACAAAGAAAATACCACAGAGCTCACTGAAAGCAGAAATTTATGCAAGTACTACATCGTTTTTAAAACGTGTTTGGGAGGATTTTTTTTATTTAGGTAAACACAATAAATATTGGTATGAACATCTGCTGAGAGACCTCCTCAAATCCCAGATCTCTTTGTCTTTTCCTTTCTACTGTTCTTTCCTGGCCTTTATATAGTGAGGATGTATTGATATTTCTGCCTAGACAGGAGGTGGTTACATGAGTAGAGCAGGGCACAAAGCTCAAACATTTAAAGGCATTTTCATGGGGAAAAAAAAAAACCCCAAACAAAACCAAACACCAAAAGACCACCTCCTAACCCTTTTCATGTAATTATTATTTATGGAAGGTTAAGACCCAGAAATGAATAATTACAAGGAACATGTAAAGTGTAGCAAATTGATGGAGACTTGCTGCCTAATTCTTTCATAAATCCTTTATGGCTCCATTTGAAAGCCTCAAGAAAGGTGTTAAAATGCAAATATTCCCTATGGACCTTTTGTTTTCTGACAGAGATGCCCAAGGGCTTCATGATGTACCTCACAAATTAGATAAGTTTTGGTTTTGTTGATTTGGGCCAACTGAGAAATGAAACTTTTGATGTTGCTAGCAGTTGAAATGAAGGTATTTTCTTAAGATGTAGCAAAGAAACACAGCACATCTTCATAGGATTCTCCATAGAAAGTTCTCAGGTTATTTCCTCTGCATTCTGTTACACAGAGAGAAAAAACATGGCTGATCTTACAGTGCATGTGAATTTGACACCAATATGCAGTGATTTCAAGGTGTTGATGCTGAAGTGACTATGATATGAATTGGACTACCATAGGCATTCAAAGGTCTTCTTATTTTAATGATACTGAAGAGAGAATGTTTTATCCAGAAGAAACTCTGTGCAGTTCAAAGGTACATACGTCTGGTACGACTCTCGGCTTTATATTTGCAAGCTTAAAACTCTCTTTCCTTTCTTTGTTTGGTAGTGGCAGAAAGAGTGTAGCTGTAGCCCATACTTCTCCCTTTCTGCCTTTTAAGTCTTTCAAAGCAGCTGAAACAACCTTCTGCATGTCAGTCACTTGATTTTTCAGACAGCAGTGTGGTCTCTGTGGAGTAGCAGGGCAGGACTTCCCCTTGCAGCCTGTTCCTAATTTAAATGCTTGCAGAATGGCAGTCAGAATGTAACCAAGCATTTTTGACAAACACAAATCAATCACAAAGTGTGTTGCAGTGCAGGTGAAGAACAGAAGATTGTACATTTCCTTCAACTATAGTTAGTTGTATTACTATCCTATAATGTATTATGTCAGATACCTACTGTTGCTGCACTGAGCCACTGCTGGATGAAGAAGATTTCACTTGTGGTAGTTCAAATTTAATTTTTTTTGCTACCCATAAACTAAAATTCTGATGGTGACACCTTTAAAAAAAACTCAGAAATTAGGCCAGACTTCTGAATTTCGATACTAAGATAGCAGAGCAAGGTTATTAAATGATCAATTTATAGGCTTAGAGAGGAAAGTTAAGTGACAGAAAACCAGACAGCACAGACTTGCTAAGAACAAATTATGTCAAACCAATCTAATTTCCTCCTCTGACAGGATGACTGGCTCAGTCAATGAGGAAGAAGCTGCAGTTGTGCTGTATATTGACTTCAGTAAGGACATTGATAATGTCTCATGTGTCATTCTCATAAGCAACATGCAGTGCACATGAAATTACCATACAAATGATTTTAAAACTTCACTTGAGCAGAAGCTGTCAGAGATTTTTTATTAAATAAAGGCACCAATTCTCATGGAGCTCAGCAGAGGTCTATCTTAGACCTGGTTCTAATCTATACTACACAGTGTGACAGTGTAGATAATACATTTACAAAATGCGTAGATGGCACCGCAGAGGGTAGTGCAAATTCTTTAAGAACTGGCACCAGATTTAGAAATATCTTCATCAGTAGAAGAAATGATCCAAACAGACAATGAGATCCAGTGGAAAGTCGTCCTACCTTTCAGGAGAAAGCAAATGTTTAAATGCCTATATACGGTACAATTAGGTAAGAAACAATATTGTAGAAAAACTGTCTAAAAGATTTAATGAATGACAAGATAAAAATTAATTACAAATATTGAACTGTTGGATAAACTGCATTTTATTTCAGAATTATCACATTTAAAACATGGACAGAAATTATTCTGCTCTACTTAGTGCTGATGAGGCCTCACGTGACTACAATTTAAAGAAATGTAAATGTAGGCAAATCCAGGGGAGAGTAGCAGGACAAAACTTTTAGTAAGAGTGACATTTAAGAAAAGGAAGACACATTTAAATCATTTTACAAATGGGAAGATAAATGAGGAGAACATGTAGTCTTCCCCTATAGAAGATAGTATACTAAAAAGGCAAGTAAATAAATGCTTGTTCTCTGTGCTGTGCTTGCAGAGCAGGGCAATAAAATACTGACTAATAGGTAGTAAGGGAGATTTAGGAATATGTTCTAAAGATACAAAGCAGTGATTTGAACCAGCTACTGATGCAGATGTGGAATTGTTTCACTGGAGTTTTTTACAAATGGGTTTGGTATGTGCTGGCCTTTCTTATTCACTCACTTCAACATTTATGTGATTATTCAAAACATGGCTTCTTTTTTCTTGTAAATTGCATGCTTCAGGAACATATTTCACTTTACCTTTTTTGTTACAATATTTTATAGTTTCTTACAAATAAGAGGTGGCTAGATTTAAAGCTTATAGAATTTTCTCTCCACGTATCAAATGCCATTTCTAAATTCTTTGGGATACTGTGGAAAAATACAACATATCAGCAAACTATTATAACAAGAAAAAAAGAAATCAAGAGGGAAGATTTTCAAAAGTCATAGACTTTTTACACTGTTCTCGTTGTCAGAAAAGTGGTTGGCTTTATTCCCCTATCCACCACTGACCGTGTTCAGATGGTACTGGATTATGTCTTTCCCCTCACCTCATATTATTTTACACAGTAGGGTTTCTACAGCTGGGAACCATACATTGCAATTTCGTGTACAAGTTTATAGCTTGATTCCACCCACCAAGCACAAGCACACAGATTAGCTAAAAGCACTTTGAAATTTGCAAGCTTTTTCTATAATTTACAGCTATTGGGTATACTGATGAGTATAAATGTATACTGTTTTGAAACTATGTTCTTCTACTACAGAAAGAAGAAATAGTGGCTGGTGTTGGGCATAGTATATGTGTAAGCACACTCACACTGATTTTCAGTGGCACTGGGCCATCTTACACCAATGAGTAGTCCAGACTTCCCACTGAATGGCAGATTGCTGAAAATAAGGAATGTCTGCCAGAGAAAGGATGGCCACAACCTTGTCATGTTTCTTTTTTTTTTTTTCTCTAGGAATCCACTACAAGACACTGCTCAAATTGTTTTTCCTCTGCTTTGGGATACGAAACAGACCCTGCAGTCACTGTATTCCCTCAGGTCAGGTGGCCACCTCTTGGTCCTGTGGATTACCAGTGATGCCAGGTTCTCACTGATCCTGCTGCTTATTAGAGACAAAGGAGATGACAGGGCAAATCAAATTTGTTTTGGGAAAAACTGCCTTTCTGTATGGAAGAACAGAGAGAGGAGAGGCAAGGTAAAGCATTGGTAGTGTAGGGCAGGGGTAAAAGGAGTATGATGGATAGTCCACTCTGTCCCACCAAGTTGAAGTCCTCTGCAGAAGGCAGAAAGTGGTGTAGTGGAAAATCTGAGCATGGTAAGAACTCCAGGCTTATAGCGTCATGCTCACGGAGAGGTGAGGTAATGCCAAGAGCAGCCATGCCCCCAGAGACACAGCTCCTGCCATGAATATTAGTGCAGAGCAGTGTGCTGGGAGACAGTAACTTAGAACAGTGGTGATGTCTGGAGAAGCAGTGGTCAGGATGATAATTTACTCCCCTCTTCTGCTTCTCCCTTTCTTTGATCCAGTGCAAAGTAGGAAAAGAGCAGAGAGAAAGCTCCAGGAGTAGGACCTACTGTCAGTATGTCCTGCTCCCAAGCAGTAGGACTCCTATGCCTTATTGCTGGAGATGGCATACTGGCCTACAGAGGTAAACCTGCTTTTTATTTTCTCACTCACCTAGAGGCATAGTACACAGAGAAGACGATGACAGAAAAAAGTGCTTCTATAATTATGATTTATTTTAGAAAAACAATCAAGTTTGTTCAACATATAAAATATACAGTATGTTAAAGATTTGTTAATTCTTGGGAAAAAAATCTGTATTTTAAATACTGCCAATCCCAGTTCTTCCCAACCCCAAGCTTTGTTTATGTAATATTCAAAAAAACAACAGGGTGCAGGGACTGTGAATCAGAATCAGTATCAGTACCTATTTGCTACTCTGGTGGATTCTTTGTAACTTAACAATCTGAATGGTCCCAGTAGAGCAAAAGTCCCAGAATGACAAAACATGCATGTATATATGTAAAAACAATACCCCACTGAGCCTGTGAATTGAAATGAGGATAAGGAACTTGAGCAAATGAGTCTTCTTCAATGACATCAATACGCACTCAAACACTTAATCGCACTGTTTGGCGAGGGAACTAAGTTTCTTGATATTCTTCCACAGATTTTTAGAACTATGAGACTGTAATGAGTGGAAGGAAGAGAAAAACAGCTGTTAAAGTGTCCTTGAATATGCCAAGATTCCTCAGAGTTCGTGTGAAGTTTTTTTCTGTACGAGTGATTATGAGACATCTCTGATATAAAGAGTACATACAGCAAGGTTATTCACAGATATCCTCACAGTTGCAAAAGTAGTCTGAGTTACAAAAAAGTTTGATCCATTTTCTAGAGGTAAAAATAGTTTCCTCTTCCATTGAACAGATACCTTATGTGAGAGCTGAATCTTCTTTCTTCGTTCTGGTCAGCAAGGATGCTGCAAACATTGACTTTTTTTCTTTTTTTTTAAGTTTTCCAGCTTGGCTTCTGTTAAGTATACAAGAAATACTGTATCAGCCAATGGGATGGAACTCAAAGGCGCTAGAAGATAAAAAGATCCAGTTTGATGCCTGAGTTTGACATCAGTGATAAGGCATTTGTCCAAATAAGAAGGACAAGCCCATGAAAACCTCATGAAGTTCAACAAGGCCAAGTACAAAGTCCTACATCTGGTTGAGGCTATCCCAAGCGCAAATACAGGCTGGGTGGAGAATGGATTGAGAGCAACCCTGAGGAGAAAGATTTGGGGGTGTTGGTTGACAAGAAGCTCAATGTGACCCAGCAATATGCACTTGCAGCCCAGAAAGCCAACTGTATCCTAGGCTGCATCAAAAGAAGTGTGGCCAGGGTCGAGGGAGGGGATTCATGCCCTCTACTCCACTCTCATGAGACTCCACCTGGAGTACTGTGTTCAGCTCTGGGACCCCCAACATCAGGAGGACATGGACCTGTTGGAGAGAGTCCAGAGGAGGGCCATGAAGACGATCAGAGGGCTGGAGCACCTCTCCTATGAAGACAGGCTGAGAGAGGTGGGGTTGTTCAGCCTGGAGAAGAGAGGGCTCCGGGGACACCTCACAGCAGCCTCCCAGTGCCTGAAGGGGCTACAGGAAAGCTGGGGAGGGACTTTGTACAAGGGCATGTAGTGACAGGACAAGGGGAGGTGGCTTTAAACTGGAAGAGGGTAGATATATAATAGGTATAAGGAATAAATACTTCACTGTGAGGGTGGTGAGACACTGGCACTGGCTGCCCAGAGCAGCTGTGGATGTCCCATCCCTGGCAGTGCTCAAGGCCAGGCTGGATGGAGCTTTGAGCAACCTGGTCTGGTGGAAGGTGTCCCTGCCCATGGCACAGGGTGTGGAACTGGATGATCTTTAAGGTCCCTTCCAACTCAAAATATTCTATGATGATTCTACAACAAGATTATCTGACTAGAGCCCTGATTTTATCCAAATGCATATTAATATAGACTTTGCCTGAATCAGAATTTCACACACTTTGCTTTGGGATATCTGAGTAGCAAAGTGGTAGTACTGGAACATAGACTTCTTTTTTAGACCCCTGCATTCTGCATTCCGGTATCTGCATTTCAATAACTGTAAACTTCAATTGTAGCATAATTTTTCTCTAGAAAAAAAAAATTAACTCTCTTCCACATTTTTATTGTAAAATATTTACTGCCTTTTTATGGAAAATAATGTTAAATATTTTCTCTCCAAGAAGTTCTGCAGTTCCTAGAAATCACCTGCATACAACATAATTTCATCATTTCCCCCACATACTCCCAAGAGTTCAAATACAGGTGCCTGCTTTTCACACTTTGAAAGAGACTTTTACAGAGACTATTGTGCTAACATTAGTCTGTAGAGCACTCCACCCTTCCTCTATTTTTGAACTTGGCTCACTCAGCCTGATTGCTACATTCTAAACAAGATGCTAAAGAATCACAGACCAATTTTGGGCAACAGATGTTATGTGTTGGGCTTTTGATATGAATTAGAGATGCAATACTGATGCTACTTTTACTTTACAGCTCCTAGGAGTGATTCCTGGGGTTTGGACCTGAAAGCATGCTCCTCTGGCCATATACTTGTTCTCTGTGAGGACAAGGCACAGATTTGCAGCACCTTCCCTTCCACAAATCCTATTCGGTACATAAAGGAAACCAGGCCATGTGCTCAAGATGAGTGTCATTAAATGCTCCAAACAGGTACTGGTCTGGGTGACTATAAAAAACTAGGATCCTTAGCAGTAAGAATGCCATTGTATACATCAAAAAGAAAGCCTACACCTAGGTTAAGTAAATAAATTATTTTTTGTTTCTTTCTAAAGTGCTAATCTTAGGTCTTAAAATTTAGTGATCTCTTAACTCTGTTAAGAGAGGAAAGATGTATGAATTGCTGAATCAGGAATTTCAATATTAGGATAAGAGAAGATCCTGATCTAACAGAAAATGCTAAATATTTATTTCTATGTATCTTATCAATTAGTCATAATTTCTATAGATGGAAACGCCCTCTGAAACAATTTCTTGTGGTACACAGACTCTGAAGACATATTTGTTCCGTCAACAAGAACCACTGCTTGACACGTTTTTTCAGAAGACAAGATGAAAGCAAGTTGGACCACTGCTAATACCTGCCAGTTTGTTGCAGCACTTCTGGAAACAGTTTTATTCTTCTGCCAACTGAAGAAGGTGGCATGACCTTGTGTGTTCCTGTTCAGGAGTATCAGAAGAGTTGTGCTCAGCTTATGAAGAGAAAACTGTGTTTAAGAGAAGTTTGGAGCATTGCTTTGACAGTTTTCTAATGTAATGAGAGGAGTTAAATCATGCAGGAAGTTTGAGAATAGCATTTTGATTCCTACTGAAAAGATAGTAATTATGATGAGTGTGAATTTTGCCTTCTTTTCTAAGTTACGGTTACACTGATGCAGTTTTTCTCAGTGCTGCTGTCTCATCTGGAGGTCAAATGCTGTGTGGCAAGAGATTTTTAGACTCACTTCGTAGTCTGGAGTCTTGAAAAGGAGAAGCAGTACCAGTGAAAGTGGGCTGCAGCAAGTACACAAGAACATTTACGGTTCCTCTTGGAACTTTAATCTGCTTTCTTGACTCATTTACAGTGACTCCTTTTCCCCATACTTTTCCCAGTCACTGAGGTATTAGAGCATGCCTCTGTAGTGCCCTGTGAGCAAAGTGAAGAGAGTGAGACCAGAGCACACAAAACAGGAAAGCATAGGAGGGAAGAGGGATCCTTTGGGCACAAAGTGACAGAGCGTAAGATCAGTACTCAGGAGATAAAAGGAACTGATTCAAGCACTGCAGAGCCCTGATGTATCACAGATACTAGGCAGATGTTTGCAGCTTTGCTCCACTGCCAGATTCTTCTGTTATTTCTGGGCATTCATCCATTTACTCTGATGCTTCAGCCACCAGGTTCTTCTTTCCCGTCTGACAGCTGATGTTACCTGTTTCGGCAACAATAGGTATACTTCTGCTTTGCTTGCTCAGTCTTCCTCATTGAAAGAAAAACTTGGGTTTTTAATGCATAATTTCAAGATATCTGTCACTGATTAGTGTCACTGATTATTTGGACAATCTTCTTTTTCCTGCCAACAAATTCCATATGTGGGACATGGAGAGTATCAGAAGAGGTAAGGAGCAAGAATCCCTGGAAAGAATCTGAACTGAAAGAATTCTGTTACTCCTGAGATCCCTTAAATGACCTCTAATGGTCATCAATATAGTACGTAACCTTACAAGTAGATAGCTATTTTCCTATGAAATCCTCTGATATTCTAAAGGATACCAGTTTTCCTAGAAAATGTCTATTAAGCATTTCTAAAATACCTCACAAAAGTCAAACCTAAAATATCTCCACTTGGAGTTTTTAGATTTTCTTTAAATCATGCAAAACAGAATATGTAGATACTTTTTTTTCACATACCATGTGATCTAAAAATTCAGAAATGTAATTCAGTTTCTACATGTACAGAAGAGTTTAGCAGCAAAAACTAAATGCAGTTGTGGGTTTACAACTTATTCTTACTTTGCAGAATTAAGGAAGCCACACACTATGTAATATTAACTGTGAACACAAGCAAATGAGAAAAGTGAAGAGAAAAACGGTATAACCAACAAATAAGTTCAACTTGGTACTGAGACTTTTGCTTCTTTCCTAAAAGTGTTTAATAAAGTAATTAATGTAATGCAGAAAATCTTGACATCAGAAGAACTCCTTTCTGCCTGTGCTCATAGAAGTAATTGCAGTTGTAAAAGAGGCAGCACAACCTTGAAAATGTATTTGCTGCACTCAAACCTGTTACAACTGCTTTGCACACAGGATAGCTACATTGAATTTTATTGTAAAAATGGCAGTTTCACACCATTCTACAGATAGAAAAAGCGTAAGGAACTTTTTGTGTTAATTTGTTATCTGGTATTAAGGTAAATTGCAGTTATGGCAAATGTATATTTCATTGTTCTCTGCAGAAGGATCCTTTTGATCATGCCTGAAATACACGTCAGTATAGCAGATGTGAAAAGGACTGTTAAAATGTAACTCATGCAACACTTGCAGTGCTGAACATGATGCATACCAATAACATCTCTGTAACTGGTAACTATGGTTTCCTGTTGATAAGGATACTAAAATGTAAGTGAGGAATGTTATTTTCATCCTATTCTTCTTACTTACCTCAGTCAATGTCCAGAGAAGACTTGGTCTGTATTATTTTCTGCTATGGTTTTTGTCATGAAAATGAAGCATCAGGATATTCATTTCCATCAGAAGAGAGAGAGAAGGGTAGAAGCAGGAACTGAATACCACAGACCACTTTCAGAACTTTAGATGGAACATTGCTGTTATTATTATGAATTGATATAGCAGAAATGTATGTTACAAAATAAATGTTAGAATTCTTTTAGGAAAAGTGTATGTTAAAAATGTTCACGACTAAAACAGTATGTAGTTCCACACACAGGTTTTCACAAACTCCAAAATGGTTTAGGAATACAAATTCCATGATTTGAAATAGCACTTCAGTTCCAAAGGAAAAGAAATATTTTTAAATATTCAACTCAAAGTCTTATTCCATACTAAGGAATAATTATTTTTCAATTATGCAAACTTCCACCACTAACAATGTAGGAGGAGTTCACATCTGACAGTTCAGATCATCAGAATTCCCAGACTGAATCACACAGTGCAAAGAGCTTGGGGCACTGTGTTAATGGTCTTGCTCTGTGCTGTATGTGCTACAGGTATTCTGATATCTTGTTTATATGATGAGGACACTAGTAAAGTTTGGGCACAAGAAATAGTAGCACAGTATGAATCTTTCACTTTTACAACCACAAGAATGAATACAGCACGCAAACAGCACTGTTTAGGCTAAAAATTCTTTCTGTGATTTGTTGAAAGTCTGCAAAGTGAGGAGCATTTCAAAAAAAGCCAAACAGAAACACATTCTGTTTATAAAACAATGTTAAGACCACCAGCCTATCTGATAAAGTTACCACCTGGTAATCTGTGGGGACTGAAACTGCCTTGCTTTTTGCTCTCTCGTTGTTCATCATTACTCTTTCTGTGCTTCTGTTTCATGATGCTTCATAGAGAGTTCTAGTGAAACAGCCATTTGACTACTTCTGGGGAAGTTCACATGCATGCTTTGGACTGCCTCTCTTGGACTCCCTGTAGCTCCATTTTTTGATTCCCGTCTCCTCCTTCCGTGTTCCTCCAGTGCAGTCAGCTTGATAAAAATGATGCAGTCATCCCATCAATGATCACTATACAAATCCCATTGAACAGGTTTTTTTCCCCCCTCTCTGATCTCTAGGGAACACTCAAAAGACCATTCCCTTCCCATTCCTTTGGAAGGGAATATTCTCTTTGACATTTCCTTTGAAATAAAGCAGGTATGTCCAATGCCAAGCAGAAAGTTGTGAAGAATAGATTAAGACTCAGGGATTCCTGTTTCTAATTCACTCACCTAATAATTAGGAATGGTTGTAGTAAACTACTATGATTTCATATTAAAAAAAAAGGATCCTGAAATTGACTGAAAAAGTATCTAATATCAGTACAAAAGGCCTGATAGTACTGGAGGGGATAAGAACCTAATTTTTCTTGGCTACTACTTTAGCAGTGTAAGCAATTCAACCAACTTCATTCTCTCACTCCAAACATCCAGCTTTAAGTTGTATCTTCTTTTAATCATGCACAATTGGGAGGGACTTTTGCTGGATTTAGGCTTTAGCATTTGACTCTATTAACGAGGGGTTGGGGAAAATCAGTGATTCCTGAGATAATAATCCCTCATAGGAGAGAGAGAGGTAAAAAAACCTGGAGTCAGGACCCTAAAATATTAAGCAAACACTCCCCCTTCTCTGATGCTGGAGGAAGAGGATATATTCCAGAAATCTGTCAAATAATTGCAAGTTTGGAAGCTATAGATCTAAAGCAGGAAACCCTACTGTGCATTCTGTAACCTATATTTTACTGTTCAAAGTCAGCTTTGATTTCATAATGCTGGCAAGGTCTGCTAGCACTGTAATTGAAGCTTTTATATTTTAAAAGACTTACAAGTAACATTCCTAGAATTTCTAGGGAAAATCACTTCTTAAAAATATGTACTTTTTCTTCTTAAAGATTATGTGCATTTTTGCCAAATATTTCAGTTGAATTAGATGAAATTATAAATAGAGAAGACTTTAAAAACATCTAAGTCTTCAATTCACTTTTCCCCTTCTGCCTGGCACTCCTCCTCCCCAGCGCTTCCAAACACTTCTTATTTGGATGAAGAGTCTGTTTATTCTGTTTGGTCTATTAGCAAGATATGTTCCATAAGCAGAGTAAAAAGCAAACTTTTGCCACCAGTTGGCAGGCTTCACTTCCATTCAAACAGGAAACCACTTTAGGTGCTTTTTTGCAGTTCCCCTCCCCCTTGTCCCTTAATTTCTTGGAAAAAAAAACAAGGGAAACACAAATTCCTTCCCCAGCGCTCTGAAGCTGTTCCTTGGAATATTTTATTTATAAAACTAACACTTTTTCATCTTTATACCCATGGCTATTTCCAACACAGCTCTCCCTATACCACGTCAGAGCCTCCCTGTTGCCGTTTTCCTTTTTTAACAGTTGAGCCTGGAGAAAGTGCACTGCTTGTTTAACCTTTGCTTTGCAACTTTGTGTATGCAGTCAATTGAAATCAAGTAGCCAAAGTAAACAGTTGAGCTAACCCTTGTGTTTGAGAAAAGGGGGTTGCATGAGGAAGAGCATAGAGATGTCAGCAGGAACAGCTTATAGATAGATGCGGTTTGGACTTCTGGTATTGAAGCGTGGATCTGATGCACAGCAACTGTCACCTTTGATGACCACCATGGTAGACCTAGCTTTTCAGGCTTTCTATCCCTTTATGACAGGTGTAAGAGTTGCACTGGTAGTACCTTCATCAATTTTATTTTGTGTTGATAAGCAGAATTTTTATTTCTTTTTTTTTCTGCACATACGGCTAGAAAGTCATAAAGGACCAAAGAATGTTCTTTTTATAGTGACTAGCTACAGAGACAAGAAAGTAATCATACATCCTGAGACTAGTTTATGTGAATATCAAGCAATTATTCACAGTACACAGTTAAAAAAGAGAAGTTTCATGAGGCAGAGTACGAATCGATCTGGTTATTTAGTTATGTTGCAAATCCATACAGTTCAGAAATGTGAGGAAAAAAAAATATTTGCAGCAGTATTTCAGTCAAATCCTCAGTGGGTGCAAACGGGTGGGATACCGGTGAGAGTATTTTGTGTTTAATTAAGCAGGGCTCATGATATTTGCATTGATTGGAATAGACAGATAGTAAGGTCAGATATTTTATCTTTAGAAGCTTGTCTTTCAGAGAATGGAAAATACAAGGACACACAAATACAAGAATACTCTATTCACTTGGAACTTAAAGACCTTTCATTCCTAGTATTTTCTGCAAAAATAACTGCATGCACAGTCATCAGAATTCTTGCTTACCTTAGGTTGTCTCTGAGGGACATGTCATGCCAGGGAGGTTTGCATCAGACTGTAGATGAACGTCCCTGCTGGCAGTGGAGAAAATTCTGATGTACCACTTGAAAAAAATATACCAAGAACCAGGTTTTTCATGTTGCAGGTATCCAGGTGAGAGTTTTAGTAGTGACAACAGTAACAATAATAAGTATCCTTTTTTGTTTGAAGCTGATAAGCAGCTGCTACAGCTCAATGCTAGATTCACCAGCAGGTGGGTGACAGCAAATAAACTACAGCTGTGTTTGCTGTGGCTCTCATTTTATTTTGAATCATTTATAAATAGCACTGGCAGCAATTTAGGCATTACCAAATTATATGCCCTTTAAATGTTTCGTTATTTTTTTTCTCTTGAACACAACCTAACTGAGCAAGTAGGAGCTAGATAGAAGATAATGTCAGACAGGTGCAGAGTACAACTCTTTCCAGACCTATGACTCCCATTGTCACTTCAGCAATAATGAAGTTTTGCATAAGCCATTAAAAAGGAAATTCAACTAGTGCTTTAATTTAACAATGTGCTGCAAAGCACCCAACCGCACAAATATTCCTCAAGCAGCACCATCTGGGTATGTCACAATGTTGACAGAAGCATAACCTAAAAATTTAACCAGATGGGGTAAGGCTTATTGTTCTGGTTCAGTCTTGCCCTCATGCAGAACATACTGGTAATCTGTTACACCATCCCCGAATAAGAAGTGCTAATACCATGTCAATCTCCCATGTAAGGTCCCATTCAACTGTGCATCACCAATGTGCCATTTGTGCTTTTGACCCTCTGTTACTGCCCCTGTAATACGTACAGCTGTGATGTGCTCAGCCCAGAGCTGACCATTTTGCTCAGGTAGTCATTCATTCATTGGTCACCTCTCATTTGCTCCTCCAACCAACTCTTCCTTCCAACTAACACCTGAATATCTGGGGGGGGGGGGGGGGGGGGCGGAGTGTGTTTGGCAGTTTTTTGGTTGGTTGGTTGGTTTTATCCTGTTCCATTTCTCATGCTTAGAAGAGATTCCTTGTAAATATCTTCAAGGATCTGCTTTTCAATACATACTTTTACAATTCATATTTCCAAGTACACATGCAAAATATATGACAAATGCAGATGTCCTGTCATACTGCCAAGCATGTCTTGTTCTTATCTTGTCCTCCCCTGCCTATCTGAGAGCATTTGTTGCCCTGTCTCCTGGGTTATAAGCACTTTGGCAGAATGCTGCAGAACTTATTTTAACTGTTTGCCCATCACTGCCAAATGTCTTAGGTGGTGGATGAGGAGAAAAAACCTTTCTATACCAGTGACAGGCTCAGCCTGTTGCAAGACCTTATAAAAAGTAATATCAGAACTGTGAATGAGGGTTGAGGATCTAAACTCGTAACCTCCTTGTGTGCAGTGCTCTCTGTTCTTCTGCACTGGGATTAAAGGGACATGTATACATTGAGAAATTATTTTAGCAAGAAAATATCAAGAACAGATTTACTGAACTAGACCTTTCTTTCTATTGCACAGACTGGCACATAGCTGTGGAGCCAGCCCTCCTCCAACAGAGCAGAGATACCTTCTGCTCAAAAGGCAGCATGGTGCCTCAGGAACTGAGATCTGTGACACACAAAACAGGGACATGCAGATAGTATTTGAGTTGTGTGCATACTCTGATCTTACTTTTATCAGTTTTGCTCCATGAAGCAGTAGGAGCTTGCAACCAGGCAGGGGTGGCACAGACCCTTTGTATTCGAATGCAAAGATTCTGATTTTTTGTCCTAGTTTCAGCTGGGATAGAGTTAATTTTCTTCCTAGCAGCTGATACAGTGCTGTGTTTTGGATTTAGGATGAGAATAATGTTAATAACACACTGATGTTTTCAGTTGTTGCTAAGTAGTGCCTACGCTAAGTCAAGGACTTTTCAGCTTCTCATGCCTTGCCAGTGAGAAGGCTGAAGGGGCAAAAGAAGTTGGGAGGGGACACAGCCAGGACAACTAACCTGAGCTGGCCGAAGGGATATTCCATACCATGTGACATCATGCTCTATATATAAACTGGGGGGAATTGACCAGGTGGTGGGGAGGGGATTGCTGCTCAGGGATTGGCTGGGGGTCTGTCAGCAGGTGGTAAGCAATTGCATTGTGCATCACTTGTTGATTTGTTGGGGGTTTTTTTGAGTTTTAGTTTCTTTCTCTTTTTGTTATCTACCATTTCATTACAATTATTATTAGTAGTAGTAATAGTATAATATTCTACTTTATTTCAGTTATTAAACTGTTCTTATCTCAACCCTTGGATTTTACTTTTTTCCAATTCTCTTCCCCACCCCACTGAGGGCAGGGAGCAAAGTGAATGAGCAGCTGCATGGTACTTAGTTTCCAAGGGGGTTAAAGCATGACATTTTGTCACCTGCATTTGCCTACTTGGTAAGGAAAGGCAACTGATGTTTCTCAACCTCATGTAAAAGCAATATGTCACATTTTCATATCATTACAGGCCAGGAGTCACTGCCTGCAGTCCAATCACTGCAAAAAGCTCTGGATACAGAATTAACTGAGGAATAGAACCCATCTCATGGCAGTTTATTATCCAATTCCAGAGGACTCATGGAAGGAATGAAAAGAGAGGGGAGGAAAACAAAAGGAAGAAAGATGAAGTGCACTGTAAGGATCCCCAGGGAACTCAAAAATAAACTTTATAGTCCAAAAGAAATTTTACTTCTGCACGGTCACAGACAAAAATGTTTAAAGTCCAGGAAGCTGTTTTGCTGCTGGTCTAACAAAACTAAACAGTAATTTGAGCACTGAGGAAAAGAGTGCACGATTACACATCCATTCACTGCACACGTATCCTCAAGCCCACCTGTCCAAACCTCCCCTATTTTCACCCGTTTCCCCTGCACCTGTCAAAACATTTACTTGGGAAGAGAAGTGCCATCTTCCCCCAGCTTTATGTGCGGAGCATGACGCCACGTGGTGTGGGATATGGCGCTGGTCATTTGGGGCCAGCTGTCCTGGCTGTGTCCCCTCCCAGCTGCTTGTGCCCCCCCGGCCTACTCCTGGTGGGGTGGGGTGAGGAGCAGGAAAGGCCCTGACCCTGTGCGAGCACTGCTCAGCAATAATGAAAACATCTCTGCGTTATCAATGCTGTTCTCAGCACAAATGCACAGCATAGTCCCATACAAGATAATATGGAAAAAAATAACTCTACCCCACTCAAAACCAGCACCATTGCACACAGCTGCAGTCCCTCAGGGGTCTCCCTGCTCCCGTGTGGGTCATCAGCGGTCACAGTCCCTCACAGTGTTCCTGTCTTTTTTGGCTCCTCAGGGTGTTCCCCTCCAGCCTGTCCCCTGCAGCTGCCAGTTTCCTTGCTAAATATGCTTGTGCAGGAGCGCTGTATGGTCCTCAGATTTGGTCCTCCATTTTGGGAGGGTTTTTCCACCACTGTTTGCCTCAGCCTCTGAGCTGGCTGGAACCAGCTCAGGACAGCCGACAGCCTTCTGTTGCTCAGGGCACCAGTGACGCTCCCAGCAACATCAACCCTGACACTTGTGCCTGTTATACATGGGCTTAACTTTTACTTCCAGGCTGTGCATGAGAAACAAATTTCACGGACGAAGTAAAAGGCTGTAACATGGAGTAAAGGCTCAGAAACCTAAAAGGAAGAGAAGAAGTGGGAGAAGTGATAAAAGAAAAAAAGTAATTCTTGTTTGGAAGAGATGGGGAACTGTTTCCCCTGTTTGCTTGTATCCCTTTCACTCCTAGTTGTGCCCCCACTTCCTCCCCACGGGGAGGTCTCGGCCTGCCGCCTGTGTGGGGCACAGGCCTCTGCTGCCACCCCAGCCCCGCCTGCCCTGCCCTGCTTCTCCGTCCGCCCATCTCAGGCCACAGGGGGGGCTTCCCCCCACTTTTTTTTTTTTTTTTTACCTTTGTCAGCTCAAAGGCCTGACAGAAAAGAAGGTGTCTATGTGTGTGTGTGTAGGTGTATGAAATCTGCTTGCTTTCCCCATAACTCTTCATTCCCACACCTCTGTGTGTTAGTTCTCAGATACAAATGACCACATGTGCAGCACTGTTCCTCGCTTACCTCTGCGGGAGGATGTTGGAAAGCAGATTGCTAATTCAGCCACGTTGTAGTACAATGTATAGGCCATGTAAATAGGTGAAGTGTAGCTTGTGATCACCCTCAACTAAAGGTGCCTGTGCAAGGATGGAGCATGGTTCTGCCCGAGGCAGGTGTTTCTGTGCAAGCAGCAGGTGGAGCAGCCAGTGGTGCAGGGGTGAGCAAACTCCATGCCATCAGACTGCCTGCAACAGGTTCATATTAGAAACATCCTGCTTCAATTAACACTGGGCAGAGTGCTGACTCTTAACCCTGACTCTGTATTTCCCTCACTTTATCCTAATCACTTTTAATTTACTTTCCACATTTTCTGGAAGGCAGTTTTTCCCCAGCAGAGGCTTTATATAGATTAGTCCCTTTGCAGCCTTTCAGGCTCAATGTACAAGTTGCATTCCATAGTAATGTAGCATAGAAAACATAAAAAAGAGGTCAAGGTAATTTCTAGTGCATGAGATCTTATACAATGTTGTGATAAGCTTTGCAATCAACCATTACACTAATTGTTTGTCACTGTGCACATGTATATATAATCAGGAGCCTTTAACCGAATACATTACATTACTCCTGTGTCAGTTATGGTGTGTCTCAATCCATCGAGAGGATGAGTTAGAAATATTTAGTTAGAATAGTTAGAATATGTTAAAATAGTTAGAAATGAATGCAGGGGAGTGTTTAATCCAGAAGGAAAGGTTCTAATTATTTCACACTAAGTATTTCTCGTACTCACTAAACTGAGTTATCATGCTGCTATCAATTGTAGTTGTTTTCTGCCATTGTCATGATCATTCTGTGATTTCTGTGTCTAATGAAAATTCATTTTAAGTAGAAAATTGTTTTTGCACTATCCTGAATTCACTAAGAGAAAGTTTGGAAGGTGGCTATGGTGCTACTTTTACCTTTTAACATATCTTGAAACTATTTTCTATGCTTAATAAAACTTCATTGAGAAAATTTAAATGAATGCATTTAATTCTTCGGTGCACCTCACAGTGCTGACATGTAGAAGGCATTTCTGGTTTCTGTAGTATGAGCATAGATAATTAGCAGAAAATAAAAGGAGTAATTTGTTTTTATCTATCTTGACATTATTAGAAACAGGCAGGAAGTGAAATTGAAGTTATGTCTCTTTCTGAAAGCTGCGTGATACAATGTATCAGTAAGAGCCAGGTATAGAAGCTCTCTGATACCTGTCTGATGCAATCCACCTGAGGTGCTATCAGTCAAATTAAGTCTGATAGAGCATTCAACACTGAGATTGAAATCAAACAAAACTAGGCCTTTTTAAGTGGCATAAAGATCGTCAAATGTGTCTTTTAACTCTAGTGTTTAGCTCAGTGAAGGCTGAAGGTTTCATCTCATCTCCTCCTGCTTTCCAGCCTTAGGAAGTGACCGAAGCCTTGTTGTGAGACTAAACAGGAGGATGCCCTGGGGCCGACCTGAGGGAGAGGCAAATCATGGTCCTGTTTTCTCTGTCAGAGTGGATATAGCAAAAAAGGAATAGTCTGCTTTATTTATTTGGTGCACAACTACATCTTAACTCTTGAGCTTAATTTCTGTTAGGCAATATGGGGCTCTACCGAAGTAGTGTGAGAGGAAGGAGGAAAGGGAAGACAAATTGAGAAATCTTTCTTCCTGCTTCAGAGTTTCCAATTATGCATTCTTATTGTGGGAAATGCTCTGAAAGAAGGAGCTATGTGTTATCTTTTTATTCTCCCAGAAACATATATACAAAAGTCTATGACTGCTAGTCTGGGCATTGGCCAGAAAACATTTAATGAGCTGGTTTCGGTTATGCTAGAAAATTGATGAACAATAACTGAAAAAGCCAAACTTCTGCTATGAAAGAGCATACACACTTTTAAAAAGTTATAATTGCCATTGTGTCATCTGTCATTTTTGATCATGTCTTATTGTAGAAGGGACCACTGATTCTGAGGCCAATGATAACTATGCTGTGTTTGTTATAGCATGATGTAGATACTAGGGAAACAGACAGATAAACTTCAGCAAGAGGAATACTATTGATTTACTAATATGGCATTGTTCCTAAAGATAAAGCACATATATTCTTTTCTGAAACAAGTTTCATAGCTGGATCCTTTAGTATTACTATAATGTAACATCTTACTTATAAATAGCATCACAAAACCAATTTAATATATATAAAATGCTTAGGAAAATGCTGTGTTTTTTAAACCTTTGAAGTCATTTACAGTTGAGCTATAAGAATATTACAAGCAATTTATTCATATATTCTAATGACAGTTAAAAACTAATTATTTTCTTAGTCTTATGTAGTCAAAAGACAGAGAAAAGATGGGGATTAATGACAGAAAGCAGTAGTAAAAGTAATATGATTTATTCTTATTATGGAAGACTGTCCTGGGTTTAAAAAAAAAAATATAAAAATCTGCATTTCCAAATTTGTCTTCAGATATATTAAGCCTTTGACAGGTTGCTAATATAGGACATGATATCTAGTTTTAGTCAAATTGTGCAAGCTGCATCTCCATTATATGGAACACCTGTATGTATTTTATTGACTTATCAGAAAAGAAAAGCACTTTCAAGCCTTCTCCTCACTCTTGCATTCATTTGGTAGCCTCTCAAAAAAACTTGCTGGGTTTTACATCCCGATCAGCTTTTTGTGAATACCCTTGGATGCACAGAATAAATACAGCAAATATCCTACCTAGGTGATTTGTCAAAAATGGAAAACTCAGTCAAGGCTTATTGAAAAGCTGAGTTATATTGGTGCTGTGGTCCAGTTTTTCAGATTGTCAGTCCTTGAAATTTTAATGTTACTCACCTATCACACTGTTATTTACTTTGCCTGATAAATAACAAGCTATGCTGGAAGAGAATTATTCTCCAATTGCATTTCTCTCCTACAGGTGATGGAAAAATACTTAGAAACAAATTGCCGAAGCATAAGTGCCATTTCTCAGAGTTTCACGGGCTGTAGTCTTTGATGCTAACACAGTTAATGTACAATATGCTTTTTTACGTAAATACTAAATGTACATAAAAACACTACAGAAAACATAAATACCTCAGATGCTCAGCAATATATTATGCCTCAGAGCTGGACCTTCTAGAGTAAAAATTTCCTTATCTTTTTGCCTCCTGAAAGAACAATCTTCCCAGAAACATCAAGGTGAGTGGTGTGGCTGGTATGCTTGAGGGAAGGTCGTACCCAGAGGGATCTCGACAGGCTTGAAAATTGTGCCAATGTGAACCTCCTGAAGTTCAAAAAAAGTAAGTGCAAGTTCCTGCACCTGGGTTGGGGCAGTCACCAGCATCAATACAGGTTGGGTGATGAATGGTTTGAGACCAGACCTGTAGAGAAGGACCTGGAGATACCAATGGACAAAAAATTATATATGATTCAGAAACATTAGCTTGCAACCCAGAAAGCTAGTCATATCATGAGCTGCATAAAAAGAAGTATGACCAGCAGGTCAAGTACTGTACTCAGTTCTCATGAGGACCCATCTGAAGTACTGCATCCAGCTCTGGGACCCCCAGAAAAAGAAAGACACAAGCCTGATAAAGTGGGCTCAGAGGAGGGCTACAAAAATCATCAGAGGGCTGGAGCACTTCTCCTGTGAAGAAAAGATGAGAGACTTGGTGTTGTTCAGCCTGAAGAGGAGAAGGTTCCAGGGACACCTTATTGCAGCCTTTCAATACTTAGGAAGGGTTTATAGGAAAGACAGAGAGAGACATTTTACCAAGGTCTGTAGTAACAGGACAAGGGGTGATGCTTTTAAAGTGAAAGAGGGTGGGTTTAGACTGGAAATTAGGAAGAATGGGGGTATTTTTGGATTAGAGTGTTGAGACACGGGAACAGACTGCCCAGAGAAGTGGTGGATGCCTCATCCCTGAAGTGTTCAGGGTCAGGTTGAATGGGGCTTTGAGCGACTTGATCTACTGATGTGTCCCTGCCCATGGTAGGGGGGCTGGACTAAATGATCTTTAAAGTTTCCTTCCCAATGCACAGCATTCTGAGATTCTACGAAGCCTCGCTTTTCTGAACAAAATGTTGTACAAGTTTTTGTTTTAAAAAGTTCTTACTAGATCCTCTGTAAATGTAACCTTGTGTTGTGCACTGGAATCAGAGATGATTAACACTATGACTTCAAATTTTCAGCTTTCATGCTCAACTGCCTAATAATTGTTCCTTTTTGTTCCTTCTTTCTAAAACACTTTAGTTTTCAGATGCCATAGCTGGGTCTTGATCTTGGGGTGATTCAGCATAACCTCAGGGTTACACTTTTGCAGAGTTTACATGACCTTACAGGGACGAAGTTAGGGCTGGATGAATTTTTTAAATCGGGAAATGAGATACTGAGTGGGGCTGGATTTTAATGTTATTGGGGAGTTGCCAATTCACCATTTTCATTCTGAACTGAAGCTTCTTGACAGTTAACATTTTTAACATAAAGCTATAGAACGCTCTCTCTGGATATTAACCATAAAAAGAGGATAATATTTTGAGGACATTCAATAAACATCACTGGTGTGTACGTTCAAGCTTAACTTTTTATTATACATAAGCTACTGTGATAAGAAACATTAAGGTTGCAAAGACAAGCACTCTAAAGCAATATTCACTCTGTACTTTCTTCCCCTGTGAGCTCTGTTGAGCAGAGACACTTTTTTATATTTACCCATCAAATATCAATCCAATTCTTGGGGGCATATGAATAAATAATATTAAGAATAGATGCTGCAGAGAACTAATGTCATCATGAAAGTTTGGATCTAATGTGGATGACATAAGTAGTTCATCTTCATTTTGCAATTTGAAGGCATTTTCTGCAGACTGTAACTCTCTCTTTTCTTTCTACCTTATACAATAAATATTTTATCCCACAGACCCTATTGTCAAACCTGGAATATTTTCCAGGTTAATCAGGTGGTTCCTATTTCATTATATCCTAGAACAGAATTCTTCACTACTGCTGCTCACGTACCACAGAAGAACTAGAGCATAGCAGGCAATGTCCCATTCAAGCATCCATGTACACAAACGCTAAACTCCTACCATCCATCACCACTGCAACATGCGTAGATTCAGTTGCTTCACTTCTTCGGGGGAATCTAGCTAGCTGTGAAGCCACTGAATTATGAAGAAACAATTGGTTCTTTTCTCTTCATTCTGATCAAGTTGCATTCAAGTAAAATAAAAAATGAATGAGCTTGAATTACCATTTTGAGCCTGCTCCAGCTCCTTATGGATCAGGATGACAAACCTTCAAGAGCTGGATATTCTTCATTGTCTGCATAAGGCATAATTTAAAGTTTGTCAGTCAGCATTTCTTTAAGTAATAGCTTTACATATGCACATATTCACACTGCTTGGACAAACTAATAATTAGGCATGATGAATATCAGTATAGGCAACATGTTATTGCAGTTACTAAACTCTACATCTGAGTATGCACCAATGTGTTCCTCAAAAACATCTGAAGGAAAGGCTTTTGGAACTAATTTTTCTTTAATGAGCCATAATTTCAATTACTTTGTTCATAGGTCCTTTTTTTTCTACTTTTTACCCCAAAATCCCATAGCCTGGGTCACTGTGGAGGCCAAATCACTTACCTAGTGAACAGACAGAGATTGCTTGAAAACTTGAAGGACAATTACCCTGCCATAATATTAATGTTATTGTAGACATGTTGGAAAGCTTTATAGATGGGGCAATAGTTTTCACTTTTAGGTTTTTGTTACATCTGCTAACACAGTCAGAATTAGACAAGGTCCTGGTAACCTCCTTAGGCTGCTCAGTAACTTTGTGGCTGTAGTCAGCTTTTTTTCTCATTTATTAATTGATTTGAACTCAGAGCATTTGTTTTCCCAATTAGTAACCTGGAAGGAGCTTGGGATGTTAATATCAGATGTTGCACGGCAGTTAAGTCATTGCTATAAGTGATTTCACTTTTTGCATTTATGCATTGATCCTTCTCAACCAGGAAACATCTTGAATACCACAACTTGTTATTGCATTGAAAAGAGGCAGGCAAGTTCTGTTTTCAGAATAAAATACTAGATTTCTTCCACTGTTATTTTCTCCTTTAATTTACATTTTTGAGGTATTGGCTCTTCCATATTGCCAAAAGGTAGCTAGCTCAACAAGGGAAAAAAAAATGGAAGTAAGAATCATTCATTCACTCGAAATTTGGTAGTTATTGTTTGTTAAACGAAAATCCCTCAACAAAACAAAACAAAAAAATAAACAAGATAATAATTAAAACATCTATTTCAAATAGCTCTATTGTTATACTTCTTTCAGTACTATAAAACATATGCCATGTGAAAACCAGCAAATTGAGTCTTTTTCAGTTTTCTTTACACTGCACAAGGCCATTCTATGAAATGATATAGGGAATCATAGTGGTTTCAAAGTCAGAGGATGACTCTCTTTGTTACGTGTAGAACTCTCAAAAATACTGCTTTGAATACAGTATTCAAGGATAATACATTTTTCTGGAACAAATCAGCAGAGTTTTCTTCGTATCCTGAACATGCCTATTCAGAATTTTAAGTTGTTAGCTATAAAATAACACTTCAAGTTTCACTTTCTTCTCTTATACTGCACTAAGAAAGACAACTATTAATGTGTCAAAGGTTACTGAGACAGTTTGCCTGCCTTTTCCTGGCTTTTATATTTATAGTAATTTTCACTGAATTCAAGACAAAATGTAAGCAAAACTGAGACTACTGTATTAGTTTTGAAGAAAAATGTGCAAATATTTAGCTGGAACAACACAAAAATAGTTCTCACACTTCATATTAGTTTAAAATACCTAATAAGATAGCAGCAAGTATGGGACCAATTCTGTCACCGCAAGTAGTTAACTAGTTTAGTAAATTGTAAAAAGTAATTTACTATTAAGTAAATCAAAAGCAGGAAATGGTGATACTTCCTTTTTTAATCACTTGTAAATTTTCCTTGAAAAAAAGTGAAATAAAATTTCAAATTGAATGTTGCTCTTTAATATTAAATATTATTCCAAAATGCTTGAGGTCAGTTTTTTTCATTCCTTTTACACCACAGCTACAAGGGAAGTGGGACTGAAATAAAATAGCAAGAGCTGAAGAATCTGGAATTCAAAGTCAAGGGGCTTGGCTGGCTGTTCCTTGCTATTGGTGTCTGCATAGAGATTCTACTTCTGTGCAGCCTGCTTGGGAACAGAGTATGTATGTGGCTGGACAGAGAGAATGTTTTTTATACTGTCCCCCGTCTGTTCCTTTGGCCAATGGAGCTGAATCAGTGCATGAAGGTCTGGGAGGCAAAGTGGGAAACAGGGAAGGGGAGCAGTCCTAATTTGCAGCTCATATTGACTTCTCTGGTATAAAAAGAGAGGAGTTTTCTGGTTTAGAGATTTAATTCATACCTGCTATTACTCCAAGGATGCAATCTAATGCATGGGGAAGTTCCTTCTAAGTGTTTCCCAGGAATTATTTTTCCCTAGCAGTATTTCTAATCTCAACAACTGAAATCAGTCACTTGAATCAAACTGAAGTCCTAACAGTAGCTTAATTTGATAACATGGGGGAGTTTGGACCCTACTGAAGGTAAGAAGAGAAGTTACCATCGACTCAGTGGAGCCAGTGCTTCACTTGCATTCACTTCATTTCTGCCTGGTCTGAGGTACTCTGCAAGCTGTTCTGCAAAACATCCCATTTCCTCCTAGAATTTGTACACTTTTAGTACCAATAAAGAATGGGAAATATAATGATGAAAAATACAGAGAATTTTTTCATGTTCTCTCTCTCTCTCTCTCTGTGCTTTCATTTGTTCTGTCATCTTCGTTTGCTTGTCCTCCTGGGCTTAGCTCACATCACAACTCATTCTGTGAGGTTGGTTGTAGGGGACAGCTGAATGCTATGCTGTTCCAACAGGGTGAGAGGCATTAAACCACCCTTACATATGCAATGCCTCAATTACAAGGGAGGGTGGGGGGTGGGGAGTGGGGGGAAGTGCAACTTAGAAATAGCAATGCAGAAAAGTCTGAGTTTAAAAAAGGAAAATGTTTCATGCCATAGACGATCTTTCTAGATCCATGTAGGATCTACTGACCTCAGGATGAGTTTCAGATTCAGTGCGTATTTGGATGCATAAAAATCAGAACAGCATGCTCTTCTTCTTGGCGTTACTTTGGAAACATTTTCTTTGCATCACTACCACTGCCTTTATTTTAGTGCCATTTCTGAGAAACGGATCTTTCACATTCATAACAGTCCTGTGTACTTGGGTTGCATGGATAACAGATCATTATTAATGCTTTTTCCCTGCCAAACTTGAAACCACAACTTCTGCTGTCACTAAGAGCTATACATTTGAGTGAACCTGGGACAAACCAGCAGTACCAACTCACCATTTGATCACAGCTTTGCGGAGTGCTGGCTTCAAGGCTTACTTAGTCAGCTGACAGTGACAGCCCACAGTAACATAACTCTAGTGGTTGCATCCTTACACTTGTTACCTTCCCTCGTGTCTTAAATCTTAATACACTGTCTGCCCATGTGTAGTGTGTCTAGAAACCATAAAATAAATGTGATGCCATGTTGCAATTAAAATCACTGGTGTTTCAAAGCATAGAGTTGTTAGGGAGACTTACCTGCAGGGTTTTCTGGGAACACACTACGTATGACACAAAAAAGGATGAAAGGAAGAGATGAATAAAGTTTTGTTAACCCAGAAAGCACAAACTGAAATTACTGACAACTAAGGTATGGAAGTCTCTACATTAATGGTGCTCTTAATTTTTGACATAGTGATGACTTGTGTTAAGCTTTTAGATACAGTGACAGTGAGCTGCTATGAATCAAACAATGTTTTACTTCAGCCTTTAACAGCTGCTAAAACATTGTCATGCAGTGGCAAGCATGATGTCTAGTCCAGTGTCACCAAGTCAGGTGTTATGAAATAAGCCTCCCTTCTAAGCTTTTGGTGATATTATTTTACTATGCAGCTTCTGAGGAAGAAAGAAGTAACTGAAGACCACTGCATAGCCAGGGATGTCTTGTCTTGCGCTCTGCAGGACCAACATTGCCTATTTTATCTAATGAGACTGTTTCAGTTGGAGCTTAATAAGAGGGCTCTGAAATAGATCTGCACTAATACTAGAAATATTGAGCTTGGCAGCTAATAAGTAGTGTCCACCTGCTGATATCACTGTTCCGAATAGCAAAGGACCAGCTCAGAGAAACCCAGTAATGAGGAAGTTCCTTCAGATGAAGCTCTATGCAAGCCTGCTCTAATGGGGGAGAATATACTGTAAAAGGAAAGTATCGTTCATTCTGAAATACTCAAGTCTGTATTCAACACATGTGATCCTGTCGGCTTGATCTTGACTCTCTAAGGCACTAGATTTTGGGGCTTTTGCAAAATGCTTTTGCATTTACAGCTTCACAGTAAGCTCAATTATCCTGGATATTTTCTTTTCTTACTAAAATACAATGCTTTGGACTTGGACAATATTTATTGATTCTATTGACCAGCACTTTGGCTACATTCATAGTTACTTATTTAAATATAAATAATTAATCATACTTTCCTGGAAGTTTCCAGTGTCCTACTTGATTTAAAATTACAAAATAAAACAACAGAACAGGTGTAGGGTTTCAAGACAGTGAACAATGAGAAAACAGCAACTTTTAAAGATCAATTTTTCCTCTGAGTTTAATTTATAATGTTGCAGGGTACCAACCACTTGCTCCCAAACTGTAAACTCTGAGGAGCTACTTCTGTGCCAAATTTATGACCAGAGCCTATGTGGATCAGACAAAAGATACAGGGGATATAGCACTGCCCATTCTGCTGTTTCCCACTCTATGGAATAGCTGTTGCATCTGTCTCTATCTGGGATTTTTTGTTTTGGTCAAGAAAAAAGAATTTGAACATGCCACCTACAGATAAGACCAGAGTTACTATCTTATTAGCCTGTTTGCAGCCTGAGAGCAAAGGGCATGCACAGCATTCTGTGCACAGCGTTGACATACTAAGATGAAAATGAGTCTATTTATATGCACAAGCCTCTTTTGGTATCTTCCTCCATTTATTTGGTAGAATAACATCATTATGTTTATTTGTGACTATTTGTGCCTATTTTTTTATTTTTGGAGAGGAACTGGTATATATCTCAGAGCAGTTGCCATCTGGCTTTCATGGGTATGGAGAGCCAAATTCAATCTTGATCTTTCCCTCTGTCATCTAGATAGTGATCACTGTAGTGATAGAGAAGAACAGATGATTAACAAGATATCAAAAGTAGTGACAAATGGGAAATGCCTGATGCTGGTTTATCCCTTAACTAGATAAAATTCATTAATGCGTGACTGATTATTGTTTCTCTCTCTTTTTTTTCTTTTTTTTTCTTTTTTTCTTCTTTTTTTTTTTTTCCGATCGAAGTATGAAGCAGAGAGAACCCCAGCTACAATGGCAAACAGATGTGCCATCTGGGAGACACTGCATGTGAAATCTGAGAAATACTGGTTTCTCCCATATATTAAAAAAAAAGGTGAAAACATGGACATTCTTAAAGCTAAATAAAGATTCAATTTTGCAGACCAGAAAACAGCTAAAAGGCTGGATCTTACTGAAGATGAGGAATAAGAGAGTGAAACGATTCAGTTTACACTAATCCTTAAAACTGTACTGTATGGCACCATTATTCAGAGTATAAGAAATCTGGTTCCTCCTCAGGTGTGTTTATATTTCCTCTGTCATTTTCTTTGGCCATGCATATTTGTATGGTCAAATTTGCTTGGTTTCATGATTCGTTTTTCCAAAGTAAGATGTCTTGATCACTGTAGATCAGACATGCTGTGCCCAGTGGGTCAAGGGAGGGGATTCTCCACCTCTCTTCTCATGAGACCCTACTTGGAGTACTGCATCCAGCTCTGGGACCCCCAGAAAAAGAAAGACACAAGCCTGATAAAGTGGGCTCAGAGGAGGGCTACAAAAACCATCAGAGGGCTGGAGCACTTCTCCTGTGAAGAAAAGATGAGAGACTTGGTGTTGTTCAGCCTGAAGAGGAGAAGGTTCCAGGGACACCTTATTGCAGCCTTTCAATACTTAGGAAGGGTTTATAGGAAAGACAGAGAGAGACATTTTACCAAGGTCTGTAGTAACAGGACAAGGGGTGATGCTTTTAAAGTGAAAGAGGGTGGGTTTAGACTGGAAATTAGGAAGAATGGGGGTATTTTTGGATTAGAGTGTTGAGACACGGGAACAGACTGCCCAGAGAAGTGGTGGATGCCTCATCCCTGAAGTGTTCAGGGTCAGGTTGAATGGGGCTTTGAGCGACTTGATCTACTGATGTGTCCCTGCCCATGGTAGGGGGGCTGGACTAAATGATCTTTAAAGTTTCCTTCCCAATGCACAGCATTCTGTGATTCTACATTTCTAAGATTCTATATTCAGATACTGCTATAGACACTGAAGCTTATAGCATGCTTCATTTAAAAAAAATGAAATGAATGACAAAAACCCTCTTTTTGAGTAAATTAAGGTGAACTAGGTGTCTCAGGAAGATGCTTTGCTCTTTATGCAGCACTCAGAACTTTGGTCCCACCTTACTGTTGTACACAATCAAGTCCATTACAGCTAAAACATAAAAGTAAATAATCAGTGCAATGTACTGCCTTCAGCTGCCGTGATTTTCCATACATTAATACTGATCTTGAGGACATTACTTCAGACTGCAGCAAAAGTAACGAGAAGAAAACATGACCTCATCTCCTTTATGAGAAAATAGGCTATCAATATCTCCATCTTTGGTACCCAGCGCTGTTGGTGTTATGATTACATAGAGATATGCATATTTTCCAAGTATGGTATATGATGCCTGAAATGCTTGAATTCTAAAATAGTGGACATATCAGTATCAAATGTTTTTCTATCTGTAGCTTCTGCTGAAATGTAATAGGAAGGTTTGTTTCTTGCCAGTTTGAAAACAAACCAACTGTAAACTTCTAAAAAAGCTGTGAGACAGAAAACAATCAACTCCTCTGGGTAAACTGAGAAAGATGAAAACTATAGCCTGTGCTTTTCTCCAGTCAGACCAGCCTCATGACAAGAACATAATATGAATGGGAAATGGCATTAACTTTATCTATCCTCTTTGCAACTTTTCACTTGTAATTTTGCTTTTTATTCAGATGCTGTAAAAATGTGATACACTAGGCTATCTCCAGGAAAGGGTTATTTCAAGTATAATGTGCTGTGTTGTTAACTACAGCTATAATTCCATTTCTGTGTTCAATATTACTAATAGATTCTCTTACATGCTAAAGAAATTAATTTTTGTATATTAGTTTATTAATTTTTCTGGTTTTTCCCCTATTTATTTTTTAAACTGTGTCTCTGAATTTTGAAAGTCATTTTAAGAGGAAAGCAGGAATGCAGCTCTGGGTGTTCCTGCTCCAGTAGTGCATGGCAAGATCAATTTGCACATTACGCTTTAGCTTCTACCCTCATGCAAGCCTGCCAAGCAATAGGTATTATTATGCCAGGAACTCTCAGCTTCATTATAACTTCAGTATGTTATCAGAAATCCATATATTAAGCAGAAATACTGGATGACTCCATATTTCCTCACTTAAAGAAAATCTGGGTTTTTTTTCATTCAGTTAGATGTATACATATTTCAATAAAATATTTTTCATAATTTCATATAATTTCCTCAAAATATGCAAGCATCTACATTGAAAAAGGAAAGAAAAAAGGAAGAGGTTCAATTTTCTACTGGTATTTAGTCCAAAACTAAATAACAGGTTGATTATAGTTTAATATCAAGTTGCCTCTGTAGGTAAACATTTTTGATTCACGTTAAATGAAACATAGTATTTACAATAAAATAGAGAGATATATTTTCTTTCCCAGTTCCTCCCATGATTTGAGTTTGAATATTTTCCTGATTGAATATGTTTTGCCACAGAATTCATTTAATTTTTTTCCCCTGTGTCAGCAATTAGACAAGTTACATGGTACCTACTTAAGCTGTTACCTGCTTCTGGAGCAAAATTCAGGTAACAGTAATGAATCCATTAAGTGCAAAGGAGCTGAACAGACAGCGAGCTGATGAAGCATCCAAAGTAAGGTTAACTTTGGGTTTAGTCTGCAAGCTAAAAGGAAAAAATGTTGCTAGTAGCACTAAAAATAAGCGCACCAAAAATTTTCACTGTTGTATTTAAATATTTTACTTAAAATGGCCTTTATTTTGCTTAAAAAATACAACTATCCTATGCTGTTGTTCTTTCCTGCAACAGAATGTCCATCACCTGCAGACAAAGATTCATATTGATAAATTAGGGGTGCAGTTCAAAGGATACAAAGATATATGAGGTTGTGGCCTGAGGGAATCATCTGATCTCAAAGCAGCAACAGTGTTTATAAAGGGAACTATAGGAGAAAATTCTCTCAGAACTTAAGGCTCTGATGATATTCATCCCAGGCATTTGAGTCCGAATACATTATGCATTCATACTGAAGCTCTTTCCCTTTCAAAGCAAAGCCAGTAATCACTTCTTTGGCACTCTAAATGGAGGGGTCAGCTCACCTTAGCAAGTTGCTATGACTGATGGCATGCAGTGCTGGGAACAAAACATGGGACTATATTGGCAAAACTGTGAACGTTCCTTTCTGGTTTAGCAGTGGCTGGGACAGAACAGCCCCTAGGTAGAATGTGATTTCCATCTTAGGTAAGTTTATCATGCTTTATCTGTTAGCGACTGTCTTATAAACTGCCCATGCAATTACATGCACACAAGGATGACTGAGAAACAAGCTACAATGGAAAAGAAATGCCGGACCGTGATGGGCTACTTTGGACACAGGCTCTGCAGCTCTACGACATACTCAGGTTGCTTAAACATAGCCTGTATGAAGTTATGCACCTGGGAACATGCCCAGAACACAATCATTCTATACTAAAAGTAGATTTCTAGGATCTCCTGGAGAGGTGCTCAACTACATGAGAATTTTACCTTAGTTCAGTACTTTCTGAAGTTAATATCCGGACTGTCCATACTTGCCATTATATGATTTGCACTATGGAGCGGTTGCAGAGTGCTTACATGACATTTATTTAGATGAAACTAAATTGAAGAAAACTGCTCTAGGAAAGCACCAAATGCATGCTAACTGCAAATGAGAGATCAGCCCATAGGATCAAACTGGAGTTAGTCTAAAGGAGGCATGCAACATTCTCTTTTGCGTTTGATCCTCTGTGCCTGCTGTTTCATTCTACAGATCTGCTCCTACTGCATGGCAACACGTGTGAAGGTCAATATGGCTGTACAGAAAAATGGGGCTGGACCTCTGCTAAGGTGTCATGCAGAAAGACCTTCATCTTTTCACCAGTTTGTGCACCAAATGGAGAAGAAGAATAAGACTGTAGCCTACTCTCCCTTCATTCTTCACTTCAAGAAGAAATTACTGAGGAAGCACAAAAATTTGGGTTATAGTTAGTTACTGACATGGAGACAAAGCAACACAGACAATAATTTTGGATATAATATTTTTTCAGAGAACAAAAAAGCTAATAGTGCGAAAAGTAAATACTTTATTGGATGCCTTCTTACAAAGAGATGTGCAGTGTAGACAGAATGTAATTACAAGCAACTGTTGATTTTTTGTTCAAGGAATACTATAAATCACAGTAATTTGTGTTTGATTTTTAGAGGACATACTGTAGATTTGGGCATGAATCAAGGAGCATGCCTTGGCTTAATTCTGTAGTTCTTACTCATTTGTTTGCATTGATTTTTCCATGATTCTTAGTGTTTTTCTATTGTGCAGAGAAAACAATGTAGGAGACATCTGGTGGTCACTAATTAACAGAAAGTCTGTAATTTATACCAATAATTGGCAGCTTATATATATATATACACACATATATACACACTAGGCTTATAAATGAACAAATACAATTTAAAAAGCATAATGCATCACAAAATTAATCCCTAACATATTTGTTAATTTAGTTATTTTTTAATTATTTATAGTTATTTATGGTGTATTGGTAAAATGCAGAGAATGTTGTAAATGCAATGCATCAGATTCATGTTTCCAAAAACCCAGTTCTGAACTTTGGAGAAGTTTTGAGCCAAATTAAGACCTTAACCAGACAACTC
This sequence comes from Falco biarmicus, assembly GCF_023638135.1. Lineage (NCBI taxonomy): Eukaryota > Metazoa > Chordata > Aves > Falconiformes > Falconidae > Falco > Falco biarmicus. The sequence continues at coordinate 84,677,936 of NC_079289.1, forward strand.
AGAACTGTCTCTACTATAGGGTCAAAAATTTTTACATATATTTTTAATTAATTTTAGACTATATCTCTATGTATAATATTATGTATGACAGGTATTTATTTACAATTTATTTTTTAAAGTTTATATGGCTGATTGATATGAAAAGGAGACAGTGTATAAAGGCATAAATTAATGCTACACCATTTAAATTATTAAAATCAGCATTTATCCCTCATGTCAATTTGCTAGCCCTTCTCCAACTTGGGTTCTTCATGTGTGTCTGTGTGTGTGTAAAGATATATTTAGTAATTTTTTTTTTTCCACATATAATTTCTCACTTCATTCTTTAACAAGGAAGGTATAAAGTTTAAATGAGTAGCTCTTGATGAAATAACTTTTTCCATTCAAATCACAAGAGCAGTATTCTTTTCCTCATCCCATTGCTTGGGAAAAAAAAGAATAGTAGATGTTACCATATTCAGAAAATCAATGTGTCCATGACAGACAAAGGAAGAGAAGCACAGTACATTCTCTAACCTTGAGCAATCATAGACAGGTTTGCTAACAGAGGTGCCACTGAAATGCCCGGACTTCCCTCTGCTTGAGGCAGCGTAGGTCAAAATACGCATCTGAAACTTTGCCTCCAACACCAAAGCAACAATGTGGCTTCAGGAGAAGGAATAGGAGCTGCACCTTTGCTTTTGAAGTTGATTTAAGCAGTATGGTATCTTCAGTTAAGGGGAGGGGAGTAGAAGGAAAAACAAAAAAAAAATGTATTTCTGGGAAAAATTTTTAGCTGTCATTTTCAAATGCCACAATTTCTTCAGCTTTTCAAATGGCCATACTGTGTTGCTACACTCAACTCCCTGTCACCCGGTCTAGATGGTATCTGGATGACAGTCTGTCTAGATGGTATCTTCATGAGTATCTGTGGGATTTCTGGATGTGCCACCACCTGACTGGAGTGCATGTGGCCTGCGCTGGATGGCCAGGCAGAGTAGCTCACACAGGTTCTGTGTGTGCAACAGGCAGAGAGGTTGTACAGAAGCAGGGATGGGCAATGTGTCACTCCCTTTGGCTTCTGAAGATGAAATGCTGGCATTCAAAAGGATTTGTATATTACATTGAAATTTTAAACCATTCAGAGGTGGACACTTAGCGTGATGTAAGATGCAGTCATCATTTTTGTTGTTTCCAGGTAGACTAGTGACTAATTATGCTTTTAAAAGTTTTGTTTGCAAGAAAGAAAAAACCTAAACATACATATCTGTACCTTCCTAATTACAAAAATTAAGGCCACAGACTTGAAATGCTTAACTGCTGTTATTTATTGTTTGAAAAGAAACATCACAACCGGACTACAGAGAATGTTTCTTTTGTTAGTGATGATCCTGAGAATAGAAGGGAAAATTTACATCTGCGTGTTTGGTACTCTCTGATTTTAAGAGAACATTTTTGATACAGAACTTTAGGTTAAAAACATTGCTCCTGGGAGGCCCAGTGTAAGATCTAGATCAGATAAAATTTTTGTTTCCCCAAAGCTAGTAAGCTTTAATTTCTGTTACTGTTTCAATTTTTGCTGTTGTGCCTTGTAAGTCAGTATACTGATTTCAGGAATGTTAATGTATTCTTAATCATGGTTTCTTGTGCCCAGGTCTACCAGTCAACCTACCAGTCTATTCCCAATCTAATGTTATCTCAAAGGTATAAAAAAGGAAACCTATATCAACCATTTTTCATTGATTTTTACCAACACTGTCAAGACATGTCACAAAGTTATTCATGTCAGCATTTCTCTGAGGTTTTGACTGTTTATGTATTAAAAAAAAAAAATCCTTCTTTTTTGCGATACTGGAGATGTCTGTCCAGGCAGTCTTTTCAATCTTGTGTCCATTCTAAAGTGTTTTAGAGTAACTTCTGCTCTTACGTTCTGATTCTGCTCTCTAACTTTACCTGTTATTACATCAGTGTGATGCTGTGACTGAGTTTATGAAGGGCAAGTCATGTTTGACTAACCTGATCTTCTACAAGACTATCTGCTTAGTAGCTGAGGGAAAGGCTGTGGAAGTTGTTTACCTGGACTTTAGCAAAGCCTTTGACACCATTTCCCTCAGCACTGTGCTGGAGAAACTGGCTGCTTATGGCTTAGATGGTCATACTCTTCGCTGGGTAAGAAACTGGCTGGATGGCCAAGCCCAAAGAGTGGCAGTGAGTGGAGTTAAGCCCAGCTGGTGGCCAGGCACTAGTGACATTCCCCAGGGCTCAGTGTTGCAGCCAGTTCTATTTAATGTCTTTATTAACAACCTGGACAAATAGATTGAGTGTGCCCTCAGTACATTTACAGACAACACCAAGTTCGGGGGCAGTGTTGATCTGCTTGAGGGCAGGAAGGCTCTGCAGAGGGATCTGGACAGGCTGGGTGGATGGACCAAGGGCAGTTCTCTGAGGTTCAACAAGGCTCAGTGCCAGGTCCTGCACTTGGGTCACAACAATCCCATGCAACGTTAAAAGATTGGTGAAGAGTGGTGGGAAAGCTGCCCAGCAGAAAAGGACATAGGGGTGTCGGTCGACAGCCAGCTGAATATCAGCCAGCAGTGTGCCCAGGTGGCCAAGATGACCAATAGCATCCTGACTTGTACCAGAAATAGTGTGGCCAGCAGGGCAAAGGCAGTGATCATCCCCCTGTGCTCAGCACTTGTGAGGCCGCACCTCAAATGCTGTGTTCAGTTTTGGGTCCCTCACTACAAAAAAGACATGGAGGTGCTGGAGCATGTCCAGAGAAGATCAACAAAATTGGTGAAGGGTCTGGAGCACAAGTCTCATGCAGAGCAGCTGAGGGAACTGGGGTTGTTTAGCCTGGAGACAAGAAGGCTCAAGGGGACACCTTATTGCTCTCTACAACTACCTGTGAGGAGGTTGCAGGCATGTGGGTGTGGGTCTCTTCTCCCAGGTGACAAGCAATAGGAGAAGAGGAAATGGCCTCAAGTTATGCTAGGGGAGATTTAGACTGGATATTAGAAAAAAATTAGTTCCTGAAAGGGTTGTCAAGAATGGGAAGAGGCTGCTGAAGGGAGGTGGTGGAATCACCATCCCTGGAGATATATAAATATGTGTAGATGTGATGCTTAGAGACATGGTTTAGTTGCAGACTTGGCAGTGCAAGGTTAACAGTTGGATTTGATGATCTTAAAGGTCTTTTCCAACCTCAGTGATTCTATGACTTGAAAAGTATATTAGTTAGGAAAATTGGGGCCTTGATTTTAGCTGATCTCAAAATTATGTAATTAAGTACAGATGTCCTTTATTTAATTTCTGATTAATCTGTTCTGGTCCAGTTCCTAGTTCAATACGTGGAAATCTATTGTGTCACACTCTCTTTTAACCTTGAAAAAGTTATGATTTTTGGAATTCCAGATTATTTGTGATATTTTTTAGGTGTCTCATAAACTTTACAGATCACCTACCTGTTCTTTCTTAGTCATGCACAGTTCTTAGTGTCCATAGCCATAGGGCTTCAGCATTGATGCTCTGTCACATATTTCAATATTCCAAAGGACCAAACAATAAATACCTTACAGATTCTGTATATTATTATCATTATTATACAGATTGCTGCTTCCAGAACATCAGTTTCTTCATATGTCTTTGGGGGCTTGTGATTACTATTGTGCACTTTGCTAAACCTTAACACAAGGAAAAATTTTGTCACAGCGTCATGTTCTGGGTGAAGGAGCCACTGACACCATGAGGTGTTGATAGTGCTCCTAAAGAGTAAGAGGAAGATATGCCACTTGATAGCAAGGTGACTAGTCAGTCCTGTGCTCTCTCTGGGGAATTATAAAGCTGTATCTGCACTTCAGTGATGGGTTTTGGCCCAGGACTCTCTGGGAAGGTCAGAACAACAGGATCTGCACACCTTGCTCCAACTGTGCAGTATTTCCCTTGAAACCATGCAAAGATTTATCTCACTGTCATGTCCTCCAAAGCCCTGAAGCAGCAAGTTCAAATTCCCTGTAGTACTACTTGCATTTTTCAGTGCTGTTTTTTGATTGCAGACAGTTTGTTCCCTTTTCTCGTCTACATTTTCCATCTAGTTTACTATATACAAAGGTATAGAGGTATCATATTCTAACCAAATAGAAAAATACTCCAGGTTTGTGGAAGGACAGGACTTAACATTGAGAAAAAAAAGTATTCCTCTAACAATTGATAAGGCCATCTTTAAATTCTCTTGGCTGATCTCTAGGTCCTATTTTGACAGCTCTGAGTTTTTAGAAAGTAGGATTTAGCTGATGATTTAATTTACGTAAACTTCACCAGCTGGTGAAATTCCTGGTTCAGAGGAAATTGATCCATAATGATTAAAAGCTTTCTTAGATCTTACGGGGTACCTTTCCAGATAGACTTTAAGATGTTATTCATCTGGAAACTCAGATGCTGATTAAGCTAAGAGAGCAAAACCAATTGTCTTTGTGGCATCTCACATAGATGTACATTTCACAAAGTTCATACTTTTTACAATGGATCATGTGTATCACTCATAGATCTTTAAACCCATGCCTATTAGGAGAAAAAGCAGGGGGGATTACACAGTATTTGATGACAACAGTTGTTTTTGCATGTGGTGGAAGCAAAAAAAGACTCCCATGTGAAAATAGCTTTCTGCTTCAGCAGGACATCATGGATACTGACCAGAATTCAGGGAAAAACAAGCATTAATAAAAATCAGAAGCCAGTAAAAAAGCAAGGGATTTTGAAACACAGAGATTTTTAAGAATGTTACATTCTTTTCATTTTTTGTCATTTTTTTCATCTTAGATGTTCATTTAATTCATGTCTTCATGGTTACTTCACGTCTTCCAGGTTTTCACCAGAAGGGTTAGAAGCCTACTTTATCTTTGCAAATGAAAAAATAACTTCTTGAGCCAGATCACAATCACAGCACCTGAAGCTTTAAGAAAAATGCCCAAAGTTATAAATTTAATCATTCGCATGGAAAAATAGCAGAATTAACACATTCCTCTGTAGCATATACTTGTAAATGTAAATACACATGCATGCACACACATGTATATGGATGTGTACATATTCATGGATGGATAAATATATATATGTGCATACATGTGCACACACACCCCGGGGTAAATATACCTGAGTGGCACAAGGTAGGAACTGTTTATAGCAAGCAGCAAGCATGTCTGGAAAAGAGCATCTGTGAGATGAAAAACACACCCCCCACTTTAGAGACAGTAATTATTGACAGATGTCCAATACCTTCCCTATCCACTCAGATTCAGATATGTATGTGTTTCTATTAATTGTGTGGTTTTTAACATAGAAAAAGGAGCAAATCTGTGACAAAGCTATGTGATCTTTCATAAGCACATGCATAACGGGCACAAGGGGAAAAAACAGTGTCTTTTTACTAGTATCTCTGTGTTTCAGCATTCCTGGATTTCTTGTCCATGAAATCCTAAATAGTGGAAGCAGCATAAAGTGCATTTGGAGGAAGTGATGGGAGAAAAGTAAAATGGAAGCTAAAGGGGCAAAAGGCACGAAGTGATCAGAAGACGCTTTATGGTCTTGCATCCAGCCAGTAAAGTAAGAATGACCTCTCTGAGTTAGATTTTGCCAAGTCTTACAGAGGTTTTAAAGTTGTCACACTTAAAATAACTGGAAATATAAACAGGTTTTAGCATTCACCATGAAGTTTCACCTGTTGTTTGCTCAGTCTGTCTGTAATACAGGACACCTGTTTGTTAAAAATTTGAGTCTGGGCATAATTCAGTGGGTTCAGGTGAAATGTTGCTGGTTTTGATGATTCCGCAGTGGAAGGCTATAATACTAAGAGATAGTTCTCCTGAGTTTTTTGATAAGAGTAGTAGCTGATAAAAATAGCCAAGCACAAGTGTCTAATAAACAGTAACAGTGCTTTTCTTGTGACTGCTTCTGAAATACTGGGCAGCATTCAGCAGTATGATAACTAGGAAGATATTGATCAATTAGAGAGAACTTAGCAAAGAACAACAAATTAATTATTAGAGCATGACAAGGATTTAGGAGATGGATTAAACGCACTAAATTAGGTATGTGATGACTAAGCAAAAAATGATGCTCAGATAAACATCTGAAATTTGCTCAGGTTCACTGTCTGAGGTGGTGCTAAGTGGTTTGTATGACAAAGAATGTGTACCAGGTCAAAAAGATGTCACATTTTTTTATATGAGGATGAGCCATCATTTCCAGGGCGAGTAGGAGAACGTGCTTGCTAGCAGTACTGAGGCAGCTGCAGGGCAGCTGGGCAGCCTTTGCAGCCAAACAGCACGCAGCTAGTTGCAGTTCTGTGCCTCTGCCTCCCTCCTGCTCAGGGATGTCATGTGTCATCTGCTCAGAGATTCATGTATGGTCCTGCTGCTGCCTCACAAACGACCCCACAGTAAGACCTTAGCCATATGGGAGTGTAAAGGGGTGGGCAGCAGTATGAGTCTTAAGCTGAGTGTGTAAGATTTGATGGATGAGAAAAGTGTGAAGGCTGCTAGCTGTATGCAAAAAGAGAAGTTTTTACTGCTGTAAGGGAAGGTAGAGCTAAGAATAAAAATAAAAAATTAAAAAAAAAAAAAAGAGGTTATCAGAAAACCAAACCACAACAAAAAACACAAAAGTGAGTTCTGCTGAGGAACTGCCTCCTGAGAGAATCTGGAGGATGATTCACCACTGGTATTTTTAACATTATTCTGTATAAAACAGTAGAAAGTGTGCTTTTGGGACTAAGTCTCCCTTAGAGAAATGGCCTTCATGATCAATGAATCTTCTCTGATTTTAATGTCTGCAATTTTCTGAGCATATTCTAAACAATGTTCATTTTTCTGCCCTGGAAGGTACTTCTGCTAAACGAGAAGAATCTATGTACTGTTCCCATGAAAACAGTGGAGTGCAATGAAAAAAATGCTTGTGAGGGATAATTAGAGCTATTAGCTAATAGACTAATAATATTTTTCTCATTATGTGGGGTGGGGAGCAGAAGGAAGGAGGGAGGCAGAAGCTCTGCCTTATGCCAGAAGCTCTGAGTCACAATTAAAAGCTCTGCTGCAATCTTGCAGCGGTTCCCTTTTATGATGCCTGCCAGTTGTGTCCCCAGTAAGGACACATGAATGCTGCCATTTCTTCCCCTTTGCACTGTATCTCTTCTGTGTACATAGAGGGAGAGCAGACACTGTCAGCTTATTAACCCTGTGTGTGATTTTTATTTCTGCCTTATCCCAGAGAAGTCACAGAACTTTCTGTGCTTTTTGCAAGTGAAAGACAAGTCCCAAACAAAAATTACAAGCTTAGATGTACCCTTTCTTTCCATGAGCAGAGAGGAAGCTATTGTAAGAGAGGAAAGATAGCTGAACTCTTCAGCATTCGGAGACTGGACGCTTACTGTGAAACTCCTTCATTGGCCTGATTTCCACCTCCTGCACAGATGCTAATTCTTCAGGGAGGGGGAAATCACTGGTTTGGGCTCTGCCTTTCAGTCCTTTCTTCTCTGCACTCATACACAGCCCAGGAATAATCTGGCATTATGAGGATTCCCTGCTTGGTTGCTTTTTCCCAAGTCATGCAGACAAAATTTTCTTTCTGTATATCTCTTAAAAGAATAACATGATATGTGGCAAATATGCAGTCTTAGTTATGGTGATTACAGGACTGAGGAGGCAACAATAAGTGTAGCCAATTCTTATGATCAGGAGATGACCAGGGAATGATATGTGTCTAGTTTGCTGTAACAGTTCAAGTTGGCACTGAAGTCAGAACATGAATTGCAGCTGCACCACCGACCTTGGATTCTTGTTACTATTACTTGTACAACTATTCATCTCTTTCACATGTTTTTGGCTTTCTCAGTGGTCTAATTTCCAAACAATACTGACAGAATAAAAAAATAGGGAGGTCTTGTTTTACACTTATGAATATTATAAATTCTGTAATGCTTATCTTGCTATCTTGCTTATTAAACTCTTGAAGTGTTTATCAAACCCTTGTTAAACCCATTGTGTAACAGTGATGACTTGTTGAAGTAGGCAAGACTGATGTTTTCTGGATCAACTGGTGCAGATTTAGAAAGCTGCTCTTAGCCTCCAAGATGAATCTAGATGCTAGTAACAAAAAAAAAAAAAAAAAAAAAAAAAACAACAAACCAAAAAAAACCACTTTGAATAAAAATCTTTCTGTCAGCTTGAATGATAGGTGGTGAATCATAACTGTGCCAGCAAATTTGTCAGCTCTGTTTCATCTAGAAAGTACTGCCTTTTGCTCATAAATGTTAAACTGCCACTATGCCTTCTTAAAATCTCGGTTCTCTACAGCTGTGCTAGAAGTTAAAATCCAGCTGCCTGTGTGTTCTACCAGTTTGATAGATAATAGATTTGATTTTTGGTTGTTTTTTTTTTTTTTTTGCCTTCTGAGGCTTGGAAACTGAAATAGCCTAAAAGATTTATAGTTGACCTTCTAGGGTTTATTTAGTGGTTCTGTTTTGTTTCTCGTTCCAGTTCACTCACAGTTGCCTCAGAAGTTTATTAGAAAAATTCAGTAGGTTCATATATAAACTTGGGGTTAAGGCCGAGGAGTTAAAGATGGAGATAGGGGTAAGAGTTTGTTTGCTTTCATGTAATTGTTCCATTATACCAAAGAAATCCAGTCTCCAAATTGAATTTAACTTCTGCTCTATAAAAAGAAATCTCTACCTGCCAAGAGCTTCAACAGTGTGATAATGTCCCAACGATATTGGTCGCCACATGATTTATTTTCCAGTAATTAAAATTCTAGGGTTATTGAGTGGAAAAGCAAAGGGAGAGATTTTTTAAATGTCTTTGTTTTAACATTAGTTTTCCTATGTAAACAATACAGCAAAAGTTTTTTTATTTGACTGTTCACATTTTCTGGGGCATGCAGAGGTCTTTAGTTTAATAAGGGAATATTATTGTTGTGGTTCAACCCCAGCTGGCAACTAAGTACCACACAGCCACTCGCCCCAGACCCCTCCAAGCCCCACCAGTGGGATGGGGAGGACAATCAGAAAAAAGATAAAACCTGTAGGCTGAGATAGAAGATCATCATCATCATGTAATTGTAGTGAAAAGGGAGGCAACAAAAAGAGAGAAATAAAACCCAACAAGTGATGCACAATACAATTGCTCACTACCTGCTGACCAATGCCCAGCCAGTCCTCCAGCAGTGGTCAGCCCCTCCCGACCAACTCCCCCCCAGTTTATATACTCAGCATGATGTTCCATGGTACGGAATATCCCTTTGGCTAGTTTGGGTCAGCTGTCCTGGCTTTGTTCCCTCCTGGATTCTTGTGCACCTGCTCACAGGCAAAGTCTGGGAAACTGAAATGTCCTTGACTTGGGGTAAGCACTACTTAAGCAACAACTAAAACATCACTGTGTTATCAACATTATTCTCATACTAAATCCAAAAACATAGCACTGTACCAGCTACTAAGAAAATTAACTCTATCCCAGATGAAACTTGCCTATAAATTCATGAATTTATGGCCTAAGAATTTAGCCTATAATTTAGCCTATAAATTCAATGTAGACAGTAGGATTGAGTTTATTATAGTTTATTACATGAAACTGAGCAGCAAATAACTTTTAATGTTTTTTCAGTAACTTTCATCAGTAACACTGGCATATGGTGTTTTCTTATCAGAAGTGAATGGTGAAACCTGTCTTCCAGTCAAAATATAGGAGTTAGTCATGAATGAGAAGCACTTAGGAAAAATTATCATACTAAAAATGGTTCTTCTAACCTAGACAAAGTGTAGCAAGTTACCTGCAAAGTAGGTATACCTCTTCTGTCTGAAGATAAATAAAAGCACCATTTGAAAAGTCTGTTTTAAATTCATATTTTTTTCCTCATGTAGTTAATACAGACATTAATCTGGTATACAGGATATAGGTCCTCATTGGCTCTTAATGTTATCCTCTGCCATATAAAAATAAAGTCTTTATAGTACAAATTTGTTAAAATCAGAAGGGAAACCTAAATCTTTTGAATATAGAGTTTGCTATGGAGTTGTAGTCCTCATTTTGATTGATTGTGTCAATGACCCATTTATCAACTGTACCTGAGTATACTTAGTACCTTTGCAGTCACGGAGTAGTATTGCAAAGGGTTCAATAAAAGTGGGGAAAATAAAGGGAGCTACTGGTAGTGGATGCTTTGAGCTATAGAAAAATTAGAGGACACTAATATCCTATTAATATTTCTTTTTAAATTTTTGTCCTAATTAACTTCTGTCCTAAATCATAAACATGATCCCTACATTTGTGGGGTTTTTGAGTACATAAGAAGTGGACAATCTTCCAAAGCGGACTGGAAGACTGTATTTTTTTCTCCCTTGTTTTTCCTAACACTGTTATAGTCATTATTAGATCTCCCTTGCCAAGTTTCTGTTATATTCAGACAACTGGACTTGGATTCAGTTTCCCCACAAGTCAGTCTGCTGTCTTAATGGTCAAGCAATCAGGTCACCTTTTAAAACTAGCAGCAGAGTGTTTGAGTGGCAGATATGTATATTAAAAATAATGCTTTCATTATGGCTTTTATTTTCTGCTATGCTCTAGTATCTTTCTTCTCTTGCTAGTCTACTAACTGTGGGAGTGTATGCACATGAAAACTATACTGCCCCTGATCCCTTTGCCCTACTTGTAATATCCTTCTCTAAGCTCTCTTTTTTGGAGCCAGTTATACTGAACTTTAAATGCTGCCTTTCCAGCTCCTTTCAGTTGTGCAGAGCTGCTCTGTTACCCTTCCAGCTCAATTCGGAGTTTTCCCGCCTGCGAGCCAGGGCCCTGTCAGTTCAGTTTCCATCCTCGGCCTCGCACCCTCGCCCACCACCAGCATTACAGAAATAGCAGGCTGTATATTACCTCTTATGCCCTCTTCTTTAGTGATACACAGATAAGGCAACTAAAGGGCACCCTGCCTCAGGCTGGGCAGCCACAGAATTTTCTCTGTGTTGCAATACATGGTTTGCTGAACAAGAAGGACCAGACTTCTGAAATGGCTCTGCAAGTGGTTGCCAGGAGGAGAACATACATTTTCTAATCAAGTCTTAAGCCTGAGTCTTTTCAGGCTGTATTTAAATGCCTGGGATAGTGCTGGGACAGACTTTGATACACATAAAGGCAGAGGATAACCTATAGATGAACTCTGGGACCATAGAGGTTATGGTCCTGTCATTTCTTCATATATTTGAAAGTAGTGAAATGCACAGCTCAGGTCACTTTGTTCTGCTGTTGGTTAGTCAGCTCTTAGCTACTCAAGTGCAACACTCAGCATTGTGGGGATCCCATGAGGGATCATTCCTAAACATGGAATCAGTCCTAAATATGAAATAAAACCATGAGTTTATTGACTGAGATCAGCACCTCATTAAAATAAGTGGTAGGAGAGAGAATGGTGCAGGAAATTAAGTGTTCCCCCTTTTTGCCAGTGGGTGACCAAATAGGTAGCCAGCCAAAATTCCTTCTTAATTATAGAAAGGAATATATTTTTTTAAGGTTTTGATAGCTGTTTCCTCCACCAGTTCAGGGTCCTTCCCTATCTATGCTGTATTCTGGATTTTTCTTTCAGTTTTGTTGAATCTTAACTTCTGTGTGTCTTGTCTGGTTGTTTGCTGGTTGTTGCTATACCTTAGTACTGACGTCGTAGGAAATCTTTAGTGCATGTCAGTATATACAACCTAGGTAGTCACCATTTGGTTGTTTACTACATGGCAATCAACTGAAAAACAGGTCACACTTAGTTTGGAAGGAAACATAAAGATGTCACTTAAATTGTTTTTTGAGAGATTTTTTTGAATGTTGCATCTTTTAGATGTTTTTAATGTCAACATCTGAAATATATAATTAGCACTCATTTTCGGTGAGATTTCCATTGCAGAAATTGTAGACTTGAGCCACAGAACCCTCTGCCCTCTTTCTAGTTTGACAAAACATGATTCACAATAAACTTCTTAATTCTGCACACTCATTAAAATGGTTCTTGTCCTCATAATCTAGATAAAGGGCAGAGAAATGATTGCTTAGTGCTTTCCTCTATACTTGCAAAGGAGACCTAAAGAAGGGTCTCTTTGTAACGTGAAGAAAAAGATCCTCTCCCCATTTTCTTTAAAGTCCTGAATTTTCTCATTATCAGAGTAGCTTATCCCATATCTTCTTATTATTATCAAGGCTTCAGGATACAGACTAGCAGCAGTTTAAAATCACCCTTTTAATTCTGTACCTTCTAACAGAGAGATGCAGGCAATCTTCTGGTGCACAGATTCCCCTTCTCTTACTATTTGTTGTGACTCATCCACTGCCCCTTGAAAATCAGGGTTCTTTTCATTCAGCTGGAGAATTCATTATTTTCCTATTTTCAGCTTTCTTAGAATGAATTTATTTTGCAGAAATCAGATTATTTTGTATTAAATACAGTGAGTAGCATCTAAGCCAGAGAAAAAAATGACTGCTTTTTCAATTCATGGCAAAAAAAGTAAAATAAGGAATGAGTAGCATCTGTAGCAAAGTTACGTATTTGACCCATGTGTTCCTTCCAATACTGGCAGTTCCTTTCTACGTGGGACTTTCAGATCACAGTTTTATCTAATGGAAGCATCTCAGTACACCGCAGGGGTTGTCCCTACAAATGAGGTCTGACATTTATAAATGTCTTGAAACTAAAGGGGAATAGCAAACAAGTCTTTCAGTATGATTCAGGCTTCGATGTAAATAATGTCTTATCTGGTTAGAAGCGGCAGTGTCTAATAGACCTTTTCCAAGTATACTGGATCTGGCTGGGATGAAGTTAACTTTCTTCATTGCAGCCCATAAGATGCTGTGCTTTGGATTTGTGGCCAAAGCAGTGTTGATAACACACCAAAGCTTCATCTACTGCTGAACAGTGTTTGCACAGCATCAAGGCTCTCTTTCTGTTTCCCACCCAGCCCTTCTCTCCCTGACAACCTTCAGTGAATAGTCTAGGGGTGGACAAGGGGTTTGGTGGTGACATAGCTTGAACACCTGACCCAAACCGAGAAAGCAATATTCCGTATCACATGATGTCATGCTCAACAATAAAAGCTCAAGGAAAAGATGAGGAAGGAGGGACATCCATGATTATGGTGTTCTTACCAAGCAGCTGTTACGCGTGCTGAGGCCCTGATTTCCAGGAAATCGCTAAACATCTTCCTGCCAATGGGAAGTATTAAATTACTTCCCCTTCTTACTTTGCTTGTGCATGCAGCTTTTGTTTTCCGTATTAAACTGTCATTATCTTGATCCACAAGTCAACTTCCTTCCGTTTTCTTCCCATCACACCAGAGAAGGGAGTTAGCAGGTGGGTGAACATCTGGCTGTTGGCCAAGGCTAACCCACCACACCAAGTATTACTGGTAGAATCAGTTTCAGAGGTTTCTGGACGTATATATTCAAGAAATAATTCTGAAGTCTGATCCCTGCCACCCCGACCCCCCCCACCCCACCCCCCACCATGTAGGGAGGTTCTATGATGCAGTAATCGACCCCAAACCCGCTTCTAACACTCTGGTCTTAGTTTTCAGTTGCATGTAGAAATTCCTGGATAAATATTTGGATTCCAGATATAACAGAATTCAGGAGCAGTCTGTCCAGCAATGTTTTACAGGCTCAGCCATATGTTTTACTGATCAGTAGAAAGAGCCTAACAGCAACTGTTGGATCACTTTCTGTTAGCTGGAGTGCTTCATATTTCTGGCTAAAGATCAATGACCCTGGAAGTAGCAACCATTGGAATAATAAGAAGGGCAAATTTTAAATTATGCTTAAGTGATTGTGACTTCTAGGTCCTTCTGAGACTGAACCTTTAACTCCCCAAATCACTAGCCAAAATACATTTAGGGTCCTTGGTGCCTTATACATTTTTGAAAATATATTTTGCAAAAGGTATATTCAGACCTTTTGAAAATGTATCTCATCCTCTTGCAAGGTAATTTAAAAGACAGTCAAGCTGTGTGGGAAGTCTGAGTAGTTGTGGACATTTCCTACTGAATTAATTTCTTGGATATCTGATCAAATACAATGATATGGCCATAGCATAAGGCTAGAAAACCTTCCCTGTATCTCTGTTCATGAAAGGTTTACAAACACATGTAATAATGGACAAGCTATAAGGAAGGCTCAGTAAAGAAGCATGTATTTGTGGGGGGGCTCAGCAGTAACAGCTCTCTTGCCTTCAACAGAAATGCGAGATGCCAAAAAGTTCTGAAAATCAGGCCTTACAACACATTTACCTTAGTAGACCCAACTTGACAGTTTCTCAGAAAAGTCTGCAGTTTGTTTGCTCTTGGCAAACAGTGATCCCTACCATTCATAAACTTCATACCATTACAAACACTCATGTGTAAACTCTTATGCCTATTTGACATATTAACGAGTCACAACACCAGCCATTAACTGAAATCATAAACACTGCACATGGTGACTGCACATGCAGGGAGATGGCAAGATGAAATCCCAGCAGCATTGTTAATATTTTTATATAGTGCCAAAGGTGTGCATGACATTGTGTGAAGGCAGGACTCTTTTCCTATTAGTACAGGGAGACTGGGGCACTCTGATGCCGTGCCTGGTATGTCCATGCATCACAGGCAGAGTTTGCAATTCCAGCAGGAAACAGAGAAATGGAGGGCAGGCAGAAAGTTTTTTAGTTCTCATCCTGGAACCATCAGATTACATGATTACCAGCCCCAGAACACACAAGACGTTTATGGCAGAGCACAAAATTATGCTTTAGTTTCTTATGAACCAGATTAATACTTTTCTTAGTGGATTACTCTTCTTTTAATTAACTGAAACGCCTCAGCATTGAATCAAAATGGAATGAAAGACAAGAAAATGTACCACAGGTGCTTTTTATTTGGTAATAGTGGTGTATAATTAATTCAACAAATGACAAAGACCTCACACTTCTTAAAAATTAATTCTTGCTGGTAGGTATTTTAAGCAGCTACACTGAATGCCCAAGAGAATTATATCACCTGTACTGTTGTAACAGCAAGAAGGAAAGACAAAGGAATAAGTACTCAACAAAAAGAATGCAAGATTTCCAATTAAGGAAAAAGCCTAACAAAACAATGTTGTTTTATTAATAATCCTAATTTTTATACATATTATATATATATATATAAACTGCTTTTTTAAATTATTTATCTGTTCTCAGCAAATAAGCAAAAGAACATTCTGAACTTTTGTGCAAAGACTTCAATTTTGATGAAAATCTAAAGTAAAGACAATAATTTGGAATGCCTTCATTAAAATTTTTGCTGAATCTCTCCCATAACTGTTTCAATTCACTGGAGATAACTTAGATCAGAAAAGCCCAAAATTCTGAAATGCCAAGTTAGGCTTAGTGTTATATGAAGCAAGTAAATGTTGAAATGCTACAGGGGCTGCCTGCAGTGCTTGTAATAGGGCTTTTCCAGAGTTCAACTGTTTACTTTGCTTAGGCACAACATGTAGTTGGTAGCTTCGAAAGTTAAATTATTTATTCTGGTGCCTCGATGTTGGTGTCATTCTTTTACATGAGAACAAATGTTTCAGTCATTCCAGTGTTATCCAAATTGATGTCGATCAGTACGTTTAGACAATGCCAGATAAGTGCAACTTCTGTACTTAGAAGGAACAACCACATGCCCGTTGTTTGCTTTGGCACCACTGCTATAGGGATGCAATGTATTTCCTACTCTGGGCCAGTTTTACTCTCTGAGGAGATACTGAGGGTAGTAAGTACACCACTTTTTTTTCCCTCCTGGAGAGAACACAGCTGTGCTCTCACTAGAACCTCATTTTCAAAGATACTTATAAATCAGGTGCGAAGAAATCTGTATATGTGCTGGAGAAGACGGTTAGAGACTGCATGTTCAATTATTCTTGCTCCCTCCATTCTGCAAATTTGCCTAAAGACTTGAGAACTGAGCCCATTCATAGATGTCTCCATTCACTTTAAGGGTTGTTTCAACAAACTCATATTAAATTAATTGCCTGCAAATTAATTAGCTGAGTTAGACCATTGGGTTAAAAACCACATTAGCTCTCCAACACTACAGACTTTGGAGACGCTAATGCCTTTGTCAGAGGATGAATAAACTGAGGGCTGTCAACATATTAGCCACACTGGGAAAAGGCAGATACTGCAAACAACAATTTTAATTATCCTAGGAGACCTATATACTATATTAGAACAGTGGGTTAGCTTCTTAATTATTAGTTTTTACAGTTACTGAGCAGATACAGTAAAATAGAGCAGGTTTACATTGTTTAGCTAGCAACACAAACTATTTTTTCCTGGCATAGATGTGGGGACTAATTTAATCAAATGTCAGGCTAGAAAGTTTGCTGAGGATCTTAGTAAGTACACAGCTGGAACAGCACAGAGAGCCCTAGCAAGAAATTTGTGGAGCTTTTATATTTTTCTGACAGTTCTGTAATCCAGAAGAGCTGGCTGTCCAGGCTGCTCAAGATTAATTGTGCCTGAAAGCAACAGAAAATGGATCTTTAGTTTTGCATATTACCGCTTATCAAATAAAAAATGCTCAAAAGCTTTTCTCTATCTCCAAAGAGTATGCAGTTGGTAGTGACTTTTTGCTAGTTACATTTCATATTCATCAGTGCTGGTAACTCAAAAAGCTTCTGTTTCATTCTGCATACATACTCATTTGCACGTTAATTTATCTGAGGAAATACAATTAAAAGGACTAAAATTTGGAAACGGCAGAACATCTCCTTTGACATTTTACCCCTCTGCCCCCATGCATCCCTGACATTCTGTCTCTGAATATTATAAAAAAAAAATGTTAACCACAGATCATTTACTATTTTCTCTTCAGGACTTTGGCCTCAGCTAACACACAGATGACTCGATAATGAAATAGAGGAAAGGGCTACTTTTTAATATATCCCTTTTCTTGTTCACTTCTGAAGCTGACAGGCGGATAGTGACTAAAGTAGGGAACTGCAGGAACAGAAAACATGACTTAGTTTTCCTGGAAAAATTAGTTCTATACTTGTTCTTTCTGAAAACTCTATATGCCATGATTTCAAACCCAGATATGTTCTTCATCTTTGGGTGTCTGGTCCGTATCTCTGGGTCCGCTTTGCAAAATGTTGAATGGTTTTAGTTGCTAGCAAAGTCCATGGCAACTAACTTATCAATATGTAAGCTACTGTGTAATGCTAAAATATAATTTTGACAGTCTGAAGTATTTCACACTGGACACTCAACATATTTTACTTTACCCTGTGTCAGCTCCCTGTCTCCTAAATGGAGATAATGCTCTCAAATTTCACATGGGTTTTACAATGATGAATTAATTTTCTGCAAAGTACTCAGATTCTATGGTGATGAGCATCATAAAAAGTCCAGGAGGAAATTAATAATTTTGTTTTCCGAGCAGAGCTTGAATGGTGTTTTTTTTTAATAAAGGCCCAGGGCAACATATTGAACAATGAAGTTAAAAAAAAAAAAATGGCTAATTAAGTCCTTTGGATGCAATGAGTTAGGTAGGAGTATTCTTGAGAGAACTCGGTGTGTGATCCTGTAATTAAAGACTGCAATTTGTATGAAAAAGATGGCCAAATTAAGGTCATACTGGTAACCTTGGTTGTGTCCATTTATAATTTTTGGCAGCTTTACTTCACAGCCTTGATAATATTCTTCTAAGAGAGGAAATGGTGTGTGAATGTAATAGCAGCAAAACCAAATCAATGACATGGTCTTGACACCCACTCAGTTCACTAATAGAATTGGGGCCTTAAGAATCACCCCATATTTCTCTTCTCCTTGGATTAATTAAGTAAATGACAGGAGCAGCAGGGTGTTTTCGTCTGGACCAACACCGAAATGGGATGGGATACATGCTTTCTTAGCAGATATGAGTTTTGGGAATCCTAGATTTTATTTCAGACTCTAAGGGAGCAAATGGGCATGATCTTTCAGGTCCCCCCTTTTAGCCACCTCCTGTCTCACGTCTTTTTGATCTCTTTTAATTCCACTCCCAGTTTCTTGCCAAATCTGTCCTTGTTCTCTGTTCAGTACTCCTTACACCATTCATCTTCTATCTCCTTCACAACAGCTGCCAGCCCTAATCTCTGTCTCAGGGAAAAACCTCTCAGTTCACATAGTCTAAATCAAGTTATGATCAAAGTGATTTATTGATTTATTAATGACAGATCAGGAAGTATACATTCAAGATCAAAGTCAACAACACAAATCTAGACACTTGCAAAACGTTAATACACACCTGCACATTTCTAAACACTTTTCCAGAGCTAGTGCCCAAAAGTTATAACCACACATGTGTGTGCACATACATATTGACACAACCCCTTCTGTCAAGAAAAGCTGGTTACCATCACATACATCCCTCCTGTGAGAGGGGGTTCCCCTACTTGCACATGCCTCCTGTTAGAGATGAGGTTGCTTTAGGTTTATCTGTACTCATGCCATTTCCTACAGGCTTCTAATTCACACACCAGTGAGGAAGTTCTTACTCAGGTCACCTGTGCACACCTGAGAAGCAGATCTACTCATCACACCCCGTAGGGACAGTCCACCACCTGGATGCACAATTCTCAAGGCATCTGATGAGGAGGCTGCTCTGTGTGGGCTCGACAGAAGTTGTGGTGCCAGCAGGCAGACTTCCAGCAGTGCCAAAGCAGGTTTGCTGCTCTTTTCAGTCTAAGGTGTCTCTGTACTCTCTACAAAATTTCATGCTGCTTTTATACTTTTTCTCAACTTGACGTCCCTTTGCTTCCAAAGTCTCTTTGTAATTCTGTGGTTATTAGACCGATGATTGTTTTACTCTTTAACAAGATCAGTTTGGGACCGGATGTGTGCTTAGGCCGTTTGGAGTCTTGATTTACACACACTCACACACTCATGTTTCTGTCTTAACAGCTGTTGTTATTCAGGCTATGTCAGCAAGGGTGGTCTGAGCAAGCAGCTTCTCATCACAACTATTTTTTTTCCCCTCCTGGAAACCTTCTTCCAGCCTCCTTGTACTTCCCCTACATCTATGCCTAGTCTCAGTTTTGTAACTTGTCCCTCCCTGCAACCCCACTGTCTCCCATCACTTCCTCATCACTTTTCCTGACCCTGCTCTCCTTCCTTATCCAGGCAGATTGTCTGCTGAAAGTTGTGATGAAAGCTGCCTTTGGGAGTGGGGGAAAGAATCCAATCCAGTAGGAAAAAAAAATATCTTTATATCAGACAGTGAATGTCCTTCCACAAACATGATGGTGAAAAAGCAGAACAGAGTTAATATCAATATTTTTGAAGGTACTTAAAATAAAATAGAATCCAGACCAAGCTTTGGGCCTAGACTGGTAATGGCACAATGCTATTATAATCTGGCCCCAAACTCAGTTTAGCTGGCAGTTGGATCATGTGTGTGTGTGTGTAAGAACTTCTACGAAGCTGCTGAGGTCATGGAGGGCCCCCTTCTGTCACTCTTTTTCCTGTACTGCCCCAGCAGAACAGAAAATAACACAAGGCGCCTTCCAATGTGCCCACAGTGAAAAAACGTACAGCCAGGCTGATCATAAGCTTTCTGTCCTGCTTCCAGACCACTCTTTTTTGTGGTGACCCATGATAAATAGCAGCTTGACAGCAGATCTTACTTTGTTTTTCCAAGGAGACTGCTTTCTGTAGAACTGCTGGAGGATATAAGGCACTTAAAGGAATGTTTTCAAAGTCCTTGCATATGACTCCCAGCAGCAAATCTATAGAGTTCAGCAGGGCTAGCACTACTCTTGTTTGAAATTAACTCATCCTAAATCATTGATTTAAGTAGTGCTAAACCAAAGAAATCTGCATCAACCAACATCATAGTTAGTGGAAGAAACTCTATTCATTTTTTTTTTTCTACTTATTTGTTTTGTTTTCAGGAGCTCTAGGAGAACACAAAGGAACAGGTTGCCCAGAGCAGCTGTGGGTGCCCCATCCCTGGCAGTGCTCAAGGCCAGGCTGGATGGGGCTTTGAGCAACCTGATCTAGTGGAAGGTGTCCCTGCCCACGGCAAAGGGTTTGGAACTGAATGATCTTTAAGATCCCTTCCAACCCAAACTGTTCTGTGATGCTATGATTCCATGAAAGGTAATGCCCAAAATCCTTACTTATCCTCAGAATAGAGTGGAGACAAGGCCAGGGACTGCCCTTTGTATAAGCACCTGTGAACAGTTGGTTAGGCCTTGAAGATTTAGTTTCTGGCCATCTCCCTATCACCTTGCAAACTGCCCTTCCAATTAGTGTCTACTATTTCTCTCTTCGTTTTTAATTTTTTTTTTTCAAAATTAAGAAGTGAGACATGAAAGTCTTTATTGCATATATAAAAAATAATTTCACATTACACAAAACAACTTTTCTTCTCCTGATGGCTTGGCAAGAAAAAGTTCTCACTCATTGCACCAAATATCAGAACATCAAGATACTGATTAAACAGAGGGGGCAGAAAAAGTAAAATACATCCTTTTCACAACTAATCTGCCATGGTACAGTCAGTAAGATACCTTTCTTAAGTCAAAACCCTCCTGAAGGTGAAACCTTACCTCACAGCACATATATATTTCTAATGTCCGTGCATTTTTTATTTGTTTGTTGTTTGTTTGTTTTCTGAGTGATTTCTATACAAGTGAGATTCATTGACCTGTGTTTGGAATATGTGTGGAACATTCAGATGTCCGTCTAGCTCTCACACTCCTTGGAAAAAGAGAGCTGTTGTGTTAGGAATGACTATTGAAGTCATTGAACTTCACTATTTTGAAGTTTTAGAAGTACTTTTTTCCTTTTTAATAGGGTTGGTGCATGAAAAAAAAGTCAGGCCAACTAACATATGACAAGTAAAATCAAGTTACTGGCAGTAAAAGGGCAAATCCAAAGTCTATATATATGGAACAAGTAAGTGGAGGCATTTTAAAAGCTATACCTTCCTAAATCCTTTACCTAGGTCTCACTACATACCTGGGGTTTAAAATTGCTTACACACAAGCGTATTATAGAACTTCTACAAATACGTTTTTTGTGATGTCACAGTTCTTACTGACCTCTTATAAAGCATTGTAAATAGCTAAGAATTGAAAGCTTGAAACTATAGAGTGGTGAGTGAGACAGACTTTCATTAGCTCCTGGAAAAAGTATGCTTTTTTCCCTGTAGACCATAGATAATAAGTTTGCAGACAACAAAGGACCAGCTGACGAACAAGCAGCTGAGTTGTGGGTAATAGAGCTGAGTGGTTTGAAAAATGTTGTTGTGTACTACCTGACCTACATCTGAACTACTTGCAGCTTGAGAAAGGGAGAGAGGATTATACTGAGCATTTGAGAGTTTCTAAAACAAACCATAACTGGTACTCTTTGTTCTTATCGTAAACAACATGTCAGACAATCTTACACAGGAATGCTGCGTTTTCAGGGAAAGTAGTGACAGCAGGCAAAGATTTTCTTCAAACTATTCTCTATTCCTTATGGTGCCAATACCAGTAAGTTAGACAAACTTTTAGTACTGGTTAGTATAGAGCAGGGGTCCTAAAACTTTTTAAACAGGGGGTCGGCACACGGATGAAGTGGCAGGCAGTCATCTGCGGCTGCTTGGTTTCCCCCCCAACTCCCGGCAGGGGGTGTGGGGGGTGTGGGGGGGTGGGGGAGAGTTCTGTAAATACCGGGGGCCAGATTGAGGACCCCTGGTATAGAGGAATTACAGAGGAATGAAGGCAGGTTAATTAACATTGATAATATACAGCTGTGGGCTGGCTTTAGGGGCGGTGGGTTGGCTGATGTGGATAATGTACAGCTGTGGCTGGTTCCTGCTAAGTAGTTAAATAGCTCTAAGGGGTAGAGAAAAGGAGTCCTGGATGAAGACAGACCTGGAAGAAGCAGAGGGAGGAGAGTGCCCACCCCAGATGTAGAGGAGATATAGAGAGGCCCTGGGAGAAGCAAGGGGCCTGGATGAGGAGAGGCTGGCTGGAAGAGTAGCCTGGAGAAGGAAGACTCTGGATGCAGCAGAGGCAAGAAGCAGGGTGGGCTGGCCTGAAGAAGCAGCAGGACAGTAGCTGAGCTTTTGAAACCTTGTGGGGGATTGGTGGTTGTGCTGGGGCAAAGTGCGGGAGCTAATTATTGAAATTAACTTGGTATTTGATGGTAAAAGCCTTGTTGCATCTGCTGAGTTTGGATAGTGCTGCAATCTTTGTGGCTGTGCTTGATGTTTTCTAGTGCTGTTCTAGAGGAACCTAAATTAAAAGGTAGATGGTGTGCAGGGGCAAGCAGGACTCTCATCTGCTTCACAGAGTAAGACTGTGAACAGTCAGGACAAGACATCCCAAAAAGTTGTTTTAGGTAAAAATCTAAATTAGCTGTACCACCACATAATTAAAAAACATGTAAGTCAAAAGATGGAATTTAGTGAGGGCACTAAAGCTGTTAACAGGTGGGAATAGACTACAAAAGACATCTAATAGAGTGAGGCTGTGTAATCTTCTACATTTTCATCCACATGAGAACCATTTAAACTCAGTTGAGACTGCAAGTGAGCTGAAACTTGTGTTTTCCAAGCACAAATGTTCAGCAATATCTGACAGTTACGGTGAACTCATAGCAAAGCTGTGTATGGTTAGAAGATATCACTGTAAAGACAGGTTTCATGTAAGTCAAATACAGTGAAGTATGAAGTCCCTAGGTCAGTGTATATATCAGGATTTCAGACTCCAATGAAAAAAATTAATATATCCATATGTATTAGGTCAATTCAACGATCACCCTCTGCATTTTGTTCACCAACATCTAATTTCACAGATGCTTTTGTTTTATTTGGGGAGAAGGCAGTGAATCTAGTTCAGTGACCTAGTGTTATGTAACTTGAGTGCTGGAGACCTAATATTTCATGCAAGAAATGTCATGAAATTACATCCCCGTTGGAAGAAAAGACTCCTTGAGGCCTGGTATTAACCAAAATCTTTATTCCAATCCTTTGCAGGAACAGACATGAAGGCTCAGATTCAGAAATTCAGACTATTAGGATGAATATTATTAGTCATGCTGAATGTTGTAGCACCCACAATTAAAGGTATAGTTTACTCAACTTTCAAAGTCACATATTAAGAAACATACATACCCATGACCTTACATAGGAGTATACTTGCACACTGACTGGGGACGCATATGTTCCTTAACGTGGCTTCCTAACAGGCAACCTGGTAGATGCAATGCTTGTCAAACAGCAATGCCAGGAGATTAAATTCCTTGCATGAATGTAAGGCTTGTGGCTGGAGAACCCTATTCAATTTATCCTTTTTGCCAGACGATACTGGATCAATCTGTTTATTTCTTTAATTCCAAGCTATACAAAAATCCCTGAAATGGGACAGAAATCACAGAAGCGTATCAACCACCATCACTGAACTAGCATGGCTCACTTCCTTGGTAAGCTCTTTAAAAGACTGAAGAGTTCTGGAAAGGAATGGAACCTGAAATAATCACTGCTTTTGAATAGAAATAACTGTGGCTCCTGTGCTTTGGGCTGACCTTTGTGCTGTCAGGATGTATTAGGTGTACTGTGAAGCTTACCGGACCAGACCTCAGGGGACTTTAGTAGAGGGATGCCTAAGCTGTGAATTCCTGACAGCCGTAGGCACCGATTCATGCAGCTCAGCCAGCTTGGTGGCCTATCTCAGCATGCGTATCGGCAAAACTTTAGGCAGCTACTTAAGCTTTGTGTTGAAAACTTTTAGTGCTTGTGCATGCTGGAGCACTGTAGCAGCAAAGCAGCTTTTTTGGCCAATCCCCTCAGAGTTAAGTACATTAATGCAGCCTAAAATGAAATTGCAGTGCCACAATTCCTTTTGTGAGGCTCTGCGTAAATTTTTCTGAAACAAAATTCACCTCTTCTGTTAGGAATGATTGTCAGCATGAAAAAGATTTAAAGGTCATTCCTTTGTAAAGTTGTATGACCAGAATCTCAAGTTTGGTAGATCAAGTCTTGCTGAGGAGGCTGAAAGGACAGGGATGAAACACTTTAATTCTTCCTGCAGGTTCCTTGAGTTCCTCCAGTGCTATTCTGATTTTTTTTTCTGTGCAACTCTCTTCTGATGAGCCTTTACAATTAAAGCATTCCACCATGCCATAACACCTATACAGCAAAATGGCTATGAATGGGAAAAAAGTGTGTATGTGGGAGATAATGCTTCTTTTTCTCACTGGGCTATTTATTTACATTGTGTAATTTTTAATACTTGTTTGTTGAAAGACCCTTCACTTTATTCTCAAGAGTAGTTTTATTTTTTGTTCTAAAGCTTTTGAGAAGGAACACATCCTGAGGATTACTACACACTAACCCACAATTCACTGCAAAGATACAGGGGAATCTGGGGTGGCTGACTTCCTGTGAATGATACAGACTAAAAATCAATGGCAACCTTGTTGTAGGTAACAAAGAAAAATTTAAAAGATACAAATGTTTAGTGGACATACATATCCCATTAAATTTCAGTGTCAGTGGGAAGTCTTATGCAGTTTAGGAAATCTTCACTTTTTTGAAATTTAAAAAACAATGCAAAGGAAGTACGTTAGCAATGCTTTGTAAAAACACCACATGCATAACTTCACTTCAGATACCATACTACAATATGATAGCAGCTCTCTGTGAACATGCTAAGGGCATAGAGAAAACAACAAAGTCCTTGGGAAGGAGCAACGTGAATGGGAATATGGAAAACAACTGAATAAGGGTATGATAAAAAAATGTTTTCCCCTCTTCATCTTTCAAACAGAGATTGATGGGAGTAAATCCTTCAGCTGTTGTTAGAGTACGGTACAAATATTAAATAATCTACCCTAAGTTTACACTGTGTAACGATACAATCCAACAACAGAATTATGCAAGTAGGCCCCTAAAGGACTTTTTCTCAGCTGTTAATGTCAGTATAAAGGGCAGATGTGAGTGTAAGATGGGTCATGTCGACTGTTGTACTGAGAACTGAACTAATATGAAGATTGCCATTCCAAAGCATAACTCCATATAAGGATCTCTTAAGTGTAGTCTATTTTGTGTTAAGAAAATCTATTTGTATAACTGTCAGCACTCTAAGAAGTTGCCTTTTAGCCCTAATATTTATGTACTGTTAGGCAGGAAGAAAAAAAGAAAAGAAAAAAAAAAAAAGAAATTGCAGTTGTGTGAATTATCAAAAGACCACTGTATCTGTCTTCATCCTAAAATTACTAGTGTGCTACCATGACATTGAGATGGCTTCATTGCTGTTTTTGCCCACTTTTTTTCCTGACTTTGTCAGCCCTCTCCACAAGCAGTTTTGTTGCTTTAAAGGAGGCAGGCAAGAGAACTGCTGAATCCAGGGCATTCTATTCTTGCATTGTTTTCATGGGGAAGGTGCATCAAAGTGGACTTTCGGTGTGAAGAAGATGCATTACTTACTATTACTGTGGAAATAATTATTAATAGTCTGCTTGATTATCCTTTCTGATTTAAAACCAGTGGAAGAGGGAAATTTTTGTTGAGTAGTCTCTGCTTTTGGACTGTTTATGTCTTAAGTTACATAATGCCTGTATAATTTACAATTCATTTTAATGATCCATTTGTTCCACTTCTTTCTAGTGAATGGTCTATGCACCAGCTAATCAGAATGATTTACATCATTCTCAAAATGGCAACTGAAGACCCAAATCACAATTCCTCTTATAATCAAAGGATGGAAAATTCAGAGACATCACTTTGACCTTCCTAACTGCCATCTTGGTGCCTAAAAATCCTGTACTTGGCTCCTTTGGGGTGGTTCAGAAAGCTGTGATGAAGCAACTGGACTTCCTACACAGCCAGTAAGAGTCTAAGAGTCTTCAAAGAGTAATTCACAGTGACTGGTAAGAAACAGCCACTTCTGAAAGCTAAGCCACAAAAAATATAAAGAAATTAGGAACCTACCTACAGCCTGTACAAGACGGCTGAGAATGCGATAGTATGGAGCTGACTCCAAAGGCTGCATCTGTGCCACTTATAATACACTCCTCTTTTTGTACAAAAGCTTGTGGCATCTAATGGACTAGAAGAAGGAAAGATGAAGATTTGCTAATGACAAATAATCAGATTGTAGATTTGTCTAGGTAGCTTGCCTTTCTCCCTGATGAAGCTCCTTCACAAGTCTCTGCACGTATATGGACCCATGAAGAGAGAGCCTTGCATTCACAGCTTCAGCAAAGGGTGACTGTTCAGCACCCTCTCATACTTTTCCTATAGTTTTTCAGTGACTTGCTCAGTGTGTTATTACTTGGGTTTTATAATCCTTTTGAGGCAACTCTCACCAGTCCCTGTACATTATCCTCTGGAAGCCTTTAAAGCTTAGACTTAGAGCCATTATTAGCACTTGGAGCACAGGCTGACTCTTACTTTTTGAATGACCTTACAGGGGCCAACTTCTTAATTTTTAGGCAGTCCAATACTTAAACTCTTTGAATTGTGTCCTTAGGCTTATTCAGCATCTGTAGAAACTGAGAACAAATATAAGACCTTGTGCTTAAATCATTGGGTTTGTTTTTTGTGGGTTTTGTTGTTGTTGCCATTGTTTATATTGGTAAAATAACCTACACTGAGGTGTTTTGTTTTAGTTGTTTGTTTTTTTTTAAGTAGTATTTTAAACATTTTACCACAGTGCATTGCTTTCGGTGTTCACCAAGTATAAGGGTTGGCTCCTTCTAAATACAGAAGGATTTTGCAACTTAACATAACAGGAACAAGATCAGACCATACATGAAAGATCCATCCAAAGAACAAAAATACTTATGTTTTCATTGCAAAAAGGTCTAGGTCCTTCAAGATTTTCATGACATACTGTATTCAATTAAATAAGGCACCATCACAAGACAACAAATGAAAGAAGCTGGAAGCTCCTGAGGCTGAGACAGGCAATAGACACTGGAATGAATGATGCCTTTGGAGCAGCTCATAGTCATAAAATGAAAGCAGACCTTTCGGGCTGGAGGCTAAGGCTGGCCTAAAGACATTAGAAAAGGGAAAAAAGACTCTTGGCAAATAGCTCTGCTGAGATTAAATAACAAAGAAGGGATGTAGGACAGAGGGTTTCTTGGTGTTTTGGGGTTTTTTTCTTTGGTTTTTTTTTTTTTTTTTCCTAGTATTAAATCTGGGATTTCAAACAGAGGAGGTGGCAATTCCATATGCTAATAATAATAGCTTAGGATAGGAGAAAGGGTGGGCAACATCAGCTCTTATTGCAACAGTGAGGGGGAGGGAGAGTTTGGCATGCAAACTGCAAGGACATTTAAGACAAGTCCGTTAGAAACAAAGGTTCTGGGATCCAGCAGTCCCTAAAATCTATGTAGAATTATAAAAAATGAAAAGCTGGAAGGGACTTTAGGCTGTTTACTTTATCCTTCCTTTTGACCATGGCTGCTTCCTTGTTAGCTTCCTTTGCATGACACCCATCTAGCAAAGGGTGTCAACATGTGTTTAGTTTTAAACACATCATTCAGATTATTCATCCCTTGAGTCTCTTGTTGGATCATGGCTCATACCAATTGTTAGCAGGTCACTCTTACAGAAAAAACTAATAAAGTTAGCTTTGGGCTAATAAAACCGCACAATTGTAATAAGGAGCAGAAACCCATACATATGACTGTGTAGTTCAGGCTTCATCTCCTACATCAGTTCTTCTTAATTTTTTCTTAATAATGGGTGGTGCAGCAGTATCTGACAGATGGTATATTCAATAACTGTACTCTGTAATACCCATTTTGAGCAAAGGTACACAAGTGTCATCCCTGCATTCTTCATTATTGCTAAAGAGAATGTTATTAGTGACCACCAGTTCCTGAATGTCACTAATGGTGATGAACAGTGAGCTAAGCTCATGGTATTCATGATGCTGTGGCAACTGGTACTACTTTTGAGACCAAGGATTGCTGTTGCCACTTCTTCCTTCATCAGTTCCCTGACTCATCAGAGTCTGTGAGCTTTTCTCTTGTTTTGTTTTGTGTGTGTGTGCGTTCTTGTCATTGCTAAGTGCCTTTCAGAGTTAAAATGTGCAAAAGGAATGCTATAATGAGATGTTATTTTCAGTGTGCATGTGCCAGGGAGTGAAAGGTTGCAAGGTTCCTAGATTAACAGTGTCTGAAACTGAATAATTCCTGTACAAAGTAGTCCAAGTAATTTTGTCTAAAAATTCTTTTGTCAATCCCAACACCTTTCAGCTGAAGTAGAGGATATCTTTTAAAAAACACACATCCAGTATAACCAACATAATCTTTTTTCTCTGTTCTTTGGTAATTATTCCAATAGTTATGTCTTTTCCTAAAAAAAAATGCCTTAATTCTGGTCTGAACTTCTCTAGCCTTAACTGCCAGTCTCTCACTGTTGTTGTGCTTTTGTTAGAGTATCGGTTTTCTTTTGTCCAGTCTACATATAGATTGCTCCAAAGTTCCACCTTGCCCTTGTCTTTGCGAAACTATTTCACTCTGAGATCTATTTTCTGGAATAACTTTTGTCTATCTTTCTGAAAAAGTTAAATTTGCAATATTCTCTTTGAAGCACACACCTCAGACTACATACAGCTCACCAGTGGCGGTCTCTTCAGCCCTGTATACAGAAGACCATCCCATCTCTCTCCCTCCTGCTAACATCCTCGTTTCATATTCAAGGAGAACAGAGTCCTGCTTGTCACAGCTTTGCACTGAGAGTTCACAAACAACTACTTATCCACCATGACTCCCAATCCCTTTCTAGAATCACTGTTTTTCAGGACAAAGTCCCACGTCCTTTAACTATGATCTGTGTAAACAACGTACTTAGCTTTATTTCAGGCAAGTTTCGTAAGGATAAATATCTTCTATGAGATCAGCATATATACTCAGAAAAGAGAAAAAGAGAAGCCTTGGGCATGTGATGTCTCCTTCATTTCTGTGTGGAAACTGATCAAAATCAGACAGATACACACCCAAATATTGAATAGCCCAGACATTAAGGCACTCATCGATTTCAAAACAGGAAGGGGCGCATCTCATATGTCCCTGACATGCAACAGACCTAACTATTGGGCTATTGTCTATTCTGTGGCAGCTTTACTCCCTCTCTTTTGCTGCATAAAATGGTTGTTGTGTATTTGGAGCCAAATTTTCAAATTATCTGAATACCTGTCTAGAACAGCTTTGTTATTTGCAAGCCTTAGCAGGCATTCTTTAAGATTTTCTTCAGAATTGTATTTAATAATACCTTAATATTAATATTTTTTATACATCTAGAATTATTTGTTTCTCATTTCATCAAATAGAAAATGAAGATTGAGAGCAGATAATCTTTTTCCAAATCTTAAGTAATTTATGGGTTTGGCACAGGTTATTTTAATTTCCCTGGTAGAAATCAATAAAAAATAATTTTGTTAAAGAAATTAATCTAATTTTGCAGATCCCTAATATGTATTATGACAAGCTGTAGAAAGGATGTCTTTCTTAGATATGTTTAATCTTGTCTATTTCATAACTCTGAAACTATCCCTCTTTTTCCTACAAATGAAGAGAGGAATTTTCTTTCCTCTTTTTTCAATTTACTCACCACCTTGAATTCCAGAGCTCCTTCCTAGTCCTTCAGCAGCTTAGCTAATAGCTAAAGAGATTACTTAATGTAATACCTGACAAATCATTTCAGCATTTGTTTCCCTGGTGAATCCAATAACTGTGTGTTGACCTGCCTTGTTGGACCAGGCATATTGGCCGTTACAGAACACATTTTACTTCAGTGTTTCTCACAGACTTAACTCAGACTCAAGGGCAAGTTGGTTCTTCCATCTAAGTGTAAGGCTAAACTAAACTGTCAGCTACTTAAACCAAAATAAACAGCAAGAGCTGATATTGTGAAGTACAGAGGAATGCTGTAATATTTGTGATTATCAATAGGCATTCTCGAAGTTCAATAGCAATCAGGCCTGTGCCTTGGTTATTTCTGAGCTGAAATTGCTGCGAGATACACTGGCCAAATAAAACTCATATGAGGAAGAACTGACTATGAAGAAGCCAACGCTGTCTTTCCTTCCAGTGATGCCATACAAAGTGTTTGTGACCGCAGTGTTTTCTCTACTCTTTCATTTGATCAAATGATGCAGTGACTCATCAGTCAAGAATAAACTGAAATGCAGATTATTAATAAACTCTGATTCACACTTTGTATAATTGTAAGTTTTAATTAAGAAGGAGCAGTTCGGATTTTGTACAATTCTTTTCACATGATATGAAATCACTGATTTAGTGGTGTAATTTTATTTAAGAATATGCGTAAAGCATAACTAGATGGTGGATATGAATATTGCTGATGATAAAACAGGAATGATTCTGACTTAGACAGAAAATCATTAAGCATGATCATTAAAATATACACACATTGTAATAATAATCCAATTTGGCCAGCTTCTTTTATTTAAGGATATAGTGTTCCAATGCCAAGACTATTAGTGTAAATGGCCAATAATGCTATTATCATTTAGTACCGTCTGTATTAACACTGAAGAACAAACAAAAAACATCAAAAGCATGAATAATAAAAGTTAATATTGCCAGAAAAAAAATCCCCCAACTAAAGGAGCAAAGCACTATTGTTTCACTTTTAGCTGAAACCTTTGTGCTCACCCCATGTTCTCAACTAAATTCTGTTCCTCAGTCACAGTCTGTTATGGTTGTTTCAGGCTGTTTCCAGCTTTGAAGTTCCATTTCCAATAAGGAGAAGGGGAAAAGAAAAAGCCAGAAATCCTTTACAAGGAAATAGAACTTTTAAGGACATATATTCAAATAGTATTTGTATGTTCACTTTAAGAAAAAAAAAAATTAGAGCCCTCAACTTCAAGAAAGATCAGAGATCAGCTGAAGAGCTGGGAGGAAAGAAAACCAAAAGAAATTAATACATTGTCAGAGCAGAGAGCACCTAGGACAGACTGATCAGAAAAGGAGTTGCAGGTGGGGAATATAAGGGAGAGAACAGTGTGAGATGAAAAGGAAGTACAGAGGCAAAAGCACTTTTAGTAAGGGACATCTTTCGAGTGTTCCTTTTCCAAAAGATGCTTTCCAAAAACATTGCACTATATTTCACCTTTATGTACTTAAAAATTACAAAAATAGCAAAAAACCTAATCCTTTGAGGTTTCAGAGGACCAGAGCTGGTCCTCTGATTGTTCTGGGTACACATTATATTTGTTTGATAAACTAATTAGAAGTTCTTTAGTCAGTTTCTCTCAGTGGTGCTGACCTACCTCGAGAGAAAAAGCTGTGCAGTCTGGGGAGTAACTGCAGATTTTCACTGGGTTAGAGGTCTAGCTCTCTTTTACTGTACTTCCTGTATGTGCTCTAAAAATTTGAAGCTAAGGTTTAAAGTATATACAGAAAGTTAACAGATCTTGAGTTGAGGAGTTTGAGCCTTCAACATGAGACTCAGGAATAGAGAAAGCATGTTGCTCGCTTTCAGGACTTAGTGAATATGTATACTAGAAAACTCAAGATATTGCAAACTGTGAAGACAGTAGATGGAATCAAAGAATCATAGAATCCCAGGTTGGAAGGAACCTCAAGGATCATCTGGTCCAACGTTTCTTGGGAAAAGCACAGTCTAGACCAGATGGCCCAACACCCTGTCCAGCTGAATCTTAAAAGTGTCCAGTGTTGGGGAAATCACTGCTTCCCTGGGGAGATTTTTCCAATAGCTGATTATTCTCATTGTGAATAATAGTCCTCTTGTGTCTAACTGGAATCTTCCACGGAATAACTTTTGCCCAGTACCCCTCATCTTTTCCGTGTAACTTCTTATAAAAAGGGAGTCTCTATCTTCTTTGTAGCCACACTTTAAATACTTGAACGTGATAAGGTCTCCCCTAAGCCTTGATTCTCAAGGTTGAACAAACCCAGTTCTCTCAGCCTTTCCTCATATGGCAGGCTTCCCAGTCCTTTAATCATCTTTGTGGCCCTTCTCTAGACCCTCTCCAGCCTGTCCACATCTTTTTTGCATAGCAGGAACCAAAACTGAACCCAGTGTTCCTGGTGTGGCCTGACAAACACTGAGTGGGATAACAACTTCTTTATCTCTGCTGGTGATGCCCTTGTTGGCACAACCCAGCATCCTGTTGGCTTGCTGTGCCATAGCAGCACACTGTTCACTGAGCTTGTTGTCCACCAGGACACCCAGGTCCCTTTCCACAGAACTGCTCCCCAGCTGACTATATCCCAAGCTGTGCTGCAGTCCTGGATCATGTTTTCCCAGGTGCATGACCTTACGCTTGTCCTTGTTGAACTTCATGAAGTTCTTGATAGCCCACTCTCAAAACCTATCCAGGTCTTCCTGCAGGGGCACTCTCCCTTCTGAAGTGTCCACTCCCCATGCAGTTTGGTAGCACTGTCAGAATTCATCAGGGTGCACTGGATCCCATCATCCATGTCACTTAAGAAGGTATGAACAGTGCTGGGCCCAATATTGATCCCTGGTGACCTGCTTGTGGCAGGTCAACGGTTTGAAAAGGAGCCATTGACCACCAGCCCCTGGGCGCGGGCTGTCAGCCGGGTCCCACCCAGGCACAGGCCACTCTTCCAGACGCAGCGTGTCAGCTCCACTGGGGGAGGCAGCTGCGGGAAACCATCCTGGAAGCCTTGAAGAAATGCAGGTAGGCAATGTCCACCCCTCATCCCACATCAGCAGGGCAGGTTACTTGTTATCAAAGGGGATCAGGTTTGTCAAGCACAGTTTGTCCTTGGTGAATCCATGCTGGTTTTCCCCAATCATGTGCTTCATTTGACTTGTAATAGCCCCCAGGAGGATTCGTTCCATAACTTTCGCAGGGACTGAAGTAAGACTGATGGGCTTATAACTTCCTGGATCCTCCTTTAGGCCCTTCTAGTAGATGGGGTGACATTATCCTCCTTCCAGACTTCTGGGATGTCCCCCGATCTCCACAACTCCTCAAAGGTTGTGGAGAGCGGCCTTGCAACAACGTCAGCCAGCTTTCTTAACACCCTTGGTTGGGTAATGCCATGGCCCGTTGATTTGTAGGGGTCAAGCTCCTGTAACAGCTCACAGACCAACTCTTCCTTCACTGACAGTAGGTCTGTGTTTGCATCAGCCTGGATTTTAGTTCCCAAGGCCGGGGGCCCAACAGAGCTGGTAAAGACAGAGGTGAAAAAGGTGAAGAAAGGATGAGTAGTAAATTAAAGAATGGATGTACCTGTGTTATCATTGCACAGAGAAGGTCAACTAATAAGGACAAACTTATGAGGCAGGGGGAAGGAAAAAAAAACCAAACAAAAGACTTGCATTTTATTGGATGGCTAATTCAGCACCAAGCTCAGGAAGGAGGTTACTTTTGCTAGTGAGAATTTTCTCAATGTTTATGCACCTCTCTCTGCCCTGGTGACTCAATAACCATTCTAGTATTATGCAAAGTAGTAGCTTTTACAACCCATCAGGGAGAAAATAAGGGATATTTTAACAATGAAATCCTGATTCTGCACTACTGAAGTCCATGTGAGTTTTGCTGTTGACCTCAGTAAGCATTAACACGCAGTTATATATTTCAGCAGCAGAACAGCCCCCCAGTCCCCCGCACTCCCCACCCAGTTCTTTGAATCAGTGAGACAGTGCAGTTTCTATATAATCAAGACTTCAGTGAACAACTGCTTTCCCTTTCCACTAAAATCTGTCATTAAAAATGACTGCATTAACAACAGGCAGTTGGTATAATGGAATTAAAGTCATCATGTTGCAAAACATTGTCATAGATTGATATTTCTTGCCTTGATATCAAAAGGATTGGCTTTACTTCAGCATTTTTGTGTAAGGTAAGAATGCTTTGGTCTTGGGATTTTTGTAGAAGCAGGCTGCTATGCTGTGAAAATGTCCATGTCATTAGAATGAATTACTTTGTGATAGGGTCAAATGCAGCTTTTAAAATGCAGAGTGGGATTTCCTGTCTATATAGTTCATATCTGAGACCACAGGACTTGTTTATTTGATCATCCTGCAAACAGGTCCTTCATAAAATACAGTAATAACAATAAATGCATCATGGAGATGAACTAATTTAAAAGCACACTTCCCTCTACTGTTTCATGAAAAGCAAAGAAAACTAACAGAAACTTGTTGAGGTTATTGAGCTAGCAGAATAAAGATGCATAAGCATCACTAGGGATTTATCTAGATAATACAGATTCTCACTATCAAGGGTGAACATACATATTTGAAAGTTGTCATGGAGGATGATGGTACATATTCCACCTCCAAGTGACTGGGACTGACATAATAC
Source organism: Falco biarmicus (assembly GCF_023638135.1). NCBI lineage: Eukaryota > Metazoa > Chordata > Aves > Falconiformes > Falconidae > Falco > Falco biarmicus. Next base: position 84,712,258 of record NC_079289.1, read on the forward strand.
AACTTTATAGTGTCTCCACAATGCTTCACCTCACTGTGAGGGACAATTCTATTTGAATCATTTCTAATACTAAGGGAAAAACTGTGTCATTGCATCTCCACATATGTAGCCTTTAGAAAAAGAGTCAGTGGGGACTGGGAATAAGATGATTTTTTGTTGTTTTTGTTTTCATATGCCACTAACCTTTCTTTCCCAATTATCTTCCTTATGTGACTGGGCTGTGCTGCTGAGAGACTTCAACTTGTGATAGATTCTGAAACACCAAAAGGATTTCGAAACATTTTCCTGCTTCTTTGATGACCTGCATATGTGACAACCCTCCTGCCCTTACTTCCCTCCTGGGAACATAGATGCCCCTCACTAATCATGGATATGCTATAACACATCCTTGGGAGAAGAGGAAGGAATACCAGAGTGGTGAAAAGGGGCTGGGTGGGCAGCCTTCTCTATAGTCGTGCTCTGACACTGCAAATGGGAAAGAGCAGCTCTGGTCGAAGCAGAGGAGAGCCACACAGCAGAGAAATGGACTAGAAATCATTGTGCAGTCTGTGACAGGGTAGGACACAAAGCTAGTATTGTGGCTGTATGATAGTGTGAGTGCCTAATAATTTTGCTGTTGTTTGGTACTACACACATTTAGATTGTCGAAAAATAACAGAAACTATCTGTAACTTATCATTGTTGTCAATGAGTCTATGTGTCCTGCCAGGTGAAGAACTATGCCATAGGAGGATTTTACTTCTGATTCTGATAGTGAAGGTCCATGTAAACATAGTGAAGGAGGGCATATGGACTGCTAGAATGATCTGCAACACCTTACCTGACTATGTCGTAGCTGTCTCTGAGTAAATGAGTAATGGTAAGACATTGGTCTGTGCTGGTTGTTCTGATGGGATGGATGTGCCTTACGAGCTGCAAAAGGGCTGTTGGCAAAAGGTAAGGTGAAAAAAGGTGTAAAAAAGGTGAATAATTTTGAAATGTTAATGTATGCCTTTATATCCTACCTCAAGAATTAACTGATTACCTATTTGGAAAATTCCCCTTCCTATTCAGTTGTTTATTACAATATGAGGTCAATACACCTCCAGAATATCTTGGGTAAACTTGATGAAGTTGTTTGGGATAGGTGATGCAAGGTACATTTGTGCTACCATGGTTTCATGATTGTAATAAACATGGTACAAAGCAATCCCAGAATGATTATGCTGCACACTTGTGGAATCCATTTCATGGTCATGATCTGTCTTTGCCACTGCTTTTCTCCACAGAGCAGCAACCATGATATCCCAGAGATAGAGTGTGGGTGGATATCGCACCACTTTTGACACTTTGTATTGCCTTTTATGATACAGAACTTTCAGTATAGGCCTTAGTTTCTCCAGATCATCACCCAGCAACAAGGAGACACAAGGAAACAGTGCTCATTGAAAGAACAGAATTCCTACTAATAGGCCAAAGAAATCTCACCAATCCTTTTTTTTTAAAAAAAAAGAAAAAAGAAAAAAAAAAGAAAAAAAGTATTACAACTCTTTTGGTAGTAAGATAACATCTTGGTATTAGATTTATGTAAGATTCAAATCATACCACTGCTTCAGACTTGCATAGTCATAAATTAGAGCATAAAGCAGAACTTAGTCCTATATCTCTGTCTTTATTCCAAGGAGTTCAGGGAGTTCTAGTTCACTGAAAGTTTGGGTTGGGTGGGGTTTCTTGTGGGTTTTTTTTGGTTTGGTTTGGTTTGGGTTTTTTTGTCTTGCACAGAACTGTTTTCATGCATTGCAAGGTTCATTTAGGGACAACACCCTCCTCTTCTTGCTAATGCTACATTATGAAAAATCCTTTCTTGATCTCTCTAGCTCACCAAATCTGTAGTTCATTTGAACTTTAAGTTGAAATATCTCCATTTTCATCCTTCTGCTGTTATGATTTCCTTTAATTTTGCAAAAATACTTTAGGGGGAATTTTTAGTCTTGTATGAATGGGAGATACACATCCAAAGTTCAAATCACAGCCCCTTTTGATGGAGACATTTTGGAAACTTCATAACCAAGCCTGAATTCCCAGCATCCTCAAGAAGTTAGAACCAATATCTGGGTGCTTTTCACATGTCTGTATCTGGAGTTGTTAAGTAATAAATGACCTCAGGCTCAGCTACCATTGCTCTTTCTCTTACAGAAAATATCAGCCAATGGTAAAGTTCCTGAAAAAAAGAGTTTTTGTTAAGAAGTGCATGACCTACTCTTCACCCTGTCAAGGCACTCTATGTGGAGAAGAGTTTAGGGACCATGTAGAAAAGGTTACCCATCCTGGTAACTGAAGGATTCAAGATGTATTAGGTAATTGAGACCAAAATCTGAATAAACCTTTGAATATTTACCTGTTTACTCAAACTGAATCTGAATGATAAGCCTTTTGAACTTCACTTGTCCCTGTTTGTTTGCAAAATGGATTGTGATAAATTACTGAGTCATCACTAAGGGACAGGAAGAGTTCAGTGTGAGGCAAGCCAGCAAAACTTCCCTGGAAATACAGTATAAATTACTGACCTCTAAAATTGTCACTTTGATATCAGTTGACAATGTCATTGTAACCAGAAGATCTGCTTTTGTGCTTTCTCTCTTTGTTGCCAGTTGTAAAGCCTTCTGACACCTATACATTTCCAGTAAGATTTACTAGTCTGTATCTTCAGGAATAGGCAGAATTTGTACTGCACCTGGCTGGCATTTCTTAGTGTCAGCAGGGCTCCCTAGCTGTCTGGATAGAGTCAGTATAAAAAGAAACATTTAATTTGATGGAACTGTGAGGAAGTAGTTGAAGTGCTTTTCAAGGGAAGGAAAGGTGCAAACTTTGTAGAGTGCTCACTGTAGGTCCTGTGGCAGGAAATACAGCAACTCAAATTGGAGAAGCAAATTCAATATATGTAATCAACTGTGATTTCTCCCTGATTATCTCAGGACTAATTAGGGAGTGTTTTTTACAGCTAATCAGAGGTATCTGGAAAGAAGTCATTTACATAACTTCAAGTCAAATTATGTCATGAGGACAGCTAAGCTAATGTAAACTGTCATTTACTGTAAAATTAGCATGCATTGCATTCAAACAGGGAAACAAAGAAGCAATGGAACCTGCTGACTAGAAACTAGGAAGAGCAGCATTGACAGAGTGCAGAAGCTGTGCTACATGAAGCATGTCAATGCATGAAGCACAAGGAATGTAAATATGCAAAGGCCAAAACATTTGCAGAAGGGGACTCATTTGACAAAATTGTAAATACCATGGATTCTGCTGGCTGTCTAACTGTCACTTTGTCACTGCATGTTGTCATGGTTTGTAGTTTAATATTCCAGGAAAAAAATCCCTGTTTTGTCATTTAGGGAAGACTGGTTTTTACTTAAAGTAAACCAGTCTAAAATTAGCTTTTAATCCAGTATTATAGCAAGTCTGGAAAAGACAACCATACATGCTTTTGTTTCTCCTTCAAAAACATGCCACACACTGGAATTCCTACTCACCAATTTCTTTAGGATAGTGATTTTGAAGTCTGTTTTTATCTTTGCAGATGTAGGGGAGATTTTGCCTACCTCAGTTCAGGCTGCCAGACTTTTTTGCCTGTCTCAAGCTGTAAATTTGATAGTTTTCCTATCTGGAAGCCCTGATCTGAGAATGAGCTCTACATAGCAAAGCACTGAAATGTGATTTTTCACATGGGACCAAAAGGCCAAACATATCTGTCAGCCTGGTACTTCATTCAATAGGAAAAAGATGCCCTTGTGAGCTCTGACATTTATCCACAATCCGTTTTATGCAGAGCTATGGCCTAAAGTTAGAACTGTACTACTTATAGGGGCCTGACAGAAGATGGATGTACAGGCATTTGGGTTTAACTAAACTAAACACGTAAGGCAAATACCCTCTTGTGGGAGCTTTGAATGCTAATACCCATTACCTACCCTATGGAACAACAGCAGTTCTAAGAATAAACTAAACCAGAGGTTGATGGCAGCAGTTAGGCAGGATCAACCAGTGACTAATTAATCCTTGAAGTTAAAGTGTCCCTCCAATGTATGTACTTTTTCATGGGTCCAGATCTGCGTAGCATTCTTCTCAACAAGGGTCACCCAGCTCATAAAGTTTTAGTGCTTGATATCTGGTACCAGTTTTGTTACAGATGATATTTGGAAGATGCAGATTATCTGTCCAGTCCTACACTGAAATAAAAGAGTCTCCGTGGTGAGGTTCTGGATCTCTGAAATGGTTTTTCACCTTCAGTGAAACTGATTCATGGCATTTGAATGATCAATTGACTCCCATGTGGACTTGTTTGCTAACATGGTTGTTTTGTAATTAGTTTTAGATTTCTTTGAAAAATATTAGCCCTTTTAATTTTAAAGCTGGATTATTGTTTATATTTAAACACATGACATTTGTAAGCAAACACAATTTTAATATAGGTCATTCATACACAGATTATATAATTTACACTGCTTACTTAAATATGCATTTCATTTATTATGAGTCCATGCATCAATTTTTGTTTGAAACCTCTTTTTAAGGAAGACCTGACTGACATGGAGACCAGTGAACTCAGAAAGAAATAATTGTTTATATTCAAACCCTGACTAAATATTTAATCCCTAACTATGTCCAAATGCATAAATTGTATTTTTGCTTTTCTCTTTAAATTTTATCTGTCCCAAAAAAAGCACATTGTCTTAGTGTGAGTTCGTGTATTATATTTCCCTTTTCTCCTTTTCCCTTAGCAGCTATCTTGTAAGCACATAAGCATGTGTATCTAACATCGCTAGGCCTAAGTTCTTTGGCATGAAATTTGCTTTCTCACAACATTTTTAAGAAAGTATGAAGACAGTCTAAAATAGAAAAGGTTATTCCTATCTTCCTGTTTAGTCAATGAGTTATTTCCTTCTGTTAAAAAGTCTGAATTTGTACAAACACCTTAAAATAGCCATTTCTACTTAAGCTTAATAAGCTTAAACAAAGTGCTAGGTCAAATTTCGGCTTAAAACTGATTAAGTTACATACTCTTACAATTTTTCACTAGAAAAAAATAAGAAAGAAAGGAGAGGTCCCAGTTTCCACTCTATTATACTGCTTAGATATTTCAGTAATCTTTCTCAAGCCAGTTGAGATGCTTTAATCTAAAATCACTTTAATAACCAGGCATCGATGCAAAATAATCAGATCCTGGATATCAGAGAAAAGGGACTAGTTATGTAAGATCAGTAGGCCATATATTACTGAATGCTAGAAGATTGTGCCAGGGACAAGGTCATGTTATGCCTTCCTGTTTTTCGCACTCTTCTTTAAAGTGTCAGCTGCTGGCCACTGGCTGAGAACGACCACTGACCTGCTTCTGATCTAACTCAACAGTGGCTGTGTTGGTATAACTCAATCTAGTGCCTAGTAAGGGCACTAGGAGCAGGAGAGACCCTCACAGCAATCCCAATGTGACTTGGAAAGGTTTCTTCCAGTCTCTGCATTTCTCTGTCCATTCTGTGCACATGAGAAAGAAATTTGGCTATTTAAAGATTTAAAGACTTTTCTGTCTCTGTTATAGTCCTGTTCAGAGAAACAACACTTCCTACAGTGCGTATAGTACATACAGCCTTCTTTAAGGCCCTACGATACCTCCAGGCTGTATTACTCACAGGTATGCAGAAAACCTTCAGATCTTATTAAGGCAGAGCTGCTGTTTTGCTACCTAGCTACTTTTACTTCCCATTTTCATTCATTCCCTTCTATTTCAGCTACAGCCAAACACTTTGACTCCATCTGTGAGGGTTGCAATTCCAGCTGCCTCTGCAGCTGCTGTCTTCACTATTTCTTTGCCAGCCATCAGGGAATGACCCTTCCTTCCATAAAGATGTGATACATTTCAGCCAGCTTCTACATGAAAAGCAAAAGAAGCCATTTAAATACTGCGTAAAGGCAATTTCCAATCCCTGAATCTATAAAGCAAAACATTACCTCAAGCAGAGGGCTAACCACACATTTGCTTTGAAGTCTAGTCAATATATTTATTTACTATTTTTAAGTTTCAGGTTTCAAGTCAGTCATTATTTTTTCACTTTCAGGTCTGTTCAGAATGTCCATGCAGCAATTATCTAGATGCCAGGTCCTAGGAAAGCTTTGCAGGTTCCAGATCCAGATACCTACCATGACTGCAGCCTGGCAGCACGGCATGCATAACCTCACCTCTCTGCTCTCTAGTTTTCATGCAAAGAAAACCCATGCGTGCAGGCTGGCAGCAGCCAGGATGCGTGCAGCTGAGTATCATTAGTCTGCATTGTGGATAGGATAAAAATGCAGCAAAATATGACCAAATCTAAACAACAGTGAACATTATCATTAATGCAGCAGAAAATGAATAAGATTTGTTATCTTAATGGGAGTCAACAGAAAGTACGTGACCAAATCCTGGCCACAGCTGGCAACACAATGCTAAATTATCTTGCCCCCATTAGGTTTACCACCTACATTTGCTTTTACCCAACACACCAAAAAATGAGACAAGAACTGTGTTCTACATGTCTCATGGAAGAAAAGTAAGTTTTTCCAAATCTTGTATAATACTACTTCATCCATTATTTAAAAAACAGGTAGCTTGAGTAAGTGTCTTAAAATACATCTACAATGACAAAAGGTAGCTGTGGTCTTTCTAGGCTGGGGTGATGGCTTAATTTGTGTTTTTGTAAGATGGTGAACAAGATTCCACAGATGCTTAAGGTGTTTAGCCACCATTATTTCTTTGCTAAACTTACAAAAACATTTTAATGATACAATAGCACCACTACTGTATTGCTGAAATGAGGGAATATTAGCTTAATGTTATTTTCACCATAAACTTAATAGCTCTACCAGATTTAGAGGCTTCTAATACTAGCTTTCTCTTTGAGAAAAATAAAACAACATCATTAAAGTCGAGCATAAGTAAGGCACGGTTAGTGCCAACAGTTATGAAGCTCATACAGATATTTCTTTTTCCCATTTCCTGCTAATTTGCCAGAACAGCTTTTGGCCTATCTATAAATAGGTCTATGATAAAACAGACATTAAATTGGAACTATTTCTGTAATTAGTGCAGTTTCATAGTCATATGTTTGCAAGACAGTCTTGGTTAAGAAAAAAAACCTAAAAAGCATCTATTGCCAGCTTGGGAAAGCACATGTTCGGTAATCTAGTATTTATAAAGTTCTGCATTAGAAAATAAAAATCTAGAAAGCATTGCCATGGTAGAGCAAACCTATTGCCCCTGTGTTCAGTTCACAACCTGTTAAAATGAATGTGCTGGTCAAGCTGCCAAATGGGCAGCCATATCATGTAACAGCCACACAAAAGCCACTGTGAGTCTGGCTACACAGGCAATTCTCTGGATTCCTCGTCTGCTGCATAGCAGGAAGAAAACAAACAGGCAGTACTCCGCAGCTGACGTCCGCAGCACCCACAGACACTGAGCTACAGTTTCAAACTCTTGCATTTGGCAGAGCTGAAAACTTGAAAAAATCTATGTTGGAAAAAACCATTCATAATATGATGCCCTAAAAATAAGGGCTATTCCTTTCTGATCCCCTAGTCAGAAGCTGTGAAATAGATTTTATTATAGATATCAAATTCTAGCTTTCTTAAGAGATTTCTTCAGTTACCAAAACACTCTCCAGCCTTTGTTTAAAATGAGTAAGAGGATCTAACCCCAACTTACACTTTTGACTTGTGACTTTTTCCAAGAAAAAAGTGGATTTATGTTGATCTTACGCCTATTGCTCTGCATTCAAGTGTCTCTGTGTATAATTAACATTTTAAGATAAAAAATGGTGCTTCATTTTCATGTTTGTGGTCCTCAAATTAAGACTGCACTCCTGAAAATGCGTATGCAAATAAACTTTTGTGCTTTTGCAGAGTGCCACTGTCTGAGGGGGCTTCCCACAAGGGAGTGCATTGCTGGATCAGGGCAAACTTAAAAGCCTGAAGTAGCTGTTTTCTACAAAGGCATGAAGCACATTTATGTTGAAGTCTAAAACACTATTGCAGTGCTGTAGCTTGAAATTAATCCTGTAGCAGATTCTTTGAAATCATATGTATTTACTCCATTTGTGCCTGGAGCCTTGCCAAAAGTCTACTGGAATCTAGTAGAAGAGTAAAGAGGACTTAGGTTCAAATCAATTGTGCAGATCATTTAGCTTATTCAATATTTAAAACATCTCAATTTTTCAGAAAATGTAACAAGTCTTTAAATGTATTGTGAGCATTGTCAGCCCTGATGTCCGCTTACACGCAGAAAAGTGACCTCTTTCAAAATGTTTATCTTCAGGCCTTCCAGTCATAGGACACCCAAGCAACGCTGCTTATCGTCTTTTCTTGTAGTGCATATAAAACCAGTGAAAAAACACACCATGACTTTTAAATTCTCCTTCCCTCAACTGTTAGGCTTGGGCTGTTCACTGAATCATCAAATACACATCTGAGAGTGCTAACTGGGCCCACTGACACCAGTGATGGAGAAAGAATATTGTATTTATTCCTTCTGTTAATATTTAATTGTCAATCTCATCAGAACATCTTGTCTTTGTTATCCATCCTGCTATAGATTCCTTGCTTTGCCTTTCAACAAGGTTGTCCCAAAAAGAATATGGAAAAACCTAGAGGTGGATTACTTAGCAGTGTCCTCCTTAACAAATTTTGGGAAGAGTGGGAACTAACTTTGAGAAGGTTTGGCAGTGAGAAGTAACTTTGGAACGAGAGTCACAGAAAATTAGCATTGCTGACAGAAGGAAAACTGTAGGCTTTTACAAGTAATTCTGGTTAAATCTCATTGCATATAACCGGTAAACAGTATTGTCAGGCTAGATGCTGATCAGTGGAAGAACAGTACACCCTGTAATGTTTCAATACTCAAGATGGCATATGAAATTTATGTTTTCTTATGTGTTGTATGGAAACTGCATGGTTAACTATTGTTTCAGAGACTTTAACCGCTTTTTATTCGTGTCTTCATACCAAATGAGTAGAAGTCTCATTTCAAAGCTGAACAAAAAAGTTTGCAAATGCTTAAGCTTTCAGCTTCTTTTTTTTTTTTTTTTTTTTTTTTCCTGAGATGCACTGGAAGGGTGCCAAGCAACCAATCTTTGATCTGATCTTCAGATATGTGCCCAGGAATTTTGGGGCCATGCTGAATTAAGCTAAGCAGATCTGTCTCCTGCAAGAAACCTGGCTTTTTTCCATCTAAAGAAGGATAAAGAGAAACTAAGGAAGAAACATGCTGAAGCTTTTCCAAAGATCTATTTTCAGGGAAAAAACACCAAAACAAAACACTAAAACAATGGCAGACCAGATGTGGCACATTCCACAAGGTACACATATAGAGTGTTGCACGTATTTTACTCAACACAAACTAACAGCATCTGAAAATGTTACTGAGTTGGTAAGACAAGAGGCTAAAAGGTGTTATAATTAAGGTTACAGTGCAACTGTAGCTTAGCCCTTTTGTGTGAGTGCATGCTGATAAAGTTTTAATTACATATACCTTTTGCTACACAGAGGCATTGAGGTAAGGATTTATACACCACTTTTAGATGAGCCAGACTGTAGAAATTGATATTGCAGAGTACTGAATGTATTTCAACTTTTTTTCAAAGCTTAGCAGCCAGAGGCTTCAATTGCATCTGGAAAGGTTAAGCTTTTCTGCACATTCAACCCATATAAAATCAAGCATAATGACTAGTCTTTGTGAAAGTTGGCTAAGTGACTTGATTAGCACTAGAGAGGAACTCTGTGGCTGAGACAAGGCTAAAAGTCAGCTCTTCCATCTGGCATTTGACTTCCTTGAGAATGTTCTTGCTCTTCCTGAAATTTTCTGTGGTTTTGTTTCAATAAAAGTTTGCATGAAATAAGGCAGAAATCCCAAAGAACTAGTCTATTTGTCCACTTCATCACTGCAGAGTAGGAAAGATGTGTTAGTAAGTATCAAAGAGTAAACCTGAAATGTGGCTTTCCTTAACTTTTGTGTGCTTGTATTTCCATGGTCTAAGTGTATTTTTCTATGTTCCTTTACAAAGAAGTCTCGAGGAAAAAAATTATCACATATACCTGTTGAGGCACCCTATGATCTTCAGAAAGATTGAGCTCTTTGGGACCACCAAACCACTTGGGCACAGTAGCTGACAGCAGCAGTGGGTTATCCTCCTCTGTCAGTGCACAGGCAGTGGAAGGGCTAAGGTAACTCCCTAATGGTTCCTGCAGGCACCCCCTGGTAAGGAAGGGCATGGTGGGACAACTGCACTGAGCAACACACTCCACACTCTGGAAAAGTTTGTGCCATCTGGTCTGTTCACTCCAAACACAATCTCCTCTGCCTTGGTCACTCCACCTTAATACTCATCTTCCTTCTGTCTTTCTATCTGCCCCTTTCCAAAGCCTCTTCTCCTTGCCCAGCCATTCCCAGTGTCCCCTCTTCCACTCCTCATTCAGTCATCAAGCTTACTTTCCAGAAACTGGAGATGGTAGTAGTGTCTTCTAACTTTCTGCATAAGCTATGTGGATTTCTGTGCTTGAACTAACCACCCTTTAAACTCAGTTGAAAGCAATGTGCATTTCTGGGACAAGACTTTTCTTATCTCAATGCAGATAACTAGCTCAGACACTGTGTAACTGACTCTGAGTATCAGATCTTTGCCTTCATTCCCATTCTCACTGTTTTCCCCGTCCTCTAGCATGAGCTTCTTGACCAGCTGTTACTTTTCCAACTCATTCTTCAGATCCTTATACAGCAATTTCCATGTCCTATCTCAGACTAGTGTTATTCATCAAGCCTATTGATTCCCTTTCTCCTCTTGTCTTCACTGTGATACTCCATCATACCATCTCATAGTTGCTCAGCCAAGACAATCTCTCTCTCAGCTCAGACTGATCAGGGTGCAGCAAGGGCTGGCTGTGGGGCAGGCTGGGGTGGGGAAGAGTGGGGCAAGCCAGGGCAGGGACCTCCCACAGTGGCTTCATCCCAGCATATTTGGAGGCAGTGGGCAGAGTCAGGCTGGGGTTGGTGACCGGGTTCTCACTCAGTACTGCTCCTCAGGATGAGGTGTAGGGTGTTTAGCCAGAGTCAGCAGTGAGACTTCTCAGAACTCCTTCTCACAACTTACTTGATTTCATAGAAGTCAGATCTGTATCAGAGCAGACTGTGGGCTTAGCCATCCAGGCCCCTTTGGGGCTGAGAGATGTCACCAGAGAGGATTGCATTGAGAGCCCTGTCTCTGATACAGTCTCCAGCCTTTCTTGACTGAATTAATCCCCAGTTCGTTATTCAATTCTCACTTCCTGTTTTTTTAAGATCTAACTCTATCAATTAATGAACCTTTTTAGATTTAAAATCTGTGAAGTGATGAACTGTCCAGTCTCCTGGTCCCATTGTCTCCTTTCTACTCACACTTAGCTCCCTGTATCCATCCCAGCTCCAACCTTCTCCTCCACCCTGTTCAAGTCTCAATCCATCAGCTTCAAGTCTCATTCACTGTTCCTCACTCCCACGTTCCTTCACCATTTTATTTCCTTTGGACCCTATCCTGTACTCTCCTTTGCAATTAGACATTGCAGCTCCTCACTTTCCTGTTCTCTGACATGCTATCCAAGTTGTATCAGAGCTGGGGCTGCAGGTGATCCCCATGTCACACCCTGCCATCCTGGTGCCACAATCAGACAGATCAGGTTTGTAAGCCAGAGTATGCCAAAGATCTTCTACATTCCATGCACAAAGATCTCCTTCCTGTGAAAGGCAGGAAATAGGCTCCACTTCCTGATCTGTCACCTGTTTCATCTCTGGACATGGCTGAGGCATGCACTGGGACCTGGAGAGCAATTACGGGTCCTGCAGTTTGTATTGGCAGACTGGAGGAAGGCAACCTTCCTCTTCTTAGTTCTGCTGCCCGCAACATCTTGGACCCATAATTTGCAGAGGAAGTCCCACTTCAGTATCTCAAAGCTCCAGGCTGGAGAACCTCAGTCCAGGAAAATTGTTAAGGGATTTTAGCCTTCACATCTCTATAAAGCATAAGGTACCTGATAACCTGGCAGGCTTTGGGGAACTCTCATATATGTAATACAAACCTCAGCCTTTCCTGCCCTCTTTGTGATTCAGCTGCAGCAAAGTGGAGGCAACCAGTCCTTTAAAATTGCAGAACAGAATTTTCTGGAGCCTCATTCTCAGAAATAACTGGATTTGTGCTAGCTAAACAAAAAGGAAATGAAGCATGGGACAGACAACGACATGGAAAATTTCAGTCCAAACGGTCAGGCAAAGTCTTGAAGATTTAAATTAAAAATACCATGTAAAACAATGTACCAGTAAAAAGGGCTAAAAGGCAGTACTAGACAACTTTTTAATGAACCTTGTGAACAGAGTGTGTTAGTATATTATTGTAGCTACTATTATTAGCAGCATTAGTAACATTAGACGTAGTACATGCAACTATTTAAACACTGCAGTATTTATGAAATATTTTGGCTTCCCTTCGTAAGTGTACCTCAGACAACTTCAGCTTAACATAGCACAATCTGCATCAGAGTGGTGGTGGGCACAGCTTTTTAAAAATTGTCAGGACTGCTGTGCTGCTCGGTAGGTCAGCCTCTCTACCGCCTGGATGCTTGTCTGCTCCAGCAGAGTTCTGTAAAGTGGAAGTAGAGTGCTGCTCTTCTCACTTAACACCATCACATACCCGTGGCATTTACACTGAAAAAACTGTAAATAATTAGGTGATAAGCATAGGAAAATAATGCTTTCCATCTGCATCTGGGCTTGTCCTGTTCTCAGATTTACCTAAGGCTGGGATTACAACCCTGCAGTGCACTATGGCCTCATGGCCAACCATATCCAGATGGAACCTACAGATTAGACAAGGTTTTCTTGTGTTGACAAGCTCTCCCTTCTCTGCTGAGTGGCATAGACAAGATTCTGAGCAGAGTGCCTTCCCTGCAGGCAGCAGAGTTGCATCAGTTTGCACCCACTGAAAAAGCTGAACCATTGTATGCAGAACATCACCTCAAATATAATGAAATACATTTTCAGTTAAGAATCCCACTTAGCAGTTTTACTGAATTATACTGTGACAATACCAAGATAAAAAAGTGATTTTGCATATGCTTTCTTTTCAGAGCAGAAAACTGTATGGAACTGGAAATTATAATGAAACTATTTTCAAACTTCTAATTGTAACATCATTGATAGTTTTAATAATTGCTTCAATTGTAGTGAGTACTAAATTATTGACAAAAGTATTCTTACTTTTTTAAAATGCCCTTTTAAAAATTAAAGCAATATTAAGTTACAAAAGGGGGCAAAAAAGCTATTTCTTATTTTCATGCCCATTCAGCTTCAACAGAGAAGTATGTCTTTTCATTACATTTCATATTCAAACTAGAAATGTGATTTTTAGACCTATAAGTGAAAACGGATTTTTTTTAGGCATATCAAAAATATCATTTGAAAGTGAAAGGGAAAAGAATAATGATGTTGCATCTTGTACAGAAATTTTTACTACAAAGTAATAAAAATGTAATAAAATTATTCATGAAACTTGTCAATAGCTAATGTATTGTCTTTGAGATCCTTAGTATCCTAATATAACCCCTTGGAACTGTTTTACTTTTATATTGCTGTGCTGGGATTCTAGCACGCATTGGAGAGCTATGTAGAATGTAAATGCAGTGTCAAAGATTACAGAAAACCACAGGGGAAATTAAGAGCTCTTTCTTATATGGTGTTACAGGCCTTAAGCTATTTTATTCTGGGCATCTTGTCATTATTGTTTTGTATTTAAGTCTTTGGTGGAGGTAAATGGTACAGTTTGAAGGTAAGAATTGCTCTTGTGAAATCCAAAAGAGATTATATTTAAAAGGTTGTCTTTTTTTGAGACAGTTTTCCTGGAGATCTGCAGAATTACAGAGACAAAAATATGGAGACGTTCTCAATACATTATGTTTGCATATAACTGCATTACATTGTAAGGATGAATCAAACTCAGCTAATGTCACTAGGAAAAATTCTGTTAATTTCAGTAAGCATAGGTTGTTACCTTGTGTGCTACACCTCTGTGCAAACTCGTGGTCATGACAGGTGACTTTGCCAGAGTCATGCTGTTTCTGGAAAATTTATGGCTTGGAAGCTTTCCTTCAAATATTTTGTTTGTTTGCTTTTATTTTTTCCAGACTGACACATAAGTGTTTACACATTTCACGATCTTTTCTTCTTTGTTCTGTATTGTGTTTCTCTTTTTTGGGGTTCTTTGCTTTATGGGAGTGGACTTACATTTCTTATTCCCTGTAAAACTATGAATGAGAGTCATTTCATGTTTTGAGTGGAAATGGGAAAATATAGGGGGCTGTTTCTTTCCTTGTTTGTCAGCCATCTAAAATCAAAGTTTACTTTCAAGATTGCTACAATTTAAGCTGAATGACTGTTAGGGGACATGGCCTATGTGGCCCTTAACTCATTATTCCTGTTTTTCAGTCAACGTAGTTGACTACCTTTCTGATCATAAGTTGTTACCAAACTTAGCATCTTGACTGTGCTGAAATATTCACTTTTATAACAAGCAGTGATGACTAATGTCTATTTGTGTGTGAAGGATATTTAAGCAGATCTTGGGAATACCACCTGTGTTCACAAAACTGCTGCATTACAGAGTTTATCAGGGTTCCTGTAGTCAGCTACCTACTGCTGGGGCCATGCCATGTCACTTCCAGGCTAGTGCAAAGGAAAGGCATAAATCTTCATGCTTTCTGTTCAAGTGGCAGCCCATGGACAAGAAGGGATGGAAGTGTTGAGACCACAGCACATGGAGCTGAGGGGAATTGGAACTGGGAGGGTTTCATAAAAGCAGAATGAGGAAGTCTGGTACTGACACTGGATCTGAAAAACTAAGCATCTTGCAGAGTACCTGAAACTTCACAGTAAGGAAAAAAATATGAACATGGAGAATAACATAACATTGTGGTTTTGCAGCAAAGGAGTGCAGTTTAATTGCGGACAAAGTTAAGAAAAAATGGTCTGCATAGCATAAAGAAGGAGGAGAATAGACTTCCTATTTTACAGAGAGGAAAGCTCCTTATCTACTTAGGTGATCAAGCAATGTTAAGACTATAAGGAAAGAAATGACAAATGCATGCCAGTATTGTATTGTTTTGTCTTGTTTTCTTTGCTGCTTCTTGTAGCTAATATAGAGATTCTTAGTATTTTAAACCATTATGCAAAAGTAGTGTGCCTATTTGCTTGCTGTATTAAGCATCCCTAAAGACTGAGCTGTGAGCCCCAAAAGCCTGAATTTACAAATATTGTATTATATTGCTAGAGAATCTGTGACCTTACAAAATTGGTAGGACAGAGACAATGCACGGTTTAATTTCCTTCAAGGAGTCAGAGACCAAAGTGTCCATGTCCGCAACATGCACTACCGAAACCAGGGTAAGAAACTATTAATGTTTTCTACTGAAACCAAGTCTTATAGACATTAAGGTCAAGTGTTTCAGCGCTCAAAATCATTACTACATAAATATCTGCCATGGGAGCTTTATTGCAGTTCACATTTTGTCACCTTTATATTAGTGCACCACATATGAAGTGGCATCATTTAAAAAGCCTCAGTTTGTGCCATGTCCCATGCCTGCAGCCTGCCTTAGGAGATATCAGAAGAGTGACATTGTTCTCCAGTGGTACATGTTTGCTTATCAGCTGATGAGGCCAAGAATAATCTAGGACTGGTGCACACAAAAGCAGGCTTTCACAGGCCAGTGGTGATAACATCTTCCACTTGAGGGCCTTTAAACTTAGGAACATCCTGTGTTCAAAACCCTCCCATTCCGTGGTGTTCAGGGCACACAGCAAACCTCATGTGCCCAACCTGATCTCTGCCACTGAGTAGCCATGCTCAGACAGCTGAGTAGTGTAGTGCTATTTCCACCCTTAAACGTGAATCAGGTACTGTGTCTTCTGTACAACTGTGTGGTGACTGTAGTTCGGTATTTGCTTTAACGGTGATTATTTCCTATCCTTCTCCATCTGGCTTCTGAAAAAAGTTGGCCTCTGACACCACTTAAGCAGAAACAGTTTGTAAATCTGCCTCCCAAGTGTTTTGTGATTGCTCTTGGTAATAGGTGCTGTTGATGTAAATAGCTGTTATTATCATCAGTGACTCATTAATCCATTGGTTATTGATCTATTAAACCTTTTTCATTTTAAATGACAGGAATAAAGATTGTGCTGCAACCTGCATTTCAAAACCTCCATTAAAAGTTTAATGAAATGTATATAATTTTGCAAGGAAATCAAGATGCGTGAGACGAATGCACTATGGGTTTGGATTTAAACTCCCTATTTTTAAAGTCACCTGTTTAGATGCTGACAGTTGTTTTTTTAATCTTGGCTACTTCTATCACCAGTGGAAGAGAAAACAGCAAGTCCAAAAGGCAATTCAGTTTTTTCCACTAACTGTGGAGGGATTGTACATGAGTAACTTAGATGTAACAGCTACCTCACAGATACCAAAAATTAAGCAAGATTAATTTAATTCTATAGAGTTGACTTTGAAAAGTATACTCAGGTCAATTCCCAAGCCATCTTTTCTTATAAACTAATTAAATACTGAAGTGAGATAAAAATCAGACTCTCACTAATAAGGAAAAGTTGCCTTAGTTAGCAAAATATTAGCCCAGAAGAAACATCCAAACCTTCTTACATTGCCACCTGTAAAAACAGGGGCAGCTTATAAGAGGAATGCTGATACAAAGTAACCCTGGAAGAACAACCCAGAGAGGCTGAAATCAAGTTGTACAGAACCTGCAAATGGTACAGAGAACCCTCGGTGAAGGTCACAAATTTCAGCCAGTGTGGCTGCCCCACCTGGAAGGTAACCCACTGGGATGCATGCAGAGTGAGCAAGACCGTTCTCTGTTAGAGATCTAGCCCACTGTTAAACACGAGCAAGACAATGGCAAAGTGGGATGAAGGCATAATATTCTTAGAAGCTGTTAGGGAAAAAGGCCGGATAAGCACAGCTTATGTGGAATATCTATTGTTTGCTGCAAATATGCTTTAATAATGGGGTAATTTGTTTCTTCCACTGAATTTGCCAATTGATGGTAAAAAGAGTTCTGTAAAAGTCATTCAGGCAAAATAATGAATGGGAACAATTATTCTTCCTGACTAGGTTTTCTAAATTAAGAGTCCCTGCAAAAAGGCTGAGAATGCTTGCTTTAGCTAATGCCCTTTTCTTGTTCATTTTTCATCTGTTGAATACACACAGTTTTGCATTGCCACAGCTGCTAAATTGTATATTTTTAGTTTGCTTAAATCTGTCAATCTCTCCCCCAATATAGACAGATATAGGTAGACAGACAGGTTGATTGATTAGTTGAATGGTTTGCAACAGCAGAAGTATAGTTAGGAAAAATCAGTGCTGCTATTTCTTTTCAGGTATTGCATGTATATAGGCACACACATGTTTATCTATAAATATATCTCTTCAACTTCACAGGTGCTTCTTTACATGAGGTCAGAGTTAGGCCTATGAGGTACTGTCTTTCCATACACTGCCATGACAGTAGATACCTTCAAGTAAATCACAATTTGTCTGATCTGACTTGTATGTAGAATAGGGCATCTAGGAAAAAATGGCAAGGAAGTGATGGTAATGAGCCTTTGACTTTGGCAACTTTGACACATGCTTTCTTTGCTATACTTTAGCAGTACTTACACACTTACAGCATTTTTCAAATCACCTGTTGTGTTGTTAAACCTTATACTAAGAAAATGTATTTCCTAGAGAAGGCAGTACACATCTAATAAATTCAGTTATGGAAGACTCACAATTCAGGAATCTCCACAGGGCCCCAGTGTTAGTTTTATGTCCAAAGCATACAAAACTTCAGTCTTAGCTGACCACCTAACTCCTTTAGGTGTCTTCAAATACCTGTATAAAAATATGTTATTTGACTGAAGTATGAAATAATTGTTTTAATACATGATAGGGTTGCCCATGATGGGTTAACCTGACCAAATTACCGTACGTACAAGTGAAGCAAACCAAACACTACTTAGAAAAACTTCTTTGTCTCCCCAAAAGGAACATGAGAATACTAGCTTAAAAGGAGATGGCAACGCTGTGAGTTGAACAATACCCTGATGACAAAATTTAGTTTTTCAAGTTGTATTTCATTTCTCAAAGCTGATTTCAGTGAGTATATTAACATGAAAAATGCTTTTGAGCTTTTCTGGGTGAGCACTCTGAACCTTACGGGACTGTGCAGTCCACACTGGTTTGAACTTTTACTAGGAAAACCAGGGAACCATCATACCAGGGAACCCCAAACTAACACCATCACTAAAACCCACCAGGGGGGATAGAGGACTTTAGCATCCCTGCAGTCATGGATTTCTTGGTCTCTCTATTTGGACTGCAAGTAACAGTGCTTATTACTGTAAACCATGCCAGTACTTGGGAAATGCCATTAGTTCCTTCTTGTCCTGCCTGACAAACGAATGTCAGAGCATAAGCCTTTCAGGGACTTTTGAGGTTGCCTCATTTGAACTTGTTCTATATAGAAGAAAAATCCAGCTATTAATCCTCTGAGAAGCTTATTTGTAAGAAGGCATTTAAAATCACAGTGGGAATAAAAATCTGTGTCGTAGCTTGTGTGGTACTGCTGTGTGATAATGAGCTGTACTTGCATCACTTGACATGGTTTCAAGTATACCCCTACCATTCAGGTGCAGACTATGATCCCTGCAGTATCCCTGTGGATAGACAGGGAAATGTGTTTACAGGAATCACTAGTTTTACAGTGCAGGTAGCAAGGCCTCATTGTGACAGTGTAATACAACTTAGGAGGTCATCTTGTACTGCGTACAAAGAAACCTTGCTCCAAGCCTGAGCTCCTGAATTTGGGTAATATGTGTAGAAAAACTCTGCTTGAATTCTATGTCGTACAGAGCACAAAGGCTGCTTCTTAGGAATGTCAAAGTAAATAAATGCTTCTCTGCACAAATCCCTTCCGTTTCACAAAGCTGCTAGAACTCCCCCTCTCTAACAACTGTAGAGACGCCAGTGGTGAGACATAGCTGGAGCAAAGCTGACTTTTTTTCTTTTCTTTTTCTTAAGTTGTCTCTTTATTTTGCAGTAGGTATCATCGTCTGGAAAAGATTTCATAGGTGCAAAGGATTGTAATTTCTTCCCCAGAAAGCTAACAATACCAAAAAAGGAAAGGGTGGGTTTTTTTGTGAGTAATGAGGAATATTAGAGACAGATCATAAAGCAAAGAAGTCAAACTGATGACAGCTATGGTCTTTAAAATGTTGTGTATCTTCTTTAGTTGTGTTTGGTTTATTACGTAATTTCTTTGCTGCTGCTGATTTTGGCACAATTATTTTAACTAGTCTGTAAATTTTTGTATATTTAGCTCATGACCCTTTGAATATCGGTTGGTTTGTACTTTTGCAAGCATTGATTTCAGCTAAAAATGCATTCCACCTCTCTCCTCTCATTCTCATTCTCTTTCTCTCTTAATTTTTCCTGGTGCATTGGGATTGTTTGTGGCTCAGTGGATAATTTCAGAGGGTGTTTGGGATTTTAAAGCTGGTTTCTGGGTTTAGTTACTTCAGTCTTGCAGTACAGAGGTTTTTTATATTTAATAGGATTGCCTTTAAAATGTACTGAGTTCCCATCACTTGCAGAGACATCCCGCAAATAAAATCCAGCATTTCTGAGAACTAGAGAAAAGCTGTTCTTGGTCCCCTACCAAGTTGTCTAGTTTGGAAAATGTTGGGATTATGTTTGGCACCCAAAGCTATCTTCTGTGAGACAGGCATGATAACTCTAATATAGCTACATAAAAGTTGTAATGATCTAGAAATCAAAGGAACACTAAATAATATTCATTCATAGGTGGGGCTAAAATTTACTTATTATAGTGACATTCCTCCATGAACATAAATTAGCTAACATGACACTGATACAGGCTCGATTCAGTCAGTGTCTTCAACAACTGCATACCTGGCCTTCTGCTTTGTTGTTTTTATATTTCTTCCTTTAGAAAAGAGATTCACTTTCTAATCTTTTTTTTCTTGCTTACTGATTACATTCATGGCTTTCAATACCTTAGTAAATGTCAAAAACTCAACTGTATAAAAATCAAGCCACAGTTGCTTCCAGTTCAGTTTGTAGTGGTACCTCTCACTTAGCTTTCAGCTCCACTCAAGCCTAAAACCTTGTTCTCTGTATATATTTTTCTCTAAATGTAGTCTGGGTTTGGTTTATGACAAGCACTACTACATGACATTTTCATATGAAGCTTGTCGTGTGTGAAATATGAATTTTGTAGATGATGACACAAAGATTTGAAATATCTCATAAGGAAAAATGGAAAAATCCTCCTTGCTAGCTTTTCCCCCAAATGAATATAGTATTTAAAGAGACACCAGGCTGATAGCACAAAAGAATGGAGTTTATTTATCTGTGAGACCTGCCTAGCACCAGTAATGACAGCAGCTTCTTGTTTCTGTGCTGATGCACTTTACTCTGAGGTGAAGTGCCCATGCCTAATGAGGCATTTCATCAGTCACCCTAGACATGGCTTTCTAACATTATTGCTAGAAAAGCTACTGATGTCTTCCTAATATGGATGTTTGACCATAGGAAATTTACACAGATCAAAAATACATTTTCCAAAGTAAATGAAAAACCACTGGGTTGTGGTAAATTGCATTAGCATTAGTGATTTAGGGAAAAAGGATTTTGCGTATCAGAAGAATTTTGCTGACCTGTCAGGCAAATTAACTTTCTCTAGAGCTAAGCCTAACAAACTTTGCTAAAGTAAACTTATAAATAAATACAACTAGTAAAACTACAGTGGAAAACTCAGTCACTGGAGTATCTCTGGAACAATGCAGACATCCCATATTCAGCCTGAGCTTTAAGAAAAGGTTAAGTACCTGCTCATTTTAGGTATATACCTGACTCCATCCCTATTCACCAAAGCACCTGCAATCTGCCTGAATACTATTACAATCAATGGGACTATTCACATACTTTGGTACAAACTGTAGTACTTTGGTG
Source organism: Falco biarmicus (assembly GCF_023638135.1). Lineage (NCBI taxonomy): Eukaryota > Metazoa > Chordata > Aves > Falconiformes > Falconidae > Falco > Falco biarmicus. The sequence goes on from NC_079289.1 coordinate 84,733,368, forward strand.
GGCCTTAGAGTGGGTCTTAGTGGAGTGTGGCCCCTGAGAGGAATAATGTAGCAATTTGATTTTGCAAAAATCTTGACTATAAAATTTGAAATTTTAAACCTGAAAGAGAGAAGGAAAATGAAGTTTCTTTTGTGAATTTGTTTAACAGCTAGAAGTTCACATCCTGGTGAAAAAATCATCGCCCCTTCAGTGGTCTGGATGATTTGATTTTCTTTATTATTGGTGAGGCACTGGAGTGTTAAATGAAAAACCCACTGCTGGAGGCAAGAGGGAGAAACTCTCGGCTGGGGGAGAGGAGGAGAGGCAAACTCTTTAATTATACCAGAAATGGCTCCCAAGGAAGAGCTGGACAAAGTGCAGTACACTGAACTTGTTTAAGAAGGTTACAATTCAAAACATGATTCCTTTATCACCACTAGTATTGATGTTTATCAAGCCCAGAGACCCTGTGGCCATCTATAATAAGACAGTCTGAGGTCATTGTTTTCCCACTGTCTTTCTATCCATTTTTGAAACTTTATAAATGCTGTACTATTCTTCACAGAAAACCAGATGGGCAACATCTCAAGTGCCCACATCATGTTCTCCATCCATTCCCATCCTCTCACATCCATATGCACAGCACCGCAGCATTTGTGGCTTCAGCGTGTCTAATTCCTAAAAACAATACAGAGTTATATGTGTATATGCATATGTACATGTATATAGTGTGTGTGTATTTATGTTTGACCATACAATGTGTGTATATATATATATTTATATATGGGTGGTGGGAGGGTGTGTGTGTGTGCGCATCTTCCTTATTGCTGGCAAGATATAAACTGGTCAGGAGACCCACTTGCTGTCACTAGCTGAGTGACAGCTCCCCTCATGCATAGGACTTTGCTGCTCTAAAAATCAGCATCACCAGCTCTGTGTAACATGGTTTGCATTCCTGACATGACACAGTGAACCTTCTGGACACAGTGCCTCGAGGGAGCTCAATTCTCAAATGTTGAGAAGCTCCTAAACACAGAGTGGCCCAGAAGCATCCATGGCTGCATCCTTCCTGTGTTGCAGGCGGTGAAGCGATCCTGCCTGGGCAATGCTGACAGGGGGAGCAAGCACAGTGGCAGGAAGTACATCAGCTGTAACTCTGTAGTATTTTACAGTTCACTGCCCCTAGATTGGGTACTGTCATTAGTTTTGATCTAAAGAATGAACAGAGTGACAGAATGTACCTAGATTACTTACAGATTTTTATCACTGGGTTGTTGAGGGTTTTTTGTAATCTGGAGTTGCTTCATATAGTTAATTTGGATCAAGTATTTGTTAGTTTTAATTAAGAATAATTTTGAGATGTTTGTATGGCTACTTGTTTTACTTTATTCCCTGCAGTCAAAAACCTTGAAGCTGTGAGTACACTGTCTTCCACTGAAAAAAAGTGGATTAAGTTAGTTTTCTCCCTTTTTACCCACCCTCTTTCATTTATCTCTTACCCCTGATAGGAATAATACCATTTATTAATTCGCTCAATTCTATTTTTGTTATACTGGAATAACCTTATATGATAAAGACACTATGTGTAAACACTGATGGTATTTTATTGGATACTCATACAATTTAATGATAAAGAATAATTGCCAGAATTTGGGATACAATTTCCACATGTGTTCAAGTGGCAGAAGGACTGCACTCTACACAGACACTTTGACATTCAACTCCTGTTTAAGTACCAACTCCCATTCATGTTGATAAGGAAATGACACACAGAGGGAAGCTACATGGAGATAGTGGCTTCAGCCCTTTCTGCTAAGCACTGGATCAGAGATGGGTTGTATCTGTGTGACTTGGAGCATTCATTGCAGTGTAATATTGCATCTGCTGCTAAAGACTATAGAGGTTTACCCAACAAGATTGTTGTGTTAGGGTTGGACAACTGGCTACCTGTTCTCCTTTTACAATAAAGAAGCAGACAATGGCAGCATAAACCCATCTTTTATATTACAGCCTAGAGACTGAAGCATTTTCCAAAGAAACAAACTTACATTTTCCTGAGCATGAGATTATTGATACAGTCAGTCTGTCTTCCCAAGATGGCACTCTACTAAGAAGGCCAAAAAAGTCATGCACTGTGTGCTTGCCACTATGGAGAAATTTCCAGACCCTAATGACAAACAAGCTTGAAGGATATTGTGGTTTAACCCTGCTAGCAGCTAAGCCCCTCACAGCTGCTTGGTGGGGAACAGAACCAGAAGGGCGGAAGTGAGAAACTAGTGGGTCAAGGTAAAGACAGTTTAATAGGTAAAGCAAAGCTGCACACACAAGCAAAGCGAAAAAAGGAATTAATTCACTACATTCCATTGGCAGGCAGAAAAACTGGCAGGAAAGCAGAACTCCATCATGCATAAAGGTAACTTGGGAAGAAAAATGCCATAAGTCCAGATGTCCCCTCATCCTCCTTCTTCCTGACAGCTTTCATTGCTGAGCATGAGGTCATATCATATGGGATATCCTTTTGGTCAGTTTGGGTCAGCTGTCCCAGCTGGGTCCCCTCCCAGCTTCTTGGTGTACCCCCAGCCTGCTCGTTGGTAGGGTGGTGTGGCAAGCAGAAAAGGCCTCCATGCTGTACAAGCACTGCTTGGCAATAGCTAAAACATCTCACTGTTTTGATCACAAATTGAAAATACAGCACCATACAAGCTACTGTAAAGAAAATTAAACCTATCCATGCCAAAACTGGTACAAAAGAACAGGAATCCCTCTTCTAGAGATGAGAACAGTGACTTCAAATGAGTCAAGATTCATCTGCCTCTTTCCAAGACTGCTTGTGCATTAATGGGTTGCTGAATGAATCATGAGAATTTTGGGAGGAGGGATTAGCACTTGCACACCCAGTTGTTTTTTTTTCCTCCTGGAATCATGACTTTTGAGTTGCCTTCTTTACAATGGGCCAAATTCAAAGGTGTCTGTTCTGGAGTCAATACAATGTAGTTATGCCATAAAACTCTGTAATTTTTTTATTTATTAGGGGTGGAATTTTGATAGGTCTCAGGATCCTGGAATACTAACTAAGCTGACTTGAACTGTGCTTTGCAATTGCAGTGGACAATTCATACAAATCTGTTAGATAATTAGTTAAATCAATATTCTCCCCCTTTTCATTTACGGTCTTCATGCTTGTGGTTCACAGCTGGTTTAGCTGAGTCACATTTTACTTTTCTGCTTTTTGTGATCAGTTATGAAACCTGGAATGAGTATTCGCATTGCAGCTCATTGTGCAATGCAAATTTCCTTGCATGTGTTAACATTAAAAATGGACATGCTGTTTTTCCAAAGCAGCATTAGTTATATCAAGTAAAATGAGTCACTAGGCTTAAAACAGAAGTTTTGCCTTCTGAAGACATTCTCCCTTACGAGAATTGTCAGAATGTGTCCATGAAACCTCCTGGTGCCAAATTGGATTTTGGATGCAGCAATGTTTTCTACCCAAAATGACAACATTTAATGGAAAACTTTTTTTCCTTCCCTTTGGTTCTCAGCCAGAATGCTTTAGCTTCTAAAATTACTTGTGATGAACAGTAACAGTCTGGATGGTGTGTTCTTAGTTGTATGGTGTGTTCCTTCAATAAAAGCCATTTGGATGGAAGCCTTCTGCAGGTGGACAGGGCCTGGTTGGGGAGAGAAGATTTCTGGGGCTACCAGTGAAAGGAACTTGGAGATGGCCATTCTGTTCCAGCAACTAGGACACTTAAGCAGACAGCTAGGTCTCTGAAGTGATGGAGATAAAAACTTTCAAAGACAAAGAGGAGAGAGTATAGCGTTTCTGCAGTTCAGAAAGCCACTGATCCGGCTAAAAGCAAGCCTGAGAGCAAAGACCTACCCTGCAGGTACACAGCCTGGCAGGCAGAAAGCTGTTTACAAGCTTATTTGTATTTTGGTTCTCCCTAGACAGACCGTTCTGAATGTTCTGACTGACAGAGGTCCCATTGCACAACATTTGGTCTGTTCTAAATATGATTTTTAAACACTACTGAGAGTGAGAAAGTGCTTTGCATCAGATGCTGGTGATAATGGTTCTAACAACCTCTGTTCAGCAAAAGTGCTTTGTTCTTCCCTAATTTGCTGTCAATTCTTGATCCTGTAACTACAGCAGCATGTAGTACACCAAGGTAAACTGGAGCAGTACAACCACCACCTAGTAGTACACACCACCACCCCAGCCCTGCATCAGCATGGAGAGTCTGGTGCAAAAGTCTGAACTGTAAACAGTTGTTGTTCTGTTGTTTTACAGATAGTGTGGACAATCCTTTGTAATCTATGAATACCATGGTTGTATAATTTCTCTTCTTTAAAAATGTTCATTTCCTATCAGTCCATAATTCATTTTGACACCAGACATAACAGATTCGGTTTCTGTTATCTCTAAGCATGCAGTGAATGTACTATTTAAATGTGCAGGCAGCATGAGCTCAGACATTCAGGATTCTTCTTGGTCTTTTTTAAACTGTCAAGCATCAAATTCAAGTGTAAATCAATACAGAAATGCCATCAGTGTTGGGAACCAGTATTTTAATCTACCCTTTCCTCCATAAACTTCAAAGGTGCTTTTTGCTCTGCAGTTTTAAAACTCTCTTGTTTACTTGCTTAGTTTTCATACCACATTTTAAAAGTGCAGATCTTAGTAAGACACGAAGAGCTTGAGCCTCCTGGCTATGTGGATAGCTGGTGATGATGGTGTCAGCACAACCACACCATGAGTAATGGGATGAGTCAGTAATTTTCATGCTTCTACAAAGATAAATGGTCTATACTTCACACTACAGCCAGACAAAAGGGGCTACTACTACTACTACCTGGGATAACTTTCCTCACAAGTTTATTTTGCGTGCAGCCACAGATGAAACTGTATTTTTCTAATGGAATTTGGCTTTTTTGGCTTAATTGTGTTTGAATGCTCCATGTTCCAGATGAGAAATTGGGTAGTGGTCACATGTTGTTTCTTATGCATCATTTGCAATTAATAATGCTGTTCCTAAGTGACATGTAGTTTATTTGCTTTTTTGTGTTGTAACTATAAGAAATGCAGGTTGCTTGTGAATGGTGTTGGTGTTAATGTTAGTGGACAAGCACAACATTTTAATTCATGGCAGTACAGCTGTTTCTTATCTAAATCGGGCTTACAGACTGGTGGAAAAAAATGTTAAAAATATATTGCTCACCAATTTCAGAAGTTTTACGTTGGAGTGTGCATTAGGGAAATGTCCTTGTAATTTCTTGAAATTGTCACTACTTGAAATTTCTCTAGTCCATCTCTACCCAGTCAGTTCCTTGGTTTGTGTATTTGTTTTTCTTTACTTTAAGAAAACCACAAACACCTTACACCAGCCTGCACAAGAAAAATGGCCTCAAAATTGCCACATCAATAGTGCTGGGAAAGAGGAATCTGAGTTCTCTGAAGAGCTGGCTCTCTTTCCTTCTTCCTGAATTGAATGAGGACTCTCTGCATCATTGTATTTCCTTTACGGATTACTTAACAGACATAGATAAAATGCTCCTTTTCCAGTTGGGGTACAGAGCCTTTTGTATTCTGCTGCCCTTCTCCCCTCTCTAAATATTTACCTTGATAGCAGAAGAGTAGCCCATCATTGCACCGCGAGACTCCTAGCTTCCCAAAGCAAAAGCAAGCTTGCCTCCCTGAGACCCAGTGTTCCCTAAAGGTCTTTTTTTTTTTTTTCACCAGACTGGTTCTGAGATTAACACTCCACTCAAACAAATAGTCCTGGTATTTGAACACGATAGCTGTTATTTCATCTTTATTCCATTTCTCTTTTTTTCTAGTAATCCAGCAGGGCTATGATCCTCGCTTACCACCCTGTAGGTACTTGGCATCTGATCACAATAGCAATGTAGGCATACACACACCACAGTACCATTCACACTGTTGAATGTCACGCATTAAAACCAGCACACTGCTGTGTCGCTTCCTTTTTAGCATTCAGACAATTTAAATGTTTACTTCGCTAGAGTGGCAGCATCATAACTCCACATTTTAGCATCCACAGCTTCCAAATTTTTTTCTGTCAATGAATAAGTTGGATAAATTAATCTCTGCTGAGATAGATGATGACACATCGGTGCCTTCGCTGCTGGTGTGTAGGTTTGTGGCAGCCTGAATGCTCTTTTCATTGCATTTTCTTTTTACAGACAGCGGAGGTGCAAGAGAGGAAGGGGTTTCTTTTCTTGCAAAATAGTCTTTTTTTCAGACCTTTTAGCTTTAGACAGAGTTAAAATCCCTGACTGCCTGCTAGTTAATTTATTTTCTGAACTCAGCTGAACATCTCAGCCCTATTGTTTTTTCTGAGGGCCTAGATTGCATCTGCCTGGCAAAGGCTGGATGTGGTTTTAAATGTAGAAACTGTAAGATTTGGATTTTGAATCCACTCATTTTGTAGGCATATAAGTTCAGTAGTAACTTACTCTTCCAGTGGGGAAGGTCCACCAACCTTGTTTTGCATGTACATGGCTAAAGGACAGACAGAGGCTGGTCACTTCCTTTTTATAATTACCCTGAATAATGTCAGATGGGTAGTTTTTGCTTCCTGTATGGTCCCATGTACGGACATCACCCTCTGGTGTGCAAAGGGAGAGAGAAGAGGGGTTGTACCTTTCTCTTCCACAGGTGCTTTTTGTGCAGTGAGTCCTGAACACAGACACTACCAACTGCTAGCCCCAAAGTGATTATTTTATTTTTTTTTCTCCCCAAGAGTACCTACAGAACCAGAATGAAGATTAAATCGTGGTTTTGTGCCTCACTGGATAGATGGCACAGCAGCATTTCCTCAGACCGGTGGCTCTAGTGCTGCAGCATGACAAACAGTGAAGAGCTACTCCAGCAGCTCCCACGTCCATCGAAATCCTCACACCCAAGGTTGTAGCTTTGTTACAAACACTTGAGTTTTGCTTTCAATCCATTTTCATCATTACAGTTCTCATCTTTGACCTACCTCTCCTCAGTGTACGTGTCTTGCAGACATGCCATGTGATGACTCATATGGTTTTTTTTATTTTTAATACACATATGCAAATATGTGTGACTGAGCAGCATGAGAAAAATACTTCTGGAGAGCAGAAGGGACTGAGTTTTTTAAGCTTTCATAGCTTCTTTTACGCATGAGACATGATTTTCTGCAGATTTTTGCAGAAAAATTAGTTGAGTCCCTGGCAGTGGGGATGCTGTGGTGAGAAGTCTCATGAGAACATAGCCTCCACAAACATCATGAAGAATATTGGTAATACAAACAATGAGAGCAATATTCAAGGCATGTAGGGTTAAATCTGCATTCCACTATTCCCCTTTCATGTGACGGAAGAACTCACTCATGTGAATTGAGCTTTACTACATCATATGTAAGAAAGATACAGTATCTTAATTTCATCTATTTTTTACTGTAATCCCTTTAGCACAGGGTCTGTCCCTAGCTCTGTATTTGTTCTGTGGCTAGTACAATCAGGAGTTCTGATTTTTAGATTGGCTTTGCACATTTCATAAAAGAAGTACCCACTAATCATTTTTCCACTGTGGAGAAGGAAGCCATCAAATGAAGGTCCATAAACAGTGAGCTGTTGTCTAAGAACAGAACGTGTACCGGGTGCCCAGGTGTCTTCATTTGGCATCTGTGACTAAAAACCACCGCCTTCTCCCTCCAGCGCATGACTGCATCTACTATTAATATACTCTGATTTTTCCTTTTTCCTTTTTTGGGGGGGAGGGTGGGGGGTGGGACTTACATGCTGATACACTATCATTTCCTGAAATAACATTATCTATCAGATTAGCATCAAACTACATGGCTACTAACTTGAGGCCAGGTTTCCTTTTCTTTCACTGTAACAACTTATACTGTATCTGTACTTAGGGGCTGGTATTCCTAATGTAGAATAAATACCTGGAAAACTCTTATTGACTTCAGTCTTTTGCTAGCCTAAAGAACTCCAGATATATCCCAAAACTTGCTTATCTGTCAACTGAGATCCTTTGTTGCATCCATCTGCTTTTGCAGCCATGTGGCAGTATTGATACTAGATGATACACAAAAAAAGTGTACTTCTTTATGTTGTATAGAATTAACATGCACTTAAATGTTCCTTAAAAGACCATCAAACATGCTGTAAGAAGCCCCAAAATGTGACACAGATAACATTTTTTTAGACTGCACCTGTTCTGAATTGCAGGTACACAAAGCAATCCATAAGAAAACAATTATAAGAAGTTTATTATGAAGGCAGCTTGCCAAACAATTTCCTTCCACAGATAAGCTGTCAATTAGAGCAAGATAAAATATGATGGTACTGTGAATGCTTGTCTTAGAAGCTATGTGAATTCTCTGTCTAAATTTGTCCCTGCCCCTGCATACATTCATCTAAGAAGAGATGCCATGACAATAGCTATATTTTAGCCACTGTTTCTTCTACTGTCTTGCCTATATAGAAGAGGGGAACATTCTTCTCACCCATATACACATTGCATTTGCCCATGAAAAGAATGGGACTTGTCAAGTACTTGGATGTCTTCTCAAGTACCCAGGTGTCCATGTTTAAGAACAGATGACAGCATGGAATCTAAATGGATTTGGGTACCAAAGTGGTTTGATCACAGATACATGCAATTTTATGAATCACACAACTTCCCCGTGCCACAGGAGAGACGGTGTAGACCCAGAGGAAGGCTGGGTGTGGTGGCTCCTGCTATACTATGCACAGTCCTGGTGCAGGATCACGAGCTTTTTTCTGCTTCCTGGGTTCTCTGAGGTTGGAGACGTTCTCAGACCTTGGTGAACGGTTACGGGGCATCCTTCTCTGGACCATTTTTCAGAAACTCTCAGTTACTATAGTATTCCTGTGTGCTGTTAGCTTTAGGACTGGGTAGAGAATGTCTTGATGATGCATAGGCTGTGTGACTTGAATGGATGTTCTATTTGGCTTTGCCAGAGTCTGTACCCCTCTGGACCCTCTTGCACTTCTTGATCCTTTTGTTTGTTTGTTCATCTACTTCCTTAAGCGCACCAAAACTATTCTGTTGCTTAGGACAGGCTATATTTGAGCCTACTTCTACTACTACATACAGAAAAAAAACCCCAACAGTTGAAATTCACGGGCTTATATTAATAGCTATACTAACTAGGCTCAGTTTATGCTAGCTGCTGCACTAGATTATAACTAGATACTCTAATGAGATGATAGATCAGACTTGCAACCAAATAAAATACGCTCTGCTCATAAAGCAAATGCAGATGGATAAAAATAAGTTGTGATTATTTATTTCTATTTCTTTGTTAATAGCTTTTCTGGGTGGCCACCTCTCCATCTACAATTATGCATTTGGCATATTTGCAACAATATATGTTGCATATACATCTGCTCTGGGCACTTGCTAGACCATCTCACTAGCTGCAAGTTTCCTTCTCACAGTTAATGTGCTCTAAAGTAATCAGGGTGGTGGTGATCATTGTTTATAGTAAATTTATAGACCTTCAAGCCTCACAAAACCAGTGTATTTTCAGCAAAATAGACGTGAAGAAACTCCTCATAAATTCACATGAACAAAAGACTTATCTGAGAGCATGTTCATTTCTTTAATTGGGTATATAAGTGTTTCATGGTGTTAGCAATTTTCTCACCTTCTTCTCTATCACGAAATCTAATCAGCTCCCTTTCTTTAATGTTTACACTTTTTCCTATAAATAGAAAGTCCTCATTAACGGGAACCCATCATTTTCTTCTGAGTTGTGGAGGTGCATGGCAGCCAAGTCTTAGTTTAAAGTCTTCGTTGTTAGGTCCATACAGGTATCTTACTGACAATAAGGTTAAGTCAGAGCTTATCTATAACGTTAGCATGAAAAGAACAGATCCTATTAATCTAAGACAGGATGTTTGTGAAAAAAGCCTCTAAGGATGCCTCAGAATATAGTCTATCATCTTTACTAACACATAATAGAGTCACCAGGCTTGTTCTGTGACATAAGATGGTTTATCTAAGCAGTCATGCAGCTTTATTACCCTCACTCATATGACTCCTTCTAAATCCTTGGTCTGTTCCTTTGCTTGTATTGTGGCTGCTGTTGAAGCTCCAGTTCTGTGAAGGCAATTTCCCTGTCAGTGCCTATCCCACTTGGAGACCTTGACCCTCTGTAGGTCTTTCTCCTGATTAAGATTTCAAATCAGCTACAGTTTAACACTGGCCCTTCCAGGTGGAAAGACTGCTCTAATGATTGTGCGCTGTCATTAGTCTGGAGCAAGGCAGCTGATATTAAGCACCTTGTACATCCCTGAACTTCTGTAAGAGGTGGATTATGGTAGCATCAGGATGTAAAGACAAAGAAATAACTACTGTCTTTATAGTCTATTTTGGGTGTGGCTTTTCTTTGTTTTCCTAATCTGTATTAAAAATTATTTGGGAGCTAGAAGAGGGTAACAGTAAACATGTATCAGCAAGGAATTCAATGAGATGTAGCAAATTATTTTGTTACACATGGCTAGATGATTAAAATGAAAAAATACCAGGCTTGGCCTTAGAATGTAGAAGTTAGTCTGAATATATATGCAAGCCTGAGGGGTTGTGTTCATTATCTTTTAGGTTTAAGTGTTGTTTATGTGAATTGTAGAAATAGCATAGCGACATCTTTGCACATATGTTGAGTGGTTGTGAATTTTATATTATTTTGTAGGGAGGGAATTACCATTTTATGAGTACTCTCACATGTATGTGGCCTTGAATAATAATTTTTTTCCCTATGTCTTTGCTATTGACATAATGTCTTTTAAGCTTGTGTTATTTTGATAATATATATATTACAGTTTGCGCCATATAGAAATGACCTTCTCACAAAGTAAGCACATGCTTCAGCAGACTAGCACAGTCAATATTAAAAGTCAAAATATTTTCACCTGGTTTTTAACATTTGCAAAAAAATATATGACACAAATTGTTCAAGATTTCCATTAAGTAAGTACCATTCTGCTTGCTACAAATGAACTGATACTTCAGGTTTGATGAAACTATGAGAAAAATTTATTCTCAGTGAAGAATGATGTTAATGCAAGAAGTGTTTGCTGAAAATATTTGATGTACTGCAAAATGTACTGCATTCAGAGTTCATGTTGGCAGCTACTCAGAATCTTCCTTTCTTCTTGCATGAGAGTCCTGGCAGTTAAAATATTTTGCATATAAAAAGTAAATTCCATTATATTAAATAACGCGGACCAAACGCTGCAGTCCATTAGGCCAGAGAAAGAAAGTGTAAGCAATTTTATTTCCACAGAATTCTTTTGGATTTATGCCTATGTTAATTAGATAGGATTTAGTCACTCAAGATACAACACAAGTTTTGTCATGTATTAGCATTTTTTCCAGACTGCCAGTTTTACTCTTATTTGACTAGTTAAAAAAAAAATTATAAAATTAACCCTTAATTTATTATAATATAACCAAAGATTTTTATCTCATTACGTCTAGGAATTTTGCTTGTTTACTTAGAGCAAAACCAATTTATGTCAACACACCTACAAAGAACTAAAAGTTTATTTTCACTGGGTAATTCTAAGTAAACAGGAGAGAGAAAGTGGCAGCGCTTTTATACAGCCACCTTCACTGAACATTATTTCTGATGCCAAAGTATTGTTCTGCAGGATTCTAAGGAAATACCTCTAGCACTCAAGGTAACTTGTAGAGTTATTAAAGAGAACTAGTATAGTTCGGTTGTCTGTCACCATTACAACCATAAATGGGAAACGATGTATTTATCTGTATTACTGGAAGAACCCATTGAATGGATTACACATTTACAGGTAAATCTCTCTTCATTCTTGGAATACCTTGGAATAAGTTAATATATCCAAGTATTCAAAGAAGAGTTGTTAATCATACATATTTGAACTGCCTGTCTGTGTTATAAGTGCCATATTTGGAAACCCAAATTCTGTCTCCTTGCAGGAGGCTGCACGTCTGTGTGAGGACTTACATCACTACTCTTAGACCTACAGTAAATGGACTTCACTGCAGAAGAAGATGAAATTCTTTTCCTGTACCACAAGACTAGAGTTTGTATATGCTAACCAAACACCACCCTAGGCCATAGAGCTGCTAATCCAAATATTTTAAACAGGCAAAGATGATCATGTTTAGTATTAGCTGTGCTTTGAAATGGTGGCTGTTGCATCCATGTTTTAATGGCCACCAGAAATCAGTCAAAGACACCACAAGAACACAAATGGAGAGCAAAAACAAGAGTACTGTGGAGTTTGGTGAGTGTAGATGCTAACCTTCCCAAGGTCACTCCAAAACTGAATGAGACAGGCTTGTGAAAGGCATCCTGCCAAACCTTGTTCCAATATGCCTCATGCATATACAGATGCAGGCTAGAATTAGGAATGCCACTACAATTCCTTCTGCATCTCATCTGAATGTGGTACACAACCTTTTGTTACATGTTGATGATAGGTGAGTTTTTCTGAATGTTGAATTTTTTATGATGTTTTTGTTATGGAATGCCTGTTGCTGATTATCATATAACTGAATGGTCTCAACATGACAAAGTAAAATAAAATTTGAATGTATCTTAATCCAAGTGAAAATTTCTAATAAAAGAATTACATTCTTTTTTTCTTTTTTTTTTGAGAAAACACAGGTGACCAGAACAGTAAATGCAATGAACTCAAAAACCCTCTCTTCTCTCTGCCTTTTTGTTTATCTTGCAGCTTAAACAATACCAGTCTCCATTCAGTCTTTCCTTTTCCTTACTATACCATTTTAGTCTTTGTCTTCAGTTCCATTATGATTTGTTGTCTGATCTGATATTCAGCTCTCCCTGTTCAGTTACCTGTTCCTTGTCCCTTTACATTTTATTTTTTTCTGATCTGTCCTGTGGTTCTGCTCCTTTGTGATGTCTAATGGAACTTATGGTAGAACGTCCTTTGACAAGTTTTTTATTTGATTCTTATCTAATTATGGATATTATTTTTATGTTTTACATGGAAACATGTTTGGTTATTTATATTTTATGAGCTGAAAGAAAAAAAAATCACTTTGCAGCATGCTGTGTGAACAGAACAAAGGAATGGTTGCAAAAATGAATGTACCAAAGGCTCTTCATAAGCACTGCTTCAAAAGTCAGTTTCTCAGACAGCCCAACAGGATGTCCGAATTCAATCAAAACATGCGTCAGGCTGCATGGTTGATATTTCAACACTAAAAAGAGCTCACCCTAGTTTTAACCCACAGAAAATGGATTATGTCATATCACCAATGAAACATGGAGCTGAGTGAGAGTTTGATTACATGCTATTATAAATCTGGTAGTGAACTGACTTTCAAAGTCAATACTGATGGGCAAATTAGTAATTCTTAGCCAAAGGCATGAGAGCTGCTAAGAGAGAAAGAGCATGTTTCTTAACTAGTTCTACTTTCTTATGTATAAGACTCTCAGAAATAAGATGTTTCCATTAGATAAAATTACCCCATTTTCTGTGAGAGGCGATAAATACTACCTCATGAGTAAATCATGGATTTATAACAACTTGTCACATTATAGGTAGTACAAAAGAAACCAATTATGTTTTCTTATAGTTCTTCCTCTATAAAAATAACATGCATGCTTTTGCAGTGATGAAGCACTGAAGGAATGCCTGAGTTTTTCCAATGTTAAATATTGGAGTTGAATTTCTTTCTGTATAAAACATTTAGCAATGTGAGGGCTCCTTTTTTATTCTAGGCAACTCCCAGCCCTTCTGCTCCCCTGTTCATCAGAGCGTGGAGGACTGGAGAGGATACCTGCCTATTCTTCAGAGGCTTCAGAGGAACTGAACAGTAGTGATGTTGGAAGGCTTAATAATCATTCTGCTCATCATTCTGTCTGTAAGTAGCCTCACAACCATGGCTAGGCACTGATCAATCTGATCATGATAAATGTCAGCCAAGAGGATAAACAGTAGGAGTATGCTGCATCTCTCGCAGACAAATCTCACTGTTGAAATGCTTTGCTGTTGCCCTTTCAAAAGCATGGCATTCCACAGGGAAGATTTCAAGGCTAAATCCAACTAAAACACTTATGGGAAACCTAAACCAAACAAACATCATCATGCATGCAGGTGTCTGTGGTCAGCAACTTTGTGAGATCTGCTAGTGTCCAATAAGCTGAAAAACTGGAAGGCGTGAAACCAGAAGGCATAGACTTGAAGCAGAGCTACTATTAGAAGAGATTGGAAAAAGAAAGAAAATTGGAAATAAGCTCTTCTTGGTAAAAGAAGTTGTTTCTAACTGGAATTCCATAGAGTCTTTAGCTGTAAATGCTTTATAATGTTATATCCTGGTTTTATCTCCTCACTGTTTTTCTCCTCTATCTTCCCTTATCTGCACACACACACATTGTCAGTGCTTGCAGTGACATAAACATGGGACTGCTGCTGGACAGGGGCTATTTAAATCAGTTGTTAATAAGGGACTAAGTGGCAAATCAGAAAAAGAATTACGGGGAAGAGATACATGCTTGTTCTGAAAATCAAGAAACCCAAGCAAATAAAAATCTCCAGGTGTGGAGTTCACCTACACAGATTTGAAGGGTCTGTTTGGAAAGTTACCTTATGAGTGTGAAGCACCTTTAGAATCTGTTTTTTTCAGCTGTTGTGACTCACGAAAAGCATGGTCTTTGTTTGGACAAAATATTTGTAAAATATAAGCTGCTTTAAAACCTGAATGTTCAACATCACCTTTAGATTCAGCTGAGCTCTGAACTAAAGATAAAGCCACTACCTCTTCTCTCAGTGCATGCTTTGAAAAAAACAGCACTGCATTAGAGAGCTCACTTAGAAAAAAAGTGTTTTTTCAACAATGTATGTTTATGAATAGTCAAGCTATGATTTATATTTACTTCAGTGACAGCTATTTGAATCATCCTATTATCCTACAAAGAGGTTTAAAATGGTCTAATACAATGTTTTGGAATTGCTTAAATGGTACGTTGTACACAGTAAGTTCTGATGGAATGTTTTCACTGCACCTTAATTAACATTTAGATTTGAAATGTGCAGGATGCAATCTAAAAGATCTTATGCCATTTAAAGAAATACAGAATAAGATTACTAGTGAATTTATACAACCAGGATTGGATTTGATCCTTCTGAAAAGCATGAAGTGCAAATAGCAAATATTTTAATTTTTGAGCAGTACAGTGATGAACATAGTTTTTTCAGCATTCCTTTATGATGAGAAAGGACACCTCTTGTCCTTCACAAGGCAGCAAAAACTTACTTCCTGTAAGTAATTTTGGAGAGTGTATTTATGGCTAGTAGATGTAGGAAGTTTGCAACCAGTTGTAGTTCTCAAGTCTGCAAATCTGCATCTCCTTTCAGGCATTTGTATTTGGCCACAACTTGCACAACAGTAGGAAAAAAAAAAAGTATTGAATTATTCTATATATCTTAGTTCTTTTTTAAATTTTATTTGAATGTTCTGTGATTTCCTCTAGTCACTGACCTCTTCACTTTTGAACCTAACCCAGCAAAGAAATGGGGCATATACATAACTCCAGCTGATGCCAATCAAAGACATGACCTATATTTAATAAGTAGTGCCTACTTTGATATAAAGCTGCTTGAAACTCAAGTTTTCAATAAGATTTATTTACAATCTAAATGCATCAAAATACCCCCCAGATATTTTTTAGCCATTTTAACAATCTCTGTCTAAGCATTGTATGTCATAGAGAAGGGGAGGAAGGGAGTCATTTGTACATGCAGGCAGTTCCATGGCCCTGTGATATTCTAGGGCAAACCTTGACACATTATCAGTTTTTGCATAACTCTTCAGTGTGAGGACTCTGTTTTGTCCGTTATAATGAAATCAGCACTTTTGAACAGCTCTTGTCTTTCCACAGGGACCAGATAAATATGTACTGTAGGTCTGGTTCAGAATCCCTACAACCACAAAATGATTTTGTCCTGGTACAGCTCAGCAGATCATTCATTGTGGTTGAAATGATTGACTCTTGTTTTGTTTTTCAGTCTCTGGAGGGAGGAATAAGAAGACTGCATTTTGGCACTTCACTGTAGATGCAGTCATCCAACAAGCTCCAGACAAAAACAAACTGATTTTTTTTCCACAGGTATGAAGATTGTAATGGCTGTACATTTTCATTATTTTAATAGCATTAATACCACTATTAATATTTAAAATAGCTTAATGGATTATTTTTTTTTTTTTTTTGCTTGTACAGTAGAAGAACAGCGAATGCAAATATCTGTGATCTTGGAGAACATTAATAATGATTATCATGCAACATATGACACACCAAGGAATTAATATTGAAAGACCGTCAACCACATCAAATGTGGAGCATATTAATGTGTTCCCCTCTGAATACAGTAAACCAATGCACAGGAATCAGGGAGACTAAAAGCATCATGAAGGGCCATGGCAACAGAAGTTTGAGCATGGAGCATGGAGCTGTGCATAAGTGTAAACAAATGTAAATGAGACTTATTTGAGTTACTTGCTATGTGAGCTCATCTAAAGCAAAAGACCTGTCTCAGGAGAAATCTGAGAAGATTTTTATGTCTCATGGAATATATTTATCCATACTAATTTAGAGAAAGAAATCATAAGCATCTCTAAATTTTCATATCAGTAACTGCCATCTTCCTTTCTATCCTATTAAAAAAAAAATACATAATTTCCTGAATATATGTGCAAAATATTATGGGAAATTAATGGTCAGCTGCAAATGAAATAATGGAGAACAGCAAATTCCAGTCTTAACTGAACACCTTTTGATTTATTTTAAAGTAAAAGGACTCTCAGTGTTTCTGTTTATAGTTTAAGTTTACAATTTGAGTAGCAAGTTCTTTTCCAACATCACAACATTTTAAAATCAGATGAAAGTAACTCAGACACTTCTATGCCCCCTTCACAATGTGGGAAGGGCTTTTGCTGTTAGGAGTTTAAACACTCACTTCTTTAACAGGAAACTGACAGAAACAACATCCTGTGGAGACATCATCCACAACTAAATATTGTCTTGAGTGTAATAAGATTTGATGACTAGAGCCTTCTAATTAACTGGAGTTAATTAAATGAAGGAGAGCCACTTTAGGCACCCTACATATTCAGTGGACAGAAATAAAGGAAACAGATGAGCACGATTCTCCCTGGTGGTGGGAGGGTTAGGAATGGTGTTAGTTTTCTACCTGCAGTGCTTCACAGAAATTTCTAGAATCAGGTGCATTTAATCTGGTTCACTACTGTCAGAATTATTCTCATTATTATTGCTAGCGATAACTAGTTTCACTGCTAGAAAATTATGAATTGTCTTTGCATTAAGCAGTACATTTCTATAAGAACTTTTGATTTGCTGTGCTAGGCAAAATGGATGCCATTTTATTTTAAGCTGAATATATTATGGGTAATTAAACTAATGAAAGTTAATTTGGTATAACATGAAGCCAACTTGATAATAAAAGAACTCATTTATTTCAAAGTCTGTGATTCCAAAGAAGGGATGAAATATGCTTTTAATATAAAACAATATTTCAATTGAAGTGCTCAAATACTGTAGCTATACACCTCTGAAAAATTCTAAGCATTTTAGTATGGATGGTGCCCGTACTCAGTTTGTTTCCCCTGTGTGGTGTCTTCTGCACTCTTCCAGCCTCACTGGTGTCATTCCCTGGTTTCTGATGCCCACCAAGTCCACATCATGAATTCTGAATTAGGTCATCTGTCAAACGCCCAATGGACTCCCAAAATAGCCTCTCCTTTCTTGAGTTCACATGAAAAAGGCAAGCCTATGGCACCAAAGAGGGATGCAAATGATGAACTTGTATTCATCTCTTCATATTTTTGTCTATTAGAGGTTTTATCTTATGGTAAGGATAGGCTAAGAGGATTTTTGGATGTCAAGACACAGAATTGATTGCCTTTGAAGAAACAGGAAACAGAAGGTGAGCATCCCCAGGCAGGAGGACCAAGGCAAGGCTCTTATCCCAGAGAGTATGGGCATGGGATTGAGGTGTCAACATGGAGGGAGAAGAGAGTTTAGCACAAGGCTAGAGCCAAGGAAGCATGGGGCAGCTGGCTCATGACAGAGCCTGCCCTCTGACAAATAGAGGTCTTTAATAAGGAGTTTGAAGTTATCTAAAGGGTCATGTCTGGCTGGCAGCTGGGTGACACACCTGAGTGCATAAATGAGGAAAGACATGGCATGACCTTCCATTGGATTGACCTACTGCAATAGCAGTAACACAGGGTGGCAAAAGGCTTTTAAAAAGGGTTTGTTTGAATATGTTGCCCTGATTTAATTTCGGTTTCCATCAAGTAGGAAGCTTGAGTGCTGAAGGCAGCCAGCTTTCACTAGAACAGAAACCACTGCAGCAGGAGAGGAATGGGTGCCCTTGTATTGCCAGTGCCGTGGGATTGGTATTACCAGCCCAGTTAAATGAACTAGGTAATGGAGAAACAGAAATGCAGGTGGGAACAATACAAAAGGTTTCTGTTGGGTTTGAATGTTAGCATCTTATGACCAGGTATGAACTTGAGCAACAGGTGTTAAATTAGCTTATAATCCCTCTGGGTTTAAGAGAAGGTTGGGAAATGCTTAAGTAAAGGGAATTTATGTACAGGGTCACACTGCTGAAATATTTACTTACTTTTTTGCCTGGCAAAACTCCCAATTAAGTAGCAAGAATTGTTTCAGGATTATTAAATAATTACTTGTAACACAAATGTATTTTGCATGGTAATTATTTTTGAACTATTGTAGGTGTAACTGTTAATGAAACAGCCTTTTGTCTGTGCATCAGAGAAGGCAAAGGCTCTGTAGCAGCTTTCTCACTGCTTCCCCAAGAGTTTGCTATTTAAGAGCTTGCCAAGTCAAACAAATTTAATTGCAGTGCCTTTTTCTTTTTTATTTCATGCTAAGCATCGGTTTACAAAATACTACAGAGCTATAAGACAAGAATTCCTGGGTGTCTCTCTGTTTCCCTCTGTGACTTGAAGGAAGTGTAATAAAACCCCAGTTCATCTTTGCACCCAGGCAATGAACATAACATTTTTCATCCACCTGTCTTTCAGACTTGTAATGTGCTGCTGACAGTTTTTCAGTTTGGAAAAATTCAGATTAATTCTATCACACTTACACCTGTTGAGGCTTTCCCTCCTTTGCAGGCACTCCCACTGAAAGAAAAGGGACTACAGATAAGGAAAGCAGGTTACAGAGATCTCCAAATGCTATGTGTTTTATTAATAACTACAGCTACACTTTCGGCCTTGCTAAAAGGAAAGAAATTGCAGCTGCTTGGGGTCAATTTTTCCTTTATAGCTTGCTTGTAATTCTGAACAAGACTGCTGAGAAAATTAGAAGTTTTATATGGTGAACTAGCTTTTGAAATGTGCAGAACATAAACAGGTACCCAAAATGTCCAGTGTAAGCACTCCAAGTCAAGAAGCCTTTTTTCTTTTTTCATAGGTGCCTCTTCACTGACACTGGAGAGCATCGACAAATCTGCAGCCTCAGACGTACTGTACTCTAGAGCAGTGGCTGTGGGAGCATCACCATTTGTATCCCCAGACGATCTACATACTCAGATTGCATTGGTACTCCGGTGCCAATTTGCCATCGCAATGCAGCTTTGTCAGCCTTTCTGCTCATTCATTCTACAGTGAACAAGCATGCCCATGTTGCAATATGAGTGCAACACTTCCAAAAATATATGTATAGTAACATTTTTTTCTGTTCTCAGACTGCTGTTTAATACAGTGCTGTATCAGCAGCCAGCATATGATGTGTGTATCCTGTGATTCAGTTGGTCAGATAGAAAAAACTGCTTTGATCTCATTCCCAGCTGTTGTATAAATTGGCTGCTCCTGAAATATAATGGGACTGGTTTATGTTTCGTGTCATTTAATGTACTGGAATTACTACCAGAAATAACTGTCATCATAACTTGAAAGTAATGATAGCCAGTCTTCCTTCTGTGGAAAAAGGGCCGCCAAAAATTCACACAAGTTTCATTCCCTGGGCTTATGCCTTTTGAATGCATCAGATGCACAGAAACTTTTATGCCTAGCTAGTCTCAGAGTAGGACTGAAGACTTTGAACACGGATGCGCTCTGAATTCTTGGAATGCCTGTTACCTAAGTGCAGTGTTTGGGGCTGTAATAAGACAAAAAATTCTCTTTATGTATCATATAGTGTTATATCTTTGCAAGTCCTGAAGAAAAGTGAAAGATAATAATGCCAAACCAAGAAAACCTGCATTCTAGTCATCAAGTTATACACATCATTGACACCATGCTTACAAAATGCTAAGAGACTTGCGGGTTTCCTGATCAGCTATGCAGAGTTGTAACTGTGATAACAGAATAATCCATTCTATTAAAACAATAAGAAAAAAAAAGAGGAATTTCTTCCCCCCCTCACTTTTTTTTAAAACTGCCCTTGAGTCTTCCACAAACAGACTTCTGTGGCTGTTCCCATTAAGTCCCCTGAAGTTCCCAACAGCTTTCAAACTATGTTTCACCTATTGTGGAACAGCTAAACGTGTCTTTGCAGGCTCATTCTCATGACATGGACTGTCTGTTGAAATGACTGAATCACAGACCTGCTTCAGCACAGCACAGCACGCTATCTGGTGCACATGCAGCGATTCAATCAATGTCCTTCCAGAATTTTCCCTTCTGCAACTTACACTCTCCTCCCTTCCCCTCAAATCCCATGCACACTGAATCGCACAAATCATGGGACTGGTCATTGAAAAAACTTCTTGTTCTGCCTGACAGAATGAGAATTTCAGCAGAAGCAAACAACCTCTCTCCTCAAATACCAAACAACCATTTTAATCTAAAAGCATCACTGTGTCACTCTTTAAATCGACCAATTCCTTTAATGTTTTCTGAAGTCATAGCTAAACATTCAAAATTTTACAGTGTTTGAATGTATCCATGAACTTCTTTGAAGGAGGGAAGACAACTGACAATACTTTATTTAGGGCATCCAAGAACCTTTCACCAAGTTCTTTGAAATGAAGTTACAACGGGAATTCAGTCACAAGCAATAGAGAAATAAAAACAAAATGTAGGGTTAAAAAAAAAACCAAACAGCCTGAGAGAGAAGTTATTTATGTATTAATTTAGCTGTTTAAAATATATGTTAATCTGGAAGAAGGGAATCAGGTAGCATAGTACGCATCTGATAAAGTTATTTAGGATGGGAAATAATTATGCTTAAGACATTTTAATGGTCTGTCCTTAATAACCACTAGGTAGGAATTAATTTTTCTTTCTTGCCTGCATGGAAAAGACATGAATATTAAACTCTGACCTTCTGAACTCTCCTTTAGGCATCTGAATTAGCCTTAAGCAGATGGGCCAAACACCTTCCTTTGCCCTCCAGTCTCTGAGGGCACAAAAGAAACTTCAGTGTTCAGTGGGTGAAACTTAACAGTTGATGAACACAAGCTAATATGTAGGTGAGTAAAATAAAAATTTATACAATTAACATATAAAGGTAAATTATACCAAAACTTAGCAAAAGGACTCATGCACAGTTGAATGCAGGTTAAGATTCTGCTGAGTTGCAAGAAACATAAGTAATGAAACGAAGCATAGTATGGGAATATAACAATACGCTTACAGATGTGAGTAGTGCCTCTCACTCTGGATTCAGACTAACACAGATGTAAAGACAGATGACAAAAATAACTGGGCCAATGGACAACTTTCCTAAAAAGAGATTCAAAGTGTGAGCTTTTTTACTATGGAAAGAAGATGACAAATAAGTTAAATATGTGAAAACTTCTCTGTGAACTAACAAGAGATGACAAATAAGTTAAATATGTGAAAACTTCTCTGTGAACTAACAAGGAAAACCAAAGAGAGCGGCATTCCTGAGAACTTGGATTTTCCTATACCACAGCATAAAGTGGAGACTTTCCACACAGTAACAAGTTGCAAAACTTTGAAATAAAGAAACCAATATTTTTCCACATGACAAAAATTTATATGGTGGAACCATCAGCATGGGCAATTAATTAAGCCAGGGACATAGATATCAAATCCTTTACTTGCAGATCTGTGAAGTATAAATAGAAGAAATGAGAGACAAAAAGCGCTGCTTGCATCCATGCCACCTTCTGGCATTCTTAGAGCCTTTTCTGAAAAATACGGAATTAGAGGAGCCTTGGTTCTGATCCCCAAAGGCATTTTTTGGCTCCTGGTTATTGTGGCAGAAATCCAGGTTGCAAATACATGGGATAGAGCCTATTCTCAGCATCCACAGGAGTCACTGTCCTTGGGGACATCATGGTAGCAGGCAGTGCTGTGATCTTTTGGGAGAGGTCCCAATATGGAAAGGCAACTAGGACATTGCTGCAGGAGGGTTAAAGGAGAGGACCCCTCCACCATTAGCTATAAGCTTATTTTTCATGGGCTTGGTATCGCATGCTTTTGAAGGGGTTGTGTCAGCTCTGGCCCTTTCTGAGAAGAACAAGAGGCAAAGTAACTCTGTGTCACAGCACTCTCTTGGCAAAATTATTGCCTCCAGCCTTTGAAAGGGCTTCAATAAATCCAGTAGGTTAAGCAGACTCCCTTATAGCTGATTTAAGCCCATGTATACATTCCACTGTACAATCTTAACTAGATCAATTACAGAAACAACCACAATAACCATAACAATTTGCCTACATTTTTGAAAGGCAAATCACAAGAGGGTGATTCATTTGTATTTGTTTTGAAGTGCTTGAAGATAATAGCTAGTTCCTTACAATAATATTGTTTGCTTAAATTCTTGACTATTTCTTTCTGAGCCTATTATTTTATATGAATACTGTTCTGCCAGCTGATGATCCATAACAACACTTAGCACTTCAAGCTACTAATCTATCAAGCATAGGTATGCCTGTGAGGAATTTCATAGTTGGCAATCTCTGCAGAGAGAGAAATCCTCAAAATCATGAGGCCTGGTCTGGACTTGTTTGATTAAGCTGTTACGCTTTTGTTCTTAACTGTGAATCAACACGTTAAATCAAACTCTCTTTCATAATTTCCAGAATGTCAATTGTTACATTGGCTTTTTAGTGAATCCAGTTTCTTCTATAAAAAAAGCCTCATTTTAAATGGCTTTATTTTTTTAATAGTAACATAAGTATCCTCACTAAGTAGATGTAGCATTACTATCCTGGTTTGAAAAAAGCAGCTGTATTTTGTTCATGTATCATTGGCACAGTTTTTAAACTGCTGAAAGTTGGCATTAGCCCACTGGATCAGACAGTTGGGATCTATCTTGATAATTTCATTTTTGTCAGCTATTTCTGCTATATTAAATGTATCTCTTTTTTTTTCTATGTTTCTATGCCAAAGAGTAAGACACTGCCTGCTTCCCTAGATACTTTTTAGGTGTCTAGATTATGTTGCTTACAGAATAATAAATCCATGAGATTTTTTCTGTGTTGGCAGAGATTTATTTTTTCTCTAACTGGAAGCAGCCGAAACAATATTGAAAATGCAGTGGCAGTCACAGGAAACAGATGCTACAAAATGACCAGCCACATACATATTTCATAAAATCTCTCATCTAGTCAAGAAAGCCTTACCAAGTCATGGTTCAGCTGAATATCAGTTTGTCTCTTCCTTTTAAGCTCAGGTGTGTATTTTCATTTGGAAGTAACAAAATCATAGCACTGCTTTTTTCCAACTGGTGGTAAATTTCAGACATTTCAGGTGGAAATGCAAACAGATGGAGCAGCCCCATGTCCTATCAGTGGTGTATCTTGCTATGCAGGTTCTTCTCTCAGGGTGAAACTCAGGCCTGTGCAAAGGGACAAGACTAGCCAGGTAGCACTGAGCTTTCAGTTAAACGAAGGACATAAGCTTTTTTCTCACCCAATGCACAGCAGGCTACATTTCACTCTGTTACCTGGGTTCACCTCTTTCTCCAAAACTAACTTGCATTTAAAAGTATGTTATCCTGAGCAGTCCCATCAAGGACAGAGCATCAGACAGATGGCAGTCTGGCCCTGAGAGATTAGGTTATAGCTGGAGAGAAAAAAAAAACCAACAACAAAACAAGAAACAAACAAAGAAATTAAGATGAAAATACTATAGGGAGAAACAGGCTATTAAATGGCCTTGTGGTAACTTGCACAATGGGGCCTTGATCTTTTCTCCAGTATAGATATTACAGACGTGTGGCAATTTTCTAACATTCTGCACAAATTCTGACTGATATGGGTATTGTTGTTAAAACCATTGTCCCTTCTTTAACATTAATCCTTCCTTGTACTTCATGTCTTCTTTTTTTTGTGTCCCTTTTTACATATAAGTTTTGAAGAACACCTTGAGCTATAAATGAAGCTTATTCCAGATCTCCAGGGCCTGTCCACATTCTTAATGAAATAAAATTGCTGTTGGTGGAACATGTGAAATGAATCAGAATAATTTAGTCTCCCCAGTGCATGTGAGTATGTTTCAGTAGACATTTAAATTGTCCCCAAAAGGCAGACTAGATGTTTATCCGTATGGGTTGCACTGGGAACTATGCACCTTGTGCTCAGCTAGCAACTGCCTTTTGATGAACACATAATTCACATAAACTTTATTCCGATTCTTTGAGCAAATCTGATGTAATAGACAATAAAACCTGTTGTTTAGACAGCCTGTTTAACCTTGGCACTTTGTTTCATGGGCCATTAAGTTCCTTGGTAATGGCTGCAATTCTTCATCTACCAGCACCTATGATGTTGAAAATACGTTTGAGTTAATAAGTCACTATTTCCCCCTTTTTTAACTCCTTTCCAAATGCCTGGTATGGACAACACTTATGGCTCCTTGATGGGACTGTAGATAGCAGTGAGTCTATTAATAAGTGTTTAATTGATTAGTGATATAATCAGACTATTTAATTCTTTAAGAAGATCTAATGAAGCAAATAAAAAACCCTTGCAACAATGGGGTTAAAAAAATTGATCTTGCTGCATGGTAAATTTAATTTCAGGACAAGTATGTGAAAGCTGCTTCACCTTTCTGATATGGAATCCTAAGATAAAACTGAAATGAAGCATGAATATTTTGGAAGAAGGCAGCAATTTTGTTTAAGGCACCGCCCTGAGGTTTGGAAAGTCCACATTTAATTATCACTTTTGCAATAGACTTTCTGATTGAACCGTTTATCTGCCTTTAGTTCCTTGTCTGCCAGGCACAATGGACATTTCTTTTCTACCAAATATTTTTCTTATTCGCTTAGATTCTAACCATCCTGCAGTCAAATACTGTGTCTTACTGTCTGTGTGGTTAGCAAAATGGGAATTAGTTCTTTATTGGAGGCTTTATGAACTGTAGTTGTAATAGCTCAGAAAGGTGAATAAATTGTTATTAAAAAAATCGTTAATGATTAGGAAGACGTGACTGTTTCTGCAATGAGATATGCTGGTCTTTTAAAATGAGGAATAGAGGTTCTCGGGGTTATGTTATCTTATATCAGTCATGTTCTGGCAAGGGACAGAAAAACTGCTAAGCCCAAGGAAGCTGTATTACAGAAAAAGTGCAGTTAAATAAAAACATATTGCTTGAGAGTGGCACCAAAAAATTATAGAGGGCCAAGGTGAAGCCTGACAGGAGAGAGTGATGGGACAGCTAAGACTTGTAGTTTATCCCAAGTGAAGCATGCTCGTGGAAGAACAAAGGCACCATATACTTTATATTTCCGTACAGCAGAGGAATTAAAGCATGATTATATGCATATCTAAAAAAATCTGGAATCTCCATTTAACATCTGAAATTCTGAGAGATGCTCTTTCTTTTTTGGCTCTTAAGGTAACATCTTTCAAGCTTTAGATTAAACTGTGACTATGCTCTGTGGGGAGTACAGTCTTCCAACAGGAGAAGCCTGGGCTTGCACTGATGTCTTTGCTTCCCCTTTGAAGAATATTCAGATTCCTGCTTTTTCATCAATGGTCTAAATGCACATACCATCACCATACATAGCATCACTGCAACTGCCACCACCGATCACTACATATTCTAGAGATAATATAATATATTGCTTGCATATGTATGTTTTAAAAGTACTAACAACTTCTATCAGCCTAATGTGTCCTGGTTACTGTCAGCCCTGATACAGCTTTGTTTAGTTAAGACAGGTGAAAAGAAATTATAATACAAAAATTATCCCCTCTTTTGTCAGAGGTATTTTCCAAGAATAACCACTTTATTTAGATATCTAAGTCCTGAAATGAGCTGTTCAAACAGCATGCTTGGTAATTCCTGTGTCTAAAAAAACACAAAGCCCCATGAGAGCATATATTTGACAATAGACACTTGTGCCTCTTTAGAAAAAGATGCTAATTATACCTGAGACAGGGAGCAACCTTTCTGTGTGCTCATGCGATCCCTTTTCTGTTTTTATCCAAACCTTTGCATAATCTGAAACTTCAGCACAGCATGTCTTCCAAAAAGCTAATACTCGCTTATGTGCTAAGAAATTTGGGAAATAATGTGAAACAGAGACACTGAATGGCTCTTTTTGTAGTAGATTATGTGAGCCCAAATTCCCAGGCCTAAAATATCATCAGTCTGACAAATATTATCTACATTACATGAAATGAAGTTATATTTCCTGAACCTTTTGAAAAGAAAATGCTGGTGCACAATAGAGCTTCTTGCAATTAGGTACTGCTTAAGTAGTATAGTTTTCAAAGCACATATTATCAGATACTTCTTCATGGTAAATATCTTGAAATGAGGCCAAAGGCACTCAATGTCTTAACAAGGTCAATTTCAAATGCTATTCCCTATTAATGATCTGAGAGAGATGCATAAAGGTTCTGCCTATCAGCTGCCAACACAGGAAAAACTTACCTGCTCCCATTGCCTGCAACCCAAGAAGAGAGCGGATCGACAAAGTTGGGAAATGGTGAGCTGTATATCACTATGTATATGAACTATCCCACTTGTAGAACTGCTATAATAAACATAAATTCCCACCTACAGAACAGGTTTTTCCTAGTTGAACTAAGGGATATTATTCACAATAAGAAAATGGCTCTCAGTTACCAACAACGAAATTCAGATTCTGGAGAATGCTTTTCTACAGAGTATCAAAACAGTTAGCAAAGAGAATAAACAGCAGGACAAATTGTCTCCTGTTATTCATATTATTAAAATATAGAGCAAAACATAAAGTTGAAGGGTCATTTCTATCTTAGAACCTATTTCTAACAGTAGTAGGACTTACACAGTTACCCCCGCGTAGTAACTTCCAACATTACATCTGTGCCTAAACTGTTCCTGTCAACTTTATGATTTTGCAGTCACATTCTTATATATATATATATATGCATGTAAAATATACACATATATATATATATATGAAAGAGACATATTAATTATGTCCTCTGCTGCTACAGCTAAACAAAGGAAGAGATGTTTCAGTACTGTTATAGGACAGAAACAATAAAACCAAGTGAATATAAAGAAGTGCTCATGCACAAAGTAAATTAAACAGGATCCCACCCCAAAGTAATGCCATGTTTATTTTTTGAGAAATGTGCCCTTTTTTCTTTGGTTGTTGGGTGTGGGGGGGGTAGGGTGAGAGCAAGGGCTGCAAAAAGTTCTTTTTTTGTTTCAGCAAGGGCATCACGGTAAACTGAACACATACACAATCCGTCACCACAGAATAAATTATTCTCAATAACAAGTTGTCCTAGAATTGTGTGAATGTCTCTTGTTCTTTTACTTCAAGACAGAACTGAAATATGGTGATGTTGACATGGAGTGCCCATGTATGTTAATACTGAACTATTAGTTGTAAAAATGGGTGAGCATTGACCACATGTTTTGGAGTGTTTTCTCATAAAAGGAGCTGGCGATTTAACATACTGAGGATTTTAGTTTTAAGTTGCCAAAAACAGCTGCAACCAATTACCGTGGGTTGACATCCACAGCCAAGAGGCATAGTACTTGAGACATATGTACCACTGAGAAAAGATTGAATGTCTTAGGTAATAAAAACAAGTCATTGAGTAAAAAAAAAACAAAAAAAAACAAAACAAAAACAAACAAAAAAACCAACAAAAGCCACAAAACAAAACCAAAACACACTTCTTTGGAAAGTGATCTGACTTTTTTCCCCTGAGATTTAGGAATTACGAGAAGTCATGAACTAGGTCTGTAGTAGGTCATATTTAATTTACTTTCACTGTTATGCAAAGGTATGACTTTATTGTGTTTTCAGAGCAGTTTATCTGTCTCCAAAAAGAAGTTAAATAAAGAGGAAACTTACTTCTGCCAGCTAAATCAAGCAGTTTAGATTTTAGACCATCAGCTCCAGCATACTTAACAAGATTAACATGCAGGGACTCCTCCCATATCTATTCCAAGTGGAGGAAGAAAAGGGCAAAGGAGGGAATCAACTACAATCATTAGGGCTTTCAAGAATGAAAGGCAAGTGTTCCAAGTAAGCAAGTCATGTCAGGCCAGTTTTAAAACTAGTGAAATGACACATTCATTAGCAATATCAAAAAAATTTTTGTAATCACCAACTTCTGCGTGCTTGTATGCCACCCACCAAACCAGTCTTCAACTCCTGGCCAGCACTTTTATGTGAAGTGTTTAATGACTCTCCCTCTCCCAGCAGTTGGAACTTATGCTGTAACGTAGTACGTACTATCTTACAGCATGTTTACTTTGATCTCAGGGAAATCAATAATAAGAGAGTATGGTTGACAAAAGCCCTGTCTTTCCATGCCTGGTCCCAGGTGATGTTTCAGAAATAACCTGGCCAATTTTTGCAATTACCATTATATATTGATTTCCAAAGTGCTCTCTGAGTATATCAGTGCACTTGAGCAAGTGAACATCAGGCAGGACAAACAGTATAAAATAAAAAATAAAATAAATAAGGAAAATAAATATTTTAAAAACTGGCTACAGATGAGAACAAATCATGGGGTAAGATCAAATGGATGGGAAACACTACCTTACAGCCAAAAGTACCAGTACTGGCCTGGACACCATACACAGGGGATAAAAGCAAAGATTCCAGCTCATAGTGGAATGCTTGGGCTGAAGTTTAACAAAATGAGGAAGATGAGACAAAGCTAAGACTCTCTGTATTTGAGGCTAATACTGACTTTGTTATGAAATTTCCTAAGGGGAACAGTCATAAGACCAAAATTTAGGCTATGTGTGTTCATATTGGGAATGAGATTGATGAGAGTACTCATGTACTGTAAAAACATAGAAAACGTCCTGCTGAGTCAGACCAATAGTCCATTTAACCCAGGAGTTTGTCTCCAACAAAGAGCAAGAAGAGAGTTTTTTCTTCTAGCAAACACAATTCTCACATTAGGGATGTTTGAGAATACAGTCCTGCCTAATCCTTTTCATGTTTTCTTATGACCTGCTGTCCATTAATTAATCTAAGCCTTTTCTGAACCTACTCATAAAAACACCTGCTTTTGCAGCCCCCTGTGGCAGTATGTTCCAGGAAATCCTCCTTTTCTCTACAAAAAGAAAGTATTTAATTTGGTGGTTTAAACCAATCTGTTACTACTTTCATCAAGTGTCTCCTTAGTTCTGGTATTGCAGAGTTGAGTGAACAAGAGTCTCGTGTTCACTTCCAAACCTAAAGTTGGGAATTCATTCTTTATAGCAAAAAGAATAAAAAACCTTCCACTTCATCACTTATGTTAAGATGGACAGCTGAGAAAATGACTGTGGACTTTCACAAGGAGTTAATAAAAGAAGCACTTTCAAGGTGCTCCAGAATTTATAACTAAAAGGCATCTAATGCAGCTGAAAAGTGACTGTCAAGATAATAAGAAAGTAAAATTTGTAACTTCTTGCTAATTTGGGAGGCAAGGCAAGCCAAGCTGAATATGGACCATAAGCCTTAGGTAAAGAATAGCCACAGCACAAGTGGTGTGCTGAAATTCAGATCTGGGCTTTCAGTTTGAAAAAAACAGTGAATAGTGAAAGCACACAGACATCTGAGACCTTTCAATACTGGAATGCAAACCCAAAATTGTAATATGTGAATACACTGTGGCCCTATAGGGCACAAATAGCCATCATTCTTATGGTTGAATGTTGTAGTGTCCTGAGATACCGATGTGTGGAAGGGCAGGCTGCCACTCTGAGGAACAAAGCTGGGCATTTTGATACATGCTGTGCCAAATTATTTATGACATAGTCATTGTAGTTGTGCTAGCTTAATCCAGGAATGCATTTTAACCTCTCTTTAATCTCATTTTGAATATATAACAATACTTTTGTGCTGATTAACAGTACTTTTATAAGGCTGTACTAGATTGGACTCCTGCTCAGCCATACCAGTTGATGTGACAAACATCCTCCCGTATGTGTAGATAAGACAGCAAACACTCTGTTATATGATAGTATTTGAACTAAATCCTGCCCCAGTTTCTATTTGTGAGATCTGAGAGTGGTGTAGATTGAATTCTGTTGGTGATCACTACCCATTGCTGAGGGAGGGCCAGAAAAAGGGAGTAGGTGAGATGAAGCAGGACATCAGGTTTCAGTTCAGTCGTACAAAGTAGGTCCCATCCCAGAGACACAAAATGCATGTTTATTTCATTACAAGTAGCTCAACTCACCACTAAACCACCTCCTGATGCATTTAATATCCTAAATTACTAAGGAAAATGTTGATCTTCCGTGTTAAACTTGCTGCAGGGGCAGAGCAATGCCTTTCAGTGTGAGAGAATACCAGATATTTTGTCAATTTAAACCAGGCAAAGTAGTACTTCTTCATATCTTTTGGTTTTGTTCAACTTTATAACTGTTTTTCAAAACAGGCTGATGTGTGAGTAGGTAATTGGCAGTACATTTATGGTATTATTGGCAGAAAACTTTGAACGCAATTACATCTGTTTTATTTTTTTAGTGTTTAATTCCTTTAAAATATTCCTGAGCCAGTTATGTAATTTCCTACAGACACTGTTTTATAGCCATGGGTCTGATTCACCACTGCATCACTCTAGTTTTATTCCAGCACCAGTCTAGCTGATTGATTTTCAGAAGGGTTTTATCAGCGTAAAACTATAGCAATGGAGTTGTGAATTAGGCCAAAACAGGGGTAGGTCCTCTAGACGGAAAAATTATTTGAAGAAACCTAATTGTTAGAACCCCTTGCAAACCACATATAGCACATCTAAATGATTTTCTATCATCTCTGGCTGAGCAAAAGCGCTCTCTGGGTCCTGCAGCTTTGCAGGCCCACTGAAGCTACAGCTGCAATTCCCAGCACATGAGTTTCTCCCACCCACATCCCCTCAAACTTGGCTCATTTTTAGCCTTTTGCCAGGATGGGCTGAAAGAATGAATCTTAATAAGAATTTTTTTAAAAGGTTGTGTGAATTCAGAACAACCATCTGAATTACTTCAGCTGAGGGTCTGGCCTTTCCTAAAAATTTTCATAACTAAAGTGTCCAAAGCAGAATCATTCTGCTAGATACTACACAGGGCTGGCAGCTTTTCCATCCCTACCTTGTATTTGCAGAGTATAGAGCTAGTCTGGGATATCAGAGTTCAGTTGTTATTTCCACATGTGCTGTGGTGGTTGGGGGGTCAGGAATTCCCCACCTGCTGTACCTGCAGGCTGAGAGGAGAACCTCACCCTACAAGATGCTGAGCTCTCTCCCCTTATACTTTAAGGGCCAACAGCTGTCTGCATTGTGCGATGTGCCTGGGGAGTATGAGTTCATGTGTTAGATTACAAATCATTCTCCTTCTGTTGCCAATCTCTGCCTGTAGAGAGATGGATTTGAAATGTGCCAATATGATCAATCAGATGCTTTTTAAAGAGTCCAAGACTGTGAGAACAGAGCCAAGGAATCAGTTATGTCTCAAGCAGCAGACAATGATTAAAATTACATGTGGGGTTTTTTTCCTCTTCGGCAGATTTGTTTGTAAATTTGCTTCCCCCTTTTTGTTTCTAACCCAAAGGATTAGTAAATACTTTGCCACCCCAAGTCAAAATGCACTACTGAAAGCAGCATATCCACTCAAGCAAAAAAACCCAACCCAACAACAAAAAACATCCTACTGCTCCTTACTTAAAAAACATGTAATACAAACAACAATATTGGCCTCTTAAGTCCATTTTCTGCAATCTTCTTTATATCTTCACAAGAAAAAAATCCCGTCTTTCTAAGCTTTCTGACAGCTTTCAGCTGCTGGACATGCCAAAAGGAAATGTTCTTGCTACCTTTATTCCAGTCATGGTAACCAAGAGTTGATCCAGCTAATTAAGTTTCCTGTGTGCAGCTATCAGTCCTGGTCAGTAAACGGTAAGACACGTACTAAATAGCTTTCACTGTAAAAATGTTTTCTGCTTTTGGTTTGCTCACAGTATGATTAATGCTTCCTGCTCACTCTGTAATTGTTTCTTTGTAAATTCTTTTGTTGTTTAAAAAGTTCAGTGAAATGCTTCCTTTCATATTTAGGCTTCTCCAGCTACTCTGCTTGCCTTCTTTGTATTCTTCACTGGAGCTCTGACTTTCCAAGCTGGATTACACTCTAGATGATGTTTTAGTAAAAGGTTTCATTTCATCATCACCATTTCTCAACCGGTCTATAAGGGCCTAGTCAGTAAGAACTGCTGGTGTGCAAAGACAGCTATCTATCTTGTAGTCCTCCATATGTCCATGTCTATCTGCTGGAGTTTGTCTTAACGTATAGTTTCCAAGCTCTTGCAGGGCTTCCATATTTCTGCTTTACATTTCTGACTGAGAAAGATACGACCTGGTACGCTGCAGTGCATGTAAAATGAGTCTGGCACTCAAGATCCCTTGAGCCAGTGCTGCACAGTTAATCTGTGCACAAGCAGTAAACCCAATATCAGGCAGCATGCTGGCCTAACTGAACGTGGCAAGGATCAACTTTATGATCTCACTGTATATACCCTTTGGGGTTTATCTTTATGGGTTCAGCAGTTATATGTCTGGGAATTCCAGTACCTGAGAATACACTAAGTGGCTGCTATTGTCTTGTAGTGCTTAAAGTTGGAAACAGAGGGCTTTCTGGGAAGGCTCAGATGTGTCAAAACCTATTTTCCTTGTTCTGTGATGTACAGCACCTCCACTGCAGAGGCCAGTGTCAGGCCTCTGGCAAATACTAAAAAATTTAGGAACTAAAATTGTGAGTTTGCAAAGACAGCAGCTTACTTGTTTTGTCCTCTCATGCAATGGGGCTGTACCTCACCTGACTAGGTGACAGCCTCACAACATTTAAAGTGAACATACTAAGCAAAGTGAGTGCCAACAATATTTTTCTGCTTCTTTAATGAAATAACTAGGTCCTGCTTTTATGCAAAGTGGATCACATGGCATCTCAAGATCACCTTCATGCAAAGGGGAAAAAAAAAAAAAGGGCTTAATTTTTGTCACTTCCTACATTTGCAAAATCACTGTTGCTTTAAGTAATCCATATTTTTCTTCCCTTTTGGGGAATAACTTCACAGTTTTAACTGATGTCAAAGCATGCCGGATTGTATGTAGGGTATGTTTACACGAGCTTTTTCAGGCTGCCATACCATGACCTCTCCTTCCCCCTGTTCTGAACAGAACACCTGCACAACACCTTGCTGAAAGCCTTGATGGTGACATGATTTATATTAACCTGAACTTCATGCTGTTCCACCCCATGCAATTCCTGTTCATCTCAAAGGATGGGCAGAGCAAGTCGTGCCTTTCTGCAATTGTGTATGAGGAACTCCCCACAGTCTGTCAGTTTGATTTCCCAGCAAAATCTCATCCAGGGAGGCTCAATCTAACCCAGCAAAGTGGATCAAAAATTTATAAAATAAAATAAAATAAAATAAAATACATTACTGTATATTTGTTTCTACAGGGGGCTCAGAGAAAGCCAGATCTACTGAATAAGAGCTGTGTTTCTTCTGTGAGGTCTGAAATAAAAGCTGAAGAAAATGAAAACTAACAGGTTGTACCTGTTCACGCTTTTAGAGTAACAGACACTGCAGAATTGTGGCATGTTTCTGAAGAAAGATACCCTTGACATCATGTCTGAGAAAGTCTTTCATTAGGCAAGTTCATATATTTTTTTGTGCAATAAAGAGGGAGAAGATTATGTGACAATACTGTAAGAAACTCTGCCCTCAGTGATCATATATAAAATTTTTAGAGGATTGTAATCGTACAAACCTCACTTTTTTATGTTAATTCATAAAATCAATTTATTTTGATAAGAAAATAAAAGAATTCTGGTGCTTTATATTTATGCTTTCCTATATTCTCTCTAATCTCCTTGCAAGTGTGCTCTAAAATCTTTCCAGTGTTATTATCTCAAGTACCTTGAAACTTCACAGGTTCACAGCATTGTTCTTTGAACCATTGCAGTGGGGTGAGAAAGAAAGAAGGAGGTGTACAGAGGAAGTCACTGACTTAGGAGGTGAGCATCCCCTTATGCAGTTAGGAAGCTCACTTAAGAAAAATAGCTGAACATCAAAAAGGGACCTAAAAGTACTTGTGTAGCTTACATGGCACTTTTGGACAAAGGGGTTTAAATGACAGTAAAAAGAAACTGTGAAACCTTCCCAGCTCCCCCTCAATTAATTTCTTCCAGTTTGGTGTTAACTGAGGAGAATCCAGTTTGTGTTTCCATGAGGCCTCTCCATGAGGTGAACTAAAGCTCAGTAAGTAGAGACAATACAGAAACTTGGTTCAAAAGCACAGTCCTGATCCAGATAATACTGCTTTGTAGACTCACCCTTAGCCCAGATGGGAGAAGATAATTTGTAAAATCCTAGAGGGAACTAAATTCAGGTTTCATTCCCAGAGCTTACTTGAAAACCTCCAAGATCTGGCTAGCAGACAGGGCAGTAACAGCCCTTGCTTTCTCATGTAAGAGGGGCAAGGTTGTGATGATGCCACTCTCTCATTTAATAAACAGCAGTATAGTGCTCCACTCTCACTTGCCCACTGTGTTCAGCTGCCATTCCCTGAAGGGATTGAAGCCTGCATCTCTCAACAGACAGCCTATCTCGAGTACAAGAGTCACCTCACTTTTGCTTTATCTCTTTGAAGATGTTGTTATGATGTTCTCAGGCCTGAACTGGAGATGGACTCAGTGATACCATGATGTTCAAGCCATCCATTCTGGCTGTACCCTTGCCAGCAAGGGAAGGCACCCACTACCTCCCATGGTTCCCAGGGCATGGAAACAGGCGTCACACCTGTGGTGTGGTCAGAACAACAGGTTTATTGTCCTGCTGTACTTGCAAGTGATGAAGTGCAGAGCTCCTGGCAGGTACCCTTAGGCACAATGACTCCTTTTAAAAATCGTATTTTCCATGTCTTGAACCTTTCTTTCACCATCTTTGCCCCTCTCTTTCTCTTGCCCAATCCACCCCTAATCACTTTTTCACTGTTGGCTCCAGGTTTACTACATCTGTAGCCCAATCAGTATTCCTGACCCCATTCCTCACATAGGTGATTTCATCTTTATAACCTGTTGCTGATGTGCTTACCAAGGCACTGTTGGTCTTGCCCAAGGTCCTGAAACTCCCTTTCGGGCAGGTCTGGCCACCTTTCACACCACTCCCTCTGATACACCTGCAAAACTCAGCCATTCCTCATGGTGCTATCAGCAACTCATGTCATCTTCTGTCATCAGTATCTGTCACATCCGGTGATCCCTCTGAACCACCTGCAAAACCCAGCCATTCCTCATGGTGCTATCAGTAACTCATGTCATCTTCTGTCATCAGTATCTGTCACATTCAGTGGTTCCTCATGTCATAGCCAGCAGTTTCTTACATCAATTCAGTCAGCTGAACCTGAGGGCAGGGCCTGGCCAGTGGCCCACAAAACCTTACAGCCCTGCGTGCTTTCACTGGCAGGGATGATTTACCAGCTCCCGTTTTGGACTGCAGGGCCTTTAACCTTTTGTTAAAGGTTCACATAATGCTCGTCAGTCTAAAACAGGAGCCTCCAGACATCATCACTGCACATCTAATAAAAAATAAGAATTCCTGAACTCTAGACTGAATGAGTTACAGTGAACAGAGGAAAACAGAACAGACCTTGCTTCTTGCATATATCACATATAATGGAGGAATCATTTTGTATTGTTTTTATAAGCATCTTTGGCATCTGCAAATTAAGACTGTTAAAAGATTTTTCAGTCACTAGATTAGAGTCCCAAACCAGCCTGTTAGAGCTGGAAGGGCAATAAAACCACTTTCAGAATGGTACTACATTAGTTTCTGGAGGAAAGTGCTGAGTGTGCCCAAGAGATCAAGGCCTTAGACATGACGACCCCTTGTGTCTTGCTAGTCCTTTCCTTCTGCTAAGGCAGAATTGGAAGAAAAGGTGAGAAAACTCTGTTTTCTGTGCCCAGTTGCAATTGTAGTAGAGCAGGGGTCCTCAAACTACATCCTGCAGGCCAGATACGGCCCCCCAGGGTCCTCAATCCGGCCCCCGGTATTTACAGAACCCCCTGCCCACCCCCCCCACTCCACACACACACACACTGGGGAGTGCAGGGGGAAACCAAGCAGCCGCAGATGACTGCCTGCCACTTCATCCACCCGCCAGCCCCCTGTTTAAAAAGTTTGAGAACCCCTGTAGTAGAGGAACTGCCACTACTTTTGAGAGCCATGGCTTTCATGCAAGCATGCTTATTGGCAAAAGTACTCTGTCAGATCCAATGGCACAGCTGAGGTGAAAACTTAGGTCTGTCCTGAGGTTCCTTTACTCTTGCTGCCAGTGAAGACTCCAGCACTCCAATAGGAGCCTGCTGGGCTCAGACTGAGGTGCAATACCACAGAAGAAAAGATGGAAAAGGTCCAGCTGTTTTCATGGTTCATTATCAGTCAGCTGGGGCCTGTTGCCAAATCATGATGTAATGCAGCCCTAGGTGGTCTGAGCTCATTCCTCCTAAGCCTTGTCATTTCAAAAGTAGCCAAAACATTGGGAATCGAACAATAATTTATTCTGAGCCCAATTTGAAATACTCTGGATGCAAGGATCATTCACTGGTTGTGATTAGGTTTCAGCAATGAGAGTGTGAGCTTCCTTGCTACAAGATATAAATGAGAAGGTAGAAGTGTTGAGCTAGATATGATCACACACTGTTCATCTCCCACTGAGATGGCTCCCTTGTGGGACTGTTGATGACATAGAGAATCATCCAGCTCTTCCAAGCTCAACTTCTCGTCTGACATGGATCTTGCTTGGCACAAGTATTGGAACCATGTAGGTAACATAGTTTAAGATATGTCTTGTTCATCCAAGAAGAATTGAATCCAAAACAGTTCTCCAAGTGTCCTGTGCTGAGTTCTCCTATTGAAATAACTTGAAATGTTATATGTTGAAAGGTTAAAATTCATTAAATGACTGAATTCATAGCCAAAAGGGTTGTAGCCAAAGTTCTGTATATGTCTGTGCAGCTTCCTTATCCTTTAAGCTACCACCTATACATTTGGGAACTCAAAAGAAGCCCTTTACAAGGGGAAGACAGTGCACAGTGGAGGAAGTATACCCACATCCATGGAAAACAGATCAGTCAAGTAATAAAACTATTTTAAGCCCCACAGTCTGAAACGTACTAAAAACTGAGAGGCAGAAATAGGGCTACATCCAATGCTTGCCATCAGTCTAATTCCAGCTTGGACTGAGGGGTGATTCACGTAAGCTCCATTTAGTTATTTTCTGTAACTGCGCAGCTCCATGAGCACACATCCACAATGAAACCACTTGGTATCTGGGGGAGGGGAGAAGAGACCATGACATTCCTTTCTTTTTATTTTTTTTCTGTTTTCAGAGTTTTCACATACCAGCAGCTAGAAATTTTGCTTGCTGTCAGTTTTAAATGCTTCTGGGTCAAAAGCCAGTATTAGAAATTATTTGAACGGTCATTCTTTTTAAGCAAGAAGACACCCACTGCAGCTGTGATACAAAGGAAAATCTGCCTCAGAGCAGCTTACTGTGCAAATGCAGTTCTATCACAATGATTGCAATAAGAACATACTGTATTGTCCATAATTACATCCATATTAGGAGGAAAAAAATTAGCTAAGCTGTTCAGTTACATGCCAAAACTATTTCCTGAGGGATATTTATTTTGACTAATGTTAGAGTGACAAAATGAAACCAATCTGGCCTGTTTTAAAGCATTTAATTTTTCTTTTATGTTTGATGGAAAGAAACAAAGAAAGCCAAGAATTTATGTAAACCCACTGCTAGGTTTTAAGGTGGTGAGAATTTTTAGGGTGGCAAGAGTTCCTCCCCCTTGGCAAAGAGCAGGAATTCATAAATGCAGAATGAAGCAAGGTTACTGTTCTCAGGGAGAGGTATTTTTTCCCCATCTACTGCAGCACTGTTGTGTGGTTTGACACAGTGCCAGCATTCACTGGGACGAAATCCTATCTCCTGAAGTACCAACTGCTATTTGGCTCTGGGTATTTGAAAATATGCTGTTGTTGCTACAGTGATCTCAGTATAAATCTGTTTTCTTGCCTACTTTCTATTTCTTTAGTTGCTGTTGTTCTTAACTGAAGACTAAAATAACAGGTCATATTACTCCCAAATGAGATAAGTCATAGCTAGACATTCTTAGGGTAGAGGCACAGGTCTGCTAACAAACTGTTGGCTGGTTGTAATACTGGCTTGTCTTTAAACCTGTGTCATCAGATTTCACTGTGAATTAGGAGAGGTTTATGTAGACCTAAGAGTGCCAGGGAGAATCACTGGCTGGCAGACTACAGTTCAGATTTAGTTTCCTTGCAACCTTTACTTGGCCTGAGGCTTTCCTCCCTGAAACACTGTTTTCTAAAAACAAAATAATCAGTCTGCCCATTGTGAACTCTGAAAGCTGCCCCTGTAAGTTACCACTGCATAATGGCTGTGCCTGTATGATTTCTGCCATCAAATATCTTAAAACTGAAAAGCATTACTATGGTTTGTGATAAGACTGAGGATTAATATTTGGTAACATGAGGAGTAGGGATTATTCAAAATTTGGGAAGCATATTGCATGACAAACAAGGCAGTTACGTCCCCTTTCCAGAAACAGGTGTGGAAGTGCCTACATTCAGATGACTTGTCTTATACATTCTGTTAATGAAGTCCACCCTCACTACAACATATCTCATTATATGTATCACTTCCTTAATCTAAATGCAGCAGCAGCATGGTTCTTTCCTCCTTTCGTTATCCCCCTCTGGCAAACAATTTGAACAGCTCTAAGTTATGGTGTCATTCTGAGGAAAAATGTAGTTTAGAGAAATATGTTTGAAAACTATCTTTTATATTTTCAGTTAACTCTTCCTTTGCAGAATGAAACTGTCCTTTCTTTAAGACAGTTCTTTTAGAGTAAGGTGAACCAACATATTTGTAGCAGCTACATAGCAAGTATAGACAATATTTCAGAATCCCCAAAGACAGCTATTTCAATGTCAGTCCCCCTGAAGGTCTGACACTTCACGGAATCTGCTGTGAAGTAGAAGCTTTGTCCCAGAAAAGGGCTAAGAGGAATGTACAGTAGTGGAACCAGCTATAGAGGATGCCACGTGAATGGACCAGTAAGACATCCAATGCTCATGGGCCTGCCTATGAATGCAACCTGGTTACACAGCAAAGGAATAACCTGCCTATGTTTTCCCCGAGTACAACACAACAGAGGGGATATTGCTGTTAGAAGAGGACAGATCATTTGGGGGAATAAAAGCCAGCTTGATGATGGCATAAAGAGCAGAGGGGAAAGCTATATCTTTGAAGAATCTGGAAAAGCCTTGGTGGTTTTCCAAACCTTTGATGTTTAATTTGAACCAGACCCTGAAGAAGGTCCCAGAGAGATCACTCCATCAGCAGTTGCTTTGATTCAGCCTTAAAAGAGAGAGGAATATCTCAGAATCTAGGATGTAGGCCCATTTTCACAGATCTATTAATCTAAAGAAATGTATTTGTAAGAATAAAGGAAGTCTATTGGAAAGGCAATTACGGGACCATTACCAGAAGCCAACCTTAACCCTGGACACAGCCTGTGACAGGTACTTGCTGTCCTTCTCATGCTGCAGGAGCTCAGCCAGAATCTTGCTGCTCCTGGCCAGTGTTTCATGTTGGACAAGGTTGTTACACCATTTGCCAAATCTGTATCTTCCCCATTGGCTTTACCACCTGTGAAGGAGCATGGTAAGATTGGAAAATATTAACTCTAAGTGTTACAGATTTTCAGGAAAAGGTTGTTTGATTTAGGGATGTGCAGACATTAACAAAACAACCTTCTAGAAATGTATGTCTTTCCAGTGCGACTGGACTAGGTAATGTTACGATTGTTACAGCAGTCATGGCTGATACCCCAAAGCTGATATATTTCCCCAACAAAAGATCTTTTTGTTAAAAGCATTAGACTGAAACTCAGGAGACTGGGCCAGTTTATAGCTTTGTCAAAGATGTCCTGTATGACCTGTAACAAGCTGTTTATTCTCACTCTGTGTTACTTTAGAGACTGGAGGGTGATGCTTTCCCATCTCATAGGGACATTTGTCAATACACATTAATCAGCCTTGTGCAAAGTTGTTAATGGAAACTGGGAGAGGAGGTGAAAGTGAATGGACAGAACACCTCTGTTTCATCTCATTTCTCATGGCGTGACTCCATGGGAGGTTTTGATTGTTCTTTCAAGCCATCATTCCTAAAAGCAAATTAAGCCAGGTGATGCCATGAAAACACAGCTGTCATGAGACAGCTTCTCCTCTTTGCTCACCTTCCTTCTCTCATAATCCTTCTTGATTCTTTTTTTTCTTGCCTTGTCACTCCTGTTTCTTTTCTTATCTGCCTACCTCAGGCATTACTTTTCATTATTCTCCCATTTTCTCCCTATGCCATTTATTCCCTCCCAAACTTTCTTTTTGTCTAATATAAATGTGCACTGGACTAGGAAATAAGGAGTTTTGCTCATCCTTGGGCTCTCTTGTCTGCCTTCAGAATAAATAGAAATACATGGTGAGGTACTTTTCCAATCTCCTATTTAATGCACACTCACATTATAACAATTAGTTTAATACCAGTTTTGCTGTGTTTCAGGGAGCTCTCACCTGAATGCTCATACAATAATAGTCTATTTGTCTGGGTGACACTGTTGTGATACCATCCAGAGCTGCTGCGTGCATGTGCATGATGTGGATGTGCTAGAATGCTGGTTTGGGTTACATGGTCAATTCTGTTGTTGGGAGACAACTATATGAGAGAGAATATGTATTTATGCAAAGAATTTGTCATGCTGAAATGAATGTGTTGGCAAAGCCTAACAGTAATACCAGAGGGCAGTCTTCACCTTTCTGTGTGCATCTTCATCAATACCTTATGCATGAGATCAAGAAGGGGTTTTACATCTGTGTCATGTGGGGTATAAAGGAGCAAGAGGATAAATGGCTTGATTTTGAATGTCTGTGTTTTCTTAAGTGAAAATAAAACATGTCTTTAGCTACTTCAGCTGTTCTTTTCTTGGTTATTGCATCTTTTAGGAGGTGCCAATGTGAAACAGCCTGCCCAGATGGAATTCCACCTTCTCAATGCTTGATTCGTTGTTTAAAGCCACTGCTGAGTCTGCAGTGCTGTGCAGGGATGATAGTGCGTCTGTGAAGTGGATAGTGAGAGGGAAAACAGGAAAAAGATAAGTAACTGGTGTATTCCTTTGCCTAGTAATATCTTGTATAGAAATAGAGAAACAATTATTTCATAATAATTGACCTACTAATGGAATAGGCAGAGCTACTTGGATGACTATTATTGCTTGCTGTTAAAAATAAATGCAGACATTCTCTGATCTAGAGTTTGAAGGAACATCCAAATGAAATATGGTCCTCACTGAAAGGAACTTGACTTTCTTATATGATCTGTGAATGTCTTATTTTTTATTTTATTTTAAAAAAAGTCTGTTATTTATTCAATAGCAGCAGGGATGCTACTGCTACTCCTAGTGTTATAGGTTATAAGTATGTGTAGAAACTATACTGGGAAGTTTATTCCAAACCTTCATCCCCTAGTAGCAGCACTCTCAGTATAGTTTGTTCATTCTACTCTGCCTCTGCTTTCTGCTTCAGGTAACTTATCTGAGGGCATGGGCCATGAACATGAGAATACAGCTCTTGAAAATAATCTTATATACTTACTTCACAGATAGTATGCTTGACTTCTTTCTGTACAAGGTAAAATTTGCCTGGAATTAAGCAGAAATTACAAGATTATGCTACCCACAATGTGTCAGAATCAGTTAAGTAACACAGTGTCCCAATTCCTATTGAAGTACGAGCTAAGCAAGGAAAATAAAAAGAAACAGTATCTTTTTTTTTTCCCCATCATAGCTTCATATCTTCTGCAAAATTCCAGTGCAAACATGCTGTTCTCTGGCATCCTAAGCAAATGCAGCTTGTAAGTGCTCTATGCATATTATCTTCCCATACTTTGTATGGTAGCTGAAGAGCCTGCATCTGAAGTCAAAATAATTTATTCCTGCAAGATCTGTTTGGGACAGTAGAAAATTATTTTATTTTCATACTGCTAGGTTTAATTTTGAATGTTTGATACAGTAGACTAGAAGCAAAAACCTTAAGTCCAGACACACTGACATTTTGTGCATATTAATAATATGTACCAGAATTTTTCAAACAAACTGTATCAGTCTGATATCAAGAGCTAGCCTCTTGGGTCCAGTCCCCTGAGGGTTTCAAGACACTCAAAATTTGCATCGTGGCTTTGTGACTTAGCTAGTGTTTTGTTTTTAATGCTGCCAAGTTCTGTATAAGCAGTTTAACTTGCAGAATAAATGTATCCCAATCAAACCCATATCCTTAAGCCAGCAGCCATTTTCTTCAAATGTTTTGTTTGTAACATCCACAGAAGTGTTATGCAAACAATATTTGGGGGGTGGTTGAGACAAGGTGAGCAGGGGGTGAATAGCCCTTGCTCCATAAATTTAATGCAGCTTCAGCTTAAAAATCACATTCATCTTGATTATTTAGTGCAACTGAAGTACCACAGAAGGCAAATCATATGGGAAGGCTCTTATGCCCTTACTGACCATGCCTGTATCATCTGGCCAGAAAAGGCAACAGCAAAAGCATAAAATGTTTTTTCTCTTGCCTTTTCAGAGGAACAAATACCTGAGTTTCCTGAGTCAGTTATGTCGCTTTAAAAAGGAAATTAGGAGAAGGGAGGGGAAAAAGGAAAAAATGAGACAGTAGTTGGTGGATGGGTGGTGGCCTTGAATATTTGTTGTCATACTCAGAGCAGGCCTTACAGGGTCTCAACAAAGCAGTAATTGGGTCTGCTCTGTCATGCAGGTTTCCAAGGAAACAAGGCTAATTAGAGGAGCATGACTGTTGCCAGGAAATATGGTCTAGCAGGTAGGGCACTGACTGAGGAGTTGGAAGAGATGGGTGACATTCCTAGCTCTCACCTGTCAGAGCAGTGTGACCTTGGAAAGATCAGTTAGCACCTCTGAAGCTGCACGGTTTACAGCGCTTGCCATTGCCTTTGAAGTTCAGCTTGACAGCCCTTCAGAGCAAAGAGCATTTGCTGGTACAGGGATGCACCTACACTGAGGGCACTGGGGCCACTATTCTGGCTGTTGTCTCTGGGTGCTATTGTAATCCAAATCATAACACGACTCTCTTCAGCACACAAACACTGTTCAGATAGTTCTTCACACATTACTTTTATGTCCCTTTGCTAGGGATTTACATCCCTTTGAGCCACCTAAGTCAGACCTTTAAAACCTGTGTCTGTGGCTAGAGATCTTGTTAGGATTTTACTGCTCTTTTATTGCAGGATGCCTTCACAGTTCACTCTTTGAGAAACTTCCAGAGCTTCAAATCCCTTCTTCTTGGATGTAATGGGTTTCTTGTATCCACCAGATTCAAGCCACTTGCTCCTCCTGTGTTCGCAGTGCCCATGACAGCCTGTGTCTCTTCTTGTGTACCAGCAGCTTCTCTTGTAACTCACACTCTTCAA
This sequence comes from Falco biarmicus, assembly GCF_023638135.1. Classification (NCBI taxonomy): domain Eukaryota; kingdom Metazoa; phylum Chordata; class Aves; order Falconiformes; family Falconidae; genus Falco; species Falco biarmicus. Next base: position 84,777,384 of record NC_079289.1, read on the forward strand.
CCCGATGTTCAGGCCTGCGACTCTTGGCCAGCAGCCAGCCACTGGGAGCTGGCCACCTCTGCCCTTCTTCCTGCTTTGTTATAGCCTCAAGACAAATTTTTCCTTGCTCATATAATAGTTGATGTAAAGTAGAGCAAGGCAGCAGCCAGTTCTCCCTTAAAAGTCCGTTACCCGTGGTACACAGTGTCTGTCTCCATCACCCTCCACATGGATGTCTGCCTTCACTGATAACCAGGCTGGCTAATGAGAGTTTCAGCAACAAAAGTAAAATTCTGTCTTTTTCCTCCCAATATGACCTCTAGTCACTTGTGCTGGCACAGTAGCTGGAGCTGTCACTTACATCACTGAGATCCTTCCCCACAGGATCCCAGCAGTCATGACAGCTGCCTATCTGAGTTCCAACTAAACGAATCCCCATTCTCAGCGACTTCAACACTTCAGTGACCAGTGAAGAAGGAAATGAGAAGCATCAGAGCCCTGATCTTTCCCTGGCTTTCTGAGGTGGCGTGTTCTCAAAAACAAGAAAGACCATAGCTACTTCTGGCAAAACAGCAATGAAGAGGATAAATGGACAATGAAAAATGAGCTACTAGAGAGGAGGAAGAGAAGAAAGGGAGTTAATAGGCAAAATAGAAATGGGATACTTCTAGGGAACAGGAGAGCGAGGAGAATAAATGGACAAATAGTTAAGTATAAAGAAATAGAAAGGACAGAGGGTGGTAAGATCAATGAGGAGGAATGGAAAGTTAATATCTCATGGCAGAGGATCAAAGGACATCTGACAAGAGACTGCAACAGGAATGATGCTAAAAACAAAGTGAATAGTGGCAGTGTTTTGTATGTCAGGCAGATTCCTACCATACTTTATTTGCACTTCCTCATTTGTGATTTTCTATTTATTACCCTTTTCATAAATACCAGCAAGCAATGTTTTCAATTGTTTAGCTTAGAACTGCACATGATTTAACCCGTGAGTAACACTTCCCGGTGGTTTACCTGTGAATTATTGGATTTTGTTTTCACATCTTTGTCATCTGTAATGAGACCACAGCTGTCCAGGCCTGAATAGAAGGATTCAGGTGGCAATAGGCTGTACTTTCATATGTGTAAGTACAAAACTAAGCTTCAAATTCATTGTAGTATTGAGAGCAAAGAGAAGACCTTTACAAATGATGAAAACATAAAAAGGAGACAGGCTAATTAAACCAAAACATTGGCTCATAGTTCAGTACTCAAGACAGAGATAATTTTTTACCTTTTGAGCAGATAAGACTTCATTGGGCTACAGCTATCAGGGCTACAGCTACAACATGGACTTAAAAATTTCTGAATGATTTCACATAAGAATCAAGCCTTTTCTGAATAACCACCTAATAATTCCTTAAAACACTGTTTCACCTTTAACAAAAATCAAACAAATGCAAAACTTATTCTTTCTCAGATTTAATCTCAGTGTAACAGATCTCCTATTTTAATAAATAGTTTACCTATAGGTGCTGCTTGTTAGCCACTTCTCTGCAGCTGCTCTCTGAAAACAAGCACTTCTATACTGCTTTTTCAAGGTACGAAGGTACTGTACAAATATAGTGTCTCTTCAGATTTACAGTGCCATCTCACCCCCATACTACTGATCATTTATTATAATGTTAAATTATAATGAAATTATAATGGAAATTTTGTAACAATGCATACGATGGCGGCAGTAATATCACATGAATCCGTTGTGATTGGTATTATGATGGATATGAAATTATTTCACTAGGCTAAGATACTCTTTCTAATTATTAGTTAAATTACTGTTGAGTTACAATAGAAGTCTCATGAGATTGCATATGACATCCACACAGTTACAATACAAATTAATAGTGGTTAGTTCAGTGAGTGATTTCAGACAAATCAAAAAGATAAGGCACCTAAAGCATTACTGCAGTACATTGCAAATCATTATTACTTTGTTGCAGAAACATTTATCATAGTGAATTTTTCATTCAGAATTAATGCTTGGGTCCACAGGAATTCTTTCAGTATGATACAAAGGATTTTTCAGGAACCTGTGAAATAATGATTTGGTAAATTTCTGCCAGGAAAACAAGACAAGCACAGATGCTGGTAGAGGTAATCAGACACAAACCTTTCCACCACTACCACTGTTTTCATCATTTACAGAGGGAAAAACTTTCCTACCACCAGAAAACTGCAGAATCTGAAGAAATTGAGGTCCCTGCCATGAAAATGTTTTTACTTTAAAATTTTATTATGTTAAGATTCAGACACAATAGATATGCTTATCCTGCAGGTGTAGCATGTCTACTCATAGCTCTGCTCTAACCTGGAACATTGAAAGTAGGGTGGTAGGACCCTTAACAGTAGGTGCTAACAATGTGGATGATAAGCAACTGTCCCCTGAGATTAATCTGTTGCTGCTAAAGTCCACACCAGTATTTGGTGAGATCATTTTCAGAGTTGCCTGTTCTTGCTGCTCCCTGATGTAACTGGAGGACGGTTCAGTGCTTAGATTGCCATCAGGACACTCCACTAGGTTGTATGAATGATACTGTCAGGTCTCGCTCGTCCAGTTCAGTCTAGTCCTCCACCGTATTTGTCTGCTCACATGCTGTGACAATACATCTTTCAGCAGTGTTGCATGAAATAAAAATAACTAACAAATAAAAGCCTGTTATCCAGACATTTTTTCTAGTGGTTTAACTTAAAGCTGACTTAATTTTTCTCCTTTAGTATTAGGATTTAGCTGCATAAATAAAAGCAATGATGGAAGTAAGACATGCCGGTCCATACCAGCTTCCCTGAGAAAAAGGAACTAAGACCTACAGTGGATCAGAAAGGCAATACAGAAGTTGCCAATGGATTTCAGATACAAGAGTTGTATCACAGCCTTCCCATATTTCCCATACTTTACCCTCAAATTCTCAAGACTGTGCTCATCCCAAGGCCTCTATATGGCAGAACTTTTAGATAATTTGAGAAATAAATTCACATTCCCATTATATGAATGATTTTCCTTTCAGTATCTTTTCCTATATTTGCCATAACAGTGTCACTAAAAACTGCTTGTAGTGTATTTGCTGTACCTCTACTGCATACACAGGGCTTTAGGGCAATCACCTTTAAACCCTCATTTTAAAGTTGATTGAAAACACTCAGTGGTTGTAGAGAAAATGTCATGCTTGGTCTTGAATGGACAGTGGGAAAAGCATGGCGTAGAAATGCCAGAAACAATTGACCATATGGGTTGTTCATTGACTCACCAGTTTTATGACAATGAGTTAATGTGGTTAGAGGAAAAACTGCAGTTCAGTGACACAAGAGTTACCTGTAAAATTAAGTTGAAAACAGTGCTTTCTAAAAGATTTGTATGATTCAGTGTAGTGAGCCTTTACTTTAATTACTATGAATATCACAGCTTCACAGAGGGGTGTAATGCTGTTTGTATGAATATTAGTCTGGAGAAAACAAATAGACCAATTCTCATTTTGGCTACAAAGGTGTAAAACTGGAATAACATGATTGCACCAGAGAGGAACATGATTGTATCAATGGGGGCAATATATTTTACATTGCAGCAGAATTTCCTAGGTCATTTTCAGTAGTGTGAAAATCTGGATGCTTGTCTTTAACATGAAAGCTTTGTTTTACTAATAACCATATATTTGACCTCAGTGTGTTTAGGGAAGGCTGATCATACTGAGATTTAGTCCTACAGGATATGCTACAGCATATTTCCTTCATAGTATTATACAGTGTAATTTGTTTAAACTCAACGCATCTGTCAAGATAACAGGAAAAAAGTAGTCTGAATGGGTTCACTAAAAGGTTCTATTAATGCTTTTTAGGTGTTAGCTTTAAATAGTTTGTTAGTAGACTACACAACTCTGTGCCAGAGAAGGAGGCAGTTTGGCAGCATGACTAATCAGAGAATTCCATACAGATGTTTCTACCACAACTGTATATACAGCTCTTTCTTATCTCTTACAGTTGCACTAGTTGTATTGTTATTGCTTCTGGTTTTGACTGTTCCTTAAACACAGCTGTAAAATAAGCAAACTACTTTTGTGATACAGTATACTTAAAATAAACCAGCCTTTCCCACTAATTTACAAAACTCACCAAAGCTTGTTAGAAATTCCAGTCCTTGATGTAAAACATGAAGACCCTATTGCAGTTAGGTTTTCTACAGTACAGTGGATGAAACTAACATGAGGCCTATATTTTCTACCATTTAAACTGTGATAGTTTTTCCACTAAATGGAGCGGGAGCAGAAAAGGACTCACAAAAATCCATCATTCTTTATGTCAGATTACCAGACCATGAGAGACAGTTCTACATCATCTGTCAAGTTACAAGTCTAGCAAGTACTAGGTATAAGGCCTTAATATTAATATTTGTTAATATGCATAGAATTAAATTTGCAGCTTGTTTTGCTTAGTAGCTTGCTCACCTCCTAAACTGAAGAAGAATCTGCAACTGGCTAACTGATAAATGAAAAGCACCTGCTTTCTGACTAAGGGCTCCTTCCCTGCAAAGCTGTGCAACCATAGGAAGCTACAAGATCAGTCTGTATCCATTGCCTTCATCACCAACTTGCATTAAGCAGCAGTACTCTGTGCCTGATCTTTGCAAACCCTTAAATTACATAAATGAAACCTCAAAAACCTGCATGTATAAGAAAAACTGTGCAACTGAGCAGGAGCCAGGTGGTTTAGGTGAAGTGTTTCTGACTTAGATGAGTTTTTGTTTAAAGGTCTTTGCAGGAGAACATGTTACTCAACTTTTTTAAAGTATTACTGCCTGAAACAATTTGTGCTAAAAAGCATTAGCTTCTAAGCAGGGAACATCTGGATTCACACTTACAGCTTCTGGCAAAAGAGAATCTATTGAACCCAGAATAGTATCAGGAAGCAGAGCGCTCGGATCACATCGACCTTTGATCAAATACAGCGGCAATACAGGCAACAGAGATAAGCCTTGAATGGTATTAAAGATACTAGTTGGGCTTCTGAAGCAAAACAGAAAAAGTCTGCTTTTACAGTGCATTTTTTTGGTAGTGACCAGATTTTTCTGGGGTCCCACAGAATAACTAAGATAACAAGGAAGTGTTTAGCAAGCATCAGCAGTAGCTTGGGTGGCAGACATGCAGATTGTGGGCTGGATTTTTGGTTTTGGTTTGAATTCATAAAGGAATTGAGTTCAGAACTTTATTGTTTCATACTTCTTGAGAAAATATAACTAAATGCAGGGTTCAAAACCAGACTCCAGAATATCCAGAAGCAGGCTGATACACAAGAAGGATAGCTGCAGGGAAGTGAAACGGGGAAAGAGGGGAATGGATGGGAAGGATGAGGAAACCTGGCATGAACAGAGAAGAAGCCACAGAGCTGTTGATACGCAGCAGGAGCAGTCATAGAGCCCTATTTAATGAACATGCCTTGAGGGAAAATTAGTAGCTCTGTCAGTACCATGTAAGGGGCAGAAAGAGGTACAACACCCCTCCTGAGAGGTGAAGCAGGCAGCTGTGGCTAAGGACAGGCAGAACCCTACGATGTGGGCAGAAGAATCTACATCTCTGAAAGAGTTGCTACAAACTGCCAGGTAAATGGGCTGACCTGGAGTTATCGTGTGGGATGCAGCAGAGGAATGCAAGGAGCCCACCCTCGGTGCCTTGAGCTAAGCATACAGAGATAAAGGCTATGCAAGTCCTTGTTTATTCAAGTATTTTAAAGCTACCTCTGCACTGGAAACAGAGAAACAGCAACAAGATCTTTGACGGCATAGTAACTTTTCTGGTCAGGATTATATTATAGTAAATTCTTCTCATGAGTCCCAGTATCTTCCTGTACAGATCTTTGAGCCCCAAGGGCAGTTTTACTCTCTCCACTAGTGAAAAAAGAGGGAGGAGGAAGATCTATGCCAGTTTTTGAGGGTAGATCTCTTTCTCCTTTGGAATTTATTGATATGATTATAGAAGAGATGGAAGACAATTTCTGGTCTGAGAGCATTTTGTCTTGGTTTCCTCGTCAGTTTGTGATAACAATTTTTCATTTGCTGGGTTTGAATCTCTGTTTGGCTTTTACTTACTGTAAAAGATAAAATTGTAAAAAAAATAGTCTTGTAATTTATCATTTCTAATGGAACTGCATTATACCTACAGATCTGTATTGTCTTGCCATTCTTGCAAAAAACTTTATTAAGTTTTTGTGGCACATTTTTTCATATCCAAAGCCAGAAAAACTCATCTTGAACTTCAAATTTCAGATTTAGTTTGCAGAATTCACTATTAGGAAAATGGAAGTCTGATATTCTTTTGCTTGCAAACTATGAAACTTTGATCCATTAGGAAAATATGTATGGAGTCCTACAGTACCTGCTTCAGTTCCTGCTCTTAAAAGTATTAAAAGTATACCATTCACTCTTTCCAAATAAGTGAATACCATTACCACACCATTTGTCAAAGTGCTCAGGAAATATTGCTGCTCAGGATAAGGAATATTATACTAATATATAAAGGAATGTAAGTTGTGTGCTAAGATTATTTAGTTACACTAAATTTCCATGGTGACCAACAACTGTACTTTAAGACAGTCACACAACTCTAGTGAACATTATCAGTATTATCTGTGCAACAAAGCCAGAATGTGAATACTTTTTCCTGAGGTATATAAATTAAAGCAGGCATGATATGAATAATACATCCTGTGCACATTAGCACATTTTTCAAATGCAAAAGAGATTCTATATGCACAGTTAAAATGGGCTTCTCTGAATGTTATATTAGAAGAAAATCTCACTTAGGCAGTGGAAAGTAAACGTGGGACCATCAATATGACTTAACTTAAATGGCTATAGAGATCTGAAAGACCTAAAGTAAGAAAATCCCCATCTCAGAAATCTGAAACTAGTTCTTAATTTGGGACATCACCCTGTTATCCCTACTTCTGATCTCTGAGGGTTTTCATGCATTTACATCTGCTAGAGTAAGGCCCCTATACAGGCAGAGAGGCCCTTTTCAGAGCAATTGCTTATAGTACGGCTGCAGAAAGTGTATGTCAGTGTAATATAACAACTTTTTCTTCTTATTATTATATTTTCTTATTTATTTGTCCTTATGTTTACTTTTGTCCTTATAAATGTTCATGTGTGAATGTAAAATGAGAAAAAAATAACATCCTTTCCTATTTTATATTTTCAAACCTAGGGAAAAAAAAAAGAATGTTACAAATCATTAGTTTTTGATGGAAAAGGCTTAAATTGCAAGAGATCTTCTCCTTCTGGAAAGAAGGTAAAAGAAACAAAATGTGACAAGTGCTGGTGGTGCTGCTTAGTGTTCACTGGAGGGCATTCAAATGGCAAGCAAGGGTGTGCAGTGTGACTAAGGATAGAAGAGGAGGAACAGAGGGAAGGATCAGAATGATAGACATTCCCAGCAGAAGGAACCTGCAAGAGACTGTGGAAAACCAATGTATATTTTAATGTATACATTTTATCTCACTACATTTAAAACATTTATGTCTTCAGCTAGTACTTAGGGAAACTATTTTGACTGTTTCTGACAATTATTTTCCCCACCTATATTATCATTGTTCATATTTCATCTAATTTCTGCTACTACACAACTAGAGTTCTGCTACAGCTCTTTCTTCTTGGGCTCAGACCACTCCCTCCCATGCTTGGATTAGGCCCTGGAGTCCATACAATAACCTGCAGGATTCCCAGAGAACTCAATTAGGCCTGGTCATCATCTGACCAATCCTACATATTTCTCTGTGACTTGTCCCTCACCATGTCTGGCAATAGAGCCATGTGGTTTCATGAGGGCACATGTTCAGGATCTGGTTCTTGGGCAGGTACAGGGGACAGAGAGAGCATTCCTTGTAAGCCCCCACCATCCTCTTGTTCACTGTTGCTACCTCCTTCCTTGAATCCTTCTTTTCCAGAAGTGTGAGGGTTTTGCTATATTATTAGGAATTAGTATTCATTATTATTACTATAATATCCTGAATTACTTTCAGAGAGATTGTACCTCTTTGAAAGACTAGGGATTTTCAGCATTAGAGGATTTTGACTCAGTGAGTTTTGTAACCCCTGATTCCCATGCCAAAGATCACTCTGACAACTTTTAAAACTTTCTTCAGTTCTAACATTCTCACATACAGAATCATGCTACTTTGAAATGTAATCCATTGCCACTGGCTTTGCTATGTGAAGTCACCATTTTTTTAAATGTGAAATTAGAGAACTCATCATTTTTTGTTACTAATTCATCAAGAAGAACATCTAAGACAGGTTTACATTTGTAGGATCTGACTTTGCAGTAGGATTACAAATCCTGTAGTAAGGTCTAGGACCAGAGTCCTTGACATAACTCAGTGCCCATGACTCCATTCTGGAAGGGAATGTTCAAGGAAAGACAAGGTAGAACTTAAGAGCTGAGGTCCACGTTGACCCAGCATAACAGGAACATCAGAAGAAAGCTCAGGTTAGCAGCTGCCAGGAGAGAATGAGAAGATGGAGCCCAACACTAACTCAAGAGATGCTGGCAGGAAAGACTGAGTTAATTTATTTCCAAATGCTATGTGGATCTAGTATATGAAAAGTACAGGAGCCTGTGAACTCCGGATAGAAAGAGCAGATGAATGGAACATATTTCTTGGTGCACACCTATAGTGAGCTGCATTCATTTATCAAAGCAATACTTTAAAGACTAAAAATACTTTATTAAATTATTCAGGAAATATTCATTTCAATACTGACTTATGCTACTTGTACATAGATCATAGACAGAACTCTTCTTCCTTTGCTTCAGTTCTTGGTATCTCACCCAAGTACACCTTCTCATATTCTATTATTATTTAAAACATCTTAATTATACTTAACAAGGGTAAACTACCATTATAAGCAAAGAACTTTTAATACATGTATGGGAAGGCCCAGGATCATGTTCTCTTTATAACAGCACAAATATCACCATCTCTTACCTTTCAGAAAAAAAAGTTATTAGAAAACACACACTTGTAATCCAGTACTGCTATTCTAAAGCTAACTTGTCACCACGTTTTTTCCTGTTGATGTACAGCTGCAAATGAAAATCACACAAGATTTTAAGAACACAATGTTAATCTGTCAGATGTAGGGTTTGTAGACTTGCTGCATCTAGGCATAAGGCATCTGGTTATCCTTCAGCAATTTTAAATCCTGCCAATACAGGAATAAGTACCTAAGGCAATGAACTATCAGGAAAGACACTGTGACTGTGCAGACAGAAAAATCCAACAGAAGTGAAAAAGAAATTAGTAACAAAGGCAGAGATTTGGTTTTAATATGATTGGAATATTCCAAATTACTTATATTTTAAAGGTGCCGCTTTCACATGGCAAGTAATTCTTAAAAAAAAAAGAAAATAAAAAAGAAAATAATTGTCCTTCTGCAGAGAGTTTCTGCAATAGATTACAAATTTATATTACTGGGTATACATACAGAGGTTAAATATGTATTGGATTTCAAGGCTTTTGCCTTCTGCAATTAGAATGAAGACATAATCATTTTACAAGTGCAAAGTTTATGTGTATTTTCACATAATGTTAATACACCAAACTAGTTAAAAGGTCAGAAATCAATTTTGAAATATGTAGGAAAGAAGCCACATAAGACATCTTCAAGATAAGAAACACAAGTAGAATTAATCCACATAGGGAAATCCCTGAAAATTTAACAGTCATCCTAAATAAATAATTTGTATCCATAATTTTGTGACTCATATACTTTATGTAATGTAAAATTGCAACTCCATGTTCTGATTTTTAAAGCTGTCCCAGAGTTTAAGGTTATCACAATGTTCAGATCATGTCTGCCAAAAATAAAGTATTTTTATCTCTGCAGCATGAAGTGTGAAAATGAATGTGAAGGGTGTATATAGGTTGGGAACAGCCTCCTTTTGTCATAGCAAAGTTCGAATCTTTCTATTCAGAGGTTTGGTTAATGAGATTTTAGAAGCATTTTAAATCCACAAACTAAAGGAAAGATCTGAAAGTGGTTTTTGGAATTGATTTCACTTTAGTAAGATTACATTTAGATGTAGTGCATGTACTTTCTTTTTTTAGTACAGTAGAAATGTATACACTTTGTAAAAATTTTTTTACATGAAAAATAAAATAAAGGAATGCTTCTAAATTTGTATTTAGGGATTCTTTATTGAAAAAGCAGATTGAGAAAGATCAAGTTTTGTAATTATTAGAGCTTAACTATATTTGCAGACTATGGTTGCAAACTCAATGTTCCTACAAATACTTCTCTAAATTCACAATTCATCATTAAATGTAAAATAAAAATTTAAAAAATACTAAGGTCTGTTCACCAGTGCCTTGTAAAACAAATAACTCCAGGCAATAATGTCAACTCTTCATATGTATTCCATCTTTACAAAAAACAAAGCTAATTTTTTCCCAAAGGAACTATATAGAAGTTTGTGCTGAAATACTGATTCCAGAAAAGAATTTGACTTGTGGCTAAGGTGCTAGGCCAGAAATTTCATGGTGGTAACCAAAACACAGGCAGAGCTGAACTGCTGAGCCCAAATGCTGAGTCCAGCCAGGGATGGACGTGGCTGCTAACCAAGCTGGGGTTGGATGAGATTCTCTCTAGGCCTTTGCACACACTGTGAAGAGCACTTCACCTGTTGTTGGCACATGATAACTCTGAGAAATTATTTTTGATCTGTTGCTTTATCTTCCAAATCTTCTCCCTTTCCACCCAACCCCAAAGGCAAATAAATTAAAACCCTACTTTTATTTTCACAAAAAAATGGTTACTTATATTATACGCCTTAGCCTATTTTTACACATTTACCTATAGGTGCCAAAGTTAGTTTGGGGCATAAGCATCAGTCTGTTATGGGATCAATAAAGGGATGTCAATGCATCTATAAGACAATGCAGAGATCTAAGTTGCATAAATAAGATTTTTTTCTCACACATGTAGATCTCTGTACAATTTGTAACCATACCTGTGACTTTGCTACTGACAACAAAAAACTGGCAAGAAAACCCTCTAAGACTTCATTTTGCAAGTTTAGAAAGCAGGCATTCTTTATTGCAGTGCTGGGTGCACAGGGATTAATGTCTGACCAGTGCTCCTCAATTTATTACAACAAAACATACATATTCATCATACTTCCCCAAAATCTAATGCATATTATAACTAATTCCCCCAAATGATTTGCATACACATAAGACACTTGCATATACCCACTTCATTCCTGGGGGCCTTTCTTGGGGTCTTTCGAGACCCCTGGTGGTCGAGAAGTTGGTGAACTTCAGCGGAACTTTCTTGGGGAACATGTGCACTACTTGTTCTTATAGAACTTCATTTGTTCTCCACACTATAAGTTCTTGACTGCAATGTTCCGTTACCCGACATCTCTTGTCTATTGTTATATCCCAGGTGCCTCAGGAAGCTTGCTGCATCTTAGTGAGCTTATTCAATAGGTCAAGTTAATCATTGCTTTAGTTTCAGCCTCTGATAATGATTCTTTATATCTAAATTATATCACTACAAAACCACCCCAAATGTTTAAACTAATTCAAAGAGTCTAGACAACTCCTCTAGCCTTAGTGAGCACTTAGAATTCATATCTGACTTAAAAAAATACCTCTGAGTTGCAAACTGCTGGAAAGTGAAGACTATGCTAGGGAAGTATCAAAATATGATTTTATTTTTTTCCTAGAAATCTGTATGTACATTACTGGAAACAGTGCCAGAAGTGACCTCAGGTCTAATCAAGGACAGCTTTTCCTCTGCATGACCTATTACTAGTGGCAGCCTCTCATTGGAGATATGCTAAAACTACAGAGAAAAAGAAAATACACATGAATTATGCTTATAGTCAGCATTTCACACTTCAAATGTAGCTAAGGCATCCTGAAATCCTACAGTTCTCCACAGGTCTAGATACTTCCCCAGTCACCAGTTTAGAGTAGTTCCCTTAGAGCAGCTGTAATTTACTCTACAACTCACCAGACAAATATGTGTTAATCCTGTTTTGCCCAAATCCTCAATTGTAGTCCACAATGTTTGATTACATCTTTCAGCTTTACTTGTTGGTGCTGTGGAAGACTTGTGGAACGGTAATTTCAGGAAATGGCTTAAGATTTCATTATTTGTTGCATTTGTTTACCATCTCTATTAACCTAAAACTGCCTGTGTAATCATATATGAAAATGAAGGGCATGGGAATCATTTTTATATGCAATTTAATGTGAGGAAAATACTTTGGGACTCAGGGAAATGAAATTTTGATCAACCAGTCAAAATAATTCGATGAGTGTCCCTTATTTTACATTCAAAGCATAAAGTATCAGTGGCTTAGGGCTAGGGGAGAATTGATGGTTTCAGAAACAAAAATAGTACATGAAAAAGAGGAAGCTCTTCAAGTACCTTGAAGATGGAAAATACATGGGCTGGGTTCTGTTCTGCTTTACCTTCAAAGCATTAAAAGTAAGTCCTTTCCTGCATTATGAAACTGGAATTGAAAATGCACGTGTGTCACAAGCCCTGCTGTTACCTTCTACAGCCCAGCAGAGTGCTTTGAAGGAAGCTTAGCCTGCTCCTGCCTCTGAAGTACAGAGTTCCTTGAATAGATACTTCTCTTGAACAAAACATCCCCGTGAATTAATGCTAGCTACAGTCTGTAAGAAAGCTTATAAAGGCTTTCAGGGCATTTCCTCAAAAGGACATCAGTGTGTACAGTCATGATAAGCTTCAGTCCTTTGGGATCTTGCTATTCCCTCAGGAATACTAAGCAGTGAGTGACCTTATTGCCATTTCAGGTTTTACAGGCAGGCAAGCTGATAGACATGATTAAGTTTGGGATACATTCCCTCTCCCCCAAATGCTCAGCTTGTTAATCAAAATGGATGTTTGAGGATCGATACTCTGGCAAGTACTCACAGCCTGATGCTATTGGGAGTAAGAGCATGGTAAGTTTTGTGTGAGACAGGTGCTCAGCTCACACCCAAACCGGAGGGAAAAAAAAACAGTGATTTTTTTTGTTGTTATTGTTGTTGTTTCCTAAAGCCCTTGTAACTGCTCCAATGGCTTAATTCTTCCAATGCTGGACACTCTCTTTGATTAGTGCATTATTAGAACATTAAGAGGCATATTCAGAAAGACCCTCTGCAGCCTGCAAGCACATGCCTACAGGCAGTGGAGAGGCAGATTCCTGCAGGCAGCTAGATTCAAAGCACCTAAAGTTTGTCTCTTGCTCCAAATCATGCCGTGGAGGAGCTTTCATTACTTTAGGCCATAAAGGGAATACAGCAGACTTCTTTCCCAAGGCTAATGTTAGCCTTTATGAATATCTTTCCTTGCTTCCCCAGAGATACATCATTTTAGATCACTGTTTGGTTGTGGTGCATTTTTATTGTTTGTTTTTTAAATGGAGGATGATTTTATTTTGTCTCCAAATGCAATGCATGAAACACCAAACTGCAGGTTTTTTCCATGCAATGTAAAAATTAGCTTCCATGTTATGGGTTTGTCGGTCAGATTTTAGTCTGAAAAAAATATTTGCAACCGAGATAGTAAGCCTGAACATAAATAAGATTTATAATGGAAATCACAGTCTTGATTCTGTTATAATCACATGCCTCTGCATAAAAAGTGCACCCTTCCTGTTGTATAATCTACTATTGGTCCTGTTATGTGACCTTATTAAAACCCTACCTCAAGAATATCCTTGTCATGCCTGCCAAGATATTAGAGTAATTTAGGAATTCCTGAAGGAGGGACCTGTGAAACTGCAGACAGCAATCCAATGCCAGCTTTTGCACAGTACGAGGACTTTGAAAGAGGTTGTGAGAAGCTGATTTTCATAATGCAATGAAGGAATTGCTCCTTTTTCCATCGTGGACATCAATATATATCAGATGCTCCTACAAATAATTTTGTTACAAACTGGCCTATATTATTAAGTTTATCATAAAAGCTGGAATGACTGGAATCACATAGTAAAATGCTCAGGAACCTGAGTCCACCCTTTCCAGAACGAAAAGAAGCTCCTTTCCAGGAGCTGGGTTTGGCTCATGGTATCTCTGTGTCACTAAACAGGACTGGGGAAGATTTTTTTTTCTTTTAATGTAAAACAGTAGACCCAGTCCTCAGAAGGCAGAAGATGGGATCCACAGGGGTGCCCATTTGTGGTTCCCATGAGTGTGTAAGATGTTAGCTACACACAACAGGAGGTGCAAGAGCAGGTGCAGGTCCTGGTGGGAAAGGATGGTTGGGATCCTGGGGGTGGGTCAGGAGTGCAAGAGGGGAAATCAGGGGTGGAGGGAGGGAGTCAATAGGGAGAGGAGGGGAGAAAGAGCAAGGAGAAGATGTGGGCTGAAGCAGGAGAAGGGAAAGAGTGACAGTATCCTCAGCTCATGCTAAAGTGCCATATAAATTCCCATAACACTGCAAACCTCCTGTTGGCTCACATCAAACCACCTGCGGGAGCACTCTGCTTTCCCCAGGTAATCCTCCAAGAAAGCAGGGGAAGCAACCTGCAAATATGAACTCCAGTATGCAATTACTGTTTTAAAATTTGTCAAACATTTCAGTGCCACTGGTGACTTCATCTTGTGCTCGAAAAAAAAAGTTTTGTTGGTTTGCCAGTTAAGGCTGCTACCTCACAAATCAATAAATAATCTATAAAGGAGTATCAGGAGACATGCAGGTACCTGTGCTGATCAGCTGTACGCGTGCAGTGGCTCAAATGAGTGTCTGGAAACCAGCCTGACATCAACCCTGTAATCACTCAACCATCTGGGACAGTGACTTGTGAGTGGGCTGCTAACCCTTTAGCGGGAAAATCAAATTGTAAATGAATGCATTCTTCAAGCAATAGTTGTACAGAGCAGCTGAAGAGCTTCCCACTTGCTGAAACACATCTGCAGGATGCATTTGTTGAATCACCTTCAATACCTAACAGTTTCAGAAAACGGAAGTTTGCTCATGGATAAGAAGCACAAGCAGTTAATGTACATATTCAGAAGTAAATAATTTGGCTTGGTTTAAAATGTACTCATTTTCTCTCTTCAGAAAATATGGAAAGCTGGAAAAAACAAGTTTGTTGTGGGCAACCAGTAGATAGCATGATGTCCTCAGTGCCAAATACAGAAAAGGTCAGTCTGCAGCAAGGGGTTCTAGGGAAAAGAATTTCAGATTTCCCAGAGCTCCGATGCTATTTCTTTTTGCCAAAAGGAGTTTAAATTCAGTTTCACACTCCCCCAGCATTCTTTCAGGAAAGAGCAATTTAAAAATTAGAGTGGCAAAAGCAGCTGTACCCTCTCTTTGGGGAAAAAAAAAACCCTAGTGATATGGGCTCTAATTCTTGAAAAAATACCAAGGGAGTTCTAAACCCTTCAGCAGCTGTGTACCCAAAAGGTGACTGAGTCAATACTTTTTGCAACTTTTTTGTGGATTTAAGCTTTTAACATTTGTGTAGTGCAAAATAGTGGTCAAGAAGCATGCTCTGTGCAAATTTTGACATCAAATTCTCATCTAGGCTGCTGTCCGCTAACCTCTGGGACTGCAGCCTGCTGGGTTTCAGTTTGGGTTTTGTTCTTTATTATTTTGATGTGGCATTGCTAATGAGTTGTGAAATTTCTTGTGCTGAGCATTCAGTGCCTTTATAACATTCCTGTGTTTGGCAGTTGTGGGAGAGGGTTACTGCAGAACTGTGTTTTGCCATCTGGATGGTTTCCTTTTCAGAGGCCCTGCAGGGACAGGGAGATTGTAAATCTTTACTTGGCATTTTCAAAGGGTTAACAAAGGAATTAGAAGCTCCATTAGCATTGGAGAAGGATTACAGTCAGCCACTGTGCTTACATACATTGGACTTTGAGAAAATTTTGGCACTAAGGAGTTGAGATCGCCTAAATGAGGCTGAGGACAAATAAAGTTTAGTAGATTTTGCAGGCAAAGACAGTTACCTTAATGAGTACATGGACAATATTGAAGGATTGGAGTACAGTACATGGTTCTTGATAAAACAATCTGGACAAGGAGGTAGAGATGATGGGTCAGGAGGAAGGAACCAGTTTATAATGCTGTGCAGCAGTATTATAAAGTTGCTAATAATGAATTTTGCAGCTGTGTTCAGTTTTTGGATTTGAATCCCATTATATGGGTTTTGATGTGATAGATACTCATTGAAATTCCAATCTTATTTTGGATACTTATAATTCCATGCTCAAGAGCCAGAAAAATTTAAACCATTACTGCACACACAAACAACATTAAAAGAATGTTATTAAGCTTATGGAGATGAATAATGTTCTTTAATGTATTTCTGTGCATGTGTGCAATTTACTTGGTGTTTTGTTTTTCAAAACTATTTTCATCTTGTGGATTCATATTGATATGTGCATAGGTCAGCGGCAGATTGGGAATCATTAAAACAGCTGAATGTGTCACTTAAGCTAATGGAGTAGTTACTGCTGTCAGCAGAAGTACTGTTGTGAGCCTGCAATAGGTTTGCCAATGCTTTTCATAGGCATTTATTAGATAGCAAAGGAAGGGTGAGACTCAGGACTCTGAATTTCTGGTCATGTCTAAACATGGGGCGATGTGTTCCAGGGGACAGAGACTCTCCTTACTCTCCAATAAGTAAGCTACTTTCCCAACCCCCCACCCCCCCCCTTTCTAATCTGTCATGGTTGATCTTTTCCAGATCTGAGTCCTGAACCACTGCTTTGATAGTCCAAAGAGGTGGGATTCATCTCACCAGACTTCAGATTCTGCAATGCAAATCCCTATGTATGACCTGGTCTTTTAAGTAAGTGCCTTCTGCAATCAAGCATAGAAGGCTACGCACTTGACTTATTTTAGATGCTTATTTTTGGTTGAGAAGAATTGTGCTTTGCTAGTGTCTTATTTCTTGACAGTGACTATAAAGGACCTACATGACTGGCTTCATTGAAATAACTACCAGCTACTGCAATTCCAGAACCAATTTGCTGCTTTTTCTCTCTCTTCTCCAAGCAGCAGTCCTTCACTGGTCTACTTGATCAGTCATAGGCTGGGACTTGAATTAATTCGAAGGTAACAGATCCTCCTCTCCTTGCCTTCCTTCCTCTGCCACTCTTGCCTTCATGCAGTTGTCTTTTGTACATCTTGCCCAGGCATCATCAGGTGATGATGTTGGCTACAAGCATCAAAAAGAGAAGATCCTGACCCTGAGGTCTTTCAGCCCTTCTCCAGAGTATACATTACAAGTCATTACAGTCACGGCACCTTCCTCACCTTGGGTGTGGGGTGGAAGGAGAGCAGTCATGCTGTACCTGTGGCACAAGGGTAATCTGACTGCAAGAGAAGTGTGGGAGATATATGCCCATTCACTGAGGATGGGATTCAGCTACTGGATCCTAAGGATCCAATAGTGCACAGCCCATCTTGAATATGCCTACAGTGCTAAATATAAGAGGACCAGGGACTGATTTCTGGCTCCCAATGCCCAAGTAGCATGGTCTGGCTTGTGACCACAATGTTTAAGACCAGATCCTACTAGAAATGTTTAAGACCAGATTCTACTAGAGCAGATAGTTTGGGTCTTTGGCATACCATGAGGTCCCAGGTCTCCCCTGAGACTCATGTGGTCCTAAAACAAAATTATTATTTTGTATGTGGTTTTTTGCAGCCCAAAGATTTGCAAGGAATTGGGTTCTGTTGCAGCTTATCAAAGAGTTGGTTTTATAGCATGGAACAGAGAATATGTACTGCATGCTGTATGGCATGACAAAAGGATATATAGGTATTTTTAAGGACACGAAGCCTGAAGAAATACTAGAAGACATTTTTAGGTGAACAAGACCAAAGTGTGTAATCATCTGCTCAATACTATCTTTTTGGATCAGTTCTTGGAATGAACAATGTATCATACTTTATATCTTTGTTTGGGTGGTTAGTTTGGAGGAGTGGGGTAATAGCACTCAACCTTGCTTCTCTTTCTTCTTTTATTTAGCAGCATAGAGATACCCACAGAAACATCAAATTATTTCTAAATATGTTATCTCAAGCATAAGAGATTGCATAATTATTTAAGCATGAACTGGGACCTTACTAATTTGTCCTAATACTGGACTCAGCACTAGCTTTCCTAGTAGCATGGAGTAGCAGAGCCAAAAAAAAAAAAAAAAAGTCTCTATTAGTCATGTCTGGGGAGTTATATCGTTATATATTTATCTTGATATTAACATTTACATTAAAATTTTCCATCTAGGCACATACCAGATGCAAACCCAGTATCATTACTCCACCACCAAATGTGAAAACCAAAATTACAGGAGCTCTAGATCTTCTTAAAAGTCAGAATTTTAGGAAGAATTTTTAAATGCAGAGTTATGAAGTGCAGAACATTTTTCTGTAGCTTCAATTGAAAAAATAGCTGGGCTGCTTTAAGTAAAATTCTTCTCAAACTTTTCAGACTGACCCCTAACTTGAAATATTTGAGGGTTAGTTTCTGAATTTTGTCCAGGTTGCATGTGGATGGAAACAGTATTTTACAGTAAGAAATCTCATCAGCAATAAGAGATGCTTCCCAAACCCACTGTGATTTTAGTGGCTCCAAAAACCCTCTAATCAAGCTGAAGGGTTTTATACAAACACAAATGGAGAGACATGGATCTCGCATGGATTCCAGGGAGAGATTCACTTTCAGAATTGTAATATTATAATACAATAATTCACCTAGTAATTAATTTAATGAAATAAACCATAAAATCCATTATTATATTTAGATGATGAGGCTTTAAGCAAGGGTGCAAATTTGAGAGTGATTAGATTTTTTACAATGTTATTTTGCAAGTCCTTTTTACTGATTTTATCAACATATTGTACAAACTGCCTTTAAGTGTCATTTGCATCCTGGCGACATTGAAATAATATCACAGGGATGCAAGGGTTATTTAGTAGTTACATA
Source organism: Falco biarmicus (assembly GCF_023638135.1). Lineage (NCBI taxonomy): Eukaryota > Metazoa > Chordata > Aves > Falconiformes > Falconidae > Falco > Falco biarmicus. The sequence continues at coordinate 84,796,355 of NC_079289.1, forward strand.
ATGTATTCCATATAAGTACCTGGATAGGCAAAGCAGCATTTTTTTCTGTGGCGTGTATGTAAAGTTACATGAAACAAACCGAAATCTTCCTGCTTGATTTCTTTAGCCACTGGTGTTGAACAGATTTTCAAGAATGACTGCAGTCTTTCCCCTATATTTCTTGCTCCTGCTTCTTTAAAATCCAGAGTTCAAGCACAGAAAAATCAACAGCAAAATCTGTTTATTTCAATGGAACCAAGGTTTAGCCCTAGCAGAATATACAGAAAAACAGCCCTCTTTTTTTTTTTTTTTTTTTTTTTTCTGCCAATGGCTGCATGTAGGCTAATTTCAAAAGAATAAGAAGCCTTTCTAGAACACAATGCTTGGTGGGAAACTACCCACAAGTTCCAGCAGGTGAAAAAAAGGAAAAGGAATCTTGGAAAAAATAAACAAAAAGGATCAGCTAAATTTTGTGTAATACTTATGAGAACCATAAAAACCCTTTTGCTGAGCACAGGGGGCCTTAGAAGGTCATACTACTCTGCTGGGCTAATTGCTGCCCAATGTTCTCCAGCCCTGCCCAGGACCCCTGGAGCAGCAAGTGTCATTGCCAGAAGGCAGTAACTCACCACTCAGTGGGTGAGGGCACGGTACTGATAAACATAAATCCTGCAGCAGGTGTTTGGGGAAAGAACATACAACTCCTGCTAAGTCAAAAAATATTTTGGTTATTCTCCCAAAGAAATAAAACACTGGAGGTGCTGATATGTTGAAACCAAACTGTGTCCCAGTTCTCTAAGTTGAACCCAGTAGCCTGTAATTGTCTCAGTTCAGTCAGATCAAATACTGCAACATCAATGCTTGTAACACTGGAATTACGTGTCCACCTCTAGCAGTTGCCAGTGCTTTAAAAACCAGTGACATTTTAGGCAGAAAGAATAGCAGAGGAAAACTTTCTTGGCCTCTTAACAGTTTCCCTAAGCTTCAAGAGAAACTGTGAAAAAAAGTCTACTTTATGCTCCCAAGGATTATGATTATTTCTCAGTCAGAATTTTTTTTAACGTCTATTTCAGAGCTTTTGAAATTTATATTTTAAAATTTAGCACATTGCACTAATAAATCAGAACTCAGTGGAAACAAATTATGAGACATAGTTATACGTCAAAAAGATAAATCAGAACTTAATGGCCAGGATAGAAGATATTTTCTAATCAGACAGCTAGAGAACTAATTAATGTTATCATTTGTAAACCAACCAAAGAAATACAGCCACATTTTGAGTTGGAATGCATAAATCTGATGGCAAAGTTAACACTTATCATTTGGATCATTTTGTCTAATGTTTGTAAATCAGTCTGTTAAATAAGATTTGAGCAAGATCTATAAATTAACACACTAAATTAAAAGTGTGTGGTTTCTGCTAATAAATAAGGACTTACAAGTTTTGGAGGTAACCAAACAGACAACAAATTCACACTCCTTGATTAGATGATGGTTAACCGTTATAAATCAAAGCTGTAAATAATGTTTATTTCCTCAGATGTTCAGGTTTCAGAAAGCCCATTTTTAAGAAAAAAAAAAAAAAAAAAGAACTGTGAATTTAAATTCAGTCTCCTCTTTAGCATACAAATAGGGTATGTAGTAAAGAACAAGAGGAGCATGAGTAGATTCTGCTATTTGAATTGCCACAACAGTAGCTTTTGTTCTGCTTTGTTTCTAAGCTTTGCAGCAAGTGGTATACTGGTATATGACTTGCCGTAATAATGTGGTTCTTCACCTGCAAATTGGAGAATGACTGTTTTTCCCCCAAAATCAACATGGCCTGACAAGACAGAAGAGTATCAGGCTTCCCTCTGTGGATTTCCATCCTCCTCCTCCCCTGCTCCGACTGTCTGTGCAAACAATGGGAAGCTGAATACATCTCATGCCAGAAGGCAGCAGGTTACTAAAATACCCATGACATATTTATGCAAGAAACATGGTGTATAACATATGGGCCTTGGGAGCTTTTCCCACCTTCTGTCTGTGTGTATTTCTTTTTAACTATGAGAGGGCCTGATGAAGAGATTTACTTCATTGGGAAAATGAATTTTACTGTAGTATAAGACAACAAAGCAATCAAAATGGGTGACTGTAGACACGAGCCTGGGCTTCAAAGCACTTTACTAGTTCTAGTGGCATAATTCTTGCAAATTTCAAGTCAAATGCCTAAGCATAATTCTGGGTTAACAGGTGGAGAAACCTGAGCCATAAGGAGGCTGGAGCCAAAATGTTCAGCAGGGGCCACCAGTTTCGAGTGCTTGACTGAACAAATACATGCAGGGCTTCAAGCTGAACATAAGAACATAGCAGCAACATAAATCAATGCTTTCTTTTGAAAACACAGTTTTGGATTGAGGATGGCTGGAGAGGCAGTGGTGATGGCACTAGAGCTCAGTCACTTCTGTCTCCTGGCTTACTGCTGAAACCTTCCCTCTTTCTAAAGACCTTGTCCCAGAAAGCTCCATTTACATGAGAGCTTTAAGACTGCAAAGAATCACAATGAAGTATTTTCATTCTACATAGTCCACAGTGTGAAGAAGTTTTTTACAAATAATTTAGCTTATATATATTTAGAAGCAGTTAAATCTGACCCACCTGGATACCTGGGAGGGGATCACCTGCTGTCACAGAGAGGACCTTAAGTCCAATAGATTATTATCTGAGCAGGGTTAGTAAGAAATCTAACAATGTTTATTAGAAAATTGAAAATTTCAATTTCTGCTAGACCTTACCTTCTTTTACTCTTTGCTTTGTCCTAACCAACACACATGGTCTCCATCTCCTAAGCTAGGATTTGCTGTCTTTAATAGGATAATATAAAATGCCAACCCTAATTATCAATCAGGTTTCCCATATGCCAGTCCTACAGTATCACTCTCTTGTACCAGTCAGCTCATTTTGGGTTTGCATGAGCACAGTTAGCATAAGATAAATTCCCCTAATCACTGCAAGTAGTTTCAGTAAGTAAATTTTAACACAAACTTCAACAGTTTGTCAGACACATGGGAATGGAGTCTTGGAAAAACAAAGACTGTACTTACACAGAGAATTATCCACTAGAAACAGAAACTATTTAAGTATCTTTATTTTATTTTAAAGAATAATATTTATTTTTATTGTATTTTATTATTTAGATAGTGTTATCTTTAATTATTATTATTTTATATAATATTTATATATTTTTAATATATTTTATATATTATATGTATTATATATAATAAAATAATTATTATTAGTTAGAACGTGGTAAACTAACAAGATTATCTATAGATAGATGGGGGGTTTTTTCCTCTTTGGAGCTGATCGTGTTACTATCAGTTTCTGTATTTCAGCTATGAAACTGGATAGTACCTTTAATTTGAAAGTTTCTGGGCAGCCATGTGTGAGCAAGTAGATTGGAAAAGATACCATTTACATTTATATAATCAGCACACATGGGTAAGTGTCCCTATTTAGGCAGCAGGAGATATACCATCTACAAATGCACTAGCCTCGCTTCACTGGGAGAGCCATGCGTTCCTAATTTGGCAAGCTGATGGCAGCTCTATAATCCCAACTTCTCTCTGTGACGGAGGCGACTACGGTGACTGAAGAGAGAGTGTCTTTTATTGGTGCTGTTAAATCTGCAGTGATGTGTCAGCATCTGAGCCCTTATGAAGCTTCTCTAATTCTAGTAATCCAAGTGAAAGGACAGCTTTTGGAGGAATACAGCATCTCTCTTTCTGGCTCCTGTGCAGGAGGATCAGGAATGAAAAGGGGAGTGAACAAAAGTAACAGCCCCAAAGCTCACACTACACAGTCCAACATTTCAAGCAAAACATATTTAAGAAAAAAAAAAAAAAAAAAAGAAGGAAAAAAGAAAAAAAAAAAAAGTAGGAATGAGGAGAGGAAGACAGTGAAACTTGCTTCTAGCTGTCCACCAAACATTTGCCAGATACGCATTTGGGTAATGGCTACCTGACAAGAAAGGCTGTTTGATGCACTTGTGATGGACTCCTACCTCAGCCCTTCTCCAGCAGAGATTGGTAAAATACTCTGGTACATACTAGGAAAAAGTGGGAGTTAATACCACAGTAGCAACATGATCCATGTACTGCCTTGAATCCTTCAAGTCAAACCATGAGTCTTACAAACATTGTATGCAATTTGCTAAAACACTAATTACATCAGTTTTAACGCAGGTAGGGTGCTACAGCTTTCAAGGCTGAACCTTTAGCTGTCTGCGCTGGGTTACAGGAGAGCTGCATCGGCAAGTAGTGAAATGTTGTGCCCAGAGTGTTCCGTTACAGATGTAAAGTGAGGCTTCCTTTTATTCTTCAGTTTCTGCAACAGAGAAGGTTATGTGGCCAGGCTCATAAGGAGCAAATATTCAGCACCCACTTGAGGTAGTGCCATTGATTTCCATCAGAACAATATGATATGAATAGGAAAACCTGCTTAAAGTCAGTATCACAGTTGAGCCCGATATTATCCCCAGAGCCAGGGATTCAAATCACCATCGGTGTGGCTGAGAGTCCCTTCAACTCCCTTCTCAACTCTCAAGGCCAGGCATGGTGCTGGGCTACATGGTGTCACATCCCATTGCGTCACTTCACTTATGACATGATGCAACCTGACATAACATGTTTGGGGGGTTGAAAGAATGTTATCTCTGTCCACAGGCGCTGAATACCAAGACACTAAGCCTAAGTACGTAAGCGGTGATTCAGGCAATCAGTGAATAGGGCTTTTCTTTTCTTAGTGGAAGATTACATTAAGGCATAGTCATGAATCATTTTTCACTTACTTTACATAAGTCATACTAGAAGTCTTAAAATTCATATTTTATGCTTTTAGATATATTTGTTTCACCTCCTAAGACTTAGCAACCATGCAGAGAACTTGAGCAAACCCCAGGACTCCAGCATGAGTACAAATGCCTGTGTTTGGAAAAACACTCCTTTCAGTATTACATTTATGAAATCTGGAGTCAGTAAATTTCTAATTTAGATTTTTACTTATGTTATACAGTGGTTTATGCTTATCTAGACACAAGAACAGGTGTCGACCTATTTGTATGATGAGTGAGGAAGATGCAAGGGACTGAGCAGTGACCTACTACAATTAATAAACATAGATTGTTTCCGTCTTTGCCTGTGACTGAGTATATGATGCACATCAACTGATTTTTCTCTCTGGACCAGAGATGGTGAAACAGTATCATACAACAAGATCAGTAGATGTCTACTGATTTAAAGTATAAGGCTCTCTCAATCATGTTTTCTTTTCATTGATTTAATTCTCACTATAAATAAGCTTCAAAATAAAAGATAATTTGATTTTTAAATATTCCAAATTTTTTCCTGTTCAGAAAATGACAACTCAATATACTTTGACAGATTTGACATTTTTACCAAATGGAAATTAGATGAAATTAGCTCTGCCAACTCATGTATTCTGATAAAAAAAAAAAAAAAAAAAAAAAAGGGGAGAAAACCAAAAGCAAAGTTTCTGGTCAAGTTTACCTGCTAAATTGCTTGCAATAATTTATTTGTCTCCAATGAAGGCAGTTTACTGTTGAACATATAGCCCACTTGAAATTGAATTGCTTAAATACATTTTCATTGAACACCTGTGCAGAAACTAGAATAGGAATATCTGCATCGGCCTCCCACTCCCATCCTCCCAAATTTCTTCCCTGGTAGACAGGCACATGAAAAACAATTGCCTGCATTGCAATTGCTATGTCTAATCCTGTTTGGGGTAGGTCTAGCTCCATGGATCCAGCTCGGAGGGATGAGCCAATTCAATTCCATGTCGGAAACAGATGTCAGGTGAAGGAGACCTCATCCAGGCGAGGTCCACTGGGTGCAGCACTGGCCCAGGTAGGTATCTCCATCCAGAGCTCCTCCAACAGGGTCTGAGTGAGGCACAGCAGCCCCAGAGGAAGATATGATGTGGGCGGGATGAGGGCCTGGTGTGAGGCTCAGCTGACCCCACATTCAGTGTGCTGTTGTCCCTTCTCCGTATGCAATAGCATCTGAAAGCTTTTGGTGGGGTTGTCCCTCCTACTTCTGTTCACTCTGCTTTGTCTGAGCCATCTGCCTAAGCGCTGGTCATAGTACCCTAATTCCTCCTGTAATCTCTATTTGCAATAAGCCTAAGTGCTTTCATATCACCTGCAAGTGACGTCTCTAGCTACATGAGATGAGAAACAAGCAGGCTGCATCACAGCCCTAGGTGCCATGATGGAAAACTGGCTTCTTTATCACAGGACAACAGCCCAACAGGTACGGTGCTGTGAAGCCATGGGGGGTGACAAGCATCACTCCCAGCTGCCCAAACACTTGTTGTTCATGAAGTTGCCCTGCACAGTTGTGAATTCAGAGGGTTTGAGACCCAGGCAGATTGCCTGTTTGATTCTCCTCTCTCCCTCCCTGTGTGGTACCCATGTCTCTTCTGCTTACAGTGGTGTACGTGCTGGAAGCATTCCTGATTCGGAGTGAGACGTTTCAGTCCAGAGCATCAGAAACTCACAACATATTTTGTTTGCCATTACATGTTTAGATGCCTGCCTTTTTGATCAGCCACAGTCACAAGCTCCTGCAGGAATCTTCTCGAACGAGCAAGCGAGCAAATGTGCCTCAGAGACTGCTGTTGTTAAGAGAAGGTTGCAATTCCAACTGACTCAGACCAATTTTACTGTCACCTTTTTTTAAAAGGCAGAAATCATAACTTGTGCAGGAAACACAGGTAAGCTATACCGTGCTGAAAGTACTTTTTTAATATACATGGGCACATTTACTAGATGTAGAAATACAGAGATAGACCTATAGATCAGCTTATCATAACATGTCGGCATGAAATGTGGCTCTTTATTAACTAGTTAGTTTTATTCCTGATTTAAAGACAGTCATATATTCATGAGCTCATTAATTTAACACGTTAACTGAAAGAGAAAAATGTTTCTGATTTCATCTAATCATGAATACTTCCTGGTTACTCATCTAGTGACAGGAAAGTAATTGCATTATTTTCTTTTAAAGATGAGGGATTCGATGTACTCTGACAAAACTTGGCTAGTGTTGTCATACTGAAACCATTTTTACAATATATTTTTCCAGTCTGCTTTTCCATAACTGACAGCTCTGAGACAACCCATATAAAGAGCAGTCAGAAACAACAGCCCCAGTAAGGGTGTATATATAAATATATATATATATATATTTTATATATATATTATATATATATATAGTATCACTGTCCCTTGTTAGTGGAATATTCACATTTTATGAATCAGTAGAATAAAATACTTTCATTTGTTGACTGAAGACTTCATATTTTCTAGAAGTGCCAAGATTTCACCATGTCCATAAAAACCAGCTGTATGTGCATCACACTTCCCAATCACCTATACTGTGTTTTCAAGGTGCTTAAAAAGACAGGGGGAAGGAAAGGAGACAAGTTCCCATACACCAAGCTTCCCACCATCTGGTTAGATGAAAAGACACACTGATAGATGGTGAAATATAGTTCTCATAAATTTTTTAACAAGGAAGACAGGAGATGCAATAGCTTTTAGACTACACTTTAACCTAACTTAGAAGCAAAATGAATAGCGCATTACTGAAGCAGTACAAGGAAAGAAAATGCAAATCCCCAAAACCCCTGGATGATTAGAAACTCACCCAGCTCTGCACTCTAGCTAAGTGTTGCATTAAATATGTAGATGGAATCCTGATTAACCATTAGATTGCTGCCAACATTTTTCTCCATTTGTATTGGCTTTGGACATATTTCTGTCATGGAAAAAATGTTTCACATACCTAACATCGGTCTCTGCTATTGTCATTTTCTGCAATTATCCTAAATTGAGTGACTCCAAACTGATTTTTCTCTCTGAAAAAATATGACCTCAAAGTGTGTCTAATGGTATTTTGGTAGCAGGAAAACATAAAACTTAGAAACACAAGTAGTCGACTTTCAACTGTAAAGCAAGTAGAGCAAGTCCCACCTTCTGTGTACGGGAAAATCAATCATCAAGTGTCAGCAGACACCTAATTTGCCAAGGGACCTGTTCCAGACATACCACAGTTGTTTTGATTTCGTTTTTTAAAATATGTTATTGATTTTCTAAACAGTTGAGTATGGTTTATAATAGCAATAACCTGCATGAAGCCAGCCATTACACGGGATAACACCCAGTTTATCGAACATTAGCCTTTGCCTCTAGTAGTTAACTGAGAAACTAGATTGAAATGGGGACTATTAGGTTTTGTTTTTTTCTTTCTTTCTTTTGTTACTAGTAATAAATGAAATTAAGGTGAACAATACTTGCACATTTTCAGGTGCTTTTGGAGTGGGGGGAAGATATGAATGATCAAACATCCCTTTCCATCTTTTTAAGGCATTAACTGGCCAGTAGTTTTGCAACTGGATCACATATAGGCTGTATTACATCAACGTATTTAAGCATGTGTTTACTCCCTACTGGAATGACATGCACTGAAAATTAAAACATGCATTTAAGGGCTTTGACTGAATTAGGCTGTTTAAAAAAACCTTTGGTTCCTAAATGAGAGGTGGCAAGGGATTATTTGTGTGCATCCTAACCCAAAAATTTGGAACCTGGTCTTCATGTTTTCCCCTAAAGCAAGTAGAATACTGGCCAATTTATCATGTGCATTAGATGTGAATAATTTGGGGTTGTATTCAATTCTGAGATTATTGAGAAGCCTCACGAAAGTTACTCCTACCCTGTTAAAGGAGATATGAATGTTAAAAACTATGAATACACAAATTATTACAAAAGCATATTTCAAGTGTGCCTCACTGCAGGCTGTTGTTGCCACCTTCTCATGCCCTGATGTCTGCCCTGAAGGACTGTTTACAGGCTCCACCTCTCTGTCTCTGTTTGGTTTTTTTACCTTCTTTTTAATAAGCATATTGCTTGTCAACACAATTAGCATGCAAGTTTAGCGAAATGGTCATATTAGTTATTGATGGTTCTAGCTAATGTATTATTATTCATCTTGTTAGAGAGAGTGAAAGTCAATATTTTTTAATCCTGCATCCACAAAACTATTTATGCAGTGGTGTCATCTCTTGTACTGAGTTCTAATCCATTTCCATGGAGGTTTGAAGTCTTCCAGAATCATTTTGTTCATTTACCTCCCTATCGGTTGTTTCATACTAATCTATGTGTGCTAATGTTAATAGTTTTGACAAAACATATCCAGTCATTACACAAAACATAGCAAAATCTCATATTCCTAATTTGTTTAAAAATGTTCAGGTGGACAGCTACTTACAGGTACAGACGGTGAAAACCTCCAGGCTGGGATATGCTCTGATCCATAGATATGAATTACTACAATAGTAATAAACCTTATTTGCAAAACTTTGATTTCTGCACTTCAGTCTGAGGTGCTTGGTTCAGACCTCTGAGTTCGTTTGCTTTCAATCAGTACCTGTAAAAAATCTATAGATTTAAAGGAGGCATTATTCACAGAGAAGGCTGTTCTTAGAAGCCTGAAAATTGAAACAACAGCCATACAATTCTCAGCATTTACGAAACTGAAACATATTGTGTGTTGTTTGGTGGAAGGATTTGTCTGGGGTTTGGGTTCTTTTGGTTTTGTTTTTACCTGAATGCATATGTACGAGATGTACCACCCTTGTAGGATATGCTGAAAGAACTATGAAAGCAAAGGAGTTGCAAGCTTTTAATCTGATATTTTGACCACTGTAAATTCATAAATCTAAGCTCTAAATAACTTCATACTGGTTGTAAAATAGTCTATTACAACATCTCAAAAGCTGTGTTCAGATGAACTTATTGGAGCTATTAATTACCTTCTGTACTTACTACAATTAATGCCATTTCTATAAGCTTTGGAATTACAAATGTAAATAAGATATTAAGCTGTCTAAGTATTTAAAAGATTTAAAGGAAAAAAGGCTTACAGCATGGCTTAGTGTTTCAGTGACCTCCAAAGGACAGATAACAGCAAAGATCAGCAAAATCAGACATTTATTGCAAAAAGCATTAACTTGTTATTATCATATATTAACACGTCATATATCTCTCACTCTTCCAAAGTCTGATTATATTTCTGGAAGCTCTAAAAATACATGCATTTCTCTGTATTTCGATTGGAATACAAATATGTCTACATAGAAGCATGGTAAGTTGTTGGTGGATTTATATCTTGATGTCTTTTAGACTGCAGAGTAAAAGCACAATGAGAAAAGAGAGCACGAGAGAAGCTATGGATCTGGAAAGAGTAGAATGCACTAAGCAAAAGTCATACTGAAGTATCTAAATCTGTAAAAGCAAGCTCTAATTAGGTCAACATCACATTAGATTGTGTTGTCAGCATAGCATACTTTCAATATGGGATACATTTTTTAAATCTATAACTTTCTTTAGAAAAAGAAAAACTATCAGCTTCCATATAAACTGTCCTAAAAATATTTTTTTTAAAAAAAAGAGTAAAACTCTAGTTTGAAATTCAGCCCTGGTGCAGTAATGAGCAAGTGCATATTCTGCACCCATTTACTTCAGCAGAACTTCATACATACCATGACTTCAATAGGTTTTGCCTTGTGCTGAGGTCTACTTGTATGTTCTCCATAAGAGAACATGCATTTGATATCTGAGTACAAAGTTTTAGACTTGTTAAAAAAACAAAAAAACAAAAAAGGCACTACATTTTCAACTGGAGTCTTTGTGTTCATTGCTGACAACATTTCAGTATTTTTTAGATCTCTATTTTTTCGTTTAGCTTAGTTGTACAGTAGAATGTATGGGAAACTTCAAATATGATTGCAGGCTGCCACATGGAACAGCACGGTACAGCTCCCCTCTGGGCACTGTCTCCCCTTAAAACTGCTCTGTGGGCTGGATGGTAACAATATCATGCCCTCAAGAAATGGTTGCTTGTAGGAAAAAATTGGAGATTGAATTGTGGCTGCACTGTTCTTTGATCCCTGCCTTTGCCCGGCCTCACAGAAGAAGAAAAGTTTGCAAGTCTATGTCTTGGCACTGGGTCCCTTCCTGACCTAAAGGCTGAGCTCCCCACAGGTTGCTGGCTGGCACCAGACCGAGCCTCCGACCCCACTCTCCTCTCTCCACACCCCACCCAGAACTCAAATGGGTCCTGCCCACACCGTTGTTCTCACATGCAGTAGGAAACGCAGGAAACCAAAGGTATCTTATTTTCCCCTTCAAGCCCACGCACAGCATGGCAAGATTTCATTTTCACCTGCTCCCAAGGCTGGGATGGCTAACAGTGCGGTGGCCTGTGATGGTTTGAGCTACATAGGGTGCCAGTGAGTGATGAAGCTCACAAAGCAGCCAGCAAAGCTGCTCTGTAAATCATCCTGGTCATTAGTAAATGGTGGTTAAGGAGTAACTCTGCTTGCACTTCACTTTACAGCCTCATACATCAGGTGAGCACTGTACCCACTGTTGCTGCTGGATTCCCAAGTAAGGAACATCAGCATTGTTAGATTGTCATCCTCTTTTTCCGATGTCTGAGGGACACAGGGCTAGTAACCACACACTCTGACACCTCATAAATGACTCATGGAAATATCCAAAGTAGGAAAGTCAGGCTTCTTCTACTCAAATCGGAATCTGAAATGCGTCTGATGCTCTCCTAACCAGTTGCCAATATAAGACATCGAAGAATGTGTGTTTAGATTGCCTACATGCTCAGTACAAAATTCATGTGCATGTTTTACATCCCTGGTTCAGAAGCTTTAGCTTTCTTATCTTGATTTGGGATAGCTCAGCTTTGTGTCCTGAACAGCCTCAGTTTGATCCCTTGTTTGTTATGTAGGAGGGCATATGTCGTGTTCAAAGGTCCTTTTCTACTATTTAAGCTGGTGTGAGCTTGGAGGATTTCTGTTGGTCAGAAGAAATGTATCACCCACTGGTATATTAGTGCATGCGCCTGAGTGGGTCCGTCTGACAGGCTTCCCTCAGTGCCTGAGCGACACAGCCTGGGAGGTCCACTGGCACCTGCTGGATTTCAGCAAAAGCCTGTGTTGGGGGAACATTAATGCGCCATACCAGCACATTTACTACTCGCAGCATCTTCATTAGAAGCAAGTATTTCTGTGGCAACACCCCGATCTCTTAGAAAATAAACTGATGTCATAACAGCATCAACATTTTCATTACCTGTCTCATTTGGAAGCTCTCCAGAACTGTGTGCGCACTGCAGCCAAAGGTCTTCCTTCTCCTGATACGTACCTGAAGGCTTCATCAGTATTGAAAGAAAAGCAGCCTCCTGCAATGGCTGCACTGCAGAAACAGATTGGAGGGAAGCATTGCACAATCCAACTAGATTAAAACAGATTAAAAGACATACTTATCAAGTGGAAAAACAGCTGGAAGCAAATTTCAAGATAGTCCAGTAACAGCTGCAGGAATCCCTGGCTGAAAGACCATGTTATGCAAATCCAGCTAAACCAGTGACGGTGATCATAGAGTGTGCACACCAAAACCGGCACATGGTGCTATTATTAGGAACATACCACCTGCTCCCTGGCTAGGGTGTGGGAAATTTTATGTTCTCAACACTTCACCACCACTTTGCAAATGCATCGTGCATGTTTGGAGAGGCTCTGCTGCTGTATGGAGATGGGGACAACAAGGTCATAAGGCAGCTAAAGGCTTTCTTCAGCTGAAACGGCTTGATGTAAACCTGATGCAGGGTGTGGATTAGATGGTCTTTTCAACCATCAAATCTAGGAATAATCATGATGAGAGGGTATTGTGCAAAAGTGTCCAGCTCTGCAGGAGCTAGAGTTCTTTGTCAGGTGTCCAGCTCTTTTTATTTCACAAGCACTGATAACTATCTACAGAAGTTGTTAGTCTTATGGATGAATGCCCTGTTCACTTTAACAGAAAATTCTAGGAAAGCACTGATTTTTAAAACCTCTTGCTTCTACTTTTAAATGGGAAGATGGGAGTCTAACTTTAGATTCTTAATTTGAATGGAAAAGGTGAAGAGATTTCAGATCTTTCTTAGCTTTTCAATTTGCAAATCAATTTTTATTCCATATATTCAAATACAGGTATTGTAAAATTAGGTACTTAGTTGTGATTTTAAACAGAGCTGGAATATGAATTAATTGCCACATTTGCAGCATTTGAATTTTTTTCATCAGTCAGTATATTAGGGAAAGGGGAACATTCAAACACAGAATGGGAAAATTTTTACTGGGAATTATGTGCTTGTGTTGAGAAAACAGAATCCAATCTGAGTGCAGAGAAGACCAAGGCTGAAGTAAATTCCCTTACAAAGACCAAAAGAACTCAGCTGCAATACAGTTACCTTTCATGAAACAAAATATTGTATCTTACTGAATCTGATGCATAATATAAAAACTAGAAGATTGTTTTAGTGCCTGGATGATTACTATTCTCAGCAGCCATAAGAAAGGTCTTTTTCTCCCGATCTCATTAAGGACACTCCAGATTTTGCTAAGCCCTTGAGACGAGAAATGTTTTAGCTGCTCTGAAGTGATTGTTTTATTGCCTACAAGGAAAGCTCCTGATGGCCCTACAAGATCTGTGTACAGGGAGTGCAAAATCTACCTGAGATTATATTTTATGCAGTCATATAAGGACATGACACAAGATACAGGAAAATTTGGAGACTTAAGAGTTAAAATCTGACCATGTAAATAAATTGAAGCAGGTGGAGAAGTCTGTGAAGTTACACTTATGTTTGGCCCAGGCTTAGCTATGCATTTCTTTTATTTTTTGTTTTGTGTCAAACAGACTCTTAATACTCTTTTCATGTACCTCTTTGGTGGGTAAATAATAACAAGTCAACATCAACCATCTGTTGCATATTAACAATTTTTATTTTAATGCATCCAATGATGCCTGGCTTAATGTTCTTTTTGATTAGTTGCCAACCTCAGCAGGATGAGCTTGATAATTGACAAGGGTATGTAATTGATGGTCACAGGTGGAAATGTACCACTTATTATTGTGTACACTGAGAGAAGTGCCTTCAGAAACTGTGGGTTTTGATCTCTAAAAATGTAAGTTGTTTTGGCTTTGAAGGATGAAATTTGGTATTTAAGGCATTGTCAAGGGCTAGCTGAAGGAGGACAAAAAAAGGCCCAATGAGGAAAATAAAATATGAGCTGTATGTTAGCTATAAATTGCTGGCAAAATACCATTTCTGCAGACCCAGTTTTCAGCAGCCGCTTTGACAAAGAACAGTGAGCAGCAACAGAAACTCAAGAGCAGAACAGGTGCCTCCACAAAAGTGTCAGTGCTGTCATCCAAAAGCAGTAACCAGGATTTTGTATCCGATGACAGTTGAGAATGCAGTATGGAAAAAAAGGTCTCGTCAACACTGGCATTGCTTTTAAACATGATTTTTGGCTTGTTCCACGAGGACAAAGGGGAAATAGGCATCCTGCTCATATCCCAGGCTGAAGAGAAATGGCAAATTCTGCTATTTTTTGAAGGGAAAGTTCAGGCTTTAAACTTCAGGATAAAAAAAAAAAAAAAAAAGGAATAACCGTGCCTTACTTCTCTCACCTTCACAAATGAAAATGTGAAAGAGCAGAGAAGTAGTTTTCTCAGAAATAAGCCGGCACAATTTTTTGCACCCATCTATTAAAACAGCACTTTCATCTAAAAGAATCAAACATGTGCTATGCCCTTTCATGTTCAATACACTTCATAACATTCAAAAGGCTGAACGGGACCATCTTCTTCAAGATTTTCACCACAGAGAGTTCACTTGTGGAAAACATCTCTCATGACTACTTGAAATTTCCCCTCGCATAGCAGCGTGGTATTTTCATGGTGGAATTCAGGAGCTACAAATTACAAGAGGAGACAGAAAAGGTCCAAAGATGCCATAGAAGCATTTGTTCTGAAGCTGCAAATAAGATATATGAGCTTCCTGTCATCTTCAGGAATGATAGATCAGTGAAGTGGGCTAATGGAGCGACACAAAGGTGCACTGTGAGCTATTCATCCAGAAAAATGTTATCTGCATTTTAATATTATGGGTGGTAGCAACCTTTGAAGCTGGTTTAAGAAAATAAGTTTTGGAAGTTTTGCCACTTCATTGTAATGGATGACTACACAATAAAGTCACAGCTATAACAATGCTTGGTAGTGATACTTACATAAAGTTGGGTAAATACAGCCTGCAGGTTTTTCTGAGCTTTTTCTTTCCTAGAGTTTTTGTGGCACACATCACTGCAGTATCTAAGTATCCTCTGGTTGATTAGATATGCATGATGGGTTTCTTACTGGGAGCCTGCTTCCTAGTTTAGGAGGTTTTGCTCTGGGTAAACACGGCATTTTCGCTCTTCTCCATCCCCCATTAATTTAATGATGGTAAGAAAGCTTCTCTCAGAGGCTCCTGCAGTGCACCCTGAATGTCATCATTAGTCTGGAAGTTCATTTCTCAGCTAAATATTTCAGCTGGAATATGTCTTTCCTGCTGTTGCATACTTTGATGCAGACTCTTTAGCTTACCTTTTCCCACAAGATTGCAACCACCTTGACAGATTACAGCCAAAGACTTGGTTGTTGGACCCTAACTTTGCTGGAAGTGTTGAAAGTGAACCTTACGTTGGCATTAAAAATCTGCAAGAAGCTTGCAGAGCATTCAAAGCACAGCAGTGGCCTGGACCATTGACAGGCCACGTACCAACGTGCTTCCACTTTCATGCCTGATACGGTAAGTGCCATGACCCAATTTGGGACTTCTGACGCTGGGACACGGACTTGGATGGGGATCTGTGAGGCCCTTCCAGCGGCCTCAGCCAAGAAACTTTTGTCTGTGCTAAGTGAAAGACAAAATCCTGGAGCTGTGCATAACCCTCACTAATACTGTTCGCAAAGAGCACAGGCACAACTCCTTCAGACTATTGCTCTGGTCCAGTTCTTAGTGCTTCTTTCCTGCCCACATGAGGTTCTGCTCTCGTTTGTATAGGTTCATACACTGTACTGGTATCCTATACTTCTAATGACAATCCAATTAATTATTTTTCTTGAACTACTTCCTGTGGCTGAAACCTGTGAATTTGCTTTGCTAAGCTTACCACCTCAATGACCTATCTATCTATATTTATTCATCATAATCTGCATAATAATAAATTTATGAACATATTTGATTCCTACTGGAACTGGCTTCCAAAAATTGCTTTTATCTGAGAATTTTGTGAATGGTGGAGAAAGGAAAAATCCTTTCTTTTAAAGCTTAAAATGCCATAAGAGGCCACATTTTTTATAAAAGTTGTCTAAGTTTTGTGAATCATGAAGAAATTAGTGACTGCAACCTGTTTGTAGATGGCTTGTGAGGAGCATTGAATACATTAGTTTTAATAGCCAATTTTACCACTGTTAGCTCAATCAGCACAAGAATTGTATTTCTGAAAGCTAAGACAACTTGGACACATCATCCAAACTTCTTTCCAACATGTTGGAAGCAAAGCAAACTGCTGTGTTTACTGAAGAGGACAGCTTTGCTGTGATAGTTTATTTTTATTTCTGTTCTTACTCAGTTACAGGGAAAAATCCTATAATTATCGACTATCTTTAAGTGGTGATTTACTTGGCAAAGATTGATTAGCACAATCAGTCACTCTAAAGCAATTTTCATCACCAAATATTAGATGGTTTCTTTTCCTACTTGATTAGCAGTCCTGCTGCAGGTTACGTTGTAGATGTAATTCTATATACATGGCTTGCAAAGTGTTATATGGCAAATCCTTATCTAAATATAGACATTCTTAAATATTTATGGATACTAATTGTGTGCACGTGCGCATGTACACGCATGAATGTGTGTGTTTGTATATATGCTTATGAAGAATATCTGAAAATGTTGATTATATTCTAAATATGGAGCTAAAGATTTTGATTCAGAGATTAATCTTCCATATTTGTACATGAATAATATTTGTGTTTGATTTTATCATCCTGCCCCAGCATAACCTGGGTAAAAGAAACAAAATATCCTTAGATATGCTTAGCAGAAAGTAGTTCACACTTGTCCTTAAAAGTACAGCTAGCTTAATACATTTTATTTCAGGAATTCTGTTGTGATGGTTTTGTCTGGGGTAGAGTTCTCCACCCCTTATTCCATACCATTTCTGTCATGCTCAGTATCATGCTCACTTTCCAGTACATTCTTATAAACCACTACCCCACTTCCCATCCTTTGATATAATACACAGATACCGTTCCCTTAGTCTATGGACCACCCCTGTGAAAAGTCGATAAAATGTCCCTAAATGTCCACAAAATGTCCACAGAGTTAATTTAGTTCATTACTTTGCTCCATCTCTTATGGTGGTGACAGGAGAGATGGTGTGTTGCGTGGAGGTACTGGGTGCCAAAGCCAGCTCAGGTCAGGTCACGGCTGCACTTGCACCACTTCTTGTAAAGCTTGTTCTCTATTGGTTCAGGTGGTTCCTGCTATACTAATTCCTATAACATGAAACCCAGATCGTGGATTACAACAATTTAAAGGTATATCCATTACAGTTTCCACCCCTGGTCCCTTTGGGCCAGGTTATAGGGTTTGATATTGCAATGAACAACTCCCCTGCTCCTAGTCTGGCTAGCAACAAGGGGTTCCTGCTAACATGCCACTCAAATAATGTATTATTTTCACCCAGGATTAAATCACCTTGAGGTACGCATTGGACTCCCCCATCCCTCTGCATTACCCACCAAGTGCACCCAGGACCTTGAGCAAAAACAATCCCATGAATAGGTTTACTCTTTCCTGAGGAAGGAATAACCCAGACTGTTTTTCACAACAAGTTCCTTATATGTACTACAGTGATCTTACTTCTTTCTACAGTGTTTAGGGGTTTTGGTTGGGCAGGACCAAGCCACTGGCAGGTCCTCTAGTGTTAATTAGTCAAGTGGCTTCTGCTAGATGTGTATCCCAATGCCTGAATGTCACAGCACCCATTGCTCTCTCAGTGTAGTTTTTAATAGTCCATTGTATCATTTGATTTCCCCAGAAGCTGGTGCATGATAGAGATATGATACACCCAGTCAATGCCATGCTCCTTGGCCCAGGTTGTTTCAGAAATGGATCCCATTGTCAGATTCAATTATTTCAGGGGTACCGTGTCACCATAAAACTTGCTTTTCAAGGCCCAGGACAGTATTCCAGGCAGTGGCATAGGGCACAGGGTATGTTTCCAAACACCCAGTAGTCACTTCCACTATCGTAAGCACATGGTGCTTGGCATGGTAGGTTCGTGGCAGTGTGATATAATCAACCTGCCAGGCTTCCCCGTATCTATATTTCAGCCACTGTCCTCTATACCACAAATATGCTTTAGTCACTTAGCTTGTTTGATTATGGTGCACATTTGGCATTCATGGATAACCTGAGCAATAGCTTCAATAGTCAAGTCTACCTCTTGATCACGATGCCGTTTGTATGTTGCATCCCTTCCTAAATGTTCTGATGTGTGTGTCATGGGCCCATCGCACTACAACTAATTCACCCTTACGTTCCCAACACAGATCAACCTGACCCACTTCAATTCCGGCAGCCTGGTCTGCCACTCATTGTCTCAATGTTCATCAGCAGCACAACTCTTGGGTATGTAAGCATCTCTGTGATGTACTTTTACAACCAGGTTCTCTACCTGAGCAGCAATATCTTGGCATAATTCAGCAGCCCAGATGGGTTTACCTCTGCACTACTAGTCGCTCTGCTTCCATTGCTGTAGCCAGACTCCCAGAGCATTTTCCACCCTCCATGAGTCAGTATAGAGATAAAGTACTGGCCATTTTCCTTGCTCAGCAACACCTAAAGCCAGCTGGATGGCTTTCACCTCTATAAAATGACTTGATTCACCTTCTTCTTCAGCAGTTTCTATGACTTGTCAAGTAGGACTCCACACAGCAGCTTCCCACCTTCAGTGTTTTCCCACAATACAACAGGATCCAGCTGTAAATAGGGCATATTGCTCTTTGTTTTCTGGTAATTTATTATACAGAGGGGCCTCTTCAGCATGAGTCACCTCCTCTGGTGACACTCCGAAGTTTTGGCCCTCTAGCCAGATCATGATCACTTCCAGGATTCCCAGGCAGTCAGGGTTTCCCACTCAAGCCCATTGCATTATGAATGCAACCCACTTACTCCACGTAGCGTCAGCTGCATGATGTGTAGAGAGAACCCTCCCTTTGAACATCCCACTGAGCTCAGGCAATCAAGGTGTCAAAAAGACCTGTGCTTCAGTACCAATTACTTCTGAAACAGCTTGAATTCCTTCATATGCTTCTAATATTTCTTTTTCAGTTGGAGTGTAACAGGCTTCAGATCTCCTACATCCCAAGCTCTAAAACCCTAGACATTAACCTTGAGTCTCTCCAGGTGCTTTCTGCTGGAGGTTCCAGGTGGGGCAGTTATCCCTGGCTGAGATGTAAAGCACATTTTTCACATCTTGTGCTGACCAGACTGGCCCGAGTGCTACTGCACAAACTATCTTCCATTTAATTTGTTCAAAGGCTTGCTGCTGCTCAATGCCCCATTCAGTCACTCTCCTCCTGGGTCACTTGACAGAGAGGGCTTATGATCAGACTATAACATGGAATAGGCATTCTCCAAAAACCGATGACACCTAAGAAAGCTTGTGTTTCTTTTTTTTTAGTTGGTAGAGGCATAGCTGTTGTTTTCGTGATCACATCCATTGGGATATGATGATGCCCATCTTGCAATTTTATTCCTAAACCCAGAATTTCCTGTGCAGGTCCTTTGACCTTATTTTGTTTTATAGCCAAACGAGCTTTTGAAAGAGTCTGGATTATTCTTCTCCCCTTCTCAAACATTTACTCCACTGTATTTCCGCACACAATGAAGTCATCAATGTACTGCAGGTGTTCAGGAGCTTCACCCCAGTGCAGTCTGTAACAATCCACAATAAATGGCAGGACTATGTTTCCACTCCTGTGGCAGTCGATTCCAGGTGTACTGGATAGCCCTCCATGTGAAAGCAAATTGTAGACTGCACTCTGCTGCCAGAGGGATCAAGAAAAACATGTTGGTGATATCAGTTGTTGCATACCATTTATCAGCCTTTGACTCCAGTGCAGCTGGGTCAGTCTATCCACAGCTGAGAGGCACACATGGAAGGAGTGAGATTATCTTTGCATTCCCGGAGTTGTCAGGCCACTTCATCTATAGTTGGTGCCTCTGTGTCTGTCCAGCTCGTTATCACCAGGACCTTGGTGCATTTCATACAAACTTTTTGCCACATGAACTGCATGAACCGTATTTCATCTGAGTCTTTGGATGCCAGGTCATTATAGATCACCTCCAACATGGCTAATTGCCTCAGATGCTGGGTACCTCCCTCAATGCTGGTCCGTTTGCTTCAGGAGTTTTCAAGTTCTTCCTTTGACAGGAGTCTCTTCCAAAGACTGAGGACTCCTGCCTTTTTCCAATTCCTTTGTCAATGACCTCATCCTTAGCAAAGGATCCTAGCTGCCAGGCTTTCTTACCCTCTAATTCCTGATTACTGGGCCCAATATCCCAGCATCAGAGTAACCAGCTGAGAATTAGCTCACCTGTTTGACAGCTAAAATCCTTTCACATATCTCACAGCTCACAGACAGGGATTGGGTGGTTTCTGTCTCATGCTTTCATCCTCTTCTTCCTCCTGTTCTTGTGACTGCTCTGCTGCAGAATAGGCTGACTTTTTGGATTCTTTCTCCTGCTCCCTCTTAGAAGAAGCTGCTTCATCCCCTACTAAACAAGCTGACATCCTTTTCCATGATTTCTTTTTCATTAAAGGGGTGATTGATATAGTGTCTGGTTTAGCCACAGTGTTCGTTTGTTTTCCCTCTCTTCTTCCTTAGGGTGCTGCATAGTATTGGGCACTGTTTGGCAGGTACTAGTCAGGGCCAAGCACAATGTGGTAAGTTGTGTCTCCTTGGAATAAGCACAGTATTAATTTTTTCCAAAAATTCTATCACTTCATCAGGATCCTGTGGTTGTTTGGGACTTAAGTTCCAGACCATTGGAGGTGAGAAGTTCTTTAGATACCTGCCCATGTTCTCCCACATGTGGTGCTACCTATGACCATACCCTCATGGAGCCTGGATCACATTCCTAAATTGCTTGTTAACCTTAGACAAAACCAAAGCAACATTTCTAAGAGATACTAATAGAAGTATTTTAACTACCCAAGGATATTCAAGATACTGAGAAGTTATTGTAGTGTGGAGGAAAACATCACAGAAGAAGGTAGCAAAGATGCTGTTCTGTATTTCCTCCCCAAAAAACCTCTGAGAGGAAGAAGTATAATTGTTAACTGTCTCCAGGAAATGGTACCTGTACTAATGGCTTCAGTACAGGGCCCAAATACCAGATTAAACTCAAGGTCAGTGTTTTAGTAACAAATCTCCCAGGCAAAACATCACTAATAACTACAGAGCACAGCAAACTACAAAAGCCAACACCAATCTTTAACAGGTACAGAATAAAAAAGAAAAAAAGAAAAAAACAAAAAAAAAAAACACAAAAAAAAAAAGAAAAAAAGAGTATGGCACAGATCAGATAAACTAATATCGAGAACAGATGAATCAATATCACTGTTAACAGTTATAAATCCTTTCTAATATGCTGTGATCAATCTGTTGTTATCTTGAACCCTTCAAGCCCAAAGTCAGGCACCAGAAAAGACTGTTGTGGTTTAACACCAGTCACCACACAACTACTTGCTCACTCCCCTGCCCCTCTCCAGCCCCAGCAGGATGAAATGGAAGAGTATCAGAAGGGTAAAAATAAGAAAAGCCATGGGCTGAGATAAGAATATTTTAATAATTGGGGAAAAATTTAAATTAAAAGGAAGATAACAAACAAACAAATAAAAGAGAGTAATAAACCCCAAGAAAGACATATGATGCAAATGAAAACCATTTTCTCACCACCAAGACAAGTGATGCAAATGAAAAACAATTGCTCATCATGAACAAACTGATGCCCAGCCAGTTCCCAAGCAGCAGCCCCCCACCGATTTTCCCCAAATTTTATATGCTGAGAATGACATCATATGGTATGGGATATCCCTTTGGTCAGTTTGGGTCAGCTGTCCCAGCTGGGTCCCCTTCCCAGCTTCTTGTGCACCCCCAGCCTGCTCGTTGGTGGGGTGGGGTGAGAGGCACAAAAGCTCTTCATGCTGTATGATCACTGCTCAACAATAACAAAAACATCTCTGTTTTATCAACACTGTTTCCAGCACAAATCCAAGACACAGCCCCATACTAACTACTATGAAGAAAATAAACTCTACCCTAGCCAAAACCAGCACATCTATTCAGATTGGTTTGGGGTGGATTTTTTGGGGTTCTTTTTGGGGTTTTGGTTTGGTTTGGTTTGGTTTTGGTGCGGGGGTTTTTTTAGAATATTTGCTTTTTGAGCTCTTCTGTTTCAAGCTTTGGGCATTAAAGGCTGCACTGGTTTGCTCTGTTCTCTAGGGCTGACCTTAGGTGAACTGCCAGTCCAACTGAAGAAATCATATGTAATTCCTATCCTAAAATATCCCTCAGATTGAAGAGAAAACAGAAGTAACCATGTTCAAGTACAGATTCAGCAGAGCTGCTAAAGCATCTGCAACTCTAGGTATTGCAAGGCAATGTGTATAGTATAGATCAAATAATACAGCTCACTCTTAGAACCACATAAATAACACATTTGCCTACAAAAATGTTATGTGTGCATCAAAAAAACCCCAGGTTTAATGAGCAACTGAACATTGATTCTGCTTCTTGGTGCAGTTTCCTATACTGTACAAACACAAGGGCAAGCAAACTGCAGGTATGTGCACAGGAGGCACAGAATATTTATCAGATAGGGAGTTTCATTGCTTTGAGTAGCTTCTTAAGCTGGGGCTGATCTAGAAAAAAGGAAAGAGGCTTCTACCCCCAGTCCATGGCTTGGGGCAGCAGTCTTCCCTCAGTAAGTAGCAGTGGTTGTGCTGCAAAAGCAGAAGCAGAACGTGAAGCCTGTGTAGGGGATGTAGGACTTGGAAGAGGGACGAGTCTGACAGGTAGCTGCATTAAGTCCCTGTCTCCAACCAGAGCCAGCAGCCCAGGGTCAGGAGGTTCCCAGTCTCCTTCGGTGGCTGAGATGATAAAATTATTTCCTCATTTCCCCAGAACTGGTGTTCCTGCTGGATAAATTCAGACCTTCACTTTGCTTTGCCTTGACTTTCCTTCCAGTGCCAGCTTGGCTACTCAGTTCCAACAGTGGATACAGCATTTTAGACAATTTTATATTTTACATAGCGAAGCAGTAGAAATAACAGTCTTTTGAAGTTTCCATGCACTTTCTCAGTCTTCAAATGGAGCAGATCTTCCTTGCTTGGCACAACGCAGTACGCAGTTTGGTCTAAGAAATATATACATATATCTCCTACGCTCCTGCAAATCACAAAGGAAGATAAAAACAGGAAGACAATCTTGCATATAAAAATCAAAACTGAGAAAAGCTTCTAAATTTTGCTTGAGTTGTTAAATATATAGCCCTGTTTTAAGTGAAAACTTAGCTCTGATTATGTCTTACTCTTCTTCGCACTCATGTTGTATCTGCTGTAAGAGTTAATGGAGTTGTAACGTATCATATACAACAAATGAACATGAGAAAATGGTGTCAGGCAGTCAAGTAATTGCTATCTTATAAAATACTGGGGGAGGAAAGCTCATATTTTTGCAAAAGTATCTGGATTTTCCTTTACATAAACTCACAGTCCCAGAGGTAAATGTTTAAAAAGGATTCCCCCCAGTCTGAAGAGAAAACCTGCATGTTCACATAGGAGTCCAAGTTTGAATTCTTGCTAACCAAGTATCAGAAAAGAGTGAGTAAGCAGGCTAGTACACACAATTCATTTTTCTAAGCATGATACCAGGCTGTAAAATGTATAGATATGAAAGCTTCAGGAAAGAAAAAGAGATATGTAACTTTTAGAAATCTAGTGATGTTGTATCACTGTAACACACAAAAACCTGTGTCAGTGTCATCACAAGGAAATGTTATTCTGTGTCATTTTAGTATATTCTTGCTAACAGAAAGGCTTTAAGTCACTAATGTAGAACCTACGTTAACAAAAAGAATAGGAAAATTTCTTGAGTCTCCAATATTCCATTTTTTCCATTTCTAAATGTATGGGATATTAGCAAATATATTATAGCACTTTCTATAATGTAGGAGTTGTTAATAAAAGGAATTGCTAGTATATGAAATATCAACTGTAACCTCTTCGCAGACTTTTTTTTGCAAACTCTCACCATTAGAAGTATCGATGGTAGCAGGCAGCATGCAGCATGGTGAGGCTTTTCATGTCAGGCCATATTCCATCTCTGAACTGGCTCTGTACCACTAGTAGTATGCACGTACCACAGTTAGTGGCACCCCTTAATTTATGTCAGGAATTTGGGTGAAAGTAGTGAGCTCATGTAGAAGGACTGCAAAAGTTTTTACTTAGCTACATGAGAGATGCTGAGATTATTTTAAATAGTATTTGTGGAAAATCACTGTATTCCAGTTGAACAATAATGAAGAAAACTCACTGATCTGTAATGACTTCTGTTTCTTGTAAAAACTTTGATTATTCAGCTGGAGAAGATCTCTCAGATCATGCGGTATGGCCTCCTGTGTGGAGCATGATGTTCCTGTACAGTAAGCCAACAAGAAATGTATCTAACTTTTTTTTGAATACCATTAATGAAGGTGACTCAGGTTCATCAGTAGAAAGCATTTCTCCATTATCTAATTGCTTGTCTGCTAAGAAATGTTTCCTTTTATCTAGTTCTGATCTCTTAATTTTAAACCATTAATTCTGATTTGTTTTCTAAAATGTAAGCAAGTAGTTATTCCTTTAGCTTTCTCCTCAGACGTAAGCAACTAGTAAATAGCTTCAAAGACAACCAAATAATGCCACCTCAGTGCTCCATAATATATGATCACCTTTTCCATGGCTGTGTTTCAAATGAGACCAAAAAAAGAGGCAACTTAGATAGGTACTTGGTTTGAAAAAAAAAAAAAGAAAAAAAAAAAAGGGCTTAAAAAAAAGATCTCCTGAGTAGCCAAAATACTGGACACAGGAACAAAACCAAACCTTTTAAAAATAATGTATTTCCTACTGAAATGAGGGATACATTTAGCTTTTGTTAGATCTGAGTGGGTACTTTCAAAATGTTCTGGCAGGCAAAATACTGGAAATCTAAAGTATGTATTTGCACTGAAGAACGTATTACTAAATTAGATTTACTAGCCCAAAATCTCATGATAAGCCCTCAAATCCATTTGAACGCTACCTGTACAAAGCAGGAATTAGAAAACATATAACCAACCTTTAATCCAAATCCTGTACCATGTCTTTGAAATGTGTGTTGTAAATAGCAAATGAAAGAAGACATCAAATGAGGAAGTAGTAAGTATCTCTTACGGCTGGTTTTCATTGTGATGCAAGTTCAAACTTTTACAGGAAACCTTTTAAATGATAGGCAGGAAATTAAGATTTTCTGCTGGAGAACATTGCAAATTCCCATCTCAGTGAGTGATTATGAGCATTGCCTGATGTCAGCAGCCAGCGTGGTGGTTTATACTCTACTCCTCTGTCCTTTTAAGTCCCAGACTTATATCACACTATTTTCCCTAAACTCATTATAGTTGGGACTAAAATGTGCCAGTAAGTCATAATATTTTCCTAGAGACCATCTGGTGTCCAAAGTCAGAGAATGTTGGCTACTCTGCCTGACCTCACATACAGTTAATCTTAACTGGTTTACTCTTCATTTAGTGGTGGGGAAAATGATGTCAAGAGTGTCTCCTTTGGTTGCAAAGAAGGGAAGTCTGAAAGAAAAAAGAAATATTTGAAATAGACTTCAGAACAGTAAGTGATAATACCTAATGCTGTGGAGCTGAGGTTGAGAGCTTAAAAGCTCCTTTCTAATTTTCAGATGAAGGATAATTATTACACAGCAAGGTTCAAACTGAAGAAAATAACAAGTAAAGTTGCAACATGAGAACTGAGAGAATAGAAAAGTGACTGTAGAGAAACACCCCTTTATTTTGGTCACAGCTGGATTTTTAAAACAGGTCTTCCTTTCCAAGGAGTGAAAGTCCTGCCTGCTGCTCTGAGAGGTTTCACCCTGCAACCTCTGTGTTGCCAGATGCTTCCACAAGAGCCGCTTTCCCAGAGCTGGGTTGCCTGCTTACCTAAGAGCCCCGTGCTGGGGTTTGCATGAGGGGCACATCTCCTCGCCCTTCTGCTATAGGATGCTCTGCATTGTGCCTCTAACAAAAAGCTGTCTTTAGCAATGGCAAAGTGGATTTATGCCTCCTTCACATATGTGACACCCTGAGCCTCAGCAGAGGCTGCAGCCATAGTCACCAGCTCAATAACTAGCATCTCCATCTTCTCCTTTAAGTAACAACAGTCTGTATGGCTAGATGGGGATGTCTTCACCTAGCAGTATTCTCAGACGATTTTTCCCTCTTTCTATTTGACACAAGACTAAACCTGTAACTGTAAAGCTGCCCAGAGGGATGGTGGAGAACCCCAACATGTAGAAGATGTTCAGAGCAATTCCTTTGACCACATTTATCGTCGTTCTACAGGGAACTAAATAGACCCCTTGTCTGCCAGCATTCGAATTCATATAATCAGACATGGTTACTTTATTTGTATTTCTTTTCATCCACTGAAAGAAAATAGCATTCTTTTTCCAGAAGAGGTTAATTTTATTTTAGTTTTTCAGATAAACCAGCATATCTCAAATTGGAAGATGCACGCTTAAGGACATTATAACACTGGAAATAAAACGGCAACCACAAATCCAGCAAGAAGTCTGGGGATTGCTCTGAAAGGCAAATAATAAAACAACATTTTACTGGTGATGATGCCTATTCTAGACAGACAGTGACAGCTGAGTGTCAGTGATGAATGGAGCAATTTCCATGCATGTATACACAGGCACTAGCAAAGCCACCAGGACTTGGTATTCTTTCTAGTGATGTTAATTGGGGGTTTGCCATTAAAATTAGCTTGAGCAGACTTAGGCCCCTAATTACAATGAGTCAAACTGTACATAACTACAAGGAAGATTTTAAATAAGTAATGTTCTTAAGTCTCTTCAACTATATGAATGAGTATTTGACACCAACCAAATTATTTTAAATCAAGATACCCAGAGACCTCTGAAGCTCAGATCTAGCTGGAGACTGGAAATGAATTTGCTTCCAGAGGCATTACGCTTATTATTGCAGGGTGGATTGATGCCACCTGGGTTAAAGAACCCAGATGAGCTGCAGATGTCAGGTGTTCAGTCAACCTAAAAAAACTCAACCCAAACCAACTGCACAGTGCTGAAGATTGATACAGCATTACCCAGCCTTGGCTTCAGACAAGGTAAACGTCTGAAGAGATCATTAATGCTGGGGGATGAAAGAATGAAATATTCCTCCAGTAAGTGGTTGTTTTTTAATTAAATGGCAGATGTGTGAAGCTGCTAAAAGATGTAGAACACTACAAATCTTGAAAAAGATATATTAATAAGCCTGCCATTGGTAGTATATATAACTACCACTGGTACATAAAAACATATGTACACCCTCTTATCTAAGCAAAATTACTGCCATTAAACAAGTGCTGATGAGCCAATGTTGAAACCCTCTTTACCTCTGATCAAAGTACTTTTTGTTACATCTGTGACTTACTGAATTCTAACAAGGGGAAAGCATTTATAAAGGACTCTGGTCAGACAGACATAACTGTTTCAGAAATTAATGGTTATCAAAAATGAAAATTCATTTTTCTACACCAAATATCATAGCTAAACACTATTTCTTTATTGTAACCATTTGATAGCAAGGTATGTACAACACTCAAGTCAAAAGCTATTACATCAACTATTATAAAATAAGTTTGGCTGACAGACAAAGTCTGATAGAAGATAGCAATACCAGGATTCCTGCTAATAGTTGTACTTCATGTGGCTAAACTTATCACAGTGGGACTAGAGTACCAGGGTGTTCACAAGAAGGTATACTAATAATGATTAATTTAAGGCACTGAAGTCCTCCTCAGCTTGCCCCAAGGAATATGCTTTTCACCCCATGTCTTTAAAATGAGCAGGCATAGTAGCAACCCAATGATAATGCCACTTGCAAGAAAACAAAAGATTGCTTTCGTTTCAAAGTGAGCATAGGCATTCCAAGGTCCCTGAGGTATCTGATCTTACTTGTTTTAGAAATTCCATGTTAATACACAAAGTTATACAATTTATAGTAAATCATGAAAAGTTTTGTCATTTATATGCAGACCTATGTCTTCTGATTTACCTATCCTGAGCTATATCAAGGTTAATAGAGTTGTACTAAAATTCATTGCCTGTGAATGCAATTACCCAAAACTGGACATGTAGATAAACAGGAGCCTTCAGCAGGTCCTGCCGCTGGATACATGTTGCTATATTAGAACCTCCCTGTGACAGTGCAGACATTAATTTTTACCAATGTTTAAATTAAATGTTTGATTCTGCACCACAATAAAGTAAATTGGAGAGAACAGTGGGGATCAACGCT
This sequence comes from Falco biarmicus, assembly GCF_023638135.1. Taxonomy (NCBI): domain Eukaryota; kingdom Metazoa; phylum Chordata; class Aves; order Falconiformes; family Falconidae; genus Falco; species Falco biarmicus. The sequence continues at coordinate 84,824,971 of NC_079289.1, forward strand.
ATTCATATTATTTCTACATTATGCATACATCTGGGGCTTTACCAAGACAGAAGGATATGAATTTCTGACAGTTACTCTTTTATTCCTCCACCTAAATATGTGTGGTATACATACTTATTTATAAGCAGATTATATTTAAGCATACTACATGTATTTTATATGTGTTTTATATGTGTGTGCATACATATATTTGAAGGTAAAGTGAAACCATGAAAAAAGAAATTTTGCCTTTATTTAAATTGATTTCCACAACCAATAGGTATGTGAAAAAGCTGATTAAAAAACCACTGCAACTCAGAATAGATTATCAGGCAGTTCCCTCGTCTAAATGAATGCCTATGTTTCTGGAAAAAAATAGATTACCTTTTTAAAAGGATGAAGGTACCTTCTGCTGTGACTAATCTTATCCAACCATCTGAGAAAGGCATAGCAGGAAACAATTTATTGAGTGTAATTATTCAGTATGCAGGTAGCAGTAAATAACAAACATGAGCTTCTTAGAGTATACAGTCAGTAGAAGAAATGCCTAATTACCGGGATTTTTTGCAAGTCTCTTTTTAGACCAGAGTCAACATTCAGCTCATAATCTGCTGTGGAATGATTTTGTACCAGCCAATCAGGACTGGATATTGTCACTGTATTTCTGTGACAGCAATAAAATGGATAATATAGCAAAATATGGACAATATTGCAGTCTCAGTTTATGAAATATAAGAACTCATAATTACTCAACCAAGTTGTTAATACAATATAAAATAATCTTAATTAAATGTTTCTGCTGCATTATCCTCTTCTCTGGCTGTATAAAATGTTTATTGTTTCAATTCATCATCTTCTAGCTGGCTATTGTCAGAGACTATACAAGCTACAAGATGGCTAAAAATGTCGTTTAGACTTCAGAGTCCCTCCAGGAGGAAATCAAGTGTTCATTACATTGATCTCTTCAGCATATAGAAAGAGCCTAAATGTGCCTTTGAGAAATTTGGCATATGCAACGTACAGAATGCTAAGAGTAATATTCTGCACTTCCTACTACTCTGCCTTTTTGTCTTCTTTGGCTGCTTAAAACAGTGAGATGACTCTTCTGGTAAAAGATTGGTCTTTATTTTTGGCCTCATTCTCATAAGATAAGAAATTACTGGAAACAGTCTGTAGCTGTTGTTCCCCTGAAAAAAAAACTTCCTATTTTTGGAATGGGTTTCTTCCTAACCCTCACTCTATCCATATCTATCAATATTAAATTATCTTCCAAGGACCTGAAGGCCTTTAAATTTTACAATTTAATTAATTTTTTTTAAGTCCTCAGATATTCAAATGCATTAAAATAATGGTTTTAATTAAATATTTTTTAAGATATTTAATTTCTTAGTACTAAACTGCTACTCTAAGTGTGTTTATTCTAAACATCAAGCAAGTTTAAAGCAAAGAAAGTGCTGGTATCATCACCTTTGGTTTGTACTTCTGCTTTCAGAGCCTTGAAAGATTTGCAAATATACTACCTGGATATTTGCTTTATACTGTCTTTTAGCTTCTTTGGTGGCTATGGGAAGGATTTGTATGGCTGATAATCCCATAGACAATGCCACATTGCCTACTTATTCTGAAAGCCTGACCTAAAAAAATGTTGGATTTGTTAATGGGCTAGTGAATAGTCACACTGTGGTTTTGCATATTTTCTTCCTTGTGTGATGGTATTTTTAAAAGTGGTAACAGCTGTTCCACTTGCAATTTTATATTTAAAATAGAATTTAATAATTTTTACCTAGATGCAGGCTCAATTTTGTCATCCTTCTTTATTGCTGATACCACATGAAGAAATATAGAATAATTCCCCAGTAACAGCATTTTATTCAAGACTGTTCAGTGGGTTTCTAGGTGACCTGGATGCATTATTGCATGATATTTCATCTCCTTCATTCTGCCTCCTTTGCTTGACATATATATTATTTAAACTGTAGGCTGATGTCTTCCCATATCTTTTGCAGTTTTCAGTGTCTTTCCTTCTATAAATATTATTTGTCCTCTCACTTTATGGCTCTTCATTGTCATGGTATGAGATTAGTCCCATTGCTTCTCTCAGTTTTGTCATTCTCATATTTACAGTATCGGTGTTATTGGATGTGGTATCTCCTCTGATGCTAGCATATACATTCTCGTGCTGCTTTTATATGGGCTGGGGGTTTTTATGCTTTGAATTGAGTTATAGCTTTCACTGGTATTAGACTTTGCTCTGACAACTTAGGATGCCTTGCATCTATTATCTATCCCAGCCTATAGTCTTCTTAAAGCCCTGTATTCACAGTTTGATCACACTATGACTGCATGAAAAATAAACTCCACGTTTCCTTTTGCTCTTTCCATTCTCCTTTAAATGTTATTTTTTTTTTAATCCCGTATGCCTATTAAATGAGCATCAAATTTTTGCGTCTTTATGTGTAATCCATCTTTTCCATGTCAATCACAGATAGCACATAGACTATCAGGTATACAAACCTTTGAATTCACTAATACATGAGTTTCCACAATTGATTATTCTTAACATTTCCATAGGGATTACAAATCCCATTGTACTGCATTGACATTTCTGCAGTTTCAGTTTAGCAATTCAACCTTGCTGCTGCTTCTTCCACATTCTGAATAACTCCTTGTACATAATCATTCTTTTCATCATTTTGTAGATATTCCTGATGTTCTATTTCTTTTATTTTTACCATTTCTGTTCAGGATCCTTGACATTTAATCCCCACCCTTTTTCAGCTTCCACACCAGCCTTCTTACCTTCCCATTGCATTTCTACCTATTAGTTCCTCAACTTTTCATCAGCTTTCCTCATAGCTAGCAGTGCAAAGGGATTTGGAAGCTGTTGGTTTTTGTGTTTTTTTTAATTTCTCTGTACTCTCTTTTTGAAGAAAAACCACATAGCTCTGAAGCAAGGAAAAGGCAGAGAAAGGAAAGGTCAGCCTGATCCAGGAACTTTCAGAAAAACTTATTAAACTCCTGCTACACATTACATTGTCTTCTAAAGTTCCCAAATGCAAATATAACAGCCACCAACAGCAAGAACAAATGCATATAGCTTATTAATACAATACAAGAAATAAACCAATGCATAGAGTGAAAGTCAGAACCATCATTTTAAAGTGCTTTGAGATAGGAAGGCTGCTAAATATTCGACAGAAATTATTGTCTCCAAATTGCATAGCTATTTCTAATTCTCACAACAATCTTTTGTGTCCTACCTTCACTGGGAAGTACTGTTCTTGCTGCAGAATTCATTGATTTTAATTAAGAAAACAATTTGAAAAAAAAAAAAAAAACCCAAACATTTTGCTACTATATTTTGAAATTCACATTCTTCTTGTTTCTTTCTTGGAGTGGGAGAAGGAGACAAATTCAGTATGACAAACCTGAATTTGCATAGTTCTGAAGCCAGGGACATGGAGTCATTCCAAGTCAATACAGAGATGCTAGTTTATCATGTCCATGTACACTTGTTCACACACAGCACCATCTGATGCTTATGTGCTAAACAGAAATACTGGCATTAAACTAAAGCTGTCACACAATTCAGCAAGGTTTGAAATAATTATGGCACAGACAGTTTGGATCTGATCCCAAACCTCAAGGATGTCACACCATTTCCATAAAGCTGAATCTTAAAAAAAACCTCAAAAAAACCCCAAACAAACAACAACAAAAAAAAAACCCCAAAAAAACAAAACCAAAAAAAACTCAAACAAACCATAAATTTAAAACTTTGGGTGTTTTTAGAAAAAATGGAGTAAATCACTTAAAATAGCAAGGAGTAGAGAACTATGGGTAAATATTTTGAAATTCATTTGTATTTTCATTGGTAATAGTCAGGCCAAATTCTGTGTGTTTAAAAGTTTCTGCTTTTTGCTAACCTCCTTCTGGCAGCCTGCGAGACTGGTTCCAGCCCTGTTCTCTGCCAGATGGAGCACAAAGAGGGAAACATCTGCCTCCGTCTGCCAGGGCACTGAAGACATGTCTAACCTGAAGTGTGTGAGCACTCCTTCCAGAGTGGGAACTGGTGCTATAAAGCACAAAAGAGGCTAGGCATCATTTTTCCTTCATATCAGGATACCTTTATGTCATTGTGCTCTCCCAAAACAATGTAAAGTGAATTGCTACAGATGAAAGGCTGACCCAACACTGCTGTAAAATCATTGGCATTCACACGGAGAACTTCCCTGTCAGGCACGCTATTTCAGGAGGAGGCAGAATAGTGGGATAAGAGTTGGTGGAAGCTAAAAAGAAGAACAAACTCTTCTAACCAGCTCCTGTCTCACACCCTTCTTTCTCAGTGCTGGGAATCAATTTGGGTTTGGTATAGTGCCACTGTTTCTAGTCAGTTTTTGGATCCCAAATGCCATTTTTAGAGATAGACACAAGGTGGAACATGGCCAAGGAATCCGTTCTTCTCACACCCCAGACCTGCACTGCCAACCTGCAGTTGCCTTCATGCAAAGGCCAGCACACAGCACACAGCTCCCCCGCTTCCTAATGCTCCTTGTGCATTCAGGCTGCATCCATTTGTGAATCAGGTCCTTCATTCTTCACACCGATGAGGTCTTCAAACAGCTGAATCCTACTGAAAACAGAAAGGCAATTTCTAACCCACATTTTGAAGACAGAGGGATGCACGGAGCAAAAGGTCTGTAACGGTTCATCTTAAAATGAGTGGCATACCACAGACATCTGTGCTGACTGTGCCTCTGCATATGCTGCTTACAGCCAAGACTCCAGCAGCAGGGCAAAACCAGCAGCACTGGTGCCAGCAGTTGGCTGTCATCCCACTGTGGTCCCACAAGAACATAAAGCTGTAGGGATTACATAATGTTTCTGCAAGCGACAAAAGAAAAGGGAAAAACTCAACACACCCCTGCACTCCTGAAATGGAAAAGGAACTTGATTTTTTTTATTTATTGATTTTTAGAAAACACTACCCAAACACAAATGTTTCAAGGGGCTGTGAAGGGCAGAAAGGAAACTGAAATGATACTGCAAAAAGGTATGAGATATTTAGTACCAGTGCTAGTTCTGCACCTAGTCTGTATTCCTAACATATTCATCTACTCAAATAAATAAGAGTTTGGAGTATGCAAAGAATCTGGGGCTGGGTTTAATTTTCATGCTGGTCAAAGTGATTTTTCTTCAATCTATCAAATACTGTATTTGACATATGGCTTTTCTCTCAATCAGTGATTGACTGCTACATGTTTTGTGCTTCAGTGAAGGTAGATTTAATACACTGGACATTGTTGTGAGCTGGTTTTGTCTTTTGAATGACAAATTTAATTTTTGTAAGTTGCATTGTACTATTGTCTCTACTAATTTCACATTCTTCTCCAGCTCTTTGGTCCCTCATTTCATCACTAATGTTTTACTTCAAGAGAACAAGGATATTGAAGACATCAAAGGTGCCTTGACATTCTCAATAGACCATGACAGCCTCCTTCATTTTCCATATTTTTTAATGTGGAGACATCCAGTGAAGGAAGAAACTCAAGACTGTGGTAAACAGATTTAGAAGAAGTGACTCATTGTTTTTTCAGTGATGTTACCAGTGGATATTCATTACCCAGATTAAGTGGACTAGAGGATTGAGCAATTCACCTAGCCAGCTAGCGGACAGAAGCACACATTAAAAGTAAAGGTAACAGTCATTTTCCATGAGAGATTTTTTTTTTTTTTTTGGCTCAAACTTAAATTCATTTTTCTGGTTTTAAAGTAATTTTGAAACCTGATTTTGTGTGTAGTTTTGTTTTGAAAATGAAGGATTTTGATGAACAAAACTCTTAAAAATAATGTAAAGAAATGTCCTAATTAACATCCACTATTTTCTCAATCTTCAAAAAATTTGCCTTATTTGCTGAAGTTTTGTCTTCGATTCTCTGAAGAATTTATTTTAAGTTCTTAAGACTGCTCACTGCAAGCCTTTCTTGGCTGTATTTCTGACTGCAAGCTTCCCTTTACTTTTATTTTTACTACTTCTTACATGACTGGGAGAAGCCAAATGAAAATCTTTTACTGGCAGTCTTAATATGAACAACAAAGCAACTGGAGCTGCAGAGCACCACTTCTTGGCTAAAACCCAGTGGTGACTGTACAATGTGGAGGAGGGAGCAGGGGGAAAGGGAACTGCTAGGTCTCAGTTTTCTTTTTCTTAAATGTTAAACATGCATGAAGTTAATCTGATAGAAGAGGAGATTACAAGAAATAGGATGAGTCTAAAACATGTGTTATAGAGTCTCAGGGTATCCAAAAATACAACTTAGAGCCTTACAAAAAAAAAAAAAAAAAAAAAAAAAAAAGCCAACCAAAGAACAACCCAGCCAGGAGACTGTACTTTCCCTCATTTAAGAGAATGATCTGAAATATTTGCTTGAAGGCAGTACAAAGAGTACGACTGTAATTCTCCCATACAATAATAAAACAATAGCTTTGCTAGACTACTAATAGGAGGGGGAAAAAGGGGGAGGGGGGGGGGTTGGGGGTTGGGGGGGGTGGGGGTGCCTCCAGGATTGTCCTCAACAAGCATTAGCTGCCTTTCCTCATCTGCATTTCTACTTAAGGGCAACACAGAAAGAGAGGAAACAAAAGGAGACGAAAGGGCTGGAGCTTCAGAGGAGGGAACTGCAGGACTGCTCTGCTGCTGGGGACATCTTGTGCCTGGTATTTGTCGTGCCAAATGGACCACAGGAAGGTAAAAGCCTGAGGGAGCACAGGCCTGGGATCAGTCTCACACCTGGAACAGCAGTGAAACTTCCAGCCTTGGCTGTCCTTCCCACGAGCAGGGGAGCTGGATCCATAGTACGGACGCTGGGTAGGAATGGCTTTCTAGGTGATCTTCACATTAAACAAAGTAACCAAGGTGCATAGATACAGCGCAAATCCTCACTTCTTGCATGTTTTGTAAATTCCCATGTACCCCAGTTTTCAAATGCTGATTTTTGTCATTAACTTTAATTAGATTAGCTTCAACACTGCAGTTAGAGGCATTCTCTTAATACAGAAGAATAAAATGAACCAGCTTGCTCTCTCTACTTTGCCATTTTAAGTGGAGTATTAGGAGGAAAAAAACCCACAAAACAAAACAAAAACGAATGTCACGTTACAAATACAATGAAAAAAACAGCAACATCAATCCAGCCAATGAAAAATGCATTTCTGTTTATGCTCGAGGGCATATGAGAAGTGTTAAAATATATGAGTGAGGAAATGCACTCAGTCAGATGTACAAATGACAACGATTTGGGGAAAGATTCAAAACATTGTGAAAGAAATTCCAACAGGCATCAGCAAGCAGAAAAAACACACTTTCTCAGATATGATGTCTGGGAGGTTTCGCAGTAGCTCATTTGACCATATGAGGTGATGATATATCAGGAGACAATGTTTTTACAATCCCAGCCACTGCAGAAAGAAAGGATATTAAAATTCGCAGTAATGATGCTCATCTTCTTAGTTTTGGATAAATCAGTCACATTAATTTTCTATGTGTTGCTAGCTTAACCACACATTTTCCCTTGCTATCTCTACCGCCTGTTGCAAGAAGTAGTTTCTACTTACCTTTTTTATTTTCTTCAGTATGTCATATTCAGCTTCATCACAGTCTCCAAATTACATTTTGTTTTCTTGTATGGAAATAACACTATTTTCCATTCTTCCTAAGATAAACTTTTCTTATGCTTTTTCAGTATCTACCTCGGGTTTTTTTTCCTCAGCAACTGTGCACTTTGTGGCCCAGCCAGTATTAAACCACTACTGAGAAACTAAGGGTTTTCTTCTGCTGCATTGTGACAGGTTCACTGTGGTCAAGGAAAATGCAGCAGCTCTTAGGTGGTGATGTACTTCCCAGTTTGGGTGCCATTTGGCTTTAGAATCTAATTTAAAACCAAGTGTGCTAGCAGCAGCAACCTCAACCCATGCATAATTCAGACCCTAACCCACTTCAGGGAAAGATAACTGAACTGCTGCCTCAGTACTACTGCTATTATTGCAGGGTCTAGTCCTAAGATACTATGCATAATGGAAGAAGTCACTCAGAAATCAACATCTTGCTTGCACAGATACTCATCTAAAGGTTGCAGGGCTGGAACCTTCTCAGGGGACCTCTGCCACACAGCTCTTCCTAGTGGCTCTGCAAAGAATTGACCATAGAGGTATCAGACAGCTTGGCACATATGGGACTGGGCTTCAACTGCCTGTAACTGCTCTCATGTAAGAGTCTTGATCCGGACTGAAGGGGGAAAAGGCTCGTCTCCCTCAGTTTTCCTTATGCAGTGCCTATCACATCCAGGTCAGTCTCTTCAGCACCTTGACCCGGATGGACCCTTAACTAGGTATGCAGTTGCTGAAGTTCTGACTTAGGACAGCATGAGGACTACTCTGCAAATCTGCAGACGCCACTGAGCTGGAGGGGGAGCAGCCAATGCACTGGAGGGTAGGACTGTGATTCTGAAAGACAGGTTGAAGTAAAGGTCTGGCAGGAACCTCAGAATGTTCAAGAATGAAAATTCAAATCTTGTACCTTGGGTAGGATTATACCATGCACCAGTACAGACTGGGGTATGACCAGGTGGGTAGCAGCTCTGCACAAAATGAGCTGGTGATGAAGGCAGGCAGCAAGCTGAAAAGAATCCAGCAACGTACCCATGCAGCAAAGAAAGCCAACAGCATCTTGGGCTGTCTTAGCAAGAATGCAACCAGCAGGTTGAGGAGGGTGATCTGCCACCTCTATTCAGTACTTGCAAGACCATTTCTGGAGTGCTCAGTCCAGAATTGTGGCTCCCCAGTGCAGGAAAGACATTGACATACCGGAGAGAGTCCTGCACAGGGCAATGAGTATGCTCAGAACACTCGATATATGAGAAGAAGCTGAGAGAGAGAGGTTTCCTGAGCCCAAAGAGGTAAAGGCTCAAGATCTCAGTACTTCCTGACCAGAGGACACAGAAACAGTGGTGCCAGACTCTTCACAGAGGTGCATGGTGATGGGACGCAAGGCAACAGGGAAAAGTTGGAACACAATACATTCTGATTAGATATTAGAAGCTTTTTTACCAGGAGGGCATTCAAAAAACGTGGCACCAGGGCCCAGAGAGACTGTGGGATTTCCATCCTTGGAGATGTTCAGGCCTCGGGTGGACATGTCCCTGAGCAACCCAGTCTGATTAGACTTTGTTTTGAGCAGCAGGTTGGCCTAGATGACCACTGAAGGTCCCCTTCCAGACTAAATTATGCTTTGAACTTATGGTCTATGCAGGTAGTGGTACAATGGACAAGAGACAGAGTCAGAATAAAAATAGAGAAGTCAGAAAGAAAGGATAAAACAAAAGTTATAATAGTCAAAACACAAACTGGAGAAAAAAACCCAACTAAAATAAGGTTAAATGCTGCTGCTGTGGTGATACCCAAAGGAAAAATAGCTCTGTTGAGAAATGGGGTGTCATTTTAGAAATGAACTACTGCAATGTTCACTTTTCTAACGTTCTTAAGTATGTTAGAAAAATACTAATAATTGGAAACACTTTAAATTAGAATTGTTCTATTTGAAGTTATATGTACTAATATATTGTACTTTAAAAGATATTGTTGTTCCAAAGTAAGTATAGCACTTAGAAGTTTAGAAATTACAAGATTTAGACTGATTTAATTCAGCTGTTTCTACCTATGTACGGAATAACATTAATGGTGACATACTAACTTAATACATGAGCATGAGCTATGTTTCCAGAGGATCCCTGCCTCTCCAAGGAAATACAGCAGGCAGTTAGTACTTCATAGAACCTTTACTGTTTATTTATTGCATTTTACCTCCATACTGACTTTTTATTGACTACAACAGTATTAATTCTCTTGGGATAGTCCTGTGGTCTTTATGACTTTAGCATATGGGTTCTCATAAACAGTAATAAACATCTCTGTCAGATTTGGAGATGTTTTTGTTTTTGGTTTTTTTCCTGTTTCCCAAAAGGGACTTCATGTACAGACTGATCAAGATTCATCAAAACTGCCCGCTGATGGTAAGAAAAATTTGGGTGCTTTGCACCTGATATTGTGGAAAATTTAACAAGCTTGTAATATCTTACATGTCAAGAACAACCTTGTAATTGATTTTGTCAACATGAGCTCCAAGCCTGAATCCAGGTAAGTCATTCAGACATTTCGAAAACTAGTAATTTGTACAGTGGAAATGCACATTGTGTGAAATTACATTGACCCGCAACTTATGTCATCAGCAAAGGTCAGGTCTTCATAGTGATACAGGGGAGATCCTTATTGCTTGAGCTAATAGTTTCAGTAGCTGTTCCTTCTGTGGACTGACTCTCCAGGGAGAGAAGGCAGAGACTTTTCCAGTTGATTTCATATCCATTCACTAAAGGAAAAGAGATGCTCACAGTACTCCTGAAGTCACAGACAAATTTCCAAGGCAATGGTGCTTGTTACTTTGTTACAAACTCTGCTATTTCTGCTTTTCCATGCTGTCTTTTCCTATTTTACCTCTGTTCACTTAATCTTTGCTTGTGCATTTATGCTTTCTGCATTCTTCCTTTCAGCACTCCTTGCCCTCTGTGAAGCCCAGGCTGCCTCCTTAACCCTTGAACTCTTGATGTCTGATGGTGCCTTAGGAGCAAGTGGTCTCGCCACGTGGGCCGTTTCTCCTGTGTTGCTTGAGCAGAACATCTCTGAGGTGGGTGGGCATCTTCCTGTTCCTTTTCATGGCCAGAGCAGGCTCTCCCAGGTACTTCAGGAACAGCAGGTGGCCAGAAGGCAGAGGCTGGAGCATGCCCAAGCACCCATTTGCTGATACACCATTCTTTCAGACTGTAAATAGATGCAGTGCAATCACTACAGATTAAATCTTTGGAGCATTTAAGATGCAAACACACCTCTGGAGCATAGAAAGCTGCAGTGTGATGTGCAGGTTGCAGTTGTGTTTGTGTTTGTGTCTGTGTTTGTGTTTGGGGGGCGCTGTATGTCAACCTCACTGAGAAACCTGTTGAAGTCTTTTTTGTTTGGTTTTTTTTTTTTTTGTTTTTGTTTTTGTTTTTGTTTGTTTGTTGTTTTTTTTTAGACTGTGAAAATATCTGTTTTTCAGACTACATAGGACTGAACTTTAGCTGGAACTTTAAAAAATAAAAATCAACCTCAGGCAGGTATCTTGCAGAGGCAAATTCAGCTCAAAGAGCCAAGGTTTAATAAAGTAAAAACAAGTTTGAGTCTTGCATAGAAAGTGCTAGCAACATTAACTACAGGCACCAGTGCTATTTTTGTATATAGCATCCCAAGTTTTCATATATACCAGTAAACTGTTGACATTTTCTCCTCGTTTTTATGAAATACTAAAACAGAACCACGATTCTGCATTTCATACAGTTTTAAGATAGTGTGTTTAGCTTGGTACACCTATGCTTTTTAACAATTTTAAAATCCTTTCTGATTTTTTAAATTATATTTGCTATGTTCTTCCAATAATTAACATTTACAATTGGGAGACAATAGAATCATGACTCAAACTAATTGGCTAACACAATCTGGTACACACCTACTGAAGTAATACCAGACATTAAAAAACCTACAAAATGAAAAAACCCACGAAACCCTAAACACAAACACCCAATTTCCTTAAAAGTTCAAGCAGTAACAGGTCAAGGAAGTGCATTTCTTACTCAGTATTAATGACAGATTGGTGCTAGTTGATTCACAGATACCTATGGCTAAGAACCCTTAGAAATACACCTTAATTGATGCTAACAACACAGAGTTTGTATATGCTCTCCGATACACCTACTACCGTGTCAGGGCACTGAGCTTCGACTGTGTTTTTAACAGAGGAGGCACCCTAAGTACTTAAGGAGAAATTGTTGCATGATACATTAAGCGTTCTCTAGCACTGGGAAACCAAGGCTAGACTTCATGTGCTAACTCCTCTGAACAGCTGTAAGAGCAAAGCTGTTTGTGCTTCGAGGGGTTTGCAATGTAAATAATATTCTCTCTTTCTGTTTCAGCCATAAAGGAGTATGAATGGAGTGAAATGGAACTTGGAAGAAAGTTGTGTAAATGTTAGAACTTAATCCTGCACCTTTTGAAAGTAATGAGAACATTCCTATAGTTAGAAGAAAGATCAGGATCCGAGAAAGAGAACTGAAGAGAACTGAAGCGGGGGGGGGGGGGGGGGGGGGGGGAGCTAAATTATATTAATAGAGATATTATTGAACAGATGGATTTTTCCATTTCTTCACTAGATGATGGCTTTCCTGGCTTGATTTTTCTCATTTTTTCCCTCAAGTGAAAGCAGCAGCACTTACTGTTAATCTGTCGGTTGAATCTGCCTCCTCTCCTTGTTTAATAATCCTTAATGGACATTATCCTGTATCTTGGTGTCAGTGTGCGTTTCTGTCTTGGGAGGGAAAGCTGCTTTGGTGGGGGAGTTACACTTGTGCCCGTGCTCACTAACTAACAAAACATTTGCCCGTGACACGCTCGCTACTATTATCTAACATGCTAATTAAGCAAAATAAACAGAGATTAAATTAAAACCAGGCAAGTGCTTATTCTTCCTCAAGATTTAGTTTGGGATCAGAAACGCCACTGCCGGGAGAGGGAAGCGGAGTTGCAAGTACGTCCGTGCACAAACAACGAAAGGCCGAATTATTTTTTAAATCTCCCACCCGTAACTGGCGATGTAAATGTCACTTCAGCGAGCGAATCAAGGTCAGTCACCGCTGCCCCCGCACCCCAGGCCGCCTCGCGTTTCTCCCCTCTCCCCGTCGCGGCGCGTTCCGGCGGAGCTGGGAGGGGCGGGCGGGGCCGTGTTGCCGAGCCCCCGCGGCCCTCCCGGCCCGGGACGCCCGGCGCTTCCCGGCGTGACGCCCGGCCACCGGCGCGGGGTCACACCGCGCACGACCAGGGGCCGGCCGGGCGCACCGGAGCCCCCTCCCGCCCCCGCGGCGCGGCCCAGGGCGGCGGCACGGCCGAGTCGGTCCGGGCCGCTGGGGTCAGGCCGCTCGGGGGACCCGGCGAGCGGCGGCCGGCGTGGCCTGCGGCGGGGGTGAAGTTCCGCGAAGTTCGGCCCGGCGGGGCGGGGCGGAGCCGGCAGGGCCCCCGCCGCACGGCGCGGCAGCTCCCGCCCCTTCCCCGGGGGAGCGCGGGCCGGGCCGCGGCCGCCACCTCCCCCGGCAGGGGCGGGCAGGGGGAGGAGCGCGCCGGGCCGGGCCGGGCGGCGCCGGAGGGGCTAGGGGGAGCTGCTGCACCTGATACACCGGGGCGGGAGCGCGGCGAGGGAGGGAGCGGCGCTGCCCGCTGCCGGCGAGAGCCTCTCCCCGCCGTTAGTCAGCGCTGGTCGCGCTGCTTCTGCCTCTTGCCGCCCCTTCTGCGCGGAGCTGGGCTCTCGCTCCCGTTCCCCTCGGGGCCGGCTGCAGCGCGTCCTCTTCCTCCTCCGCCTTTCCCCTCGGGCCCCATGGCTTCGGCCGGCAGCGGCATGGAGGAGGTGCGCGTCTCGGTGCTGACCCCGCTGAAGCTCGTGGGGCTGGTGTGCATCTTTCTGGCGCTGTGCCTGGACCTGGGAGCCGTGCTGAGCCCCGCCTGGGTGACGGCGGACCACCAGTACTACCTGTCCCTCTGGGAGTCCTGCCGCAAGCCCGGCAACTTGGACAGCTGGCTCTGCGAGTCGACGCTGCACAGCGGTGAGACACGGCTGCCCCGGGGCCTGCCCCGGCACCCCCAACCCCCCAGCTCCGCTCCCCTCCGCCGGCGGCACCCCCGCCGCGCAGCCGCCCCCAGCCTGGTCCCTGCCCCGTCCCTCCTTCGTCCCTTCCTGCCGTGTCCCCCACCTCGGCCTCCTCCCGCTCCCCGGCCGCCCCCCGGGCACCGAGGCAGACCCCCGCCCCGCGCCCCGGCTGCCCTGCCAGCACCCCCCGAGCCACCTCTCCTTCGCCCTTGTCTCCTCCGGAGCGGTGCCCTGGGCCCTGCCCCGCCGCCCCCCGCTGCCCCTCCGCGCTCCCCGCCTCGCCCGCTGTCGCCCCGGCTCCCGGCTCCGGCCGCCGCCGCGGGAGTCTCCGGCACCTTTGTCCTCCCGCCCTCCGCACCCCTCGCCTTCCCCAGCCGCGGCGTCCCTCCCCATCTTCCTCCTCCTCCTCCTCCTCCTCCTCCCTGTCTCCCCGGGCCCGGTGGTTGCCCCCCGCGCTGCGCGGCCCCGGCCCCGCATCCCCCCGCCTGGCGGCTCGGGGCGAGGGCGGCGGCGGCCCCTGTGCCCAGCGCGTGCTGGAGGGGGCAGCCCGCGCGCGGCGCGTCCCTCCGCCTGCCGGGTGGTCGGGGGTGCAGCGCAGACGCGAGGTGGGCTTCTGCGAGCGAGAGGGGGGACTGATTTTCTGTCTGCCTTTGTGTTTCCACGAGAGATCCCGAGTTCGGACTAGTTTTGATTATTTTTCTGTGCGGCAGCTGTTCTCATACAGTGAAAAGCTGTTGGGAATCAAGTGTCTTCCAATTCCACCCCCGAAGCCACTAGTCTGGGAAAGTTGGGGCTGCCTAAACCAAAACCGATTGCTGTTTTGTCCCGAGTGAGGATGCCTGGGCTCTGGCTCTCCATCCCCCTGGCTGTGCTTGTGTGTGTGTCTTTCCTCTAGCAGGTGCCGATCTTCCCATCGGCTTTCATACTCCTTCGCCTTCTTGCCACACTCCCTGTTTTGATTTCTGATGCTCATTCATTCTTCCGCTTTCTAGGTCTTTGGTCATAGATTTTTAAAATATTTTTTTTAATGCCATTTCACTGTTGCTTGGAGTATTTAAAAACCAGGTTGTGAATGATATAAACAAGCTGCCTGTTGAATATTTTTCAATAAATTGCTTTTTTAGAACCATAATTGTTTTGGTTTTCATGGGTTATTTACTTTATGCCTAATAGCAACTTCTGGAGTCCCAATAGAAACACTGACAAATGAAGCCAGCCTCTTCCCATACCCCCAGCCCATTTTTATCTGCATCCCTGTCCTCCTGACACACACACTTGCATTGCTAAACCATCCATTTGGATCGCTGTGCTCTCCGGTTGGGTAAATCCAGGTACAAGACAAGATAAATCAAGGTAAATCCAAGGACAAGGTATTTTTTTTTAACGAGGTAAATCCAGGCACAAGATGTTTGTTTTGAAAAAGAAGGGAAGGCAAGGGGCTGACTGTGTATTCTAGGTGCTTTCCTTTTTCCTTGCTTCTCAGAAATCCTTGTATAGGTTCTGGGAAATAACTAGTCGCTGCTTCAGTAGAAATTGCACAGGTTCCTTTGCTGCTGTGACTATTTATTTTTTTCTTGTCATTGTGTGGAGTAATATTTGCAGGTTGTTTGGGGGTTTGTTTTAAATCATGTAATGCCAAAACAAATTGTAAAGAAATGTCAGTTTCAATCAGTTACCAGGGTATCTACACAAACTTTGGAGAGCTTTCTTTTCCTTCCCCAGTATAAATGGAAATTTATGTAGGAATGTCAGCTTCTAAGTGTCTCCTTAGCAACGTGAATCCTTTGCCCCTTCTCCCTGTCTCCTGAAATAGTATCCCCTTGATTGCAGAAAGACTTTTCAGATGGCTTGAATGAGAACCTGCTTCAAGTCCCCTCCCACCTCCATGCATGATTTATTGGACTCCCCCCTCAATCCATCTCCCCAGCACGCATGCATGTATACACACACACACACAAGTGCGTTAAAGAAAAGTAGGACAGCTTATGGAACAGCATAAAAGGACACTCATCTCTCTCATCGCTTTATTGGTCACCTGTCTGTTTATGGGAAGGTGGAAGATGAATAGGTGAGGATGGATAGGAATGAAATGTAGTTTTGTTGGATGCTGCATGTTGAAAACTTGGCCTCTCCTCGTGCTTTCTTTTATCCTGTGCAAGAATTCCTGTCTGTCCAGTTTTATTCAGGTTCCTTGAATTAGCTTTACTCATTTTCCCCACATACTTTCCAGTCTAGTGGAGCCAGGTTTCACAAGCTACTGGGAAGAAGTAAACGATCATTTTACTTGAGGTGACTGGAATAAACCCTTCACTTACCTTGTGTTTGGCACAATGCTGCACACTGAGGAGACCTGAAATACGAGAAACTGTACTGTTCTGCCTTTGCCTTCTGCTAGTGTGTTACAATTTCCATTAAAGTCAATAGGAAGGCTACCAGTAAGTTCGCCAAGCTGGATTGGGCTCTATTTGAGACCATTTTGTGTGCTTGCCTTAATATTTCAAGTGCACTTTCCTCCCGCACTGAGAATCTAGCAAGTGGTATATTTTGGAGACAGTGGAGAGCTCCCACAGGGAAAGCTCTTTTAGCTTGATACCGGTGCAAGCAGCTTTGTAGCTGGCTAGCTGTGAAAAGCACTAGTACACACAGGAAAAAGGCATCTTCATCCATGGTTTTAAGAGATTTACTTCATCATCCCTTGAAGGAGAGCACCTCAAGTGGCACCATCAAGGGCAATCTCATGCTAGAAGCTGTTAAAGCATATTTGAGGTTTAATTAAAAACCTTTGTTGTAATTAGATGTAGGACCCCTCACTGCTATCAAAAGGGCAACTTAGTAGTGGAGAGCAGAAGGAAATGTACAGAGCATGATTACATTGGCTGTTATAGCAGGAAATAATACCTCAGTTTTCACCAAGTGTTGCTGTTGCTTGGAGTATGTGTGCTTGCATTCATTCACTCACTGCTTTGAGGGCTTTTTCTTAATAGCTTGCAAGCAATCCTTTGCTCTCAAACGGCTTTTAAAGTTGTGTAAGTAATTCACAATATCCATGCTTCAAGTACGTAAAATAGTGAGTCAAATTAATTTTTTGACATCTGAAGATTATAAAATATCTTAATTTGCTTTTCTTCTTTTTGAGTCTTTAGGGTCTATGTAAATCATCGGTTCAGTTTTGCCCCCCCTGTAATTGCAGGAGCTAGAAAGGTATTGTTGCATATACCTCATCTCCCCTTCTAAAATTCTCAGTAACAGCAACTTCAGGAGCTGAAAAACTAACACAGTTGCCAGTATGGAAAGCTTCATGATAAAATCTTGAGATCCAGCAATGCTGCTTTACAGTTTTAGCAGCTATCTTGTATTTTACTCATGTGCTAAACTAAAATGAAAAAACTTAGGGGGTTGAGAGTGTTCCTTTGCTGTCTTTAAAAAAAATATTTGGTTTTATACTTCATTTGAAGTGGATTATGTCTAACTTTTGATGGTTCATTTACAGATTTATCAGGAGTTAAGAATTAGGTATGAGTATTTATTTCTATCACAGCATCTGCCTAAAACTAGATGCATCTTATGTACAACTGCCTGGTTGTCTGTACCTGTACAGGTAGTTGTTTTCTTCCCACAGAATTAATAACAGTAAATTTGAATTCCTGCAATGGACCTCAGCCATTCTAGTTCTTTAAATCAAAAATACAAAAATATGATGTGGAAGACATAAATGGTCCCATCAAATCTGATCTGCAGGTAAACGTGTATTTTGGCTTCAATATGTATATGCTATTCATAGAAAACAATGGCTGCTTTGCAACATTTCAGTATATTGTGAAAACAGTGTATATAAAAATACATTTGAATGGTTTCATACCAATTAAATGTATTTATTCTGGTGAACAGGGATATATGTCTTTCTTACTTAACAACATGTATATTTATTTATGTAATGTTGAGTTCTCTTTAAGAATTTTTGATGAATGTTTGAAAGACAAAACGTTCTCAGGGAAATAAGTGCAACAGGTTCTCTGTATTTGTTTAAACATAGTGGTGAACAAACCATAAAGAAAGCTTTAACTTACAACATAGTGCAGTAATACAACTTGAGTCTAGTTTTGTGCTTATGATCCTGTTCTAATTTGTAAAGCATCAGAGACTGCTCACTCAATAGCACTTGAAGGGGTTTAACCTTTAATTATACATTAGATGCAGATATCTGAATTGACATGGTTCAGTAGTCTTGGGTGGTTTCTGCTTGTTTTGAATATAAGGAATTGTTCCAAGGGGAAATTGCTAGCTCAAAAGCAGCTTCCTCATTAGAAGATCTGGATCATTGCTCAGAGTTGATGTTGACACATATTTGTAAAAAGCTCAGGGAGGCTGTTAAGTTTGCTGTAAAATAACATAAGAACGAATGCAATTTTACTAAATCTAAAGAAAGTGGCTTATGCAATGTAAGGAGGAATTAATAAAACA
Source organism: Falco biarmicus (assembly GCF_023638135.1). Taxonomy (NCBI): domain Eukaryota; kingdom Metazoa; phylum Chordata; class Aves; order Falconiformes; family Falconidae; genus Falco; species Falco biarmicus. The sequence continues at coordinate 84,843,185 of NC_079289.1, forward strand.
TTCCTTCTGGTTTTGAAAACTGTAGTCTGTCATTTTGCATATTACTCTATTTAATAGTAATCCCCAACACTTTATCGAAAGGTGGATTTACAATCAAAAGCAATAGTACTTCAGACTCTGCATCTTAAGACCCTGAGCAAGCTGAGCTAACTTTGAAGTTGAGTTTGACTTGGAGATTGGCCCTGCTTTCCATGGGGAGATGGACTAGATGACCTCCAGAGGTCTTTCCCAACCTAAATTATTCTGTGATTCTATGATGACTGATACTCTGTTTATGCCTGATGTCTACCTGGTTCCTTCAGTGTGTTCAAATTGCCTTGAATTTGTGAACTACCCCTTATGGTAGCCCCAGATAGAATATTTTAAGGTATTCGCCATCTTTTACAAATGGAACCAGTTATTTTAGTCTCAGACTTCCCAAGGCCATGCTCTGTGGGAGCAGTAGATCTAAGGCTCCTTCCTGTTTAGGTAGCCTGGACCTTTTAGTATGATGGAGGCTACCATTTTAGACACTCTTCTCCAAGCAGCTAAGAGACATGGTTACAGCACATTTGTGTGTAATACCTGAAAGTGTGTGTGAGTTTATCTGATCAGGTCAAGAGCACCACACGCCTTATCAAAAAAAACACCAAAAAAACCAAAACCCAACAACAAAACAACAGGCTAGACTTTTAGCCATAATGGGTTATTGCTACTGCTGTTGTTCATTGCAATTTTTAAATCAGTTATGTATCCTGTTGCCTCAAGTTTTGTTTATTAAATAAAGAAGTCTTGCACCAGTAAGTTAAAAGATGTTGCTTGGGTTAGGGATAATATATGTAGCTTAAATATTTGATGAGATTTTATATTTAGAATCACATAGAGGGTAACCTTGCCTCTGTTACTGATCCGTGGCCAAAGATGACCACGTAAGATTCAAGGTAACAAGCAGGAGGTGGGGTGAAGTCTGTCCAGCTGTATTGCTTTGTATGTTTTTACTTGTTTCAGTTCTATAATATAAAGGCTATCATTTTGATGGGAAGTGCTCCTGGAACTATTTTAAATGCTAATTGTTTTTCTCAAGGAACAATGGAATGAGTTTTGAAAATTGGAAAAGATTGCCAGTGTGCTTGAAGAACATCAGTAACTGTGGGAAATAATTACATTCCTGTTCCAATGTGAAGTTTACTTATTCCTTCTTCAGACTGCTAAAATGTAGTAGTATATATAGAAGAGGCCAGAAAAGGTGAGCTTTTCTTGAAAAGCGTGTGTAACACATCTCCCACACTTTGCTCCTAATGACATAATTCTAAGATTTCCAGGGTTTTGTGAGGTTCTTAGAGTTGTGGGTGTGTGTGTTTTGTGTTTGGGGTTTTTTTTTGTTGTTGTTGTTGTTGTTGTTGAATGAATGAATATCCAATAATTAAATGCCATAGTAGTGAGCTAATCTCAGAAGAATGCTGTGTATTCAATGGAAGAAATGCCTGAGTACATGCTGTACTATTCTGTGAATGAATTATAGATTACATGATTTTCTGTAATGCTGTGCTTGTCTTGAAGTCCTCTGTTGGCAAAAGTGATGTGCAATGCATGTTGCCTTTAAATAATAAAATAAAGATCTACATAATGGTACCACTTAACTCTTTTATTTGAAGACACACTGCATTTAAAGGATTTTACTCTGTGATTTTAGAAATAAAGGCAGGCCATGGCTCAGAGAGCAGCTGTCTTTTCCAACCTAAATGATTTTGTGATTCTGTACACCTCCCCCCCCCCCCCCCCAAAGTGTATGTGTTTTGTATAAATAGGGAGTGTAAGCTTTAATCTTCAGGAGACGTGTGTCAATGGGCAGATGAGCAAGCACCTGCTATGTTTCAAGTTGCTTATACATTTGTAACCCCCTCAGGCTTTAGGCCGTCTAGTTGTCTTGCAAAATCAGTTGTCTTTGCACAACAGCAGAGTTGCTTACCATATTTTTATTGCTTTTGTTGTTCAATGTGATCTCCTGTAGGGAGGGGAGATAAAACTTGCAGTGGTATGGAAGCGCACAGAAAGTTTGAGTCTAGCAGTCTCAGGGCTGCACATGGTCTGATGAACAGAGCAGCTGAAATGGAGACATCAGGCAGATTAACGCAGTCTGTATTTTATGCAAAAGTGCTGTAGAGACCATCCTGGCAAATTGAGACCATTTCTGTCTTGTGTGCTGCTCACTTCTCTGGGGACCAGTCTGTCTCCTGCATGCTCAGTGGCACCTTCGGGTGGAAGGCAGGGGAGCTCTGCTTGTCATTGAAAAGTGAGCGGAGTCTGCACAATAGCTGCCTAATTATTCCACTGCGTCCTTCCTGGGCTGTGGTGGTGGTGGAACACCTACTGCCTGGAGCATCCTGCCAGCAGGATGTTACCTTGCCTGGAATGGAGCTGGCCTCTTTCCCTCTGATCATGGTTATCTTGCTGTGGAGAAAAGGAAGTCCATAGGAGGAGCCTAGGTGAGAGGGATGCAACTCTGTAAGTGACTGTTAAGAATGTTTTCCCTCAAAGGTGAGAAAGCCCTGAATCTGGGCTGCCTTAAAGTAACGCTCAGCGTTTTTGTTTGTCAGTGGAAAGGTGCATAAACAGCACGAGAAGGCTGGAAGGGACCGGTTAGGTAAGAGGCACTTCAAAGCAAGACTTGGATTTGGATTTGGATTCCCTTGTACCTGTTTGTTCACAGACCTCACAGATCTCCTGCTTGTCTCTTCCCATTACAGGTTTAGCAAATGGAGGAGGAGAGCGGTTTCAGTCTACCCTTGTGGTTAAGAGATTCTTCTGGGAAATGGGAGCAGAGGTTCGAGGCTGGAGCTGGGAAGCAAAGATGTTGCAGTTCCTGAGGAGCCCTCTGGCCCCTGGTATACTGCAGCTAAGGCGGCAACCTGCCTTTCCTCCTTCATTAGTCAGCTGCCATCATTACCATTAGCGTTCTGCTTCTCAGCAAGGCACAGGCGTACCTGGGTTTGCCTCAGTTAGCTGGGGTTTTTTGCACACATCCCTGTGCTCATTCTCTTTTCTTTGACTGGCTCTAAATGACTCTCCACTCAGCGCGTCAGGAACACTAAATCATCCTGTGTCTGGTACAGTAAATAGAAAGTGACTGATGCCTTATGTGGAGTAGGGGCTCCTTAGGGATGCATTCAGAGATTTTGGCACCCAGTATAAAATGCTCAAAATTCTGTGTGGGTGTTGTCCAAATCCTGGGGAATTAGAGGTATGGGAATGCCTCACTCTTAAGCCTACCTGTGTTGTGCAAGATTTGGTTTATCAAGGGCTTTGTCCCACGTGCTGTTTTGTGTGGATGAAGACCAGTTTCTTAGGGAAAGCTCAGTACGTAAATCTGTTGAAGAAGCAGCAGAAAATAGTTTTGTCTCTACCACAAACAGCTTCTTTTTAACATACTTGTGATGTCACATAGTAATTGCATGTGTTCAAATTCATGGCTTTCAGAAGAAAGCCTTGGCGTAGAGTGTTTGAATTATGTCTTAAGGAAATTATGCATTCAGCCACAACTGTCTGGTTCCCAGAGCTTAGGTAATGCTTTTTAAGTGTCGTAAGTGACTTGAGGATCCACGTGCACAAGTAATATTCATACTTCAGAAAAATCTTTTTCTCAATCCGTAAAAATAAAAAGAAAATGTAAAAGCCAGAGTATGTCTGTGCAGCAGCCAGCAGTAATAAGCATATATGCAAACTGACAATGACCAGAAAATGTTTGTTCATTGCAATTTTTGTACAAGACTCCAGTGTGGAAAGCTGTGGCTAGAGCAACTTACTGGAGGTTTGGTATAGGTCTTGCTAGGAAGAGCTTCTCTGCAGTTTGCAGAAGTGTATGCTACAGAGTCTCAGATTTGTGGTGCTGACTGTACAAGAACAGAGGAGTATGGACTGAGTAACTTATGGACACTGGGTTTCCCAGCTTTAGCCAATATTCCCTTCATCTGAGCAGCTCCTTAAACCCCATCTTTAAGGCTCAGGTGAGGTTCCAAAGCACTGACTTCTCCATGGAATAATCTTATGTGAGAATCTAATGGACACTGCACTACTAATTTCACCTCTGTATTTTCCCTGAATTCAGTGGAGCTTGGCCTTCCACAGACACCTGTGAATCTGAGCGTGCTGAAGAAAGAGGAAATCTTACTGATTGTGTGACAAATGCACTTCTAGAAACTAGATTCTACCTTCATGTTTTTATATAGTCACTATGCTTTTTTGTGGGCTATCTGATGGCTAAGTTGATGAGTGTTTATAAACTTTAAAATGGTTTTGAATATGAATCAATTAGGAATATCTGTAGCCATCTTAGTTGATTGTTATGACATTCACTGGGTTATATTTAATTTCTTATGTGTGGGTGCCTCAACTTTTTATGCTTTACTTGACATGTTCTTTCAAATTCATTATTCTCGAATTTAAATGCTATATTACAATTTCTAAGGATATTGGCTGAGAGCAGGTACGTGGTAAGTGGAAGCTTTGCAATGAATCAGAAGAACTTAACTAAGAGGGTTGTGTTTTCTTGCCAAGGTTCTGTTTAATGCTAGAAGGTGGCTAGAATTACCTTCATCATGTAACACTGCATGCCTTTTCTTACTTCAGCCTCTGTGGGAAGAGGACTCTGTAGAGGACCATTGTATGAAAGAAAGGAATACTTGATTGTTTCTTAAGAGATTAATTCAGTTCACTTGCATTATCTGAAAGAGCCCTACACACAAATGTTTCACATATTCCACAGTATGTTTTTATGTCCATCGCTTGTTTTGCTGTAGAATACCGTGTAGATAAAATATTTATTTTGGGGGGAACTTGCTGAAAACATGAAATCTATGACAGCGCTTGCCTTTTGTGTTACTTATTCTCATGTTAAAAAATTACCTAGTTTTTAAACATTTCAGAACTGTGAGATGTTTTCTCCTTTTATGGCTTTTCCTGATTTTATCCTATTACTAAAGTATTATTTTTGCCCAAGAAATAGAGCAGATAGCTATTCTTAATTAAAAATGAATATACCACTTAAAGCCCCAGGTCATTTCATTTGGGGGGAAGAAGGGAGGAGAGTCACACATTTCAGTGTGCAATTAACACATTGTGCTTCTGTTATCATTAAAGAACAGGCTGAATTTCCAAAGGGCAATGAGATCAAGCTATCCTTAAAAAAAGACACTGACTTATGTATGAAGAATTAGCTGAAAAGAAACATTATCATCATGGTTTGGGGGGTTGTTTGTTTTTTTGTTGTTGTTGTTGTTTTGTTGGGTTTTTTTAACTGAAGATGGTAATTTTAATAAATTTTACACCAAATATGTGTTGAGTACCTACGTTCGTATTTATATAATTTCCACATATTGCAATCCACATTCCTAAACTAATAGGCAGATTGTTATAATAAAAACTAAGCAAACACTATCATCACTGTCAGAACTGCAGTATATATTTCCCATGCTTATAGACATTGTCATGCTTCTTGTGCAATGCAAAAACATGTTTGGATTTTCAGACCTAAAACATTAAGTGAGGCTTCTTTTAAGAAATCTGTCTCAAGTTACTTAATGATTGTCAAAAATATGTTAATTCTAGTTGTTTGGAAGGGATAGGTGGCATTTTCAGTGTAATTCTTAATATATTGCTAATATGGGGGAACACTGAAAAAATCTAAAGTTATGCTTTCTGTTGAGTCTACAGTTATAAACCAACAAAACAACTTAAATTGGGCATGACTGTGAGATCACAGTGCTTTTTAAAATCTAAAAATGTATTAAGATTTGCGGGAGTGCAATTTTACTAGTTCCGAACTTTTTCTTAGGTAGTAGATATGTAATATAAATAAACTGTAGCAATGTGCAGTGAAAAATACTGATGTGCATTCTTGAAGTGTAACCAAATTGTGTTTTAAATCCAGGAAACTAATAATCATCGTCTATAAGGTCCTGTTTTGCTCATGTTTATGCATGTTTCTATCTCTGTGAGAACAAGCAGTCTCACTGTACTGCTGAGGCTCCTGAACTCAGTATAGTAACTTATTTGCAAGATTTCTGCGTGCCTAGAAATGGTGCAAGCATATTTTGGATGCTCTAAAGTAGGCTTTTGATGTTTGTGTTCTGTGTACCAGTAACACTATGTAACAATCTGCTGTTCCCATTTTGATGTGGTGTGTTATAAATCACTCCTGGGTAGTCTGAGGAGCGCTACAGATTTTTGTTGTAGAAATCTGCCTTTGCTGTATGTGGTTACATTGTTGTAGCTATCTAACTTACAGGGTGTTCTTTCTTCAGAGGTAGTGATTCAATCTTTGGATGTTTCTTTTTCTTTCGTATAAAGTCCAGTGGCCTGGATTTTTTTCTTAAAAAATAATTGTTCTTAAGTAGAAGGCCAATGCAGAAGATTTTACTTTCTTAATCCAACATAAGCTTCATTTTGTCACCAGACTTGCAAGTTAAGGTTTTTCTGAGATGACAAGATTTAGACACGTAATTTCCATGGTAGTCAATATAGGAAAATTCAGTCCAGTATTCTTTGTGCACTCATGTCTGACCTTCGTGATTTTCTTTAACCAGAATCCCTCTCAGCTGCAGCTTGAGGCAAAGTCTGGTAGCATTGTATGCTCCTGGGAGTGGAGGCTGGAGCTAAAATAGAGGCAGTTCCAGACGTTGTGGCCCAGAGCACAACATTCAATACCCAATTCTCAGCTAGTAGTGAGCAGCATTAAGGGTCTCAGTTTTGTCCTGCTGTCAGCATCACAGAGTAGGTTCTTTTACTCAGGAAATCAATTTTGTTTAACTAAGTCAGTTGTTTTTTAGTTGGGAGTGTAGGTGTCTTCCAACATTCATTTGTCCTTTTACCTCCTACATCAGTACTATAGTAAGGGAGTTTATTTTTTAACCTTTCCAAAATGCACAGATATATCAGTCCTGGAAGTTAAACTGTATTCTAACCCTGTGTTTATGTCATTTTTGCCTTACTTACTTTCAGTTGTTTGGTGGTCTTGCCAATGTGGTTTTGGCAAGCAATAGGATACTATTTTTTTTATTTTTTTTTCCTCCATTTAGTTGCTTCTCCAGTGTTGCACACCTTTTGTTTGCATTAGACTTTGGCATCTGATCAATAAAAAGATAACATTTAATATTTTATTATTTGCAGTGGCTTTCAAAAATCTTAGTTTCTGAGATTTCCCATCTGGCACTTTGATTTATTTTGCCAATTTTTTATGGCTTTTAACTTTGGGACGATATGGATTTATGTGTCTAGTCTTTGTATCTGCGTAGTTTTCTAGTGCAAGGATTCCTTTCATGTTGTTCCAAAGTGGTTCATTCTGTTTATTTATTTCTGTATTTTATATCTGTAATGCACTCTGATATTGGAAGAATACTTTCTAAATCATCAGTACACTAACAACTTGGTGTTTCTGAAGGATCATGTCAACATTAAAAAGCACTCTTCATAACACTCCCATCCATAACTAAAATCGTATTTCCATCCCAATAATAGTAAAGCAGTGGGACACACAGCAAACTGACATTACAGATTGCGTGCTGATGGTAGGAGAATGAGAGATTGTTTCCAGCCGTGGGTTTTAGTCTAGTAAGGAAACGAGGTGAAATACCTTGGAAGGTTGAGTACTTAGTAATTAAAACATAAGTAAACAACATGTCTGGATTTCTAAAAAGAATGAAAATAAATGTGTGTACTTGCACAAACATGCCTTTTTTAGCAATGCTTTTATAGCTTCTCTATTCACTTTCTTCTTTTAATCTCCTTCATCCTTTTTCATATAGTATATGAAGGCTTTTTGGTGATAATAGCTGCCAGCCTTCCATTCCCAAACCCCACAGCTGCACTGCTGGTATCTTCAGCAGATTAGATCCCTCTTGAAACTGGATGTACTGTTTTAAAAAACATGGACTTTTGCTTTTTACAAGAAGAGAATGTGGATTTTTGTTGTTCCTATTTTAGTAACCTTGAGATCTCGAAATTTATTTTTGAAATGATTATGCTTATTTCCTTTGAACTATGAAATGCGTTTGGACATTTTATTCTGAATATCATATGAGTGCTATAGCATTCTCAAAGTGATGAGAGATGCATTGCATACATAGGTCCTTTTCCCACAAGCTGATTTTAGATAATTTTCCTTGGACTACTAAATAGTAGTACTAAACAGTAAATAGTGATCTGATTCTTTTTCTTGATGCCTGTTATTGGACAGAGAGAAGGTCTTACATACTGTTTTGCAGAGACAGGGCAAAGCCCATGCCTTTCTAAAACCTATAGAAGCTCTTCAGTTAGAACTTGTATAGACCCATGATAGCTATCAGCTTGCAAATGTTTCTTGTTTTATGTGATTTAAGACTGCAAGGATGTTTTTTATAATTGCATCCATTATGTATGAAAATAACTAGAAAATACTCTGGGTCAAATCCAGAAGTTGCTTTTGGGGGAAGAAAAGAAAAACTGGCACTTTAGGATAAAATGTTTTAAAATGGACTTCAGATTTGACTCGGTCTGCATCTACTGATCGTTACTGCCTTTATAAGGGCTTGACCTCCACCTTTTTTTTTTTTTTTTTTCACTGTTGAAATTTTTTTAATGATTATTATTTCTTTGAGCATCTCCTTTTATTTTTGTTTTGCTATTCATATTACGTGGCCTTGGTAGCTCCCAAGTGACAAGTGTATATGGTGAGCCTCCATGCATTTCCCTTCATATGACACCCTAATCAGCTCAAGCAGATGTCTGACTTGCACTGTCCTGTGTGAGAAAGTTACAACAGACTGGGGTTCAGCTAACGTGCACTAGCTAATCCTGACCCGGCCTCAATTTCTCATTCTAAATTGGACAAAAAATAGGGGACCAAATTATTCAGTCTTACTGGAGCCAAAATCCCAATGAGGCCAACTAAGCCTTGAAAAAGTGTGGCAGGTTGTGGCACTTTGCTCCTGAGTTGCATCTGTTGTATAAAGGTGTTTCGCTAATGAGGAGAAAAGAAACCCAAAGCACAGCTGTTTACTTGCCTGAGCCTTGGTGCAGCCTGTATGTTCCTCATATTCTGCTGTTTCTGTCAGGCCTGTGGGCTTGTTTTACTGAAATTGTATTGCTCCTTTTTTCCCCTCTCTTTTTTTCCCCCCCTAGATTGGCAGATAGCTACTCTTGCTTTGCTGTTGGGTGGTGCTGCCATTATTCTCATAGCTTTCCTGGTTGGGTTGATCTCTATCTGCGTGGGATCTCGGAGGCGGTTCTACAGACCAGTTGCAGTCATGCTCTTTGCTGCAGGTAAGCGGATTGCCAGCACCATCACAAAAATTTCATGGGAGCAGCTTCACTTTTGTGAAGGAAGACATGCCTTGTTCTGCATACTAATTCAGAGGCATTTGGTTTACTTCTGTGTTAATTCTGGTGAAGTTTTTTAGGATACTGGTGTTCTGCATGGCGTTGATTATTTTTGCAGTCATGCTATTCTTAGTTCATAAACAGTTATTTATTTGCATTATATTTATTGTTTTGTGAAGTACATGCAGCAGGGGAAACTACAGGGGATAAATCTCAAAGTACCATTTTTAATCTGTGACTTTGTACTGCTTAATGTCCCCGGTTTTATTCTTCATGCAAAGCCATTTCTGTTATTTTAACGTTCTTTCTTTTACAATTTTAAAACAGGAAAAACAGTGCCCAAATAGGATTATGCTCAAGGTGTTTATATATGCCCCTGTGCCATGAGGAATTAATTTCATTGTGTCAGCTTGCTTACTTAGTTATTAACTTAACATGTTGTCACCATGTAGTCCCTATCTGGTTTTAAAAACATGAAAACGGAACAGCTTGTGTAAATTATCACAGAATCTTAAAGGAGACCTATGAATCTGAATTGTCCATAAGACTGATCCAGTGAGGTACATTTACAATATCAAATAATTTCCTTTTGTACATTCTGGTGTTTTGGGGCTTAGCATGTTCCCAGTTCCCCTGAGATTCACTAAGCATGGTTTTACCTCCATCCTGTCACTGGTATCTGCATTGGAGCCAGCTGCTTTAACCCCTTCTGATAGCCCATAATGAAGAGGACAATAGAACCTAGTCTTTGTGATGTATTAAAAAAAGCCACTTACAAGGATATGAAAAGAGTGCAGAATTTGCAGGGTATTCAGAAACAAGAGTAGAGCTCCGGGGAAGGCTCCTGCTGCCCTCTGCTGCTAACCTTACCTTGATTGAGCCGCAGCACTTCAAGATGCACTTTTATTTGCTCAAGAGGTATGGGTAGGTTATATTTCATTTGCTTTTAGGAAATGAATGCAACCTAGGATCAGATTTCCTGAGTGGAAATCATATCTTCTTGTTCTGTGTGTCTCGTTGCTTGCTTGGTTGAATGAATAAAGGCACTGATGCCGTTACTTTAAAATGTAGTAATATATCTGAGATTATAAAGCGTGCTGGGCAGTTAACTTTGAAGGAAATGGGATTACTGAATTTCTGTAGTGGTTTCTTATTTGGCTTTTGACTTAATTTCTCATAACATTATGTAGTAACTTAGTAATTATTCAGCCATATGCTGCCTATCTTGCCATATTGCTTATTTAGTATATAGTTAACTTTGTACTAAAAAACCCACAACTTTCCCCAAGAAAAAATTTCCCCAAGTCCTGCTGTTTTGCATAAAGCTTAATCTATTCTCTTCTGCATAAAATTACAAAAGATTTGGGGTAGGGGGGATTTAATGCTTACTTGCATCAAAAAGGGAAATATATTGGTGCTTTAGCTCATGAGTGGTGTTCACCTCTTTCCTTTGCCTCTGTGTGTGTGTGCGCACGTGCATTTGAAATAGCCATGAACTGAAGCATATAGGAAGAAGAGAGATGATGAGGCCAAGACAGCCTGCCCCATTCTTCTTCATTATCTGGCAAATCTGAGGAGAATCCTTTTGGGATTTGATGCTGACATTGTTAGTGTCATTTCCTACAGATTTTATCTTTGATGTCAGCTATTTTTAGAGGTGAGTATGGACTGGCATATCTTGAAAGAATTATGGAAAGAATCCCCTACTGAAGAGGGGAAAGTTAAGATTGCAGCACTGGAATTTTTGCCTTGTGCAACTGCCCGTGGATTCAAACCTTCACCTGTGGATTTCACAGAAGATCTTTGAGGATAAATCCCACCATGACCTGTGAATCTGTCAACAAGAGCAAATATTCTGTATGACTCTGGTTAGGAGTCTACCAGCTGCCTCTGGAAGAAGGACACAGGATGAATTGCCCAGAGACATTTACTGATCTGTGTGGGTGTCAGGTAGAAAACATTGCTGTGTGGGAGAAAGAACAAAATGGGAAAGTAGTATCCAGGCACTTTAAAGTCCAAACAATTGGCTCTAGGCATATTTTTTTTTCTAGTTTTTATTCATTTTTATCTTTTTTTTTTCCTTGGCTTCAGGGTTCAGTTGGCAAAATCTGTAGGTGAGGAAAAAGATTGACTAAGACTAGAAGAGATAAGAAAGCAGAGACAAAAAAAAATAATTCAACCTAGCTACTGAGAATAAGCCAGCAAGTGATCAACAGATGTGAATGTGTTTAAAATGCATACTGTCGGTTCTGTATAACGGGGAGAGAAGCAGGAATACCTTAGGTGATGGAAGAATGTGGAGCCTACAGAGAGACAGTTGCAGAACACTCTTGTGTGGAGCCACCTTGGCTCATACAGCTCTTCCCAGCTGTTTGGTCTAGTGGGGTTCACTAGCTTACATGCTTGCTGGGGTATCTTCAGTGCTCATGAACCAAACTGGCCCTGAAAGCTGTATCCTCAAAGCAAAAGTTCACAAACTTGTCAATGTATGAGTCTCATGATACAGTTGGCTGATAACTGAGTGCTAACTGAGTCTTAATTTAAAGATAGACAGAGAAAGTGTATTTGCTGAAAGTCCATTAAAGAAAATTAAGAAGATAATGTAAAAGTTGTTTGCGTTCTGGGGCTATGTTTTAACAATTTTGACAATGTTTAAAAGAATAACCTGTTGAGGTTAGTAAGCTTTTTAACCCTTTTCACAGGATGCTTTTACATGTAAGCTAGGGAAACAGTGGCTAAGTGAAAGTATTACGAGAGAGAGTAAAAAAAATTATGGCAGATAATATTTGGAGAATCCTTAGAGGATGTATCTTTCTGTTCTGACAGAGTCATAGCACAGTCTGGCTGGACTGCGTCCTGAGTTCTGTGCTATTACCTATTTTCATAATGATGTGGAAGATAGAATAAAAATCTGTTTGTCAAATTTTACAGTGAAGCTAGAAAAAAAATGCAGATAATTGGAAGACAGAATTTGATTTTGAGAAATTCATGGAATAGTCTGAAAAGTAGGACTGACTTCAGTAGGATGTAATGCAAGTTGCTACAGGGCGGTCAAAAAGAGTCACAGCATCAAAGAACTATTGATAGGAAAGCTACTCTGTAGGTCATGTAGTCCAACCTTCTTGTTGAGGCAGGACAATCGCTAACACTAGGTCAATCAGCTGCAGCTTTGCCTGGACCAGTCTTGAAGAATTCCAAGGATGAAGATTCCACAGCCTCTCAGACATGTTGTCCTGGTGCCGTACTACCCTCCTTATAATATATTTTTCTTTCCGGATGTCCAACCTGAATCTCTTAAACTGAGTTTTGTGTTATTTGCCATTATCTTACATTGCCTGGCAATATACAGAAGAGGTTGGGTTTTTTTTTTCTGTCGTCATTGCAGCTACATTTTCAGGTAACTGTAGGCTGGTTTGAAATTGGTCCTTAGTCACCTCTTCATAAGTCTAAACAAACATAGCTCCCTCATCCTCTCTTAAGGATAATTTGCTTCAGGATTCTGATTATCTTGGCAGTCCTCTGGACCCTTGTCCTTTGGTTGGTGAATCCGTATTCACTACTGATTGCTACTTTGTTCTGCATGTGCTTGGAGGTGGACTTCCAAGAAGATGTACTCCAGGGACTGAGTTGAGGCTGACCAGCCTATAATTCTGTGGACTTCTAGACTTTTTAAAGATGGACACAATATTAACATTTTCCCAGTCATGTGAATATCTTCCAATCCCTGTGATTTTTCATAGATGAAAGGGGGCTCAGAATTACATTAGCCAACTCTTACATCACCCTTGGATCAATCTTGTCTGTCTCCATAGTTATGGATGCAACTCTGAGTCATCTCTGAATTGTTCCTGCACTGCTGACACCTTCCCAAACCGTGTCACTGAGAGGTCTTGGAGAAGGCATCACTTGCATCATCTGTCACTAGACTGGCTTTCCTGTCTATCATTGTATGAATATATTTGCTGAACTTCATTTTGCAACTAACGTACATGCTTGATGGTGGGCTCCAGCTGGGCTTCAGCCTTCCTGATTTTGTATCTAAGTATCAAAATAGTGCTTTTATACTCCTGTCAGTCTATCCTTGTTTCCTGCAGGTTTATGCCCCTTTCTTGCACATTCATTGAGAAACTCCCCATTTGGCCAGCTGGACCTCCTGCTGAAATTTCTGGTCTTCCTGTATAGCAGGGTGGTCTGTTCTTGAGCTAGCAATATTTTAAAAATTGTCATGGACCTCCTTTCTCTTCATGCTGCTTTCCAATTAATTGCACAGGTTGTATTAAGTACAAAAATACTTCCTAGAGAGCAGTTGCATGTGTGTTAATCTTATAAACTGCAACACCCATTCGTTATAAATGAAGTGCTTTACTCATGTGAACAATCAGGAGTGCTGGTGTAGAGAACAGAAATACAGAACTTACTAGTCAGCACCACCATTTTCAAATACAGACCAATTGGAAAGGCACACCATAAGTCTTTTTTTGATGGCAAAACTGTTATACTCAAACATTTGAACAAGATAAAAAGATGACTGTAATTATATGTTCCTAGTTTTAAAGCATTTGCTGTGATTTCTGCATGTTTAATATGGTGGGTACATATAACTGTATGTATTTCATGTAAATGGAATAAAACTAGTATTCCTGTTCCTGTGCAATCGTCTTGCAAGCATCATAGTGCTAGTCATAAAAATGGGTCTAAACCTGAAGTGAATAATCTAGTTTGAGGTAACTAGTTTGTTTTGAATAGCATTTTGAAGTGGAATATATTTTTTTAAGATTCCTTTTGCAGCCTTTTTTTTTTCTACAGGAAAGGATAAGAGCTTACACTTCCCATAAGTATGTCAACATAGCACAGAGTTAGTTCATTTAAATTCATTGGAAGCGTTTCAGTAGTTGGCAGCATGGGTCTTAACATCTTTTTGGGTCATACTGGTCATTTTTCATAACTTCACTAACTGTTGTTTCTAGGCCACACAAGTCTCTTCCCACTCTACAGGGAGAAAGAATGATAGGAGGCAAAAATAGCGGGAAGTGATGACAGTGTTATGCAGTGTGGCTGTTTCCACTGTCCAGTTGCTGCCAGCACTTTTGGAGTTTTACAGTAGTGTAGCTGGACAAGTAGTAGCAAAAGCAGGAAACCCTCACTATAAAAATATCTAAAATACCTGTTGTGGGTGTTGCTGCTTTATCAACGTGACCATTTTCAAAAATAACAACTTTTTTGTTTTATTTTGGCAAGTCTGATCTGCAGATTAAAATTCAGCATACTTCATGTGTTGGATTGAGGGAAGGTGGAGAGCTTCCTTGGTTGGCACTTGATGCGCATGCACACACAGAGCGGTTCCTGTACTGACTCAGCAGAGATGCTGCATCCCCAGTTCAGGAAGCCACTAAAAACCTTGCATGTTTCCATTCACCTTGGGAAATCCTTTTTAACTTTGAATGGTCCTAAAGATGTGTCTGAAAACTGAGCATATATTCAGGCAGTTTTGGGTATAATGATGCTCTCATTATACAGAATTGGAAGGCATAATCTTTTCCTAAGAGTAGGTGCTTCCACTGCATACCTGTCAAAATTTCTGCAGTGTTGCAGTGTTTTATGAGCTGACAGACAAAAATTATATTAAAATGGAATAACACAAAGTAACACTTCAATAACTTTAGGGTTAAAAAAATCTTGTGGATTTTGGTATCCATGTCAGAAAATCCACTATCCAAACATTTATCAGATTTGCAGTCTCAAGCAAGAGTCCAAAGACTAGTCTGTAGGCTAAAGAGGTGGGGTGGGGGTGGGGAGAAACTTCCACTGAGGGTTTGGTAAAGTGTTGTCACCAAGATTGTAATGAACATTGGAAATCATCTCCCGGTACCAGTCCCATCCAGAGGACAGGTGAGCATTAGTCACCAGGGCTAATGAAAAGTGCCAGTTTGACAACACCAAAGAGCGTGTGTGGGAAAGAAAAGGCAAAAGAAAAATTCTGAGTGTGCAAAGTGTTCAAGCAATAGGAGAATATGATTAACATTATTTTATTTTCCTGTAATTTCTCAGTGTAATTTCAGAAGGGCCTCTGTAGTCCAAAGCAGTCTTTCCTCTGTTACCCAGTGGCATTTTATATTAGTACTGGCTTTGTAAGAATTCTTATAATAAATAGTGTTTGTTCTTCTTACAGTACCTAATAAATGGTGAAAAATGACCCAGTTAATGTTAAAGAAAGTAGTTGTTACGGCATTATATTGCATACCATTGAACTTTCATCAGAGTATGTCTCAAGCCTGCAAATACTTAAGCGTGTGCTTAACTGGGTGGATTTGCCCACCTGCCTGTGATCAGGGTGCCAGGGTAGTTTGCAGAGGCAGTCGTGTGTTGAAGTCTTTAAAAACTGCTCATCTTAAATGCTGGAAAGGAGCATAGTGATAAGGCTGTATCATGTGTTTAAGGGGTAAAAATGATGTTTTGTACGTCCCTGTGATGTTTAGTCTTTTGTGAATGCCAGAATTAGAGGCCTAGAATCATTACATCATACAGCTTGTTCTTGTCTTCAAACCAGCTTAATTTTCACCTGCTTACCTTGGAAACTGTTGTCCCAATTTGATGTTAACGCTGCTCCTGAATTTAAAGGAGAATGGCTGCTGATGAAACTGAAATCTTCTTGTGAAAATTTGGCTTCTTCATCTGTGTATTTTCCCTTTCAGGTTACTGTATGTGGGGTTTTTTTTGATGTAGCACAATAATTAACAGGTTTGCTGAATTCCACTGCAGACATGTGGATCAGGCTGCAGGAGATCTGGCTGTCTGAGAGAGTGCTGTAGAAAGTAATAATTTTTAAGTTTCTTACTGCATTGGATTTATCTGTTTTATTAGCTTTTTTTCATCATGAAGCATTTCTGACCCACCCCCTAAATTCATAATGCAAGGCAATGTTTTGCCAGTTGGAAGTTTAGTGGCTGATCAAACTTTATAGATTCCTTGGTATTCTGTGTAACAATATCATTAATTCTGATTACAGTACACAATAATTCATATGAAATATGTAATTCAGTGAGTGTCTACTGAACATAAATATGTATTGCCTACTACAATGAATTATTTCTAGGCTAAGTAAATGATTTTATTCTGAGCTATATTTCTTAATATTTGTTTGTTCTTGCTTCTTGTTCTGACTTATTTATAATAGCGATAGAACAAGTGATGTTAGTTTTGTTATTATGGAAGAAATAATGACTACAAACTAAAATACAAGGGAGAGAGAGAAAAGAATTGGGAAAAGATTGCTTTCACTGTTAGTTTCATGGACATCTGAAGGATCATCATTATACCATAGGAATAACATTTGTTTATCAGCCAGGGAATATCTAAGAACTGCTGTGTTCTCTGTGAATGAAATGAAGGTGATCTTTTTTTTTTTTCAAAAAAAAAAAAAAAAAAAAGAGCAGTACTTACAAGCTAAAAATGCACCGAGAGCATTTAAAATGTGAATTTCAGTAATGTGATGTTTTCCTTGTTTTATGGAAATGAATTAAGGCTTCTTCTGACTTTTTTTCTTTTTTCTTTTTTTTTTTTCAGTTGTTCTTCAGGTGTGCAGCTTAGTCCTTTATCCAATCAAGTTCATTGAAACGGTCAGCTTGAAAATATACCATGAGTTCAACTGGGGCTATGGCCTGGCTTGGGGTGCAACTATATTTTCATTTGGGGGTGCCATTCTTTATTGCCTGAACCCTAAGAACTATGAAGACTATTACTAGAATCATTTAATAAAAAGAAAAATAACAAAAGGATTACTCCATCTTTTCTAACTCACAGTTTTTTTAGAACACTTGTGGAGCACCAAACAGTCTGCTCTGTTGATAAAATAGCCTTTGCCTTTTGGGTGTGAACACTATAACCAGCTTTTACAACCATTTAAAAGAACTGCAAACACTTAAGATTGCTGATCATACATAGGCAGATGCTGCAAGCTGCTGATACATAAGCTTCATTTTTCCTGACAACAAGCAAAAGGATCTACGTGACGGCGATCATTGTGAGAAAACTAGTTGGAATGAGAATGCAATGCCAGCATCTGCTATTGCCTTCAGGGGAGCAGCTGGCATAGGGTCCATTTAGAAGTTTCCCTGTATCATAGAGGATTCAGATGTCTGATAAGCAGGCAATGGCATCTTGTATAATAGGCTGTGTTGGCCCCTCGTTACTTGCTCGAAAAAAGCTCTTAAGGAATTAGTTGTAAGTGACTGTGTTGAGGGCAGTGAATGTAACTGGTTAATGACTTGTCTAATATCTGCATTCAACAGTCTTCTGGGAGAATAATAAAAAAATTTTAAAAAGGCAAAAAACAAAAAACCAAGCCACCAGTCACGCAGGATTTCATGAATTGGTAATTAACATCACCGTGCCAGCTGTAACAGATTGTTGAAGGAAGTCCAAACCTGGAGACATGTGCTTCTGACTGTGTAGTTGGAAGTTGTCTGGGGTCTGACTATTTTGCTGGGAGGATAGAGATAAGGGGTAGCAGAAAAAAATCTTATCTGTCCATGAGGCATCTAAAATGTATGAATTGAATGAATTGCAGTTGTCCTGAGCACTCATTTAACCTCTGAACATCATCATGAAAAGAGTGCATATGGAACAAGTTCAGTTATATTTTTGAAAGGTATTTGTTAGTATAAATGAATATATATAATACAAATATAAATGCAGAGAGAGAGAGAGATGATTCGTCTTAAAATTGTAGTATGAGCTGTGATGCAGTGGTTAAAATACTAACTTTGTACACATTCTTGAAAGCATTGGATTGGTACCCCACTTTTGGTTGATGTTACAGAATAAACGTAAAATGGTTTGTCTTCTGTATGTGCCCTTGTACAGACTCTGTGTTATGGGAAATGCTTAGAAGTTCACGTCAAGTTAACGTAGAACTGGACAAAATAACTACTTGCTATTCCACGTATAGTCTAATACTTACTAAAAAAAAATCTTTTCTAAGGCTGTTGCAAAGAAACAAAATGCCTTTTTCTAAAAATCTAGTTAGGTTGTGAGTGTCTCTGATCATCAAGAATACAGCTGAGACCCCATCATGTCCATATTGAAACATTAGCACTTCAGGAGGTAATCTCTTGTTTTTAAAAGCTGAGTTTATAATGGACTGGCTGATGATTATGTACATCTAATTACTCCTTGCTTAGTACGTTTCCCACTTAAAACATCCCAAGCCTGTACTTATGCAATGAAATCCAAGATAAAGTAGGAAGAACTTTCACATGAATTTAATCGGGATCACTTTTATTTTTGTTTACAATTTGCTTATTTGGATAGTTTCAATTAATTATGAACATATTTTTATACAATTCTACTCTTTAGAAATAACTATTTTTTTTAACGGAGAAATTAAAAATATATTCTATGTGGACCTCTGCAAAAGCAGATATGCTGGGGTTGCACATCCACCTCTACACCAATGGTTTTGCTGGTTCCACAGAAAAGACTGCTGAGTTACTCAAAGTTAAGACCGCGTCTACAGTGTTAATGCTTGTGCCACAGTTTGCAGGTCACAGAGGTTCTCCAGTGACTGTGTGACCACACAGCTGCCTTTTGAGGAGGTTGTTGTGAAAGTGTTGCTGATGTATGGAGACAGTTTACAAAACTGTAGGGCTCTCTGGAGTTAAATTTTTACTAGTATGGCAAACTGTTCCGTATCAGTGGTGATTAATTAGATTAGGTGGGTAGATTCCAGGGCCAGTGGTGATTATTTAGATTAGGTGGAGCAAAATGATAGCTTGACTTGGAAGGGATTGTATGGCAATGCCTGGAGAACAAAGAGGATGAGAGGAAAAATTATGTCCACTTGTTTCACAGGTACCGCAGAGCGTTTGTAACTTTGTTGTTTGTTTAGTTGTTGCATTTTTTCCTGAGACTGTCTTAAGGTGGATATTCAGTAGATAGTTAACTCTGTATCTTTCTAAACAGCTGTGTAGTTCTGGTTTTATTTAGCAGCATGGAGAACGTGGTATTTTGGCATGGGAATTAGGTTAGCTAGAGAAGCCCACTGTGAGATGATGTCTGTACTTTTCTAGGAGGACGATGTTCTGGTGCTGATATTGTGTGGCAATTTACCTATGCTGACAAGAAGGTACAGTGCTGAACCCATATCGTATCCACTAATTTATCAAATCATTTTTCTTTATGTAGAGTTTGAGTGAACACAACTGTCAGGCCTAAGGCCTGTGCAAATTAACGGCATGCGCTCTGAAAGTCACCAGACTGTTAATATGAAAGGCATTCAGGCAAAAAAAATTTAGAGATGTGAATGCCTAAAGACAAGGTTCTTCATATTTGAGTCAGAGATCTGATTTTCAGTCTCAACACCTGCTTTTCCTTTTGAAGATAACGAAGTCTATTAGGACCCATCTCTCGGACTCCTCGGGTCCTTTGCATTTGGGCATCTAGCATATGGGTTTAGGTACCTGCCTTCAGCTTACATTGCTACTGCAGTTTCTGATTTCCCCTCCCCCCCCTTACCATTGCCAATTTTAGTAAGCAGTCTGTTTCTCAGACTAAAAGTAAATAGAACATTATGCTGTTGTTTGGGGGGTGTTTTTTGCTTTGGTTTTTTTTTTTTTCTAGCCACAAAAAGGATGCATACCTGTGTCTTGAGTGTATGTATGACAAATCAATCATTTTGTACGTTGTACTTGTGTCATGCCCCCATTATTTCTGTTGTTTGGCTTTATCTCACTGGGAGGATGATTCTTTCACTCAACAAATGCGTTGTTTTTCTTCCAAATATATGCGATTAAATATATATATATATAGCAAACTTGCAAGCAGGGCTAGTTATTTGTATTTTTTAAGCTTAAAGTATACCGTCCGGTGCTGACAAGTACCTAGCACCTCTTCTGGATTTCTTGCACAACTTCGTTTAGCTTTTGTAAATTTTAAAAACAAATATAGAGAGACCTATGTGTTTGAAATATAAATGATATATATGGATTAGCATGTAACTGTATATTATTAAACATGCGATGAACTGACTGGTAAGTGAAGTCTAATCTTATGGCTAGCAATGTAATTTATTCAGACTGTATTTTTGTACAGCTCAGTGCACACTAACCTATTGCCTCTGTGTCCTCTATAATGCCTCAAACTGTGCCTAGAAATTTAATTTCTGTCTTTAAAAGAAAAAAAAAAGACAACTAAATGCTTCATGTTGTTGATGGTATTGGGTTTTCTGACGTTTTCCTTTATTTATTTTTGAGAAGTGTATGGTAAGTTTATTAAATTAATCCATCAACATACGATTCATTTTAAATGGTCATTGTTAGCAGTGAAAGACACTTCTTTTTTTTAATCAAAACTTATAAGTTTGCAGTTTTAATACCATTTCTGCATTCACGATTTTTGTAGCTTACATAAAGTTTTATGTGAAAAAGTAACTGAAATAAAAGAATTGTTACACTAACCAAATGTGCCTGTTTTGCTCTGAGTAGAATTATGTATACAGCTGAACTGGCGTGGTTTTCTGTTGGGCAGACTGAGAAGGAATAGTTTGCTTAAGCTAATGAATGTGCCTGGTATTTAGTTACCATACTGAAGGAGTGTTACCAAAATACACAGGGGGAGAGATGCAGGATCTTGCCGATGTAACCCCTTCCATTTCACCTGGCCATGGAACAGAGCACAGGGTAGATGTCTGGGTGTCACAGAGCCCATACTGCCTTTATAAAAGTACAGGTATTGTAACATCAGAAAACCAAAGTGCTTTTAATGTGGTAAATAACAAGGGCATGTGTTGAAATGTGGATCTATACGGAGTACCTTGTTCTAGTGTGGAAATTTATTCATTATATACAGGTTTCTTTTTCACATTTCCAATAACTAATAGTTTTTTTCCATTTTGATTCTGAAAGCTGGATTACTTTTTTATGCTGAAAAAGACCAGATACTGTTTTTGAACCTGAAACCTGGTGTTGCAAAAATGGAAAACCATGACTAAAGCCATGATAACAAGTTGTTTCTACCATTTGGTAGCGTACTGTCATCCTCTGCATTGCTGGGTACCTCTTGTGAGCAGGCAGCGGCGTGGAGGGCAGAAGCCTTGGCTTCAGTGAACTTTTGTAATGAGGGAGTACAGGCGCAAGGATGGGGTACACAGAGCGCAAATCAAGTAATGGAAAAGGAATTCAGAGCAGAGAGTGAATATGGTGGGGGTGCAGAAGGATGGAGAGTATCTGAAGATTTGGGGGTTTTTTAAATGCAAGTACAATGTGGGAGGAAGTTCACAGGGAACTGTGAATCCACAGCCACCGGAGAGTGAGGGAGCAAGCCAGAGGTAGTGGAAGACATATTTCTTGAAAGCCACATTAAATTCTGATTGTAATGGGTGTGGCTTTAGAGGGCATATTCTCCAAAGGTTTGACCTGGGCTTAATGCCCAGATTTTAGGTGATCTGTGTGCCACACGATGGCACACGGTCAGAGCGCCCCACTGGCTTGCCAGCATAGGTTGGGGGTGCCTTAGTCAAACCTTGTCTGTCCAAGCATGCTGATGGGAGCTGGCATGCCCTCAGTCTACGAAAGACATTGCAGCAAGCTTGGCTGTCTTGAGTGGTATCTCACAACATGTTTCATATCCACCATAAAAGTAAGCCTGCACTCTGCTGCTGAATCAAATGAAGTGTGGCTGGATGTATGGCATGTGAACAAGAGGAAATGGGTGGAATATGGTGTATGAGCCCAAGTTTGTTCCTACCAAAATTCAGTTTGAAGATGAGCAAGCCACAGAACAGTTGGTGGAAACAAATGGTCTGAGGTCAGCAAGTGACACTGAAAACTCCAGTGTACAAATTCAAGAAAACACCGCCAAAGCAAAACTGTTTGGGACTTTACAAAATCTTTTAAGTTGGTATTTTGGTGTTCTATCTGTGAGCAGGGAGTTGTAATGCTTGCTTGTTTCTGTACCTTGAAGGAGTGCTTCCCAAGTCAACATTTTTGTGTACATAAACGTGTAGGTGTGGTGGGGTTTTGGAGATAAGGAAGATTTTTCTGCTGTTAGTGACTTCCTGGCACTCTTGATGGAAAGCAGTGCTCTTGGGCTTTTCCAACATGCAGTAGCTTCTAAGAGAACTTTAAATCTTCCAGTTATCTAAAAAGCCGAGTGGCTGGAATTTGATGCAAGAAGCATAGCAGCCTACAGGAGGGCTGAGGTTTGAAATTTGTCTTTTGTATAATTACTACTTATGGCAAGTTTTTTGATTTGTGAGGAAAACACTGGATACAGGGAACCAGGTGGGAAAAAGTAGTTCAGTGTCTCATTAAGTGTGGTTTGTACGTGGTTCCCCCACAACAAACCAGATGGGTCTGCCATCCAGTAGGCCATTGCCTAGTCTTAGAGTGACTGATTTCATTGGTATTTAGAAACTTGTGACTTCTATGAGGAATGTATAAATTGTTAGTGAGTGAAATACAGATATGCAACTAAGTTTGGAATTGTAATAGCAATATCACAAAAGGTGTATTCAACAAGATCTGCCATTTGCTATTGCTTATTTTATTTTTCCTGCCTTCCTTTCTTGGTCCATTTTCTCTTGCTTTTTTAAACCCATGATATCATACTATTGAACTGTAAGTTTTGATACATAAATGAATGAATATGTTAGGCCTGCCACCGCAAGACAATATCTAAATGACACAGCTAGACAGCATATGTTCATGGCAGATGGGAATCAGGGGCATGTTATCACTGGTGATGTGTTCATCTTGGTGGAAGCAGCATATCCCAAGACAGATGAATGGCGACTTTGTTTCAGGAATGGTGTCGGAGTTGGGTTTGGTTCCTGACTGCAAAGCAGGTCCTCTGCCCTACGTCTTCCTCCCCCTCACCTATGAGAGGGAAGGTAAGAATTCGGCACCTTTCTGCCAAAGGTGCTGACGAGTGATGGCTGAAACACCTGAAGTGTGAGTACTGGGACAATCAGCAGAACTGGTTTGTATATCCAGTTGTGGTTACTGTAGTGGTGCCACGTACGTTATGTCACGCTGAAGATGTGGTACAACATGGCATCAGGGAGAGCTGTCGTCTACCTTTTGCACTCTGGATGGGATCTAATCCTCATCTGAAAGGAGACTACTCTTCCCTGGGGTCAACCAGGCGCTCTTGACATGAATAAGCTTTTGGATTTTAGGGTAAAATGAACAAAGAGAGAGTGAGAGCATGAGTGAGCAGTAAACAGGGAGCCCATTGTCCCACACCAAGGTGAGAGACACCTGGGAGAGGTAATTGACCTTCCCACCTGCAGAAGAAACTTGAGTCTGAGCCAAACTTCAAGCTTGACATATACTACAAGACTCCCAAAAGTTCTGTAGAGTTAGTTTCAATTCCCTGAGAGGTGCTGGACTGCAAAGCAGGTTTGGAGGCTTTTGTTAACTCAAACGCTGAACACATTCAAACCAAACGTAAGCTTTCAGCAGTGATTTTGCCCTTGTAGGTGCCTTTAGTCACTACGTACCTTCTGAGTATCTCTGTGTACTGTACTGTGCACCATAACTAAAAGTGTGTCCTGAAGGGAGATGTGGCCCACTGTGCAATGAAACTTAGCTGGGCAGGACACGGGGTGGTCCTCAGTCCTGCCACACTTCAAGACTATATGCAGACAGACAGCTGTGTCTCTTGGTGAATATGAAACCAGCTGTAACTGAGATAAATCATAACAGTACAGTGGGGTACAAAAGAATTTCTGCAGTAGCAGACAAGCCTTGGTATATAACAATGATGAATGAATTCATAAATGCCTTCCTAAATAAGAGCAGTATTTTCTGACTCAAAGCTGCTGCGGGCCAAAATACTTACCTTTATCTGCAGGCTGCTCTTCTAAGAGCTAGCACAGGAGGCAGAATCAAAGCCATTATCTTAAATTCTTTTCATTGAAAACAATTTGTGGTTTTTCTCAGGTAATTTTATGATATTAGAATTATTGAAAATACTTAAATGTATTCAGGTTGCGAAGCTTCAACTCTTTTAAAATAATTTCTTAGCAGCTACATCTGGTTTAGGGTTTGGTTTCTTTTTTTTCCCTTTCAAGTGCTTATCTATTTTTCTCATCAACAGTTTAGCTTTCTTTTTCCAATCTGAGCCATTTGGAAGCTAAGAGAATAGGAAAGCAAGGCTGAATATTATACTCATCTTGGAATAACAGGACTGTGGGGGGACTAATTTCAGCTCTATCAGCTGCTGGCTCAGTAATGAAAATGTCTGAGAAAAAGTGAAATTAATAGCAACTGAGAAATATGGACCCTCTTTCCTACACATACAAACTTTGTTTCTATCTGTTCCCATTTCTCCCCTTGATGCTGCAAGAAAAGAAATATTTATTTCAGGATTTTTCCTGTTTATCATCTTTTGAAGTAAGTATGCCTGCTGTAAAGCTATATAACAAAGTACTTGTTAAACTAATATCGAGACTTTCTAATGGAAATGTTTAGAATACCTAATTTCCAAGGACTAATTGGAAGCAACTTAAATTATTACATCAATAAAATTTGCTTGAGGGAAAGCCAAAAGGGATTCATGTAATGAAATAAGAAGTCCTAGCCGGAGAAAACTATTTTCCCTGCAGAACATCCGAAAAGCTTTGCAGCTGATGAATTAAAGGACAAACTACTGAAATATTCTGAATTTTTAACACATGGACATTTTAACAGAAAAGATCATGCAACTTGCAAAAGGAACAGGCAAAGATATTCTGAGGAGCATAAGCGTGAACAGATTGCACTCCATTTGTTTGAAAACAACCCTTACCTGACTGAAGTGCAATGCCCATTATACTCCCAACCAAACATCTTGTAATTTTAACATGCTTATTTTTATGGTTGTTTTTAAAGCTGTAGGAGTGTGACAACATGGTGGTTTCGGCCTCAGGTTTTAAAATGCCAGTTCTCTTGGGAACCGAAGGTACAAATCCAAACTACACTCAGTTCATACCTTCATCCTGGCAAAGTGCATTTGATGCTATTTGCAGCTTGTGATTCTCAAGTCTGGTGGACAAAAGCTAAAATCCCCTAGATTTTGACTGTTCTGTGTCTATACAAAAGTCTTTGCAGCAGATGTGGGAAGGGGGGCTGGGAAGGAGCCATTTCAATTTTCTTACAAGCTCTCCCTCCCGGCAGTTATACTTGGACCTGTGCATTTTTGTGGGCAACAACTCCAAATCAGAGGGGTGTGCAGCCCAGCACCACTGCTACCGAAGTGCTTTGACCAGCTGCTCACACTGTCAAAGTAACTGTCAACTAAGGAGTATCTGGTTTTTCCCTGCTTGCCTCATTGAAGATTTATGTGCACAAGATGTGAATAAGTGAAGGTGTAACCAGCTATCCTGGTGGTGGTTGACCAAGTCCTTGAAATTGTCACTAAGTGGGCAGTGCTCTGGTGCATGTGTGCCTGTAATAAAGGAGCTACACTCCCACGCTGAAGATTATATTTTATTTCCTGAGAAGATTTTGCCTGTGCAAAAAGCTTAATGTTGGCAGGCAAGGATATGTAACTCTCATATTCTAGACTTATTCTATAAACAGAGAACTGGAATACCATTAAGCACTCATTCATGCTTTCAATGTATAAACTTACAAAATCAGAATATATAACAATGGGGAGTGTAGGGACACTGTTCTAGGATGCTGTTAACACTTATTTTTTAGCAGAGCTTAACAAAAGACAAAGTAGATGGCCATCTTAGTAAGAAATAAAGGACAGGGAGAAAACAATGGGAACCTCACAAAAAACCTAGCAAGCCCAAAAGTTTCATTATTCATGGGCTAAACATCTTTCCCACAAAAACTGGCAAATTGAGAGTAATGTTTTCTCAATTTTGTATTTTAATTAGGAAGTTTTCTTGCTCATCAGGTAAAATGCTGCTTTGCAAACCTTGTTTTCTGAGAGATCTGAATAGATACAGGTTAATTATTTGCTTGCAGTGAAGCTCTCCACACCTTTGATTCAATTTTGTGGGTCTCCTGCAGCCCCAGGTCCTGAGAACAGTTACACTAGTTCTTTTAAAGATCCCATTTTTAGTATTGCAGCGAAAGTTTACAAAAAAGTCAGATCAGCAGCCTTTGCCTCCCAGTGCAGTCACATATCTGCAGAATTCAAAGCAGGGTTCTCTAGAACCTGCTAATTGCCTGTCAATCATCTGGCACACTAGCAGTTCACACATTTTTGCTATCGACCTAGCAGATTAATAGTATAACCCAAACAAAGGAACAAAGGCTAAACTGTTCAATTGGGAAGGGTAATGTGTGGTCTTTTCAGGCCAAGATTAACAGAGAAACAGAAAAATAGTGTTCTTTGTAAAACTAAAGCTTCAGTGACCTTAACTCTGGCAAACAAATTGAATGACTATTCAGCACTATTTGCCAGCAAAAACTGAAACAGCAGTGCTTTAAAGAAAAAAAGAAAAAAGAAAAAAAAAAAAAAAGAGGAAAACAAACAAACAAAACAAAACTCCAAACCTTATATTGAAAATCCTTTCCAAGCAAAATTAAGTAAAATTAAAATTAATTTGGTCTCACTTTTAGGAGTCAGCAGCATAGCAAAATGATTCACAAAACAATGCTAGAAACTGTTGACCATTATGCTACAGCCTTATGCTGGATGTATTTTTAGTATCGGTGGGAGTTTATTTTCAGGACAAAACAGCACTGTTTAAAAATTTTCCTCTGGTATCTTTGGGACTTGTATTGAGGTCAGTCAGAATAAGGGTACTATTATTACTGAAATTAATGTTTTTATAGTAACTTGTATATTCATCATAGCTTAAAATTCCAGCTGACACTAGGACTCTAGTGTGCTAGCACTAAGCCAACACCAAAGGCGAGCCCCTGAAAACTTCCAGTCCCTCTGTACTGTGGGTTTCCAGTCAAAGCTTCATAATTAAGATGGCCATGAGATTTGTTCTCTAAGCAGAGCAGTACTGGATGAAGAGAAAAGGATGACTTGTATGTAGATTGGCTGCTCCAGAAAGCATTCTAGCTACCTTTATTGACATTTATTTGGTATTAACTAGTCACCATCTGAAGAGAAAAATTCCTTTCAGGCTAAAAGAGAAAATATGCAAAATGGGCCTCTGGTCTTCCTTGTTTTTTTGAGGCAGATTTTGTTTCTGAAGGTGTAATGATACAGGGTGCTCTACAGTTGGCTTCTTGTTCCCGCTTGCCATACCTATGTCCACAATTTCCATTGTTGTAATACAATATTTTTCCAGCACTGCATGATAAATTTCAGTCATAGAAGTGGTGCACTACACACTGAAGTGGTTGGGATGCAATTATTCTCAGCCCAGACCATTTCAGCGACAGCCCAGTAGGGCTGAGCACCAGCAAGCAGACAAGGGAGAACTGGAAGGAGCTGCATTGCTGCGGCCAAGGCACCACACTGTTGTGCCATCAGTCTCTGTATTGCTATCCCTTACTTAAAAGAATAGATATTCTCTTCATTGCTGCTTTTGCCAGTCCCAAATAAAATCTGCTTTCTGGGCCAGATGAACCAGAAGCCCTGGAAAATGTTAAAAAGCAAAAATCAGACAGTCTGAAGCAAGAGTAAACTATTCTGACATAGTCTGACCTCCTAAAGCCCCCAATAATTTTTGCAGCAATTACTTAAATTCTCTTTGAACACTGCCTCTAGCCTCTGCATTGCTCACAGTGGCTTTGGCTCAACCTTGCAGTGTCTTCCTTCCTTGTAGTCTTATGATCAGCTTAAATCTTCATTTCCTGCCACATGGTCAGTTCCCATCAAGGAGTGGGCACATGTTCAGTCACCTTCTTGTGTGCCCACATTTTGTCTCTGTGTGTCTGTGCGCCTGGGAGGCTGCTGCAGCCACCCCTAGAGAGGCTGAAACGTGCAGCCACTAGATTTCAGCAGGGCTCTTGCTTAGGTTAAGACAAGGCCTGGAGTCAGCGTGAAGCCACATCCCATGTGTCTTAAAGATTTGAGCTTGGTCACAGCCGAAGGAAAGGAGGGCCAGGAGTGTCAATGTACGGCTGGTGAGGAGCCTGGTGTTTTGCAGGTAGTTCCCTCAGGCAAGGTCTCTGCACCCCCGGGAGGGTGACTGGCTGAAACACAATCCTCAGCAAGCAGCAGCTCTGGGAGCTTGTAAGATGCCTGAAGATGTTGCAACCTGTGGCAGGAATGGCTGTGTGAGCCACACGTTTAAAGACCTGTCACGACTGTCTTTAAATGTCTGCAGGCAACTACATACTCTCCGGAAAGGTTCATATACTTCATATCAAAACCTGTCATTTTCCTTACTGATACCCTACTGACTCAGTAGTCCTCACAAACTGCACAGTGAATGAAAATGTAGAATCTAGCTTAACCTTCAAAATAATTAATTAGTAATTCTTGCAGCTAAACGTTGGTCTGAAAAGCCATCCTGACTGTTCGGCTTTGAAATATCAAGACAATTTCAATTAACTGTGTGACTCATACTGCTGCCATTTTCATACCCAGATTCAAAGCACATAAATCATAAAAAGAGATTTCTAAAATGCAGCCCTAAGGTTGGATTCAAATTCTGTTTTCTGTGAATATTCTGTAATATACTGGAAATTTTTCATTGCTGGAGATATTCAATTCAGTAAACTCATTGGCCTATACATTACAGAATCACAGAATCACAGAATGGTCAGGGTTGGAAGGGATGTCTTGAGATCATCTGGTCCAACCCTGTGCTAAAGCAGGTTCACCTGAAGAGGTTGCACAGAATCACGTCCACGTGGGTTTTGAATGTCTCCACGGAAGAAGAATCCACAACCTCTCTGGGCAGCCTGTTCTGGTGCTCGGTCACCCTCAGGGTAAAGAAGTTCTTCCTCATACTCAGACAGAACTGCCTGTGCTGCAGTTTGTGCCCATTGCCCCTTGTCCTGACTCTGGGCCCAGCTGAAAAGAGCCTGGTCCTGTCCTCTAGACACACTTGCCCTTAAGATATCTGTAGACATTGATAAGATCCCCTCTCAGTCTTCTCTTCTGCAGGCTAATCAGGCCCAGCTCTCTCAGCCTTTCCACCAGAGGAAGATGCCCCAGGTCCCTCATCACCTTTGTAGGCCTCTGCTGGACCCTCTCCAGCAGTTCCCTGTCTCTCCTGAACTGGGGAGCCCAGCACTGGACACAGCACTCCAGGTGGGGCCTCACCAGGGCAGAGCAGAGGGGCAGGATCATCTCCCTCGACCTGCTGGCCGTGATCCTCCTAATGCACCCCAGGATCCCACTGGCCACCTTGGCCACCAGGGCACACTGCTGGCTCATGGGCAACTTGCTGTCCCCCAGAGCTGCCATGTCCTTCTCTGCAGAGCTGCCTTCCATCCAGCAGGTCAGCCCCCAGCCTGTACTGGTGCATGGGGGGGTTGTCCCTCCCCAGGTGCAGGACCTCACACTTGCTTTTACTGAACTCCGTGAGGTTTCTGTCTGCCCAACTCTCCAGCCTGTCCAGGTCTCACTGAATGGCAGCGCAGCCTCCTGGTGAATCAGCTACTCCTCCCAGTTTGGTATCATCAGCAAACTTGCTGAGTCCCTTCATCCAGGTAAGTTGAACAGGACTGGACCCATCTAGGGGAACACCACTAGCTACAGGCCTTCAGCTCGACTTTGCACCGTTGATTACAACTGTTGGAGCTCTGCCTTTAGTCAGTTCTCAGTCCACCTCACTGCCCACTCATCTAACCCACACTTCCTGAGCTTACCTGTGAGGATGTTACAGGAGACAGTGTCAAAGACTTTGCTGAGGTCAAGGTAGACAACACCCACCACTCTTCTGTCATCTAGCCAGCCAGTCGTTCCATCTTAGAAGGCCATTAGGTTGGTCAGGCATGATGTCCCCTTAATGAATCCATGTTGACTGTTCCTGATGACCTTCTTTTCCTCCGCATGCTTCAAGGTAATCTCCAAAATGAGCTATTCCATCACTTTTCCAGGGATGGATGTGAGGCTGACCAGTCTGTTGTTTCTTAGGTCGTCCCTCTTTCCCCTTTTGAAGACTGGAGTGACATTGGTTTTCCTCCACTATCAGGCACCTCTCCTGTCCTCCAGCAGCTTTCAAAGATGATGGAGAGTGGTTTGGCAATAACATCTGCCAGCTCCCTCAACACACGGAGGTGCATCCCCTCAGGGCCCATGGGTTTGTGGGTGTCAGTTTTTTCTAAATGGTCTCTAACCCAATATTCCTCAACTATAGGAAAGTCTTCTCTAGACTTCCTCTCTTGCCTCCAGGCTCTGAGAAACCGAGGGGCCAGCCTTGGTAGTAAAGACTGAGGCAAAGAAGGCGTTCAGTAACTCCACCTTCTCTGTGTCCTTTGTTTACAAGGGCACCCATGTCATTCAGCCGCAGGCCCACATTTTCCCTAGTCATCCTTTTCCTGCTGATGTGCTTGAAGAAGCCCTTTTTCTTGTTATTGATCCCCCTGGCTAGATCTAATTCCAGATGGACCTTAGCTTTTCTTTTTGCCTCACTGCATGTTCTGGCAGCATCCCTATATTCCTTCCAAATGCCCTGTCCCTTTTCCCACATCCTGTAAACTTCCTTCTTATTTTAGACTTTTGCCAGAAGCCTCTTGGTCATCCATACAGGCCTCCTGCTCCCTTTGCTTGTTTTCTTACTGATATTTATGCAGCTATCTTAAGCTTGGAGGAAGTGCAGCTTTAATATCAGCCAGCTGTCTTGGACCCCTCTACTTTCCAGAACCCTAACCCATTGGATTCCTCCAAATGCAGGTCTTTGAAGAGGTCAAAATAAGCTCTCCTGAAGTGCAGGGTTGAAGTCATACATACTGTCCTTCCTTCATGCAGGATCCTGACCTCCACAATCTCATGGTCACTGCAGCCAAGGCTGCCCCCAGCCTTAACATCCCCAACCAGTCCTTCCTTGTTTGTGAGTATAAGGCAGGGGTCCTCAAACTATGGCCTGTGGGCCAGATACGGCCCCCCAGGGTCCTCAGTCTGGCCCCCGATATTTACAGAACCACCACCCCCACCCCCCCCCAAGCAGCCACAGATGACTGCCTGCCACTTCATCCGTGCGCCGGCCCCCTGTTTAAAAAGTTTGAGGACCCCTGGTGTAGAAGTACACCTTGCCTCATTGGCTCTTCCACCACCTGTGTCAAGAAGTTATCATCAATGTTCTTGCAGGAACCTCTTGGACTGCATGAGCCTAGCTGTATTGTCTATCCAGCAGGTATCAGGGAGGTTGAAATCCCCCATGAGAACCAGGACCTGTGATCGTGAGGCTAGCTCCAATTGCCTGTAGAAGGTCTCATCGGCTTCCTCTTCCTGATTAGGTGGCCTGTAGCAAACACCCACTGCAGTATATTTCATGTTGGCCTGCCCTTTAATCTTTACCCGTAAGTTCTCTACTCATTCTTCATTATGAGTTCTTGATGAGTTATAAGGTATCCACCCTTCTTTAGTGAAGGATGCAATTAGCACTATTTTGTCTTATAGACATAAAAAAAATAGAGAACTTTCAGCCTGGAATCAGAACCAGGAGACTTCCAATTGCAGTCAAAGAAACTAAAGTAAGGGCATGTATTAAATGCAGGTAGAAGAATATTTCAGACCTTAGAAAATCAATTGAGAAGTAATGAACATTGATGAACATATAAAACTTGCAGAAAGTCTCATTTATTCATTGTGAGCTTCAATAAAGGGCATCTCATTTGTCTGCTGCAGAGCTGGAGCAGGATGGATTACACTACATAGTGAATATTTCGTTCTGCGTTTTATTGATCTGAGAAGGAAATACAGATTGTACTGTAGAGTACGAACTGGATTCAAAGCCACTAAAGTCAGTGGAAAGATTTCTTCTGACTTCGAGGCTTTTAGAGCCGCTTACATCTGTGAAGTATAAGTTGCACAATCAGTGCGAATAGGTTACACAGTCCTGAACCAAAGTGAAGCATATTCTCTGTCTGGCCCAAACGAACCATAGCTACTTCCTAGCCTTTTGTCCTGCTTTCGACTGGGATAATTTTCATCTTAGTAGCTGGTACAATGCTATGTTTTCGGTTTGGTATGAAAATAATGTTGATAACACGCTGATATTTGAGTTGTTTTTAAGTAGTGCTTACTCTAAATCAGAGAATTTTCAAGTTTCCTATGCTTTGCCAGTGAGCAGGTGCACAAGAACTTGAGAGGGAGCTGAGTCAGGACAGCTGACCTGAACTAGCTGAAGGGATATTCCATACCATAGAATGTCATGCTCAGTATATAAAGCCGGGAGGAGAAGGAAGGGGGGATGTTAGGAGTGATCTTATTTTCTTCCCAAGTAACCATTACACATGATGGAGCCCTGCTTTCCTGGAAATGGCAGAACACCTGCCTGTTGATGGGAAGTAGCAAATGAATTCCTTGTTTTGCTTTACTTGCACGCACAGCTTTTGCTTTACCTATTAAACTGTCTTTATCTCTACCCACACGTTTTCTTCACTTTTACTCTTCTGATTTTTTCCCATGTCCCACTGGGAAGGGGAGTGAGCAAGAAGCTGTGCGGTGCTTAGTTGCCAGCTGGGGTTAAGCTATGATACCTTTTCTTCCATGAACCTAATAATGTAGAACAAAACTACAGTCTTCAATTTAACAGATCATCTCAGGTAGGAAAGGTTGCGTCCCGTCTGTGTGTGCCCATAGAGACATGTGTGTGCATGTATCCTCCCACCTTGACTTTCAGGACTGCCTATAGAATATGGACTTAAAAAAATAAATTTTGGGCAGAAATGGTTACATGCTAGATGGGAATTTTGTCTACCATCTTGGGACAACACTTCACAGATAGGGGTGTAACCCTAAAATTACTGTAACCTTAAATACTAATCTGAATGGTACCCAATGGATTATGCTTTGCAGTAGCAACACTCGGGTATAGTTGAAGAGAAAAACATCCTTTTGGGAAGACCGAGCACCAGATGCTGGAAAAGAGATGAAGGACATCAGATGGGGTACCCTTTTTCCTGTGACTGAGTCTGGCTGGAACATCTCCACCAGGCAGAAATTGCTTCTTCTCAGCCTCTTTCATCAGTGTTTGAAGAGTCTAAAGGTAAAAAACCAAAAGAAAATACAAGATCTCCCATGTCAAAGTATAGGCAATTGGGAATGAATGCTGATTGTGGAGACACTGATTTTAAATATGTGCTCTATATCTTTTTGTTCCATTGATATTTTAAAGTAATTGGGGTTTTTTGAGGGTTGGGGGTTTTTTGTTTGGTTTTTTTTTTTTTTTTTAAGGGAAAATGCAGAGTAGGTAATGTTTGGAAGAGCTACTGAACTTCACTTCCAGTTGGATCTGATTCTCATGAGCAGTAACTTGAATCAAAATTACAGATTCTTCTTTGAAATACATGCACAAATACCATGAAAGCTCTTTCCCCTTTTTTTCCACTTTTATTTCAAGGTACTGGACAATTCTTTGTACACCAGAGCAGCAGGACAGATTTCTCCTGATACTTGAAGGGACACAAAGAATGACGGTGGAGTTGAGCTCCTATATGGTACAATTTGGCCTGTGTATTATATGGTACAATTTAGTACGCTGTGTGCTAGTGACAAATCTGTCACAAAACATTAACATATCACAAAGATGTTCTTTGTTCGCTGATTTTGACAACTGCAGTTTGCCTTTAGTTACTTATGATGAAATATGCTAGAGTCCATATGCATATCAAAAAACCCAAAAAACAAAAACCAAACCATTAAACAGGCATTAGAAATCTCTCACTATGCTTTTAGACTTTGCTGAGAATTGATGAGTCCTGCTGAGCTTTGCTTCAATTTTGATATAACTCAGAAGTGATGTGTAATTTGTTTTAGAAAATGATGAGGTTTCAGATACGCGCTTTTTTTGGAGGGAGTGTAAATTAAGATGGTTGATGAGCATGTGGCTACTTGTACTTCTTCTGCTGTGTAACTCAGTAGTAGAAATGCACTTCTGGGAACAATAGAAAATGCTGAATAGGCTTGTAATGTTCCCTTAATGACAAGGAGAGAGAGAAGGAAGGTTTGAACTAATGTGGAAAAAAGGATGCTTTTGGCAAGATGAGTGATTGCGTTTCAGAGCTGGTTTTCAGCAGGGCTGTGGGTGGCACTGGCAAAGCTTTTTCAGGAAGACTGGGCAATATCCTCTCTTCAGGTTCTGATGCTACTCCTCTTGCCAGAGCTGCTAAGAAATTAGAAATATGGTCAGATTTATACAACCCGTCACAAAGCTGCATTTTATCACTTTTCTCTGCACAGAAGCCCTTTGTCGCTGCTGGCTTGTACCTTTCTTCCAGCACACTGCCATCAGTCATGCTACATGGACAGCCTTGTCAGACAAGAATAAAGTCAATGAAAGCCCCTCACCTCAAGATATAATTTGGGGTTCAAACATAAGTACTTGCAAATGGCACAAAATCAATCACCTTAATTGTCAGTGTAGGCTACACTCTGGCCTTAAATTTGCTTTCTCTTTAGTGTCTCTTCAACAATGATAAACAATAGATCAAACCTTTAATTCCCTTTCATGCTATGTATCAGAAAAGTAAAACTTAAATATCTTGAGTATTTCATTGCGTCATGGGCTGCACCTTCAGATCTATATCTACTTTTAAAATTTCCCACTAAGATATCACACAATGGATTTCTTGCACTTCCTATCTTGAAACAAGCCAAATCCTACTTCTGCTTAGCATGTTCTATAAGTGCCAGATTAAAAGAAAGCTGCTATGGCTTAACCACATCTTTGTTATAGATCCAATAGTTAAGAGAAGGGGGGAAGATTATATTTGACCCCATATGTTGTGAATATCTGTAGTAAGCTCAAATGCCAAGATGTCAGTAACTGCTCAGAATACCTATTCCTGGTGTCATCTGCACATTGATTTTCTGGGAATGGGGAAGGAAATTGTCTTCTCTGTAGGTTTTTATGGTGTTAGAGTGATTCATCCACTTTTCTTTGAAAAGGCTAGAAGACTGAGTTCTTGAACCACCCTCAAAAGAGTGCTATTAAACAAGGTGTACAATGGAGCAGTAAAAGCAAAGAAAGCAGAGAAAGCAAAGGGAATTATTATTATTACCTTTTATAATGATGTTGACTGCCAGATCTAGTTACTGGTCTTTAGTACAGAACCTCTCCACATCCTTCCCATAATTTTCTTATATCCTAAATATGGAGATTTATTGTGTCTGCGTCTTTTCTCAGCATATAGCAATAGTATCTTTCAGACAGTAGGGATAACACAGGGATACTTGATTCCATCCCATACAGTTACATCCTGGAAATAAGATTAAATGGACTAGGTAAAACATTAATTTCCTTGAGTTTGCTACTTAATTACCATCCCTAACTTCTGCAAGATCATCAAGCATGACGAAGAATAATAAGAAAAAAGTTGTCTTCTGTATTTTGCATTCAGCAGCAGCCACACTGCATTTATCTACAGTAAAAATGCTTGTGCATCTGCTTTCTTCCCAAGGCTTCAATGCATACTAATTATTTTCTCATGTATATTAACTAGGGGTTTATAGCTTTTGCCGCTTTGTGCACTGTTTCAAATCTTTATCCCATAGCTTTTCTGGTATCTTGCTTGCTTAGAGCTGAAAAAAATTTTTCAGAAACCTCCGGTGCAAATTCCTTTTTGTACATGAACAGTCTTGTAAGTTTACTAATACTGTATAGTACAAAGACCCTACTCTTTAGAGAAGCTTTATGTTTCCTGGATGAAGTGAAGCACTAAAGTATAATAAGGTTAACTGCCTTCATTTCATATTTCATAATGTTTCATTTGCCTCCAATCACAAGCTGGACAGGCTGGGTCTCTCTATAAATGCCAAGGTACTCATTACAAGCCCCCACACTGATGACTAACCTTAACATCACACATACATATGGTTTACAAATGCTACAGGTAGTTACGCGATAATACAGCTCTAAGCTTTGTCCTCATTGTCCTGGTTCTGCTTCCCACTATTCCTTATCTCTGTCTTGCTTTACTTGAATTCCTAGTCAAACATCTTGTTTGAAATAATTCACCGGTCTTTGACATACTACCCTGATATTTCTTGAGATTTTGGTCTGCCTTTTTCATATCAATAATTTTAAGTGAGAAATGTGTATTTTTTCCTGTTGTTCATAGGAAGTGAAACATTCCTTCAGCATACCAAGTCATGGCTAAAGTCAGCAGTTTCCTCCTCTCTCTCCTTATTTAGCCAGCAATGGAAATATCCTTTTCTATATTACCGCTTGGCCTAAATAAAATGTAATTCACAATCAGAATTAATACTACATTTGGCCATTATACCTTGCTCTGCTTCAGTAGTTCTCTCCATGGTCCAGGGGCTGCCTTTATTAGCAGATCAGCTTGAGAAGTGAGCCTGCTGAAGAAGAACTACAGATAGGATTCCCAATCCCCTCCTAACTGTTCTGACATATTATCTAATCTTTGCAAGCCCATAAAACTCTAAGATGAGAACTACCTACACATTTAACTTTACAATACAGTCACACGTTGCTGATTTTGAGCTTTCTCCCCACACACATACAATTCAAACAGATCCAGTTTTTAATTTATTGTGGAAATCAGAGGATGAGGATAATATATTCTAGGTAATGCCCGCAAAACATTTATCATTGCTAATGAAAAGCTGAAAGCTTATTGTGTTACATGTTAAAGAGATTTTCACATTTTCTTGTACAGTGAAAGGGATATGGCCTTGTGCACGAATCCACATGTATATTTGGCTAGGCCAGCTCATCCCTTTGAAAGGCAGAACCATGGCGTGGCTTCTGTTTTAAAACAGTTACAGTCAGTCCATGGCACCCTCGACTAGCTGGCTGATTCAACATACGATGCTTTAAATGAGGCTAGACTCTGGAAATTGATTCTGTAAAAGTACAGTATGGGGACTTTCCACATTTGCAGTGCCATATGGCATTTCTTTCACTTTGCTTATGCAGTACTTTTATTCCTAGCTTCCATTTTCTAGCCCTGCACCCTGGCCATGACAGTCACAAGATGCCACCTGAAATAATCTTCCACCAAATTACCTCTTCTTGGGTAATTTGAGAGAGCTGTGGGGTTTTCGGAAGTCGCTTCACCTTTATAAAATTATGACTGCTTCCTTCAGTACAAAGAAGAAAGAACACCTTGAAGTTTAGGGTTACCCTAAGATTCAGGGAGAATATGTGGAATACCCAGGTCTCCCCAAAACTTCTTGTGTGATTCTGGGAACATCTCTGAATCTTTCCAGATAAGTCTTCCTCATTCTTATGATAGGGCAATGGTTTGGTATGTTTTCACTTAATAGGGTTAGGAGCCATCAGTAAGAAGATACACACCACATGATCAGATAACCCTACTAAAGATCATTTCAGTAGAAATAGTCCATTTCTAAGGGTAAAACCAACCAGAATTTAAGAAAATGGTTCTGTAGATTGTTTAGGTGGAAACACCAAGGCACATGGGAGATCCACAGAGGATACCTCATTTATTTCTTTCATGTTTGCTGAATGCATAGAGCTAAAACCATAGAATCATAGTCATCGTGTAGTTTGGACTGTCCTCTGGAGGCCAGCTGGTCCAGTCCTTGCCGAAAAAAGTGTCAGCTAAACAAAGTTGACCCATTGAGATCTGAATAACTCCAAGGATGGATTTCCCACAGCTTCTCTGGACATCTGTTCCAGTGTCTGACCACACATTTTCCTTGTGTCTAATTTCCTGTGTTCCAATTTGTCACTGGTGCCTCTCATATTTCCACTGTGCATTTCTGGGAAGAGTCTGTCTTCCCTGCATCCTGCCATTAAACAGCTGTAGACTGCAATATATCCTTTGACCTATCTTCTGTTTGGGCGTAATAAACCCAGATCTCTCATAAGTCTCCATATGCCAAGTGCTCCAGCCCCTGGACTACCCTGGTTGTCCTGTGCTGAACTTGCTCCAACAAGTCAGTGTCTTTCTTGTACTGGGGAGCACAAAACTGTACAGTGCTCCAGATGTGGTCTCAGAAGTGTCAAGCAGAGATGAAGGATCACTCTCCTGGACCAGTTGGTTACACTCCTACTAGCCCAGGATGCTGTTAGCCTACAAAGGCCCATTGCTGGCCCTTGTTTGATTTGTCTACCAGGACTCAAATCTGTTTTTCAGCAAAGCCACTCCCCAACCAGTAATTCTCCATCCTGTAAGCCTGTGTAGCAGGCTATCCCATCATAGGTGCAGGGCTTTGCTTTTGATTTTATTGAACTTGGTGAGATTCTCTAGCTTACTGAGGTCCTTCTGAACTGAATCTCTGCCATCCAGTGTATTTTACTATTTTTCCCAGTTTTTGTCATTTGCAAACTTCCTGACAGTGCTTTCTGTGCTATAGTGCAGGTTATTAATAAAAACAATAAACATTATTGGTTCCAGTGATAATCCCTGAGGGATGCTGCTAGGTACTGGCCACTAGATAGGCTTTGTACTACTGACTCTGGTGGTGAAACTTTGAGCCAAGCTGTCCCGCCAATTTTCAACCCTCTTTATTTTCTGTTTTTCTAGTCTATATTTCCCTAATTTGGCTACAAGGCTGCTGTAGGAAAACATAAGACCTTATTAAAGCCAGGATAACATCCACAGCTCCCTCATCAGCTATACTCCAGTCATCACAACTGCTGCCAGTTGACTGGTAGAAGGCTATCAGGTTGGTCAAGCACAATTCATTCTTGATATCTCCATCTGTCTGTTCCAAATCACCTTCTTGATGTTCTTGGAAGAAAATAAGAAATTAAAGCTGTACACCTTAATTTTAGTGAAATCGGAGAAACTGGTATCAAAGTGACAAAACCTGTCTGGGTACTGACACAGAAATCTACTGAGCTATTTCAGAGTAGAACCATATTTTGCTTTTAGCATTGCCTAAGCTTATCCAGCTAATGTAAAAAGCCCAAAACACTCCATGCTGTCTTGTGGTAGAAGGAGTCACATAACCACAGATGTAGCTGAAGGCTTTGGCAACCACTCCAGTATTAATAAGTTTAGACTCCTTGTACACACAGTCTGCCATCCTGTGAACTGATCTGAACAGATTACATTAACTGAGATTTGATACCTTGAATTAAAAGCTTATTACATCTGTACAGCTATTGAACTTTCTGAAGTGTAGGGATTGCAGATAATTTCATTTAGAATTACAATCCATTCTTAATCTTAACTGCTTTCTTAAGCAGTTATATTTGAATTCATATTCAAGAATCTCATGTTCCTTATATGAATGTTTCTTTTAATTAAAGAGGATGAGTGTTTGCTACTGTGAATGAAATTCTGAACCAAGGAGAAATTGGATAGTGTTATCTCTGGGTGAGTGTCTTTAGAGATAATTCCTGTTTACACTGCCTCATTAAAGTTGTCTAGCACATATTTAGCTCTTAAAAAAAAAGAAAAAAAAAAAAAAAAAAGAAAGAATAGAAAAAGACCTTAAAAGTATTCCACTTAAACCCGCTTGCTTGGTAGGGCTTGCTCACCTTGTTTATATCTCTACTTTTTAAATGTCAGTGTTAAAAGGTTAGCAAGTCTCACTTTCTGCAGCAAGTATATTTGAAGGAGACTGAGAGGAAGAAAAAACCCTTCCTTTCCCTTGAAGTTGCTAACGTGGTACAGGCTCTCAGCTGCACGTTGTCAAGTACCAAGAACACCTTATTAATTCCTTCAGGTTCTGCACTCCAGTTTTACTCCTGCATGACTTATGCTATGGATTATTTTCATGTTTAACCTATTTTTTAAGACTAATTCACAAGAATTCAGTGGGATTTATTTCTGTTTATACAATTGGTGCTTAGGACGTAGCAGCGAACATTCTCACTGTTCTTTTGTAAGAAAGGCATGTGTAGTTAGGGAGCAATTGTTTCCTTTCATTACTGGAAAATGATTTTTTTCTTTAGAATATTGTTCCTTTTTTCCTAATTCTTTTTTTGAATTTTTTAAAAGTAAAAATAACTCTGCTACTGTCTTTGTAAGCATCTCCAGGTAGAAAATCTTTAATGTTCTGTGACACCTTTGTTATCACAAATAAATGCCACTGTGAGTGCAAACGCTTACAGTAAGGAATTACCACTTAGTGAAAGGAAAGAAAGGAAATGCAGGCATGAGACATCTGTATGTATGTTTCTAAGGTTTGTTAATGTAAAGCAGAGCCATTCAGTCCCAGATCCAAGTCAGAAGTGGTAAAAATCTTTATATTCATGTGGTTGTGCAGTGGACTCAGCAAAACAAATGCATCTACTGTCTAGCGTCCAGTGAACAGGTGTTACATTCCTAAATTCTTGCCGTAATTGTGAATTCTATCTCCTTATTTTCCCCTCCCATTCTTCAGCTGCCACAAGAGACATTTCAGCGGAGAGTGATCCAGGAGGGTGGGCCATGCACTCTTCTCTCAGAGATGCAACTGGTGTTTCTTGGTCACTGTTAAGCTACGTTGTCAGGTGTGACAGCCTGCTCCTATAGGAGAGTGAATTTTCTTTGTGTCTAAGGAATTAACAGTGAAGTTCCTAGATCTGTTCACCTAGGTTTGTTAATATGGGTAGATCCTTTCTGTAGGTACCCATTCTTGAAAATTTTGGATGACAATTTTTTTTTAAGTTACTCCAGGTATAAAAACTGAAAAGAGCTGAAGAAACCCCATTCTTCAGAAAGTGATAGATTGTTTTCTCTGAAATTCTGTGATCGATCTCAAGCCGAGTATCAAAAATAGCATAGGCATATTAGGACTAGTCACTGTGAAAGCTCTTTGTTTTGATGTAAAGTATTTCATAGAAGCAGTGATATGTAGAAGGGCTACTGTTGATGTAATATCCAGAAACAACACTCCAGCTTGACAAACCATTAGCAAATTTCTAGTGTGGAAAGAGAAAGCTCCCCTAATGAGCTGAAAATGAAAGCACCTGGATGTCATTTATTAAGAGCTCTGTACATCAGGTAAAGTTTTACACAGCTGCCTCAATAACTACAAGGTTTCATTCTTATATATGACTGCTAGTAGACCTCTTCTGGTCACTCTGCAGTGTTTTAACACTGAACTCTGGGAACTTTTTGAATGATCAGAACTATGTAAGATACTTACATGTGTTGCTAGAAGGATGTGGGTTGTCTGGACAATTGGATTAAAACCACAAACAAAACTGTGTAGCTGCTTATGAGAGAACTTGATAAAATATTCTACATAAATTTATTTCAATGTGTAGTCTCCAGATATTTTTTTTTTTTCTGTTTTAAGGTGAATACAGTAAGATCGGTGTAGAGGAACCTTTGCTAGTTAATATAAATTTCCATTGTAAACATCTTTATATGTCACTTTTACCTATGCTTTTTGTACATATCCTCCCTATGCCTTCCTCCACTGTAATCCTTACAATCCCTCCAGCATGCTCTGTGCCATCTCAGACGTAGGAAATGTGTGGACTGTGGTCTTATAGTGTGTTTGCAGAGTAGTAAGTAGTCCTGCTTTCATGCTACGAGACACTCTTGCTTCTGATTTCCCTAAAGACAATGATAAAACTTCCATTGTCTCAAACAAGATCCCCAGGCAGAGCTTTTTCTTCAATGGCACATTTTCCCTTTTCCAGCTTTTTTGCTTTAGCCATGAGATTGCGGGAATAAAATTTCATTCTTAAGATATTTGTCTGGATCTATAGAAGCCAGATCCTAACTGATGCAGTCTTTCTAAATGCTGACAAACATCACTTGCCTGACAGAAATGTGCTGGCTTACTTTTTCCTCCTTTTACTCCCAAAACAGAGGAGATGATGTTGAAGGGCGGCAGCCAGTGTCTGTGGAACACAGCAAAATTAACTCAGCTTTGGTCAGCGTCCTTTTTGTCTAACTTCATTTAAGAGAAGTTTTCTTCTGCCTCCCTCTTTTAAAAATTATTTATTTTCTTGCATGCCTTTGAATATTTTGATCTTCCAGTCATCCTGTAAAGCCTATCTACTACATGGAATTTAGGAGAGAATGTGGAAATGTTTTCCAGAATTACGGTGTCAGATGAAGTGAATTATTTGTCCCTAGTGAATATTTATTCCTTAATGATACTAGAATTATGATTTGTTGTAAATTAATGTCTAATAGTGAATGATCTTGAAAAGATCATCTTTACTATTCAAGTCTTCTGGCTTATGGGTGATTGTGATGACATCTCAGAAGTTTTCTGTGCAGTACAGTTCACTTAATTGGGAGAGTTACAAATCTCACATAGGGGAATATGTCTGGTACACTGCAGTCTGGTGCCTAAGTGGCATGTCAGCGTGTAAAAATCAATTGATACCTAATACTGGCATTGCCTGCAAGTTGGAGTACTCTACAGTACAAAATGGTATTGTAAAATGTAATTCTGTTTGTGGGGTCCTCCCTTTGTCTTATTCATTCTTTTTCCTGCTCTGCTGTGGCCATTAAACAAATCAATCCTAATTCAGTGTAGATCCTAAAGCATTTTGTGCAAAGCTTCTTTTAAACCGGCTCATAAAACAAAAGGTAATATATAGCATATCAACACGATGTTGTTCTTCGGGTCAGTGGTAGTACTAAGTGGTACTTAATAGGCTTCCCCCCACCCCACCTCCTGATGTGTATGTGTTTTCCTGCATTCAAAAAATCAACAAAAAAACACCCCAAAAAAACTATTTTCCCTGGAAAT
The DNA here is from genome assembly GCF_023638135.1 of Falco biarmicus. NCBI lineage: Eukaryota > Metazoa > Chordata > Aves > Falconiformes > Falconidae > Falco > Falco biarmicus. The sequence goes on from NC_079289.1 coordinate 84,886,175, forward strand.
CCCCTTTTCACCACTGATGGCCTTAATTTGCTTTTTATCCAGCAATTCTTATAAAATTCACTGTGCTAGATTATCAGTCTTGTCTTTCTGTTAGCAAGGCTTAATGGGCCTCACCAACTCTATCCCAAAGTATTACTTAAAAGTACAAGTGTTTTCTCCCTATTGTTTTCATTTTTCTTTATGCTGTGCAAAGTAGCCCACAAAGTTATAGATTCATTGGTTTAATCCTTGCATTTACTGTAGTATGTCATAGCTTCTGTATGGATGGTTCAACTCTTTTGTTGTTAGTTTATTGTCACACACAACAATTTTGGGGTTTGGTACTGTCGTGCTTTAAAGAAATTCCACAAAACCCCACTAGCAATTTCCTTGTGTACTTCTCTTGCATATTGGGGTCCTAAATTGTGGGGGTTCTTTTGCAGCACTCCAGGCTTTTGAGAGTTGATTTTGAGCTCCTGAAAAGTCTTCAATTCTCACAGTACTTTGAACACCTTTTGCAATCAAGCTTGTCTCAAGTTACCTCTGAAGCAATGACAACTGTACAAGGGGATATAGGTAAGCCAGCTTCAAACTAGTTTCCCTGCTGCTGACACCTCTGTGCTGCTGAATCAAGGATAGCAGTTATCTGTAAAACCCACCTGAGAAGCTGGGTAAATGTTAAGGAGATTAGCTCATGCTGAGCTCTGTACTGCTGTGGTTACAATGCCAGCAAGTGCCCAGATTGTCTAGTTTAAAGTGTGCCTACACAATCTCTGTCACTACAGTAGCTGTGAGATGACCATGGGCTACAGGAGGGAGAGAAAGCCCTGGCTGAAAACAGAGGTAATCACTGCCTGCTTTGAGAATGTCATACTAATCTATTTGTTTCTCACATGAGAACTTAGCTCTGCCTTCTCTTATGTCCACGGTTGAATCTTTCTGTTTTGGGTAGCTTTAGGCATATAATTCACTACAATTCAGATACTAACACTTGTAAATAGTGCTCACCTCTACACCCAAAGTCCAGAGTCCCCTGAGCAGTTAATTTTGTTGGAAAAAGGGGTCCACACTGTGGTATAAATTCATCCCCCCGTAGAATCTGACCAGGGTCTTAAGAGTCACATGATTAATGTGGGAAGCTATGAATACAGTGTTAGAATGTAAGCTTAAAAAGTTTTTGATCCCTGCCTGACCTTACTGGATTGTTTATCTTATCAGTTTAGGGCAAGGTTTATACATAAAAGTCTGCATATATATATACACAAATAGATTTTATTCAACCAAAAAAAGGGGCAAACTATGAACAAACAAGTGTTTCCCTGGGTCTAAAACAAAACCAGCAAGCTTAAAATGTGTTGGGAACAACACCGTTACAGCTTCCATGTGTAGATCACCTCTCTGCATCTTTTTATTTAACCCAACTTTGTCTTGGCTTTTCAGGAAAAAGATGTATTCTTTTTCCTATATGTCTGTATAACCTATCACAAGGAAGTTCTCTCCTTGAATGGTGACAGAGAACGTGGACACCTTCCTATGCTACATTTTTCTCTTTGTCATTGCACTCCCTGTGAATAGGAGCTTGTTTTGCATGTCTGCAGCTGGTGTCAGAGGCTAGGTGGAAATGTAAAATACCTGAGTCTTGCTCAGAACATCAAACTGTCACCTGGTTCTTTTGAGTGAATTTTCCATCTGCTTGTGCCAGTCAAATGGTCATTTTGGGATCATAGTGTGTGATCAGTAGCACTGCTGGAAGTTTCTTGCTCCTGGCTGCATAATTTCTTGTCTTTTGCTGAGTATGGTGAAAAAACAGACACGTGTACATTGCAATCACAACAGTTGATATGCCCAAAGTAATTTTAAATGAGTTGGTTGGATATAGTAATAGTCCTCACCCTGACAACATGAAGTTTATTGTTATCCGATTTAACCTTTTTTTTTGAAACAGATTTAGCAGCTGGTGCTGAGCTCCACATTATTGGGGCTCGGAGCTCACAGGAAACCAGCAGCAGCATTAGTTAGCAAGAGTCATGGCTGTGATGGCAGTACATCCACTGTCCCAGCGAGGGAAGTGAAATGGGTCCTTCAGCTTTTAAGCACAGGGTAGTTTATTTGTTAATCAGTATTTCAAACAACTTTGGGATCCCTTTAGCAAACGTACCTAAATATAGCCCAGTTCTTTTTGTGCCACTGTGTGAACACATCTGAATATCTTCTGAGGGTGAGGCAACAGAAACAGGCTCGCATACTTAGCCACACCTGGTTATTGACTGAACCACGGAAAAAGGCTACTGTAGTGCAAAGTGGTCTGAGTGTAGGCAAGCTCCTCACCTGCCATTCTGTAGCATAAAATGCTCTTGAATTTTTCATTTAACTGTCCTGTACCTGTGTCATATGATTAAAAAATGCAAAGCCGATACCCTGAGCTGTTTTGCTTTGCTCTTGACACAAACGATGTAACAGAAGAAGCTTTGGCCATTTTAAAGGAAACCTCATATAAATTCAAGGTCTGGGAGGCAAAGTACCGTATCTTAGTAACTAAGGAATAATTTTTTTTTGGTCATAGAATGTAAAAGCATGTATGACCCGTGGTTAAAAGCCTCCATAATTCTTAACAATAAATCTTCCCATTTTAACATAGAAAAGGAATGACTTGGAGTATCTGTATCCTTCTATGCTTCCCTGTGTCAGAACAGCCTCAGTATCATTGGAGAAAGAAAAGCAAAATTCAAAGTAACTTATTTTAGGATTATCCATTCTATTTCTACAACATACTAAACATTATATGCAACAGTCCTACTCTGTCTTACCCTTACCCAGAAATACAAATAGGACATCAGGAAACTTAAGGGAAGTTAATGTTATTAACCCTTTTGTGTTCTTGACTGTAGTATAACACATTTCAGATTAAATGGGATAGTAAAAGGCATCTAAACATATCTTCAAGATGTTCATTCACAAATATTATTTATAGCTTTGGAGGTAAGCGGTAACTTGGTTCATTACTTGTTTATCTAAATCAGATATTTTTTCCTGAATGCAAAAATAGACCAGTACCCATTGTAATTGCTGCACTATTCCTTCTAATAGAAGAGAGGTGCTGAGTCACTGATAAGTCATTCACTTAGGCCTGAAATCATCCTACAAGCCAACTTTTATCTGCTGCAAATACTTCACTCTTTTGTTCACCTGCCCTGCTTAGGCCATTAGGGGCACAAATCAAGAGCAAGACTGGTAATCCACTGTGGTGGGGGTGAAGGAAAAAAACTTCTCCCCTCTTTACATTAGACTTCTGTTGTAGCACTGAACTGTTCAAATTATAACATGTCAAGTTACATTATTTGGTATCAAGAGACATTTCAGTTTTACTCTCCCCAAAACACTGCATCTGTTTTTTCAAAAATTACTGTTGGCTGTTGTTGGTAAAGAGCTTGGGAATATTATAGAACTTGAAAAATCACTAGTTAATTTTGGAAGTTGGTCTGTCATGATTTAGATGTTGACATGGACTTGAAGTAAGCCACACATTGTACAGATATTATTCCAAAGCAAGGAGTCTGTTTTGCGGGTTTGATATCTGACTTGAACTTGGCAAAAGAAATGTTCTTACCTGCTAAGCACACATCCCTTTTCCAGCCATGCCTACGTAACAGTACTAGTAATGTTGACTGGATCTGGTATGACCAGGTATTTTGATGAAAAAAGAAAGAAGCAGTAAAGTGGCACTGTGTGCCTGACCTGAGACTGCCAGCTTCTCTAGCACACCAATGACCAGTACTCTGAAGTGTCAACATCTGGGTCCTGCTGTTGCTGTGTCACAGGATGTCCCTCTCTAATGTGCCATGCTTCTTGCCTGCCTGAGGTTATTTGCAGGCAAAAATGTAAAACTTCTTCCCCTTTATCTCCCTCTGTTCTGGCACATCACCTGTTTCTCATGAGTGTGGCCATTTTGGGGTGGCTTTACCAAAATGGAGGAAAATGGATCTGTTCCGCAGCCGCAGCAGATTGCTGCTACTTACCCTGAAATGTGTAATGCCAGCACCATGAAGTGGTGCTAATTCCCACCATAATTTCCCTCCCTTTGCCTTATCAGTCATATACGTGTCCTTGCATGTCTGCAAGGTTCACAGATTGATGCCAGTTTCTAGACCACAGATGTTCTTGTGTTCAGCTTTATATTGAACAAACTATCAGCTAGTGGCAGCCCAGATGTCTTCGCTTCTGTAATTTAAATGCACTAAATATGGCACAAGTCTACCTTAGCACTCACAATGTGGTGTTTTCTTTTAGGAGACTACTAAAATGTGGTTTGCATAAACACAACGATAAGAAAACCAGCCAGAAAAACCGACTACACTTTAATTTTCCCCCTCTCCCTATCTGTTACTCAGTTGGTTGGCTACTAATGGTTGGTGGTAGGACTTAGCCACAGTCCATAACTCATATGATAGTTGCTCTTTATTTTGCCAGCTGTTCATGGTAGGTTCCCTGATCACATTTTTTGTGTGTTGTTCTTTGGGAAGCTCAGAAAGTGATGTTGGTGTGGAGGAGGGGTACGAGTGCCCCCTCCCCTCCCCCCTTTCCATAGTCTTTGTTTTAATATGCTAATTGCTTCACACTTGCTATACGTTCAGTTCTAGCAAAGTGTTTTGGGGAACCAGCATGGTCCAGTCTTTTCCAGTAGGAAATCACCAGACCCTAGGCATGGAAGGAAGTTGCATTGTCAAAAAAAATGCTTGCTTTCAAAAATTTCAGGCTTTGGTACAAATCAGCTGTCTTTTTGTAACTAGAAATATATGTGGAATTAATGTTTGGGAAAGAAAATTAGCTTTGACAATTACTTATTAACTAATTTTCTCCAGTGTTATGTTTTTCTCATAGTACTTAGTATGATTTTTTCCCATGTTTATTGAAAATATCCCTTTGTTACAAAACTATTATGTAATCTACCATTGTATTGATAAAGGTGTAAGGACTTAATTGCTAACTTGTTAATTCCAGTACAAGTAGCTGTGCTTTTGAAGCAAAAGTCATATTTTACTAAATTAATTGAGCTTTTAATGAACAAAAGTTCTCCCAAGCTTCATTCAAATGTAAGGTAAATGTTTCTCAAGTGGTCCATTCTCATGCAATACCTACTAAAGCTGAATTTGATATGCCATATGAAGATTTTTAGCTCCAGATATGGGAATATTTGCTCCAATTAACTGACTAAAACCCATTGGCTTTGCTCCAGGCTGCCCATTCTTCCATATTACAAACAAGATCTTATTCTCTCAGTTTTGCCTATAATTTACCATAGGTGGAAATCTTTAATTGCTCCATCAATTTCAGTTTCCTTTAGGTATTTCTTGCCTCTCTCTTAGGTTTTGTAAATTTTTAACTTCTCGTTTTTTTAATGATTTAGGAATCTTGGTCCTCATGACCTTTAAGAAAAATCCATTTCAAAATAATGCAGCTGAAAATGATTTGGTTTGGCTCTATACAACTATGCTCATTTAGCATACCTGTATATTTCTGAAAGTTTCCCTGACTTCTACGGATATTTTTCTTCTTTTTTTTTTTTTTCCTCTTTTTTTTCCAGACAGCTGTGAATTTTCAGATGTCCTTTCCAAAAGTATCATCATAGCAGTCATCTACAAACAGTTTCTGCAGAAATTTCTTTTCAAACTTTGTAGTTAGTGAGTCAATGACCAAGTATATTTCCACTAATCAGTATAAGGTCTTTTGTAGGGCTGAAATCAGAGGTGGTCTGAGGTAGTGGGAACAGGAGGTATATAAGCCAGTGCTGGTTAAATGAAGACCTAAGAATATGACCTAAACTATCAAATTCCCACAACTATTTCTCACCAAATAAGAGCTTCAATATTATTACTGTGAGCTCTGTAGAAAATAGATTTTGGAACATTTTTCCTTATCTTCAAAGGAAATGGCTACCTTAAAGCATCTATGCTAAATTTAACAGAGGACTGAAAAAACAAGAGAAGACCCTGTTAAAAAGTGTTAACTAAAGATTTGTTCCATTACTGATAGCAGGAACAATGCAATGAAGCCAAAGGAAAAAGTCTGTAAATCTGGTCCACTGGAAGAAAGAAAAGCCATTTAAGCATTTGGAAAATACAAGCTTCATATACCATGATGCTGGTTGCATTTTCTTGAATATCAGTTTCATCTGAGAAACCAGCTTCCAAGCATTAGGGAGGCCTCTGAGTGAGAATGTGTTATGTTTTATCAATATCCAAGCTAATAAAAGAGCAGCTCCACAAACTCCATCATGTGAACTAGAGCATGCTCTTGGGTCATCGCTTAACCATCAGTGGTGAATAGATCTCCTTCCCCTCCCTCAGCTCAGACAGTCTCTAACTTCAGAGCCCTTATGTAGACTGGTGGAAAAGTACTTGACCATTGACTCCCTGGCCACAAATTAAAAAGAAATTTCTGAAAATATACGAGTGAGTCTTTCTGTTTTGCTACAATACATTCATTTGGCAGAAATTAATTCTGGGCAGAAATCTAATCCTAGCAATATCCTCCTTTTTACGTATCTTACCCTGCTATGGATTCCCTCCTGCTCTTAGTGCAGGTATGTTGGTATTCTGCTTGAGATGTTTGTGGGACAAATTTGTTTTATCCTTGCATCATTACTATGCTGTTAGAGTTGTACATTCCCTTTGGGCAGAGGATTACCTCATACAAAAGATTTGATTACACAATATAACATTAACCTGGAAATGAAAGCCAGGCCCACTACTGAGGGAAAAACCAGGAGTGGACTGCGGTAGGTCCTGCCCATTTATTCCACCTGAGAATTTCAACAGAAGTCTGCTGTAGTGACCTAGCTGTATGGGTTAAACTGAGAAAAAATATTTTTATTTTGGTATTTCTGAGTTGGAGTCTGACACTTGTCCAGTTCTGATGAGAAAGACAACCTCTGCTGTTGTGCTGCATTATTATATACCAATAGTTTCTCAAAATCTTTTGTACTTCAAGTTAACCCTATACCACTATATTAAGGAATGCTTAGAACCCCCTTCCCTCTAAGTGCACATCCACCTTGATATCAGAGGGTTTAGAAATTTTATTCCTTCCATAATGTTGTTGAGGACTTGTACTGAAGCTGTGAAATAACTGTGGTAATTCATAAGTGTCTGTGAAATACAAAATCACAGGGCAGAGAGAGAATACCTCAAGTACTCTGCATTTGTTGTAGTGGTTTTTATTATCCTCAAAGGCAGGCAGAAGATCATTTCAACTCTATCATAATTTTCACACACAAAACATTAATAAAAATTGGATCCTAGTTTAGTGTTTTACTAAAAGCAGCTGCTTCATCCTCTCACCCCTTTCAGGTAACGATATCACAAGCTAATATTTGACTCTGGCAGTAACTACAAGGCTTTAGAATGCCTCAAAACCACATTTATGAAATTCTTAGTTGCCTGAGAGATTCTGAAATAGCCACTGAATCCGGTGATCTAAAGGCTGTGTTTGTAGTTTATGAGTTTGGGCATAGAAGGAGGACAAGACTAATAAAGCTACTCTGCCTGCAGTATTCAAACATAGGTATTCAGAGACACCTAGACATTACACTCAGGTCATCTGCAAGCATAAAAGTAAGCGTATTGGGTTTGCATGGCAAGGTTTGTTGAGGGGGAGGCTACAGGGGTGGCTTCTGTGAGAAGCTAATGGAAGATTCCCCTATGTCTGATGGAGCCAGTGCCAGTCAGCTCCCAGACGGACCCACCGCTGGCCAAGAACAAGCCCATCAGCAATGGTGGTAGCACCTTCGGGATAATACATTTAAGAAGGGGAAAAAGAAAACAGCAATTGCAGCTGGAGAGAGAAGTGAGAGTGTGTGAAAGAAACAGCTCTGCAGACACCCAGGTCAGTGCAGAGGGAGGGGCAGGAGGTGCTCCAGGTGCCAGGGCAGAGGTTCCCCTACAGCCCATGGTGAATACCATGGTGAGGCAGGCTGTCCCCCTGCAGCCCATGGAGGTTAATGGTGGAGCAGATACCCACCTGCAGCTTGTGGAGGACCCCACACTGGAGCAGGTGGATGCTCAAAGGAGGCTGTCACCCATGGAAAACTCACATTGGAGCAGTCTCCTGGCAGGACTTGGGGCCCCATGGAGAGAGAAGCCCATGCAGGAGCAGGTTTGCTGGCGGGACTTATGACCCCCTGGGTGACCCAGGCTGGAGCAGTCTGTTCCTGAAGGAATGCACCCCATGGGAGGGACCCATGCTGGAGCAGATTGTGAACAACTGCAGTCTTCACATGGGAAGTTCTTCTCCATGGGAAGAACTCATGCTAGAGAAGTTCCTGGAGGACTGTCTCCCATGGGAGGTACCCCATGCCTCTGCAGGGGAAGAGTGTGAGGAGCCTCCCCCTGCGGAGGAAGGAGCAGCAGAGACAGCGTGTGATGAACTCACTGCAACCCCCATTCCTTTGCACTGCTCAGGAGTGGGGGATGTCGAGAATTTGGGAGTGAAGCTGAGCCCAGGAAGAAGGGAGGGGTGAACGAAAAGTGGTTTTAGATTTTGGTTTTATTTCTCATTACCCTACTGTGATTTGATTCTTAACAAATTAAACTAATTTCCCCAGGTTGAGTCTGTTTTGCCCATGATAGTAATTGTTGAGTGATCTCTCCCTGTCATTATCTCAACACATTATCTCGAGCTTTTTGTTATACTTTCTTTCTCCTCTCCAGCTGAGGAGGGGAGTGATAGAACGACTGTGGTGGGCACGTAGTGTCCAGTGAGGGTCAACCCACCACAACAAATGCTGAGGTGATGAGAACTTCCAGAATAAAAACCCCATATAATTACTGCAATCAGTAAAGATTAATCTTACTTATTTTAGTTGTTAACAACATAGATTCTCTTTCTAGTTAAAGGAAAGACGTTACCCTTTTTGGGGCCAATTGCTGTCACTTGCGTTAGGCATTTACTTGAAGACTCATGCCTTAAAAGCTCAGCTGTAAAGCTCTACGTTTAATCTGACACTTCCCACCTGTGACATCTAAGTGCTCAGTGAGTCACTCATCACTGCATAGCCTCTAAGGCAGCTCCTTAATACTAAGAGGGGTAGCCCTGCTCACATCCATCCAACATGTTGCTGCTCCAAGCTGTGAGGACATAGGCAACTTTCACATATACACAATAAGTTTCCTTGAAACCTGTAAACAAAGGTATATGTTAGTAAATATCACTTAGTGATGCTTCCTGTTACCTGTTTGTGAATGTGCAGGCTGTCCCTCTACAACATTTAGCAAGTGACTGTCACTGGATAGATGCTTTTGGGAAGATGACACCACAGAAAAGGCCCTCTGTGTGTGCAAATATATCAAAATAAGTTATCCTCTCTCTGGACAGCAGGAAGGAAACATTTTGTTTGTAACTGGGCTAGACGGTTTTGTAAGGTAGGGATGTAGGGAATGGTTATGTGACTCACTGGTGCCTCCACAGATGTGAGCGGATAAATGGAGCGGAGGATGTGAGCTTTTCTCTGTAGAATCCCAGATATTTTTTCTTTAAATTATATAAATGAGTGAACATTTACTTAACTCTCCAGGGTTCAGTCAGGAGTCTGCAACACAGATCACTCTTTCTGTTTCTTGTGTGCCTACTCATGTTCAGAAGAAGCCATTCAGAGTTGTTCCCTTTCAAAAAGTGACTTTATTTAGTTTGTATGCCTGCTCTTTTTCTTTAAGGCGGTTATAAACCCATACAAGAAGCATTACAGATCATCTTTAGCATGGAGTCCTTTCAGCTGGCTGTACAGAAGGCAGTAAGTAAGTTCATACTATTAAGTTCTGTATATGACATGGTGCAACCTACTAGACTTCACATCCAGATCATCTTGGATTAGGGACTTGGCAGTTTTTGCTAAAGATAAAAGCATAATTGCCCTACCTTAAATATTTTTTTTTTTTAAAAAAGAGTACTTTATAAGATGATTGTTTACTATTCCCCCAAACAGAAAACAACATTTAATAAGGTAGTATATGCATATCTGCATTGCATTTCCACATCCTTATGTGGGATGTATATTAGTAAACATACAGCTCACCTTTAAGGACATGAGCAATAATAACAATAATCGTCAGCAACTGCAGTGGTACTTGTGGGTGAAAATTGTGCATTGTCAGAAAGCTCATCTTGCATCCTAGCTTGTTTATCTTTTATGTGTACTGCAACTTCCTCAATGATTTTTGGTAAGAACAAAAGCCTACTGATTGAGATCAAGCTTACTGACTGAAATCAGTGGTCTTGAAGCTGGGGCTTTTTTCATTGACACTGATTATTTACCCTTCTCTAACAGTATACTTCATCTTCATTTAATAAACAACAATTAAGTTATCTCTGCCATGAACAAGAAATGCAGGGAATTCCAACAATCGCAGGGAACTGTACTTCTATATTTTGGCTTTATTTCCCCAGTTCACTATTGAAAAAATTTTTTGCAGCCTCTACAAGAAGAGATACATTTTGGTAAAGGATAACTCCTTTACAATTTGCCTTGCAATTTTCTGTCAGATTTTCCCCTAATTAAAACAAAAAGAAAGTAAACATTAAGAAGCTGCATTAATATCAGCTATGTTGCACCACATGACCATTTCCCTTCTGTTTTTGACACATGAGAATTATGCTCAAGAATACGAAAACAACATAGTCAGGATTTTCTTAATGAGGAAAATGGCTTTGGAACCATAGTGGTTGCATAAAAATTGAACGGATGGTTCACACTTGAACTGAAGATTTCTGTTGCTGGGGTTTTTTCTTTTGTTTGCATGATGTGAGTGTGTGTCAAGCTGGATCCATTGAAAAGAGCTGAAACCTGTGGGTTTTGCTGTTTCTCAAAACTATTTTTACACATGAGCTTTCTTGGAAGGCTCTTTCTATTTATCTGTAGTTTTCTTCCCTTGACATTTCTTCTATCATCTGATAAAACCATCTTACAAGTAAAAAGAAAACTGTTTTTCCTCTCACAATACAGATCAGATATCTGAATTAATAGACTGTGGTGATAATATTTCCCTTGAACAGGACAAAATGGGATGCAGAAGTATTTTTAAGTTGCAAGCACTCAGCTGTGAGCCACAAAGCTTATTTTTTTTTCCATTTTCAAGGTGTTCTTAATTGAGGCTGAAATGAAATGTGGCAATACCCTGATTGCAGTTATTCTTTCAAGGTCATACTGTAATCCTTTAACTTCATTTTCTTTCAGGTCTTACGGAGCTTCTCTCCCTTGGGAAATACAGAGTAATTCACTTGCTGAGGGAAACAGGGAGGATGTTGTTTAATATTTTGCTTTGTTTATACAATGCCATTCGAAACATTTCAGGGCTCTGACTAAACTAGAGGAAATGACTTTATAACTGGAGTTTCTAAAGGCAATATATTCTGGGACATGTACTCCAGACTTTCTCTGCCTCCAACAATTTTGTAAATAACTTTAATATGCCTGTGAATGTCATAGCTGTGTATCAGCAATGTCTAGAGCATTGTTTGGGGGAAGGAAACGGAAGAGTGAGAACATTGTGAACAAGCTTCTGACAAAAAATGCGAATATATCCTTTTAATGGATAGCTTCTGTTTTTTTCAAGGTAAATAAACAATAAGACAGAGAGCTACTATTGTGAAATCTGATATTGTAAAATTCCTTTTTTAGGTAGTAAACTGTGTTGATGCACGGATCTTGGATCACTCACTTAATCTTGTTTGAATGAAAACTGTATCTGAAACTCCTGAATTAATTCCTCTCACATTGAAATGTTAGCACAGCTTAGATTAAGACATACTAAAAAACTCTAACTTCATTAAGAAGTTATTAATAGATTTTCTGTAGCCAGTCATCTTGAAGAAACACAATGTAATATTTTTATCAGCAGAATGTGAGTACTTTAAAAATAACATTCAATCTAAAATAAAAAGCACTTGGAATGAGAATGATTAATAATTTAATACAAAGATTGGCAAATTAATTGGGCTGGGTGAGATTATTTTTCTCAGTGTTCCTCTCACTGACAAAGAATTAATGACATTAACGTTGCTCAGGGGGACATGGTAAGGAATTTCATCGACACTGCCTCTCCCGGGTCTTAGAGTACTGGCAGTAGACGTACTAGCAGAGAGGTTTCAGGAGCTTATGTATGGAGCTGGCTTGGCTTTTGGGATGTTGGAGCCACTGCCTCTTTGCTTTTAGATAGGTGGTAAATCTATGCATCATCTTGTTGGCCCTGTGAATGCTGCCAGTAGCTGCAGCAGCCTGCAGAACTGGCCATGATGGTTGGGGCTTACTGGCCTGATCCAGCCATGCCTTCCTGGCAGCCAGCGAGCTGTAGTATTTGGCATATTTCTGTGTGAGAGGGAGGGAAGAAGGGGAAAGGAAAGAGAGAATGGAAACAGCTAAATGTAACTAGTTGTTACCAAATCCTGCTGGTATGCTGGGGACTGCCTGTGCCAGCCTTGACTTGGAAGGTCTGGGGGAGTTGCTGCAATTTTTGTCATCAAGAGTTTGCTAATTTAAAATGGCACTAAACTCCACTAAATCTCACACTTCCCAGTTAGCTGCTCTAAACAAACTGTTTGACTTAGCAGCTGGAAGCCAAAGGAAATTGTTTGCAATTAATTTAGGAGGGAAAGGAGAACCATTAATGGTGTAAGTACAATAATGCAAAGAGATTTCCAAGCAGCAAAAACACTGAAATGTGGCACAGAAGTAATCAGCAAGGTTTGAAGCCCAAGCAGTAGCTGCTTGTCTGATTTTCTCAGAGGCCTCTGAAACAGGCAGGACATTACAGTCAGAAGAAAAATTGCTTCAGAGCTGTTTGGTTTTGTTTCTTGTTCAAAGTTTTTGAAGTTTTCTGCTTGAACTGAGTTCTATAAACCAAACTGACCTTAAATTTTGGGCTTCACATGAAACATTGTATCAAAATGTATAATACAAATGAGGTTGGTATGCACAGGCCAGCGGTATATTGCATTGTATTCAAAACAGCACAGAATTCAGGGATGCTTGGATAGATGCTATGTAAACTACCAAAATTAAATCAGTCTTCTGGGCATATTCCAAACATTCAGCCTGATGAAATGGTTACTGGCTACAACCAGAAAATGAAAAGGGAGGCTATAATGAAACTAGCTTTTCAGTTTCAAAGCATAGCTGTTTCCACAGCAACCTCTGTAATGGACACATTTAATCCTAAAATTCAGCGCTGCATCTAAACTGACTTCAACAGTAAACAGGATGTCAGTGCTTGCAAACTGTTTGACTGACTCAAAAGAGTTTAGCCTTCCAGTTTGGGTGGAAGGGGTACATGCACATAAAGTGATGATGAAGGGTATTGATTACCTTGATGCCCTATAAATTTTCTTTTAAGCTGTTTATTGGGTTTCATAGGCTTAACAAAGATAACCACAGCATAAATGATATTCTGAGGAAGATACTAGGCTGAGGAAGACATTTTTGGAAACTGACAATTTTGGCAAGCCTGAAGTTCATGCACTAAAGAGCCGTTTAATATGCTTCTATTTACCAGCCTTTCCAGCATGGTGTCACAAGATAACTGATCTGTCTGTTTCGAGACCTGAGTCATATCTGTTTTACTCAAGATTGTTTTTCTCCTTGTTCTAATCCTGTCTGCTTCTACCAGAATGGAAAAATGAGATGACACCATAACAGTTTTAAGGATAAGTAAAAATCTTACTATTTCTGAGGATGGTGTGTCTCACCTTAGGTTCATTATTCTTTCTAGACTCTTACTTAAATCATAAATCTAGTAAGTTTTATATGCCATTAAAGAGGCCACAAATTCCATTTTACAGAGCCTGAAACTTGTTTCTTTTTGGATCTCACTATGATTTGGAAGGAGCAGGCAAGTTTTAAGATGGGCAACGTTGTGACTTAAATATTTTTTTCAGTAGGTATGTCAGATCTCCTTTCTTTTAGTTCTGCTTCAGATAATGCAAAGGCAAGATGGCTTAACCCTCATTTTTCCTGCAAAATATCTACTGTCACAGAGAGATCCATGAAGCTCAGGAGTTTAAGAGCCTCCCTTTGTAGCTCCCAGGCTGTGAAAGGGATTGAAATAATACGGTCATTGATGTACGCTGTGGCCATTTGCTTGGTAAATTTATCTCTTTTCCATTCTGTGGACTGAGGCTGTAAACATACCACAGGCCAGTAGGGTTCCTCGGGGGAGGGCAAAAACATCTTGCTACTTAACGACAATGTAAAACAAGAGCTACTCCAAAAATCCATACTGCCCTGCTGGCTGGATCCCAGCTTGATTCCCTGCTCCTAGCACTGGAATCTGGAGCAGCCTGTCTATTCTCAGTGCTAAGACTTCTATTGCAGAGAGACCTGAAGAGGCTGGAAGAGCAGGCTAGCAAGAACTGTATGAAGTTCAAGAAAGACAAGTGCAAGGCCCTGCACCTGGGATGGTGTTACCAAAGAGCCCAGACAGGCTCTTTGTGTATCTGATGTGGCTGGGGAGCAGCCTTGCTGAAAGGGACCAGCTGAACACGAGTCGGCAGTGTGCTGCTGCACCAGCAAAGGCAAATCAGATCCTGGGCTGCACCCACAGGGCACTACCAGCAGAGATAGAGGTGTGGTCTTCCCACTCAGAACTTGTCAGGCCACACTTGGAGTGTCCTGTTCTGGTTCACACAATTCAAGAAAGATGTGAACAGACTGTAGAGGATCCAAAGGAGGGTCACAAAGATGATCAAAGGGATGGAGAGCCTGCCCTATGAGTAAAGACTGAAGGAGTTAGGTCTTTTCACTCTGGAGGAGGCTCAGGAGGGAATTTAGCACCAATTCCCAGTACTTAAGGGCATCTAAAAGAGGACAGAGGCTCTCTCTTCATAAGGTGCCACATGGAGAAGACAAAGGGCAATGGTTACAAGTTGCACTGGGAGAGGTTTCATCTCAATATAAGAAATATTTTTTTTACAGTGAGAACAATCACTCACTGGAACAACCCCTGCAGGCACGTGGTGGAGGTTTTCAAGACACGAGTGGACAAGACGCTAGATAATCTCATCTAGGCTTCCTTTTCCACAAAACCTTGGACTAGATATCTTTTGAGGTAATTTCCAGTCTAGTCTATTCTATGATTCTGTAATTCAATCCCTTAAGAAAACAAGCAAATGCACATTTTCAGGGCCTACCATCCTGACTACTGTAAGTAATCATCTTTGATTGCAGTGAACTACTTCGTATGCCTCAGTGTGCTAGGAAATACCTGCAAAGTGATGTTAACTAAAGTATCAATGAAGTAAAAAATAAACTGAACTAAACTGAGCTTGGAAGGAAGCATCCAAAACTGAGATAAGCAGTGAATTAAAGACTCATGTGGACCATGAGAGATACAGTTTCTGTTTACTTGTTATTTTTATTTAGTAGATTGGAATACACCTTTTTCCTGAATTAAATTACTGGTGAAAGCAGAGTCCATGTGGTGTTGCTAGTGGCTCAGAGCAGGCTGGTAGGCACGAGAGAGCTCTGGGTGGCACCCGAGATGGCTCAGTACAAAACCCCTTCCAGTCTGCTGTCAGTGTTGGAGAAAGAGCAGCTGTGGGCAACAGTGCCTGTATCATACCAGGAACTCTTGCACCCACATGAGCCCCAGTATTTAACTTTTGTCAGGTGCCTGTGTGCCTGCAGCCATGGTGCTAGGCTGTGCTTGCCTGTTTGGTACTGCTCCTGCAGACCGGCTTAGGGCTGCTGGGGGTCGCAGTGCTGCTGGTGGGCCTGATGCGGCTTGCCGATGGATGGGCAGCGCTGGTGGGACAGGGCTGCAGCCACAGTCACAGGAATGGCCAGGGGACACAGTGGTGGCGGGTGTGGGCCTGTGCCGTGGGCAGGCAGCGCGGCATGCCAAAACCAGCCATTGCAGTCCATTCCCGCAGCTCCCAGCTGAACGGAGCTGACTTGGCTAGAAACAGAGATGGGGTGTGAGGTGTAGTAGCACGTTACCTCCATGCCTGTGGGAGGGAAGAGTGTGCCAGCCAGAGAGTTTCCTGGGGAGCAGGTCTGTGCAGGGAGAGGCACTGAGGAAAATCCTCCCTGGGAAACAAATGAAGATGTGATCCTTGCCAAAAATGAACGTACTGGGGTTTCCCCTTTGGTTATGCAACATTCAATACCCCAGTATGAACCCTTTTCTCCCTTTTCCCACATATGGCTTCCTCTTAGTATTATACACATCTCTCCCTTGTAGTGTCCCTTCCACGGTGGAGAGCCTTTTAGAAGAAAATGGTTTAGGTCAGAAGGTAGAATCAGTATTTTCTCTTTAATTTAAATATTTAGGTTATAGTTCCATCTTTTCCTCTCCAAATCTTTTTCTAAATACTGTGGAACTCATGCATGACTTTCTTTTGTTGTTTTTTGGGGTTTTTGGTGGTTTTTTTTTTCCTGATAAAATTTCTTGTAGACCCTTTTGGTTCGAACTGTATCTTCTAGATGCTCAAAGTCATGCCATTGCTTAGGCTGCTTCAAAACAGATATTTATTAATTTTAAGACATGGTAGATAGATTCAAATTCAAGTTTTTACATCAAAGTGCTTGCAAAGAAGCTGTGGAGGGTGGGGCTGAATTACCACCTCCTTCAGAGAAGAAGCAGTAATAGAAAATGATTTCCAGGTACCGATATTGTCTATATTATATACTTTGGAAGGTTGTCTTTCAGGTGCATCTCAGTTATTGCAAAATTACTGAATGATGAAAGGAAAGAGACAGCCATGGAATTCGTCAGTTATAATCAGGATAGCTGATCCATGACATTTTTTACAAATTAATATAAAAGTGGGCCATAAATTATATGTTAAAACCCATATATATATAACCATAAAAACGCCTTCACTCTAATTAGTCTGAACATCAGATGTTCCCATAAAAGCATGCATTGCATCCAATCTTGTCCTGTCTTCTTTTTTAAACAAAAATAAGTGTAAAATTAATTCTCTACCAGTAACAACTGCTATTGGGGTTATACATTGAACTTAAATCAGGCAATATTTTATTGCACTATTTTTTATCAAAACAATGTCTTAGAGTGAAGTCTGGGAATTGCAGGCACCATATTTTATTATTTGTGTTCTTTTTTAATATTTATCAAGTTAATTTATCATATGCCCACTGTGTCTGGCACACATTGAAGTCCCCTAATAATGTGAAATTATTTTTGCACTTCATATTCATTGAACACTTTAAAAATAATCACTAGAATGCTTTTAAATTTGAAAGCTATTTAAATAGCAAATATGTAGGGAATATCCTTTCCACTGAATCAGTTCCATTACTTTGCTTAGGCAGCATAAAACAGTCAGCCTCTGGCAGCATCTGTCCAGCTGGGAATATCCATGATGAAAAGGAAATTTCAGCTGGCATGTAGCTTGTTTACCCACCTTCTTTACCAATCAGTCACACCAAAGCAGTTATATAAAGTGTGGAGGGACAGAAGACTGCAGCTGCACGGTGCTCATTTGCATTTGGTGTAGGGTACCGTGGGGGGAGCTTTACCAACAGAAGTGAGGAAAAGTGACGATCATCAGGCCGTAAAAATATCACCACAAAAGTGTTTTAGTTTTTAGTTTTAAAAAGGTACCCTCTGAGGGTACAAATCCTTCCTGGGCTAGTCCTTAGCCCTCTGACTGCAGCCTTGCCCCTGACTGGAGAGCACTCAGGGCTGGGACCCTGCTCCCGCCAGTGAAAAAGGGGTGCCCCCAGGCATAAGCCCACAGCACAGACCCTATAGGCCATTACAGCCCAGCCTGGGCTGTTATCAAGAGGCTGATCGCCTGTGCTCCTGGACTGCTTTCCAGGATACAGGGGGGAGTCAGACTAGTCAGTACCTTCATACTGCCTGCCAGGGATTAAAAAAACAACCAACCAAAACAAAACAACAACAACAAAAAAATAAGAACACTTTTTGAGGGAGAAGCTTCTTGTGGACAAATGGTGTTGGCTACTCCTCTGGAGTAGCCAGCCTTTTCCAGCTTCACAGGATGCTCAGATGAGGACAGCAACCTGCAGCTTCACCACTGATGCTGCTCTCTCTCATCCACGGCTGCCAGCATATCAAGCTGTTACCCCTACCTTTCTGCATGATCTAGGTGCTGTCTAGCACAAGGTGCCATCTGGTACTGCATATGATCCATCAGATCCACAGCCATCTATTCAAATTAGCAGGTGGCATTATCATTTGGAAGTCATAAAGTTGTGACCACCTTGTACGGAGTAGATTGCTTCTCACTTTTTCCAGTGCCATAAGCTTCCCGCAGGAGCATTTGTGACATGGAATTGCACTGTGGAGTATTAAAATACCTTATCTATTTTTGTCCCAGAAACTGAAATCTTGTCTTAAATGGAAAGATATCCAAAGCTCTTTTCTGTATCTGTAGGAGCCAAGAATAGCAGTAGCAACAAGAAAAGCATCCTATTCTGTTGAACTCTTCAAGTTTTAAAAATATTTCTACTTTTACAACACACATCAGAAAAGGAAGAGTTGCCAGGGTCCTCTCCTTGCCTCAAACCCCTAGCACTGGGGTATGCACTTGTCAGGAGTGGTTTCTGAGGATATCTGAACCCACACTTCCCACATATCAGCTGAACATGCTGGCTTCTACCTGCACAGCCATGTCTTCTTCCATGTGCCAAGCTATAGTAAGAAAGAAAGTCTATGTGTGGTTAGTGGAATTATGTGAGAATCCAAAAATCATTGCCAGCCTTCTAGCATGCCTAGAGATGAACATCTGAAGATGCAATTAAGAATCACTTAGCATCTTTTGACTGCCATTTTATTTTGAAATCCAGTTTAGGTTGCTCCCAAGAGATCCTGACACCGGTTGCCTGGCCTGCAGTTCTTTCAGCAATTATTGCTGGCAGTATTTATTCTTAAGCAGTGATTCATTGTTTACCTCCTTTGATATTTCACAGTGCAAGAATAGTGAAGGTAAGCTGTTCATACAATCACATGGGTGCTGTGTGCCTTCTCACAGCAAGTTTGTGGCCTTTTACCACAGTGTGTTTACTACATATCATAAGTATTAGGAAATTACTTTCAAGGAAGCCAGAACAGTCTAGGGAGACAAAAAACACTTTAAAATGTACTGATGGAAAACAAACATAATGATATCTTACAGTGACTGCTAGTGTCTGAACTAAGAAGCTATAAAATAATCTTGGTTGTTCTACCATTGTTTTCTCCTCAAACTTGTTACTAAAGGGTTGGTTTTATCATTTTGCTCAAGTAACTTTTGCCTGATGTCTGCACCTCCATCTGTGAAACTTCAGTGACATTATCTGAGGAAAATAGGAGCAGATGGAAAACATTTTAGCTCCATACTTACTGAGCACAAGATTAAAAGAAAGGCCATGGTGCATTTTTAGTAAAGGAGGTGATTACACGTAGAGCATTCCTTTTCTGTCTGGGAAGCCATGTAATTTACGGAGCAATCTGGACTTCCTTGGTCAGACGGTTTCAAAAATAAATTTTCAATTCTGCTGCCACTTATTATTCTTCTAGGCAATTCAGAGAGTCCTAGATAATCAAAATCAACTCTCTGTTCTATTACATCTTAACACTGTTAATTGTTGCACCTGGAATTGATGAACCCCTGGTTTATTATGCTAGGCAAGTCATATGCAGCTGTTCTTCCAAGTGATTCATTACTGCATTGAGGAAAGTATCCTGCATTGCACAGTAACTGAATGAGTTTCCTGTTCACCACTGAATTTTCTAACAACTAAAAAAATATTTTTTTTTTAGATTGTTCTGCACTAAAACTAGGCCAGAGTGCCAAGTTATCACCAGAGTGCTTTCAGTAAGTAGCCTGTTGGAGATGTGCCATTGGAGTTCCCCAGCTGTATTATTTATTACAAATATCTTTGTTCATAGGTGAACATTTAAAACAATATTACCAAAATGTCCTTACACACTGAAACAGGGGCTGATAAATGTTTTACATCTGGCACAAGAAGTTTAAGCCTTCTGGAGAGTAGGTCTCAAGCATTAAAGTGCAAAAGATTTCTCTTCTCTTTGTAGCTCTTCCACAGTCATTCTGGGACCTTGGACAAGGTATTTTATTTTTTCATTTCTCTGGAGGAAAAGTCAAAGTGTACCCATTAGACTTGTCAGTCGCTATATCTGGAACGATGAGGATTGCCTAACCCTGTGGTGAAGCAAGTTGAGGTGGACTCAAAAACACTATGTCAGCATGGCTGGGTTCAGACAAAATGGCCCTTTATTATTTTTACATATTGCTTATATATCTTAGATAGTACATGTGTCAGATGCTGATAGGCTTTGTCTTCTTCTTGCTTGCTATTTGCTGTTGCTGTATGTGCCCGTATGCTGTGGGTTTAAGTTCCAGATTTTCATATCCTGCTTACATGCTTGAAATTTTTGTGGCTGTCTTAAAGGTACACAACTAAGTCTTCAAAGTCAACTAATTCATCTGCAGACCTGCTGCAGACCCCAACATAAGCCAAACATCTTGTGCTGTTAAAATAGTGGTACTATTATATGTTAGTTTAAGATCACCTAAGATTTCACTGCTTCTGAGAAAGGCAACTTACCATCCCTACCTGTTCACCCCCATCTCTGACTTCCTACTGCCATGCCATGATCCAGGTGAAAGCTGACCCTGAAAACAAACAACCCTGAGTACATTGAAGCCAGACCTATGAAACGAGCTAGTTGAGGTCTGGGATGACTCAGTGCAACACAAAGGAAGAAATGGGAATGTGTAAACAAAGCATATGGGGAAGGATGGGCTTGTGATTCATGAGACAAAGCTTAAATCAGCACCAGCTGACTGTGAAAACACACATTCATATTGCTTAGGATTTGTATATTTTTTAACTTTTGTTTTTATATCAGCACAATGATGCGAAAAAAAAAAATGAAATTCAGCTGCTATTATTTAGTTTGGGGAGCTGTAATGTCCTATGTCAGTAAAGGCTGCATTTGCAATAGGAGCACTTGCAGCTATCACTTTACCAGCAACCTCCTTCTTGGCTGCAGTGTACTTTATTGGGCTCTTATGAGCTGTGCTGACAGTTACAAAAATGTAGTGTTTTGTGCCCCAGTCCTCCTCTGATGAAACAGAAATGACTCCTCCCCACTTCATGGTACAACTGGGAAAATTAACACTTGAAGCAATTCAAGGCTTGAGATATAGTGGTAATGACAGCTACGTAACATTTCAGTTTCACTTTGTGCTTAAACCAGCCTAGCTGCACACTTGAGCCAGGCAGTGGTGATTCCTCCAGTCAGTCTCTTCCCCACACCTCTATTCCACAATTTTTTGCACCACTGTGGGGTTCCCCTGAGGATAACCCTGCCTGCCCCATCAGCGACGGGTGCTCCTCAACCTCTGCTGAAGCAGCTTCTGCCATTTCTATCTCTCCAGTTCCCCCAGTGCTTTTGCAGGTGCCTCTCTGACTTGCCTGTAATTCTTCTTCCTTTTTATTCATATGCTTCCAAATCTTAGCAACGTTCGCATGTCTCTCTAACTGATTATGTGGAAACTTTATTACTCTTGGATTACGGAAAATCTTGTCCAAATGTTTACAATAGTTTTAAAATAGGTTGACTAAGAACGTGTTACCAATTATATAATGGTAAATTAAAAAAATATATCAAATCATAGAATCATTTAGGTTGGAAAAGACCTTTCAGATCATCAATCAAGTCCAACCGTTAACCCAGGACTGCCAAGTCCACCACTAAGCCATGTTGCTAAGCACCACATCTACAAGTTTTTTAAATACCTCTAGGGATGATGATAACACCAACTGCCTGAGCAGCCTGTTCCAATGCTTGACCACCCTTTCAGTGAAGAAATTTATCCTAATATCCAATCTAAACCTCTCCTGGCACAGCTTGGGGCCTTTTCCTCTCATCCTGTTGCTAGTTATCTGGGAGAAAAGACCTATCCTCAGCTTGCATACAGCCTCCTCTCAGGTAGTTGTAGAGAGCGATAAAATCCTCCCTGAGTATATCTATGTATAGTCTCACTATCAAGAGTTTCTGGAAAGCACTACCTATTTTGAACTTACTCTGCAGCAGGCCTTGGCCAATTTAATAACTTTTTTCCTTTCAAGTCTGTTCAGAAAATTAATAAATGTCAAAAATGCATTTATGAATGTAAGAGTAGGCTCTGTTATCTGCTTTGCCTTCACTGTGAAAAATCCATCATTGGTTTCTCGGAAAGAAAAAAAGAATAAGCCATAGGAATCTACTTCTGAAGCTCTTGTTAAAGCTTGTTCAAAGAATATCCAAGAACAAGGCTGAGAGAAGAGGCATATATAGGTTCTTTCAGCACTCATCATTCTTCATATTTCTGAGCATGCAAGGATTTACTCATAGCTTTGAACTCTTACAAAAAATATGATAATATAGGTAGCATAAACACATTGTCATAATTTAAATCAGTCATGGTACAGTATGTAAAGAATCTCCCTTTGGTACCCCATTTTTTGTAAGGAGCAATACGAAGTACTTGGAACTTTTACCCACATGTTTG
This sequence comes from Falco biarmicus, assembly GCF_023638135.1. Taxonomy (NCBI): domain Eukaryota; kingdom Metazoa; phylum Chordata; class Aves; order Falconiformes; family Falconidae; genus Falco; species Falco biarmicus. The sequence continues at coordinate 84,908,687 of NC_079289.1, forward strand.
CTCATAACAAAAATATCTTGCCTTTCCTCCTATGGCATCGTTCTCTCTTCAGCACAGCTGGGTCCTTCACAATCTTCAAGGTACTGTGTTTTGCACAGAAAAAAAAATAGAATTGGTCATAGACTTCTGTTTTCTGTATAATATATTAATGCAGAAATAGCTAGTATGATAAAAGAAAAACAGCCAGTTCCAACCTTGACAAGGTAAGAAACATAAGACAGCTGAGCAGTCCTCAAATTTAAAAACTCACATTGATAAAGCAACATCAAATGCTTTCACAGCAAAAACTACTGCATTGAAATTTAAACTATGTGACCTGTGCTTTTTCTTACTGCATTACCACAGTTAGTAATACCCATTACTTCCCAGAAACAAAGTTTTTATGCACTTCACAGAATCACAGAATGGTCAGGGTTGGAAGGGATGTCTTGAGATCATCTGGTCCAACCCTGTGCTAAAGCAGGTTCACCTGAAGAGGTTGCACAGAATCACGTCCACGTGGGTTTTGAATATCTCCACGGAAGAAGAATCCACAACCTCTCTGGGCAGCCTGTTCTGGTGCTCGGTCACCCTCAGGGTAAAGAAGTTCTTCCTCATACTCAGACAGAACTGCCTGTGCTGCAGTTTGTGCCCATTGCCCCTTGTCCTGACTCTGGGCCCAGCTGAAAAGAGCCTGGTCCTGTCCTCTAGACACACTTGCCCTTAAGATATCTGTAGACATTGATAAGATCCCCTCTCAGTCTTCTCTTCTGCAGGCTAATCAGGCCCAGCTCTCTCAGCCTTTCCACCAGAGGAAGATGCCCCAGCTCCCTCATCACCTTTGTAGTCCTCTGCTGGACCCTCTCCAGCAGTTCCCTGTCTCTCCTGAACTGGGGAGCCCAGCACTGGACACAGCACTCCAGGTGGGGCCTCACCAGGGCAGAGCAGAGGGGCAGGATCATCTCCCTCGACCTGCTGGCCGTGATCCTCCTAATGCACCCCAGGATCCCACTGGCCACCTTGGCCACCAGGGCACACTGCTGGCTCATGGGCAACTTGCTGTCCCCCAGAACTGCCATGTCCTTCTCTGCAGAGCTGCCTTGCATCCAGCAGGTCAGCCCCCAGCCTGTACTGGTGCATGGGGGGGTTGTCCCTCCCCAGGTGCAGGACCTCACACTTGCTTTTACTGAACTCCGTGAGGTTTCTGTCTGCCCAACTCTCCAGCCTGTCCAGGTCTCACTGAATGGCAGCGCAGCCTCCTGGTGAATCAGCTACTCCTCCCAGTTTGGTATCATCAGCAAACTTGCTGAGTCCCTTCATCCAGGTAAGTTGAACAGGACTGGACCCATCAGTGACCCCCGGGGAACACCACTAGCTACAGGCCTTCAGCTCGACTTTGCACCGTTGATTACAACTGTTGGAGCTCTGCCTTTAGTCAGTTCTCAGTCCACCTCACTGCCCACTCATCTAACCCACACTTCCTGAGCTTACCTGTGAGGATGTTACAGGAGACAGTGTCAAAGACTTTGCTGAGGTCAAGGTAGACAACACCCACCACTCTTCTGTCATCTACCCAGCCAGTTGTTCCATCTTAGAAGGCCATTAGGTTGGTCAGGCATGATGTCCCCTTAATGAATCCATGTTGACTGTTTCTGTGTCACATGAAAAGGGGAGTGTGGAGAATCTTCTCAACCCCCTGTGTTTGATCTGTCTATTAGAACCCCCGAAAAGCTGAGAACCTTGTGCCCAACCAGTCTGTCAGTGTCCCATTACAGGGATCCTTCACTGAACAGTCCCAATGGATTGAAGGGCACTTCAACTGCCTTGTTCAAAGAAACAGGCCAACACCATCGGAGGCCCCCTTGGCAGGTCTTCCACTTTGTTTAAATGCATTATCCACTGCCGGCAACTGTTAGCACCCACAAAGAACTCACACAGTTCACAGAATAACACTCTTTATTATAAAATTGTGACAAATTAAGATTTGTGATTGCCGCTTATAGGGACTGTCTGCAAAAACAAGCTTGAAATGATATACTACCAAACTATATACAACCAAAACCTTAATTACTAATGACAGCTAGAAAGGAATTAGTTATTTAGCATGCATAAGTCAAAGTTCTTACCCAACAGGCATCCCTGTGGGGGAAGAAGACAGGCTCAGCCAGTCAAATGATCCCAGAAGTTATGATGGAATCTTCCCCTTTCTTCTTCTCTCATCTGTCCACTTTTTATACTTCATAGTACATTGCATATTCATTCATCATACATAGGATTGGTTACAAGTTTCTCGCTTCTAATGCAAATTAGCACACATCCTCAGATAGCACTGCTAAAGTTCTCTGCTAACTACACATGCTCCTCAGGCGAGGTTTTGCCCTCTTTTGGGGGGGCTATTTAAGCTGGAGGTCATGATCTCCCACTACCACTATGATCTTTGTCCTATTTTCAACTAATTTTCTGTTGATGTCAGTGGATTGCAACACCTTATCATCCTGTTTCCTCTCATAGCCAGAACTTTCCTCACTTGAAGGCTTCTTTCTGTGTAACTTAGATAATGGTGTTCTTTTTACTACCTGTTCTCATGCTCCCCAAGGCTGACTCCCTTGATCAGAACTCCCTTCATTCATAACAACTTTAGAGTGAGTCAGATTGGCCTAGCTTTGTGAACACCAAATCAGAGTTGGGTAATCCAGGAGTTTAGACAACAATTCCCCCTGCCCTGTCCAGGACTAGTCCATTTCCATCACATTTAGGTGGAGCTTGAGTGACTCTAGTCATACATATTGTTGTTACTAACTGGTATCGTGTGCCCAGTGAGGTGTAGTAGTACTTTGGAGGCAGAGGACTTTGAGATGGAGGTGTGTGTTAGTATTACAAGAAGATTATTTCATCTGAGGAAATAATTTCCTCACACACATTTCACCACAATGATTGGCTCAGCCACAGACATCTAATGGATTCTTTGCGTGACAACTGGTATGCAGCTTATTGGCTGTGTGGTGTCATCAAGTTCCCATTCACATCAAGGAGCATGACAGAGCATGGCCACAGGGTCTCCACTCTGCTTCATCCTCCATCACTCCTATCAGCATGTGCTGAGCTGGCAGGATGTGTTGCTTAGAGAACTGTGGTGATGTAGATTCCATGCGTTCCAACCATCCTGAAGGCAATAGCTGTATTTTACCTTAAAAGCTTTCCGTAATACTATGCTTCTATTAGGACCCAATTTTACTCTAATCCCACCCCTCAAGGTGATTTTCCCACATCCTGATGACCTTTGTTTCTTCCACATGCTTTGAGGTGACCTCCAGGATGAGCTGTTCCATCACTTTTTCAGGGACGGAGGTAAGGCTGACCAGTCTGTTTCCTGGCTCCTTCTTCTTGCATTTTTTGGAAGACATACACTTCTACTGAATCTTATCTGGAGAATAAAATGAAAAAGAATTCTTGTTATAATTCCTCATTCTCCTTTCCACTAGCACTTTTTTCTTTCTCCTCTTTCAGTCTTCTGACAGATACTCAGCAATGATTGGAAAACACGAATCAGCTTTCATGTATCATACACTCCATGAGACTTTCTCCACTTCCCTAGTAAGAAGTAAATGAATGCATATAAATATTTACATGGGTAAGTTTCACAGTACCTTCATTTGCTGGTCATGCTCACCATTTATTGTTTAGTATACAGACTTTTAAGAATGATTAAAATTTTTGTAGTAGTCCTTTTGAGAATTAATGTGCAGAAACCTAGTGTTACATTTCATGCAGTTTTCCCTTGAAGAACCTTAAGAAAGCTCAATAGAAGATTCTGACATTTGTTATATATATATAAAAAAAAAAAAAAAAAAAAGCTTGTCCATTTCATCAGGAAAATTGAACAATTTTTACCAGAAATGTATTTAATGTATTTTCACATAAACCTAACAGAACTGAAACAGGATTTTTTTATCATTATTATTATTATTATTTTTAATCACAGGGAAATCACAAGAGAATGGTGAATCCAGAAAAACAGTGTCCAAGTGGAAAATAGTATGTCACTGTTACACACTTCTTCACTCTCTTTCTTACCATTGTTTAAAGCTAAATAACTCTAGGGTAGATTATGAGCTTTTTTGTCAGTTTCACACCATGCATTAAAATAATATAAATAATAAGAAAAATAACCTAACACTGATTGCAGAAAGCAATAAAAACCAAACTGCTTTGCATAAGCCGAGAATACAGTGTTCATGCAAAATTTTCTAAATTATGTACTGTTTCCTTAGAAAATAAGCTAAGCTTTTAAAAAAATAACCTTAATCATTCACCTATTCCACTTGCTTTGGGTATACAGAAAAGATGAAATATGTTGTTTTATGCTCACTGGTTCAAAAGTAAACGGAAGAAACAAAACTCACAAGGCAATAAAATTGTGACAGTAATAGTAGTATGTTAATTTCTTCTGAAATATTGTATACGAGATCAAACAAATGCAAATTTAAAGTTATGATGACAGGTGAATAGATTAAAACAACAGCAAAATTCTCCCCTTGTGTTTCATTATTCCTCAAAAATTTTGCTCTAATTTAAAATCAATAGAACTATTCCACTGACTGCATTAACTCCAAAACTTCTTTTTTTTTAAATGTTAGAGTGCAACTAAGTAAACTACCTTTTAGAGTGAACATACTTATTTTTCATAGAGACCTGAGAAAGAGGTATTCATGATGAATTCCAGCTGAAGAGCTATTTAATGTAGCCACAGGGCCAAAAATGAAATTTCCTTAAGGGGTGAATTGCAGCAGAAAACTTTAGCAACTGAACTTCCTAGTGACTTTAGTAAAAAGACTGGGTTTTGTAGCATCTGAAAAATCAGTTACTTAAATTCTTGGCTTAGGATAGTCAAACTAGAAAGGAAATAGTGCGTCACTCCTTCATCTCTGTTCAGGCTTTGAAAATTAAAGAATAGAAACTTTTGGATTATTGTACTGATTGAAGCAGTAACTTTTCCTTATTTTTTTTTTGGAGTGTGAATAACCTAAGTGAGGGAGCACTTCTGCCTCCGTGTCATTTGTTTACAAATCTTCCAGATACTAGTGGGTCTTCAACATAGCTTTGTTTTACTTCCACTTTTTTTGGAAATAACAGTATATATTAGGTATCCAAATGGAACAAGTTCAAGCTTTTTTTTCAAAACGTATGAGTGAAGGGTGGCTGTTTTTGTAAAAAAAATAAATTGCCTTTTTCAATTATTTAAAACAGAATTTCTGTCCCATATCTTACAGTCTTTCCTTCCTGAATGAATCAAGAGGTTTCTTCAGTTTTGCTAGATCCTCATTTTCTCATGGAGTATGGAGTATTAAAAACTTTAGCATGATTCATTTGACTAATTCATAGAAGTACTGTCTAAATGCTAAGCAACTTCAACTACTAAACAAGTTCCTAGAAAATTAAAATATGTCAGTGATACTTCTGCAACTTACCCCCTCAGGTCTAATACTTATGTCATGCTTCTGCTGATTTATTAACATATATTAGCACCTATTAACACTTTTTTTTTGTTATTTTTCTGTCTCCTATCATAGCATTTCCTAATAACATAAGCGAATGGAGCCATTTTCCATCCTGCAATTGCAGCATTTGGGTTTCCTGCAAAATTGCTTGTAAGTATAACCAAAATAAGTATAGGCAAACTATACTTTCTAGATTTTATAAATTAGAATTAGTATTAGTATCTTGAATTAGTAAACAATTCATGCAAGCAGTAAGAAAAAGTGTGCTATACTTACTAAAGAGAGTTTGGATTATTCAGCATGCTAAAAACTTACCTGCTACACACTACTGTGAGGTAATAAGTGGTTAAATGGAAATTAACATTTCAAGAGTAGCCATGTGATAAAGAATGTGAGATAAGTGGGAAATTATGTGGCATGTTTCATTTCAGACACTCAAGTTATATTATTTCAGAGGATACATACTGTGCAATTGATACAGTTAACTTCTGTTTGTTTCCTAGTGAAGCAATGGATCACTCTTACAGGATAGTAATGGCCAGCTAGTGATCTGTGGAAGACACCTTGTTATCTGCAGTCCTGTTTTTGTTTTATATAAGCTTATGTAGTATATCGTCAGCAGTGAAGAGCTTCTCAGAATATTGCAACCTCCTTCATTTTTTTTTTCCTGAAAAGAATACTGTTCTGCAGTCAGCATCTTAACCTCATCCAAAACAAGTGATGAGAGCCTATGACAATTGCAACTGCAGACAAAAACTAGGCAAAAAGGCTAAACACTATCTGATGCTAAACTTTAACGCTGAACTTAATGTTAAACTTTAAAACTCATAAAATCCTTTTACAAAGCATGCAAGTATTTTACGTCCAAATTCTGCTTAATTTTTATAGCTATTAGTAATTCATTCAAAATGTGAGTTTTCTGCAGGAGGCCAATGCTACTCAAAAGCACAAAGGGTATGTAAGGTTTTAGTTTCTGCAAGTGTGGGAAATCTAAACTTCAAATTGCCCAAATCTTTTCCAAGAAATATTGAGCTATACCATCATTTCATACATAGTTCACATCTTCCACGGAAAGTGAAAACAATACTTTCTGGTCTTTGTGGCCATAAAAGTATAGTGTATTAGGACATTTTCTGAGATGTTTTGCCTATGGCCACCAAAGACATCTGGCTAACCCTGCAAGAGGAATATATAAAAAGAGGAATACCTCCCACTCCTATAAGAGAAGAACATGTGGAATTAACACACAATGTTTGTTCCTTCCCTATACATCTGGAAATGCTGATCTCAGCCTGGAACAGTGTAAGGTGCACATGCTGTTGCAGAGGGTCCATGGCTAAATCAAGTAGCTCTGCATTAACTCTGAGCACCTCTGGCACGGGATTTTATCCCTCTGTCCTTTTTGCACTTGCAATGTCACACATCCTAATACTCTGGTTCTGAGGCATTGCTTTAGAATCATAGAGTCATAGAATCATTTAGGTTGGAAAAGACCTTTGAGACCATCAAGTCCAATCAATAACCCAGGACTGTCAAGTCCACCGCTAAACCATGTTGCTAAGCAATGCATCTACATACTTTTTAAATATCTACAGGGATGGTGATTTCACCAACTGTCTGAGCAGCCTGTTCCAATCCTTGACTATTCTTTCAGTGAAGAAGTATTTCCTAAGACTCAGTCTAAATCTCCCTTGGTGCAACTTGAGGCTTTTTCTTCTCATCCTGTTGCTAGCTATCTGGAAGGAGAGACCTACCCCTACCTGCCTACAGCCTCCTTTCAGGTGGTTGTAGAGATCAATAAGATCCTCCCTGAGCCTCCTTTTCTCCAGGCTAAACAACTCCAGTTCCTTCAGCCGCTTCTCATGAGACTTGTGCTCCAGACCCTTCATCAGCTTTGTTGTCCTTCTCTGGACACGCTCCAGCACCTCAACATCCCTCTTGAAGTGAGAGGCCCAAACTGAACACAGTGTTTGAGATGCTGTCTCACCAGCGCCGAGTACAGGGGGACAATCACTTCCCTAGTCACGCTGGCTGCTATTTTGGATACAAGCCAGGATGCTGTTGGCCTACTTGGCCACCTGGGCACACTGCTGGCTCATGTTCAACTGGCCATGAACCGGCACCCCCAGCTCCTTTCCCACCAGGCAGCTTTCCAGCCACTCTTCACCAAGCCTGTAGTGTTGTACAGGGTTGTTGTGACCCAAGTGCAGGACCCGGCACTGAGCCTTGTTGAACCTCATACAATTTTACTTGGCTAATCTGTCCAGCCTGTCCAGATCCCTCTGCAGAGCCTTCCTGCCCTCAAGCAGATCAAGACTCCCTCCAACTCGGTGTCGTCTGCAAACTTACTGAGGCCGTGCTCAGTCCACTGGTCCAGATCATTGATAAAGATGTTAAACAGAACTGGCCACAATGCTGAGCCCTGGGGAACACCACTTGTGACTGGCAAGTGCCAGCCAGCCTGGTTAGCAGACAAAGTGGAGACTGACTGCCCTGCAACACTCTTGGGATTGACTGTTATTCTGGTGATGAGGCATCTCAGAGCAACACAGAGAGGAAGGAAACACCCAGTCTCTCTTCCTCCATGGGAATACGTGCCTCATGAGGTGGGATTCAAGTGTAATGAAGCCTGAAGTAATCTTCACAGTTTGCATCACAGTGCTCACGTGACTAAACTGAATAAAAACATTCCTCTTCCCATTGCTGTCTCATCCACAAAGTACTGGAAGTTATGCAAAATAAAAGATACTAGACTGTCATATCTGGTACCATTAAACTTCAGGGAGCTAGAAATCCAAATGATTAGTAAGTCTGAGCATTTAGAGAGTTATGAAGCTTGCATATCTGGGGATGGGAAAGGGTAAACTGTGTGCTTTTTTTCCCCCATAAGAGACAATGGAATAATAAGTATCTTAAACTGTAGAAGATTGTTTAGCCTTCTTGTTACCTAAGCGACATTTCAGAAATTACCTATCTTGATAGCGCCTCCACTTGCTGCTATTCTAATAAAGACAGTATGCCTGGAACTGTAACTAAGAGAAAGAGTATCTTGAAATGAACAGTATAATGCCTTTCCCAAACAATAACTTAAGCAGATCTATATGATTCATGAGAACTATTCTCAAATGTGTCTTTTTCTACTGATAAACGCTTGTATGCTGCAAACACTTAGACACACATTCATCAGTACACGTTAAATCAGCCCAATTGACTTCAGAACACAATGTAAAGAATTTAAGTATGTATGTAAATATTAGCAGAAATTGGATCTTTGTAGAGATAAGCTCTAGGTTTTGTTGTTGTTTTGGTTTTTGTTCGGTTTTGGTGTTTGTTTGTTTTTTTAAAGGTAAATAACCCTTTTTATAAAGTTCAGCCAGAAAATGCACGTGCCAATTTTCTACCTTTAAAAAATGGCAGTGCCAATCTGGAGACTCAGCTTGACAGTTTCACTTAGTACTTAGAGGTCAGGTCTTTCCGAACAGCCACTCCTTCTTGTCTTTTTTCTTCCTAATGTTTGTAGAAGCAGTTTCATTTGGTTGATTATGGAGCAATCAAAATTGCAGTTTGACTCTGTTCAGAGAGAAAAGAGAATAACTGCTGTAGCTTCAGCAACAAGCCTTGTACACAAAGGGATATTACTCCATTTAATGTGCTAGCACATGGCCCTCCCCTTCCATCTTCTCCCTCTCACATGAGACAGAGGGATGGACAAAAAAAAACAAAACAACAAACAAACAAAACCCCAAAACTTTTCACAGTATTAATTTTAAAAGCAAAATAGTGGCCATGAGGAGCTCCTAATTCATTTATCACTTGATTAGGAAACAATCAGGTGACCCAGTTAGGCAGGGTGCTTGGTTACCTTATTGGAGCCATATTTATACAGAAGTTTTGTGATAATCTTGATAAAAAATGGCATAAAACCCTTAAAATGTAGTAAGTGTAATTCATATTCACTTCAAAACTTTGCACTGTCACTTCAATGAAAAGCAGCTTTACTGCAAATGATATTCATACCTCAAATTCTTAGGTTTGTATTTGAGGTTGGAAAGAAAATAAATTTACTCTGAAAGTTGATCTTCTGGTAACAGTGTTGCCACATGTATCTATCCCTCTGATGGTAAACTATCCTGTGAATTAATCTTTTGAATGGTGTGTCAGCATCCAGAGCACTGGCTTTTATCTGGTCATAGTGTCAGACTGCAGCCCCATGTGAAGCTGGCTCTTTATTCCACTGAGTTATAGCTCGACAAAAGTCAAGAACCGATCCTGTAAAAGAGCTACAGTTATTGTAGTTGCGGTTGTTTTTTTAGTAGTACCTCATACCACAAATAGACTCATACCACAAATAATCCTCATTAGAATTGGGCCAATTTGATTTTGTTATTTTTTGGAAAAAATGCTGATTTGAAAGCTTGACAGGGTGTGGGGCAAAATTTAACCTCATACGACATTAAGTAGTTTATCTTTGTTCTCTAAGGAAAGTTCAATGGCTAACTTATCATGAATCTGATCATTATATATTGTACCCTATAAAAAATGCTATCTGCTTTTTCAACTGCTTAAGGGAATGAAGTCTGGCTTTCTGAAGTTTCTTTCAGGCTATACAATATTTTGTGAAATGTCCCTTGAAATATGTATCGACAATAATTTTCAGTCCAGTACAAGTGAAAAGATAGCTGCTGGTATATTCTAGGAAAGCTAGAATCACTCTGCTTTTTTTCCCCAACTGTCATCTTCCTCTTTGCTTAGCAAGCAAGGTTCTGGTGGCATTGTGTGGTGGGTTGACCCTGGCTGGATACTAAATGCCCACCAAAGCCATTATGTTACTTCCCCCCTCAAGTGGACAGGGGAAAGAAAATACAAAAAAAGACTTGTGGGTTGATATAAGGACAGGGCGATCACTCAGCGATTACTGCCATAGACAAAAAAGACTTAGGGAAATCAGTTTTATTTATTACCAATCAAATCAGAGTAGGGTAATAAGAAATAAAACCAAAACTTAAAAATATCATCCCCCCACCCCTCCCTTCTTCCTGGGCTCAAATTCACTTCCAGATTCTCTATCTGCCCTCCATGAGTGGCACAGAGGGACAGGGAATGGGGGTTATGGTCAGTTCATCACCAATTGTCTCTGCTGCTCCTTCCTCCTCACTCTTCCCCTGCTCCACCATGGGGTCCCTCCCACAGGAGACAGTTCTTTGCAAAATTCTCCAACGTGAGTCCTTCCCACCTGCTGCTGTTCTTCATGAACTGCTCCAGCATGGGTGCCCCACGGGGCCACAAGTCCTGACAGGAAGCCTGCTTCAGCACGGGCTTCTCATGGGGTCACATCTCCTCTAGACATCCACCTGATCTAGCGTGGGGTCCTCCATGGGCTGCAGGGGGACAGCCTGTCTCACCATGGTCTTCACCACGGGGTGCAGGGGAACCTCTGCTCTGGCACCTGGAGCACCTCCCGCCCCTCCCTCTGCACTCCTGGGTGTCTGCAGAGCTGTTTCTCTCACATATTCTCACTTCTCCTTCTCACAGTTGCAATTTGCTGCACAGACGTTCCCACGACTTCCACCACCCCCACCCCACCCCCCGCCCCAACTTTCTTAAATACATTATCCCAGAGGCACTACTACTGCTGATGGGCTCAGCCTTGGCCAGCGGTGGGTCCATCTTGGATCCGGCTGGCATTGGCTCCATTGGGCATAGGGGAAGCTTCCAGAAATTTCTCACAGAAGCCACCTCTGTAGCCCCCCTGCTACCAAAACCTTGCCACACACACCCACTAGACACAGTAAAACCTGACTAAAAGCAAATCTGTGTAAACGACAGCAATATTTTTTATTGGTTTAGTTGACAATAGATTACAGATACCTCTTTTACATGTTTAAGTGTTTTGTGTAAACAGGAATGTTACCAGCTTATATGGTTTATATTTTTGCAATTGTTCAAAAAAGTAAACTGATGTAAATCCTCATCTGGAAACTCTTGCAGTAGCTTTAATAGGATTTATTTGGGTTTAGTTTGTACCAATGTAAACAGTATCTAATACACATGATTATCAGTGGTATATATAGGTTTCCTGAGTTAATTTAAAGCTCAACTTCTAAAGGCACATTGCCACATCAATCACACTCCATTCCAAGGTTAAGACAGCATTCCAGTTGGAGAGATTTACCTATCAAAAGAAAACTAACTTCGTCTTTTTCAAAAATGCTGCTTGCTCCAGTGAAAATGCATCCCTCACTGGGGAATTTATGATAAAGCCGTGCCAGGAAAACTGTGCCTGTAGGGCCGGGCAGTAAGCTCTGGGCTCCTGCTGCCTGAAGGAGCCCTGCAAAGTGACTGGTAACGAAGCAAGGAATGCTCTTGAGGGGGAGTATAAGGATGGGACCTGGTTTGCTCTTTCATCCTCAGCTAAACACAGTGTCACTCCAGGCACTAGGAGAGTTGTTTACCTTAAGAAGGAGAACTTTAACAACTATTTGGACCACCCTGGCAAGACTGTGATGAAACAAATCTTCTCTTCACAGCACAGCAAGCTGCAGTGCTAGCAGTAATGAGAGGGGATTGAAGGATCCTTCTGGCTGATGTGAACCTCATTATTCACTGCTTCAAAGTCTGGGAGGAAACTCTGGCTTAAGCAAAGTTGCCTGATGGACAAATATTTGATAATGTACATAGAGTGAAGCACCAATTAGCTGGAGATAAAGGTGTGAGACAATGTAAAGGAACAGATTTTTTTTTATTATTACTATTATTATTTTTGTGCCTTGTGCATTGGAGTTCCTTGAGTTCTTATTAGGGGAGTGGCTTTTATTCTTCTTGCTCTGCTCTGTGACATAGCTACAACCGGAGGAGTAGACAAGGTAAAAAAACCCCCATGTATCTGGTGAGATTTAATATTTTTTTGCCTCTAAATAAATTGCAATGTATTTCGTTGAGATCTGCTTTAACAGCAGTACTATCTGTATCACTTTTCCCTGGCAATTTCCAGCACTCTAAGCATACTTTCTGATTTTATAAAATTTTTAAGATTAGAAAGTACAAAATAAGTACAAAAAAGATTTTGAGATGCGCATTAAATTTCAGAACAGCATTATCCAAGTAACTAATTCAGTGATTAAATATTCTGTATTTAAATAGCCTTTTAAACTCCCTTTGACATTGGTAATGTGTATGGACTTAAGGTAAGTCACTACCATTCTTGACACCAACCTGAATGTAAAGTTGTTTGTCATCCAGGCAGCCCATGCTTCAGCAGTATTGTGGTTTAACCCCAGACAGCATCTAAGCACCCTGCAGCTGCTCACTGACACACACCTCGCCCCCACCTGGGGGATGGGGAGGAGAACTGGAAAAAAGGTAAAACCCACGGCTGAGGTAATAACAATTTAATAATCGAAATAAAGTTAAAATAATAATAATAACAACAATAATAATAATTGTAATGAAGAAGAGAAAGAGGGGGGAATACAACTCAAGGGGAAAAAACCCAAGTGATGCACAATACAATTTCTCACACCTGCTGACTGTTGCCCAGCCAGTCCCCAGTGATCAGCCCCTCCTGGTCAACTCCCCCCAGTTTATATACTGAGCATGATGTTCTATGGTATGGAATATCCCTTTGGCTAGTTTGGGTCAGCTGTCCTGGCTTTGTTCCCTTCCAGCTTCTTGTGCAACTCCTCACTGGCAGAGCATGGAAAATGAAAGTCCTTGACTTACCATAAGCACTACTTAGCAATAATTAAAACATCAGTGTGTTATCAACATTATTCTCATACTGAATCCAAAACACAGCTCTGTACCAGCTACTAAGAAGAAAATTAACTCTATCCTAGACAAAACCAGGACAAGGAGGGACAGACCTAGGTACAGTAGCTACTCTGGTGGCCTTCACTTTCCTACACTACCTGCCAGCCTAGGCATCAACTGTCTGACTGCTCTGAGTCACCCTGCTTAGGAGCCTGTGTGTTCAGGGCCCTCAAGTGTGGGGCCATGCCAGTCAGAACTGCAGCCTCCACAGGCACCTTGTTGCACCCTGGGCACCCAAACTGCTGCAGTGAGGAAGTTCAACCAAGTCCACAATCAGGCTTGATAAATGAAAAGAGAGAGAGAGACAAGAAGCTCATGAGACAAAAGATTTCTCATCCTTTACTCCACCGTTGACCCTTGGGCGAATATGGTTACTCTACCTGAGGCTGAATTCTCCTTCCTTGAAGGCAATGCTATGTTCATTTACCCACTCTTCGTAGGATAAAAAAAATGCCTGGATGGCTAGGCCTAAAGAGTGGCGGTGAATGGAGTTAAATCCAGTTGGTGGCTTGTCACTAGTGATGTTTCCCAGGGCTCAGTATTGGGGCCAGTTCTGTTTAATATCTCTATCAACCATCTGGATGAGGAAATCAAGTGCACCCTCAGTAAGTTTACACATCGCACCAAGTTGTGGGGGGTGTGTTGATATGCTTGAGGGTAGGAAGGGTCTGCAGCGGGATGTGGACAGGCTGGACTGATGGGCCAAGGCCAATTGTATGAAGTTGTCATGGTTTAACCCCATTTGGCAGCTTGGCCCCACATAGGTGCTCGCTCACTACCCCTCTGGTGGGATGAGGAACACAACTGAAAAGGTAAAAGTGAGAAAACTCATGGGCTGAGATAAAGACAGTTGAATAGGTAAGGCAAAATCTGTGTGCACAAGCAAATCAAAACAAGGAATTTATTCACCACTTCCCATCAGCAAGCAGTTCAGCCATCTCCAGGAAATCCAGGCTCCATCACACGTAACTGTTACTTGGGAAGCCAAAGGCCATCACTCTGAACATCCCCCTTCTTCTTCCACCACCTGTCTATGCTGAGCACAAGGTCATATGGTATGGGATATCCCTTTGGTCAGTTGGGGTCAGCTGTCCTGCCTGTGTCCACTCCCAACTCCTTGTGCACCCCCAGCCTCTCTGTTGGCAGGTGTTGTGAGAAGCAGAACAGGCCTTGACGCTGTGTAAGCACCGCTCAGCAATAACGAAAACATCAACACTGCTTTCAGCATAAATCCAAAACATAGCCCCATACTAACTACTGTGGAGAAAATTAACGCTGTTCCAGCCAAAACCAGCATAGACATTCAAAAAGGCTAAGTACTGGGTCCTGCACTTGGGTTATAACAACCTCATTCAGCTGTACAGGCTTGGGGACGAGTGGCTGGAAAGCTGCCTGGAGGGAAAGGACCTGGGAGCGTTGGTTGACAGCCAGCAGTGTGCCCAGATGACCAAGAAGGCCAACAGCATCCTGGCTTGTATTAGAAATAGTGTGGCCAGCAGTGAAGAGATTGTGCCTCTTTACTTGGCACTGTTGAGGCCGCACCTCAAATACCGTGTTCAGTTTTGGACCCCTCACTACAAGAACAACATTGAGGTGCTGAGGTGTGTCCAAAGAAGGACAGAAAAGCTGGTGAAGGGTCTAGAGCACAAGTCTTGAGTTCCTTGATTCAATACCTTCTATGATTCATTTGGGCCATAGTTTCAGGGTGGTGAACTTTTGACCATGGCTCACAGCCAGGTAAGAGAGATTTCTGACAAGGGATATAGGTGGACAAGGGATCACATTCAAGATGACTGACAATACTTGTAAAACACCAGGTTGAAAGGGATTACCCACAGCAACCTGACTGACTCCCTTCCTCTTTCTTCTTACAACTTTCTCCACAAGATGTGAGTTAATCGCGATCCAGAGAACTGACCTCTCAAATCTTGGGAAAAGAAACACTTGGTGAAATGCTTCTACTGGTCCTCTGGGTTAGGTATCTCTTTGATGAAATATACTCCAAAGCTTTCCTTATGCCATTTAGTGATTTTGCTTGTGATGTCTACACTTCCTTTCTACTGCAAAGCCTGAAGAAATCCTCTCTCTCTAGAAACACAGTTGGGCACAACAATTGACCAGGAGCAACTGAAACATCAAGGACCTCTGAAAATTAATGGGGAAAAAAGAGAGAAGAAGAAAACTCAGTGGCCCAGAAGTGCTAAACAAACCTATTACCTTTATCAGGTTTGTTTCAAAGCATGGCTTAACTGGCTAAAATAAAAGATTAATGGAAACTGTATTTTGCAAAACAAGTTCCAAAAGTATTGTTTGGAAACAGATGGCACATCAGCTATTTCTGGTTGTTCAGGAGTCTGAGAGAAATGGCATTGCCTTGAAATGTACCCAGGTGACCAGCTCACAGATCACACTAATGGAGAAGAGAAGAAACATTTTGTCAGTTCCATGAAGTAAGGAGAAGCTGGTCTTTTCTGCTGTGTGAGAGGCAACATGTTACATGTGGGGCTGGGAAGGGACCTGGCCATTAAGAAGAGCAGTCTGCAGTTTTTCAGATGTGCACTACACAACAGAGTCTTCATCTTACATATATTCCATTAACTCTTCTCTAGACATATGATGTAGTGAGTAATTTATGAAATGAAAGGACGCTTTGCAGCCTGTCAGATATGGCTCATTGTTATGGGATGTCAAGGATGGCACAGAGCTGAATGTTCTGGTTAGAGGCTAGGTATGAAGGTTATGGATAGCTTAGCGACCTGCTCAGGTACCTTGGAGCAGCTAGCAAGATGGACACTGGCACGGTGTAGTTGCATCCATATTCCAACTACAGCGGGATGCAAATATCCATGTTCTGTTTCTCTGTATTCAGGCTTTATCAAGCAGAGAACCAAGTAACATGCCAAAGCGGAGCCAGAGAACACAGTGGTGTGGCTGATCGGGAATGAAGACCTAGACCTGAAGCTGAGAGTTCTCCACTGTAATAGTCCAGCTAGTCTCCAGTACCTCAGTCTCTGCAGTAACTGGAGGGACATCGTCACCTCTGAGTAATTGATAACAGAAACTCATGCACAGAGAATGGGGCAGATGCTTCAAAACAACTCAGTCGGAATGCCTGCCTTTAAGTGCCAATAGCATCATATGCTGTTCCAGCACCTCCAGTTCTAAACAGCATTACAGGTGTTGAGTTAATTTCTGCTTTCCTTAGTGCAGAAGACTATGGATATCTTTTCCTCAGAAGTGCAAGCCTCATTTCACAATCTCCTCCACACCAAAGAGAAACTCTAAGAGCCTGCAGGGGCAGCAAATGAGCCTTATCTTTCAAGTTTGTTGACATCTAGATTTGTGCGAACTCTGCTCACCGGGTTCTAGGGTTTTCAGCTACTCTGCAGCCTAAGTAACTTCACCTGTGGTGGTGGTGCTTCTCTTAGTGTCTGCCCCTAACTCTGCAGCTACACATGGAAATAATCTAGTGAGTGCTAAGGTTCTGGGTATCCACAAAGTCCAGGAGATTATCCACAGAAAAGACCCACTCCTGCACACTCCTTCTCAAAAATGTTTCTAAAATATGTATGAAGGTCTGAAGACAGATTCAAAGCATGTTGTCATGAAGATCTGGTATGCACCTGGAAAGTTGTTTGGAAACTACTTTTATGGATGTAATTGGTATGTGGTGTCAGATGTCAGAAAATACCTGGCCTGAAACCGACAGGGAGCTGTTTTCTAGAGCAACATTCTGCCACCAGTTCAGAGTGATTTCTGAAACACACAAGTACAGAATATGGTGTAAGAGTGTAGTTTCAAGCAATTTTTTCTCTGGGAAAGCTGCACTAGAAGGGTCTCCTTGTTTTCACTGCTGGTCACACATTGCAACCCTTGCACCCCAGGTTACCCTTTGTTTTGTTCTGCCAATGCTTCTATGTATCAGGCGGCATTTTAAAATTAATTGCTGAAATTGTACATATTTTTTTTTAAGTCAGGATTATAAAGAGCCTTAGAAAAGTCCCACAGAGAGGCAGTCTATATGATAGGGATATGCAGTTCAGAGTAAGGAGATCTGAAGAAAATTAACATAGGGGCTAACCTAAAGAGGTTTCATTTACATTTCATGTGGGACTATTGTTTGTTTTTTTTTAAATAAGTT
This sequence comes from Falco biarmicus, assembly GCF_023638135.1. Classification (NCBI taxonomy): domain Eukaryota; kingdom Metazoa; phylum Chordata; class Aves; order Falconiformes; family Falconidae; genus Falco; species Falco biarmicus. The sequence goes on from NC_079289.1 coordinate 84,926,114, forward strand.
ATGAATTTGGATGAACTACTCTTGCTGTGGCAAAACACCGAATAAACCCAACTATATCTGGAGAGCCTGGGTTGGGCCGTTACTTAATCAAATGCTTGCTAACATCTCATGAAGATGAAAAAGAAGGAAAGTTTACATGGCAAGGCATCTATGGATTGCTGTGCTTGCCTTGAAAAGCTGGTATCATGCAGCGGCAAAGCAGCAAGTGGGTAACAGTAACAGGTAGAGGAAAGAAGCAGTCAGCAGAAATAACTAGTGGAAAGAGCCTAACAAGAGGAACTAGCAACAGCAGTTGGGATGAGGACAGCTAGAAAGGCAAGGGAGCAATCAGAAAGAGCAAACAGAGAAGATAGTTTCAGGTTAAGTATGGTCAAGTCCAGTTTAAGTCCAGTGAGACCTCCCTGCCCAGAAGCCCAAGCTGGTGTTAGCAGGTAGGCAGTACAGCTTCAGGATGAAGTGTTTGGCCTAATGCACAGCAAATACACTTACCTGTAACCAGAAAAGGAGATTAATTCGTATCTGTTCAGTTGAGAGGAGGACACTGGTTTTCCTGTTGGGGATTTTTCTCTCATTAAGTAGCAAAGCTCTGCTTCTGCCTGGTTAAGCCTACGTTACTCATTAGCTGGAAGGGATGTAGTATAACTCATTGCCCACCTACACAGTCAGGCACTTCTAAAGACAAGACATTATTTTGCATTTTCCTGGAAAGATATTTTAGCATTACAGGGAAGACACACTGAAACTGGACCCAATTCAGCCTAGACCTGGCAAAGGCTGCAGTTATTATTTAAGATGGAGCAACGTGCTCATTAATGAGGCAGGCAGAGAAGCAAAGCTCTTTCATTTCAGTGTTTGTGTGTCTGCATAATCTTAAGTAGCACTCCAAACTATACTGTAAGCCTTCATCATACCAGTTAGACTTTCTACTCTGATTAGAGATATTTGTATTCTTCAAGACAGTGAATTCATGATGATCTTTACTGACTTTTCTTCATAAGTGGATTTTGTACGTTAACAGATCTATGCTTTTGCAAATTTGCCAAAGTACACTGAGTTTCTTACAGTTCTTTATCATGAAATGTAGTTCACCTTGCCTGTGGTGGCTGAGGCCCAGCCTAATTCCTCTCCCAGCTTCTGAAGAGGACAGTGTTCTCATCCTACACAGTAGGATGTACACTATACAGCAAAACAAATATATTTCAGTTTCATTTCATCAAATTTGTAGTAAATCTTCCCTATGTGAAGGATTGCTACATAGACCCTTGAAGTGTTTACTCATTGTGCCAAAACTGATTAAATATATTAGTCATGGGATTTTGATTCTGATGATAAAAGAAGAAATAGGATCACATTCAGCAGTGGCAACAAACTGTCCCGACTGGGGTTAACTGTTATTTGAAGCAATTGTCTTTTTTTCTTTTGTGCTTTTATAGTGATTGCTGCTTACATGCTTGTGCTTCCAGGGTTTGTTTACATCTTGTAATGAAACTTTTTTATGAGTCCCTGTTCTCCTATTAATTTTCTGCAAATCATTTTATTTGGACTTTCTCAATCATAAAGATAAATAAATGAGGATTACAGTCCTCATAGGTGTATCCCCTAAACACCTGTGAGTCTGTTGTTGCACTTTATCACTTTGTCTTTTTCTTCCTCTGTTTTGCTATAACAAGACTGCTGATGGTAAGTGACCCACATTTCAAAAATCTATTTTAAACCAACTACAGATACACATTATTGACACAATACTGACTTTTTTTCAGTGTGTTGATGCAGCATTCAGTTTGATAACAAAAGTTGACTTCAGGTTATTTTTAACAGTGTTCAGAAGAAGATAATTAGCTAACACAGATTCTTTTTTATTTTTATACACTGTTAATTTCTCTAGCATTCTAAATAGAAGCATTCTATATTTATTTGTTGTCATAGTAAATCCTGATTTCAAAGGGATTTGGCAACTACAGAGTCTGTATGGTGTAGAAAGCTGTGTGGTTTTATACCAGGTTTAAATAGGTCTTCAGCCATTACTCTGTAATTTCCATTATAACAAAGGTGTCCTGTATCAGGAACATATTTACATTTCATTCCTATTCATGTTGAAAATTAATTTATTATCTTGTCATTTATTGTGAACTGGAGTAAAACTGAGAGTTTGCCTCAATAAGATTTCCTTACAAAATACTGGGAATAAATGTGAAAGAAAAATGGAATTGCTTGCACTTTTTCAGCAGTTTAACCTCAAGTAGTTATAATGTGATCTTTTATTTAGTTCAGTTATAAAATATTTATGCAGAAATACTCATGAAGAAGCAACATTTCATTCAAAGAATGGCTGGCAGTAAGGGGTAAGTAGCACATTAAAAATAAATTAGAACACAGTACTCATTATACAAACACTGGCAAAAATAGGAGTGCTTAGGACATAATTTCCTAAAAATGTGCATCTGCAACAATCTCCAGTGGTGCATATAGTAAGTGAAGTTTGTTATTTTTGTACAGCTGCTTATCTTTTATATGCCTTTTCTTGCTGTAAGGGGAGGCAAGCTGCTAATTCATTTGAATCATCAGCAACAAATGCAGTCCTCTATGCATTTTTTCTTTGTTTTGGTTTGTTTTTTCAATTAGAAGCTATCTCTTCTGCTGTGACTCATACCACTGTTATTTATTTACCTGTTAGTATTACCAGGGAACAGTAGGCCAGTATGATATCCCTGTGCTAGCTACCTTTCCTACAAAAGGACAGCTTCTGATTCAAATGCGCTACAAAAAGCTCTGATCGTGGAAAAGCTTAAAGCTGTATAATGAGACCACCCCACTCAGGTTAATGTGAAGCAAGTAAATATCTTTAATGGTTCAGGGCTTGCTGGGTAGATGAAGTAAACCAAAGGGAAGAGGAAAAAGTAATAACAAGTGAAAAATAAATACTAACAAGATTTAATCACACTCCAACACCATCAGAAACCCAGAATGTCCCAAGGCTCAGCTGGAGATACAGGATTTCTTTATGAGGGTAAATTTTTTGTTATGACATACCGCCTAAGTGATCAGAGTGAATTTTATCCAGACTATTTTTTCCCCCAAAAAAACCCAATTTAAAACCACCCTTCATCTGACTGCATAACCTTTTTTTTCATAAATCATTTGGTGAACAAAGTAAATAAAATACACAAGTGTACAAAGAAGAAAAGAAAGTGGAAAATAAGAAAGTTTCAGTCTGTAGTTCCCAAACATAGCACTGGCAGTTATCTGCATCCATTAGAAAGAAGCAAGTGCATCTGCTAAACAAAGGGGGTGGGAGACCTTTACCTTGGTAGTACCAAATATAGATGCAGAACACAAGATTTTAGCAAGTCATGTTCAAAGCTGCATATCCTTCCATTACACTTGTTACAGAGGAGATTATCTGGGGATGGTTATAATTTACATAATTATGTATATAATTTAAATAGTCATTAATAACTATCTGTGTAGACTCAAGCAGATTGGACAAGGTGTTCTTTACCCCTAATTATAAGACTGGTCATTGTTTCCCATTTATTATTAATTTTCATTTGTAAAAACCTTCCAGTAGGTGGATACTGGGGAGGTAGACTATGTTACCTTTTGAGGTTGCTGCATGTGAGACTATATGCAATAGCAACAGTATCAGTTGGAGGAGAGGTGTTTCTCTGTCCCAGGCTACCAATTAAGTTGCCATAGTCCAGTATTTTGCATCTTTCCACACCAGAGGAGTGTAATCCATTCAGTTCTACCTGGTGATGACCCCTGCACTAAAGCACGCTGTCTTTTGCAACTCAGTTGCATGTACTGGTAGTATTGTGTGATGCATTCATAATTCCTCCCACTCTTATTTTCTTAGAGTCTTCATTCTACACTTTTTAGACATCATTGATTTTGTGTCACAGGATGTACTATATCAATTCAAGGGAAAAGAAAGGAGGCAAACAATAATCTTATTCTAATCTTGACAGACCTTATCTATCTGAAATTAAGTATAAGGTCATTCACCCTTTGTTGAAACTGCATCAAGAATTCTTTCTTGTGCAAAATGCAAAATATTTCAGGCATGGGACTTAGGCTATCCCTAGACCAATAATGATTTTTTTTTCATATCTCTTATATTAAAATGCTCAGAATATCTTTTTTCCTGTAAGCTTATTGCTTAAGGGGAATTGGGAGCAGACAACAGCCTGTGATCATCTGCATTGCTGTTCAGTTGGTGGTTATTATTCACAAGGCAAATGGAGGAAAAGGTCACATGAGGTATTGTCAACTTGTCATTTCTAAATCTATATTCTTATTTAGTTGCAATACCTTATATGATCTTCTCTGTGGAAAGTGAACAATTTACTGTCACAATCACTTTGGAAGGTATACGGAGTGGTTAAATTAGGTACTGGAAAAGGTTTTAGCTGACCAGAGAGTTCTTCTGTTTAGAATAGTCAGTCTTCGCTCACTCTGCTAAGCTTACTACTTGAGTTACTGGAAATATTGGCAATTTTGTTCCTGTTTGAACAGAGTGCTTCTCACATGCATGTGCTGTTGACTTTCAGTTCTTGCCTGATCATCTTTTGATTTCACATAAGCCAGTTACTAACATTCACCCAACAAAATGATTCAAAAACTATTGCTGTCAAATCTTTGCACAATCCCCTTCCCCTCGTAATGCCAACTAAAAAGGGTGAGGTACCAATAGTCCAGTGTGCAGTGCTTGCTCATGGTAGTCTGGAGGGTCTACTGTAGTACAGTTAGGATTTTGTAAGTCGCTAACTGTTGTGGTAACTCAGCTTAGCCTACTTGCTCAGTTAGTTTGTAGGACTAGTAGATAGAATCTAGTTAGTTTATTAGCAATTAGGCTGGTACGGAGACTAGGAACCAGACAAGTCCATGTTGAGGCAATAGAAAACTAAGGACTAGTGTTTGGATGAGGTTTGGAGGGGAGGGGGGGATTCATAGGGAGGCCTCTATAAGACGGGGCAAATCAGCAGGCAGTGGGCAGCCCTGCAGCTGCCTATACAGATCAGCTACTCCAGTTTCATTAAGAAAGTCTCTGTACAGCAGTGGGAGTCCCCAGTGGGATCGCTCTAGGGCAGGTGCATCTCAAAGCCACCCTCAGCCACCACAGTGCCTGGCCTTGCCAGACCATGGGTCATGCTGTGTCTTGCAGTGTAGATGATGGGCACTAGCACTAAAGGTACAACATAGGTGTCTTGCAGTTCTGTTGATACCTGTGAGGACTAGATATCCTAGATAGCTGAGGCACAAGTATAGATTTCCAGGCTCTTGAAGGAATGATTAAGATACATGGAGTAGTTGAAAGATCAGTGGTAATATCAGGAAGCTATGAGGAAAAGTTCTTGGTCAGTGAAAACCAGAGGTGATGAGTAAAGGTTGTGGTTTGGTGGTTAATAGAGATGGTGGTAGCTGGTTCTTGTGTCTGGAACAATCAGTGGCAGCTGAAAGAGGTGGAGGCAGAGCACAAATACAGCTGAAGGTCACAGCTGAAAGTGATGGAGGTGACTGGAGCTACCAGAGGCACTGAACTGGATTGGAAGTGGCATTATCTGGTAGTTTTGGTTGTAACAGTGACAGGATGATTGTGTGTCAGTGTAATTTGTGAAAGTAGAGTTTGTTGTGGTGCAAGTAATGTGTTTATGTGGTTGAGAATTGGGTATTGTAAGAGTTGATGAATTTACTTACATTAGTGTACATTTCCTCCCTCTCTTGTAGACTGATACTTTGGCATCTAAGGAGAAAACAGATTCAGTCTTCATTTTTTTAATGGAGTTTTCTCTTGCACAACATCCAGAAGAGTTACTGAATTCTGTGCTCTCACACTGCTTTGTGCTTAAAGTTAGAGACAGCAAAGGCAATCAATTTTCTTGTTCTTTTGCTAGGCATGATTCAAATTCCCAGTTTCACTCTTCCTTGCTCACAGTCCAGCACAGATCCATTTCCCATGAATGCTATCGCTCAGAAACAAAACTGATAGATTTTGGCTAGTAATCATTTGTGCAGCAGCATATATCCCAGAAGTCCTCACAAACAGCTTGCAGGCAGCACTTTTTGTGCATCTGAGAAGAGAATCACATTTTAGATAGCTGCATCCCTGGAAAAAGCGTGGGGAATATTGACTTGGCGTGAGACCTGTAAGGCCACAGAGGAAGCTCTTTGCCAATTTTGCTGATGATGCCAGTCTAATGCAAAGAACTGACAGGCATGAGAGACTTGCAAGCAATATGGGCACAGAGAGAGACAGAATCTTCCTTGGTGAACTGATTAGATGTGGATTTATGACACTGCATAGCCTGATAACTTTAGGAATCCAATACTGGTGCTTTGGCTTCAGGTCAGTGAAGGGGAGTGAAGGGGAGTCTCTTGTTTGACGATACAGTGATTCATGGCCAGTAAGATTCATGGCAGGAGGCTCTCTGTGAAGAGAGGCAGCCCTATTGGCACTCCAATTAGCTGTGTTTGTAATTGATGGCATGGCTGAAAATCACTGTGATTCATGAGCAATAATATTCATGACAAGAGTGACTCTTTCATTTCAGGAAAAAAAGAGCAGGAACTGCTCTAAATTGCACATGATTGTGATTAATGGCTTGAGAAGATAAATGGTGAGTGGGTGCCTGAGACCAGTGCTGTGCTAAGAAATCTATTTAAGACACTTTCAGAGGAACAGGAAAGAAAGGAAGAAATAACTGTCTGAGCACCCTTGCTTATCAAATACCTCCCACAGACTCTAATGGGGCATTAAGGTCTGTGTGGGTAGTACAAAATTGCAGCAGTGAGTGTTGTTGGCCAAAATTTTGTTATATTGACTCTCCAACCTTTTGACTGTTCTGTTATATCCAAATTTTCCTTTGTGATCAAAGAATCCCAGATGAAAATTACAAGAGTGAGAGGAGGGAGGGAAGAAAGAATGCTTGTTAGGAAGGTGATAGAAAACATAGGATAAGAAATATGTCTAAGTAAGTTTCTACACCTTATTTCCTAGCAGAATTGGAAAAAGGAGAGGCTCTCCAGCTAAATGGATGGAGTGACAACCAGAACTGTGCAGTACAGAGCAGGACAGGGTCAGGGCTTCAGTGTACTCAAAGCAGAGAGCCACAGTCTACAGAGTTAGAAAACAGATCTGAGGAAACTGGGATGGATTTATTTGGGAAAGGGAAAAACTGCATGAGAAAAATAACCTACTGGTTAACTCTACTGAGTTGAGAACAGTTTCATCAGCCCAAGAATTTGTGGGCTCCTTCCAGTCCTTTTCAAAAGATATCATCAAAGATATCATAATCTTCAGCTAGTTCTAAGCATTGTAGTAAAAATCCTTTTACCCCTCCTTCTTGTTATGTCCTCATATCTAGTGAATAAACGATCTGTGCTGGTTTTGGCTGGAACAGCGTTAATTTTCTCCACAGTAGTTAGTATGGGGCTATGTTTTGGATTTATGCTGAAAGCAGTGTTGATGTTTTCGTTATTGCTGAGCGGTGCTTACACAGCGTCAAGGCCTGTTCTGCTTCTCACAACACCTGCCAACAGAGAGGCTGGGGGCGCACAAGGAGTTGGGAGTGGACACAGGCAGGAGAGCTGACCCCAACTGACCAAAGGGATATCCCATACCATATGACCTGCTCAGCATAGACAGGTGGTGGAAGAAGAAGGGGGATGTTCAGAGTGATGGCCTTTGGCTTCCCAAGTAACAGTTACGTGTGATGGAGCCCGGCTTTCCTGGAGATGGCTGAACACCTGCCTGTCGATGTGAACTAACAAATTAATTCCTTGGTTTACTTTGCTTCTGAGTGGTAGCTTTTGTTTTAACTGTTTTTTTTTTTTTATCTCAGCCCATGAGTTTTCTCACTTCTACTCCTCTGATTCTCCCCCCCATCCCACTGGGGAGCAGGGTGAGTGAGCAAGCAGCTGTGTGGGGCTGAGCTTCCAGCTGGGGTTAAACCACAACACAATCTACTGAAGATCCGTTTTCAGTAACAAATACTTACATGCAACTTTTCTTCTCTTCATCCTCACAATAATCCTGTTCAGAAAAGTTTTCAAACTGTATTGGCTTTCTTACCAACAATATTTAAACTGAAACATTTTGTTGACTAAAATACTCTGCTGTACAGAAATAGCAGCTTAACGGATAATATATCATCAGCACCTAGTACCCAGGAGCCCAGGTCATGGGCTAAAACTCCATTAGGCTCAGAGTTGTCCAGACAGTGAGGGGAAAAAAAGCCTCTAATTCATTGAACAAATAGGATATATGAACAGTGAATGCAAGTGAGGCTATAGTAATGCTTAATTACTTCTGCTCCTCATGGAAAGAAATATCTTTGAAAGTTGTATTTAATGTAAAACTAGTGGCCTGCATTCTTATTTTTCATTAAAGATAGAGAAAGTATTTCTGTGGCTTCAAAATCTGTTCCTCCTCAGCAGCTCTAATTTCCTTTGTAGAGCCAAATATAAAAACAGCCTGCGTGTCTTGCTAAGACATGTCTTGGAGATTCTCCCCGTGCTTAGCAAAATCACTGGTTGAACCTGAAGCTGTGAATATGGTTCTAGTTGAATCTGTAGTCTGGAGCAAGGGACTGTTCTTATTTAAAAGCCATTCATGTTCCACTGGCTTTTAACATGAATACTGCCAGTAAAATCATTTGATGCAATTTTCTTTTCAAAAGAGATTCCTCTCTGAAGTACCCAGGCTGACCCCTATCCCCTATGGGCTTCTGAGGAGCCAGTCGTGCTTTACATGGAGCAGCTGAGCTGTGAACAAGCTCTGCTGCTGAGGGAGGTGTGAGGAGAAAAGATGATTTGAAAGAAATAAGGGAATCGCCCTCACAAAATGCCAGCGGCTTTAACGAGTTGAAGGCACTGCACCTGCTAAGCTCAAGTCTCCCATTCTAAAATGGGATTTCTCTGATCTTAAGAGAAACTGAAACTGTTGTGTGTTACTTTCCATGAATAAAATTCCATTTGCTGTCTGGTGCCATCTTTCTGTCCTGTCTCTTCCAAGGGAGAGCAGTAATGTAGCAGAAAGAAAGGAAGTTAAAAGGTAAAGCTAGAAATAGCATTGTGTACACAGATGTCACTCAAGGTATATCTATAAGCATTTTGTAGGCAGATAGGAGTTTTCTTTACTCATATTTTCAGCTGGACAGTGACAAGCCAGTTCCCAACCATGTAGTGTGGCAATGTGTTTAAATTAATAAGCCTATAAAGAGCATGTCTATTTACAATCGTATCCTCCATCTCATATTTACACTCTCTTCTTTTTAAAGTTAAATCTGTGGTACTGAAATGGAGTCTTTGGAAAAAGTCTCTGCTGAAGGCATATAAATGTTGGAAATCTTGTGAAAATATCTGCTCTACTGAGTTTTCAGAGAGGCAAGAAAAAATTGTTTCTGCAGCTGAGTAAAAATTCTAGGTCTTGTTTGATGAGGAGTTAAGACAAACATAAATGCTATTTGTCAAATTCAGAACAGTTTTCATCAGGGCAAACAGTAAATGCCCTAGTGTGGTGACCTTCATTAGTGGAAGTATCAGCAAAAGATGGATTTCAAAAAGAAAAATTTTGGAGAGTCCCACAATCCTGGTTACTGGACCTGCCAGCAAAGCCAGTCACTCCTCCCTCCAACCCTGTTCACTCCGTGTTTGCAATAGGTAGCCCTGCCCTCCTCATCTCACCATAGCTTTGACTTTCCTCCTTCAGTTGATTGTTACTCACCTGCCAAAATTAAAGACTCTTGCAGTGATAAATTGATGTTGAAATGGTTGTTCCTTTCCCCCGACTCATTGTCATTCAGTCACTCCTTTTTTCAAACCCCTCCTTTTATCCCCTCCATTTCTCCCCCAGTCACTGCTGTCAAATTCACATAGTCCCCAAGGTCTGATTAGTCCCCTCATTCTCTAGCTCAGTGTAAGAGCCATAAAACCAAAGCCATGTGCTGATGTTTATCAGATTTTGGTGTTATTTCATCAGATCTTCTGATAAGAGAAAAATCTTTTTACATAAATCAAGCAAGCCTTAACACGTTTAGTCTTGCGCCCAGCAAAACTAAGTGTACCTCAGATGATGTAGTTAATAAGGTATATTATTGTGGAGATGAGGACAAATGTTATCTGATAAATTTTCCATGCATGCATGTAGGTAATTTCTTTCAGTTTCTTTAATTTCTGGTACTTATGTATTTTAGTCAATTTGAATTAATCATTTGATCATGTATATTGTTTGGCTAATGCTTATGGGCATTAGTCGCTGTGAACTGAGCTTTTGCCTCAGTGATATATTTGCGTGGCTCCCTGTAATGCCATTACAGATATACTAAGACATGCTCAAAGTCTAACTAACCTCAAAGTTTTGCATTCTGTCCCTTAAGTAAAAAAAGGCTGGTAGATTTCTAAGGCTTTAGAGATTGGTATGTTTACTTCCTACTTCAAACTGTTTTAGAAAGAGGCTTTGCTTCCAAAAGATTCTCCCACATGGTAACAGGAGAGAAAAACTGTTTTGGACAAACTCAGAATCTGTCTGAACTAAAAGAGGAACCTCTGCACTTAGTGTGAATTTTTAATAATTTAGGGATAAGAGTTACGTTTCTTATGCTTCTTCAAAGGCAATAGGTTGATAGTTGTTAAAATCAACTCTTCTGTTTGTCTCCAATTAGAAGTATAGTACAGTAAGTTGTTTCAGATCTATGATAGCTGTTACACTCACAAGCTTGATAGCTCAGAATTTTTCAAACAGAGTAATAAGCAATGCCTTCCCTACAGTGCTTACAATCAAAATAAAGACTATGTCCTCAAGATTATCAAGACTGGCAAGCCAGGTGCCAATTAATCCTCAGTTAAACTGAATGTTTCTTATCTTGTGAACAGGATCTGGACTGAAACCAGCTCATTATATATTGGCCACTATGCACCCTTAATTGGATGGCAAGATTTTTCTGCCATTATGTATTTGACCAGATCAAGTTAATGATGACATAGTGGTGAAAAGCTCTTTATATATTACTCACGTGCTTCATTTGCTAAGCTTGCAGAAGAACATAATTGCTATTATCAATGCAACTGCTTTAAGAAGTGCTAACATAACTTAAAAATATCTCTGATAATTACATAATGTCGACATAATAGGTTGGAGAGGAAAGAGAGGTAGCTCAAGGTCAATATGATATTTTCGAGCAAGTCTATACAAATTCTCATTATGCAAGTAATTTATTTTCACCCATAAGTTTTCTTTTGCTCTAAACAAGTGCTTTCTGCTTCCATGTCTTCTGATTCCTGTAGGCATTCTTAGTTATAAGGCAAACTATCTGTTGTAGCTATAAGGTCCAAAAATAACACAATTTGGACTCTGGCAAAGCAATTTAAAAAAATGGACCGTCATGAAATTGACTTTCCATATGTTGCTTTTCTTAGAGGCAATCTCTTCATGCTAACCTTTCACTTTCATTTTCAGTCTTTCCAGGTCCATGAATATTCATGAGATGCTATTCAGCTCAACCTGGAATTTAATTTACTGGACTAACTTCAGGTATTGTACCTAATTTCCAACTTAACACAGGTTTGCTTCAATTTTCCCAGCTCTGAATAACCAACTAAGATTTCTTTGTCTTCCTTCTTGTCCTGGGGGATTCATGGCAAGGATAGACCTCTAGCATGAACAGGTAGGGCAAACTACAGAATGTGTCCTCAAAACTAGAAAGCAGTCATAGAGCTAAGTATTCTGTGGATTCTCTGAGCAGAGCTTAAGCAGTCTGAAAGGGAAGGATGCCACCACTACTGGTGAGAAGAAAAAATGGCAGGTGACTGTTTGAGAGGTCAGACAAGATCAGAACTGCCCTTTGGCCATAAAGTTGACTGTGAAATTTCAGCTAAACAAAAATCATTGTTTAAACTGCATGTCATGGACCACTGCTTCTCTGCAAGAGACATGGAGCAGATGCATTATGGCATATTTGAAAACAGTACAGAGCCTTGGAGAGTCAGACTCTAACGGTGTTGAAAAAAGCATTGTCTGTTTCTATATCTGAGTAAACTAAATGCTATGGACAGTTTTAGAAAACTAGCAGTGATTGCAATGACTTCCATAAATGCTCTTTTAAAGAACCTATGTATTGTTGATAGATGTTCATTCAGTAGCTGTACAGACACAGTGCTTTAAGTTGTACTTTCACTCCCTTTTTTTGATCTCACCCATTTCATGGGGTTTTGATCACCCTGTAGCAGAGACACATACCTACATACCTGTTCTTTTCACATCTACATTAACCTTTATTCTGAACGTACTGACAATGATCGTGCTTGAATAAATAGGATCAACAATAATCTTGCAAACTCTATGGAAATCTCAGATTCATTTTTCTCTTTTTACAGTTCCCTCTAAAGAAGAAAAAGAACCAGGAAAAAATGAAAAATTTACTTTCCAACAGGGAATTTTCGTTTCAAAACCAAAGGGCAGAAGGAGTCATGGTTGTAAACTATAAGTTGTGTGTAAACAATAAGTTTAGTGAAAATGTGCAATGTTGCTCAGTGTCATGAAACAAGGAAAAGACAGTTATCCTTTCAGCTGGATTGAAATCACTCCAAAGAAAGCTGTTATCAGAGAACTGATCAATCCTATCCCTGTAAGTAGTGTTTCTTGAAAAGTAAAATGGCAAGGGAAAATTGGAAAATTCTTTCAATGTTTCTGTTTTAGAAATTAAAAAAAACCCCACAATTAAAGACAAATGGAGATTAGTGAAACTGATAACACACAGAAGGGAATTTAGTATATAGTTTAGCAAGCTCCATTGTTAATCTCAAATTGACTTCTTATTACTCAATTAGATGCCTTCACAATCCCAACAGAAATGGACTGGGCCCTTAAGAAAGAATTTGTCTGTTAGGCAGTTTGGGGGTGTATATTGAAGGTGTTGAATATTCAATTTATTTGCATCCAGCTAAAAGAGAAGATATTAAAGAATATACTTTTTTCTGTGCAAAAAGTCATGTGATTTTAGAAGTACTAAACTTAAAAAAAAACCCCAACCTACAACAGTGGAGAAAAACCTCTACTTTGACCCCATCTTCACAATCTGCTAAGCTAAAAGAACACAGAAACCTAATTAATGCAAACGGGATGGCTCAAATAATACTATTCAGGAAGGAAAAAAGGTTAAGCTGGTACATAACAGATTTATATGAATTTCTGCTGATGTAAGGAGCAAGTGGAGCAAGCTAGAGGTGGGAAATACCATTTAACAATATCAGTGAAATACTTCTGAACATTGTGCTAGATGGAACTGTGTTATAATTACTCTCACAGGCACTTGGATGCCATAGCAATGAGCACAAAATTGCAGTAAAATGGGAAAAACAGGTCTCTAAAAAGTGCAGTGACAATGCAGTTCAAACCATTGTTTCTAAGGCTATGCACCTTTATATTTTTACCAACATGAATACTGAAAAATATCCCACAACCCCATGGTGTGTCTACCACATTTGTGCTACTCAGGTGAATTGGTTGTCTTGTAGGCACTATTTCCGAAAGAGTAAGTTTTAGGACTGAGAAAATATTATGGAGCTGGCAATATATTTAGTCAATCAGGTTTATTTTTCTTTTTGGGAATGTTCTGCAAACCCATGCAACACCCCACAAATTCCTGATTCTGCTGCTGGTCTGACATTCAGCATGGGCCTTTCCTGGCTTTTGGTGCATATTTCACTTGTGTCAGGTTCCCTCCTTCTGTGAAGCCAGGCACAGGGGAATGAGCACTCCTTCCAAAAGGGGTACTTGGGCTGGCAGCTGTCTTTCAAAGCAGCAGAGAGGATAGATTTGATTCTGGTCTCAGCTGAAAATATTTTTCTTTCCACCACCTAATGTCACTGCATATCAGACTCCAGGTAGATTGGCCCACAGATACCTTCTGAAAACAGTCCTGACAAAATGTGCTGTTAAACAAAGGGCATCCACAGCCAGTTTTCTGCTCTTCCTAGGCTGAGCTGTCAGTGAAGCATTTCTGCAGCAGACCAGCCTGACCAGCCCCCACCACAGCAGGGACCCACTGCTCTCTCCTAGTCTGTTGTTATCCCTTTCTATCATTTCAGAGAAGTATTGAATCTTTCTTGTAGAGGGAATATCATTTATTCTGATCTCATTTCCCTTGCCATAAATTCCCATATTTCCTTTAGTTCGCCATTCATGTCTCAGAAATGGATACTTCTAGAGAAGGAAAACTGGGAAAACATGTGAATTATAAGCTTGGCCACAGGAGGTTACAGGTTCTGCAAGCACAAGGCTCTGCTGTACCTCCAGTGCAGTCCTCAGCAGAGGACCTGGCCTAAGAGATTCAGCTGGTGTGAAAGAGAAGCCGACAGAGAGAAGTAGCAGCTGTACTAAAGGCTCTTGGTCAGTAAGGGGGTCACAACTCATGTGGGAATATTCACCTTCTCTGGATAGCTTGCTTAAGGCTGTTTTAGGTACCAGGGTTTTTTAGTTACCAGATGCAACATGCAAACAATTATTTTGTAGGACTTTGATTTGTTTAGAGACAAGTGTATTGCTCTGAAGATGCTGTTAATTTGGAGGACTTGTCAGTTGCAAAACATCTCAAATGTTGCCTGCCTCTCAGCAAGCCTTTGGCTCAGGGCCTGGCCAGCCAAATGACGAAGATTTCCCTGCTCTGGCCCATGTTCCTTTCTTCTTACTCATTATCCTTAAAAATGCTTGCTAAGTGAGGGAAAAAGGCACACTTTCTCTATGAGTTGGTGGGAGAGTGGGTGTATTGGACACAGAGGTGGGTACCTGTGAAGCCTTCCCAGGCCAACACCACTGGTGGGGTGAATGCCAAGCCTGGCTGTGTTCCATGCATCAACCTAAGCCAGTCTCAAGGAGAATTAAGTATTAGCAGTGTAGACGCACACAAGGATTTCCAGTCTGGTGTATCATCATATTAAAAAAGAAATGTTGGTGTAGTTGGTTGGAGGTGACTTGTAGCGGGAGGAAGAGCAATCTTAAAAGGCAGTGACTTCTGTAAAAAGATGGTGACGAACTGCCTCTTGACTTTTTGATTCCTTTTGTGTTGATAGAAGCAGGAGATTACTTGTATTATACATAGTATTCAATGGAAGAAATATCTGTCATCACTTCTCTCTATAGCAAAAACTGTGAAAATCCTAAGAACTTGTTAGTCACTCAGGTCAAAGGGGAAACACTATGGAAGACAGTAATAGTAAACTTTAATGAGGAGTCAATCATCAATGCAGTTAATAACCAGCTTTCTGAAGGGTTAACATCACTGGATTTTTCTCCTAACAAGCTTGTCATTGACTGCTAGCACACATTAATCTCTTTAATCCTGTTCAGTAGAAGTGATCTATGGCCTGCAGCACATTAGAATGTTAAAGCCTAGCTCGATGGATTTGGCTCTTGCATTTACTTCTTTCAATCAGCACCACACCCACCAAGGGAAAAAAAAAATTGTGCAGGTGTATGTATGCATTTAAAATACTGAGTGCATAGAAGGCCATACAGGGCTTGGAAGGTTCAATAATATTCATTTTTAATCTTCGTGAGCCAGCAGAGCTTTAGTGCTAATTAAGTTAGGCAATGGCACGTTTATTTCTGGTATACTATGCTGTTGCTCACCTGCATGTGGAACAGCAGCTTGCAGTGAGAACATGAGCTCTCAGATAGCTACATTGTTTAAAAAATATTAGTTGTGCACTAGTAGATTAAATCATGAACTCTGATACATTACAAACATATTGCAAGACTGTAATGCTTCAGTTACATCTGTATTGCAAAGGTTAAAGGATATACATCATATTACACTAGCTGGGCTTTTGGCATTGAGGATTTATGTCTATCGAGATTAGCATCAGAAAAGAATGCATGTATTGCAAGATCAGTAATTTAGTTGAACTCGGGTGGAACCAAGTGCCTGGTTTAGCTTTTCCATGAATTGGACATTATGAGCTTTAAAGTTTTCAAAGCAGAAAATTGATTATGAAAACAATCCTTAGTTCATAGATCTTGACCATCAGAATTAACATTTTGAATGCAATGGCTATTTTTGCTTAACACTCTTTACTTTGTTAAAATGCAAATGCAAGTATTGTTGGAAAATGATTAGTATGCTAAGTTACATCTAATCTTTCACTGTATAACTAAGTCATAGGAGTAACTGGAAACAAACAGCCATTACAGTGCACTAAAAGCCAAATGTTTCTTCTAACAGCAACAGCCAGGGACAACTACTATAGTATTTGATCTGTTGAAGACAGATAGTACTCTCAGATTGCCTATGGAAAACGAGGTCCTGAAATGCAAAGGGAAGAGGATGTATATAGGTCACATAGTATACCGATGTCTTAATCAAAAGGCAGTAGACACACTAGTACAGCAAATCAGAATAAATCATTCAAGGATTTGGGAAGTGGACTGAACATTGTCAAATCAGATTAAATGCTCCTAAACCATGGCAAGGATAAAATTTCTTATGGGAATTGGCCAGAGTGATGGTAAATGGGGCCAGGATTAACCACATGTGCTTGCATCATGCAAGCAGCAATAGGCAACTTTAGAATTTTCATAATTTCTGTTTGCATTGGATAAACAGCTGAAAGCTTAGATGACTGTGTGAAGACTATCCAAGTCATTTGAATCTGGAGGAATGAGCTGGAAAGCTTTCAGAAACAGATTTTTCACATGAGATTTCAAGCACTAGTAGCTCCAGTCTTAGGAAAAATGTTTTTGAGAACACTGTTTCATAGTATTCTTGGTCCTAGTTGGAAAGTATATGGAGAGAAAGAAATGTGTATATCAAAATCCCAGTTTGGGTTCTACCGATCTGAAATACTTATGGAATATGATACCATTTGTTTCATTCTTACTAGGAAGGGTGCGTTTGAGCTTCTGAGAAGAGACTTGGCTTGGCTTATGACTTCTGGTCAACCATTTCATTGCATAATCCACAGAAACATTTCCTACACTGTCTTACAGTATTAGTTGCAAAATGTGGGTGGCTAATCTTTGGTTTCCCTATTTTAATTCTGTCTGTAGAAATTCTGTGGAAGGGATGACTGACTTCCAGGTGGCTCAATGGTACTGTTGGGCCACAATAAATAGCTTGATTCTCAGCTTAGAAAAATATGACTGCTGTAAAGGCCATTCTTATTTCACTTTCACAATTTTTCTTGTCCAGTACTTGTACTCTCCCTTTACTAGTTCAATAGCATAAAGACTGTCAGGGAGACAGTGCTGCCAAGTAGCCAGTTCGGTTCCTGGGAGCCAAGTGCCTGGAGTTGTGCAGCTGGCTGGTCTGAAGGCTCAGCATCTCAGCCCAACAGCTCTTTGCTTTGTAACACTTTCTCTGTCTACACTATATCCATCTGTATAAATTGTAATTCCTAAAGCCAGGACATTACAGTCTTTAGTTAAATAGGGATGTTTGACCTTAGTCACTATCTGTAGGGAATCTATGGGACTCAAAATGGATGATTAGACAGCTGAACAAAGTTTGTTGGCTAGCTGAAAGACAAAAGAAAATGAGCGCTACCCTAATAAGAAAAAAGATTATTTTGTTAATATTGCAATTCCATAGAAAGCCCTATTGCTCCTGCAGTACAATCAGATGCTGGTTTTGTACAAAATTACCTTCTCAGATCTATCTACACAATATACCTCTGCTCATACTAAATGTAGAGAGCTTCTCTTGACAATAATAGTTGTCCTTTGAACATAGGAAGACCATAGTATCAGAACAGTTTCCTTGGAGAGCTGCTGAAGTGAATCGGACTTTTGAATTCAAAAGCTATGTAGTATCACCCTTTCAAAAATGTCCAGAAAGGTTAAACCCACTTCTTTTAATTTTAAATTTCACAAATGTCTTTGTATATATTTCCCTCCCCCTTTCACACTTCTCTCTCTGACTTTCTTTTCCTGTCCCTCTCTCTCCCCACCACCATCCCCCCATCTCCCACCCCCCACCCCTTTTTTAAGATTTCAGGGGCAATTCCTCTTCCAATTTTCCTTCATTAAAATGTCAGGATGAAGATTCCATGCTGTAAATTTTTACAATTCGTAATTTATTTCTGAATTTCCATAAATAGACCACACTTTTTTAGAAGATTACACCTATAATTTTTGGTAAATTCTTAAGCTTTTATCACCCCTATAGAAATTGCTGGCTATTTTTTGGACTACTGTTGCTTCTTTCTGTCATTAATTTCAACATGAGGATGTCTCTATCAACAGCACACAAACTAATTGCATGGGGTTTCCTTTATTTTGTTTTCCTATTATACATTCTGGAACAGAACTTTCATTCCCTATACCTTCATGAAAATTATCTATGTTTTGAAAACATGGGTTATACTCTTTGTTCTCCAACCCAAGTCCAACAGCATTTCATTTCTGTTGGCCTAAACAGATTGTTACAGAGACATGGCATTACCCTTAACATTATTTTTTTTCCCTAAGGGGAGCTTAAGGTCAGCAGTAATAATATTAACCTTCTTGCAAAATCTGTGCTTTGTATTATATTTTTGTCAAGCATCAGTATGTTTTCTCCATTTCATTTAGGCTCCTTAAATCCTGAACCAATGCCATGTCCAGAACTTATGCTCTATCCCCTTCTCACATAGACCTTCACTAAAAACCTACGTAAAGACAGACAAAATAGGCTTTTGCCCACCTGAGGGAGAAGCAATGATTAGCAAAAACAAATCATTAAACATGAAACACGGGTAAGGACTTATCTTCTGCTAATGTGGGCAGTAATGATACAATTGAACTACATCAGGGAGACAGGAAATTCATAGAGGAGAGCGTCAAAAGTACTCGTGCTGACACACTTCTAGCCAATTGCTTCTATTGACTGAAAAAGGAGAATTGATTTGGATTTTGCTTCTATAGGAAAAATATTTCACTGTAAATGTGACACTTTTTTGATTTGGAAGTGAATCTCAGAGTTTATAAAACCATAAAGAAACATAAAGGGGAGGAGAAGCAGCACTTGGACTGGATGAGGAGGAAAAGTGAGAAGAAAAGTGAGGAAAAGTGTATGGTTCTTTGACACATGCTACCACTTACTTCTAGCATTTTAATCATATGCTTGCAGGAATATTTGCCAGATTCCTTCAAAAGGAGAAAAACTCTAATTTATTTGCTACATCCATCTTTTGCAAGACTCATGAAACCTGAGGGTTTTTTTGTTTTGTTTTGTTCTTTTTTAAAAGATGCTGCAAACAAATGGTGTGACTTACATTATGATTTTACGATGCTCTAAAATTTCAGTGAAACAAGTAAAATCTTTAGGTTGCCACTATAACCACAAATAAATAGCAAGGTAAGTAAAAAAATACTAATTATGTTAGGTAGTACACATTTCTATTAATACAGAAGGCCTGATCAAAGTATTTAAAATTACACCTCTCATGTAGGAGTCAATTTTGAAAAGAATAGCTAACAACATCCTCTTCCATCAGAACAAACTGTTAAGATTTTGAGGTTTTTTAATGGTTATCTCTGCATACTCGTGTAACTGTACTATGTAACTCTACTACCTGATTTTGTGGTAGTATTGCTGCATACTGTTTTCAGAATCTGCTTTTTAAGTTTAATATCTATGTTAATGGAACCAATGCTCTAGAAATAAAGCACAAATGTATCCCACATTTATCAAATATGTCTGGTTTTAATATTGATATGTGATGTTTGTTTTCCTAAGTGATTATTATTTTTTTTTCAAGCATGTGGATTTCTTCCTTCATGATTCAGCCAGTCTGATCTTCTCCGGGATTTAAAACACAGAACAGGTACACCCCCCTCAACATCTCCAGGGAAGTGGAATTAGGAGCGGGGAAAGGTGCAGATGCAGAGTTATTGCTGGACCAGACAACACAGAACGGATGGACAGAGACATGAAAGGTAGCACAGAGCAGGACAAAGATACAGTGCTAGCTTTTGTGCCCAATAATATTTTTTGTTACTTTGTCAATATAGTTTGTAAACACTTAAATGGTATCTATATATCTTTCACCATTAGCCAAATACTAAACGTTACTTCTTCTAAATTTATTTTGTTACAGGGTAATTCTGTTGTTCTCAGTTTATCTACTTCATGCTGACACAGGGAGGGATCAGAGAACCATGACCCAAAGCTATCAAATATGTGCCTTGAAACAAAAATGTTACCAGGAACCACATTAGAAAGGGATTTAAAATTGGGCTTTTACACTACAATCTATTACCATTTTCATGGAAAATGCAAGTGATTGCAAATGCAGTACACAAGTACTGCATTTTTTTTTTTACAATTAAAAAAGGCAAGTGTGAGATGAAGAAAAAAATTGAAAATATTGGTATGTCAATAAATTTTGCATAAGTAAGTGGTAAGTTGTTGCAATTTGAATTCAACAAGGATTCCGACAGAAGTGGCAAGTGCTGCCTTTGACTAAAGAAGGAAGCACCAGGCTCAAAGGACCTCTGGCATGAATAGAAAAACATGGGATTAAATTTCCATTTCCTTGGTAAGGCAAAAGGTTCAAAATAATAGGTGGATTTTGCTGATTCTTATAGGCAAAAGAAAGTTGAAAACTTATGTAGAACCAGTGTGATGGGCTGAAGAACAAAGAAGGAATGCCAGAAACAGACAAGACTTAAGAAAGACCATGAACTAATTTTTAAGTTCTTTTTTTTTTTTCTTAGTAAAAAACCCCTCTATGGGCTATGTAACGTGGATGGTATTTGTGGGTCAGGGTGATTAATGCATCTGTTCAGATATGTTACATATGTATAAAGTTTAACTAATGTAGAAATTAAAATTATTTAGGATTCACAGAGGAAAACAGGTTATAGATCAACCTTCTGAAAAGAAATTCTGGGGAGGAGGGAGAGGAAAAGGTATAAAGCTACTGTAATATTGACATCCCAGCTTTGAAAAGGAACTAGGAAGTAGACCATCTGCCAACATGAACATCAGTAGAAACAGCAGATAGGGACCCAAGAGATGCTTTTTAAAACCCCTAAGAATTCTGTTCAAACTTGTATTTATCTCAATAAAGTGATTGAAAACATTACTACAAAGTTGCATGACACTTAACATTCCCCAAATACGTCATGAGTGAGGCCAAGTCCCTAGACAAATTGCTCGTATATTCTGAAATAGAAAAGACTGTTCAGAGCTCAAGAGCTGGTCCAATGCCAGATGGCTTTATGATGATGCCTTCAGATTCTAAAAGAGGAGATAACTCTTGTTCTGAAAAGAGTACTCACAGATACGGATAAACGGGCAGTATTGGTCCCTAGTTGAAAAATGAGCTACCATAACTTTTGTAGTGCCTGAACCATGACTTATTTTGTCCATGGAGAGACTGTGGCAGGAGCAAGAGAGGTTTAGTGTGTGATGCTAAAGAACTTCACACAAATGCAGTGTTTCTCAGTAACTTTGATGTTTATTGAGCATGATTTAGAACATATTAGAGGCTTTTGTCATACGATGCTGGAGACAAGCTGACAGGCAAGCATGCAGAAGACAGTTTAAAACTGACACTGAAATGTACCTGCTTTATCTGGCCAACAGAACCACTGAAGTTTCTTCTGTCTCTTTTGATATTAATTTTTCTGAACAGACTATTTTATTTGATCAGCTGTGTAATTCTGATGCTGTGTAAAAGGCAGAAGACACATTACTTGTGATTTCCCTGCATTTTTATGGTGGCCCTACAAAATTTACCACAGGAGTTTAGCTAAGATACTGTGTTTCTGTGCTGGTTAATATAACATCAATTCCATAATTAATAAATGGAAAAATTACTAAATTTGAAGCAGAGAGAACTTCTGTGGACAAGAATAGGGAAAATATCAAGTAAACAAATAATTGAAAACTTGATATTAAGGTTTTTAATTGTTGAATTCCTTTATTGGTTTTAAAGGATAAAGCAATGTTAGTCTTTGCAGTCATGCAGACAAGATATTGCTGGGAGACAGGAGGTCATATGCATGAACTAATCCTTTCATCCTCTCATTCAGGTCCCTCCTCAGTGCTGTTCAATACAGCCACAGCTGAGATGAATAGAGTTTCATTATAAATCTTATATTTGCTTTCCTTTTGAACTAGCTACAAAACCACAAAAAATTATTTTTCTCACAAGTATAGAAATATATGTTTGAGAGTTTCTTGTCAAACATGAGACTGTTGATGCCTGAAAGTGGAAATTTTGAAGAACGTAGTTGTTTGGGGTCTTAGCAACAAGGACATATTCTCACTGTAACGCTGCAAAATTTACCAAGACAATGAACACTATTATTAAAAGAGGTACCTTAGTGTGTTTACTTCAGCTTTCCTCAAATCTGTTGTCTCAGGCAAGACTGCAACTGTTTCTTGTACGGATTACAAAGTTCCTCCCCACACAGTACAATACGCACATGTGTGTGCTGTGCTGTCATGGGATTTATGCGTTAGTCCATACACAACAGTCTTGGGTTCAAGCTGGCTTCCCTCTGGACAGCTGGGAGTAAAGCATATTCCAGCAGGCCCCTGCAAAGGTCTGTGCAGACAGACCCAGAGCCTCTTATTATAAATGCATAAATCCAACTATAAACTTCACAGAGATGCTTTAATATTCTGTGGTCTGTATTTGAAATGAAACAGTAGTTGAAAAATACTCCTGATTTACAATACAGAGAAAGCAACATGGGCCAAAGAGGATTTTGTAAAACATAGACAAGACCAAATAAATATTCCTTCATAATAGCTCGTTCTGCTCAAGTCCTTAAAATGAAAAAATTCAGAGAGAACCTTTCTTACACAGCATGGTCCTTAATTTGGGGAAAGATGAACTATTTCTTGAGAAAGTTTGAAATATATTACAATTTACAATAACAAATCACATTTTAAAGTTTATGTCCAGCAGAATTAAGGGACTGGAAATGAAGGATTTTTTTTTTACCTGAACTACTAAAACCATCTCGTGTTTCTTACATGTCTTGGCAGCATGTTTTGTAGAAGATAGGATATGTTGACACACAAAGTCACAAGACATTTTGGAGCCCAGTTCTCAAGGGATTCAGTGAGGCTTAAGCTCCTAAAAGCCTTTTTGAATCTCAATCCTACACCAGATCTAACATAATACATTTATAATGTTTAATTCTTTTTTTTTTCACTTTTAATCTTTGGATTATAGAATTGAGTGCTTACAGTAGTGGCAATTAAATTGGAAATATTTCTGCTTTTTTGACAATAAGAGAAAATTGCAAGTTGGAGATTTACATGGTTAAACAGGCTTAAAATTAAGACTTTTCAACCTTTGTTAACCTCACATATTATATAAGTATCTTAAGTGTTCTTAGGACCTTAACTTCCAACATTTGAGTTTGACAGTTTTCATCACTTTTGTCAAGAATTCCCCATATTTTGCAGGTGATGGATGAGAAACTTCAGCTCACAGATGCTGAGCATCTCTGGCTGTTCCCTTCTTTGATCTTTGGTTCTAATTTGTTCCTACATTACTTTTTTTAACCATAGGTTTATTTGGGTTTTTTAACAGATTTATCTGGGATTATTCATCCTTTTCTGTTCATTTTTAGAACAAAGAATCAGCTATTTGAGAGTCACATAGTGCTTGTAAAACACCTGTTGTCTACAGACATTTAGTTGATTATCCTGCAAATTATCCAGTCTTTATTCCAGTTTTGTTTCAGTTTCAGAAAAGATGTTGTCTTTGAAATAAGATACTGCTAAATCCCCAGGTAGCTTGCCATATTGTTTTCTCATTGTCAGACTCAAAACCAAGCTTTGGTATATTTTTTCTGATATGTGTGGCCATGCCTGAAGTCCCTGGGACTGTATCTCAGCTGTTTGGGTAACACTGGATTATAGTCTTCAGTCCCCTCGGATGCAGACTGCTAGCAGGCACTTGTTCAAATTTTTAGTTAAAGCACTTAAATTCAGAAACCCTCAATACTTGTATCATTAACTTCAGCCACTGGAAGCCAGAACGATGAAACATCTATGAGGAGGATTGCACAGCTCCTTCTGGGAGCCTGAAGCCAGTCGCTGTGGTACAGCTAAAACACAGGGGGAATTAGCTGAGCCAAGGTATGTATTTCAGCAGGGTCTCAAAATTTTATTACAGATTTAGCTCTCATTAGTTCATAGTTCTTTTTAATACAGTTTTTGTTAACCTTCTTAATGTTTAAGGGCTCCTTTTATAATTCCAGACTTTATCTGATCTTCTAACCACTCAAATTTTCAGAAATAGCAGAGATCCAATCCCAATACTATTTCTCTGAGAAAGTAACGTGTCCTGTCCCAAAAGAGCTATATTATTGTTATTCTCATCTAAAATTGGCTTAGGAGCATTGGAGTAGATTGTCCCGACTCTGTTACCAGTGAACCCAATGCTCTCCAGCACACTGACACTGCTGAAGACAAGCCAACACCAGTGTCAGGAACAGCCTGTCCTTCCTGACCCTCACTGTGAATTCTCCCATGCTGTGGCTGAGCAAAATGCTACTCTCTCTTGTCGCTGCATCTGCATGGATCATTCAGGCCCTAAATTTTCACCTCCGTCTCTTACCTCATTTAGCACTGCCTGGGGTAAAATAGCATTAAAACAAAAGAAAGCAATAACAACAACAGAGAATAATTTCTTGATCATATTAGATTTTTAGATATTTAAATCTATTATTTAGAACAATATTTAGATATTTAGCTGAAACATTTTCCTATTTTTTAGAAATAAAACCCCTCAGCCTTTTGACAAGAAGCAGGCCTTGATGGTTTTGGCACAACAGATGGAAGTTTGATGGGTGTAAACCCTTGGAAATACAAGCCTAGACTGAATATTTTGTATCATTATCACTGTATTTGCTAATGTGTAACCACATACAAACCTGTGCCAGTCACAAGGGAGATGCAGGATCTAAACATCTATAACTCTCAGTGCTTCAGATGTATTAGCTAGTATTAGAACACTACTCATACAGACTTTAAAAGCATTCTTCAAGTAAAGTCAAGATGTAAGACTGTCTACAACTTTCCACAGAAGGTGTAGAAAGTCCTCCCCAAATTCTTGGGGGAATCTATTAGTAAGGCACCCACAGAGCCCAAGGTGTAGACTTGGTACTGTTATCAAGTAAGTCATGTACATCTAGTCTTCCTCCCTGCTGTACTCCACACATACATCAGTGAAGTCACATTTCCAACTGAAAAATAAGGGGTTTGTCCCTATACAAGCCAAATCTTCTGTGTGACCACTGGCCATTAGTATAGCCTATGGATATCGCTCATGGTATTTTCTATTGCCTTTGTTCATGCTCAGGACAGTATTCTATTCTGAAAAATAAAACAGAAGTATATGTTTATAGCCTCTTTTGCCTTCATCTTCTCTAACAAAATTTTCAAATTGTGTAATAAACAAAAGTAGGAGTCCAAAAATTTTCCAGACAGTTTTCAGAAAATCAGTAGGTGATACTAATGACATTTGACAGTCTCTAACACCGTGTTAACATATCTTTCTAATTTAATTCAAGAACATAGTTTAACTGAGGGACTAGGATCTAAACAAACTCTTTTACATTCCTTTCTTCTGTATGGTGTTTCTGTGTCACTGTTACCTCTCCAACGTAAGGAAAAAAAAAAGCTTCCTCTTGTTATTCAAATTTTCTTATGTGTAGAATGTGGGTCTTATTATTCATCTAATCCCTTTCATAATAGAAGAATAGTGTAATGACCCTTGATGGTAAATTAAATTTCTTTTTTGGTGAGAATGATATATGTAGTCTTCTTTTAAAAATAGCAATTTTTGTTTCATTGGAGAACTTAATCCTGACTCTACAAAGCCCCAGAGTTGTTCAGGATCTCGAAGGCCACATTAACTCTAACAATATTTACGAATGCTCAAAAACACATGTAATAAGCCATTAAAAATTACTGATGTTTCCCTGTCACAAATTGCTTACTATCATTACTTCTCCACAATTACCTCCCGTTTGCTTGCTGTGACTTACAGAAAATCTTTTCCTTTCTGTATATGTAGTTATGTGTAAAAGGGGAATTCTGATTATTACCGTCATTTACATTCTAAAAAAATCCTTTTAAATGTGTATATAGGCTGACTTTCTTGTGTTCTTAAGGCAGACATTTACCCCTGTGATCAAACACCAAATGAAAACTTCAAACAGCTATTCTGGGTGAAAAGTAATAGAAAATTAGACCCATACTTGCTTGTATTTTCAGGAACCAATGGTCTTCTAATACGCTATTTTAAAGGTATAGGAACAGATTAGTTTTAGTATCAATAATTACTATAAATACCATAAATAACACTGGGAGCAACCACTCAGACTAAGGTAGCATGACACAGTTCCAGAAATTGCTTTTATATACACATTTAAGTCATTCCAATCTAAACATATGCCTGAAGCTGAACATGTAGATATGCTTTGTATAATTTATTTTAAAATGGGGATGTTTGTGTGTATAGATATGCACACATATACAACAATATGCATGTGTATGTGCATATCTATATCCATGTATAGATAAAAACGTGGAGTTTCAGAGAAGTAAATCAGAGTACAAACTGGGTGCACATCGTGTCATTGGTATTGAAAAACTATTTCAGTTTCTTGACAGGGCTTAATATATCACTTGGAGGGCTGCACCACATCCTCAGCTCTACCAGAACCTGAAAACCATTGACAAGAGGGTTTACCTGTACTAGGGCACTGTTTTTGCAAGGCTTATTCTTCTGAGTCTAATGTCATAATCTGTGATTACTCAGTTATTTAGGGAGGACCCCAGAGCTCAAGGGCACTGCAAAGGGCAGGACTTATAATTTTCTGTCTGTTTAATCTTTATCAAGTCAGACTTTCAAAGTGAAGGAAGCACACGTAAGCCCCATTACCCTTAGTGTCCTCTTTGTCTCCTTTTGCCTCTGCACATATTGACCCAGTGCAATGACAGATTAATGGTGACATTAAATGAGGTATTAAATTTAATCTTCTTTACTTGATGTAGCAAAAGTTCCCTTTCCAAATCGCCTTTCTTTAATTTTTACTTCATGATTGCCATTTTTCATTTGCTGATTTTATTCATGCTAGACTAGGCCAGTGACCTAAAACTGCCAATTGAGTGAAATGCTAATCACATTTCTTCAACTGAAAGCATCAGTGTGAATACTTCCCATGCATTATTTACATTAATTATTTTGTGTCTCAGGGATTCTCCTGCTTCCTTCTAAATCAGTTCAAACAAAACAAACAAAATGGCTTATTTCAACTCTAAATGTTTATTACAGTCCTTCCAATTGACAAAATCCACCAAAAACTGCATATTTCTGGTTGTCTTACCAAAATTCTGGCTTTAGGAGGCCACTTCGCTATCCAGTAGACTTATTATCCATTTATGAGCTCTTTCAAGATGTTTTTTTGCAGTCTTTTATTTCCTTAAAATGTATTAATAGGGTGTGGTGTTTCGGCTTTAGGTAAGAAAAGAGTATTAACAGTTTCACTATGGCTTACACAGGGGTAGAGTTGGTAAATGACTTCTAGCATGAAAAATGAGTCACCAGCAAAGAATCATTAATACTATGCATAGTGCTACAGGCTACATTACTTGATTCCCCATTAGTTACTTTATACAAGACTTTACTACCTAGTTTTTAGTAAAATCAGTAGCTTTTGCTAAACTGTCATGGGTTTAGTGCAAGACTTCACTTTCGTTTTTTTTTCAGAATAAAAATAGCAAAAGGAATCAGGCATTGGTTGATGACTCTTTAAGAAAGCATTTTAAAATAACCCATATTGCTTAATTTAAATTATTTTCTCTTTTGGGGGAGAAATTACATCAGTTCCAATAAAAATTTTCCTAGAATAATTTCTCAGCTATATTATTCTTGATAGATTACCCTTGTGATTGCATGATTCTAATTCTGTTGGATATTTTACCTCCTCAGTTCCTACCAATGGAAAAGTTCACTGAAAATATTGAATTTATCATAGCACATGTCAAAATCTCAAAGGCTCAAGTCTAGAGTATATACACTGTCCTTATCATGTGAGCTCTCTAACTCTGTACCCTCTGCTTTCAAGCATGTTTCAATCCCACCACCACCCTGCAAATTTTAAGTGCTTCACTAGAGCAGGAAACTTTATCTACAGGAACTCATTATGTCTAAGTAGACAGAAGTATTAGAATATTTTTATTTAACATATCACAGGTTGAACGCTGCTTGCTTCTTACTGTGATGCTAGCTTTTAGTCATCTTATCTCATTTTATGTAAAAGCATAGTGTCAAACCATTCTTTATGGAAGCACTCAATGTATTTTAAATGAACCATATTTTAATAGATCTACATTTATTTTATTAAATACTAGTAAAAACATTTAAATACTAGTAAAAAGCAGCAGACTATATGCACCTAGCTGCTGAAAGA
This sequence comes from Falco biarmicus, assembly GCF_023638135.1. Taxonomy (NCBI): domain Eukaryota; kingdom Metazoa; phylum Chordata; class Aves; order Falconiformes; family Falconidae; genus Falco; species Falco biarmicus. The sequence goes on from NC_079289.1 coordinate 84,954,537, forward strand.
AATGAAAGGATTAAATAAAGGAAAGATGTTTCAAGGAGGATATTAAAACAGATTTCGGGAGCATCAATCATTCAGTGCTGTAAACATGAAAGGGCTTATTCTTTGATTGTGTATATCCAGAAATTATTATGATTCATTTGCTTTGTTTATTTTTACAGGGATCATTCACATATGCAGGAGTTTCCATATAGCATCACTGAACCCAGGGAGTAAACTCCAGGGAACGTTTCAATTAGAGAGAAGCAAACCTATCAGGGTTACCCCAGTTGTGCCCTGGCACAAGAAGCCACTGCCAGCTCTCTGGCCACATCATCACTTTGCCAGCTTCCATCCTGCAAGAGGAGAGCAGGAAGTCTGCCACAGTGGCTCTCAGGATGTTAGGAAAAAAGAGTGCATCCCAATCTCTCCTCAGGAAACAACAGTGACTACAAGAGGATTGCAGTATGTTAGAAGCTGTTTCTGCTCCTCCCCTCCAAAGATAAATACAGATGCTGAGGCGAGGTGGAAAATGAAGGAATGGTATTGGACAGAAGGAGTTACTTGGCTCTCTTAGGGACACTTAAGATCAGATGAGAAATAAAAGCTTCAGTTTAAGAAGGAGACCTTTTTAAGTACTTGATGAGCTAAACAATGTAGCCTGTGGCACTAGAATATTTACTGCCATCCACAGCTCTCTTTGTGGAAGGAAGCTTTCCTGTCCCCTTCTCATTCCTCATTGCGATAGGATCTGAATCAGAAGTCTTTCATGACAGGTTTATCCTCATGGTACTGGGGTAAAATCCCTTTTTTTTCTGTCATAAACTGATATATGGGAGGCTGGATTAATGTTTTGAACATAAAAACTCATGTGTTGACAATGGTAACGGTTCTAGCATTCTCTCCTTGGTTGAACACAGTACCATACTAAATTTTATTGCTGCTCCTTTACAGCACCAATGTTAGCTTCTGTTTTTCAAACTTGACTGTATGTAGAAGTCAGCAGGAGATGACAATATTCTATGTAATTAAATATTCTATTTTGATTAGTTTGACTACATGAGGTTTCTGACAGGTCACTTTGCAAGCACTCCCCTCCTCAGCCCCGTGATTGTCAGCTTACATATTCACTTTTCAGGCAATTTTCCAATACATGAGATCCATTCATGAACTGGATAAACTGTATGAAAACAATAAACCACAATTAATTAAGAACATGTACCAAGTGCAAAATGCCTAAATAAAAACAAGAGTTAGAATGAATAAGGTGGATCACAGACTGAGTAGTAATAAACAATGTCATGTTGCTTCCAAAAAAAAAATCTTAGGCTCGCTAAAGGTGTGTGAAGATCAGAGTATTTCCATTTTAATAAGGCTGCAGCCAAATTATTGTGTTTGGGTTACCTGTGACCTTTTAAAGAATCCTGAGCAGACAACAGAAGTGGATCAAGAGTCTAAAATAAAAGGAATATGAGGGAAGACAGAAAGACCTGCAGCTGCTTAATTTAGAGGACAATGCACAAACAAAAGTTGTAATAATAATATTCAATTATATAAAACCCTGTTGCTACAAGTTCAAGGGCAATAAACTTTTTCCAAAGTATAAGACAGGAAGTAACAAACTGAATTTGCAGCAAAAAAAGATCTAGATTAGATGGTAGAGAAAAAAAAAAAAAAAGCGCTGACTAGAAGGACGAGGATAAATGGAATTAATTGCCTGGAAGATGACAGAGTCTACATCACTGGGTATATTACAGAAAAGATTAAAGAATTATCCATCAGAAATATCTGACATTTAGTTGGCTAAATTTTTTCTGAAGATCTTTCTGGGTTTTCTCAGAGGTTCTGATTTGGAAATGTTGGGTTCAGGGAGACAGTCTAGAAAAACATACACCACAGAAAAAGCAATGTGCTCTTCAACCTCAAATTTTGCCCTCTGTGATAACTGGAAAAAGAACAACCAATGGGCAACATAGATTTTTCATCTGAACAGTACAGCAATAACGACTGCTCTATGAAGGGCAGTGACTGGGTTTCTTAGTGCAGCTGGTCTAAAGAATTTATTTCGTCAAAGCAGATGCAAAATATTAAGATAATCCCAATGTTCTGACAGAGAAAAAACCAGATCTTTAGGATTAATCCTTAAGATTAATTAAAACCAGGTTTACTCATGCATGAAAATTTTACACTGTGAGAAGAATGCTAATAGATGAGAAGAGATCCATCACGCTACTAGCTCCTCTTCGATAACGTTTTTCTTTTAGCTGTTAAGTGTTAAAGAGCTCTTAAACAAAAGCTCTCACTACTTGGTCTCTCAAGCAGACCTTTAAAATTCCACCTCTGTTAGAGGAAGCTACCCTCACTTTCCGGTGACTCTGACTAGAGACCCTCCTTTAGGTGCAGGGTGTAAGCTGCTAAGGTAAATTCTCCTCTTAGGAAATAAAAAGGTATGATTATGAAAATTTTAAAAAATAATAATAGTAAAAAAGCTCAACACAATCTTCACAATGGTTTTTTTCTCCCTGCATTGTGACATTGTGAGAATATTTTGCTGGTTTTGTGATTGTTTAGAATTGCTTTAAGGTATTCAGGTAGAAATTGAAAAGAAAAGCTGCTACATACTCTATACACCTTTATCTATTGTGTTCTAAAGCTCATTCTGATACTTTTTCACCCTCAGGATATTCTGCTACCTAAGTCTAATGCAATATTTATTATAGAAATAAAAGCTACATATTTTAGAATGTAAATGATGTAGTTTAATAAAATGAATTGTAACTCTAAAATGTCTGGAAACCAGGAATATTCCTAAAAAGGTTTGGGGGTAGAAGGAGATTCCCCTTTGTAGGTCCTGAACTAAAGTTTCACTGAAGAAAATAATCCTATCTTATTCTATGCAGAGTGAGAATAATTTCATTTTTATCTGTAAATTTAAAAAATATGGTATGCAAGGTACATGCCACAACACTGCATATTGTGTAGCTTAGACATGCTATTGTGAATGTGCAAAGATCACAGAGAATTTTCCCTCCATCAGGTGTATGTTTTATCCTTCTCTGAATGAAATAACATATTTTTTTTTGTTAGAAGTGTTGTTTGGTATGATGACACACCACCACAGGGGTCTGTCACAGAACTGGCCTCTATTATATAGGGTGTTTTTTTTTTAAATAGAGGGGCAAGAAAACATTTTTCAGTCTTTTCCAGGTTTTTAAAGGTATAGTATTGACATGTGGTGTAGAAGAAGGTTTATCAGACAAAGCAGTGCATATTCACCCAGGATATTCCCTTTGGTTTCAAAAGCACACGGTTGTGCCAACACTCTGCCCATTGCATGTTGTTCTGGTGGCTCTGATGAGCCTGGCTGCCTGGAGATGCTTGATGTGTATGGAAATTTCTGGTCTGGGACTTGCAGGGGCTCCCTCGTAAGAGGGTGTGGGCAGGGACATACCACTGTTTTCTGAGCTGTAAGTTTATCCCAAGGTAAAAACACTGCGGTGAAACTGAGAGGGGCTGCTTGCCTAGGCAGTGAATTGCTGAAATCCTTTAGAGGAGGCTCACTTACCTTTCGGACAGACTATGTGCTGTTGAAAAAGACATTACTGGACAATCAACAGCTGATGTTTCTGCTCTAGGTCTTCACAGCCATTTATCAGCTCAGGGCCACCCAGAGCAAGTGCATCGTTCCTGCTAATGTGACAGATTTAGCGCCTTACTGACTCAGCTGAGGTGGGGAAGTGGCGGCACAGCATCAGGCCTTGGGGTGCTGTGGAAAGCAGCTACTCAAGGTGTCCTGGAAAACTCTGTGAGACAGCCAGCTCCCATGCCTCAGGGAGTGCAGCCCAGGGCAGGGGAAGGGTCCTGCTCATGCAGCCCTCAGATAAGTGGTGGGGGTGGTTGGTCGGCTCTTCCTTCAAAGAGAAGAGCCTCTCCAAAGGGTCTGAGGAGCCCGCTTGCTTCTGACATCAAGAAATGTTCTTTCCTTATCTAAACCGCCTTATTTTCCTTTAATGTTATTCAAAATAAAAACCCATTTAAAAGAGGAAACTGCCAGTGCTGGAACAGTTCATTTACTTACCCAGGGGAATGAAGAGCCTGTAATATGTAATTCAATGTATTCTAGAGTCCCTTTTGCTGATAGAAAAAGTAAGATACTTATACCAATGGCTGCTTTTTCCCTATAGGTATGAGTGAACGAAATGAGAGGTTTAATGATACCATCTTGTTACTGTTGCCTATAGACTGTAAGCCTTGGACTCATAACTGCATTAAGAACCATAGCATACGCTGATCATTAACAAAGAAAACTTCACACTGGAGATTCATTGTACTAAAGATTAACTGAATTACAGTATGTGTATGCACCTTACAGATATTATGATTCATTTCTAGAAGGCTTTAAAATGCTGGAGTCAGAACAAATTATCTTGCATATTTCCGTGTAAAACTAAAGCCTGGAAAAGATTACTTAGTATTTGTAGTATTTGACTTCTTTCACTGTAAAAATCTATCTTTTTCCTGTCACTCCCAGCTCCAATTACTCTGCCAGTTTTCCAGTGACCAACAGTAAAAATGTTATGGAGGTAGACTTATTAAATACATTTTTGCTCAGTGGAGCAGTATTCCTCCTTGGCTATTGGAGCAAAATAACAAGAACCAATGTCAAAAGTGGATACAGTGTCACTGAAGGTGCCTGGAAAAGAAAAAAAAATTGGAAACAGGAAGGCACAATATTTTACTCTGGCCTGCTAAGCTGAACTGCTTTATTTAGCATTTCTACTCTAGAAAGCTTACAAAAGAAATATGAAGAAGAATAGAGGATAACAGTATGTGTGTAACTACATATACACCTCTGCCTTTTGGATATGAAATAGATTGAACAGTTGATAAGATGTAATTAGGAGCCCATCTTGCAATTATGTATTCATATGAGAGAGGACTGCAGATCAAAGGTCTACCAAATAATTAGTTTTTCTTAAACATGCACCTAATTAAATTGCAAGATACAGCAACTCCAGTTCTCTCCCTAATGCACTACTTAAAGGGTCAAGGAATAGGGCTTCAGATAGATCCTCCTTCTGGGAAATAAACGCATTCCTCTTTTCCTGAGCATTACACAACAAATTTACTTATTAGTCAGGACAGATAATTGCTCTTGTTCATTTTGAGACAGCCTGTTACTGCTGGTATTTTGGGTGTGGTATTGTTGGTTTTTTTCTCTTTTGATTTCTAATACTTTATTATCCCCAATAATAAAGTCTTTGCCTGGGCAGTTGTTACCCTGGGCACGAGCACTGCAGCAAAGCAACTGTAAACATAATCCATGGAGAATAAAGATGGTGTGGAATCCCAGCTTTCTGATAAAAAACTCTAAGTAATGTATAAAAAAAAAATCGGTGGATGTTTCTGCAGAGTCAGAAAAAACAGGTTTTGACAGAGAGAGAACCAGGAGAAAGCCCCAGCTTTGCCCCCTGGAATTTAGTCTCAAAACTAAAGGCAGGCTGAGATGAAGGCAGGGACAGAGCACTGGGCACTGTCTTAAGATGTAGGTATGGATTAAGGAAATCTTACAACCAAACAGACCTGAATTTCCTTATCACAGAAGTGGGTCAGCTTCAAATTGCCTTTAGGGGAACATATACCCTTACATCTTAAGAGTGTTTTAACACTCTATAACAATTTGCAGCAGTTCAGACAAGCATATAAAGCAGAATTAACATTGCTACCCAACTCCTATATTGATTTATGCTCATCAAATGAACAATCCTACTCAGCTGATCATGTGAATATAGTTTATCTTACTGTGCTTTTGTTTCACTAATGAAAATGTATATAAATTAGAGAAAAATAAAATCATCTTTACCTGTCCTTTATTACAAGAGGAAATCATGTGTCTCAAAGCTTCAGCAAACAGCAAAACGTTGGAAGCTGCTGACTCATAATCTTAGTACTGAATTTGTCTCCATCTAGGTATGTGGATAAAAAACTGATTGCTTCTGATGGTATATTTTGTGGGAGCCACCAGACTGAGGATAGAATTTGAAGTTCAGATTTACAGTTCACACTCTGTTACTTTAGGTTTATGGTAATAAATGCAGATGTTTTGCTAGAATTTCCAATGCCCGTCTGAGTCAGTTCTTGTTTCAAAGGCAGTTTTAATAATTAGCCAAAATTCTGGGACATATCTTCAATTGCATTGGAAGGACAGATTCATTTTTATTATTTTTAATGGATGTCCCTCAGTAAGTATTATTGTTTTGACTGTGTTTTGGGGGATCCTGCAGGTCTTTCATTTGGTTACACTTTAGGATAAAATCCTGCCAGTAAGAATCTGTCTTGGATCACACAAACACACAACTGCATACCATGAGCGCGCCTCCACTCATTTTCTCTAGGTGGAGAGGATAGCATGGATCACAGCTATGTTTTAAGGACCGGTTTATAGTTTCATTTTGGACTTATTCTGGCTATTTCTGTGTTTTTCTGCAGGCTGATCAGCTCTTACTGGTGTCTTATGTCATCCCACTCATGACTACTGCAGCAGTTTAGTATCACCCTGTCACCTTGAGTCTAGTCAGCTGCATGGTCCATTTCTCTTTCCTCAAGAAATTTGGTGGTGTATAACATTGATTTATTTATTTTTTAAACACATTTTTTCCACTTCTCCATGCTGAACTAACTCCTAAAGAACAAATAGACAAACTGCATGAAGACTCAGACCACTTTGCTGTTTTCTCTCTAGTAATTATTTATGAGCATATAGCTGCTATACTAGGTAAAATTCATAGCAAAACACAAAAGTTGAAGGTAGGCAAGTGTGGGAAAAAATATATGCAAAACGTTATGAGATACTACCAATGCAAATAAGTTTTTCTGAGTTCCCCCTTCAATCTGTTCGTATTCAGACTGCTTGTACTTTTAAAGTCATCTAACTTTTCACAGTAATTTCATTACAATTTTCATTAAAATATATTTTCATTTAAATCTAAGTGGAAATCCAGAAGTTCATTGGGGCTTGCTGTCATTTATTCTCTGAGTAAGAAACTGATTCTCTCAACATTTGCACGTTTTTTCATCACTCAATTTAAATTACTAAAAATACTAGATCTTTTGAAGAAATTCAATATCTGGATTACTCATTTCTCTGACCTAACTGAGTAATTCTGACACTTCACACTTTTTGTGTAAAGAGAGTTAATTTAATCCTTTGGTAAAGGTTATTTGGATAAAAGTAGGATCCAATTAACCTACATTATTAACAATTGCATCTTGCTTTTTATATAGGATATGAATAGATCACTAACAAAACCTGATAAAACAGACATAGGATCACTGTGACTGACTATGCTCTACGCAACTCAAGTTACTGCTATTGGTTTTATACTCGTTTACAGTTCTATTATGATAATAATTTGGTGGCTTGATGAAAAGTATGATACATACAGATACATACACACTAAGGTCCGCTGTTGGTGGCTTATCTGCTCAGATCTCTATTGCTGCGTGAAGGCTCTGCAAAAGCATTGCCTTCTGAAAGATTCCCACAGCTTTAATCTCTTGGTTCTCCCTTAAATGCAAAGGGAATGAGGGATAGTTGAGAAAGAGTGCAAGACGGAGACCCAAAGGCATAAGGGCTCTGGCATTGCATCTTCTTTGAGGCAACCACTATATGTGATGCTGATCCAGTTAATACAGCACTCTAAATACGTGAGCTCATGCAGAACAGTGCAAATAACATTGCACTGTAACTCTCTAAATTTACACAAGCAAATCAAAGGATTTCCAAACTGTATTATTTCCTGGATTTCTCCAGCAACAGCTGCAGCTATAGTGTTCCACTGAATTTACCCTTAAAGCATATATGTTTATTGTATGCATGTGAGACCACTGCAAAATTGTTTCTAGCTGCCTGAAACTGTTGTGCAGTTGCACTTTATAAAAATCCCTTCCTCAGCATGGAACTTGCCATATGAAATGTATTTAAAAAAAAAAAAAAAAGCCTATGTGCGTATTCATAGGACAAGGATGTTTTAATTATCTTCAAGTATTGTGGTTGTAAGAAATTTGAGTCAAAGTACAAAGTATGTCTGCGTTACCCAACTGGTATTCTGACCTATGGTAACGTTTTTTGGGAAGGAGGATGAGAGTGTCAGGATTTATCAGGATCGTACAATCAGATCATACTTACCCGATTACTGTACTAGTGCAAGCTCAAGCTCCTAATGAAAATGTATTCTGCCTTTGCAAAGGTTTAACTCCCCGCCCCCGAAAAACAATAAAAAAATCTGTCTTTTATAAGAACATATTTTCACAGTCCTGAAAAATGTATATTTCATGCTTCAGTGGAAGACTCACCAGAAGAGGGACAGCTGGACATGCTTTCAGGGACATTTACTAGAACCAGCTTTGCTGAACTCTGAACTAAACTTTAACAGGAGCTAACCATGTAGTACAACTACAAAAGAAATGGAATTGGGCTAATCAAGTACTATGTAAACAGTAGAATAGAGGAACAGAGTGTATTGAGAATATTTGTATCTGTACTGCATATTGTGTGGTTCTCTTTGGTGTATTAAATAGGTAGGATAACTATGCTCTTCTAGAGAATCCAATGCAAAATTTCTGGAAGCAGGCTGGCAATTAATACAACCAAACTAGCAGAATCTGGACAAGTTATGAGATCAATTCTTCTGTCATTCTTCAGCTATAGGAGCAAAGTGAATTTCATACCAAATTTGGCTGTATGGATGTGGCACCACAGTCTACAGCTGTCTCCGAGTGCTTCATAAAATGAAGTCAGAAGGTAAATTCCTATCTTCCAGATCCCACTTCCAGGCTTCTCCCCTTTCACATGCAACTAACCTCAGCAGTGAGACTTTTTTTCTAATATGAGATAGATTAATGCATTAATGCAGACTTTCTTTTCAATGGAATCAAAATTCCTTGAGACGACTTTACCAAAAGTATCCCATCTTCACATTAAAAGAGAGATTGGTCTATTGAGGTCATTGTCAATGTGAACTAATACAGTAATGAAGCAGGAGGCTGATACATGCCTGACCTTTCCACAATATATTTTAGAGCTAAACCAGTCTTTTCTTTTCCCACCTCCTCCAATATTCTTGATTCATTCACTTTTTAAATGCAATATATCTGACTTTCCAATTCCATGAAAAAAACAAAGAAGCAGATTTATGCTTGGGCAAGCTACCAAAGCCGTGTTGCTCATCTTGTTTTTCATAGGACTTAAAGGTGACCTCTGAAACCACAACAGTTTAAGAAAACAAAACAAAGCAAAAACACATCATGCACATATGGGTGAGGTCTCTCTTTTTCTCTCCTTCTGTAACTCACAAGGAACCCTTGGCAGCATATTTGGGTGCCATCTCATGACTGCTCCTGTCAACACCAGCTGCTGGGCTCTGTGTCATGTTCTTTTGTTTAATTGTTGGAAAACTTGTAAGTCTAAGAGTAAAATTATGACCTTATAAAACAGTAGCATTTTGTTTATTCAATAGCAAAGTGCTTTATCATTCTACCTAAATGGAAATGCTGTAGCGTGCAAAAACTGGTCCACAGGGGTTTTGGGGAGGGATTTTTAGACTTGGATGGGGTATGTTTGGTTTTTAAGTTAGTGATCTTTTATTACATGAAAACTGAAAAAGCAATAAGAAGAACATAGACAAGGAACAGCTTGCACAGGATTTTGTACCTTTAAAATAGTTCTTCTTTGAAAGGGTAAGTAGCCTTGCACAGTCTTCTATGGAACATGTAGAATTTAACAAGATTTATATATTTGGAAAGTAATGTATACAGCTTACTTTATGGCCAGTTAATACTTCTTCCTTTTGTAAGATGGGGAAAACAGATTTTTACACAATTCACTTCTGTTTTCAGTGCTAGAAAAAATGGAAATAAACTTGGATCACAACAGCCAATTATGCTACCAGTGTTTCTTTACAAACACAATTTTCACCTGTTTTGAAGTCTGTCCAATTTAAATTCCTTTTTTCATCCTGAAAAGGCAATTTCACTACAGGAATCCCACATATGGTAGGCAAAGTCGTAGTAAAGAGAGTTAGTATTAGCCTTCGGTTTCTAAATACTGCACTCAATATTTAAGATCCATCAAATGAAAATAAGCTGGAGGCTCTCATTCAAGCCCTGTTTCTGCATATTGCAGGATCATTATATAGTTCAGCATTTTGGCAAAAGCATAAGTGTCTGCTTAAAAGAAGCCCAGAGAATGAAATCAAATAGGTCCCCTTGCTTCAGGCAGAAATGTCTTGTAAGACCGTATAAAGGCATGTTTACTGGGGCTCGCCTGCCCTGCTGCTGCATGTGGCTGGGGGTCTGTGCAGCAGCGAGAAGGGTACCAGAGGTGGCTCAGCCCAGACAGAGCTTTCTGAAGGCCAATTATATTCAGCTCCCCTTTCTTTCCCTCCAAAGTCGTGTTTAGTTGTTCCTATAGTGTTTATGATTCTTACTGTTGTGGCTCATATTACAACATCAAGGTGATTTTTGTAGTTACTTGAGTGGTAGAGAGTGGACATGTGAACGTTTGGTTCTGTTCGCCTTGTTTAGCAGTCTGCAAAATGAGACTGAGAAGGGATTTCTAATTTGCTTCTGAGTTGAGAGGAGGCTTGTTTAAGCCTAAATCTGTTTTGAATTGGTTTGCAGAATAGAAGCATACTGATGCGTTGCAAGCACATATGCTACGACTTTACTTCACAAGAGGTTTGTTATTTCACAGATGCATTTTGCGTATGAAGTTTGCATAGGGGAAAACAAAGACAAAGAAAAGGGCAAATAATTAACTCTGTTCTCTACTCCTTCAAAAGGCCTGTTCTGAGGTAACTTGGGAAGTTCATTATAATCCTACCTTTTCCATCATTGTTATAGTAGCACTTTTCATGTAAGCAGACTGAGCTTGTAATTTGTGACAGTAGAACCATCTGCAACCTTTTCTGTGCCCTCTATTTTTCCCCTCAGCTTCACTAGCTCAAGTGGCATCTACTTTCATTTCCATCACTACAGCACAACTATGATACAAACTTTTTTCCCTAAGCCTGAGACTCTAAATTGAATACATTTTGTTTATAACTCCTGACAGACTATTCTTCTCAGGGAAGCAGATTATTTTAGAGCAAAGTGTGATGGAGTGCATCACCGTTGATCCAAGCTATTGCTTCAGGCTGTCTGCAAACTCTGGAAGACAACAGTGAGTTGTCTCTTGTCAAGCTTTCCTTGATGTTCCTGAAGAATGGAAGACTACAGACTGATTAAAGCACAGACCATGGTGTTTTATTTATTTTAAAAGCACTTTTACAGCATGCAGACTTGCATGATACCCTGTGATACCTTCAGGTTGCCTCAACTTTTTGGCATGGTACCAGCTGTTGGCTAGGAATCTATGAAGACCTGCAGTCAGCTAGTAATAAACACTGGAAATGCTGTCTCCCAGGGAGACTTAGGGAGAATTTAGACCTTTTGAATATGGCTACTAGTACTGGTACCATAATCCAGATTTTTGCAGGCATGTACTATTTTTCAGGCTCTCCTTTTATTATTCTGTGTACTTCTAGAATATCTCCGAAAATCTCTTTCATCTCTTTAAACCTCTTAAAAAGTAAAATGCTTTCTCTGTCAGCCCTCAGCCTTCTATTAGGAAATAAATCCTCTTAAATATGTGTCTGAGTTCAAGATTTGTTTTGTGCAAATTTTGAACTTTTAGTGCCAAGTTCAAAGGTGTCACCTGTGGACCCATTTTCATGTTTCTTCAGGCATGGAAATGTCCTCTGCTATGTATGCAATAACAAAACATTTCAAGTGTAGAAAAGAAAGTATAGTGGAAAAGTGATGACTGTTGATTCCTTTTTCTGAATTAACACAATATATTAATTCTTATAGCCTTTCTGTGATACGTATACCAAATACATTTCACATTGAAAACTATTGTACAATTGCCTTCATCTATATTAATTATTTTTTTCTTTCCCTCTTTTTCCTGGAATTGTGACTTGTACCTAATAGTTAAATTTTGCCATTAGGTAGGCCGTAACAACCTGCCATAAATATTTAGTGAGGTACTTTATATGTAACCATTCAATTAGAGCATATAGTGTGGCCAGTAGCACTAGGGAAGTGATTGTGCCCCTGTACTCAGCACGCATGAGACCGTACCTCAGATACTGTCCTCAGTTTTCAGTCCCTCACTGCAAGACACTGAGGTGCTGGAGTGTGCCCAGAGAAGGGCAGTGAAGCTGGTGAAGGGTCTGGAGCACAAGTCTTATGAGGAGCAGCTGAGGGAACTGGGGTTGTTTAGCCTGGAGAAAAGGAGGCTCAGGGGACACGCTCCCGCCCCCTACAACTACCTGTAAGGAGGTTGTAGTGTGGTGGGTATTGGTCTCTTCTCCCAAGTAACAAGCAATAGCACAGGCAGAAATGGCCTCAAGCTGTGCCAGAGGAGGTTTAGATTGGCTATCAGGAAAATTTTCTTTGCTGAAAGACTTGTCAAGCACTGGAACAGGCTGTCCAGGGAAGTGGTTGAGTCACCATTCCTGGAGGTATGTAAAAGACATGTAGATGTGGCATTTAAGGACATGGTTTAGTTGTGGACTTGGTAGCGCTAGGTTAATGGTTGGGCTTGGTGAACTTAAAGGTCTTTTCCAACCTAAATGATTCTATAGCAGTACTTACAGAACTGGCCTTGCAGCTTTTCTTTTTATTGTAATGGTGCCACAGATTAAAATTCAGATTACACTGACTCACTGTTAGGCACGTGAAAACTTCTGGATGGTCAGCATAGCACTGTGAACTTAACTTGGATGGTTTTGGGTTAGTACTGATATTAAGTTTTGCTCCTGCATTAAGGTAATTTAAGATACATAAAATTCTTCTGGGTTATATAAGAAATATAATACTACACAAAGACTTCATTTAAACCAAGACCTCCAAAATCTGACCCCCAAGATTTCTATTTATTATATGGATCTATTTTATTTTCAGTGTAATACTTGATAGGTTATTAACATTCTCTGGAAAGCTGAGTTGTAGACTGTCTTGTATTCTTTGACTTCAGTTACTTCTTTTGGTTGCCAAAGCATACAAATGAGAGAATTTTTAAAGGAGTTTTTCCTTTAGATATCTCTTAAAAAGAAAAGCTAATAAACAGCCAGAAAATACAGAAGGAAAAATGCTGCATTACATGAGGATTATGAGCATGGAAGAACTCACCTATTATGGATGCTTGCTGTACTATATTTTAGGTCACGTGTTTTCTTAGTTGTGGGTTTTTTTGGGTTTGTTTCACTGGTTTATTTAAGTGTTAACTAAACTGTCTGGAAACCAGGAAGAAATAGAAATTCCCAGTTCATTTTCCTTTTCTTTCAAGATACTAATACATGTCAGGGTGTTGTGGTTTAACCCTGGCCAGCAACCAAGCCCCATGCAGCTGCTCGCTCACTGCCCACCACCTGGAGGGGTGCAGAGGAGAATGGGAAAGGAATGTAAAACTCAAGGGTTGAGATAAGAACAATTTAATAGGTAAAGCAAAAGCCGCACATGCAAGCAAAGCAAAAAAGGGAATTTACTAGCTACTTCCCATTGACAGGCTGGTGTTAGGCTGTCTCCAGGAAAGCCGGGCTCCATCATATGTAGCAGTTACTCGTGAATACAAACGCCATAATGCCAAATATTCCCACCTTCCTTCTTCTTCCCTCAGTTTATATATTCAACATGACTTCATATGGTATGGAATACCTCTTTGGCTGATTTGGGTCACCTGTCCTGGCTGTGTCCCCTCCCAATTTCCCGTGCCCCTCCAGTCCTCTCACTGGCAGGGCCCAAGGAACTGAAAAGTCCTTGACTCAGTATAAACATCACCCAGCAACAACCAAAAACATCCATGTGCTATCAACATTGTTCTCACACGAAATCCAAAATGGCACTGCACCAGCTACTAAGAAGAAAATTAACTCTATCCCAGCTGAAATGAGAACACAGGGTAAGAAAACCCAGAAAGTCTTCTTGTGCAGTTGGTGTACAGCCTTGCTTAAAGTAGATTCAGTGTGGATGAGGATCTTTCAGCCCAATCAAAGAATCAATCCTTTTACCAATATTAAGCACGATTGGATAAATTGCTTCATCTTTAACTACCTCTGTTTTTAACTTCTCATACTTTTAGTCCATTTTCTGAAGGAAAGCAGAGTTAGACATTTACATTATTGGTCTCTGTCCTCCTCTCTCCTTGTTTTTCCCCAGTTTGCAACCACTGATAAATTTGCCTTTTGTTTGACCTGATGGTATAGGTTCCAAAGCTGCTACATTTTTATAGATGCTATGAGGGTCTAGTTAAAAAGGAGAGTGAGTACAAGACAGACATGATTAGCATCTTCTTTAGGGAAGTGGCTCCAGTGGGAGCTCACCTCCCTAAGACAGGGAAGTAGCCAGGCTCAGATGACTTTTATTTTTATTCAGTGAATCACATAAGGCAATGTTCTCTAATGATGATGAAATAGATGTGGAATTAGAAGATGGTTATGTAGTGTATGTGCCTACAACTCACTCAAGTTACTCAACTCTTCTGCTCATACCTTCCTTAACTCTCTGCCTTGCCTTTAGTACTACTGAGCTTTAGAAACCTGCCATATCAAATTCTACTAAGATGTGTTGGAACTGTGATTTTACTGAAATTGGCACATAATAAAATATTTTTTTTAGAGCTCAAACCTTACAGGTTGACATTTTTGTAGGCAGCACTTTTTGAAGTTGGTTAAAATGACAGGAGTTGATCACCAAACGTTTACGAGTTGGAAGGTGGGTTGCTGGAAATCTGATACTTCACCTTTTTTAGTAGGCTGCAGCCTGGGTTTAGTCCATCAAGTTTATTGAGGAGATAGCTAAATTTTAAATATACAAATAGTGCTGTTAAATTTACCCTAGCTTTTCCAGTTGTTTAACATAGCAATCTTTCAGTGAGACCTATAAGCTCTGAATCAAGAATCTTAGAGACAAGTGGTAGATAATTGTTTCCTTGAATCATAACCGTATATGATCAATCTTATCCAACACTGTTAGAAATCAGTTTTCATGATAAAAGTTATGAACTGATTTCTTAGGCTACACAAGCTCATAAACTGCAATAATGTCTTGTTTACGTTTCACTTGTGTCTACTGGTACTCTTTCATTTAGTGATTAATTCCGATGTTGTGATGTACTACTCCATTACCTACTGTCATGCAGTGTATACCCAGATGTTAAGAAATATAATGGTGAATACTGAGAAAATAATTTCAGAAATTATTTAATTTAAAAAAAAAAGGCATGGTTTATTTTTTAAATTTCTGTGAATGCTTCAGTTGGATCAATCCTTAACTGGTCAGGCTTATCCCTACTAACCGAAATTGTATCACAGATTTTGGGACCACTTTAAAGGAGCTTGTTTGACTATCACAGCTTTAGATGTAGGTAAAAAAAGCATTTTACTCAGTTGGGAACTTAAAATAATAGTTCCATACTATTACTTGAACTGTCAAAGAAACTCAGCCACTCCAGACTTCAGGTAATGCTTGCAAGTTCTTCAGCTTAGATTGCTCTTTGAGAAAAATAGTTCATGTTTAATTCCCCATGAAATAAAATTTTACTATTATGGTTGGCTGTGATGAGATTACAAGGAGAAATAAGGGGTGAAAGGAATGAAATTCAATTTATTCCCCCTGGTGTTGCAATATATCATACCTTCTATCTGTTTTGCATGATCTAGAGGAAAATAATTTCATGTCAGTCAACCAGTTCAGGAGGACTCTGAAAAAGTTTTCACACCAAACAACTGGGGAAAACCAACTTAAGTGGGTAAGTAACAAATAGCTCAGAGTAGCTAATTCCCTTCACTGTGTCTGACAACAGACCCCTAAAAATTACAGTGCCTGTTGGGAAAGGGGGCTGGAGAAAATGCTGTGTCACAAAGTGCATCATGTATTGTCATGTGTAGCTATTGCAGAAAATGGGTAATATACTGAACATGCTGAGCTCTACAAAGTATACATGTAGCTGGAGTCATGTTTCATGTTCTGAAGGACATGCTGGTAACAAATACAGAGTATAGGCAGGGAGGGAGAAGTTTGGACTTAAACTCTAGAGAAACCCAAGTCATTAAAAATGTTTGCAATAGCCTGCATATTATATTCATCCAGCAGATTGAGTGCAATAAGAAGGACAGAAATTGCAGATTGGGCTGTAAAACAGTTGGAGAACTGCAGGGGCATTTACATTTGTAATTTAGTTTTTAATCACAAAGATATTTAAATAGTTCAGGGTGAATTAAAGTGCTGTAAAACTGAGGACATCATCCAGAAAGAGGTCAAACTGTGTAACCTGAATATTTCTCTGATGACTTTTCACAGGTTGAGAGTACACAAAATATACTGTTAAATTGAGTTGAAAGTGCTTTTATATGTATCTTTGCTGGTAAACTTTTCTTCTCTAATCCTTAGCTAAGTGTTTGACCTTAAGTTTTGTTGAACACACATTATTCTTCCCTTACCGGTAAGGCTTGGTGGGCTTTTGAAAAAGGTAGACTGTGATGTAGGAACACTTCTCTCGTCTGTCACCTGAGATGGACAGATTAAACAAAGCATTGTGTGCATTTTGGGAGGGTTCTTTATTGGAATATGTTAAGGTGTAGCAGGGGGTTAAAAATGTTTTCCAAAAAGGGCCCTTCTTGTGAAGGCTGGTGTCAGTGCTGGAGTTCCCTTTTCCTGTCTCAGATCAGGGCCACCACAAAAAGACAAAATATATCACAACTTCCCATTGTCTTTTGCCTTTCCTATATTTTATTGCCTGTTTATACTGTTATCACGCGTAATGTAAAACATTTTGTGGTTGAGAGCTTAAACTGTTGCTTTTATTAGCCTTTTAAACAAAGAATGTCCTTGTTCTTTCCTGAAATTTATACATTCTACAGTCTTGATATTGTGGATTAGCTGAGTTTGCTTAAGTGGGTCTGTCCATAATCCTGTGCTACATTCTAGGAACCAGTTGAAGCTCTGGCATTGACCTCATCTTACAATTAGAGCAAATCTGTTCAGTAGCACTCACTTAAGAGGAACCACACTTGTATGTAAGCAGGTAAAACAAGAGCTTGGACTGACGATCTAAGAGAATTTCAGTTTTGGAGGAAATTTGGACTAGAAATTGTTACTTAAAAAAATGTGAAGCCTCAGGAAGAAAGATGAATTTTGAATGCAGAGGGATGGTAAGAAATTTGAATCACTTAACTAATACATTTAATAGCAATATGCTGTCCTAATGTAGTGTTATTAAACTTTCTAATCCAGCCTTTATTCATGGATATTTATTTAGATACATGAGATTATCTTGTTTAGGAAAGAAAAAAGTTTTAAGAATATCTCATTTTGTAGACACATTGATATTTTTTATGGTTTGTATATAGATTGGTTCCATGCTGCAGACTACATCAGGGCAAGAATAAGAATTTTAGAAATATGGAATGTATTGTATGGAAATAAAGAATCAAGAATTAATTCTTCTCCCATCATCTTTATAACATCTTTATGACATAATATGAGCTGCATTTTAATATTAACTTCATTCTCAAACTACCTATCTTATGTGGTCATAGCTGCTGGACTGTAGAAACTGGAATTAGCAGTGGACAAATTGGCTACTGCTATAGAAGGAGATAATAACCTACTATAGCACCTCTTGGGAAACATAAAAATAAAATACACATTGCTTGACACATCTCAGTAAGTAGAAAGCATTTTATGGTCCTGTAGTTCTTATAGATCATGATTAAAGGTCTGAGTACTACTGAAAATAATTTGAGGGGAGAAGTGTAATTAGTGTCTTACATTCCCAATTTGACTTTAAAAAAAAAGATTTGACTGCTGAGACTGGGGCTACTCATTGTAAGTGTACACTCAAACAAGCCATGTAGCAGAAGTAGTAGTGAACCCTGGCCATAACCCAGGCTTTCAACTCATCAGTTGATGACTGTTCACCTTATGCTGCTGCTTTTCTATCTGTGGGAAATTCAGCTTGGGTGCGCCTCCTCTGTTGAGCCCCCAGATTTCACAAAAGTGTAAGAAATGAAGTGGGATTAGTCTTCACTAACTTTGGACAACTATGGTGTTTTGTGTGCGTCTGAACACAGGTCATCCTTAGCTCCTTTAGTCAGCAATCCCCACGTTTAGGATGACATAAATCATGCCCAGAAAAGGTCCTCTTTCTCTCTATTGTCATTCTAGACAGCTTTTTGTGGTTAAAATCAGTTGCAGATGTCTGTATTTTGTCATCCTCGAACTCTTTCAAGAGCTGTGTCAGTCTGTAAAGACCAGACTCCAAACTCTGGAGAAGACAGTGAAAAGCTGCCAGGATTCATACATTGCCCTAAGAGGCTCCTAACATGCCTGGGATTTTTTATTTTTTTTTTTTAAACTGACAGCTACAAGCTGCCCTTTCTGTTCCCATGTCTGGGAATATAGGACTTGAGACATTTCTGTTTCACAGGCACATGACCTTGTCCTTATGGCTTGGGGGTACCATCACAGCTTCACAAACTGCTAGAAAAAGGAGTAGGAGCCAAGCTGAGGACCAGTTCCTGTGACTAGATCAGCTCATCCCTCTGAGATATATCATGATGTAAAGAAAATGAATGTAGCAATGAAGTAGTTAAAGCAGTTTGCTTGTTGATGTAGCAGATGACCTATCTCCATGCAGAATCTGCTCACCTTTGTTTTCAGTAAAACAAACACATCTCCAGTTTGCACACCAATTCCATTTAACCAGAATTAGAGAGGAACTTGGAGAGAGAGCTGGAACAGATTTCCCTGTTCTTTTTAATACTTCCATCCAAGAAAGGAAGCCAATGGCCCTGTAGGTCCTCCTCTGTGACACACAGCTGAGAAAAAACACAAATGTGAGAGGGAAAAGGTTATTTAAAGTATGTGGATGATCCCATGTGGGATATGAAGGAACCTACTCTCATTTCTGTTCAGCTTTCAGAATGGGTTTTTCTCCCCTGCAGTCAGATCAGGCTTGTCCCATGCTTGCGTAGGAATTTACCGCAGTCAGTCTGACTGACTGCATTTAAGAAGTTGGAGCATGTTTATGTGAGTCAGGTGGATGCTTACATCAAAGTTTCCTGTAGCTCTGTCTTTGTTACAGAGAGGGGAGAGAGACATAAGCCCACTTTTCTCAATTCTGCTCTTTGCCAGACTCCCAAATAAAAAGAAATAATGAAATTAAATACCTAAACATCTTCAACATGTAATGCAATAACAAATGAAAATATGAGGTAATCCATTATAAAAGCATAGTTAAAGAAGACTTTAAATAATTGCACTTTTTTGTGAAGTACCTAGTAGACTCCTGCAAAAGCAACACTTTTAAAATCTGATTGGTAGAAATATTCTGTCAAAATTGCTCTTTTTAGAAAACTGAAATAAAGCTTAGTTGGTAATTTGAGAATTCGTATTTGCAGAATCCAGCAAATCAAGAACTGCATTCATTGTTTAGTGGCAAAGCAAACCATAGTCACAGCTGTTTCAGTGTCTCCCTTACAATGAACAGCTTAGGGGGGATGTAGATTGCTCATCACAATTATTTTCCTGCGGTATTTCGTAATGCTCAAGTTCATAAGCATTTCTTTTAAAACTGCTCTAACCTGGATGCCATCCTTATGAGAGACCTGTTCTGCCTTTGGAGTACTTGAAGTTCCCAGGAGGGCTCTAAAACATATTGCCAGACTGATGATCTAGAAAGGTTCTGTAATGTGCAGACTGTCTAGATGATTCTGTGCTGCTTTGTGGTTGCACTTTTACAATCTGCTTAATCATAGGGATACTGTCTGAAAGAAGTCAAAATAAAAGGCTAGTGTTCAAAAGCGTACTCGTTTTTTCTTGTGAAGACCTGTTCAGCTACTTCTATAGTCTGTGCAGAAGTCTGCAGAAAAAAAGTCTACTACAGCACCTGCAGGGATTTAATCAGTGGCTTAGTTTTAAAGTATTTGTCTTAGTTTGTAGGCACACAAAACATCCTAATGATTATTAGAATGACAAGTCCCTAAGAGTTTGTCATGCTCATATTCTTTGCTCTTTAACTAAGCAGAGGTCTGGACTCCTAAGTAAAAAAGTCACAGATCTTACAACTGAGGGAATGCTTGTGCTCAAAGACCATAGCCTAATGTAAAAGTGTGAAATGCTGGAATGTGGCTCTATTTCTCAATTGCATAATATATAATGGTTTGAGTGCATAGTAACAGATGGAAATGTATCTTGTAGTACCACGGAAAGATTTTCCTTCACTTAAATGTGAGCAGACATGATGCACAAGTGCAAATAGACCTCTTTCAAAATGTGTTACGGAATCCTTAGAAAGCCCAAAATAATCTGCAGAGAGTTTATTACCATACGGCTGATTCCACAGACTCTATTTAAAAAGGACGTTTGGGCTTATTTAGAAACAGCATTCTCTTACAATAATATATTCACAGTAAATATATATATATATATATCTAGGTAGGGCTGTATAGTAAACCAGGTACAAAATTGATATGCCAGTTGATATACCAATAGACTTTGGTATAGTAATACCCATACATGAGAAATAATTTGCTACCCTTTCTAAAACCCACAATCAGGCCCATTGGATATGTAAAGCTCTAAAGTTTCTAACACCAAGGAAGGACTTTAAAAACACCTGCAGGTGGTAAATGCAATCAGATGCTCTGTGTGGATTCATCACATAATTCCCCCAAGGAAACAGATGAAATCATTACACTGAGCGGCTGTATCCTTGGAAAGTACTGTTCGTAATTGAGCTATTCCAAACACTCTGCCACTAAAAATGCATCCTTCAGATGTCAAATTCTGCTCTGCTGAGCAGCGTACGTGAGCCACTGACACAAGTCACAGCAGAGTTTTGGTGTGGCTTAATAAGCCGTTTGATCTCACTGTTTTTCATTGAATAGTGTGTGAGCATTTATTTATTTATATTTATAGCTAGGCAACACTACTCAAAACCTTCAGAAATTCAATATTCCCTTTTACAAGGAACTTTTCATCTTTCTGTTTCCAATGAGAAGAAAAGAAGTCAAAACGGCCCTGGAACCCTGTAACTTTTTAAGAGTGAAGGGGGCGGAAATGTTGTATGCAGTAAGAACAGTCCCTAACGTGAGCCCAATGCTTGTTTCCTATAAACAAGCAAAAATATTGGCTTGGTTTTTAGTAAGGGGATGTTTTGATAAGGCAGGACAGCTAGCTAAAAGGAGGGCATGGAAATGGAAATGATCAGCCTGAGGAAGAGGCAAAAGTCAGAGGTTCACATACTGCATTTAGTAGGGATGTATTGGGTAATGTCTACCACAGAAACCTGAAGGAGCTGGCACGCAAAGCTGGCAGGAGGGCTTTCAACAATCTGAGTCAGAGTGGTACTGTGCTGCTGTGTACAGCATATACTACGTAGCAAATGCAGTAGCTACCTTTAAGAAACGGTAAATAAGTCTGGCCAAATACCAAACTGTTATTCTGGCACCAATAATATGCAGCACTTCTGGGGGAAAAAAAAGCTAACAAAAGAATTCCTTGGAAATGGGTTAATTAGAATGTTGGATTAACCAGAAGTAGGCTTTGTGCAACTAATTTTGATTGCCTATGATCCAGCAGTGACTGTTTCAAACAGTCCTTGCACTGTGTCAAAGACTACGGTAACGTGGAAAATTGTAACCAACTTGGAACTACTGGAGATTAGCAGAGAAATTGAGTAATGAACTTGTGCTAGGCAAAAAAGTAATGAGATTAGGCTAAAGGGAAGCTGTTTATCTAATGGCAAGTTATTAGCAGGTGTCCATGCTGAGGCAAGTTTGGTACGGGACACTGACTATACCGTGGCCATTCATAAGTTCAGTTTGAACATCAGAAAGATCTTTCCAGCCACAGCGAGCTTCTGTATGGGGCTTTGAAGAAGAATGTAAGCAGACCAGAAGAATGTAAGCAGACCAGAAGAATCTAGGTTTCTTCAGGAAGGAGCCAAGAAAGTTTGTGGAAGGGACTATATTTTAAGTGAATATATTAACCGCTGCCAAAAGCAATGGGTCTATGACCACAAAAGTAATTTGTGCGACACTCAGGAACTGAGTGGGGGTGGTGTGTATCTAAATGTGGTTGATGACTGCCCATTATTTTGAGGGTTCACTTAGTAAAGAGATGCTGCTTATCAGCGCTGTTGGCTAACTGCAGTTCAGCTACCAAGCATTTTCCTTGGCTGAGAAGACCCAGTCCCTGTGTTTGCCCCTGAACAACACGGTGTGCTGGCAGCTCTGCTGTGGTGTGCCTGTGGATGCCCAGGCTGCCTTTGGGTCTTGAGCAGTCCATTTCCACAAACTGGAATGATGGCATTTTCCCAAAGCAAATATGTTTTGGTTGTTGAAGCTGAATTACTGAAAGGTGTAAGCAAACCTAAAACAAGTTTGGAAGCTGAAGTTTTTTCTAGCTTCTTTTCTTTCCTTGTAAAGGAAATACTGGCTATCTTCTCCAGTCTGGCAGTGGCTCTCTTGGCTCTCCCACAACAGTCATCACCCTTGACTCTCAAATTTTTCTCTCAGAAAATATTTCTGTCCTGACAGGTTATCCTCAGCCTCCTAATTGCTGTGAATATGTAATTTGTGGGGTTTTGCTTTTCCAGCCCCAAAGTATACTGACTTCCTATAGTATATAGGTCTGTCACAGGAAGTTTCTTTATGGTAGGACAGATTAGAAGGGAAGACAACACTGGTGGTGAGGGGATAGTGCATTTTAAGGATGCAGAATGGGAAAACAGAGGTCTACTGAGTAGTCACAAGGTGAAATTGACTCCATGGAGAGAGCTTCGAAAAAGCTTTTTACCCAGCTGTATTCCATTTGACTCCAGTTTTTAATTAGACAAGTGTTCATGAATGAATTTTAATTTCTAGGTTTAGTGAAATCAGATTTTTTTTGCCTCCCTCCCCCCCCCGCCCCTTTCCCCAGCAGCAGCAGCCATTCAAGGCAGAGGCTTGAGAAAGACAGAAGATTCAGAAATGACAACAGAGATAGAAGTGAAATTTTAGCAAAATAACAAAGAATGAGCATGTGGCATCCTAACTAGTATTGTTAAACCTGCTGTATCACAAAATGGGCAAGGTTATATGAGGAAAAGTAAGTGAAGAATGAGGTTGAAGAATGACCGCATGAAAAAAATCCAACATTGATTGAGGTGGTGGGGATGAAGAACCAGATCCCTAACCCTCATCAGAAAATAACTAAAATAACTCCTCAACATTATTCCACAGCAAAAGTAGGAGAAATAGAAGTTCCACAGGTAAAACCTACATCAGAGTAAAATTATTTCTGCTGCCTTTGTGTTTGCTCCCATTAAAGTTACAAGCCAGCACAGGCCATACAGCTCCCTCGTGTGTTTATTCCGCTCTCACAAGCATCAGCCTGCACAGTATATTGAACAGCACATTTGCAGAATTTGCAGCTTTGAGTTATTCCACATACAGTATTGCATAGTCAAACTGGGATTGCAACTTACTTATTTTTAATAAACAGTGAACATGAGTGGTGCTCAACAGTAGGGGCAAAGAGGACTTCTCTTAATGCAGGAGATTAATACTCAGGACCATTAAGACTGAGGATGTTTCAATGATACAAACATGAGACCAGTGACTGGCAGGCCCATACTGTCTGCTTTTCCATAATGAACTTCCTCTGTATCCTTTACCAAAAAACTCCCTCTATGTGTCTGTTCAGCAACTGTAATATGGGAATAAGTGTAACTCTGTACTTGTAGAGACAAAAGCCATATGGGTCTCAGGTATTATGGTTTTATGAACTGTACAAGTACCTAAAATGAAATACATATTCAAAAAGAAAAAGTGAAGGAACAGAATTAATTCTGAGCTACTTGTTTTTATGCCTGTTGAGAGCTCTTCCTAAATACTAGAAGTATGAGCTATTGCTTTGGGCCATGTATACATGTAATAAGACATACTTTCAGTGTTATTACTCCATTCTTTTTTGTGTGGCTAATACAAACAGTGATGAACGAGCCATATTTCGAAGGAGTAAAGGTAAGCAGCTTTCTTCCTGGGCTGTTTTTACGTGCTTGCAGAACTGGATTCTGATACCTCCTCTCCCTGCTGTACCAGATGCACATCACCCAGCGCTGCGCAGTCTGTACGTAGGGAAGCGCTGGCGTGAACAAGGGTTTGGGGGACGGTCAATTGTGTGTTGAGAGCCCCATCCAGTGGCAAAGTAGAGCTTTTGCACGGAAGCATTTTGCAAAAAGCAGCAGATCATTTTTACTGATAAACCTCAAGGCTGAGAAACAGCTGCAAGGGTGCACCAGGCAGCGCGGGGTTACAGCTCTCGCGGCAGGGGAGCCCACCAAAGGCAGCCAGTAATCAGTGAGGAAAGACTTAGACCTACTCTTGGTTACTTTAAAAAATTTTCAAACAGGAACCACATATCAAGCTTGACCTACATGGCAGCCTGACCTGTATATAAATTGGAAAACATATAAAAATATTTCTATTGGATAAGCATGATGAAAATAGCTATCACTTTATGAAAACACTTATTCGTTATACAGGAACAACTACTTCAGTATTTAATGATTCAGTTCCTATCCAAGTCTATTTCAGGTCTTACCACCTGAAGAAGTGTATAATAAATGTTTAAGCAACCTAACATATAGCTGAATTCCAAATTTAAAATAATTCCAAGTAAATTCTGCTTTTGACATTGTCAATAGTGCATCCAATTAAGAGTGGGTGTGCAGCCTTTTCTTGAGGAATCCTCGTTTCTACGATGTTTGTCAAATTAAATGTTGACACCTTCCAGCAAATTATACCAATATGACTATTGTCACCGTTGCATTGTCAGCCATAGCCCATTGCCTGCCACCGCCTTGCTCTCCCCATTCACAGACCTCTTTGCCTGCTTATGCTGCAGTAGCCATGCAAAGGGTGACTCCTTCCATCTTTCATCTTGGTGAGAACTGAACATTTGAATCTCATAGTTTTGACTGTATTAGCCTAACTCTTTATAGTCATTAAATTATCAAATAATACAGCATCAAATAAGCGTTGCAAATTGACAAGGAATGCAAAACACCTTCCCCTGTTTCTAGCAAGCAGGCTTTGGAGTGTCCTTGTCCAGATTCTTTTTGTCTCCTGTATTTGTTTGCCTGTAGAAATAACTTAACAGAGTTATTGGCCAACTTTGCTTATTTTCTCTTATGCGTGCTACATAAAACTAATTATCACTGTACATGTTGCCTATGCACAGTGAGGTTTAACTTAAAGAGTGCAGAAATCTGTCCCTTTTAACAGCTAGTTGGAAGAAGAATAATTATTGGGGGTAATTTGTTTACATAGCACCAGACCAAATACTGCAGCTGGCACTGTGCTTTTCACAGTTATGTTAAGAGTGTAGCTCAGTGTATTCTTCCCAGCAGTAAAATGCTGTTCTACAATCACAGAAGAGAGAAACAGTTGTGGATAGGCAGAAATGAGCAGCTACAGCAGAGGGACATGGAGGGGGCAGGAACATGGAAGCTGACTTTGCTGCTGGATAAAGGAGTGCTGCTGGAGCATCCACTGGTTCACTGTCAGGAAGGTGGAGAAGGATGAGCCCAATAATAAGCAAAGAGTATTCCCAAAGTATCTCTGGCACCATGTTTGACTTGGTTGCTTTGAGAGAACTCTGAGCCTGGAAACCAGGATCTGAGATGTGAACTGGTCCTCTGCTTGAAACTGTTTGGAGCATTGATATCCCTCTAGATAAATTAACACTCAACAGAAGACTTATTAAAGTGAACATAAGAGCAGATTTCACCCAAGTTATAATTCTAGTCAAGGAAGGCAAATTCCAAAGCTGTGACTTGTGAGACAATTGTATAGGCAGTATGAAAATGCTCCTCATTCAATTTGCCATGAAAAATCTCGCTTTTGAATAGAATTAAGAACTTACATGAAGTCAAAAAAGAGAGATCTCCAAGTTGGCTTGGTCTTACCCATTTATTTCAGTCTGACTAGCGTCCCAAAAGCTCTGCAATTTACCCTAAAACCACTCAGGTATCTTATTCCTATGTAAATATGTTGGTATGCTTTCACTGTGCTAAACATCCTACCACAAACTTGGACCCCAAAGATCTCAAGGATGAAGCTCTACTTAGTGGTGAGGAGTGGTTCAGACATTTATTATAAGAGAGAAGGGAGAAAAGTTTCTTTACTAGCAAGTGATAGACATCAGGACAGGGAAGGAAGAAGTGGAGGGGATTTTTGGAAGGGTGAAAATACTGTTCTGTTCCTATGAAAGGGAACAGGCAACCTTGTTTATATCACAGAAAAAATACATCAAAAACATGTTTCGTTTTTCTTACATCCCATGCTAAAAATTATCCTGAGCAATTTGACAGTCACAGACTTACACAAGGTGGTCCTTAGGTCTTAGTATGGAGCTCCAGGTTAATTTGAAGAGAGTAATTGCCCCTTAACTATGCTTTTACAGTGTTAGCATTCATATTATCCAAATATAGGTACCTAACAAGCCAGATAACGTAATCTGTCTTGTTTCCCTTGATTTCCACTGCAGTGAGTGGAAAGCAAGAGAGGGCAAGTGTTTGCATTAGGGTCTGACTCTGAGCCACCCTCTGGAAGGTCCCCTACTCTGTCACTGATGACTGGGGTACCCAGGTACAGTCAGCACCTAAAGTGCTGTGAAGTGCCTCCTGAAAAGATTGCAGTTATGTCTTCCTACAGTGACTCTACCTGTCCTACATGGATACTACAGCTTTTTTCAAAAAAAGTAAAACCCCACTCCAAAATAGGAATGGTGTGAATTATGCTAAAGGGAGCACTACTAAGTCCTTCAACTTCCCTTGCACAGACTGTAGTATTAATAAGAGGGAACATTCAGCAACGGCTTCGCAGGAAAGAGAATTAACAATGGCTCAGCACTGCATGCCTTGCTTTTTAAGCCAACATGTACAGGGTCTGACAGAGCTATTTAAAAGCACCAACTGAAAACTCTGAAAGAATGGTATTTCACTAGAAAATGTCAGTTCAACAAAATCTAAATGGTGTATGAGAACACAAGGTTATTTTTAGACTATTGTCACAAAAGTTAATTATTAAACCTACTCAGGGAACAAGGATTTCTTAATATTGTTCTAATAGGTAATTTAAATTGTCCAAAACCCCACTTGTTTTAATGGTTCTGTTCTTGGAAAACTATGACTTATTTTATTTATTTATTTACTTTTTATTTGAAGATGGAAGGATATTTCATCAAAGCTCCCCTTCAAGAAAAAACTTTTGTGTTTTAATAAGCTCTGCTACCTGTAACATTGCCTCTAATATACTGTTCAAATCTACTAGAGATTTCTATCTGGAAAGTTTACTAGGTAAGGGTTTCTTTTCCTTGCATGGCCAGGGACTTAGCATAATAGCACTTTCACAATGCAACAAACGTGTTTTGAATATCTTGAAATAAAACTGGTGCACTTCACATTAAGACTATTTGCAGCTATTGCTTGTGGCAATATGGTTTGTTTCGATACTGAACTGATTTCTTTCAAAGTGAGAAGTACACTTAATATTTAAAAGGAGTCTTCATCTCAGGCCTGCTTCAGCGTTCCTTGCTGGGAAGTCTCTGGAGGATCTAGTCTGCTGCTGGTTTGGGTACTGTGCTGATGCTGCTCTTAAAAACCAGCCACCTTCCCTTTATGTGTTGCCTATGGTAAAGGCTGATACAAGTGGTATTCTCACAGAGGAGAGAAATTTTTGCCAGTGTTATAACCTCTTTTGCACTCCTAGATGGTTAAACTCCTTATAGAAGTATTTTTGAGAGTCTTAAATAACTGGTAGCATTTTTGTCTTACCATGGAAGCACATGGGCCATATAGCACCCCTCCTTGGTGGGCAAGGTATGGTAGACAAAAGAGGTAAACCTGCACCCAGGATGACCTCATGAAATGCAGGAAACTCAGGTTCAGTGTATGCTGTGCCTGTTCAGACCACTTCAGGTCCTTGAGCGTGTGCCTACATCTTTCACATGTATATCACCTAAGCCTTTGAAAAGTATAGCTTTTATCTGAAATTTACCCTAAAAAGCACACGAGCCAAAAACAGTTGTTCCAAGAAACCTGCTTGGAGTGGTGGATACATATGATGTGTTGGGAATTGGCAGCTGACATATTTTTGAGCTCCAAGGAGGGAAAACATCCTGTAAGTTACATAGATCTAAAGGGGGTACTGCATTTGTGACAGTGTGGGCTTTTAATATAGATAGAGTGCAGTTATGCCATAGCAAAATAAGGAGCCCAAATCAATAAGACAAACTGTTAACCTTGTGGGACAAGAAAGCCATATAATAAAATGAGCTCCTGACAACCGTGGCTGTACCTTCCTGGTGTCTGGTCTGTTCTATTCAGAAAGATGTGCTTTGGCTCTGTTATTGTTTCTGCTGGCATCATCAGTGATGATGTGCTGGGACAAAAGGGAACTCAGGTGAGGACCTGTTAGGGCATACAGGCACAGTCCGACACATGCCTAGTCCAGGCAGGCGAAGGACTAAAACTCAGCAGCACACCACAGGGTGCTCTAGCATACAAGTATAAATAAAGACTCAAGAAACTTCAATGGAGGCTGTGATGTGGGTCAATGTCTCTCCAAATTCCTTCACAGTGTACATACAGATAAAATTGCATCCAGCTCCAAAGTCAGTGAGTGATAGATTAATTCCACAACATGCATCAAGAGAAGTCTTGCATCTTTAGTATTCCTCGCAGTACTTTTCAGCACCTTAGCTACAGCAAAAGAGGTACTTGGGACCGCTTGGTATTTCTGAATGCTGGTAAAGCTTTCCCTTATTTCTCCTAAGCTGTACAAAATGCATGGCCGGTTGCACTTTGTCACTTCTGAAGGCTAGATTTAAAAAAGTTTAATGCCATGCACTTCCAGCTTGATAATCTAGTTTGATTAAGTCTGTTTTTTATTTTTGATAATGGCGAAAATCAGAGAATAAAACTATTTTTACTGGCTGCACTTCATAGACTTAAATTAATTCTGGTTTATGTGTACCTTTTTAATTTTTTTTATATCATAATAAAACCAAACTATCAGCTTTTTTTGAACTGCCATTGGAAATCATTTGGAACTTAATATTTTCCTTTTCACAGCAAAAGGTTACTTTGTGTGTCCCCCAACTTTCTCATCAAAAAGGATTACACACAAAAAATTGAATTAGTAGAGAAAAATCTCTAATTTCATAAGCAGTATTGTCATGACCAGCTGGCATTATTTGGCAATAACAACAACAACAAAGTAAATTTTTTTCCATTCATCTTTGCTAATGAATTATTTGCCCTTCAGCTGCCAAACGTTGCTGCATGTGTTAGTTCAGCTGTTGTCAAATGTTCTATGCTGGCATGTAAATATATTCTCTTGAGCAAATAAAGCTAATCTGATTGTTGGTCTGAGAAGATACGAGGCTGTCTTTCACCACAGTGTGGCTGTTTCATAAAGGTTAAAAAAAAAAAAAAAGTGCAAGAATTCACAGTTTTTCTCTCGGCTCTGTGAAGGCATTTAATCACCCAAACACTGCAGGTTGCATCTATTCTGCTTTTCCAACTTCTGTTTCTGTCAGTCAGTGGCTGTGATCTGAAGTCAGCATCGCTCTGTTTTAGCTGCCATCTGCTAATAAGACCACAAGGCTCCTCTTAGATTTACCAGTATATATACTGCAGGTATAAAGAGTAGCTCAGTTTACAGTCCTAGTCTTGCAGCAGTGAGAAGTGATAACAATTTTCACTGGTAAAATCAAGCAGAATTTTTTGCTTTTGTTTCTTCGTTACACTTCTTCCCATCCTCTCTGCCACAAGAATAACACAAATTCTTTGGTGCTGCACACACACAATTTTCCATGTTTTGGCAGCCAGTATTTGTGTTGTTTTTCCTAAGTTCTCATCAAATGACATCACACTGTCCTTTTCACTTTGTTTGCTGTTCTTGGCATGGTGATGAAGAGCAAAGACTAGAAAGATGTTTTGGCCATGCTCCCTGGAGCAGGTTGTTTCCAGCATGCTCCCCAGCATCTCACTGCATGCTGGAGGGCCTTCTTGGTTACCACCTGCAACTGGAAGACCTCCCTCTTCCTTCTCCTCCTCCTGAGCCTTGTAAAATGATGTTCTGTGCAGGTTCTAAAGGAATCAGTTACATGACTTTTGAGCACCCTGGAGAATGTGCTGAGGAACCAGAATACTTAAGGCATACCAGTGGTTGGTTTATGATGTCTTGGGTGTGGGTATCTTGTTGCTATTCAGTTACATTGAAATTTCTCTTCTCTCAAGCCAGGCTAAGGTAAAATGCAAGCAGCATAATTCTACAGCATCCAAAACAGACAATAGTTCCAAATTTTTATAAAAGGTGATGTTGCATAATATAATTTCATTGAGAATTAAAATAATTGGAAATGTCCCTTTCTTTTAAGGCAACTTGTTAGTTACACAGGGACTGTATCTTTTAGCACCTATTAAAGAATGCCTCTCCATAGTGGAGCTTTTATAGATTTTTCACCTTGAAATGCATTTATTTTTCTCATGGAGGAGATAAAGTTATCATACTTCTTAAATAAAAGAAAAAGTGCCATTTTGCCTTGGTAAGTTAGACTACATCTTGCGTTTGACTCCTTGTTACAGTGAGAGAGAAAAATGATTTCTTCTTCCCTCTTTGGTGAACATTCTTCAATGTGAAGAGTCTCAGGGCTCGGTACTGAGGGTGAAACCCTGAATCTTGTAGTTCATAAGACCCAATAGAAACATATAAATGGGAGAGCTCATTACTGGCTTTTGACTGAGGTGAGACACATTGGTAATTAGACTCTTCAAGAAGCTTGAAACTGCAGGAATCTGGCTAGCAATTTTCCTTCAGGTCCACTGGAAATACCTCTTCAAATATTTATGTAGATAGATTTTCAGTGACTAATTGGACACAAAGTTATCATAGAGTCATAGAATAATAGAACGGTTTGGGTTGGAAGGGACCTTAAAGACCATCTAGTTCCACGCCCCTGCCTGGGGCAGGGACACCTTCCACCAGACCAGGTTGCTCAAAGCCCCATCCAACCTGCCTTGAACACTTCCAGATTATACTGAAACCATAATTATTAAGACAGTCTATAAAGCTTCACACTCAAATAAAAGAGGGGATTCAGTAAGTCAAATAACCAAATAACAGTTCATGGAGTTGACTGAGGTAAAAGTGAATTGATTACAAGGAAAATGGTCCAGGACTGTCCTCTTTTGTTTAAAAAGACTAGGAGCAGTGATTAAACAGTACAAGCTTCTGCTTTGAAAACAGAGGTGTCAATATTCTCTGTTCCTTGGGATGTGTGATAGATACCCACTACATGCCTCATGTAAAACACATCAAATACATATGTCAAGGTGGCAGAGAATGAATCAGGTGAACACGTAGGTGTTTCCCTACGTGTGTGCTAGACTTAGCACAGCTGCGCTATGGAAGAAATCATGGTGTGCTGTGTGAAACAGGGCTGCAAAAGACCTGACTAGCACAGTCAGCAAGGCCAAATGCACACATTTATACTTTACAGGGGGTTTTGTTGTTGCAAATGTGGACAGCACTACAATTATCTTACTAGTTTCTATTCAATTAATTTAGCTTTTTCACTTACTCACAAAAGAGAGATTGTCTGTGCTGCAACTGTTATGAGAGTGCTTGCAGTTCTCAGGCAATCTATTTTTCTGCCCATCCTAGTGGCAATAGTTTGCCCAGGAAATTAATGCATCCTTACTCATTGGAAAGCATTTGTTGGTATGGTCTAGTGAACACAAAATAAAAAAGCACAGCAGCTTATTCAGATTGGTTTTGGTCTCTTTCTTCCTCCCCTGCAAGGCCTCTAATACTTGTTTGTTGCCTTTATTTCATACTGGTCAACTCCAGATTTGTTCAACAGATAATTTTTTTTTCCTCTTCTCAACCCTTTTTTTCAATAAAACACTTCTTGTGAAGAGCAAGAGAGTGATAAACTGTTGTCACAGCCAACCATTAGGAAGGAATATGCATATATTTAGGTTCTGTGTATGGAAGTAACTGAATGGTTTTAAGGGGTGCTAGTCCCCCCACTAAAAGCTCTTAAAAATCAAGAGACAACAAAGAAGAGGCAAGCATTACATAACTTTTATCAGAGGGGAATGGGAGGTTATCAGGCAGGGAATGCAGAGTTGTGAAGACTGAGTCTTGGAGAGGAAAGCTTCAGGTATGGGAGCTATAAGACCAGGTGAGGTGATACTGATAAGGGGAGTAAGGAAATAAAATGAAAAGATGGCCACTATTCAGACGTTGGTGGCTTGATGTGAGAAATAGGTGATGAATAAAATTACTTATTTGTCAGACATGTTCTGATTCACAACCATGAAGGTAACAGAGGCAGTGCTGTCGGTCCCCTGAGAGGGTGCAGAGCATGTATGTGCACTCTGCCTGCCTGCAGCCTCCAGCACACACAGGCAGGTTCCCTGCAGCATTGTGAAGGAGGAAACTCACACCATCGTTGAAGGCCAGGACAACGACCGTGAATCACTTGTATCCCACTGCAACCTTGTATAGTTTTCTGCTTCGGTTTTTAAGGACTTCATTGCCACTTTAAAGCGTTTCGTGTCCCAGGTACATGATTTATTTGAAAGTGCTATAAAGAACAGAATCATCATTGAAAAGAGAATGATATTCTTGCCAAAGAGGAAAATGTGGTGGGGATTTTTTTCCACCGTAACCAAGACTGCTATATTAAATCACATGGAGGATAAAAGGAAAAGAAAAAAAATAAAAAAGACTCTGAAACTGCAGGTAAATATTATAGTCTTAAACATAAACCTAAAATTCAAGTAATAAACACTTTAACACACTATATTCCATATTATTGTTTGATGCCTGCTTTGGGAAAATAGCCCAAAAGAAAACATGTTTCAAGCTTGCAGTTTATGTGCTGTGTTCCCAGTGATTATTTTTCAGGCCATGATACTCATGTTTATTATGCACCCTCAAGCTTAAGCATACATATCAAGTGTTGCCTCTGCTGGTTCAGCAGCCCTCAGAGATGTTCTATGAACACCATTGCGTTGTCAGGCTGAAATTAAATGGCAACTTTTAAAAATAAGCCTTGATGCAATACCACTAGAAATTGTGATAAAGACATCAGGCCAAAAGAAAGTTGTCACATTCCTGTCATTAAATGTACATAGGAACTTGTTTAAAACCTTCAGTTACATGTAATTTGTCACCTAATATCAACAAAGATTTATCATTAACTGTATTGATTCAAGGCAGATGTTTTACACATGCAAGCAGATATCCAGGGTCTCAGAAGTATTCCATAATGCATGTTACTGTCTCTGAGGTGCAAATATAAATTCACCAGTGAAGAAGGTATTTTAAAGCTGTAAGAAAGATTGATTTTGCAGTAGTGCTCTTGTATGGTCACAAGTGAGCAGGTCTTTACAGCAAATGAAAGACAAATGAAGTGAAGACCTAGGCTGGAGCTCACCATCTCTGAGCTCTCCCTCTCAAAACAGGCACTGAACTGTGTCTATGCTTCAGTTACAGACTTGTTATGATCTAAAGGGTAATTCAGAGTAGGATCTTCCCAGCATAAATATAAAATTATACACTAAGGGAATAACGACTTTTAACCAAAAACCATATCAAACTTTACTTCTTAATAATGTTTTGTACTTCTTCAGCTGACAAAAATACCAATGAAGTAACAGTGAATCCATTCTTCCATGACTATTATACTTTTCCCCTTGCTCTTGAAACATTGTGTTTTGGTTTGCTCTTAAAGAAACTAATAATAAAAGTATTTCAGTCAAAATGGACTTTGTTTTTAGCTTGGTTTACTGAGTATCAGTTAAAACTCAGTGTATATTTTGGTTTCTTGGAAGTGAAATGGTTCAGTCAACGTAAAATAATTTTAATTTGGCTTTTTAAAAGCTGTGGGTAGGTTCTTCAGATAACACAAAAATGGGGGAGGGGGGGGTGTTCTTGCTACTAGAGCTAAACCAAATGTGTAAAACTGAAAATCATTTGCATACTACAACTTATGTTACCCTCCTAACTCTGCTTTTCATATAAGGCAGGTCCCTGTGATCTTTAGAAGGCTAAACCCCATTTGCCAGTTTTTATGTTCCTACCCCCTAAAAAACCAAAAGCTCAATTCCCTATAAATTACAAATACCCTAAATATCAGAGCAGAAGGTTGCTTAGCTCTGCAGGCTGCAGGAGCATACAAGCTGGTATGCTGAAGACACCAGAGAAGAATGGAAAGAGCAGCCGTAGTGACCTGTGCCTTTGAAACACCTGGAAAGGCTTTAAATGAAAACAATGTTCTTGATCATCTCATGTCTTCTAAGTAGAAATATATGCATTTTTGAAATGCAGGGATAGGGTATTTATGAGTAAAATACACTTTTTAATGGAATGACCATCAGGCAGATCCAGTGAAACATTCCTTCCCTGACACTCTTTGCTGCCATGGGGAGACAAATGCAATTTTCATTTAGTTTCCTTTATACCCCTGTAGGCGGCATTCATGTGAAACAACTTTTTCTTGTGATTAACTGAGGAGTAGATTAGCATGTTTCAGGGACTGGTTTTCTACTGCATGCTGAGAGCACCACCCAATGGTAAAGCAGAATTTAAACAGAATATTAATGCAAAAGAACAGATATTTTTTTCTACAAAAAATTACAGATTAAATAAAACTGTATGAAACTATTGGCTACATTATTCAACAAAGATTTAGTTGGCAATCAATCATCTGATTTTCAAGCCAAAACAAACCTATCAAAAGAGGAGTACAGAAACTGGTTTGCCTTCCAAAATAGTTTACAAGCAGACCTGCACATTGCCTTACTTGAAGAGTTCTGTACATATGTGTATATGTAACCTGGGCTGCCTGATAAGCCTTAGTGTTCTGGTAATATAGTCACCTCACTCAGTGTATTTTGCAAAAGGTATGTTACTATTTTTAAGAAAAAAAGGCACCTAACCTGTTCGCAGAAAATAGTGTAACTTATTTTAAAAAAATTAAAATAAAAGAAAAATTAAAAATAAGGAGTGTTTCCAGCCAGGAGGGTGATGCAGGTAGAGTGTGAAGAGAATATGTAAAAGAGCTAAAGAATTGGTGCTCCAGCACATACTGACCAAGAAACAAGTACATCAGCTGCACCTAACAGTTGTATTTGTTGGTGCTGGTTTTGCATCCTCTAGTTTCCCATCAAATAAATGTGTCTTTAGGAAAGGAATAGAAAGGAAACAAAGAAGTTTCAAATGCTGTTTCATAAATAAACAAACAAAGGCAATGAAAAGAAATGCATTTTCATGTATTGGCAATTACTCAGGGCTAGAAGATTAAATCAGTGTGTGGGTACTGTGTGTAGGAACCAAGAATGAAATGTAAGTTAGGGAATCCATATGTGTTTGTTCAGTACTAAAAATCACTTGATCTAGGGACAAATTGTACATTGCTTTGAAATAGCTCAGTGAGCATTTGGTGGCCAAATGTTAGCAGATACCCCGGGCAGACTTTACTCAACATCTTAATGTTAGATAGACTTTATGTTCATTTGGCCTTTGGACTTCCAAATTGAATTCTGAGCAGAACTGGGATAAAGGAAAGCAACCACCCACTAAATCAAGCATGAGACTCTCCTCTGCCTTAAGATGGTTTCCTGCAGGCAATTTTCATTGGCTGGCTCTTCTTAAATGGAGCAAGTACCCTCCAGTGCAGCCCAGTCTCACCCACAACCACAGTCTGAGAGGCCGTCATGGTGCTCAAATATCCCCCACGTTCAGTTGTCACTAAGGAGCTCTGAATTTCTGCAGTGATGCTTGTAGAACTCCTTCCTTTTCACCCTGGCCAAGGTCTGAAACTCAGAAGCTCCCAAATTAGTTATTTCTCAGGCTCCCTGCTCTGTACCCATTCATTATACTTAAAGAGAGCTGGAGACATGAAAGCCCTAGAAACTGTGGCACCTGTAACTATTGGCTCAGTGTTGCTGGAAAATACATTTAATATTTGTTAAATACAGGTCTTTGGAATTTCCCTTTCAGAGGAGCTGCAAACTTTCTATAGGTTGTCCCAAAACAAACAAACAAACAAAAAAAAAGTGATGAGGAAGGGATGTGATGCTGAATGCACACCTTTCACCTCAATTAATTAGGAGGGAAACAGCATGTCATTACCCTCGAAAGTACCTTGTGGTCATCTGTCTCTAAGCTGTAGCAAGCATGCAGGCTGTGAATATATCTAGCTCTACCTCTTCTGACTCAAACCGCTAGCCAAATTTCAGTTCTTGTGCAGTTTCCGTAAGGCAGATAAATTGATGTTGTAGAAGTTAGAAAGAAAGGAGGAAGAAGCAGCAAAACCAGAAGTTTATTTTTCCCCAATACAAGCTATTTTTCTTTTTAATAAAAATATTTTTTTACAGTCTTCTTTCTCAGGCTGAGTATGCTTTTCTGGACATCTTCATGTCTTTCTCACTGCTAGTTCTCCTTCTGTCCCCAGCTGGCTGATGCCTAGACACAATGGACTCAAAAGCCTGCCCTGGTGGTTTTTAACAGGCTCTTGGAAAGTCCCTTAAACTGCATGGACAAAAAATAGCTTCAAGAAGTCCAATTAAATGGTGGCTTTCTATTGACTTAGCTATCATTGAAGTAACAACAAAGAGGGCTTTTAGCTGTTTCTTTATTTAGGTAGAATTAACTGAAAACAGTGACCAAAATATTCAGCCAGGTAATAGGGTTTGTGGTTTTGCCCACTAGCCTGTCAACTGCAGGACATTATCATGGTACATGGTAAAAAAAATTACATTTCTTTCCTGATAGAAAGCATGTAATATCAATGCTATGCTTTAAGTGTAGCTCTGTAGATGGGGCTTTCTCTTGATAAAAGGCTAGCTTAGCTTGCCATGAAATCTTTGCATAGATCAGGATTTTAGGTGTCATTAAATATTAGACTTCCAAAATTTATTCAGGTAGTAAATTAACTTTCATTTTTGCCTCCAAAGATGAAAGACTGAATTCCCTTTTAAAATGAAGAAGGCTAGATAAAAAGGTAAATCACTACTGATTATAGTTTCTGACTTGAGCGTGGTTTGTTGTTTTTTTCTAAAATTAATGTCTGTCTTTAAAAAGCAAAGATCTAATTTTTAGTATTTAATGTCAGAGATCAGCACAAGCACTGAAGAAACCAGAGCAAGTCCAAAACCTGCTTTGCTGTCAATGAAGCTCCAGTGACTAATCTCATATTTGCAGAATCCTGTTATCAAGCCACAGCTTGATTGCCTCCACCATTATTTTGTACTGAGTTATCAGGTCTGTCTGCATGACAAATGATTGCCATGACAGACCTGTGAATAATCCTTCTTTATCCAAAGCATGCAAAGAAAATCGAAGAAAGAGGTAACATTTCTGTAAACTGTTACCTAT
Organism: Falco biarmicus; assembly: GCF_023638135.1. Taxonomy (NCBI): domain Eukaryota; kingdom Metazoa; phylum Chordata; class Aves; order Falconiformes; family Falconidae; genus Falco; species Falco biarmicus. The sequence goes on from NC_079289.1 coordinate 84,992,063, forward strand.
AAACAAGTTTGCCACTTTATCAAGTGGCAGTTGTCCCTCTAAGTCAGGCCATTTCAGTAGAAAACATTAGAAAGCTGTCAAGTAGTGCAGCAGCAAGAATCTGAAAATTAATTACTTTGCATCAGAGGCTATTCTCAACCAAATTGTAATGAGACAGGGCCAAGTCCCTGCATCTTAGAACTGTGCTGCCTGTTCAGGTACTGTAATTGACTCATTAAGTATGACCACACAGGTCTTGTCATCAATTCCAGAGAGACGTTAGCGAGTGCACCTGAATGATACTCCTCTCCCAAAACATGATGAAGGGCAATGCACTCACCACCGTTGTTCACTACCTGGTGCTGCATCAGGCTGCAGACAGAATGGCAAAGTGTTCACCAGCTGAAGAAACCCAGTTCAAAAAAGACATTCCCTGTCCTCCCCAAGAAAAGACAGATGCTTAGATTAAAGCATTGCATAGGATATGTATTTGACTGTACCAAGGTACAGCTAGATGGAACACCTTACTAGGAAATTTGTTTATGATAGACATAGCTTAAAATATAACTCATTGGTGATACAACACTGATACCCTACAGGCTGTTGAAGCAAGAGAAAGCTGCCATGTCTGTACAGTGACACCAAAGACTGGTTACCATTGCAAACACTAAAAAGACCATGCAAACATTTACAAGAAAACAACAGCGGAGAATGAATTTTTATCAGGACTATATTTTTACTTTTATTTGTAAGATACAGGGAGTAGGAACATGAGTGTAGTCACACCATACCATTAGGGAATTTAAAGAGGCATGCTGCTGTAGCAGACTTTTACTTCCCTGTACAGAGAAAGGTGGGTAATGCTGTGCTGTGCTTCCCCGAGTTGAGCAGAGTCACTGATAAGCTAGCTCTGATTGCTACTGCAGAGAGAGACACAGCACTTTTCTCCATCCTTATTTCTCAGCTATGTTTGGGGCAGTTATTTTCATGCTAGATTTTCTACTGAACAATCCTACTATTCTTTCCTGGGTGTTTGGAAAGTGACTTCTTGTTAGCCCTGTTTGGAGGCTTGCATTTTCCCTCTTTCCTTTTTTTCCAAAATAATCCCTGTTGGGAGTTCCAATTTGGTGAGGATGTACCTATCTAAATTAAAATAATTGTTTTATACCTTCTGATCTGCCAGATCTCAAAATCCCTTCCACAGCACAGAAGATACTTTAAGGCATTGCATTCAAATTTGTTACTAGTTTAGTTTTCCATCCATTATGACCTTGCTGCAGTACAAAACATCAGGGAAGACACAGTCCTTTGTCTAAGGTATCTAACATGGACAGGTATGTGACAGACTGGGCATGTAACATCAGTCTTCCAGAAAGTGGTACAAGCATTCTCCATGGATTTTGTAATGCTAAGCAGATACAGTCCTCTTTCTGGAAGCAAAGGTGAAGGATGTTGCTATTGATAAAACCCAGGTTGTTATGGATCGTCTGCTACATTGGTGTTGACCAAATAGAAACTTCAGAGATTGCAACAGCCACTGTTCCTGTAATTTACCTCTCCCATGCTGCCCTCACATGTGGATCTTTGTTCCCCAGTGTGTCACAGTTTGGATACTTAGGTTTCTGAATCCATTTTGGTATATATAAAGTAGAATCAAACTGAAAGTTCCTTTAACTATGTATTAAACACATGACGTGATTTGTGGTGTTATAGATATACCCAGATACATACTACTGGCATAGCATATAAGGAAGCATGGCATTTTTTCCTTTGTTGCATGTAAAGGAATCTTGCATGCAAAACTTGTAAACCATCTCCTCTAATTTACTTCATTTTCCTCTATCTACAGCATAGCTGCTTACGTGCCACAAGATGGGTGCAGGGTACCTACTTCTGCTCAGTCAGGCTTTGATGCAGTATCTTTCATTTTTCTGAACAAATGAGATAACTTTGATGCAAATGAGAGAATCAACTATCCAGCTGGGCCTTTGAGCACCATTAAAGCATTCTATGGTTTTGATAGTTCTGTACTGATATGTATTTTACACATGCTGATACAAAGTTGTGGTCTGATAAACTTGAAAATAAATGAGATTTTTTTTTTCTTTTGGGGTTCCCAGGCTGCTAGAAGCATATTACTCTGACTGTATTCTGCTGGCACTTTAGAATATTTTTTTTTTTATTTATTTTCATTGGTATAGATTTTATCATACGGCTTTCAGGCAGTTAGCAATAGCTAGGCATTGATGTTTGTGCTCAAATGGCCAGAGAAAAGTTCTTTCTAATATTGCTTGTCTTAATAAGGATGCTGTTGTATTACCTGGTGGCTTTAAAGGGAGTGATGAAGAACATGGCATGGTACAGGAAAATCAAAGGATTCTTTTAAGAAAATGCTCATCAAAAAAAAAAAAAAAAAAAAGCAGGAAAGCAGTATTCTGGAAGAGAGAAGCAAGTTTTTGCAGCAGGTGAAAGAAGCATACTAATGTCCCTTGAAAGAGGTTGGCCATTTTATTTTTTATGAGAAAAGGAGAAAATATATATCTGCATGTCCTGATACGCATTTATTTTATTAAACAAAGAAACTGGATTTTTTTTCTAAATTGCTGAGCAATTGGAGATGAAAAAGTTTCGAGCTTCCTGGAGTCTACTTACGCAAGCCCAGCAAGCTGACGGACTATAGGATATTTTACGGCACCCTCATCTGGTACCCTGAGCATGCAATAGATTATCCAACACCGGGAGTGATATTTTTCATCTCTTCAAGTTACAGTGTTTTGTACTTACCTCTATGCCCAGTTACAAGGGATACAATTCTGCAACAGTCCTGCATATGCAACTTCACACTAGTAAAAGTTGTAGTAATTGTTGCTTTTAGCCTGCGTGTACCCTGGCTCTGTTCCCAGTATCTGGCAATACAGCAGATGTCACATCTGCACTTATCTCAGTTTCATGACCTCTTTAGATATGGAAATGCTTTGTCAGATATCGCTTTTCTTTGGAAAGAGTTTCTAGGAAGAATTAGATGCAAACAAATACAAAATCAGCTTCCTGAGAAGGGGCAAACAAAAACCTAAGAACATGCATTACTTCAGAAATACATTGTCAAATACACTATCCTGGTAAGTCTAGTATGTTGACAGATGGAAAATCCCTCTCAGTTATCAGACAATTGAACAGTTATTTTTAAAGAGCTGACAAACTAGTGAACTGTGTGTTATTCTGCAAGAAAAAGCAGCACTTAACCTGTGGATAATGTGTGAAAAAGTGGCTTTAAGTGAAAGAATCTGACAGACTATGGGAAAGTAAATACCAAGGTATGAAAGAAAATTTATGGATCACAAGTCCTTTAAGATACAAGAGGTAGGCATCATGCTGAAGTAATACATCAATCATTCAGGACACCCAACTCAACCCAGAATATTGAATATTTGGGTTCTGACTGGAAACTAGATTTTGTTGAGTCTTCTGAAAGATTTTTTTTTTTATGGCAATAATTATCTTAAAACTGAAAGCATGATTTTTGCATCTGAATTTATTGACATCTGAGACTGAATGTTGAAACCCACAGCACCATACTGCAGAGGAGCTGGCCAGTAGGACAAAAAGCTTTTGGCTTCTGGCATGACAGACTATATCTATAGAAACAGTTATTAGCTAATGACTTATATTGCAAAACAATATTTTATTATACAGTTTTCCATATCTGTCCTAGCTGCAGGACCAGTTCAATTTCTAGCCTTTGTCAAAGTGTTTAGGAGCACTTTCTCTATCATCCAAGTCAAAATGAAAAGTCTTGCATTCTTGCCTGAGGCATTGCCACTCTTTCATGGGCCATGCTAGAATATGAGTCAGAGAAAAGGTCCAGGTTTAAAACAGCAATAAACAAATAAACAGCTACTGATTTCTTAAATATGCTTTGCATGAAAGTCCAGCAGAGAATATTGCAGGGCCAACACAGATTTTTTTATGCCAAGAGCTAAGGGAAAGATATAACCAGTAAAACTACGGTAAAAGTACCCTCTGGTAACTCCTTTAACATCAATCTCTTGAAGTACATTTGAATCCAGAGAGCGTCTCTTGCATCCAGAGATGATGGGGTTAATGCCCAAAAAAACTAGAATACCATGTAGTATCAACAGGAAGGCTCATTATGTGGCAGCACACATTTCCATGTGAGGTCACCTTAATTCTCCCATTAGATACATGTGACATCTGGTTGGGAGTTAGATGTGCTGGCACTTTGGAAATTGAGAAGGACAAAAAAGATGGGCAAGTGAAGGAAAGGAAATATGTAAAAAGAAATTCAACCCAAAACACAGCTGATAAACAACAATCTTTGCAACTGAAATCTTATGTTTGAGGTATTGAAAAGGAAAAGCAGTAGCTCAAAACATTACTCTTTTACGGCTGTTTCTCCTAGTTTGTGTTTTAAAATGTCCTCAATCACATTTTTATTAATATCTTTCTACTCAAAGACTCTTAGTAGCTGTCAGTGCAGTGCTAGCTCGGGAGTTTGACATCTTTGGTGATAAGGATGAATATGAAAGCAGAGTTCTCACTACAGGCTACTTCTGCCTCTTAGCCAGATTTGTGAGGTTGAGAAGGGCTCCTAAGAGCATTAGGCATATGTGAGAGAAGAAAGACAGGGGATTAGCCGGAGAGAATTCAAGGCTAAGGTTTGTCAAGAAATGAAGCAGATGACTTGAGAAGACTGTGAAGCTAGGTATAATTCTGACAGAGAAGGGCAGAAGCAGGAGTTTAATAAGTGAGTCACTGTTTTCCCTTTCCCAACCCAGCTGATAAACCAAAAAATGAGCAGCTGTAAAATTAAAGTATGCTGCCAAAGACCTGAACTGGGACAACTTGTAGGCTTTATATAAACCATCTTAAGACCATAGGAGAGAGAACTTAAAAGGTTGGAAATATTATATGTGAGATTCTTTTTCCCCTGCTTGGATCCTGAGCTGCCTCAGGACTGAAAGATTTGACTGTTTAAGGAGACTATTGGGCAGGTAGAAAGGTATGAAAAGGATCATAATATCCAGTAACCTTTAAAAAAGAAGTAACTGAATTGCTCAGCATGCTTGCAGTAATGAATATACCTTCAGTTTTAGTGAGTTAGGGTATTTATTAGTTCATATGTCAGACATTTGTGCACTATACCTTGTTCCTGCCTTTTGTAATTCTGCTACATCAGTTCTATGATGTCACAACCAAAGGCAGCAAGGTGTGAGAAAGAAGAGTTCTTTTTTGGTATAAAACCAGTAAACCAAGTGTGAAAGCCAAAGTAATTTTGAATAATTACCTAGAATAATTACCTTCAAATAATTCTTGCTCTTTGACATTAGGAAGGTAAGCCATGCTGTGATAGACCTACGTACTGTAAAGCCGAGACTGGCACCTCTTTGGATGCTTCTGGCTGAGAATTGCCTTCAGTAACCCCCTTCACACTCATCTGTTGCTGACCTGTGAGCCATTCCTCTGACTTCCTCTGACTAGTCTTTTTCTACTTATAGATCTGTTTTCCAGATACAGTAAGTTGTTATTAGTATAAAACATAGATAGTCTCTGCTATGATACTGCTGGTGCAGTAATACAAACATAATTAAATGGATTTTTTTGAAATTAATATTTAATGAATAATAATTGCGTTGTGTGTACATAGTGCAAGCAATACGCTAACATAAACTATACTAAAAGACTGGGGGAAGACACAGGTTCTTCTGCTAAAAAGAAATTAGAAAATATGTGTAACAAAACTGTGCTTGTACCATATTTGTTTTAGTTCTTCTGTCCTTTCTGTTTTGTATTTGATTCAACTACCACCAATCAACCCTACTCATAATTCTGTATAACTCACATGCATCATCTGTTTGCAAGAAATGTAGACAATAAAACATATATTCAAACAAGTTTTACATCAAAATAAAAAGGAAGAATGGAAACGGAAATGCTGTTTTGCAGTAACAATGGGAAGGTAAGGAAAGGACATGAAAATGAATTTACTGTCTGAGACTTCAAGCCATAATTCTTCCTAAACTCCTGAAAACCCACCCCAGACTTAACAGTGCACTTATTGGAAGTGGCCTAATACTTTCTAGGTCTGTTTTCCTAAAGTTAATTCCATAGGAGTATTAGGGCAATTAAGTACCGGTAACGACTGAAAGCTCAGAGTGAATTCAGACAAATGAGGAAAGAGGTAGGTGAAGGAAAAACCGGCCTTCTAAAAATTCTCTTGAAGCACTACTTCTGTATGGCATTATTTTTACCTTTGACTCTCTGGAGCTTCAAGAAGCAAACACCATCTGCTAAGAGTATAAACAGAACAGGGAAATGAAACTATCTGGAAAACAAAGCCCTCTTCTGTAGTTGTGCATGTCTTCAAAGAGTTTCTTTGATGCTTTCAGCTTTCCCTTAACATAATTTCCATATTAATTCTACTAGACAAGTGACGGCTCAGTAGAGCTCACATTTATTCTTCTGCTACCTCTTACTTATCACTTAAAAAAATGAACTGCTGTTTGGGTTTTTTTTTTCCAAGGAGTTATAAATCATCAAAGCGCTAGATAGCCTGTACTTGCCGGTTTTTGGATGCGTGCTTACCCTCTCTTCTGGAGAAAGGTCCTTGCTCAGGTAAAGCAGAAGTATATGGCTTACTGCTTGTATTTATTGACCTTGATGATGTGTATACTTACAGAAGTAAAATTTAACAGATGACAATTACAAGATATGTTTCTTACACTTACGGCAAATACTGGAGAAGTAGTCAGAGAATTAAATGTTTCCTCTATATTAAGAATAGAAAACTGGTAGTCAGTTATCTGTTGCTCACTGACCTGTGATAATTTAACTGGCATATAGTGATACCTTTGCCTCAAAGGTTTTTTCTTGAATGCCACGTTAAATTGCTGTGGCGAACTATCAATAGCCTAGAAATGCCACAAAGCCTGCTGCATGCACCACTCCAAACACACACACACACACACTGTCATTCGCTCAAAGCTACATCAAACTCGAAAGGCCAATCCAATCCACTCTTTTCCTTCCCTTGCCCTTTATAAGAGTCTCTGTTGCTTTCTTAGCCTACTGTTTTCTTGACAGGCTTTATTCCTTGCCCTAGCCTGTTATTACTCTCCAATACTGTTTTCTTGCCAGTAATACTTGAAGTTACACCGAGCAGTAGTGCTTAGGTAGTATGTGTTGTTTTTTCCTTAGTAGAGATTTTGAGATATTTTTTGCTTTTGTTTCATTCCTCTCCTCTCCCCCTCCACTGACCCTGTTTATCTACCTGTCACTGACTACAGGTTGAGAAGGAAAACCATAAACTAGCATGATCTTCCATATTCTCTTCCTGAAACCTGCCTGAAACAGCAAGTAGTAGTGTAACACTGGCAAAACAACATTATAACCCCTTTTTTCTTGGTTTCTTTTTCTTTTGACTTTGCTCTTTACAGAAGCCTGAGATATGCTCTAAACTAATCCTGCCATGGCATTGTCTCAGATTGGGTCTGGCGTCCTCCCAAGGAAGTGTGTGGGTACCTCTTTTTCCCAAAATTTGAAGAGGCACCACTGACATTTTTCTCCCTCACGGCCATTTCAGTTGAGTAGAAAAGAACAACCAAACCATCAAACAGATTTCATTGAGCAGGGGTCATTTCAACATCTGCCTCGTGTACATTGTGCCTGAATAAACACTGATATATTCTGATGCTGCCATTATCATTTCATATATTTTACAAAGAGCTCATAGATGAGAATCCAGGGATTAGTTGGGCATATGAATTTGTGGGGTTTTTTTTTCTTTTTGATGCAGGTGGTTAATCCTCCTGAAGATGGTTCCAAATTTTTTCTTTAGCTGATCTTTTTCACCTCTACTTAACTAACACACATTTTCACAAAAATATTGTTCACTATACCTACCCTGGGATTTTAGAATTTCTGCATATTTTTAGACGTAATTATTTATCAAAATATTATATTAATGAAAATACTTTAACAGTTTATAGCATTCTTACAAAGTGCTTATTTTTTTGTAATATATTAAGTTCCCAAAAGCTGTTGTAAGCATTTTAATTTCATGACAAAACCCAAGATTTTCAGTCCTATTTTCTGAAAACAAGAGTTCTTCACTGCTATTTTTGATAAAACCATGTTTTAATAGAAAAATCTCTAGGTTGTAGTGCTTGTTAATATATGTCAATAACAAAAACCTAGAAAAGACAAAATAATAACCAAACCTTTCCTGTATATTATTATTCGTTCCCTTGTGGCGTGTGCATTAAAATATCTGCCTATTTTTGTTATTCAATCTAATTATGCAATAGCTTCCTAGGAAAGGTTTTTCACTGAGTAAATTGTTAGGGAAAACAATTGTTTGCTACCACCAGCATTTCTGTCTTCAGTGCTGTTTTATATTCTTGTCTACAAACAGAATTTATAACTGAAATAATGGAAGCATATCTTGCCATGCAAAAACATGTACTAATCCAAGAACTGATACTTTAATTTCAATTGCATGTGAAAAAAAACAGCAGACCTCTGGTATTATATTTGACTTCTGCTGTTCTAACTTTTGACCCTTGTGTTTAAACATTAGCTGTTTTACCTGACTATTGTGATCTCAGGCTTAGCAAAAAGAGTTAATAGTTTTAATAGGATATGAATGTTTTAACTTCTCTTTTAAATCTAGGTGTGTCTGCAAGAAAGGGAAAATGCACTTATCATGTTAACAAAAGTAAAGATATAAAAGTTCTGAGGGCTGTAAACATGACTTTGAAAGCTGCTGGTAGGGAAGATGATGCAGTCACAAATCTCCCTGCATTTTTATTGATAAGAAGATAGATGAGAGTGAAACACGACAAATCTTACAGGCTTTTGATTATTTTCACTCATGTCAGAAGTTATGTTAATTTTACATTACCTCACTTCTAATGTTTGTGCACTTCAGTATTGTCACTGAACACTGTTACTAGAGGTGACTGGCAGCAGACATGCTCTTACCTGTCTTCTTTCTCTGCCATAGTCCATCTCCTATATAAGTTTTTTGTAATCATTTTGGCAAGTTAGCTAATTGAGGAGTACTCAGCAAGCCAAGTATTGTGCTAGGTATGAGCACTCAGAACTTAATTAAAGAGTTCCCAAATCATGCACCTTTAAAGGCAGGAGTTAATCCCAGAGAAGAGGGACTCATTTTGATTTTGCTGCAGTCCCCACTGGGTTAAACAGCCAGGTTCAACAGGAACTGCATTTCCCCAGGGAGAGAGGAATGCAACCCTCTGTGCAGCTCCTCTCAGAGTCTTTTTTGGCCATTCAAGATCCTGCATAAAGATAAAACAGAAATTGTGGCTGTTATCTCTACACAGCGTAGAGAATTTCGGTGAGTTTTATAATGTTCAGATTCAGGGAGGAACTTCATCTCTATTGGAGCCTGCAGTGATCAACAAAACGAGACAGAAACTTTGCAGAATGACTATTGAAAGAAAAAAAGAGAAAATTTGCTCAATAGCTTATGGTGGAATGAAATCTAAAACCTGTTCATAAGAACAAATGGCCTTGAAAACGGTTGGCTACTGATGGACATCTCTTCTTGCTTGGGGAATTCAGCATGAAAGTTTCAACTGCTTTATACATACAATTTTTCAGGTGGCAAGTTTACAGAAATGAAACAAAACCAAAGGAATAATATAACCATGGAAAAGATTACATGACGTTATTGAATTACTGATTGCTAGTTTTCCATCATCTTTTAATCACCCCTACAGCTTGCGTTGCCTGATCACATAATGTTGTGATGCAAGAGCTGAAAATGTCTTCAGTAATTTTTAAAAGACATTGCTGTTTTACAAAGCAAAAATGCAGGAGTGTACTAGGTGTAGGTAGCCAGGTGCAGGCAGTGGGTGGGCTTCAGGTGTGACCTCTGTGAGAAGAGACCAGGGGCTGCTCTGTGCTGGACACAGCCAGCTCCAGTCGGCTCCAAAATGGAAGGAAACACATTTTACTTCTTATGGCATTAAAATTAGAATTTGTTTAGAATCATAGTTTGCTAATGAGTCTATGACTTTAAAGGAAGTCACAACAAGAAGGCATCTGCAAGAGGTATTCAGGTTGTGATACAGGTTTTAAGTGGTCCTCAAGTGAAAGTGCATAGCATGTTGGTGTGGCTGTAGCTCTGTAACTTGTTCTTGCAACCTTTCATTTGGCAACAGAAAGAAAAAGTTTATTCTTAATTCTAATAATATAATTTACTTCCTTTGTGGTTTTTCAAAATTCAAATCTGATCAACTGACAAGTATTGAAAAAGTGTGCATCTCATCATTCAGTTCAAATCACTGCTTTCTTCCTACCTCACTGGGTGATCTTCTGCAAAATTAATGATGCACATTAACATCTAAATAAAGAAACTTCTATCCACCTAGAAAAGACTCAAGAACTCCATTAGTCCCCAGAAATTATTACAAAAGGCAAGTCAAAGAATCAGATGTTCAATTCAAAGTATTAGTACTTACCCTACTTCCAGTTGCTTAAGTCTACCCAAGACAATTCTAGCCCAATTTTGCAATCATTTGATTAATTCTGGTTCCAGGAATGATTATCTACAGTAATTAGTATTGTAACCTTAAACGCAGCTTTTCAAAACCCAAAGCATTTTTCCTGATTGCATTTTTATATTCAAAGCTCACAGATGCATTTTCATTTCTGTATGTCCAGTTTTAATTGCCTACATTGAGGTTTAATATTCAGTTCAGCAGACAAAACACCCACACTTAAAAATGAAAGCTGTTTCAAATTCTACCAAAAGAATAATTACAAACAAGCTTCAGAGCCCAACTCTATATTTTTTCATTCACACAAGCAGATTTGACTGATTTTAGTGGTACTGCTCATAGAATTAAGAATCTCATGATTTGGATATTACTGGTCACAAAGATGTCAACTCATTTAAAATACGGGTTAGGAATCTGAAACATTTTCCAAAATACATTTCAGAAAGAAATATTTTCTAAAATGCATTTTAAGCGGTGTTATCTTTGTTACTTCTTGGAGTTAAAATGGTGTTAAAAATGTGACATCCCAAAAATACAAGTCCTTGTCACTTTCTATTATCCAGTAGTTTTAAGTATTTTTAATTAAAATATAATAATATTCAGTACATCAGGAATAATTATGCTGAAGTTATAAATAGAAACCTGTTCTATAGTCCATAATGAAAAAAAATTTTGAAACTGTGTGAAATATGAGCATTGCACACTGCAGAACAAGGTGGCCTCAACTGCAGTGTTTAATCGTTTGGTCTTTCCAAAAGAAGAGTAAATGGACTATTTTGTTATACAGTTCTCTTTTTTCTTTCTTTTTTTTGTTTCTTTCATAATGATGTATCTGCATCAGCAGTTGAATAAAAGCTGGCATGGAATTATGTCTTTCATGTTGGGCTACAATTTTTGTGATGTTCCTTACTTTATGGGGGAGTTATTTCTGTGGTCTTTAGCTCTGTAATAAGATGTCTATCAGAAGCAATTCCAGTCCTATGCCTGCATATAGTTACACTCCTTGCCTTCTATCTATCTGAAGCAACTACTTTCTGCTCATCCACACACAAAAGCTTCTTTCCTATGGAAATATAGAGTGGTATGTGGGGCTTTCCACATGCCCTGGTCTTATCCCAGTATAGAGGCAGGATCTTATCAGGAGCAGAAGCTCCCATGTGCTTTGTGCTCACCACTCTGGATATAGCTTTGGATATCTAAGCACTGCAGATAACAGTGCTGAGACCTTGAATATGATTTGATATTCTGTAGGAAGCAATTGTAAAGAGCAAAGGATGAACTTAATGTGCTCCCGGTAGCGGTGCTGCCAAGGAGACGTAAAGATGCATTCTCTATTAGCTGGAGTTTCCCAAGTGTTCTGCTCTTTGGGAGAAAAAAATTCAGGCCTCAAAGAAATAACATCCTTTTAGGAAATGTGTACACAGGCACAGAGCAGCTATACAGCCAGGAGACTTCGTCAAGGGGAAATTTCTCAGATTTTTCCACTAAGCACATTTTTTTTCTGCTGAAGCTTAATCTTTGTAATTTCATCTTGTATTATTTGACTTTTAAAAAAATGCAGTGAGTTCTCAGAGAGCTGGAAATGGAAATACACACACTGCCCAGCAGGATCACAAGGAATAAGGAATGAATCTTAGAGAGGCTGAATGAGGGCCCTTCACTGAGTCCATGATATATTAGGCAATTTCTCATTTTCAGTATTGTTTTCACAAATTCTTGACATAAAAACAAACAAATCCATAGAAGCAGCTACAAGACAGTTCTACCAAAGCCACTACAGTACCCAGTTTTTCCATTTGTGTTTTATTTCTCCTGACAGTAAACTAAAAAAAAATCCCTAAACCCATTATGTCATAAGAATGCACTCAACCCTGTTACCAGTGTGGTGGTCAGACAAATGAAGGGAGTGCAGCAGAAAGTAAAGAAAATCATAGGTGATTTGAAATAAAAAACTCTAGCATATTTAGCATGTATATGCAGAACAAATGCCTTTTCTACATTTGAAAGCACAGAACACATTCTTTTTAAGTTACAGAAATATAAGCATTGAGTTACGGTACTTTTAAGTCTCCAACCAAGATGAGAAATGTGTTAGAGATAGAAGACAAGGTTTGATTAACAGTCGGGGGAAAAAAAATATACCCTATTAACCAGTGTTACAGTTCTTACAGGCTAAAAATATCTGCATTTAGATTGATAATGTTTGCCTTTGGGTTAGAGAAATACAAACCAGCAATCCTTAGATAATATAATGTTGCTGTTCAGCCTGTTAAATTTCACTACATTGATCAAAAGGCTATTTGGTATTAAGCCTGCAGCCTATCAAGCTCAGAAATCAAGAGTTTTGTCTACCAGGTGATAAATGGTAATAGAAAGGATTAGAGACAACCCTTGGAAGAAAAGTAGCTGACACGAAGAGCTGAGGCAGCACTGACATGTTGGCAAACATATGCTTGCAGCAAAAGCGAATTCAAGAACTTCACTGTAAAATTCTTCATTCATTCCTTCAAACATGTCATAGAAATATAATTCAGCTTAATAATGTGTAGATTTTTTCTGTTGCAGTTTCATCAGTCTATAGAGAACATATTTTAGAGAACCATCCTTTGTCTTACATTTTCTAATTTTGCTTTGTTTCTACCACCCACACTCTTTTGAAACATTGTGTACATCCATTAATCCTGATATCATGGTCACGTCTTAGTTTGTGTTTAGAAGGAAGCTATTAATACATTCGCATTCCTCAAAAGAGCATATGTAGCTTACCTCCATTCTTCCTTTACACTTACCTATGCATTTTCTTTAAGTTCCTTCAAGTCTTACTAGCTTTTCACTGAGATCATCTAAAACAGAGATAGGGAGAGATAAGAGATACCTTGTTATTAAATAATTCTTCATAATAAAATAATCTAGGATAGTGGTACAGAGGTTGACTTTTCCTGTCAGTCAGAAGATCATGAGGTGATTGAGAAATGAGAGGATACATGGTAAGAAGAAGGAAAAAAAAAAAAAAAAGAAAAAAAAAAAAAAGAAAAAAAAAAGCCCGGAACTCTGAGGTAGTGAAAACTTCCACACTGCTGGATTTTGGACCATGCTCATGCTGTTTGGTATTCACTGACTTCTCTCACACTTCTGCTCCATGCTGTCAGCCAGTAGCTTCTTTGCTCAAAGGTTTCTTTTTTTCCCCAGCTGTGCATCTGTGAAAAGTCCTCCACACTGTAGCATTCTCCTTATTCTCAGCACTAATTTCATAGCACTAAGAAGTTCATCATATGAAAAGGGAGGAATCTAGCAATGATGTTTTTCTAAAAATAATTTGAATATGGACAACGCTTAAACTACTCAATGACTAAAGTACTTTCTAAGAGAGTTATGTGAATACTTATCCATTTTTGCTGCAGATGTTGGGGAACACCTGCAGATAGCACAATTCCTACATATTAAAAAAGAACCAAAATAAGTAAAAAGGTGTTGGTTTTGTATGGCTTTGATTGTGTGGTGTCATTGGTAGCTTCAAGAAATGACTGAGAGCATGTGATCCTGTCATGGTATGGACATAATGATGATGTCATTACTGAGTAGGAGCTGGCCAAGTGAAAACTGAGTACAGATGTCATTCACTATTTGTAGAAATGTATACACAAAGACAGGTTAGGAAAAAATGTTTCCCACATAGTTTAAAAAACATAGCATTCTATAATTAAAAGCATAAGGCAATGTTTTGCGAACTCGCCTATGGTGCATGCATGTGAAGAAAAGTAAAACAAGAAGTAGCTTATCAGCAAAATAAAATGTGATTGCTGTTGATGACGAAAATTTTGGTTAAAATTATTGCAACCTGCCATGTTTCCACTTTAATGTTATAATTTAAGATATGACACTGAGGACAAAGAAACATGTTGACCTTAAACTGTTCCTTTGATTCACTTTCATTGCAATTCAATTTTCTCTGTGATAACCAATCAGACTTTAGAAGATATATTTTCTCCACTGTCATCTTTGCACAGAGTCTTAGGGAAAAATTTATTTTTAAAAACAGGATGGAGAGACAGGCTGCAATTTTTGAGGTTTTTTTTCACTATGAAAACTATTAAATTTGTGATCCCTGTCCAGGAAATAATCTGTGTTATTTTAGAAAACACATTTAATGACAACACTGAAAAAAAAAAAAAATGCACTCTTTCTCATTCAGCAAAACAAACACAGAATGGATTATTTTGTTGGAAGATGACATGGCATTTTTGCCCTTTTGTTTCTCTGTAAATATCGTGCTAAACTATTCAGGATGTAAGGCAGCTGAGGTGATTGTAAGTGAATCTGATTGCATTATGAGAGGGGAAAGAAACACATAAATTCTAATCATCTCTGTGTTCAAGGATTTCAGAATTTCTCTTGGGGGGCTTTTTGTTTGTTTTTTGTTTTGTTGTGGTTTTTTTTAAGGTGTTTCTCTTCCTTGTCCCCATCCTTGTAGCCTTTTTAGCTAGGGCTAAGGAGCAACGGTACTACCCTATTAGCACAAACCAGAGCTCCTTCTGCGCTAGCATCTTGCTACACTGCTGTTTGTGCTGTTAATCAAAACCAAAAGCAGGCACTTTGTTGCCAGAGTTCAGGTTTTTATCGCAAGCCTTGTGACATTTGTTTTTACTACTTCAAAGCTCCACACCATCAAGAGGAAGCTCTGTGGGACAAGATCATGTTGATTTGTCTGGTGTGGGTGGTGGAACTGGAGGCTGGTGGCAGGGAGCAGTGCTGCCCTGCCTATGTACACAAGCCCCAGCAATTTCAGTCTCTGACCTATGCTATGGAATAGGGTTAGTCATTTTCCACTGCACAGCAATGCTGTAACTCCTTCCCCCAGGAGCATTTGTTGGCAGATACAACATAGCCATAAGGCTTTTCAAAACCTGAGCACTCCTCCCTTATTACTATGATTGAGATTCCCGGCTTTATTGGTGCCTGCAGGGTGCGAGGTGAAATCTCTCAAGCAGAGGTAGCTGCTCAGAGGCACGGACTGTAGTGTGATCAGCGGAGCCTTATAGGTTTTTCGTCTGGGTCGTTTGCTCATCTCCACCTAGCAGACAAATATTTTTATTAATAAAGCTACATGAATAGAGGAATGAGGAATGACACTGACATTAAAGTGAACAACATAGTATAAAGGCAACTTTTTCCAGCCCTCTAAGTAGAATTGTGTTAGTGAGGATTTATAGCAGTACGGCTTTGTGTTTTATTGCCACAAGCATTAGTATGAATGCCTGCATGCTGAACATTTGTAAAATAGCATCATCTTCAAGAGCGCACCATTATACTCTAAGTGCTAAGTATTATTTTAAAAGAAACTGTATTGCTTTTAACATTTTCATTATGTATAGAAGTCATAATGAGACAAAGCTACGTTTGCTAATTTGCCTCTTCTGTATTTTCACAGAGCAGAATTTTAAATATTTACAGCAATAAGTGGTTGTGTTCAAGAATTATGCTTTGACAATGCAAATTCCTTAAATAAGGTTGAAAGATGCTTTAATACTAAGCCTAGGAGTAAAATGCAGTTGTCTTATAGCCTGAGCTTTTGTTGCACCTTACATGAATCTACAAAATTATATCTGTTTTCACCTTCCTGTGCTTGTTTCTCTGATCCCCGCCAAAAAAATGACTAACCCAACAAAGCACCTCACCAGTGTGGCAGTGAAATGATTGGTACCTATTCATGGAAAGTGCCTGAAAGCTGTAACTGTCCAAGAGTGTACTGAGTATCAGATTTGTAATCCGGCTTTACTGACAGGTTAACTGTTGCTTCTGAAAAGGAGTTTGCAGCACAGAGAGAAGGAAAAGGCCTTACAACAATCTGCACAATCCTACATTATTTACTACCTATCTGTATAGCACAGCTTCAGCTGGCAGGGAAAGTTACAGCTGAGAATGAGAGGTACGTACCGCTGCTGTGAGAAATGTAAATAAGATTAGAGTTGCCAGTCCCTGCTGAGAGGTAAATTTCTTTTCCAGAAGCTGAACACACCTTTTTTTTGAAACACCATCTTTATTTGTGGGAACTGCTAGTCTGCAACCATCTGCCACACTTAAACCCTGGACCTTGTAAATAATCTCTGCTCATTGAGCGCAGCTATGACACAAAATGTAATGTCTTCTTGTTCTACATGTCTAGAAACTAATCTTCCTTTGGCAGCGAACCTGTGGTCTGTCAGCTTGAGTTCCTTTTCATTTATACGCTTATTTTGCTCAGTGCAGATGAGGGTGAAGAGGGGAAGCACAAGGGGGAATTCACAGAGCAAACAAACCATACCTAACAGGGTGATCAGCTTGCGAGTGTAGATGAAAGATGTCTTCTGCTGCAGCTCACCTGATGCACTGTTTGCTGTTCCTGCGTTGCTGACGCGATTCGTGAGCTAATGGGTGAACCGGGTGCTGGACATGCTAGTACAATCTGGGTGGGATGAATATTTGAGTTGGTAGAGCTCTCGTGGCTGGCTGATCACAGGAATTATCTATGTGAGGACATGATTTCAGATCTAAAATGTACTACAGTTACACATGGCCATACTCCAGTATGATCTGCAAGGACTTAATACTGAAGGCTACTCAGACTTCAGCTAAATCAGAAAATTCTGTGCCAAAGGGCATATAATATAGTAGTTCTCTGGTAAATGTAAGTTTTTCTAGTTTGGGTTTTAACAGAGTGTACCTTCCTTTTCCCTGAAGAACAGCCTGTTTTCAAGCAATCTGAAAGATCGTCACTCTCCTACAACACAACATCATGCTGAAGCTGTTATGCTGAATCTGAAATGTGTAGTAAATTGTCTTAGCTTGACGACATTTAAATGAAGGTAGAGTTAGTGTGTCTCTCTTCAGGCTTTTGGGGGAAAGAGGGTTTGCAATGGCCTCCCAAGATGCTTCTTCAGGAAAGTTTGTATTTAAGAGTCAGGCATCCCAAACATTTTTACACAGTTGAGACGAGTTACAGATACCTCAATTACCAGGCAACACTATGGGAATCTATGCTCTGTAGCCTGCCAAATAATATACCTTTACCACAGAAACAGGTATTGAAGGGATGGAGAGAAAATAGCTAATGGTTGTTACAAGTAATCTGTACTGGTAACACTTCTTTTTCCTCCATGAGCCCTTGGAGAAACTAACAAGCGGTGCAACTTTGCAGCTACTTCCACCCCTGCAGTGTTAAATATCTAGACCAGGGCTTGCTCCCTCTCCTGCCAAAGCTAGCCGTGCAGTTTGGCCATGAATCCATGGAAAGCCCTCTTCTTTCTATGTGTCTAAACGTATGCCCAGAATCTTTGTTGTGCAGTTCTGGCTGCATGCATTCACACCATTACATAGCTGGATATGCTCTTCTAATGTGGCCAGATGCAGATCTCTCTCCTTGTGCTCTGTTCCCAGTGTAATCCTTGGCTTTCATGTGCACCCCACCATCAGAGCGTTAGCCCTGTCAAACCAGCTGCCTTCTCTCCGGCAAGGGGTCTGCGACCCTGGAGCCTCATCACAGCGACACATCCGAGATAGCTCAAAAAAGCCAGCAGGCTTCTAGGCTGTGAGCAACCAGAATGACCCGCATAGCCTGAAGCCTACATCCCACCTTGCGGTCCGGACAGCTGTCCTAGGAGGATGTGTCACTTCAGCCACTCCTCCAGCCTACCTGGAGCCCTGGCTTCCCCTAGTTCGGCTTGGGGTGAGCCTCTTGCTGAGGTTGTTAAAGATGCGGAGCAGTGTGTTCCAGGGAAAGCCTGCTTTCTGCCCAAGGCCATGAAAACGTTGCCACCAATTTTTGCCTAAGTTTTGAATATTTATAAAAGATTAAAGATGTCATAACCGTTTCTGAGATGTATCGGGATGATCTACACAGGTCAAGCACTTCTTACCATAGATGTGCTGATTCTTCAGTTCTCCACACACAGCCAGTGTCCCTGGCTAGGGCACCAATGTCACTGATCCGAAGCAAATATTTATTATTTTTTTTTCCTTCTCGGGGTGACTGAAGCGTTACCACGAGATGTATTTTCCTCTTCTGAGAATTTCTGTGTATTCGTATGTGAACTGCTCGCCCAACAGCTGTTCAGCCTTGCCAGCTCGCGCATCAGCCCACCGCAGCGAGCGCGTTACCCCTTCTGCCGCTGTGAGCAGCGTCCCGCACCCTCAGGGAAGTCAAGCCCGCACGGCAGCGACGCGGGGCTGCCACACGCCCCGCCCCCCCCCCCCCCCCCCCCGCCTCCCCGCCTGGCACCGGGCGGGGACTCGCACTCAGCCCAGAGCGGAACGCGCCCGCGCGCTGCTCCCGCCAGGTGGAGCAAGAAACAAAGAATAGCGCTTCCCCGAGCCCCCGGGGTTCGTTCTTTTTTGTTGTTTCTTTTCTTTTTTTTCCTTCTTTTTATCTTTTTTCGCCTCCGTGTGTGTGCCTTTGACAGACCTTAAATTTGCTTTTCCTCAAACCGAAGTTTCGAGACAACAACGAGGCAAATGGGGAGGGCGGTGTTTCCTTCTCTCTCAGGTTGCTGCGAGAGAGGGTAACGTTCTCTGCCCTTCGCCGTCTGGTAAAGCTTTGGGAGGCGGGGGTGGGACGGGACGGGAAGGTGGGGAATGAATGAGCTGCATAAATTCTCCTTTGTGTGCACACCAATTGTGGTAAGAAAATAACATTTAAAACTTTTACAAGGCAGATCACTCTTTTAGCATTAGTGGGGGGAAAGTTTGGAAAATCTGTTCGTATATACGCAGCAGCATAAAATTCACATTAACATCTCATTAAGTCTAGATCCACTTAGGGACTGATCCAAAGGCCATCAAACTCGATGGAAGGTTTTCCATTGCCTTCACATGGGATTTGGATCACGCTGTTAGTGAGTGGCAAAAGCTCATATTAACAAAAAAACAAACAAACAACCAAAAAAAAAACCCCACAAAAAAACCACCCCACCTGACCTGATAAAAGGCTATAAAAGCATTTCCATTCCTTCTTCTGGGAAATCCCTTTTACGGCTGATCAAATGTAATCGCAGCAGCCACCTCTGTGGCGAAAGCTTCCTGTTAGGCTAACAGCAAGGTAGTTGAGGTACGAATGCAAACGCCACCACTGTTCTACAAAAATTGGAATGGAAACCTCATTTTTTATGATAGTGAATTATCAATAATAGCAGAGGAAAACCTGAAGTGATCAGAAATTAACTTAAATGCTATGTAAACACTGTCTAAAAATGGGGAGAGAGAAAAGCAACTGAAATCTAGCTCAGAAAAAGCATATGCCTGGTATGATAGTATTTTACACAAGTCTGGTGTACTAACATGGACTAAAATGACTAAAAGTAACTAAATTAACTAAAGTAGACTTTGCATGGTCAAAAGCAAACCAGTTTGTTGTCCAAGTACCCTTTAGAGATCTCAGTACGTGATATCATCACTAATGGCTCTGGTTTCATATGTGGAGATGAATAGTAGTACATTTTAAAAATAAAATTTTCCTTGGGCACCTTCGAATTCCTTGATCTTCATTTACTTTTTAAAAATGCTCCTTCTAGCAGAAAGAGTCTAGAGCAGAGGCTCCAGCTCTGAGGAAGTTTCTTGTTCAGCTGGCCTTAGCTGGGACTTAGCTGATGGCAAAGGCGGGCCTGGAATTTCCTGTGTATTGTTGAAAAACAAATGAAGAGGCAAGCCTCTGATTTTTTGTTCTAAGTATTTTAAATTTGAAACAGACATCATCAAGTTGATTGGGTAGAATGCTACTGAAGATTTGAAAGACTATTCTAATTTTACTTCTACTGTGAGGTTTTAAATCTCCTTTTTCTCTTTGTTATCTCCCTTTACTAGTTTCATTGTGTTTAACAGCTCCTTCCCAGTGCTCAGCCCAAGTAGTGTGGTGAGAGACTGCATCATCAGGTATCTCCATGTCACTGGCAAACTGCCTTCTTATTACCTATGTCCATTAGGAGCTGAACTAAAAACTTCAGTTTGAACAGCCTCCTAATTTTTGAGTGCTAAAAACCCCTGGATCTACAATGGGGCAGTGATGTTCTTGTAGGAATTCCAGCTCTTAAAATATTAATAAGAATGAAACTTCACCAAAGGAGGAAAGAAGGTGTAGATACTGCCCAACATTTTAAAAATGCATTTAATTACTACATACAACAGTTATGGCAGACCCTAATTTTAGCATGGTATTAAAGTTCATCAGTTAATGAGAAAGGAATTCCTGTAAAGAGTCACGTAGCTGATTCTCTTCATGGCAGCAGATTTCATTTGTACTTTTGTTCTCCTGTCTCCCTCTGGCTTCTCTTTCCCTTTTCCTCTTTTTGGTCTTCAAGCCGTATATAGCCTTGCTGCCTTGCCCCTTTCCCTCGTTGGTGGTTTACATTCATGAAGAACGAAAAGTCCTTGTAGCAAGAAACAATACGTATTGAAAAGCATATTAAAATAACATTCACTGATTTGCAGCAATATCCCAACAGAGGTCACAAATCTGGCCCTTGGCAAGTACTTTGGAGAAACTGCCAGGAACTGCTAATCTTGTACAACGTTCCCGCATTTTCAGGTAGAAAAGTGTTGCAGGGAAAAAAGTTCAAATTGGCATCTGGGGTTGGAATCATATTTTCACCTGACTTTCTGCTTCAGATTGCAAATCACCTCAGCTTTCTTACAGTTAATCTCATCCCACTCCTTGACTCAAGGGGAGTGTGCCATCGACTAGAGCAAGAGCAAAGTGTTTTGCAGATGCTTCTTCCTTCTGCTTCCTCCTTCCCTCCCCTCCTAATAGTCATTAAACACAATGAAGAAACTACCATAAACAATATTTTGTTGTTTTCAGATAAAACATCGATTTTGGTATTATAGTCCTGGAAATGTGTCAACTCTGAAAAACCAAGAGGGAAGCCCCTTAAGTCAAAGATACCTCTTTGAACCACAACCTCCACACTGCTTTCTCGCTGCAGCTACTGAGGCAGTGTGACTTCCCAGCTGGTACACCAGCACCGAACCACTGCTGAGATCACCTCCTGGGTCCCCAGCCCTGCCAGGTGCTTGCTGGAAGGAAACAGAGCCAAGGTCCTACCTCCACAGAGGATAAGCAGAGATACTGGTACTTTTATTTGTCATTACTCAAGGAAGCCCAAAGTTTAAGTGGAGATTTCTGTGGAGAACACTTGTGAATTTAGGTGCTGAGTGCTCGTGTGGTAGCTGAAGTCCTGTTGTGGGTCAGGGCATTGGTTAGAAGCCAGCTAAACTTTATACTCTGTTTTGAAACCAGTTATTGCACAGCTTTGTTTTCCATTAATCTGTGAGCGGCTTACCCTTACTTTTGAAACTGCAGGGCAAATTGTTTAGACAAGCTAGGCTTTTGTCTAGATTTTTAGTTCCCCTGACAAAGCGCTACATTTAAATTAAAAAAAAAAAAAAAAAAAAGAATGAAAATGAAACATCTACAATCATCCTGTTAACAGAATAGAATGATTCTGTTGCTGGTTAGATAAATCAGAAAACTGGTCATTTGACAGCATCACTTACATTTTAAGCAACAAATAGAGTGAATCACAAAAACAAACAAACAAAAAAGTTTTAAATGCTGCCATTGCTCCCTACTGTTGCCATCCAAGCACTTCTAGGCTATCACAACAACAGTAATATTAAATGAGAAACTAGTTGCTTAGCCAGGATGACAATTCCATCCTCTCACGTTGTGGCTTTGTTCTCTCACAGCATAATGGGCACGGGAATGTAGCACTGATAATGCTTGCTGGTGGTTTTCTTTAATGTGAAGCCGTATCAGTGAGTCATCCAAGTCTCTGGTAATTTTGTTCAGTTTCTGATTGTGCTGGCAAACACATGGGATATTCACATAACTTGTAGTGTCTAAATTTCACCCCTTGAGAAGTTAATTTATGCCTTCTATGGTTAAGTAGTAAGTATTGCTTACTTGTATGAATGTTTTACACTTCTATACAGCCTTTGGATGTCAGATTATTGATAATTAAGTAGATCCTCAAACACTTCTTAGGGAGAGATAAACACCATTATTATCCACAGCAGTACAGAAAGGAGAGGTGATCTTTCTAAGTCCATTTATTGAGACAATTTAGCTTGAGAGGCCTGATAACACAGTTATAAACACCCGAAAGCAGCCTGGCCAAACTCCATCATTGATTTTTTTTCTTTCTTTAAAAAGAGCAATTTCAAAAAAAGATGACAGTGACAACAATAATCTTTTTTTCCACTTGGCTCATAGTTTCTGAGCATGGAGAATACTTGTGCTTATTTGAGCTGAAGAGCTAGAAATTTCCTGTTTTAAATGTCTTTTGATAATCTAGCAGTTTGACAAACCAAGTCTAAGATTTGTAGAGATATCGGGAAGCATGGTGAAAAGTCAGTTTGTCAGGCTTGTAGAGGCTTTGAGCCTTTTTTCTTATAACAGAAACAGTTTGTGAATGAAATTATGTAGTGATGTATGCATTGCAACTAATCAGTGACCTTCAGATTTAATGCATGAGAAACTTTTAGTCTCAGATGGAAAAGGTAGAAGAATGTAGTGTGTGGGTGAAAAGTGCTGTGGGATGTCAGCAAGAAATCCTTAGTGCCTTTCTAAAAATCCCATTGCTTTAGCAATGGGGCAAATAATTGAATCACATATCATTCAACAGCACTTAAAACTACTCAAATCATAATTAATAGCTTTGTTCAATCTTGATTAAATATACAAATATAATTGTCTATATTAATACTAATTTATAATTAGGCATATGAAATATGAGATTATGTGAGCTAATCAATATAAATTTTATTATTAGAAAAAGAATGCAAATTATTTATATGAGCTTACATGCAGGCCCAAATGTTACTCTCATCAGTCAGACTGGTTACCTATGGATATATTTGTCTGGAGACAGTTTACCGGTGGAACAATTTTCCTGTGTGTTTCAAGTATGCCATGTGTTGGACACATCACTTTAGTCTGTGCTTTTTGTAGAGAAATACTTAAAGCCCCTGCCAATTTCTTTTTCTTGTCAGACTTTAATGGCTTTTGAAAATATGTCATATTTTCAAATACAGGTATTGAAATGAAGGCGTGGAGGAACCTTTAATGTTTCTGTTTGTTACATGATGAGATTATTCACTTTTATGTGGGTGAGGACTTAGGTAGCACTTATTTCCATGACCATCCTTCAGGTAACGTGGAGCTGCTCTAGACACAGGTAAAATATCTTGGGTAATGAAATGATTAATGACCCTTCTCTGCACTGGGCTTGCCAGAGAGTCCTGAGAGGCCCACTTGACTGCTGTCTGCCATACAGACAGGCACCATGGTGCCAAATGACTGGTATCACTGGGAGGAGGGTTAGACAGGGGATGGATCCCCCAGAATTAGTGGTTGCATCCCCTATCCCTCCCACTATCAATCAGAGGAACAAGCATCGCCTTTCTTCTGTCTGTCTTCCTCTTTTCTGGAATGAGACTAGGAGCCTTTGCTCCTACCTTCGTATTGCCCTAGCAAAACTGACTGCAGCCTAAGACCCTCGAGGCAGGTCTGATGTGCTCAGTACACACACAGCTCCACTTGCCTCAGTGAAGTGGAGGAATAGCTGCTCTCACTTTCTTCTGAGCAAAAGCACTGGTCGTTCTCAAACAGCTTTGTTAATAATTGAGACATCCCTGTAGAGACGATAGGTAGTTTTAACATTTCAGCTAGTTGCATGGTCTGTCTGTGTTCACGCTTAGGAACACATTGAATGAGTTGACTAGAAGTATGAGGGCCAAGAGCACAGTGGGAGAAAGACTTACTGTATCTTTATAGTTTTTTTATTCAAAAACTAAATATGATAAATTTGATATTTCTAATAGAAATAGTGGTAATAATTAGTTGATTAAAGAGATGTAGGATACTACCAAGGAAACATCCTGAATGTAGCTGGGCAGTTCATTGCCAGCATGTCTATAGGTAGTACTAGCTTCCACCCTTCTCTGTTGCCAAAGCACATCCTTTCTCTGACACACAACTCATTTCCATTAAATGCAATTATTTCAAATAATTGTCACTGTTGCCATACTGCCACCATTTGGTCCCACTGTGGGAGAAGACCGTGTTAGTCACAGTTGTTCTGTGGACAGGAAGGCTGAAGCCTAGGACAAATTGTTAACAGAAAAAGAGCTAGACCCATTTTTATTACTGATTTCCTTTTGGGTTTTTTTTCTTGTTCTTTTTTTTTGTTTGCTTTTGTGGTGTGGTAGCAGAGGAAGGCAACCAGCATTGCTGTTAAGAATAGATTTTCGTCATCATTTACCCAAGTATCTTAGAATATTCATTTAATATGTGGACATATAAGAGATGAAATGGTCACCATTTCCATTAGAAAGAAACCAATATTATTTCTGACAAGCTCCTGAGCTGAGCTGTTCTCACTGCAGGCAGGAATGTTTTCTTAATCCACATCTTCAATGGGGGCATGAGCTGGGTGTTTCTGCTCTAAGAAAGTGATTAAGATGTTAACATGCTTGGACTAGATATTAAGGAATATTAATCCATGAATTTATGGTCTTAATTGGATTGAGTGCTTGCAAATAAATGAGTGAAGCAACAGAATACACCAAAATCAAGATCCCTAAGAAATGCCATAAAATAATGCAAAATTAGTTTCTACAAAATTTATGCCTTCTTCTACTGATAACAAGATTTCATATCCTTTGTAGTTTCTTTTTCTCTCTGTTTCATCAGTCTGAAAGAGCCTCAACTTTGAAGCTCTTGCAGCAGAGAGCATAACCAGATTGGGTTAATCTTTGTCGCAGTATTCTCAAGGAGCATCACTCATCGTTAACAGAAACTAAGTGATCTACAGTGATGTCAATACTGCAAATCAAAGTGCATTTTGTGGATTCTGGATGCTATGAATTTGTCTTTAATATCTGATTCTGGCCTTAGTAAATTAACAGTTGGGAAAATTATGCAAAAATAATCCCATGAAAGTTAATCAAGGCTGCAAAGAGGATGGTAATATTTTCCTGAGAACAGAGCACAGTACACATACTTAAAGAAAAATTATTGTTGTTGAAAGAAATATTCCATAAATTATCTAGCACTGTGTTTACTGCAATGACTTTGGAAATAATTCGAGATTTCAGCTTGGGGGGGTGTGTGTGGGGAGACTTGGAGTATGAATTCACACATGCATGATTATGGTACTTGAAGAAAGTTGTTAAAAGGGGACAAAGTTGGGAGTAAATCTGCTAAATGTGGTTGTTACTTTCCCCTAAAAACATAAATGTCATGCACACCTCTCCCTAACCTGAAAGGAAAGGCTGCTTGCACATGTAGTTAATGGTTTGTTCTCTGGACCAAATTGAGCCTCGCATAATTGGGTTCAGTTCCATTAGCTCCTGAAGAGCTGCATTCACTCTGCCAGATTTGGATTTGGATTTCAAATTCTGGAAGTCACCAACTTCTCTTTCATCATTTCCTGTGCTCACACTTGCATAAATGAAAGCACTGACAATGTATGAATAGGTCCGCAAAGCTGCATATCACTAGCAAGGCATTTCTGTGATCGATTACAAACTTATTCGTCTTTAATTACTTATTAATGTGGAAATTAATTTTCAAGACCAGAAGCTTCTAGATTTTAGGTTCATATAAATTGCAGGAAATATGAATTTTTAAGTGCACTTTTTCTAATATTTTACGTGATATTTTGAGTGGATATACGTGATATATTTAACTGGAATTTCTTCACAGAAGTATTGGAAGTTGCAAGCCAACACACTGGCTTTGAAAGCATTGACCTAGGTTTATTCTGCCATATCTGGTGTTCAACATGCTGTTTCATCCATTTTGTAGATGTATTTTGTTTTTCCCACAGAACTGAACAAAAGGGCAAGTCTTAATTTTTTTTATGATGCATGATTCTAATGATACAATGTGAAGTTAATGACAGGTTTTCCATTTATAAATATAGAAAACTTCACATATTCACCTGCAGAACATGAAGCAGAGATTGGTTCAGAATCTGAAGTCTATTTTTGTTTAAATATGGAAACTCTTCTTTAATAAAAAATAAATCCTTAAAAGCATGAGTGTTATGTGAGAGAAGAGTAATAATAATTACCAGACTGCAGTTATTTCTTTTTGAAGACTCTTTCTCTTAATATTGTTGGCAGCCGCCATTCAAAAAAGCAGACATTTGAGTTTTCCCTTACATGTAAACAGTAGTGTTAATAATATTATATTATTATATAATTATAATACTCTTATTATAATACTATTATTATGATAGTAGTATTATAGTATAGTATATTGTATTATATTATATAATATTAATAGCAATGATTCATGTTTTTAGTAGTGGTAAAAGTACGCTAGTGGCCTAGCAGTTCTAAGAAATTCTCTCGGCATTCAGGAACTATGCAAAAACCACTATGAGGTGGGGCCTACATTTAGGGCTGAATGTAAATACTCAGATAAGATAAAGCACACTACCCTTTGCCCAGAAACACAGAAACTTTGCTTTTCATTACCAATTATTTAGCTACTCAGCAAGCTATATCAATGACAAAAAAGAGACAGACAGGAAATAAGAAATTAGGCATCTCATAGAAGCATCTTTCTCTCACTGCACTGAAACATTGTCACGTTACAAATATGTTTTGGAAAATATACAATATTTAGAACATAGGTGAGCAATATGTACTATTTTTTTCCCTTCTGTGCATTTCAAAGAGTCAAGTCTAAATGTAGCATTAATAAAGAAGAAAAAAAATCTACATTCTCTTGTACACATTCAAAGGGATCATAGACTGATTAAGTTCAATTGCATTAGGTTTTGAGTTGCCTGCACAGTCTTTTGAAGATCATGTCTCATTGAGATGTACAATGTAGGAAGTTCATCCCCCTTCCACTGCTGTTTTTGGCAGCCTTCAGATGAATCGGGCTAAACATCATGACATTGCATCATTTTAATATTAATCAGAGCTCTATTTAAAAATATGAAAAATACTTAAGACTGACACTTATCTTCATATTTCTGTATCTTAATAAGTAGCCTGGTCTTAATCTTTCGAGCCTTCAGAGGGACATGAGATGATCAACACAGCTAAGAATCCATTAGATTAATTAAAAACTTTAATATGATGCTAAATACCTATCATCAGGGCCTCAAATTCAAAAGTGTTGCCTTTTTTTTCCCAATCCAGACTGTACATTTGTGGGAAAATAGCAAACTGTTTGGAAAGATGCTGCGCAAACACAGTTGTCAAATCTTTGTTTCAAATTCAAATCAAGTGCAGAGTAGTGGGGGAAGTTTTTTGTACTTCATGCACGAAATATTTTCCCAGGGGTAGTGGGATAGTTTGTGATTATATTTACATCCAGGGATAATATGTGATTATATTTACACCAAGGATTTGCATCCTGTGGATCTAGTTCATAAAGAGTAGTAATGAACAGGTCACCTAACTTTATAGGTCAAAATCAAGATGAAATAATCTCTGCAGCAGTGACTTAAAAAAATGGACAGAGTGCATCTTCAGCAAGTTTGTAGGTGATACAAAACAGGGAGGAGTAGTCAACACACCACACAGGTGTGCTGCCATTCAGAGGGACCTTAGCAGGCTGGAGAAATGGGCAAACAAGATCCACAAGAAGCCCAGCCAAGGAAAGTGCCAAGTCCTGCACCTGGGAAGGAATAACCCCATGCACCAGTACATGGTGGCGGGAAGCAGCTCTGCAGAAAAGGCCCTGCCAGTCCTCGTGGGCACCTAGTTGGGCATAAGCCAGCAATGTGACCTTGCCACAAAGAAGGCCAACAGCACCTTGGGCTGCATAAGGCAAAGCAGCATCAGCAGGTCAAGAGAAGTGATCCTTCCTTTCTACTCAAACATGTTGAGACACATCTGGGGTGCCAGGTCCAGTGCTGGGCTCCCCAGCATAAGAGAGTCATGGACATACCGGAGCAAATCCAGCCAAGTGACACAAAGAAGATTAAGGGACAGGAGCACCTCTCATGTGAGGAGTGGCTGAGAGAGCTGGGACTACTCAGCTTGGAGTAGGGAAGGCTTGGGGAATCTTCTAAATGTGTAGATTGATGGGGGAAGTAAATATGAATGACCCAGACTCTTCTCAGGGGATGTCAGTGACAGCACAAGGGACAGTGGGTATAAACTGAAATACAGGAAATTCTGGCTGAACATAGAAAGACTTTTTCCTGAGAGGACCGTTAAACACTGGATGCCCTGAAACGTTGTGGAGTCTCCACCACTGGACATGTTCAAAACCTGACTGGTCACTTAGCAAATGGCTCTTGCTGACCCTGCTATAAGTAAGATCTAGCTTTGAATACTGGTATTAATTGCCTGGGATACTTCTGAGTGTCTCCTGGGATACTTATGACTGAAATCTAAGGCAATTTGATATATTTGCATACTTAGACTCGTACAAAACTAGGTATATATGTGAATCCCTAGAAGAATGTATAATGCAGGTGTGGACCATAGCAGTTTTTGAAGGGTACTGAATATATTCTGACAGGTATAAGCAAATTTAGACAGATGAAAGGGATCAATGGTGCAATTATTGATAGCTATGTATGTACACAAATCATCGGGAGGAACTTTAATCTCCCTTTACAGTTTTTGGATTATGAGAAATACTGAGTGAGAAGGCAATTTACTCCTGAAGGAGAATATAGAAATAGAAGTTCCTTTGTGGATCTCTTTCACAGGATTAACATTTAGATACGTATCCAACAAAGACATAATTTTTGAGCTTTCCAAAGTGATTTCAAAAGTCAAACAGAAAGGAAACATGCTTTGCTGGTAATAGCAAAGATTGCTTTGTCCAAACTCTTTTCAGCAGTAGGATTCTTTCAAATAGTTGTAGCTTTTATCAATATTAGTCCAAGGAAAATTAGGTTTTGTTCTTTACATATGGAATATGGTATCTGTGCTGGGAGGCTGTATAAATTCTTTCAAAAGCTGTATTCTTTGGGATTCTCGTGAGGAATCTTATGAAAGGCTGATGTGTATTGTCTTTATCACAGCATGCTTTGACAATAAAATTACTATCTGCCTCAGTTCATTTGCTGTCTCCAAAGGAAACTGATTTACAGATCTTCCTGCTAGCTCATCTCTTATTTAATCTACCTGCTTATAATTATTGTTGTAATTAACTTATAAATTATTATTAGTAGTTTATTCATATTTAGAGATGGGCATTCTGACAGTTGGTCTAATGACATCTGGCATATTCTTCATCCCAGCATGATCTGTTTACTCAGTTTTAACATAGCTTTGCACTCCAAATTTACTGGTTTCTACAGCTGAATTTTTGGGAACCTTATTGCTATAGGATGCTATGAAATGTGGCTATTCTGATTCTGAGATCATGTGCCCACTCTGTTCATCCCCTGGGAGCACTGGTAATCAGACAGTGAAATAACCTCAGAAACATCTGCACTATGGGAAAAATCTTAGACATTGAGAATAGGACCAACCAATAAGATTTCTTTACAGCTGACTTTAGAAATACCTCTTTCTAATCCATTTTTAATGTTTCAAAATTTAAAGCAGACGTGGGGAATTTCTTCAGTAGCTGTATACCTTAGGGAAGAGTCAAATAGGTAATCCCTTTGTTTTATTTCTTTGCATATCAGAAAGTGCTGACAGACAATGAGGTATTGCTTGGGTAAGGGATCAGTATTGCAGATTTTCCCATGCACCGCTGAAGATTCCCAGCTGGCAACGTGTCTAGAAAACTGAAGGGGAGCAAATGAAGTCACAAGATTTCAGGCATATGCTATAGGAAGGGGGGTGGGGTGGGTGGGTGGGTGGGTGGGTGGGTGGGTGGGTGTGTGGGTGGGGGTGTGTGGGGGTGTGTGTGGGGGGGTGTGTGTGTGTGTGTGTGGGTGTGGGGGTGTGTGGGGGTGTGTGTGTGTGTGGGTGGGTGTGTGTGTGTGAGAGAGAGAGAGAGAGAGAGCGAGAGAGAGAGAGAGAGAGAGAGAGAGAGAGATACAGATCCTGTAAGAGGTCACAAGATTTTATTTCATGTAAGATGCAAGAGTGACCCTGGAGGCAGGCTCCAGCCCAGTGGGCAGCAAAAGGCAAAGGAAGAGCAAGGACACAGATACAATGCTGTCACTGCACAGTCAAAGGCAATCAGTGATATACTTGATATTTCATGGCCCTTTATGCCAATGTCAAAACAGCTCCTGTGTAGTTCCTGCAGATGAACACAAAGCACCAAGTCACATGCTGCCTTTGTCTCCTATTTTCCATACTGGCATAAAAGACTGTGGTCTGGAACCCCTCTCCTGAATCACTGGGTCTGACTGTGTCTTCTCCCATAAACAGCCAGTATCGAGCATTTAATGGAAATTAAACCAGAACATATTATATTAGTGATATATTCCCAAACATGTATACATGTATATTAAATAATTTGTAAATAATGTTTGCTTCTCTAACACTATGTTACCGATCTAACATGGTTCTTTTTAATAGTTTTTGTTAACTTACCAGAGAAAAATGTAGCAAAAACTAGGATGGAAGGCAAATAATTGCAGAGGTGGTTAACTTTCACAAGAAGACTGAAGTGATTGAAGGCATGTAGTTTATAAAAGATATGAACGAGAGGTAACAGGATAGATGTCTTTAAAATACCAAGTGATATAAAAAAAGAAAACAAAAATAACTCCCTGCCTCCTTTCTCCCATTGGCTTTCTTTCACTTTCTCTGAGCAGCAGCCATGTGTCTTGCCCAGGATATGGACACTGTTAACTTTGAATAATCAGTCATACTGTCTCCTTTTTCCTCTCATTCTGATCTTTGAGGTTTTTGCACCATTGCTTGGTTTAAACCTTAAGCAGTTTTGGATTTAAATTCCAATGAAAGGTGCCTAAACTGCATAAGAGGACAAGAAATAAATCGTTCCAGTAATGTATACATTTGAAAGTTTAAAGAATCCATTTTTTTCTTAAGTCATCTAGGCTTTTTATTTTGGGTTGTTTCAGACAGAAAGCGGAATCTGAACTGACATTCTTGTGATCACCAGGACTTCTGAACATAAATTGCTACAGGACTGCTGAAACTAAAGCTGTGTGTGGCATTTGATTACTGTAAGAACAAGTTAGGTTTTCATGACAGCATTTTCTATCTCCAAGCTATTTCCAGTGCTTTAATATAATCTACTGATGATGAAAACTAAAACCTCAAAATATTTGGGGGAAAAGCACTCAATGATCAAAAATCACAATAAACTCAAGAAAAGAAAGTAAATACTAACTATAAAAAAGTAAGATTTTCTTTAAGCTTCACACTATGTAAGGGTTTTTCCAAGGCTATTAATCTTAATCCTCAAGTTTTTAGTAAAGACACCAACGATCTCCATGACATTATAAATACCATTGGAGCTGCAAGAAAATGTAAGTTTATGGTCTTCTATTGGTGAAAACAGTTCTCTAATGTATTGTGGAGTCCTTTCTGTAAAGGTGATCTACAGAGCCACTCAAGAAATGGTTTTTTTTAATCATTTTTTTTTCCACCAGCCTCCCTTAAAAAACTACTCTAAATACTTCAGATAACTTATTGTAAATTATTTTTCACTTCCTGCACATTTGTATGAAATAAATGTACAATGTAAGTTGCACAGTTATTTCCCAGTGATTTTCAGTGGGACTCTATGCACTAGCAAATGTTTTTGAATATGATTTTGGATCATTGAATTGAGTCTACATGCAGATTAGGTTTCATGTTGGATTGTAATGGCTTTAAGCCAATTGCAGACGGAGTACAGCTCAACAGGGAGTAATAGCTCAATATATTTAGATAACCTTCATTTAAAAAAACCAACCAACTTTATAATTCTTAGAGATTCCCTGGTAAGAACTGCCTCATTTGCTTTCCTATCATTTTTTTGCCTCTCAGCCATTCATTGAGAACTATGTACCTTTAGTGCAATTGTCTGTGTTCAGTCAACACCTGGCTAGTGTGCATATCTTTACTTTGTAACATGAAGGTATATGATAACACCAAATGTGTTTGATTTTTCATCAGTGAAAATTGTTCCTGGTCTCTGCTGTATGCCGAGATAAGTTTTCAGCTGCTGTTTTCAGTCATGAAGTCATTTCAGCGATCAGTTTTCAGGCATGATGACTCCTGTTATTCATATTAGAGGTTAGTTGCTTCTTTAATCCTTTTCCACAGCAAACTTAATATTCCTGAGCAGATGAGCATTCTTTGGGCATGGAAGGTGTTTGCTGATTGAGAGCGGGTTTTGATCAATTCCTTTACAAAAAAAAAAAAGTAGTGCTTGGGAATGAGGTGCGGTTGCACTCTAAGGGTCATGGGCTGAGGGGACTTAGACACCAAGGTGTGAAAATGGGGGGAAGTGGGAGCAAATACCAGGCTTTCTTGGATGCTTACATTCTAGCTATAGCGAAGAAAAAGAAGAAAAAGAAAGTGGAAAATACATCTTCTGTTTCTCTCCAGTTTATATTTCTAAAGAAAACAACACAAGGTCTAACCCAGGAAGAAATGCTCAGGCAAACAATTTTTCTCTCTCTTGCTTTTCCTGTATGAGTGAGAATTTCTGTCTGAAGAAGAACGAGACAAATAGACCGTTTAAGAAAAGATGAACTAGAAAAGATCAGTAACCTCCCAGCATATTTTCACAGAGACCCAGTACTTTATACTTTGTATAGAGTATATCAATACAATTTCTTTCAAATTCCTATTCGTTTCACTTCGTTGCATATGATATGCATCTATTTATTTATTTTTATCAATGCCTGAGATGTATTTATACACACCACCTTCAAATTAAAAAGATTTATGTTGTCATCTTATGCTTCTGACAATATTATGGCAATGCTAGCTTTTTTCCCTTGTCTAGCTTAAATGCCCCCAAAGTATTCAGGCTTCTAACATATCCTTAAAGGGTCCATTTCCTGCAAATTTTTACGCTGTAGCGTAACTTGTTATTATTTTTAGTCTTGCTTTTTTGTTCCTGTTTTAGCTTATGAAAAGTACCTTTTTTTCCAGGAGGTGAAGATGATTATACACTAAAAATTAAACTGCTTTCCTAGAATTTTCCCTTGTCATATTTCCCATTGGTTTGAGGGTTTTTTCCTTCCTGAATGACAGTGAGTATAGTTCAGCTACACAACCATCTATAATAACCTCTTCTGAACACCACAACAGCAAAGAGAACTATGTTCTTTTTGGGAATTAACATCCGCAGGCAATAATTCTATTTCATAAAATAATAAGATAGAATGTGTGAGTTGAATTATAATGCTGGGTTTAGGAGTTAAATATATCCTTTCTCATTCCTGTGGGTCCAAGGCACCAGAAGACATGCAATATAAACTCTGAGATGCATGTCTGTAATATTGATCATCTGAACTAAAGAAAACCAAAATATTAAGGGATATACAGATTAGGATACTCTTATACTATTTTTTTAACTTAGTCCAATATCTGCTTCAATTATTTCACGGAACTAATGGAGTGGGATGCCAGTAGATATATTGGTTTAGCAATCGTCTCGATTTAGGTCGTTTTTCTTTCAGTGGGAGAAATGCATACAGCTCAGCTGTAAGAAAAGCCAAACAGAACAGGACTAAATTCTTTGGTGCTGCACCTAAGTGCTGAACCTTTCTGGGCCAGATCATGTGCAACTTGTTTTGCTGCCCTTGGAGAACTCTGCATCGTAGAAACTGATATGAAGCATCCATTGCTCTCCCTCTTTCTCTCTTGCCATCTCAGGCCAACTGCAGCATACACTTGATTACCTGTGTTCTGATATTTGCAACTTCACATCTTGACAACAAAGTTTAGTAATTGATTGTACAGGCAAAGAATTACCCTAAGTGAAGCAGTCGCTCCCTTGCAGCTTTTGAAAAGATTAATATTCATTGTAGATGGCACAGATGGAGATTTATGAGACACATTCTTTCCCTCTCCTTTTTAGACCAAGCTTAAATTGTCATGGCATCCCCACTGAAGCCAGTACAACACGCGGTTCTGAGTTCTGCAAATGTCAGTGAGTTTATAATTTTGCAAAAGCAGTCTTTAGTGATAGTGAACAAAGACCGCATTAGATAAATAATTCTGCTAACCAGTATTTCTTTGAAGTAGACTTCTGGCCTGAAATGCTGTGCCAAGGAATTTGCTAAAATATTATGCACTTTGTTTAAAGGATATTGTTCACTTAAAATTTAACAATAAAGTACAAATCCTTAAGTGCTTAGAGATGCCATCTCTTCAATCTTTTTTGGCATTTCATGAATCATATTCCTTCACCATGTTGCCTTCTTCCTTTTTCTTTCCTGTCATGTCTCCTTTACCTCTGTTGTTTCTCAAAAGCATGTTGATGTCAGAAAGCAGTTAGTTACTTATTTTCTTTCATATTTATCATCATGCTGAGTTTCTTCATGGACGTACTTGATATGGTTTCCAGACACCCAGTTTTTTGCCACAGTTATACTGCTCATTCTAAAAGGTCCTGAGGAATGTAAATATTATGTGTTGTAAATTTTGTAGAGATTACCACTCTTTCTGCCTAGAAAATTGTTAACCTGTCTTTATAGTTAGGGTTTTTTTCTGATAACTGCTAAGATTATTCCTGTCTGCACCAACACTCAAAACTGTACCAACAGTAAAGAAATAAAGAGGTGGCTGCACCTACCACTGAGTGTTATGTTTTGTACAGCAGCGAAAGTTGTGCAGAAAACACGTTAGGCATGAGATGTGATAGCATGTTTTCAGAATTCATTGTTCAGCACACCAGGAACGTGCAGAGGTCAGCTTGGAGAGCTCAGTAGGAGTGTAAGCCCAGGACACTGAAAGTAGCCTGGATCCTTAATAAATGCAAATTGTCAAAGTATCAGGTTTATATACAAGTTGAATGATGGTTTTGTCATGGAACATAGCCCTCTATGCCATCTTGAGGCACTGCTGATCTGAAATGAGGAGCGTTGTTTCTAAGTCATTGAATGCTCATTTTCTCCAATTCTGATCCATGCTGACTTTTCTTAGTTTATGAGATCACAACCCAGTGTGACCTGGCTGCAGGCCAGGGAGCAGAATAGAGTTCCAGGTCTTTCTGACTGCAAATTGAATTACTCCTCTTGACATTAAAGTCAAACCAAACTCTCATCAGGGCAGCACTGCCAAAGCAGTCTTAGTATGACATGTTGACGTATGCCTGAAATTTGTGTTTCAAAAATTAATTATTTTGCTTTTGTTATGCAAATACAGTACACTAACAAGAACAAACAATTATGAATGCGTGCAGTATCAGAAGTGTCTTGGGATTAAAGACTTGTGAATTCCAGTTCTTTTATTAACTTTTATCTTCTTGAAAGTGTGTCCTTGTCAATACTAATTACAAGCTGCTTAGAAATGTATGTGCTGCACAGGCTATCCATTCTCTTGGATATCACACTGGCCCATCTTTTAATATTCACTATATAGTGTCCAGCTACAACTTATATAGAAATCTTCAGCCTTTCTGCCTATAGACACTATTTAATTATTTACAACTTAATATTGTGCTTTAGTTCACCATCTGTACTAAGGAATCTAAATAATAAAAAATACTTTTTTTTTTTGTGAGCATTGATTACTAATATTGGATCTTTATTTCAAAGATATAAGACACCAAGCTCATTTGAAATGAAACAATTAAACCAAATCCATGCCACTTTGGAAGACAGCCCTCCAAATCTGATCTGTCATTTACATGGTTGCCTAGCAAATAACATACCATGTGGAGTTTCTGGAGGGCACGTTGTTAGTGACTCTGAAATCTATACTTGCAGCCTGGGGTTAAAGACGACAGTCAAACTTGACCCTAAGAGTAACCAGAAGGCCACCTGTAACAGACAGTATAAATGTAATTTTCTCATCAGCCAACCAGTCTTCCCTTCAGTGCTAGTTACAGCAGGACATCAAGTACCACAAGAACAAAACATAAAATACATCAAACAGCCTGAGAATCTGGGAGTAAATGTTTTTATGCAGTTAGCTGTTGTCTCTTGCTGAATGTTCAAAATATTTTTTTTTAATTTTGAGGGTAAGAAGAATGCATAGAGGTTTTGTCATACTTTTATTTCCCCCTATAATGGCAAAAAATAGCTGTAATATTATGATAATACTGTGTCAGAATCTATTGCTCCAGCACAGGGAATAACGTTTCTCAAATGCACTGCTAACAGAAAGAAGAAATACTTCATTCAAGTATTATTTGCCAAGCATTCAAGTAATGGTTTCCATTGCCATGTACCTTGGCTTTTTTAGATTGTTGTCTGAAACAGGATCTTCAGGGCTTTACATAAATCTTAGATATAATCTTTTTCAGATACTGACTCCACCCAAATTTACCTTCAGGCAGCCAATATACTTACCACCAAGGATATTTGCCTTCCCATCACACTTTTTTTACCACTAAAGGCAGTAGATTTGGGCTTAGTTCCATCTAGCCTTCTAGGAAACAAGAATTTGCCAATTGATGAAAGCTTTGCTGGTGATGAACCCTTTTCTGTACTTTAGGGAACTATCACTCTCTTTCTCTTCTTTCTCTCTCCTTTACTTCATGGCATCATGCAGCAAATATTCTTTCTAAACAAGCATGGGAAGAATGGAAACACTAAAAAAAATACTGGCTCAAGAAGTGAGCTGGATATGAACAGGCAACAATATTTCAGTAAGTCAAAACTGAGGAAACTGGAATTGCACAGCTGTTCTGCGGTGATGACACATCTGTTGGGCTCCACTCTGGCTGCTGACTACAGCACCTGGCTACTGAAATTTACCCAACAGTAGGCTCTAAGCTGTGCCAGATTTTCTTAGCAAACAGTAAGGTTTCCACATTAATGCTGTGCAGGCTGCAGTGTTGCACATCTGCCTGTTCAACATCACTCGCAGGCACACGAGGAGGTGGCCAAGGACCTTCTGCCTCCCACCACAGTGCCAGTAACCCCTAGTGTAGCAACCACCAGGAGCAACTGGAAGAGACTGCTGGGCAGCATAAAACCAAATGGATTTAGATGTTAGCGACAATGGCTGCTGGTTGCTGTCTCCATAGAACTCCGGTAATTCAGATCTGTTTACTGAAGGAGACACCTCTTGTGAGGTAGAAGTGTGTCTGAAAATGTCCAATAATCATGAGGTTGAGTAAGAAGAATGGGGCAAAAAGTCACAGAAATACTGCAATGAATATAAATGAGGGCTAGCCATGCTAGCTTAGCTAGTGAGTCACCCTAGTGAAAGCATGGCAAAAAAACAAATCAAAACCCACTTGATCTTGCATGCTCAAGTCTACATTTCCCATTATAATACTGCTGCTCTGTGGAGAAAGTCGTATTTGTCAGCTTTCTTTTGAACATTGATGTTATTACAGGATTGAATGATTCCTGTGAGGACTTAGCAGCTTCATTTGGCAGCACTCAAGCAGTTAACAAAGCACGGTAAAATTAAGTAAAACAAACCCTTATATTCATTCCTCTGTGAGGATAGTCTAGCTTTCAGAATTCAGGCATGACATAACTGAGATACATATGGTGAGATAAATAGTCATATAAATTCGGTTTAAAAACTCACAAGGATCTTTAAAAAAAGATAAACATTAGCATTTTTATATGGCTACAGGAAATGAAGTAGATAATTAAGTTAAAGAAAGTAAATTAAATTACAGTGGTTTCTGTTGTGTGGGATTTTATGTTGTATATACCAGGAACTATAGATTTAATTGCACAAATCAGTCTTTCACTAATGAATTCCCTACTCCTGTCCTCCAGCTGTAAAAGGCAAGCTTTAATATTTTTAGTATTTAATATGTTTCTCCCAAAATATATTTAAGATATATTTTCATGTAATTCTTTTAATTTTTCAGATGAAGCTTACATTTTTTACAAGTCAGCTTATACAAAACAGCAGAAGACAGTCTCAGAAGACTGTAGAGTTGAGGGTGATGTTTGAAACGTTGAAAGTGAAGGATCTGTGACTACCTGCAGTTTTCACAGTTGAGACTGATAGGCTGCAGAACCTAAAAAGAATATCATCCCTATTTAGTGACTTTTTAAAGAATTTAAGGTTATTGCTTGCACATGGTAAGAAGCCTAAGATGTAAACCTGTAACAAGTTGGACACTACCTGTTCTGGAAAAACCCTGGGCCAAACTCAAGGGAAAGAGAGAAGAAGAAAAAGTTTGAACAAGATTGTAGTTCTGGGGTCTGTCTGATGCAGGCTGCAGAGGAGTTACAGAAGCTGAAAAGCA
Source organism: Falco biarmicus (assembly GCF_023638135.1). Lineage (NCBI taxonomy): Eukaryota > Metazoa > Chordata > Aves > Falconiformes > Falconidae > Falco > Falco biarmicus. Next base: position 85,030,853 of record NC_079289.1, read on the forward strand.
GACTGCGTGGGAAATGTGTGAGCTCTGTTGTGACCTCAAAGGTCATCTAACTCCATATTTCATGTAAAGATTGAGCCTGTAAGAAATTGAGAAATCTTTCTAACAAAACTTAGGCAGGGAAGCCACAAGCAGAGTGAGGAGATGGTGACACAGATGAGGGTCTTTACCTATTTAGTACTTCTGGTACTTCTCTAAACCTTTCTGGGGAATTCAGTGCCTTTGAGCAGGCTTTGTAACATGCAAAAGACATTTATAAGTAATTCTGTTAGACTGTTCAACTTGTGTTGTGCCCTATAGCACAAGGATCTGAACCCCATTCTACCTGGACAAGCTGAAATAATTTCTTTTGATGTGTTTTGAACAGTTCTTCAGAGTTTCATTTCCGAGTGTAAAAAGCACTCTACACCACCCCACAAAAAAGAGTCAATTAAGCAAAACTTTCTATCCATTTCAAAAGATCTTTCTTAATTCTGCAGTTGAAACAGAACCCATTATTTGCACTGCTATATCTTTAGCGATGTGTGTCACTTCAATCTCCAAGTAACCTTAGTTAGAAAGAAATAGTGACTGACAACCAAGCTTTTAATTAAATGGGTTGATTCTATTGTACAAAATGCTATCTTTAAACTCATCTGTTTTACACAACTTTTCCAATTTGAGCTTCCTTCCAGTATCTGTGAATGAGGAACTAATTTCTGTTTCAAAGAACCAATTATTCCATTTGGTACGGAAGCATGCTAAAAGGCAGATAGCTATTTTCTCTTAAATTCAAGCAGTATGTCTAGCCAGTGGCGTCTTTATTGATAGCAAATCTTCAACAAGACAAAACACATCTGCCGATTCTATTCTGGGCCTCATATAATTTCAATTCACCTTCCAGTGCAGTTAGACTAATGAAAAGTCAAGTATCAAGCTGGAGATAAATGTCTGATCTAATTTACTTCTGTGCCCATTGTAACTTCTGCCATGCACTAGTATAGTTAATAGATGCATGGAAAGAACACTAGTCTTTTCACGGAAAGGCAGGTTTAGAGGAGATTCATAGGGAAGCAAAACCTTGAGGATATTCTTTTTTCAATTAGGCAGAGCAATTTGTCCTTCTTTGCAGAGACAGTAGTGTATTTAACACCCTGTCTCTGTTTATGTCTCTGAAGACAGAGCATCTACCACCATAAAAAACACAGCTGCCTCATCTTCCCTCCTACCAGTGAAGCTCTGTGAACTCCTCTCTGAGCAGTACTCATCCCATCACTGACCATATCATGGAAATTCTTTGGAGTTAGAAGCACAAAATGCAAGGTTAAAACATGGAGAATAGTAGCAAAAGTTGTTCTTGTAGTCTGGGACATCATCCTCTGGAAGTAAAAAAGGAAAGACCTACACTGAACTACCAGATCACAGTATGGACATGAGGATTTGCTGTGCAATGAAAATGACAAACGCAACTAAAAAGAAGATGTTTTTATTACAGGTAGGGAAGCAGAGGGAGGCATAGCAAGACTTGGTCTAGAATCTTCTGAAAATTCTGGTTGCTTTTGTTTAATTGTGATATAAATCTCAGTAGGAATAGGTTCAGAGAAAAGCTAGAACTATGACCACAGTAACTGAATTCCCATCTCATGGGATCAGACCAAAATAATTTGATTTCATTTTACAAGACAGATCAATTCAAAGAGAGGTCTTAAGAATCACCAGAAGTAAGAAGACATTAAGCTGAAGGGAAATGTTGCACAAAGAGCAATGGGCCCATAAGCTGGTAACAAACCCAGGCTGGAAATAGAGAGGTGTTCTGTCATTAGAGGGTAAAGAACCTTTTATTTTCTGTATATAGTTAATAAACTCGTTTTAGAATGAGTCAGAGTTCTTTTATAAAAACAATTACATAATGTGACTGTCCACAGTGGTAAAGGAGATAGGAAGTTGTAAATCATCAGCTTCTGTTTAGGCTTAAATTCCTTTACTCCTTAATGACATCTCTATGTTATTTGTTCTCCAAAGTTAATCAAAGTATCTCAACTGCTAGGCTGTCATGTTGTAGGTACAGGAGATGTAGCAGACTATATACATTTTTCTGGCTTGGTCCTTTTGTCCTTTCTTCAGCAAGGGAGCCTAACTTTACACAGAAAGCCACATCAAGTTTGACTCCAGTTTAAAGAACATATAAATTTTTATGAAGAGAAAGGACAGGTGAATGCTATTGTGTTCTCTAAGAGGCATCTCTTTTCTGCAAGGCTTACAGAGTTGTCTGTTCACATGTGCAGCTAGCTGCTTGTAACGAAACCCTCTCTGCTCCTCTAGGGGATGGACAACACTATGTCCCTCTCCAGAAACAAACACTCTACTAATTTGAAACAAAGCCACGTGAGAAAAGGAAACCTTGAAAGACCCAAGACCTTCTAGACCAGGAAGAGTTTTCTTTGTAATTATTTCATTCTAGGCATTTAGATTTGTTAAATGTAGTGCCAAGTCCAAAAAAAGATACAGTGACTTGTTGATCATTAACGAATACAATAGGTAGTGTGAAAACCATGTGGAGTAAGCTAGAAAAGGGTAATCATATAAGCATACATAATCACTGCTTCTTCTTTCTATATATAGGTCTCCAAGAATGGTGTTTCTCCATCTCTCATTGCACGCAGAATTTGAGCTGTCACTGTACTGAATAGAAATTCTGAGGAAGGTGTCAAAGCACAGTATCAAAAAAAATATTTTGAAACTGAAAAGAAGGAATGATTTCTGTAAATGTAGAATATGAAATTACTCCTCATTCAATTCACAGACAGCCTAGTTTCTGAAACGGTCAGTTTATAGTGAAAGGCATGTATGGTTACAGGTGAAGGAATTCCTGTTCTCTACCACAACTTTCCTTGGTTGAGTATTAATTGAAATAAATATGTACACATGTGGTTGTATACATGCATGCACACATAAAATAATCATTATAGCATCTTAGAACAGAGGTCAATTGCTGACTCAAATTATCTGAGCCACATGGGCAAAATTGGTTACATTCTATAGAAAATACTATGAAAAAATTCAGACTATGGCTATGCAAAAAATACTTTTTCCCATCAGGAAAAAACATAAACCACTGCTGACAAAGCTCCATGCCTGTACAATATACAGCGAAATATACGACAAGTCTTGTCCCGACTGGTTCACTGTCTGGAGCTTAGCTATAAGGCTATTGCCCAGGTAATACAGAAAGATCAAGGCTGTAATGTAGGGTATGACTGTTTTCTCCCTTTCCCAAGCCAGACAGAAAGATCAAAACCTCTTAATTTCCAAGAAATGAGGTCCAACACAAACTGTGCTTTATCTCTTTGCGCATAGATTTCTCTGCGTCAGTCACTGCCCAGAATGTAACAGGACTGAACACCTGAAAGAAAGGGATTTTTCAAGCTGTAGGAAAGAGCGTGTTGCTTTTACTGCCAGCAGTCTTTAATGACATATATCTCTGGCTTGACTGGTCAGGATTACTTTATATCCCAGTAGTTTTCAGGAAATACCAGGTCTGGCCTCACTGCAGCTCCCATTTGCACTGACAAACTCCTCACGCAATGTAAACTGAGCTCTGTGTGACAAGAAATAAAGTACATCTGGACCAAGGTAGAAAGCGAGCTGTCAGTTTATTTAAAACTAACCTTTTGGCCCTTGGCAGGATTTTGTCAGGCTCTGAGGAGTTACCTCAGGAATGGGTGTCTGTAAAGCAAAAGGGAAAGCAATTTAGAAACAAGGCAGCGTCATGATGCTGGCCAGGTCTTGAAGACACAACTGCAGTTGGAATAGTGTGCCCTGAATTAACAAACTAACTGGCAGTTGGGCTATTCAATGTGATTAACAGCTCCTTTATGGGTTGTTTGCCTCATTCAGTGCATATGTGTGCTGAGGGGCTGCTGTAGTGAAGCAGGAGAATAAATGAAGTCTCTGGGACTGTGGAGAAAAACTTCCTCCATTGTTTTTTAAGAGAAGCTGAAATACATGTAACATTTTGATCACTTCATTTAAACGCAGTTTAAAAGAATTAAAATGCCCACCCTTTATAGCAGTCTTCAGTATGATAAATAAGACAACATGGCAGTAAAACAGGCAATTGTGACTTTGTTCTGCTGTTTCATAGTCTGGCAAGGAAAGTGCTGATGAACACATGAATGCATAAAATAGACTAGAGGATCTTGGCTGAGCTTTAATAAGGCTTTATTGAAATACAAATGCTACAAAAGTACAAAACTAGCTAAAACATCTCACAGCTAAATCAGGTAGGCTAAGATAAAGCCATCCCACTGGGTGTTATCAACACCGGTAACTCACATCGGTAAAGAATTAGAGTTTCAGTTTGCTTGCACAGACTAGTTAGCTGTTTTCTCCTCTTAGTGGGGTTCTGTCAACCATACAATTGAAATTAATTGAAGTCTCAGGATTCCTAAAGATGGTTTCTTTGGTTTGTTCTTTCCAACACAAACTTACATTTCAACATAGGTGAAGCAGACTGGGGGCAGGTGGGAAGGTGGTGGTTAACAAATGGTTATTTATTCCAGAATTTATTTTTTATAAAGCAGGTTTCTATATTTTTCCTACTTTCTTTTTTTTTAGTATGACATGGCCATGTAAGTTATTGCTGTCTAACACTTTTTAAAAAAAAAAAAAAAAAAAAAAAAGGAGGCTATTTCTTTGTTAAGAGTTTTCATTTTCTGTAATTGGCACTTAAGCATTCAGCTTCCTCTAGAAGACTGTTTTACTGTCATAAAGCTGAAATGATTCCTTTTTTTCTTGGAAACAGAGTTAGAATAAAAACTAAAGATTTATTAAGGAAAATGCAGTCTCTTTCTTCTTTTGTCCAGTTTGATGTTGTGGGTCAGAAATGCTGTAAATTGTATTTTATATTTGAAAATTTTTTAGCATTTCTAAATGTAAAAATATGTACACATATCTGCAGTCCTTAAGAGAACTAGAATTAATGTAAATTCCATGATCTGTCCTATTTTGTTTACAAATCTAATCCAAAAATCCTCAATTCATTTACCTTTTCCATTGTATGTGAAATAAACTTCCATGATTTCCACAGTCTCTAAATGAGAAGTCCCTTGTTACGGTATTTATTTATTTATTTGTTTTGTTCTTATTATGTTTCAGTAGAATAAGAAACCACTAGCATAGAAGACTTAAATAATTGTCCCTCATAGAGCTTCCTCGTGTGGGAGTCAAGGCATAACCAGAGCTCAGTCACAGCATAATGTGAATTCTGTTTGACACCGAGCGTTTTCTGAACATCACATGGGACAGTACACAAACCAGACTCTGAAGATTGAGTGGAAGAACATAGTAGTGGGAAGCCTCATCAGGGCTTGTATTGTCCTTGGGAACTAGGAAACAGCAGGAGACGAGCGTGCTTCACTCTACAGATATGTCTATATGACAAAGTATCTGTGGCTCGTTGTAGCTCAGCCTGAGGACTTGTGAGCTTCCCTTTTCCTGACTACGTGTTTGCTTCTGTGGTTTTTTTTATCACGATATACAGGTAATTCCTCTTCTTTGTGTGGCTGTTGGGACACCTTGTGAGGCAATGTAGCCTGCTGGAAACACACTGGGATTTTCTTTTGCCAAGGGAAACAGCCTTCCTGGGAACTGGCCTGGGGTGCATTACAGGGCAGCTTGCCTTCCTTTCACAGCCTAGAAAGCAGACCATTGCACAAGACTTCAGGGGCAGAAACTGATGCAGTTAGCCATCATGCATAATTAATTGACCCCACATGACATATAAATAAATGCATTTATGATAGTATGAAAGATCTGTAGGCCCAATGGGCAAGCACTTCTGATGGCAAAAATAGTGTAGGAGTAGTGCCTGTAGCTCACCCAAGGAGCTTAGGGACATGTAGAGGGTTGGAATAAGGTTCCACAAAAGCAACTCAAGGAAATATTCGCAGTGCTGGTGACAAGATCTTTCCTACTCCCTCTAATGCTGCTTTCTGGATTGAGACCGCGCAGCAAATCATCCTGATTGACTTCTGGACTTGGCAATGTCTGCTGAGGTTGTTAACATGTAGTTTATTTTATGTCTGATACATCTAATGTTTTTGTGAGTACAGCTTTGTTAATTATAACAGCTGTTAAAAAAGAAAATTACTGAACTGCAGAATTACACTGTTGCAGACTGGTCTTATTAGTTCAGTGAATGTAAATAATATGGTCCATTGCTTGTGACGGTGAAAAATTAGTTTGATTCATACCAAATAGTGCTCCATTCTCATATGTTATAATAATGCTGAAATTTTTTTAGTTTAGGAACACACAAGAAAGTCTTGATCCTACAGACCTTCTCTCAGACAATTTGTTCCACTTTTTTTTTTTGCACCACAGTATTTGAATTTCTTATGGATATTAGAGAACATCTTGATTTTAGTCTTTGTATGTGCATGTACAGGTATGTTTATTTTGGGAAACTTCTGGCTGATTAGAGGAAACTAATTTCTTACTCTAAGAAAATAAGCATGGTCACAAAATTGCTCCAGAAACGTACTGATTGTTTAAGAAATTACAATCTTTGTTGTAATAATAAGCCAGCTGTTTATGTGAATGTTCCTGACCTGTTTCATTGCAAAACCAGCCAAGTAAATCTAAGCATCTTGGTCTTCAAAGAGATCTTGTGACTATATTCCAAATCACACAAGTTTTTTCTTCTCTTGGGAAAACTCTGTAGGGTTTGGCCATAGCCCTAGAAAAGTCCTTAGTTGGTTTCAGGACTTGTTTCTCTCTGATAGCAATGGTCAATATACAGCTTTGATGATACATGCACACTCTAACTTTTTAATTCTAATAACTAGACTTAAGAGCTAAAAAAAATAATTATATCACAGGCTGTAATGGCTTTTTAAAGCATCCACATTATGTATACCTTGGTTGACTTCAGTGTTTTAAGCAAATGAGATATGCACGATAATATAGCAAAGGGCAAATTAAAACCCAGTCAAAGTTGGTTGGCATCTGTCTCTTTGCCTTCGAGACATGTAATGGTTTTCTAACTTGAGTGGTTGAAAATAGTCTTCAAACTTCAATAAAATTCCATAAGGTCATGAGAGATATAAAATATTTAGGTGGAAATGTACTTTCCTAACTGAGCTTCATTCCATGTATTTCAGCGTCCTTCACATTGTTTCCTTCAAAATGGAAGTTAGATTGAAGGCAAGACAACTGTCCTTGCGATGAAAACGTTACATACATGCTTTCAGAACATGCCCTAACCATGAAGTTAAAGTTTACCTCCTTCCAAGAATATGAAATTTTGCCTCAAGTGTTATTAAATTAATTCCTGTAAAAACTTGGATAAGCCTGAAATTTAGCCTGAAGAGCAAACAGACAAAAAAAAGCAAACAAAAATGTAGCTTTATGAAGTACTAATGTCTCTGAAAGGCATAAGCAAGACTCATACTTGACACTCCTCAAACTTACATTCAGATAGAGATAAAACTCTGTGGGAATAACCATTATTAGAGGATTCAGTGGGAGTACATGGAAGCAATACAAAAAGCTGAGAAGGGATGATCCTTGAAGCGTTGATCTTCTCCAGTGCAAACTAGGACTCAAAAATTGCTTTCCAATGGTGTTGCAGGTAGTGTGCAGCACTCTGATGTACTACCAGAAGAAAACTTAGTAGCAAATAGAGAAAGCTGGTGCTCTAGGATCTAAAGATTTCCCTGACAGGTAAATTTGAGGTAGTGCTCTATGGAATTGGTGCAATGCTTAGTTAATTAACTAAACTTGTCTTACTATCCTTGCTGTAATTATCCTGTTATAAATCCTGTCACAGTGCACCTGCTGGGTTGCAGCTCTGGTGAGCGGGTCTGAGAAGGGCAATCGAGTAATTTGTATTGCTTTGGTGGCTGTGGACTCTTGTGTAGCTGCACTAATTTATGCCATTGCCCTTGGAGAAAAGCAGAATAAGGAGAAACAGAAATGGTTTTGTTCCTTTGTCCTTTGGGCTTTCAGAAGCTTAATGCACACCGTGTGCAAGAATTATTTTATGGTGGCAAAGACATAGGAGGGAACTATCCCAATGGGACTGTGAATAATTGGGGGGGGGGGGCATGTTATTATAACACAGTGAAATATGTTAATGGCATGTTAAATAACCAGATGCAATTTATTTACATTTCATTATTTCAGCTGTTAGAGTGGCTTTTTCTAGGGAAGTGTGTTACATGCAACAATTTGGGTTTCCTTAAATTGGGATATGTTTACAAAGGCTGATCACAAATGTTACTTTTAACATGACTTTTTGCCTGTATATGCATGGTTTTAACAGGCTCAAAAGCTGAATTTAGGCTTTGTTCTTATACAATTAGAAAGCAAGTTATATAGTAAGATGGTTTTGTTCCTGCAGAAAAGAAAAGTGATAATATTCTCCTCGACTGTGTCCAGCTCTGGTGACTTCAGCTCAGCAAACAAGTGGAATAGCTACAGAAATGAGCAACCGAATATTCAAGGCAGGAAAATAATTCACATCACAACACTTAAAAGACTTGGATAATTTGGATAATAGGGTGAATAAAAAGGGACACTGGGAAGGCATATGAATGCTTTGAACAGGTTCCACGTAAATCATGACATGGGTTGGATCCTTTTGTGGATAATATAAACAATTATACTAGTATTTATAGCAGTTTCTTTGGAAGGGGTCAAAAACAGTTATATTTTGGGGAATAAACTAGTCTATATCTGAAAAGATTTAAGGACAAACCTACCCTGGAAACAATTATCTTTTACCAAGTTCAGCCTCATAATTACAAAAGTATTCCCAAAATGGGGCAGAAGATATTTTGCTGATTATGTTTGTAAGATATTCTTTTTAACAGATGGGATATAGATCAATGCAGAGTCGCTGATTTAGATACTTAATGGCTTCCATTATCATTGAGTGCATTGGACTTCTTAATATTTATCCATATGAGAGGCAAGGAACTACTCCATTGTACAAACAGGAAATTAAGCTTTGAATAAATATTTAAGTGACTTGGCCAAAGTAATGTAAGGACTCTGGCAGACTTCAAACTCAATGTCAAACTCTTTTAACTCACCAACTTGTTTCTTTATCCAGCGAACTACCTGAAGCCGATATGACAGACATTCTTAGAAGCATCCAATTTTTGCTGTCAGAAATTCAGGGGATGTCACGACACTCAAAAGCAGACCTTGTCGTGGACCTTTAGGAATGTCTAGAAGGCTTTCTTCAACCTTCCCTGGGGAACAACAAGACTCTCAGGAAGCACATAAGCCCAGGTGGTGGACACCTCACACAGCTCCCTGCAGAATGCCTCCTATAGGGAGCCACTGTTGACTACAGTTTTTCTTATAAGCTCTGCCTGAAAAGCCAAATGCATAAAGCTTTTTTTATCCTGCTCCTCTATGCATGTATGGCCTACAAATGTGTCCCTGCATGCACAGGGGTGGGGACAGTGATTTAATTCATGATTGTAGATCTTAAATTTTGTGAAAGTGCATGGAACACTTTGGAAACATCTCTTATAAACACAAATAAATATTTTTAAAGAACTTTAGGTTTTGATACAAGTAAAAGAAAAAGCAAGCAAACAAAAGACTATTAAAAGGACACACGCATCTATACATTTTGGAATTTGGTTTCAGAATGTAGTTATAAGTTGTCCAGACAAACCAATAGACTGAAGTTGTGTCTTTAAAACAACCAAACTAAGTTTTGAAGTGGTAAAGGAAGGCTGATAACTCTTTCAAAGAATTACCTAGTGTTAATTTAAGTGGTTTTTCATGAATTACAATGATGTTTGTCTCTAAAGACAGTTTTGCTCTCTGTATGCCCAGCATCAAGAACTTTGGAATACTTTTATTTTCCTTTGTATTTATTTTAGAGATGTAGGGCATTCTGTTTTCAGAACTGCTGGGAAAATAAGATGAAAGTGACCTTTGGGGAAACAATTTTTTGTAGGCTTTTTGTTGGTCTTCAAAATTATATCTCTTTGGAATAGATATTCAAGAATTCTGTTTGTCAGTTAATTGAATTCAATATAATATTTTCAAAAGTTCTGTGCTCTGAAGTATTTCAGGGAGTTTTTTTCTATTGATTCTAAATGTGTATGCAGTGTGCAAGAGTGTTGCAGTCACATGGACACAAAATAATGTTGATGGAGCATGAAAATGAAGTAGAGGTAAGAAAACTGAACAGGAAAAAACCACAAAACCTAAGAACAAAGAAGGCAAATGCAATCACGTTAAAGGTATAGCTCAGGGAGTGTCTTGTGATCCTTATTGACATGTGTACCCCTTGCCTCTGTTGTGGGTCCATTTTGGGATGTTTTTACTATCTTTCTGCATACTTAGCTTTATTTAAGAGAAAAGTAGGGCCTGCCAGCAGAGCAGGGGCTTTGATGCACCCTAATAAGTGCTCACCAATTTAGGATAATGTATAGCACACCACAAAGATACAAAGGATAGGACCCATTTGAGCTAGGGGCAATTTAGCTGTAGCATAAGTGTGTCCTGCAAATCTCACGTGCTGTTATTCACTAGAGTGGCTGTGCACCTGATGATTGTGCCTGAAGTCTTATTGCACTGATAGAAGAAAGTAGCAAGATGTAGGAAAGTACTTAATCACAATCAATGAACATATGATTAAATCCCACTAAAGGTAAGGGGAATTACATGATTAAGTGCTTTTCTGTTTCAGAAAGGAATTTAAGCACACTTTTATGTAGCTTCTAGAATAGTTTCAGTAGGCAACTGTTTTCCTTATAAATGCAAGGCACATAGTCTTTCTGTATTAGAATAGAGGCAATTTGCTTTATTTTATTTAATTTAGGTGCAGACTTGGGAACTTGGCACATTATCAATAAAGTCTTTGAGCAAGGTTTAAGAGTCTCTATATGATCAGAAGTTCGAATAGAACAAAGAATGGACAGAAAAGAATTTCAGACTTAAATATTTGAAGTAGAGAACAAATGGTAAAAAATTTTTCTCTGTGACAAGTCAGAGCCAAATGTTTTTATATTTAACACCTGTCTTTTCCTCTGCTTTTCACAGCTAGAGGCAGAGAAGCGTAAAGACTGTGAATACATATGACTGAGAAAATATTTTAATATATTGAAAGAAAACTAGCCTGCCCCAGTTGTGTAATTGCTGCAGTGTAGATTTACTAGATTGGGTAGTATTTGTTTTTTTGTCAAGAATGATGGCTAAGTGTCAGACTTTTCAAGTCTATTCTGTTCTGTTCTTTCCATTGCTTCCAAGTATCTCCAAAAGGCTTCTGTAATCTGAAACACTAGGAGATGTCTATCTTTTTCTTCTAACACTGTTTTCTGTAAAATCCATGTCAATAGTTGCTCATGAAAAAAATAATTTTACAGCCTCTGAGAATGCCAGGCATAGTAAAGAAGGCATCCAAATTACTTTGTGTAGTAGTGTTTATATTATCTTTTAAAAGGCATGAGAAATGGTAATGGAATAGGCCTAATTTCTAGTTTTGTTTCCTTAAGCATACCCTCTTATCTTGTGCATACCCCTGATACGAATTTTGAAGACTCTGGTAACAAGTTCACTTGAATTCAGTTAGAGATGAATACTACAGTTGCTGCTTGCATGGGAACAGCCCTGTGGCATAACTCTGCCCTCCGCTTTCCCCATTCATGAGAAGAGGTTTCAAAGCAGACACAAGGAATAAGGAATTTATATGCGAGAGACTTTAAATCCAAGAAATTGTCCCTCAGATACATTTCTGAAGCAGTCCTGATTTTCAGTGCTCCTGATAGTGGAGCTTTGGCAGCTCTATGGATTCAATTGCAGTGTTGAAAAATGGGATATTTGGAATTTTGTTCTTGTTTTCCTTCAAAAATAAGAAAAAATAATGCAAGATGATGAAGAAATTAAAATACGTTTTTTGTGTTTTGGCAGTAGAACGTACAAGCACCTTGTACTATGTATCTTGCCATGTAGCGCTTCTGAGCAAGTGTCTCTCTTAACAGATCTTCACTTCCTCAATTAGGCTTTTTAGTTCTTGAACTGATCAATATATTCCTGATTAGAAGTGGTTGAAAGGGTAGTACATCAGTCTTTAGATTCATGCCTGCAAAAGCGAGAACACTTTTTTACCACACATACTCTTATAGCAAATGTGAATTGGCTTATCTTCATTTCAGTGCATCCGGGCTCCTGTGGGTGGTTTTATTCCTCCCTTCCTCCCTCCCTCCCTTCCTCCCTCCCTTCCTCCCTCCCTCCCTTCCTCCCTCCCTTCCTTCCTCCCTTCCTTCCTCCCTCGCTTCCTCCCTTCCTTCCTCCCTCCCTTCCTTCCTCTCTCCCTTCCTCCCTCCCTTCCTCCCTCCCTTCCTTCCTCCCTCCCTCCCTTCCTCCCTTCCTCCCTTCCTCCCTTCCTCCCTCCCTTCCTCCCTCCCTTCCTTCCTCTCTCCCTTCCTCCCTCCCTTCCTCCCTCCCTCCCTCTCTTCCTCCCTTCCTCCCTTCCTTCCTCCCTCCCTTCCTCCCTTCCTCCCTCCCTTCCTCCCTTCCTTCCTCCCTTCCTTCCTTCCTCCCTCCCTCCCTTCCTCCCTTCCTCCCTCCCTTCCTCCCTTCCTTCCTCCCTCCCTCCCTTCCTCCCTCCCTTCCTCCCTTCCTTCCTCCCTTCCTTCCTTCCTCCCTCCCTCCCTTCCTTCCTTCCTCCCTCCCTTCCTCCCTCCCTCCCTCCCTTCCTTCCTCCCTTCCTCCCTCCCTTCCTCCCTTCCTCCCTTCCTTCCTTCCTTCCTTCCTTCCTTCCTCTGTTTTGTACTGCATTTGATTCCAAGTAAAAAACTTTTTATTATAAAAGGAAAGGGTGCTTAGAACTTCACAGACTAGAAGCATTAGTTAAGTTTTTGGGAGAGGACTTTCTCTTGCTTGTTTCTCTGCAACACCTTGCTTTCATAATCTGAACAGCACCATTGAAAATCTGCTGAAAGCTCTGAAAGGCGAAAGAAAATAGTACAATGACTTTCTTGGTTTTCAGAATATCATCGTTAGGACAGCTTGTAGTGCTTAGATAACTGTTGCTTTCTATTCTTTTTAACCACTGTGGTGTCTAGCAGTGTTAAGGTATATATAATTTCATGCGGAGACAGTCTTGAGCTTCTACACAACTTCTTAATATTTGTCAGCAATGTTTTTCTCCATTTTTATGTTTTTTTTTCAAGCTGAATTTCTTCAGTATCTCCAACTCTTACCTTACAAGAATACATACTTGTACCACAAGCAGATCCAAATAATACTTGGCAATTTTGAAAACATCTGTACAACATATTAAAAATTACACCACAGAGACAGCAATATTAAGTAGGTCCCTTTCTTCTTCATTTAGGTGGAGAAAAAACTATAGTGTGAGGTAATTAAGATTTTAAGGCTACTGCACATTTAAACTAATTTACATGTGTTCTTTATAGACTTGTTTCTTAATGATGTGAAACTTCTTTTTCTTAAATTTCTATTTGTCTATCCTTACCCTCCTGCAGGCAACATTGCTGAATAATTTCTACCAGATCTTACTGAAGCACGAGGTCTGAAAGGTGTTCAGTTTTGACAAGCTTAATGAAATTGTTGGCCAAAGAGAATGAAGAGACTATCCCTCGGTGAGAGAAAGGCAGAAATGCCAGCATATGCTTGACTAGACATCAGTGAATCGACACTGGAAAACATCATCATCACATGGATTCATAGAACAACTGGCTTCAGGATCAAAGCCTGATATGCTTTCTGAGAAACACTGTGGATGAAAGACAGAAAAGTGAAGCCTAGTTGTACAAAAAGGCTGTAGAGTTAGCGTAAAACATTTTCAACAATCAGTTTTCATAAGCCTGGAAGGAGCTTGTTTAATCAGGTTGCACCTTTTACTTGATGTAACTGTTGTTAAGATTATAGGCTTTTTACAAAAAAACACGTAGAAACTGAAAAATGCAATTTTACAACTGAAAGAAACATTTCTCTTAAAAATCAGAGTATGTCTTTTATTGGTTCTGCCTCTTACATAATGAAATAAATTAGTTTCTTCTGTGACAAACCTAAATACATAAAAGGAGTATGTTTTAAAAGATTTGGCTTATTTTTCACTTTACCCAGGAGATGAAATTTAAGATGCTAATAGTTTGGAATATATCACTTGGAGAACATATGACTTCAATCATTTCTGGTCTTGGCTTGTGCTTACGGAATTTTAACTGAAAAGCTTTGCATGTGTTCCTCCAGCAGATTTTTATGTTAATTTCTGGGGTTTCTGCATCAGTCATGTGGTTTTGATTTGCACATAGGTTTTCTTATTTATATGTGCTGGTGTCCAATCTAACTGCACTTACTTGTCAATGCTATTCATCTTCATCTTTCATATTCAGAAAAACTATATCTTCTGGAGTTTTTTTTAAAAACCCAGCTTTTACTTCTTTCATTGTAGTGTGTGAACCATATGAGAGTATGTGCTGTTCCATGAAATGGTAGTCCCAACACTTTGAGTTGAAAGGCAACTCAGATACATATGAAAGCTGTGATGTCCTATGTTACATCCAAGGCAAATGCCTTTAGAGTTAGCAGTCCAGTGCTGGAAAGCTAGAGGTCAGGTCAGAGCTGGTAGCAATCTACAGCAGATTTTTTTCTTTTAGAGCTGTAGAAGTGTTACGGAATTACACAAAAATACTTAGGACTATACAGGACCTCCGAAGTAAGCAAAACTAATCATCTGCCATCGCAGATGCTGCACAACGTAATGACTTTCTTAACCCTAAAGAGGACACTATTAAAAATAATAATGGATTTGGGTTCATTTCTTTAAAATGTTCAGTGATGGGAACTGGAAAGTGGTTTTACATCCCAAATGTTCAAAGCTCTAAGAATTACAAAACTTATAATTTCCATAAAATATACTTACACACATTTTGTATTTCTTTCAAATATGCAAATATTTTCCTTTGTTTTAAATAGCTCTTCTGTCTTGATGGTATTTTTTCTGAGATGCATTTTTACGGAGCAATCGTGGTCCACCTTCTCTTTTCTTTAGCAAACTAAATGCAAAAGTATTAAAAAAAATATGAAACAAATCTTTACTAATACCTCGTCTGATATTTCCCCTTCAGTCCTATTACAGTTACATGTTGCAGTCCTTCCCTTTAATACTTTCTTTTAATTCATAACTTGCATCTTCTTCAATTGAACCAATATTTCACAAATTTTCACAAGACAGTATGCTGAAAGTGCAGAGATGGAGGAATTGCTACATTTCCATCGTCTATAAAGCTTATTAAAGTCAGCTAAGCCAATTACTTTTTGGTAAACTATATTATATTTTTTCCCCATTGCCCCTTTACGTCTGAGTTTGTATTGTTTCTTTCAAAATTTGTTCCAAAAATTTGCATACTTTAGACATCATATTACCAGATGTGATAATTCCTCAATCAACCACCTTTGTCCTTTTTTTCTTGTTGAAAATTCTTTACCCTTTTATATTGACTATTCCCAGACTTGACAGAGTAAAGATTTTTGTTAACATTTGTTTTCCTGTCTTTCAGGTTTCTGCTGGGTTCCTTGAGGTTTTTTTTTCCTTTCTGACATTGTCATTTCAACACCTCTGTTCGCATTATGTATCTTGCCTTTATGCCTTCAAAGCATTCACAAGGAAAACTAAGACTATTAATTTGATTTTGGAGACATGCTTCGATTACTCCTGCTAGTTCATTGCTTAGGAGCTCCACTTTTTATTGTCCATTTTTGTTTCTTTAACTGTTTCTTTTATTTCTTTGTAAGGTCTCAGCTCTCAGCTTGACTTCTGGCAATTCTTGCTTTAGCCCTACATTTCTTGATAGCTAAGATATAGCTTGCTAATTGGTGCTTTTCCTGTTCATAAACCCAAAGCTTATTCCTGATATTTTTATTGGAGTGATTAGGCTGGGTGTCCTTTCCTCCTCCTTTTCTTTTCTCCTTTTTCTTCTCTCTCTTTTCTCCTTCCTTGACATACAGATTCTTGAGAGTCTTAGGTCTACAACTGATGGAGGTTTCAGGCTTCCATCATTCAAATCTTTGCACTTTTTGGCACAGTGCAATGCATCCATTCATTTTCTTAGTTTATAAAATTTAATCCTTTCAGAATGCCAGCTGTAGTACTGTTTATCTTCCTTTTTAATTCAAATTGAGTCAAGTCATAATTATTCTATCAAAGCTTAAAATCTGTGCTGTGATTTTTGGAGTATCCTCCATATTTAAGAATTTAAAAGAAAATTACCTTTTATTTTTTCAGTAAGAATTTAGGGGAAAACCTTTTATTTCAGCCAGTGGTTGATGGCACCTGATGTTAGATAAAATTCCAACAAGTGGGCAGCGCGTTGCTCAAACTTCAACCTAATCTGAAGCAGAAGGGTAATAGCAGGGTATATCGCATTCCTGCTTTGGAGACAATCAGTGACCAGCTAATATGGTTCTCCAGTTTCTTTACTATTATTCTTCTGTATAAAAGAGAGAGGAAGATAATGACAGCAAGCAAATGTCTAATACATATTCATTCAAACTGCTTTCCAGAAGATGTATAAAATGAATTTATGGATGTTAAGGAACAAAGAAAGTAGCTTCATCCTCATTAACAACCATCTCTTCTAAGACTTATTCTGCCAGATGTACTGTAATAACAACCTTTTAAGGTTGTATTTCCTTACACCTAGTTATCTACTCTCCACTTATAAAAATTCTTCTTTTTTCTGCATAATCTTATTCATAGTCTTCCAGAAAAAAAATATTATTCTATCTTCATCCACATCTTCAGATGCCTTGCAGAGTTTTAATAATCTCTTATCTTTATCTTTATCCTCTTTAATTAAACTCAGCACATATTGAAGTCAGCTTGTTTTGAAAACCTTCAGTTCCTTCATATTACAACAGTGCCAATTTCTTCCCTGTTCTTTTCTGTTTATTTCAAAACCAGATTTAAAAGTTAGTTATACTTTCCTGGCTGGCAGTGTTCCAGAATACTAGTAATGTTCCAAAATTGATTGAATAGATCTGTCATTCTAGAGACGAAATTAAATCAGAAATGCATCTTTCTAACTGTTGCTTCCTTAATTTCCTTAATCTGCAACCATGCACAGGAAACAGTTCCCAGTGCAATTTTCTGGAACACCGAGATCTTTAAAAAATGCATAAGG
Source organism: Falco biarmicus (assembly GCF_023638135.1). Lineage (NCBI taxonomy): Eukaryota > Metazoa > Chordata > Aves > Falconiformes > Falconidae > Falco > Falco biarmicus. The sequence continues at coordinate 85,048,012 of NC_079289.1, forward strand.
AGCTCAAGGGACATGCAACATGTGGCACTGCAGAGTGACTCAAGCCAAAACTAACATCCCTGCAAGAAGTTTAATGCATGAGAAAACAAGTAGAATTTAAGTGAAAATTTAACATTCTGTTTTCAGTATTTTGATTAGGAAATTAACAAATTGTCTAACAGCACTTCTTGGAACTCAATGACATGAATTTAAGAAGAGTAGGAAACATGGTATAAACCTCATGACATTAATTACAGGGCAATGGTATCATTAACAGTTATTTAATTATTGTAAGCTGCTAATCAGTAGTTCGTAATTTAGCAGATACACTGCTTTGCTATGTTCTGGATGCTGGCCACTAGATAAGGCCCACCATGTACCGATAGATCCTTCCTACAGGGGAAAAGTGTGGCTGACACATCTCCAGATTCTCAGACTGCTGCTCTTCGTACCACCACGGGAGCCCACAGGCTGTCCCAGTGGGGCTGACTGCTTCCATTACCTCCGTGCTGTACACACCTACTTAGCCTCAAACGTTAGCAAGCAGGTTGTGTGTTAGGTTCCTGACATGTTTTGTAAGAAAGCCTTAAACAGAGCAATTCTGGTTTGTAAATCTCCGGGGATGATGTTTCTATATTTAGCCAAAGTACCTTTCTGAGCCACATAAATGAGACATAAAAGGAAAGATCCCAGACGGTGAGGAAGACTCTCTTAGAGTCTTCCCCCATGTGGAGAGCCCTTAACATTGATGTCTCCACAGCACTGTTCTACATTTTCCTCCACTTTTAAAATATGCTATTAGAATAAGTGCACAGTATCACACACTGGTTTAGTTTTTGGTTTAAAGGATGAATATACTTCTATCAGCACATATTAAAAGCTTGTTCTGCTTAAAGAACATTATTTTTCTGTTATGGTGTCTATTGAGTTCTCTTTTGCCTGTTTGAAGTCTGTGAGTCTCTGAGTCTGTTAGGGTTAGAACTTCTAGAGTGTTTCTTTTTCTTTTTCCTGCACTTCATATATGGATCTAATTGTCTTCTGATTAGAGATAATCCAGTCCCATTCTAGCTGGTAAATTGGACCAAGACATCTATTTCTGTTATCATCCAAGGAAAGTCTGGTAGCCTTACCCCATATTTTTTCTTTTGAATCATATGAACATTGTGATATAAAAGCTATATTGTATTCATAGCGGTTTATTTCATACCTCTAGCTTATTTCAAATGTAGTTTTGCTCCCCCCCACCCCCCACCCCTGCGATGATAAAATACTTTAGATGGATATATTTAAAGTACTTCAGAATACTGAGGTCAAAAGATCAGCAACTGTGCTGTATCTTCGGAAGGAAAAAGCACAATTATTCTGTAGCAATACTGGATCTTCAGTTTACCATGTATGTTTTCATATTATTGCTAGAAATTAGCAATTATACTGATGCCTCTGAGTAGTGAACTTAAGAAAATTGAAACAAAACAACCATGCACTTAACAAGAAGAGTCCCGTTGCCTCCCAGGGAATTTAAATTTCATCTGCTTTGAAGAATGCTCTACTGTTCAGCAGTTTCAGCCAATCAGCCTACATGGGTGATGGCGGGCGGCGGGGAATGTCATTTTTCTTGAACCAATCTATAAAATAGTCTTCGGACTGCCACACTTGAATAAAGTGGTAATACTTGCATACTTTCCAATTCACATCATGATTCAATCATCTCCATGTATTCTAGTCTAGGAATAAGTCATAGAGAAGAGACTGAAATAATTTGACCTACAATTCAACAGAAGAACTGGGGTATTGAATCTGTTTCCCAGGAAATCTGAGAAAATATTGAAATAGAAATACATGTAATACCAAAAATGTTACACAAAAATAATAACTAAAAATTATTCAGGATGGTTTCTGCAGTACAGAGTGTGATATTTTCCTTAAAAAGTATCAGACACTTAGCCTATAGCTGTTAGTTGGTCAATAGTCCACCCTTTTGAATTTTTTTTTTTTCATAAATTAGGAAACCATACTAAAATATTCTGCAATCTGCTGCAGAATTGTAAGCTAACAGTTCCTGCATTGTAGGTCACATAGAGCCATGAGAAATTTTGTTCCTCGAGTGAAAACTGTAATTTTTATATGTGAGCAAGTGTTATGTACAGGCAAAAATTCTACATTTCTTGCCTTTCAGATATGGGATTTTCAAAGAAAGCTTAGAAAAGGGCTTTAGGGTCATTCCGACAAAAAGAATGCAGGAACTGTTACTCTGTTCCTGCTCAGAGACAATTTTTTCCATTACCACACAGTTCAGAATAGATTTGTTGCAACTTTTAAAAGAAAGGCTGATTTTTTGTCAGTTCAGGTGAAGTGGTAAAGGGGAAGGTGACTCCAAGATGTCTTTCTGGGATTAATTATCCCTCTCATCTATGAAAAAATGTTTAATGCTCAAAGTGGTAGCAAAGAGCTTAAAAATGAGAAGCTTCTTTGCAATGTATTCAGAAATCATCAGCTGTTTGCCTGTTAATGTCTCTCCCTTTTTGTAGATGAATGAAGCTGGGTTAATTAGCATTGATAATATACAGCTGTGGGCTGGTTTCAGGGGCGGTGGGTTGGCTGATGTAGATAAGGTGCAGCTGTGGCTGGTTCTGTTAAGTGGTTGAGAGCCAATCAAGAGAGAGCAGCTGAGGGAGAAGCAGAGCGAAGAGAGAGAAGCCACACCCTAGATGAGGCAAAGATAGCAGAGGGAACATATAAAGAGTATGCTGGTATGAGATGGTAAAAGACCTTGTTGCAGCTTGATAGACTGGAGAATGCTGTGACACCTTTTAGGTAGAATTTAGGTAGCTGTGTAGCAAACTGTTTCTTAAGCCTGTCATCCAGCAACATGTTCTGTCACATGTGAGGTCATGCAGTGACACTTTTAACATTTTCTAAGGGAAAGAAAAGGAAAAGAATTGTAGTCAGCAGGGGGTATTTTTTCTTTTTACAGGCAAGTACTATACAGTAAAAACATGTTTTTTCAATTTTTTTGAGAGCAAGGCGTATTTGGGAACATCCACTGATGCTAACTTGTGTATCAGCTCCCAGTGGCCTTGGTGGAAATTGTACATGCTGATCAGTGACAGCACATCTTTCAGAATCGCCTTTTAGAATTAAAGGGAAATAAATTATAAGGAGGTAAAATGTTTCACCTCGTGTACAGCCCTTCTCACTACTTCAGAAAGTTCAAACGATTTTGGCAATGTTGGAGATCCAATCTCATTACGCTGCAATTCCTCACAGCTTAGGAAATTCCACATTTCTCCTGTCCTAAACCTGACATTTCATTAAATGAAGATAAACTACACACACATTAGCAGCTTGTATGTGTATTACTTTACCAGCCTGTTTCAATTAAAATGAAGGTTAGACACAAGACATTTCAGAGTTTTTATGCAGCATACTATGATTCTCAGATTACAGCCAAAAATACTGTACTTGCTGTATTTTTACAGAAAAATAAATGATCATCTGTACACATGAAAAACAATGACAATTTAGTAAAGAGGAGATATAGTCCACTCTAATGAATTAGACTTCTAAGTTTGTTGCGCCACCTTTCATCATGGATTTTTGCTCATTTTCTTCAGCAATGTAGAACAGGGAGTGATTTCAGTAGAATCCATGCATACATGTAGGTACACAGTTTTGAAGTGTAAAATAATTTATGATTACACTTTTCTGCATTTTTAGTTTATGTGTTTCAAGGAAAAATTAAGAGGAAAGAAATAATTATTCATTTTGAAAATTGTTTTCTCATTTTAAATTTTGAAAATTATTAATTTAGAAAATGTATCATAGATTCATATTATGGTTCAGGTTGGAAGCAATCTTAAAGATCACCTAGTTCCACCCGCCCCCCCTGCCATGGGCAGGGTTACCTTCCACTAGACCAGACTGCTCAAAGTTTCATCCAGTCTGGCCTTGAGCAATTCCAGGGATGTGACATACTTGTGTGTAAGTATGTATATATTATTTCCTTCACACATATGCACAGACTGTAATGTATATTTTGAGAGAGAACATGTATGTGTGCATCTGCGAGTGACAGGGTGCCCATATGTACAAAGACTTTCTAAATTTTGACAACTCTGTTTTTCAATTTGTCTTTTGAAACTACAAAAGATTTTTAATGCTTCTCTTTGCTAAGTTCACAAAGCAGTAAGTAAATTTAGGTTTTGGATTTGAATCTAGAAAATGAAATGGAAATAAAACGCATTATGGAATGTCTTTACAACCTGTGCTTTATGTTGCATTACAAGCTCTCTGGTTTAGTTTGATGACTGTTTCCATAATGAAATTCTGATATTTCTTTCCCCAGATAGGGTGTTTTCTCTACTTGGATAGCTTTAAGACTGTGGTGTCTCTTTTGATTAGAAGTTAATGTCTAATTTTGTGAAATGCATCCTTAAACACAGAATTTCTTTGCTCTGTAACCTTCATTTTTGAATCCAGACTTCTTCAGGTGCACTGCACTCTCCATTGTGCTCAGTATACACCTTACCAAGGCTGCAGATAGTATTGATTAGTTTTCCAGTTGATCAGCCAGATCAGAACGCTGCGGGGGGGTGGGGGTGGGGGGGGGTGAGGGGGGGAATGTCTTCAGACTAAATCATGTTTTCATTCCTTTATTTTGATGATAAAAATTTTAATATAAAATGAAATATGTTATTTTTAGGCATGTTTGAAAAGAGTAGAAGTCAAGGGCTGAATAGTCAAGCGTTGCCAATAAAGAGCTATGTCATGTTCCTGTGTCAGTGTTTCAAGAATGAGGAGACCGTGATTATGGCAGCTGACTTTCCTTCTTCACCTAACATACGGGCTACATGCAGTCCCACACTACTGGCCTGAAGCAGGTGATTGTAGTCATTTAGCAATCCCTTGAAAGGGTTTGAAAGAGGGAGAAAGGTAAGGAGAAAAACACTTGAGAGGAATAAATGACCTCAGTCTTCAGTATGATTGCTGAGAGCTGGGAACCAAGATTTATTTAGGGCAAAAGCCATCATACACTGTGGATGAGCTTGTACTCAAAATCCATGACTACTCAATTTAAAGTAAAAACCATGCAGGCACAACTAAATCATTTTAGCAAATTTATTCACATATATGAAAGCAATGTATTATTACATATTTATATAGCACATATATTACATATTATATAATACTGATGTAATGTATTACTGTATAATAATTGTTATATAATTATATAACATCTTTCTATAATATAATGTATAGAATACTGTGTGATCATGTAATATAATTATGTAGTATTATACATACATGAAGAAAACTCAAAGCAAGTATAGTAGTTTTATGCATGTTTGGATTGCTCTGAAACCAACTAGAAAAGAGTTCAGCTTTTAGAAATCCCTTCAGATGAAGGAGTGTGGAAGAGTTAACAGTGCCGAATCAGTTCTGATTCTGGTTTCTGGAAGTTTTCTCCTACCTAGTCTCCACACTTAAACCTGTTATTTTAATCCTGAAACATGTTAGGGAAGTACAATTTCTGTCTGCTTTCCGTAGTCTTCAGAATGGAGAATTCTCTTTTGTTGGCCATAAAGTCTTGTAAAATCCTAATAACTAGGAGACAAAAACTGTCTTCCCAAGAGTCTGTAGCAAAAAGAAGTCATTGGACATCCATCTAAGGACTCTGTGGGAGGAAAGGTATCCTCCCAAGCTTCCTCGGTATTTTCACCTTCTGTTGCCTGTTGCTGCCTCCCTACACCTCTCAAAGAGCCCCTGGGAATGCAGAGGATGTATTGTACAAAACACATTTCAAACCCAACAGATCAGGTTAAACCATGTATATATGACATACCTGAAGTACAGCTCTCAAAAATAAGAAAAAAGCTTTCTCAGTGTCATGGACTTTCCAAATACTGATTCTTTTACCAGTGCTACTTGACCCTGACAATTTTCTTCAAACTCACAGCAGCTTGTACAGCTTACAGCTGATTTCCTACATGTGAAACCCCTTCTACTACTTCAGCAAGACGTAATAGATTGCATGGGACATAGTTGAAAGTCAGCATGGAGCTAAATCTTTCCCCTGCAGGCAGTTAATCAATGGAGACCACTGGAGGACCTTCAAGGGAAGCAGTTCATGGTTTTTTGTCTCAGGAGAGTGGCTCCTGAAGTGAGGGGCACTAGAGCAGTGTGCAGGTTACAGGTCCCTGGGGACTACTGATCCTCCTCACATCAACACCAGTTTCCCACTTTCCCTAACCTGCGGCTCCTTGGCAGTCCCTGCTGTCTTCAGCAGGATGACCCTGCCAGCATGTAGTATCTTTTTTCTGGAGATGCACAGAAACCTAGGAGCCAAGTTAATTCTGTTTCAAAAGATATTTGAGATGGCAGAGAGGAGGAGAGATCTCTCCACACACCACAGAAAATATTTACTGTTCACTTTACACAGGTTTCTATTTCCCTGCTTACAAGAAGTGGAAGTGACATAAATTCAGACAGCTCATAAACTCATTCTGGCCTGAAGTCAACAGGCAAAGATTGGACTTTGAATGCTTGGTCTAAACAGTGATATTTTTTTTTTTTCCAGGTGAATGTAATCTGGTTTTAACATGCCCTTCTTTGTTATGCTGCCAGATGGTGTTTAGGTGTAGTAGATGAAGTCAGACTACCCATGTCATCCTTCCTTTTTAGTCTGGCATGAATATGTTGAATGCCAGTTCTTGATAACACTCAGCTGCTGGATTAAAGATGCCTTTGACATTTACTGTCTCTCAGAGGCATGAAAAGCCAGCATAATCGCACCAGACAAATAGCTGATAGTTATTCACCATATCATCAGCTGAGTCATTTTGTGCTGTGACTCCTTCTGACCTCATAAGGTAACTGAAGCTGGTATTTGTATTACTTGAAGAGAAACTTCTAGTGAACACCTTGAACACTTCCAGAGTGGCACAATTTAGCACATCGTTGTGGTTATCAGCCTAGTCCGTAACTGCGCTTTGGAGATCAATGTTCCTGAGCTACCCGGGAGGTATAAAACCAGGTTTATATGAAGCTAGTCTGCAGCTAGCCACAAGTAAGAAATAATATCTTAAGAGTAGGTCAGCTTTTTTAGGGGATTAAACACACTCAGGATCCCAAGAGAATGCAAGAATTACAAAATAGCAGATTCTTAAAGGGTCTCATCCACTGCCATCTGCAGTAAAATGAAACATATACTCAACTTGCATCACTTCCTTTTCTGTTAAAAAAAAAGACTAATTTTCATTCCCTTCTTGGTGGATCAAGGTCCATCTTGCCCTGGTATTGCCACACTTCTCTATCTGCATCAGCAAATCTTGTAACACAGTAAGATTGGATTTATAAAGCCAAAGAGTGCCGAGGCAGGTTTACTTTCAGTCACTCTGGTGTCCACCCACAGACTGAAACCATACTACCAGTTGGACCACATTAGGTACACCTTCAGGACACAATTTCTGGTTTAGTTTCATCCAAAAGGAGTGCCGGCAGCGGGCTCCAACAGCCCTGCCTGCTGAGAACCAGCCTGCAGTAGGTGGGCATGACACACTGCAAAAGTCCTCCCTTGATCCAAAAAGGGCAACTCAGATGCCAGCAGTGTGAAGGACCACAGCAGAGCCACCTGTTCGGTCCTGTACAGGCTGGGTTATGCAGGACAGGTGGTGGTGATAGTCACTCCTTGCTCCCCTGGGGAGTGGGAGCAAAGGCTGGGCCCCAGGGTCCCACAGGCAGGGCAGGTGGGCAGCTCCCCCACCATGGGCAGGGTGGCTGGTTTCTTTTGCGGTCTCTCAACCCCAAGGCACACATCTGATCTCTCATCTGATTGGGAAAGGATCCCAAGGCACTTACAAAACTAAAGGCTGTAAATTGCTGGAGTTTTTCTCCAGCTGAAGTGATAAGTACACTCTGTCCAAATAATTTTGCCATAAGGTTGTATCTGAGCACACTGTTCTCCCCTCCTTGCCTTTGATTGCTGCACAGCACTGCAGTGAAATGTAAACACTTGCTCCATTTTTTTGCTAAGTGCAAACCAGACTTTACTAATACTGTTTTTAAATGTGGAAAGTACTTTAGGGCTTTCAGGGGAAATACAGTTGGGCCAAGCTATGATGCCTTAGTTGAGCGATGCATGACCTGACTGACGAACGCAGATCTCTTGCTATTTTTATGTATTCTGTGGAGGCTATTTTTTGCTACACATATGTTTTGTGACATGCTGTTGCATTCTGAAGTAATTATTTACTAGAAAGTTAAAAATATTCCTGCAGGGTATAATCATACAGGTGGGGATGACCACTACAAATCTTCCTACAGAAGCTTCTGGAGAAAGCCAAAGATTACCTCGGAGACCATATTTCCTTTCAGATTGCAAACCTGTACTAGACCTGCCTGGAAAGTAACACTAAAAGCTGCTTCCACTGCCTACCTCCAGATGTATCTGAAGCCAGGGAGCAAAGTAAGAGCAACTAAAGCAAATGTTTTCTCTCAAAATATATGCCAATGCAGGATTACTCAGGAAATTGGGTGATCTTGGCAGAGGGTCTTTATATAGTATTGTTTTGGGCAAAGCAGCGTGAGATGTCTGAGGCTGAGAAAAGCTTGAGGAAAACTGGCATGTGCCCCTGAAAGAAATCTTAAGTTGCTTTGGGGTCACAACACAGACTGAAAGTTAGAGCTGGGAGAATCACCTAAACTCTCAAAAGGTGCTCAGTTTGAAAAGACCAATCTATTGTCACTATAATGGTAAACGGTAACCTGAGTTAATATTATCAGTTATCTGTTAGAATCATAAAATTCCTCTAACTAGTCAAGTCATAGCTAGGGATGCTTTTCTTATCATATATTGCACTGCTTCCTACTACAAATAACAAATCACTTTGTTGAATGACATTTTGTGGATTTTTGTGGATAAAACTGTAGCCCATATATTTGATATAAAATCTCTTTGATTTACACAAGGCTTATTTTTTATTTTGACTAAGGTGAAGCTGTCCTGTATTTTTCATTTAGAATTTTAATTGGACTTCATTTGAACAAAATTTTAAGGTTCCATACTAAAGATTTTAATACAAAATGTACCTGCATGTGTATCAGAAATCAAGTGATATAATTTGCCATTTCTTAAGCAATCCAATGTTATCAATATGTGTATATGCATCCACACATATATAGGAGTAATTACTAAAAAATATGAGGGTTTTTTGTATATATAATCAGGGTCATTTTATGGAAAATAACTTAAGAGTTACATTGAAAGAATAATTTAATCCTTACTTTCCTTTTATGGTTGATAACATCATAACATGAAAGGGAACCTAAGATCTTTTTCAAAGCAACATTATTAGCAATAACACTACATGACAATGCTGGTTGTATTAGCAGTAAATCTGTATAAAAACCCAACTTTTTACTGTCCTGTTCTGAATACTGTACCTAAATTCTTATTCTGCTCACCTATACAGCACTTTATATTATTACATTGTGCTTGCCAGTAATGCATTATAGTAAGTGTTTACCGGTTTCCCACACACTGCTCACATTTTCATAATCTTATTTCTCATGGCTCCTCGGAGTATGCAAAGAATGCCTTATTTTGGTAAGCAGGTACTTTTCAGTGTACTTGATGCTCTTTCTTTGTATATGTTGGACAACATCACAAACCTTTACTCACTACTACTTCAATTTTACAGTTCCTACAGGAATTGATTTGGCAGTCTCAGACTCTACTCTCCACCTTAAGATCAACTCTGGCATATTACTTAATAATAAAATGTTCAGTTATGCCAGTATAAGATTATTAAAGGGATTATTCAACTTGAACCTTCAGGTGTATCCTAGACCACTGTACATTTAAACACTGCCTAGTGCTAGTTAATGAGAAGATAATTAGGACAAGCTTTGTATATTCATGTTCATGCAATCTCCTAATGCACTCATGGTCAGGTTTATCATTTAAATGTGATAATGAAAGGCATGAATAAAGCCATTTGTGTTTGTTTGGATGGCAAGGTGCTTTGCAACCATGCCAGCATGTGGTATTAGTGAGAAATCCTATACAATTTTTTCCTAACTGCAGAAAAATTGACTAAATATGTCATGTCTTTCAAACAAGAAGCATTATTCTTTAAAATGTTTCCCTTGAGTTTATCAGTCTTTTTTCTCATGTCCCGCCTCAGCAACCTGGTTTTCATTCATGAACTCACCATATAAAGAAACAGGTATTCTTGGTAACAGTGGGATGATTTTACATGGTGATGCATTGGCAGAGCTGTCTAATATCCAGCAGATGCTTATGTTAATTCCTTTTTCTGACCAGGTTTACACAGTGGCATCAGTTCTTCCCTTCTCCAGAGGGACTACTTTTATACAGCATACAGTAATGCTAGCTCCTGAGATACCGCTAGCTGTGACTGCTTTTGTATGTTCCTGGAAAAATATTCTGATTCATTACGCGTGGATTTTTTTTTTTCTTTATGACAGATAGCACTAGATGACCATGAAATAGTCTTTCTATCTAAACGCTGCAGAAATGTCCAACAGTATAAAAAATATCCACTGCTATTCAGGAACAGGAGGAAATTATCAACATCGTTATTTTTATTTTCCAAAGACTGAATGCAAATTGTTCTCAGCCTAGAAGAATGGCATGAACTTAAAGTTTGCCTTGTGAATATATTCATCAGTACTTTTTTACCTAAAAATTGTAACTGGATAATATCCAGATATTGGCTAGAACCGACAGAACTCCAGTAAGTAGAACAAGTATTGCTGCATATGGGAAGAACTATTGGGTATGAGTTTCTCAGTGTGAATTTGCAGTGCTCACAGGTCTCTTTTCCAGTCCAGAAGACTGGGCTTTGTGCTTTAAACTTTTCATTTTGAAATTACCAGAAAGTTTTGATACCTGAGCTCCAGGAGAACAGAGGAGCTATTAATGAAAGCCTCTGGGTGAGATGCGTGCCTGATGGTTGTATGGACCATACCATGGGTGTGGGGGACTATGTTTCACCCTTCTTCCTAGGTTTCACCCTCTACCATATTTCTATCTCCTTAGTTTTTCATCTGGTATTGAAAACCAAGCAAAGTCATGTGGGTAAGGAGGAGGAAGAAGCTGTTGATAGGATAGTTGGTTGGACTATGCAAAGGTGGACATCAATACTAATGACTTATTTTAGAAATGCTAAAATGCCTTCTTTCAGCCTTTTGTATAAAACACTTTTTACTGGTGTTTTTGAATAGCATATTCTGTTTAACTTTTAGTAGTCAACTTCAAAGGGTTATACAACCTTAAAAAAAAATTCCTCAGTTTCTAGATTATTGAACTGTTTTGATGATCAAATATTTTTCAACTATTTTAAACATTCTTCATAATTAAAAAAAAACAACCAACAAACAAACTCAAACAAAACAAACAGGACAGACTGTGTTATGACTGGTCTTGAATTATCTTTTGAAGTACATAAATAGTGGTTTCGCTTCCCTATTTGCTTACATTATTTTTTAATATATGAAAGTAAATGACTGATTTTTAGCACATATGACTTGAATCTTTGTGCAACCTGCTCTTGGTGAACCTATTTTAGCAGGGAGCTTGGACTCGGTGATCTCCAGAGGTCCCTTCCAACCCTGAGCATTCTGTGATTCTGTGACTGTCTAAACAGGAATTATAATTTGATTCTTCTTTCAAAAATTGTTATATTTATTATCGGTATTTAGATTGCAGGTTTTTACAGATGTTATAGCCTTGAATTAGAATAACTAAAGCTGCCTTCTCTGATCTGCCACCCTAGGTAAAAATAAGAATGCACTAGTTTTCTACATGCTTTTTCATCTCACCCATTTATGCATAGTTTTGAATCCATCATAAAGTTTTACTCATTTAAATTCCTTACAATCAAAAAAAATGTATTTCCTCCTATCAGGGTTGTGAAGAGAGATGCAATCTATAAATCATCTTGGGGTGTTTTTTTGTATTTGAGTATTTTCTGGTCTCTCCTCTGAGGATTAAAAATCACGTTTCAGGGCAGGCCATTAAGTATCATCTATCTATCTGAGAGATTTGTAGGTGCAAGAAAAATGGTGGTTAGACTTGATCAAGGAAAGAACTACAGAAAGAAGAAACTCAAATTCTCTGTTATTTCTGTTCTGCTGGAAGTTAGGGATGGCTGTAGCTTTCATTTAAACTTAAATACATTGCATTTCACTATATGAATCATAACATCCAGTACACTTTTATGATAAATTGGGAAGGAAAGAAGAGCTTGACATTGTGCTTTCACAACTTGCACATTATTTCCTTTTTTTGACTGGCTTAAAGTAGAAGATGGGAAGCAAGGCTTCTCTAGGTTAGCAGAGTTTTGTTGGTAAGGCAGACCTAATAATAGAATTAAGGCTGTCAAAGCTAGTATTTCTAGTTGTTAAGAAGTATTTGATGTGAACACTGCTAGTACCTAAACAAACATTTTCTAAACTTTAGTAGGAATGGATAAGAAATGATAGGTCCCTCAGGGGGGGACCTTAATGTTCTTTACAACTACCTGAAAGGAGGTTGCACACAGGTAGGGGTAGGTCTCTTCTCCCAGGTAACAAGCAATAGGACAAGAGAAAACAGCCTCAACTTGTGCCAAGGGAGGTTTAATTGTATATTAGGAAACATTTCTTCACTGAAAGGGTGGCCAAGCATTGGAACATGCTGCCCAGGAAAGTGGTAGAATCACCATCTCTGGAGGTGTTTAAAAAATATGCAGTGTTTAGTGACATGGTTTAGTGGTAGACTTGACAGTCCTGGGTTAATGGTTGGACTTGATGCTGAAAGTCTTTTCGAACCTAAATGATTCTATCATTCTATAAATGCAGCAGAAGATAACAACATGGAAAAACAAATTAGGATTTGGTTTTGTCAGTAAAGTCTCAGTGCTCTATCAGAATTATTAAATATTTGTCTCCATTGTTTGTTATATACCTGAGAATAAAAGACAGCAATAGGACTTTTATCTTCTGCTGCACAATCTTTGGAAGCGGGATGAAGCAAAGCAAGAGACTGGGTCCAAAATCTATGCAGTTAAAGTGACAGCTCAGAGTCACAGCTGATTCAGAAATACAAGTAGGTTTTTAAAATATTTTTTATTTAACATACTAAAGGCAGACACAGTGCATGAAACAAGTACTATGCATAATCAATTATTATTTTACAAACTTCTGCTTTATTAAGGTACATGTACAGTTATTAAGTTCCCCTATTAAAATGAATTCTCACAGCATTGCTAGATATCAACAGTACTATCAAACATTGTGTTTGTGTACCAAGCATCATTATGAACTCAATATTCACTCCCTTCCTGATACCTAAAATAGCTGACAGCTTCTGACATTCTAGTCTCTACTGAATAACAAATATGGAGTTTTTCATATACATCGTTCTCAGTACTGTCCTAATTGTATTTTAGCCATATCAACATAAAAAAATATGATTTTATTATGAGTTCACTGTGTAGCTTTATAGAGTCAAGGAGAATGAGCTGAAAAATGAGCCTCTGGGCTTGAAGTGAAGCTTAGTGGTCTATTTGACAAGTGAATTTGGAGAAGCTGTCAGAGCCAGAGTACTGCTGAGTTATTGGTACTTACCAGACCTGCTCTATGTTTTTTCCTGGGGACAGTAGAGTGCAAGTTCAGCAGAACTTGGTGAGAATAAAGGGGATGTTATGATGCTTTTTTTTCTGCTCAACTAGCAGGCACTTGGGGATGACACCTTTATTCAAGAACAGTACACACTGTATTGCAGCTGCAGCCTAATATCTGCAGTGACCATCCAAAGATCGGGATACCGCAGAGGCTATGGCAGTCTGACCTTTGGTCTTACCTGGCAAGCCTGATTCTTTACAGGGCACCATGCAGAGCAGGCTGTGGCTCTGAGACCTGCAAAAACTCCCCAGACTTCAGTTGTGTGTGCATCCCCAGAACGTGGGAGGAAGAGAAGCTGGCATGGGACTTCTGGATGTGGGGATCAGATATGTCTTAGACATAGGCTGTGTGACTCCTTCCACTCTTAACATTAGTTTTCAGCAGCTCCAAACCTGTGCTGGCCCACAAGCAAGGAGCAGGATGGCAGAGTGCTTTGGACAACACCATACTTTGCCTTTCTTGGGAGGCACTAGATCATCAAGCAGCTTCCAAGGGACATGCAAGTGGTGAACTGCTAACTGGCTGGGGAGTACTGCTTCAGAAAAAGAAACATTACAAGGAAGTGTCCTTGCTTGCTTTATATTAACTGAAAACTTGAGGGCTAATTTAATTTCAAGGAAACTATCTCCTTAAAAATGGAATTTGGATTTCCCTTTAGCAGAGAGACAGAAAAATAATTTGCCTGTTGGATACTGACCTCTCAGGCTAGTGCCAGGTTATCCCTCTTGGTTTCTTTCAGAAACAATAATCAGCAAGATCAGGCTTTGACTGGAAAAGAAACATAGGTCTTCCTGTGAGGCATAGTAAGAAGTGCTTAAGTAGCCATGTGGCATATGGAACTGACCTTTTCTTGCTGTCTTTTTCTTTCTTTCAAAGATGTACAGCAGAGTATGGAAAGCAAACAAATAATTAAATTGCATTGGTTCTGTGCATTTCTGCGTGTTAATGTGTCTGTTTGTTGGTTGAGTTCATTAAACTGCAAGCTTAATACCATCTAGATTAGAATCAGAAGTAGGCATGACACCTCTTGAAGTTAACAAAAAGTTTAATTTCCGTTCTTGTACAATTCGCAATCAGTAATAGTTATCTACTAACACATACTTTGTCCTGACATATGTCAACTTGGGTGGTTTTAATTATGTTTATTTTGCTATAATTATTTTTGGAATAGATTAGGTTGAAGACTTATTACATTGACTAATAACTTGTATGAATATATTCATTTAACACTGCTCCAATTTTGCTTTGCTGATCTTTCTTAATAATAGAAAAAATGTATTATAATGAAGAATTTTAATATTTTTGTCACTCCCTGGTGATCACTGATGTATTTGAACTGTTGGTAGGCTAGCTTGGAGTTTGATAGTTAGGATGTGGAGGGAGAAGAGGTTTCCAGTCCAGAGTCATCAGACCTACATAGATTGCTGAGACCACGATTTCTTATGTTGATTAACATTATCCAACTTGGTTTGCTAGCAGAAGACCAGCAAAGTAAACTTACTCTGCCTTAATCCATCTGTTACCTCTTGCCGTCTCTTGGGGAAAGTGACTGTCTTTCTGTTCTATGACTACATGTTGGTTTAGTGCAGTGAGGTCCTGATCTATGAAAAGGTCTGCAAGATACTTAGTAACACAGAGGAGTAAAAACACTGTTACCACCTTCTCACTGAAAACAGCGTAGACATAGGTCTCGCACTGCTTGCTTTTGTCTCCTTGGACCAAAAAAAAAAGGCTGCAAGTGTGCTGTGCCCGTGGTACCTACTGCAGGTGGCCACTCATTCTGCACAAAGCCTTCAGTTTCACTCTTATCATCACACAGAGGAGCAGCATTGGGCAGAGGCACGGTTCTTCAGCCTATAAATCGTTTATTAGACACAAGGATAGATTGCATGAGGGACCAACCATGAGAAGCACTTTGTCCTGTGAGGAGTTACTCTAGGAGTATCTAGCCAATCCTTTCTACTTCCTCCTGCTACTGTACAATATACCTTTCCTCCCCTGTTTCTGAATAGCACAGTTGCCAATCTCATCTTTAGTCTTGCACTTGTGCTTAGCCATGGCTGTCCCTCCGCTGAAATGGACAGAGCATGCAAACAGTTCAGTTGCATCTGCAGACAGGTCCAGAAGCAGCGCTACCTGTAAGTCACGTTTATGCATCTATCAGTCTCGCTGTTAGAGGAATCCTTTCCTCAGCTTGGCCTCCGTTTTATATGAATTTAAATGAAAGCAGAGAAGTTGCTAAGATGCTAACTTTTCTCTTTTACTGTGCTGTAGGGAGTACAATGCAAGGAAATAGTCAGATTATCCTTTACTAGATATGACTGGCGAGACCCATTAATATTTAATGGGAATCAGATTGTTGGATAGTCTCATGCAGATGTGCAATGGTTCTCCAGAGCATTGTAAATTGCTTTAAATCCTGGATTCTTCCAAGTTCAGCAGTCTTTCTGCAGGACACCATAATGATTGAAATCGACGGAGGCACTCACCCTAATGGCTTCCTAATCAAATTGGGAAAGACTATTTTCAAAGGTGGAAGATCATCTCTGAAACTTGGTTCCTTCCCTTTGGACTATCACTGTCAAAAATAGTTGGCCTTCTGGTTGCTCAGCAAATTTAATTTGTTGTTCCAAACTTCCCTAATGGCAATGGAAGTGGTGAACTGATTGCAGTGAAAATCTTCTGATTAGAGTACTAGGAAGATTTAATGTCATATATATATATATATTTATGTATGTATGTGTGTGTGTTCATATAGATATGTGTGTGTGCATTTTGTCCTCTGCCTAGTAGGTTTTATAAAAATATATACCTTGATTTTATGTCTCAGGAGCCTTTGGCTAGATATATCTTTAAGTCACAATGAATTAATAAAAATAAATCTCCTCTGGATAAACTGTACTTCTGAAGTCAAGATTATATTGCTACTTGAAAAATGTTATTTTTCAGAGAAGAAAAACTGAAAAGGTTTATTAGAATTTGAAGTCAGTTAATAAAAGACAGAAAATGTTAGACTTGGCTTCCTGTTTTGATTGCTTTCTCAGCATTGCAGTAATGCCCTTCAGCTAATTCCATCACAGTCATTAGGCAGTTTCTTGACTGTCCTGTGCCTTAGTCTCTCTTTTTAACACCTGTGCTGTGGGACCAAAAGAACTGTCACAGGACTGGGGGGCAAGATACCTAGCATTCTGGCATAGCAGTCTGAAGAGTCTTCCTAGACCTGTTGTTGCTTTACAACAGGAACGTAGAAGCAAAGTGATGGTGTCCAGCCACTGCAGTCAGCATGGCTCAGCATTTAGGTGTCATACAAGCCTGTGTCCCTGACTCGTCAGTGATGATCAATGAAGATCACTAAACAGGTTAACTACTGTAGAGTCTGAGGTAGCTGAACCTGGAGAACTGCAGGCCCAGGAGGTCCCCCCTTCCTGCACCAGAGCTGAGGTCACTCCTTTCATCCCAAATCCCAGCTCCAGCCACTCCTGGGCTTGATCCTCATCCTCAAGGAAGGGAAAGTGACTTTAACTGCTCTTCTCTTTCCTGCTCACCTGCTACTCTGACCTGAAATTTGCTAGTTGTTCACACCTGTGCACGTATTTTATGTGGTTGCAAGAGCTGGCCCTGGCCTATGCCCCACCCCCCCCACCCCCCCCCCCCGGCATGCTCTCCCTGAGGTGAGGGCACTGCTGCCATGTCCCACCGCTGGCCTGCCCCGCGGCAAGGTCCCTGGCAGTCTGCACCTGCAGCTGCTCAGAATGAGGGGCACACTCACCCAATACTGACTTAGAAGTAGGATTTAATAAGAAAATAGAACACACTGTAGCCATCAGGCATAGCACTCTGATAAATGTATTCATTGGCTGCCTACTTAGATGTGACTGGACCCTTTTATCCTCCTTCCTCTTTCCCCCTCCCTTTACCATCCTGCCTTCCCTCCCCTAAACATCTAATAGGTATTGTATGATCCTAAGTGTCTTATCTGCTCCATCCCAAATTCCCTTTCCCCTGCATCCCACCATTGATCCTATACCCCTTTAAAAGGAACCACCTTAGTTTGTCAGGCAGAGAGTTTCTTTGGTGTGTTTCACACCAAGGACAATGGCCTAACCATTCCTTGCTGTGCAAAAACTTGGCATTTTCTGTTCTTCATTGGTCTGATCGTTTGGGTTCCTTCTCCTGTCAATAATCCTCTTCTCACTGCTGACTAGCAATTTTATTAGTCTCTAGTCATATAAACGAGTAGAGTTATCCTCTGACCACGGAGATTTTTCTCTATCAATGGCTATTCCCTGGAATAATTTAGTCAATAAGCTAGAAAAACAATGGAATTGAAAGAAAAAGCCCTGAGTGAGGCACAAAATGTAGACACACTTAAACAAAGAAATGGACAAATGTGTTTTTGCATTAAGAGACATGTGTGGATGGAGGAGTACCTACTCCATAGAAAATACTTTCACTGCAGGGAATTAGACATGCAATTTGGGAGGAGCTGTGCCTTGTCCTTCTCTAATAACACCATGTGATTAGCAAGTGAAAACTCATTCTCAGACATTCTCAGTATCTTTCTGGATATAGCTTCTCCACTATCTTTGACATTAAATCAAGGAAGCACAGACATCTTACTGACCTCAAAAGACAGCAAAACTTCAGCTCTGAACAAAGATTGCACTTGTTGGAAGTAGGCAAACTGCAAAAGACTATGGTCCCAAATGCTGATCTTAAAAGAGAAAGTCTGCACTTCAGAAAGGTGGGACTGCACTCTACTGATGTTTGGGGAATAAAAGTATGTAGGTTCCCAAACCATACCCATTTGCAAGTTGTTTTGTTTTCAGCATTATTTATATTACCATTTTCAAATATAATTTCAGGTAGCATTAAGAGAAAAGATAGATATGAAGCTAGGAGGACAGTGGCTAGGGAAAGGGTTGTGCATGTGCAATAGCCTGGGAAGTATACGTGTTTTCTTGGCTGTCTGGTTTCTAACAGATTGGTGGTTTGCTCTTGGCTTTTTTTTTTTTTTTTTACTGCACTATAAATCTGCTAAAATCCGATGTGATGCAGAAGTTTAAGCACCTATGAATTTGCACAATTTGGAATGGAATTTGCAATGCATGGGGGGGTGCATATATAAAAGGCAGAATTTTATTTATGGATACCCATAATAATGTACTGTAGGTTACTAAAGTATGTAGGATGAACAACTGTCGTAATAATGACATCATAAATTTCTAAATTGTTATTAGGGAGTAAGGCTTGGGGAGGCTGGTAGCAAAGGTACAAGCATTTTCCTGTAATTGCTCTATAGTCATGTAAGTCAGACCCTTTTCTTGTTTTGTTTTGGTTTTTCTTTTTTTTCCCCTCTTGTCCTCAGTGAATAATCCCACTTCATGCAAGCCAGCCATTCTTGTAGGTAACATTCCTGTTGCTTGTGCCAGAAATTTGAAAAATGCCTTGTGTCTCTGTGTATGTATGGACATATATGCACATGCATAGTTTTATCAGCTATTATTTGCAAAAGCCTAAAAAGCCTTTTTTTGTTTTGAGAAAATTGAACATGAGACTTGAAATGCATGCAGCTTGTACTGTCACTACAGAGACTTCCCTGTTTACAAAATGGGATTGTCAGAACTGAGAAAAAACCTGTACTTCACCTTGATGCTGTGAATCAAGCAAATTGAATCAAGGAAATACGGGATTTCTTCAAGTGTCTTGTGACTAAGAATTACTGGCAATAAATAGCTCAGCATTCTGTAAACTTCTCACCCACGCACCTACTCTCCCCACACCTGTTTGCCTCATGGCTCCTTTGTTTCTCCTTTTTCTTCCCTTTCCCTAGATCACTTACTTTTGTCTCTTTTCTGTACACTTGGCGTTATTTTCTCTTCCAGTCTGCACTCTCCACTAGCTCTGTCTTCCCAGAAGGAGACTTCTCGGAGGATGGCTGCCTGTTCTGCTCATGACAGAGTTTGTTGAGGTGGATGGCAATGGGGATGAGCTGATAGTTCTGCATCTGAAAAATATATGCAAGGGCATGATCAGTCCACATATCCCTTTCAACCAGTCAGCACCAGAAGAAGCTGTATGAATCACACATTATTTCAATAGCCTTGTAAGCATTGAAGAAGGCACAATCTCTTACCAGTCTCCAGGGAACTGTACTGAAGAGCATTTCATTGTATCCTGAAGGGTCAACTGAGAAACAGTTTGTAAACTTATGTAGCATGCCAGGCCTTTAAGCTCTGTGCAGCTGACCTATATGCTGTCATGCTGTATTCAATTTATCCTTGTCAGTTGCCTTGTGCTAAGACTAATTTCCCAGATCACCATTTCCTCAAATTTACTAATTTATTTTTATACTAAGTATTTTAAATATACACAGCTTAGCACAATGCCAGCTTTTTCCTTTCCATAATGCATCTTAAAGCATTACCTGACTTCTAAGATGGCCAAAACTGATAGAGTTTAAATGCAAGAAAAATGCAGTAAAAGCTACTGCAAATTTTTATGGGCACATATAATTCAGGGGGTTTCTGGCTGCTATAATACCCTTTTTCAGTCAAAGTTACAGCTTTTCTATATATGGTAAACCACTGTGTAGTGTGGATAACCTTGACAAAGTATTAGAATATTAAGGCAAGCCCTAAAGAGTTTGCATTCCTAAATTATTCAGAGACCGTAAAAATGTACAGTGAAATATTTTGTGCTTCAGTAAATATGCCCCAGTGCTATTCCTTTCCTTCAGTGGATACGTTTTCTGCTATTGTGTCTTAAAACTGTGCTCTCAGCTGATTCTCTAGTTTATACACACCAAAGGCTTTGTTTCGTTGTCTCTCACTGCACGGTCTCCTAATGACTCTTTGGAGGTCAGATTTGGCAGACGTCCTTGGCGTATCGCTGCAAGTAAGCCTGCAGGTCACATCTGGGGTGCCAGGCTGGCATGACCACAAGCACAGCTTGTACCTTGTGGAGCTGGGTGATGGGGTACACGTCCAGCATGAGTGCACCTCCTCCAACCCCTGGGCTCTGCTTCCAGGTATGCCTGCCAGCCTGTGGGACCAGCCTAGACCATTGCCACCTCCAACAGGTCTTGACTGTAGCGTATCTTATGTGTCTTTTAAAAATGCCCACAGCTGCAGTCTCCATGGGAGCAGGACCAAGAGGCACGTGGCTCTATACTGGTGGCCGTACAGTTAAGCTGCTGTGGGTCAATCAGCCTCGCACTGGCAGTGCTGACTGGTCTCACTGCCAGTATGCAAAATGAACAACTAATAATAGCGACGTAACACATTTCTAAATTGCTATGAGGGAGTAAGGCTTGGAGAGGCTGTTTAACAAATCTGTATGCCCTTGAGCAGTGCTCCTGTTCTCACTTTAAGACTTCCACCTCTTCGCTGCTACAGCTGATCCATACCCCTCAGGCAGTGAGACCTAAGCTACTGGACCAGTGGTCCATGTCAGACAGCACCAGTGGTGTTGATGTGGGGAGATCATGGAGTTCAAACAGACACCTGTGTTAGATGAAGCTCCAAAGGTGCTGCTTCAGCTAATGTGAAACCCCAGCAGAAATGTTAGGAAACAGGACAGAAGTCCAGAAACCATTTCAAAAGTGTCTGAAAAGTATCTGTGACACGGTAACCACTGTGACAAACCAATGTGTAATGTTGCTGTCTTCATGAGAACTAGGATTTGACCCACAGAAAAGTTAAATTTTTAGAATACTAAATATTTTAGAGGCTTACAGCAAACTATGGTAAAGCAATGAGTACTGTGAATATCCCCATATCTATACTGAAGACAGCTTCATTAGCATGTAGAACACCAGCAAGTCAAATGAGTTAGGGTGAATAAAGAAAGCATGTTAATGGAATGACAATTTATTTTAAAGCACATAATGATTTCATATAACAACACACAGGATAAAATGTCCCTTTGTCATAGATAAATATGCAAAGACCTTACTGAAAGCTGCCATTTATAGTCTCTGTTGTTCTACTTCTTAGTTGTGCATAGGCACAGGTAATATCTAGTTAACTGAATTAGAATTTGTGAAAATCTCGTTTATCTCATCGGCATCTGAAAAGCTGCAGCATATGCTATTATTACCCCTGATACTGTAAGCCCTGATCCCAACCCTGTATAAGACAGAGAACTAGAGGAGGTTGTTTAAGTTTCAAAAAGCTTATGCTCTAAGAACAGTAAGAACTGTAATATACATGCAAGATGTTACTGTACAACTGCAGAGTGTGAATTCTGTATTTTTAAACTGAGATGGGAAGAAAGAAAACCCACTGTTTTAGCTAAAAAAAAACCCTCAAAACAACCCAAAACACAAGCAAAAAAACAAAGAAGGAAAGAGAAGAGATACAGGAGAAAAGAATATTAAGAGATTGATGGAGAAAATGTGTTAGGGTTGACACAAGAAAAGAGAAGGAATGGCTGGAGCTAGCAGCTAAGCAGAAAGACAAACAACATTCAGAGTAAATACTACAGAAAACAGCTTTGTATCATCATCAGAGTTGAAGGTCAAATCCTAAAATGTTTCTGCAGCTGTTCTCGCCAATATCTCTGGCTGCCTCTATTCAAAATAAATCCCAGATACTATTTAAGTGGTAGCTGGTACATATATTTCAGAATTTGGGGAATACTAAGTTTTCTTCAAACATCATCTGCTGAAGTGGTTTATCATGGAAGTGAGCTTTCAGTGACTCACCTGGTGGAAATATAATCTTATTTTTCTGTAGTAGTAATGGCAGAATGATTAAATAACAACTAGAATACAGTAATGCTTGTGTTTCCTCATTACATTTCCTATGTGTATTTTTATTTCTTATTTCTATTATGTTGTGGTGCTCTCCAAAAAGCTAAAATACTTGTAAAAATACCAAAGACTCATTCTTCAGAGGGAGTAGACAGTAAGGAGCCTCTGTCCAACAAGTCTTCAGCTGGGGGTCTGACAGACAGATGGCAGAAAATTGTATCTGTTAAAGTAAATCTAATTTAGCAAACATCTACACTGCAGTCACTTCTCCTCTGCTCTCAGTGCCTGTGCTATATGGTTTAAAGCAAAATCATATATGCATTAATGAGTTGTCATCTCTGTAATGCCTGTAGGACAGACAGTCACTACAGACTGAGACAGTCAAACCAGATGGCTGGAGAATCCCTCAGCTGACAGGTGGGAAGAAGCACTGGTCATGGCTTGACATTCAGACAGTGTGTCTTGGCCAGCTTCACGGTCTGTATTAATTCAGTGTCAAGCCTTGCAAGGGAAATGGCATGTTGGAGTCATTGCACAGTACTACTGGTTTGTCATGCCATGATCCTGTGGCCCAGTGATGATCTACAAGAACTTCCTTATCTTTACCTTATCTACAGAAAAGCTCAGAAATGGAAAAGAATCTCATCTGCTTTGTATTTTCCTTCTTCATACTGTGGAAATAAGAACTGTCTCTTTCATACCTTCTTGACCCTATGGAAAACCTTCAAGAAGGCATCCGTGTGCTCAGCCCATTCCTCACAGTATGAAAGCCCAGCAGCACACAAAGCATTACTCTACCAGCATTTTCAGCATCTCCCTTCAGCTCATAGATGTCATCAGCAAATCTCAGCTGGGAGCCAATCTGCCCAAAGACAGCAGGCAGGCCCTGCAGGGCCGCCAGGATAGGCAAAACTGCAGCGGGAGTGCCTATGATTTGGAGATGCAACTTAAAGAAACCTATAGGCTTATTTACTGTACACAGCTGAGACCATCTCTCGAGTCTTCTGAATGCAGGCAGGAAAACTACCTCATGCAGAAACTATTTCAACACAACCATTTTTATCATGTCTTATTTGTTGTCTCACTGGAATTATAAAATTGCCACAGTATCAGAAACCTGGGAGCCCTACCGGTGGGCTTTGCTAAATGATACATAGGGAAAACTTTGCTTTACTTTGTTGTTCTCACTTGTTTCCAAACAACTGTGAAAACTTTGCAGCTTCCAGCATTTCATTTTTTTGTATGTAACTTTTGCTTCACTGATGAGCAGAAGTAAGCAGGAAAAAGAAAAGTCTTTCTAACACTCAGAGAGAGCTTTTCTAACAAAGCTGTTCTCACAAGCCTCTGAGTTGGCATGGTCTTATTCTTCTTACACTGAGACAGGAGATGCATGCTGTTCAATTTGAAATGGGAGAAAAACCATCAGACACTCCTATAAATTCCTGTCACAAATTTTATCTCTGAAAGTCAAATTCTTGTAACTTTATCCTCCTTCAGTTTTGCTCCATTACTAACCTTTACGGAGCAAAGGAAACAACCAGACTGCACTGACCATAGCTCATTGGTTTCAAGCAAGGTCTAGTATGGCTGTGATTTATGTTCTGAACCTACAGGTCATGGTGCTTCACGCTAATCCTCCTATGGATTTATTCTTGGCTGCTGAGGTCATGTCCTAACAACTGTTTTAGTGACACTTTCTCAGCTATCTGTTGTTGGTTGGTCTGTTTTCTTCTCAATTGATATGTAGCTTCACTTGGTCTAAAGATGAAAAAAATCAGTTTATCGCCTCCAATGCCATATTCTTTTTTTTTTCACATATCAGAATAAATGTAAAATGGCTGCCCTAGCAGAAAAGTAATGTAGAATATCTTAATTAGAGTAAGAATTGATAGATTAAGAATTTTTTTTCATTTTTTGGTGGTGGATGCAGAAGTTGCAAAATCTTCTGAAAACCTTCTGTCCCAACAAGGTGAGAGACAATCTCTCTTCCCCCTCTCCTCGCCCTGTGTTTTTTTGGTGGTTTTTTTTGGTTTTTTTTCATTTGATTAAGTGATAGATAAAATATTCCAGGTCTTTCAGCTTTCATAGAAAACACCTGCTTTGACTGTGATTGTCCCTCAAGTCAAAGACTTAGGGAAATCCAGAGACCCCTGCAACCATTTAAAAAGACATCAAGTATCCCCAACTACAAATACTACCCTTTTACCTCATTGCTTTTTGCTAGAGTGGGTGCACTCATATTCAGTTTACAACAGTCACTCTGATATAATAGTAGATGTGCTAGCTGTCAAACTATCAGAATATTTAAAGTATAAATAGAATCAGGCATATAATGGTTTGCCTGTGTGTTGTATGAAATCTTGACCATCTCATTTAAGAGGAGCTGAGGGAATCAGTTTCTTAAAATCCTGGGGAAAAAAAACAACCTCAAAACCAAACCAAAACGTAGAGAACCTGAGGCTCCCCTTAGAAGACTGCTCTAGAAAATGAGCTATCATTTTGCTTGCAGGTGATCTTGACTGCAGATCTGACATTATGTTTGTTTGGCAGCTGTGACATATACTAAGCTTCAGTGCATCCCCCTAAAGGCTTAGAACATGAATGACTTCTAAATAACGGAGGCACGTTACGCTTTGACTACTTAGCCCTGCAGTCTGCAGCCTGCATAGGCAAAGATGTGATAGAAAGGCAGAGCTTCAAGAAGGAACTATCTGGTGAAAAGGGAGGCTGCTCTGAGGTGGTTATTATTCAGGTATGGTTTTCCTATCAGTAACTACGGCACATTTCTTTGTACACAATTATATGATTAGGTTACTGTTATTTAAAAAAGATAGAATCTTTTGCACATAAAAGCACATCTAGAAATGTATCTCTAATACTTTTAAATACTTCTTAAACATGTACTGTACACTTTTACAGAATATATTTCATAGGGGTTTGTAAGAATATTTTTCCAGCATTTTCTCTGAAGTGGAAAACCTTGAAGCTGAATCAGATTATTTTCTCTCCCTCTACCAAGGAAAGACAAACATTTTTCCCACCCACTGTACGAATGTAATTTGGGAATCTTGCTACTGTTCCTGTCTATTACTACTATTAAGTAGCACTCAAGTAGTGCTCAAGACAAAGAAAAACTAAAAAATTATTTTTCCAAAGCTACTGAGCAAGATCAGGAGAATTTAGACTTTCTGACTCATAGTGTCGTGCTGTTTACATTAAATCCCACTGCTTCTTGATAGCTTGTCACCTTTGCATTTGTACAAAATGTTGAGAGCTGATAAAATAACTGACTTATTACATTTAGAGAAAATGTATAAAGCTTCTCTCTATTTTTTGAGACAGAAGCCTTGAAAAGAAGCACAGACATTAATTTGACTAACCCAGATCTGATTATATCCATGGCAAGGAGGTTACTTTATCTGTCCTTTTTGCAACACACCCAATTTGGCTTTAAACATCTTTCAACATACCTGTGCAGTCTCCTCACTCAGGTACCTTATAGGTTTCAGCAGTTTGTAAGTCATTCCCAAAACTGCTCCCAAATTCTTAAAACTTTGAGATGGGCCTCACATTTTTCACTGTGCTTTCCCTATAATAACAGGTTAATCAGCATTTTGTATGTCTGAAATGTCTGTAATTTCTAGATGACTGTGGTCCTTAGACTATTTTTTTAAAAAGAAACAAGTCCTCTACAAAACATAGTGAGCAGCTGGCCAAATACAACCATAAATGCTTTCTCAGCAGTGTGAAACATCTGAAACGAAGGACAGGTGTGGTACAGTGCCTGGGAAAGGAAAGGAGCCTTGGCATGATGTCTCCTGCAGAAATAAAGCAGACTGATATAAATCAACGGAGTAATGCAATTTGTAGCTAAAAAGTTCACAGGAAGGCAAATTAAGCCACAGAGATATCAGAGTAGCTTGGAAAATTTGATGAAGACAGTAGCCAGAAGCTAAGGTGGACACATCTAAGGTGGAAAGCAATAGGAAGTAAAATTTGCATTGACACAAGGCAAGTTCCAAAAGTATTGTGGTATTATACTTCATGATCTGCAAATGAGGCTGAGTGAAAAATGTTGATAGACAGTAGAGGCCAACAAAGGAAAAATACAAGTTATATTTATATGACCAAGATTTACAAGATGTTGGTTTCAATGGGATGGCAAAATTGTTATTTTTTAAAGACTGAAAAAATGTCAACTCTTGCTTTTGATTTATAGTATGCTCATCAACTAACAAGGGGTGTCTTGCGAGATTACAGCCTGTATGAATTATTTGTGAACAGAAGCAAGTAATATATTCTTACACCTGAGCTAGTCACTATTACCATCTGTGAAATTTAGTTCCCCAGTTCATATCACCTCACCAAGTCAATCATGAAGTGAAATCAGAAATAAAGACAGGCTTTTATCATTCCATCACTTGCTTTTGAAAGCATACACTATAATGCTGTTAATGGAGGTTGCAGTACTTTAATGTTGCAGTACTTTAATGAGACTCAAGTCTCCTGTGCTGACACTGGAAACATTCTGTACATAAAAGGAACACCCAGAAAAATCTAATTTACTGCTTCAAGACAACTCAGTTTTTCTTTTGTTTTGTATTACCGATTGGCTTACACCAAAAAAGTTCTTGGTTCACCGTTGCACTGAAAAAATTCTGTGCTCAGTTTTGTCATTCTCATTTAAGCTTGCAATATGAGAACAACAGAAAAAATCATATTAATACTTTCCTAAAACCACCCCCAACCCACCCTCCACCCCCCTTCCTTTTGGTAATAAAAGATTTCATTGAATGAAAAATTCTGGGTATGGCTAACCTATGCTTTCTCATCTCAGTAGTTCAGTTTTTCAATGGAGAAGAAAAACAGTAAATCTTTTGATGTTAACTCTACATAATTGACAAGAAATGAGTCAAAGAATGGATAAACACTAATCAGGTTTGCTTATACCAAAGAATAATTTTGGCTGAGAAAAGACTTCTTCACTAATTATATTGGTCTTGCTTCCATTAAGTTTTAATGAAAAGAAAAAGGTGGCTAAAACTGTGAGGGCTTTTGTGTAATTTTGAATCTCTGTTATTTTCATTTGATTTCTGCTTCTGGCCTTAACCGGAAAGACACTGGTGATCTGAAAGCAAATATACAGCTATGCCTACATTAACAAGCAGGTTAGCTCAGTAGGAGTATACCATTAAATCAAAGCAGCTGATGCGGGAGCCCTATTATTATATTCAATTTGCACATTTTACTTTAGGCTACATTTAGCCTTCTCTGCAGAACTGAATGTCCTCACCATGTACATGGTTTGAAATGGTCTTGAGCCCATATGACTGATTAAAGTCTGTTAGGGTTTGTAGTGCATTAGATCTGCACCTGAATCAGGGATTCCTGTTTAATTTCTTCTGAAAGAAATCCAGTTCTCATGTGCCAAAATTGCTTTGCAAAATGGTCCAAAATGCTAATGCAGACACCGCCTTTGCCAACCAATGATATGTACACTTTTTTCATGTCTTTCTGGAAGTATCACGTTAACTGGAAATCTTCACAAGCTTCTAGTTTAAATTTCCAAAACCAAAGATATTTCAAATTATATTCTTTTCTGAATACATCTCAAACTAGCAGTATTATGCATAGATATTCTATGCATAAATCATAGACGAAAATCGTATTGCCTCAATATCATAACTGAAGGGTGGATTAATTTAGTACATAACACACAGTCAAGAGGTTGGTATTAACAATCAGCACAATAGAGCTCCAGAAATTAACTTTAAAAGCCCATAGAGCAAGTTATTTATGGAGTGGCTGAGAGAATTTTGAATGCAGTGTGAGACCGCATGTTGTTATTTTCTATTGAAGTCATTTGGTTCTTGATATTATAGCAATCTAAATATTTTCATTATTGTGCTGACATTTTTTTGTTCAAATGGATATTCTCTTAAATCTAAAAAGATTTAGCAGACTATGCGAAGTAATGTTTTTGTATGACTACCTTTACTAATACATTCCTAAATTATCCAGGTTTGGAATCATCAGTATCAGCCTTTTAGATCTGTCATGCATGTTTCTGCCTGTAAACACGTCTTCCTTCGACTGAAGTCTGAGATACCTATTTTTATAAAACCAGCACAGATATATGCTCTGTTACTAAAGAGTAATTTTCCATTTTACGTGAAAAAGACTTAGATACACTGCAAGGTCTTGCAGCACTTCAGTTTGCACTTTAATAAACAGGAGAAACAGGCATTCAGCATTTCACAGAATCAAGGCAACACTTTTAGAAAGTGCTTCCCTTAATGATTTGTGTAGTTCTTAGTTTCACATTAGGGTGTCTATTTTTTGGCATATTTAAGCCAAATACATGCAAGTATCTGCACGTGTCCTTTATTTTTGAGTCAAGCTCTTTCTGTACACCCTGAAGGATACCATGTTGTTGTTTCATATTAGTTTTACATTTCTATATTAAGTGTAAGAAAGCCACATTGCTAATCTAATGACCAGATAAATTGCCCCAGTGATAAGAAGTGTTTACCAAATCAAAACATAGTTCACTTCTGTTAGGACACGTTATACATTCCAAAAAATCAGTGTTCATTTAGGAAACACCAGCACAGTTTAGGGTATAGGAGATGTCCATGTTGCCCATAAGATGTAGCCATTGACAGGGACACAGTGTGTGTGCACATCAAGGGTTATTTTTTTATAGATAAAGCCTGTCTTTTTAAATCAATAGATGCTTCTGCAGGCTTTCATTCTAGACCCTAGCTTTTTCCATATGCTGTCAACTGTAACCAATAAATCTAAACATATATTTACTCTACATGCTCTACCACAGTGTTTTTAGGAGAACAGATGAGTTCTAACAGCTGTACAAATAGGCAATAAACAAGGACCCTTTTGGAAACAAATCATTTTTACTTTTCTTCAAAAATACTACATGCTGCCAAGACAGATGAAGAAATAGGGGATCAATATAAGGTATTAATCTCTTCAGAATTACAATTATAAGCAATCCTTTAAGCACATGTCTACAGCTAGTGAATTATTGTATTTGAAGTCAAACTGCAGATTAAACTTGGAGAATGCAGAGGGAGGCAGCCAAAGAGAGGGAGAGAAATGAATCTGTATAAGGGGGAGGGGAGTGACATTTTGATTTGACACATTAACATCTTTATATTACTGTTCTGCCAGTAAAAAGCCTCTCTGGAGGTGTATGAAAGATTTTGCACTTAAAACTAAACTGGCAAAATAATCTTCTTTGCTGTGTAGATTAATGTTATAAAATTTTCCTTTGCTTGTCTAGGGCAGTTCTGATTCTCTCTGCATACATTTAAAACATCTTTTTATTTTTCCCATCTTCCCTAGGTTTGGGTTCCTAAAAGGTGCTAGTCACTATGGGAGGGAGAAAAACAGTCACAGCTTTGTACTTCATTTTTTCTCTAATTGAAGTACCTTCCACACTTGTCACAGCCTCAGAACAGAAGGAGCAGGGAGGCAGAGGAGTCTTCAGGTGGCAAGCAGGCACATGAAAATGAAATAAATGAAGGCTTCAAAGACACAAGTGATCACAAACTCCTATCGAAAAGACTCATTTTCTCATGACTATTTCTATCCAGCCCCAGACTCACCTTCTTCTCCCAATCTATACATCTACTTATTACCTTGGTAACATTTTCATTATACATTACACTATTTCTTGGTTCCTTCCCTGTGATAATTTGTACTCTCATTGCCCCTCAAATTCCATGTTTAAAGATCTCCACTTTCACTGGGCACTGGTTCCTGCCTTAGAATATTTTATGATTAACCATTGAACTTAAGACCCACATCCCTTTGGTGATATTCCTATTTCTTCAGAGATCAAATTTAAAATTGATCTTCCTTTCGCTCTCAATTTGCTCAGTTTCCCTGTTGTGTTTGCAGTTGTGACCGCAAGTGTTAATTGTCCTTCAGACATTGAAAAGGCAAAACAATGAAGGTCTGTCGGAACTCGTTGAACTCTTTTGACTTTGCCATTGCCTTCTCTACATTTTGAACATATGAATCTGAGGAACCAGAAGAGAAGCTGAAAAAAAATCAGATTATAGAAAGCATTTTCTGGATCAAGAAACATCAGCCTGTTTGCACAACTAGTTACTGCTGTGAAGAATATAAGACCCAACCACAGGCAGGTTTAGTACTTTAGAGAGAAGTGCAAGCCAACTCAAGGTTAAATCCCTTTCACCTCTTTGCTTCCCTTTTCCTAGAATTAGCCACTCCAATTCTGTACAAGGGTTATTTTCTTCATTATTTGTTTTGTAAAATGCAAGTCAGAGCCTTTTTAATCTTGAAAAATTCTCAGCCTTGATGACTTGCAGCAGCAATGACTTCCATAGTCTATTGAAAAAGACTCTAAACAGATATTTCCACTTATTAATTTATAACCTGCCATCTATCATTTTCCTTGTGTTTGCATCCTTCCTCCCTGAAGCAGGAGGAAAGTTGATTTTAGATTCTAATTTTTTTTTCCCTGGTGCATATTTTCTGTGCTTCAACAGTATTGAACCTAACAATGGCCTCTGTGATCAAAATGTCTGGTGTCCCTGAAGTTTTTCACAGTCCTTTCTTCTTTTCTGCAACCTACATAACTTCTGCAACCTGCTTACTTTGCTACTCCAAATCATGAGTATGCCAGAAAACATTGATCTTGGGATGGGATTTTGAGGCTCTCTTTGTTTTCCCACAGCAGAAAGTGATAGTTTAATTCTAGTCTTTCTCTTCTGTCTTTTAGAAAATTCGATCCCAAGTAATACTTTAGTTCACTAATATTTACTTTCCTTACTAATTTCCTGTGCAGGACTTGTCAGAAGACTGAATAAACTGCCTGCTATCTATTACTTTGGTGACATCCACTGAATTTTAGCACATAGTGTGACTCTTCAAAAAAATCTGCAGGCTAGGCTTCATCACATCCTGGTCCTTCAGGTGTTTATTGTTTTACTTTCCTGATACAGATGCAAGTTTATTCATCCGTAACTTCCTGGATCACTTGTGAAGCCTTTTTAATTAGATACATAAAATTTGCCACCTCTAAGTTACTGATACAGTAGACATTTTTAATTAAAGCCTGTGCACTTTGTTAGCTGCTTTGTGCCCTCAAACATAAGCTGCTTCTGAATTCTACAGTGTCTATCGTTTAGGCCTGTTGACTTGAAGCTTTTCAATTATCTGGCTCTTTCAGCATCTTTTCTTATAACTCAATCATTAAGAGTTCCTCGCCATTATTGACAGGCAAAGCCAGCCTGACACAGAAAATGCCTCTCATTCTCTACAGCAGAGACTGATGCAAAGGAAAAACCATTAGAACTATCTGCATCTTCTTTAATTGCTCTTTTTATCTGTCTCCAAGGACCTATGTCCAACTGAACCAGCAACTGTGCATTTGCAGTTTCACACACATCCATATACTGAAATCAGGTCTCTAACATCCATTCACTGTGGTTCTTTTCTCCAGTGATGCCTATGCAAAGTATATATTGGTTAGCATAGTCCTCTCTTAATCTCTCGTGACTGCAATTTCATAAACTTTAGTGCAAGGGCTTCTCCCATGGTTTTCCTTGTTTGTCCCAGCTGAACTGCAAAGTGATGCATTAATTGCTACAATCTCTGCTATATGCTTTGAGAAAAACTATACATATTTAACTACACCATGTTTGCTTTCTTATGTTATAGTATAGACATAATAGAAAAATATGGCATGAATATAAAAATTGTTTTAAACATATTTCAGTGTAAGAGAAAGCATACTGGTAATACTAAGCATGAAAAAGAATGTTAACCTTTATTGAGTTGATATTATATAACCCATAAATAAATAATTATTTTTTCATGAGGGAAAGACAGAATTTTCTAGTTTCATTACTATAACTTAATAGCTGGCCAAAGGGGAACTGAGCATTCTCTAAAAAAAAAAAAAAAAAATAAAATAATAAAAATCCTACTACCAGAGCTTTAAATTCCAGACCCTAAATACAGAATCTGATTTTCAGTTTTAAGACCAATAGCTCCCACTAAGCTCTTCCTACAAGACAAGCAGGATTGGCCTACTGTTAATATTTACAGGAAAGGAAAAGGCCTATTAGTACATTGTCTAGTAATGTGCAGCAGAAACTCTTAATGGAATGTCACCATCTGTGTCGCTGCCTAAAATGGAGCTTACTTTTGAAAATGTGATTTAAATTATTTTTTACCGTTTAAAGTACCGAGTGCCAAAGTGATGACAAGCTTTTCACTGTCATCTTCTTAAAATTATGACAGAGTCTTTTTCATTTTTCTCCTATCCTCTCTCTAGAAGTTCATGGGAAGTAAATTTTCAAAGTAGTGACATTAATGGGACTCATGCAGTTAAATCCCTGTGCATCACTTTGAAAATTTACTTGCTACTGTACTAATGAAAATTTAGGTCCTTTAATATTTATGATCCTCTAAGGGTTATCATAAATGTAGCTCTTATTTAAACAAATAGATGGAAAATCTTCCATATACACATAGTTTGTTGGCATTCATGCAATTGCCATCAAACTGTATTGTCCAAGAATATTTGATTAATTTCTGTTGCCCCATTCATTTTCTGTTTGACCCTCCCCCTACCTTAATAATTTCAGATTTTCAGCTGGATTTCATTTCCTCACAGAAGGACTGTGAGGTAAAGACCATGAGCATGGGGAAGTAAAGCATTTTAATTGGAAAATTGCGTCTGAGATACTGAAAGTTGTTAATTTTCCTGGGAGCTGCATAGCTACTGTCTTCTTTGGTTGGCTTTGAAAGTTTCCATCAGCCACTTGCTGGCAGGGGATCTCTTGGATGGGTGCTGAGGGTGGGAAGGGTACATACAGGAATGTATGGTATTAGACTCTGTGGTGGAAGATTGGTTTAACCCTAAAATATGGCACAGACAGCTACAAAGTTGTGATGACTTCTGGACCTACCTAACATTCATAGCCCTAGATGGGCCCTAATAAATAGAAGCAGATTCTCCAGCAGGATTGCTACGGTGTCTTCTTGCTGCTGACTATTAATCAAACACTATTAGAAAATTCAGATTCACACTGACATGAATTATTCACACTGTCCTCTACTGCCCCTTATGCTACATCTTTGCAAACAACCTCAGGCTTTTGCCTTGTGGTACTTGTCTGCAGGGATAGTGGCCCTGCCCCATCCATATATGAGAGAGGAAGACGCTCAAAGGGATGGTTTTTGGGATTATGTCCCCAACATTCCTCAACAGGAGGTTGTTAGTCTGTGTCTCAGGTGCTTGCTTTTTCTGCTGTGCACTTCTCAAAGCACAATAAGAAGTTTGTCTTTTTTGCTAAACCAACTCCTGCTGCCCTAGAAATCACAAGTCAGGGTATTTCTACATCAAAGTTGTCATGTAGGCAGTTAAAAGTTGCTGTGTCTTCTTGTTGACCTAATTAGTTATTTATTGCTTTTGTGTCTGAAAGACTTTTAGAGAAATCTAGTCCTTGAAGAACGAAATGTTTTTGTAAAATGATACAAGATAAATAATGGCACCAAAGTAAAGCAATGACAGAGCATTTGTTTATCTAAGGATTCAGTGGAGGAGGGACCCTGAGCATAGCGAGCTATGGGAGCCTGACAGCTTGAATTGTGCCAGTAGCAGAGTTCAAGTCTTCCTTGTCTTTATCTTTGAAGAACATAATTAGATCTACCTATTAAAATGATATATAATAAAATTGAGGCTTTCATACCAATTATATAAAGAAACGAAGAAACAGCATGTGACAAAGCAACATTGATTTCCGTCTTGTTACTGAGTAACTTCATCTCCCTGGAAAACTGCAGTTTTAGCAATGTTTAAATTCATTACTACTGATCTAGAAAGGACCTAGGAGGGAGGAGAGTAAGTTTAAAAAAGGTGGGAGGAGAGGAGAGAAAAACAGAATCTGGGGAGCACAGTTGGTAAGTCCTCTCTTAAAGTATTAAGATAAGAGCTGCCTATTTTTTAGGTTAACAGAACACTATCTCTTTTCTAAAAAGAAACCCAAATCGAGGCCACATTTGATCCATTCTATTGATGTTTTCTCAATGTATACAACTCTAGTGTAGAATAGTCCTTGTTCTTTTAAAGATGAGATATCTCTTTCTCAAGATATGTGTGGGTGTATGTATATTTGATTTTATCAAAAATGTTTTTCTTCTTGCTTTTGTTAAAAAGTGGCATAATTGAGGTATCTTTTACTAGCTCAAGATTGCTAAAGAAGTTTGTATTTCAAAAATATAATAGTTCTTATAATAATTTCCTGTTATTCCTATAGGGACCTGAAAACATAATAATCTGATTTCATGCTTTGCTTTAAAGACCCAACATATATCTATTACTTGTTAGTTCAAAGGGAGAAAATTTTTTCTGTATGTGTGCATGTGAGAAAAAGACAAAAGAAATAACTCTAGTATGTGTTGCAGTTCCTCTTTCTTCATCATGAAAGTAACAATGGCAAAAATAGGAGCATTGTTGCTATGCATCTCATGGTCTTTGCTCATGTCCCCATGGTAACTAGTAGAAGTCATTCACATTCTGCAGAAGCATCAGGGAGATGCATGCATGCAGCAGTTCAGAGGGCTAGATAGTCCAAAGGAGATGGTAAATATGGCCGGTTGTGAAAGAACTCTAAAAAAGTCACCTTCAGAAAGTTAATAGAAGTCCTATTAATATGTAAACCACAGCAAAACATTTTTATTTTAAGGATAGTTTGAACCTGCAGTAAGGGGAAAAGCTCCAAAAGTTTGTGGTGATGTAACATACAACTCATGACACAAGTCTTCAAACGTTATCAGTAAGTAAAACTGAAAAGTAGTAATGCTGATTTTTTTTTTCCCAACTTCAGGTTTAGTCCTCGTATTTACTGAATAAAAACTGTGTTATGAAGTTAAATGCTTTTATTCACTATTGCATGCCTGTTCTTTTCCCCCAAAAAGTGTCCTCCTCTCTTTCTTAAAGACGTACAAAATTTATAAGATTTATAAATGTATTAATATATAAAAGGCCTGCTTTCATAGGAAATGTCACTGATCGCTTTTATCTATGTATGCAATGGCATCTCTTAACTGTCCCACTCAGAAAAAAATTCTGATGAAATGCAAGGAAAATGAAACTGAGCGAATAACAAAAAAGTACTAAGACAAAAATAACAATTCAGCATATTGAGGAATTCTGACCTACATTCCACAAACTTCATGTGTGGTAGCTTAGGTGAGTCCTGAGAAAAGACTGAATGTTTTATATATATCTATATTTTTTTTAATCTACTTTCTCTTCTCTTGACTATTCTTAATGCTGAAATTCCAATTTTCTCTCTAAGGTCTTCAGGTCCAACTTGCTATTAGCCTTTAACAATGTTTCTCACAGAAAATCCCACAGGAGTGTCTATCTCTGCTAGTTTTAAAAGGGTGGATTTTTTAATCTAGCATGCTCCAGGGTACTTCAGTCAATGTTCACTGTGGAGATTCTGTTAGCATTGAGTTACTGTTTTTATTAAGCATGTGTCTGTATGTGCATGTATGTACATAATTACATGTGTGTCTCATGTACTTGTATGCATAGCCTCACACACAGGCACACATGCACTCCCACGGCCAGGGCATACTCTATTCCTTCCAGTGGCACAGCACTGTGAGAGTACAAGGCAGCCTGGGGTTCCTCTAGGATGGCAAAGTGGCCTTTTGTCAGTCTCCACCCCCTGTCAGAGCCCCAGGATGAAGAAAGGGGGAACAGCTGTCTGATTCTTCACCTAGTCTGCAACTCTGCCAGGTACTGCAGGAGGCTGGTGTGGACTTTGGCCACGCTTAATTCACATCTGTGTCATACCACAACACACTTCAAGATTTGTAAGTCTGCAGATGTGTTTCTAGCTCAAGACAAGTGCTAGGCACACCATGCCATACCCATCTGACTGCTGCCTGGCGCTGTGTTCATGCACTCAGTGGCCTTAACCCTGGCACTTGCAAGCTACCTAAGGGTGCAAGGTGGAGTTTTACTGATGCATCAGTTCAGTCCTTGCTCCACCTCCAGCAAGTGGTGATTACCACTGGTGATTGCAGGTGGTCTTGTGAATTATCATTACAGGAAACCACCTCCATAAAAGTAACTTGGATGAGAAAGGGACAAAGCAGATGCTGCAATGCTTTCATATGAGGAATTAACCTATGCTCTCATAGCCCAGAAATACCTATATATTTGCCTAATAAAGCCTGAGGCCACATGCACACATCTCAAGGTATCAGTATATGACAAATAAAGCAAACACAGCAGTTCTTTTCAATATAGTAATATTTGATCACCTGAAACATTCATATAATAGGGATTAAGAAAGAGAGAAATAATTTTTTTAGTCTTGCTTAGGATTAACCATGCCTTAGCTTACTGAGCTACCTAGATTCTGCAAAGCAAACTTATTATTCAGGCCCACTTCCTTGGCTTTAAGTTTGCTACAAAAAACAAGTTAGCCAAACTATACATAGAAACTTTGCAGAACTGGGCTGAATCCTGAGCTGCTTTCTTGCAGAGTTGGGAACTTTAATTTGAAGGATTTGTCATAGAGTATGAACTCAGGAGTGAAACTGGATGGACATCAGCTCTAGTTGGGCTAATAGGTTTAGCACCTCACCTGCGTGTAGTTTGTCTCTGAACAATCAAGTGAAGCACATTGTTCTATATCAGGGGTCCTCAAACTACAGCCCCCCAGGGTCCTCAATCCAGCCCCTGGTATTTACAGACCCCCCCCACCGGGGGTTGGGGGGGAAACCAAGCAGCCGCAGATGACTGCCTGCCACTTCTTCCGCACACCGGCCCCCTGGTTAAAAAGTTTGAGGACCCCTGCTCTATATAGTTATGTAGAATAGTTGTACAACAATAACATTATAAAAACAACGCATTTGACTTATGGCCCTACATCTGTTTACATGCACAAAACCTCCAAAATTACTGCAATTATAGTTCTAAATTTTGTTACACTTTCAATAAAAACATCTATTTTTGCTACCTGTAAATTGTTGACAGTTAAAACATACTTAATATGTACTTGAAGTAGACTAAAAACCACTGTAGGGTAAAGGAAATTATCATGGGCTGGAGAATAAGGGTTCCTGTGTGAAGTACATGCCTTGGAACATGTTCTTGGACAAGAAAATGTGTCTCCGTTTTCATATCTGCCATGTAAGTGAAACAGGTTGCCTTGTAGAGATACCACGAGATTTCATTAGCTAATGTTTATACAGTGCTTTGAACTAGTGAAACATCACAGTCCAAAGCATTACTTTCAGCCAGGGTACTTCAAGGATGTAGAAAGGATCAAATATCCTTTTCACTTACACACATTGAAAAGAAGGCCTGATTTTGTTTTGAAGTTCTAACATCCTTTTGGCTTTTTATTTTACTTCAAGGTTGTTTCTTAGCTCTTATTGACTACTTACTTTAAATTCCTTTTCTGTGTCCTCTCCTTTGTTATAAAAATTGATTTGAGGTTTGCGTGCATCTGCTTAACTGGATGTTTGGCAGAAGGAGAAATGCATCTTAAAAAAGAAAGTCCCTTATTTCAAGAATATTGCATACTGCAAGAAAATCCATGTCCACAGTTCAGTTTCTATTACTACAGTAGCATAGGCTTGGTCAGCAGTATCTTGACTCTACTGTCTCAGTACAGTCAAATTGAAAGGATTTATATCTTAGGTAATGTAAAGTGATATGTAGGCAGCTTTACATCATTTACTGCTTGTAATGTGTAAATGAACATTTGCTTTAGAAAGGAGCCTGCAAGCATGACTTGTATGCCATTTGTTTTCAAAGTCTGTATTTTAATAATTTGATTTCATTTCTGTTTAAAAGCAAATAGCAAAATTTATGAGAGGTAGAGGGGGGTTTATTTCCCAAAAGATCCTCCATTCTCAAAGAGTGTGTTCTAGCAGCAGTAATTTCTGCAAGATGAAAAAATAAAGTTTTACCACATTGTACAGAACTGGCATAGTGAATTTTACTTGCTGCAAAAATAGGATTTGGAGGTTTTTTTGTTTTAATTATTTTTAGTTACTCAAAGGTAACTATTGACCAGTTAAAAAAGACTGAAGCTTTGTAGAACAACTTTCTTTGCTGATGGTCCAGGGTTATTTTGTGGAGATATTTTCAGGTGTTTGAATCATGCCCAAGCCAACAGTCAACAGGATCATGAGGGTTTTTTTCCAAATTGGTCATGAGTAATTTGATAGAGCTATGAACAGTTTAAGTAGATTTCCAAACATTCAGCTTAATTAATCATTCCCTCTCAGTCCTAATCCTGAATTTTCAACAATTTCTCTAATATCTGTCATATTGTACTTCTCCCTATTTCTCAGCATCTTTTCATGAAGACAAATTACCTGCTACTACTACTATGGTCTTGGTGTCCTGGCATTACTTCAAGAAATGCTGAGGACAGATGACACATGGTGCATTTCAAATAAGCACATATACCCACTAAAAGGAAGGATATGATACAAACTCCCACGCCTGAAAAGGCAGGAGAATCATTATATCTATGGAAGAAAACATGAACAGAAAATGCAAGGACAAGTCTTATGGAAGCATGGAATGCTGGAGGGCTGAAATGGAACAGCATCAAAAAAACAGATAGTGAAGACACAGAGAACCAGCAAAAGTACAGATTTTCTTTTATCACCTTCTGAGTAAGGAGCTGTGAGTGCAAGGAACATCAGCAGCCATGCCACTGCATATTTCTTGGGCAGAGGCAAAGTTGCTCAGAGCAGCAAGAGCAACACAGCTGAAGTATACTGCAGTAACTGTTGTTTTCCCTGGAATGCTGGTATCAGCCATATTAACACCAAATTCAGTTACAGAGAACTTATTTTAGGGAAAAAGGCTGCTGTATAAAGTCCAGCCTGGGATTAAAGTTTGTTCTGTAAGAAGAGGGAAAACCTATCTGCAACAACCTATGTTTCTTCAAAGAAACTTTGGACAGCTATGTAGAACTAAATGTACTTGTATTTCTCCTGCCCAAATGATAAATTTGATAACAGCGTTTACAAATTAAATCCCTGTCACTTTTTGCAAAATACATACTTTCACCTTCTAGGAAACGTTTCTTACCTTTGCTGTGGCACATCAGTTATTTTAGTAGAAAGCAATGTCATGACTTTGGAAGTTATACAGCAGAACAGCTATGCCTACTGAGGAGAGGAGTAAGTGCTGAAGACATTTTCAAAGTAACCTCTGAGATTAGAGTTGGACATGAACAGACTGGTTTCCTCTACTGTTTCGTTCTACATGCTCACATGCTATTTTTATGATGGTTGGTTTATTCTGCTATGGTACTTACCAAAGAACATTGAGTTCACACTTGCCCCTTCTGCTGTGTGTAGCAGAACCAGTTTGGCAATATAATAACTAAAAACCATACTTCTTGTCATTTCATATGAAGTGTGACTATGAAATTCTATCTACTAAAATGTTCACAATAACCTCATGGAAGATTTGCTTTGGAAACATAGAAGGTAGCAGGAGGAAGAAAAAGGAACTTTCTCATACATCTCACAAGTTTCTGTGTGGTATGCTGGGAAATATCACTGGGCTTCACAATGTTTCAAAAATATTACTGTATTTAGGTGTCTAACTCAAAAATCCATCTCAGAAAATAATGTGAGACATGGCAGTCTCAGACTTCTTGAAAAGATGGTAAATGTGAGCTTTGGAAGTTTTTTCTTTGTCATGTTTGACTAGGCCTCAGCTTGTCTGGATATGAAGACAGTGAAGTCCTTTTCCAAAGATAAAAGGAGGGAGGAATCCTTAGCCTACCCAGAGACATCAGTCTTTACAAAGAACAGGTAAATCTCGTGAGTTAATTGATCTGAAGGATGAAGAAAACAAAAAAACCCTGTTTGTACCATCTGAAGTTTCATGCCTTTAAAAGCCATGTACAAGGGTACAGGAGTTTTCCTGCTCGTAATCAGATGTTCCTGGTCTCAGCTGCAAGACAGTTTTATCAACACTGTGTTCAACACTTTCTTTCCATACATAAAATTTTAATTGTAGATATTAGTCCTGTGCAGTTTCATTATCAAGGACAGTAAGAGATTTCTTGAAGGCCCTACTTAATTGAATTCTGCCTTTAAGAGATGTGTTACAGAGCCAGGACATATTCCTGCAATGCTACATACTTTCTCTTTATCTTATCTTTTTCCTTCACTCCTTGGTTAGGGCACAATTGTGGATTGTCTGTGGATTTGGGGACAGGAAACCATGATGACCAGTGATTTACATTTATACAGATACTTGCTTTCATTAGCTATTGAAAGTTATGTTTGTATAACTTATGCAGTATTTCAAAAGAAGTGATATTTTTTTCTTTTACAGAAAAATGTTACTATATCAACACTTGGCTAAGTCAGCTTCCCATCATCCTATTAATAATACAAATGCATAAGCATAGAAATCCAATGAGTGATAATCCATAAAATTTCAACTCATTCTTACCAATGTTAAAGTTGTTTTCTGTAGACATTTTTGATTAAATTTACTATTGTTGAAACCTTGGAAGAAAGTGTGGGTTAACTGTTAAGTTGCCACTGTGGAATTTGCTCTTCCATATAATATTTTTCCATTGGTATATTAACTACATTTAGCGCTTTACTGAGCCTTGTATGCTTTTTTTGTTCACACAATACAATAAGCATATCGCAAACAAAACAAATACGTTTAATTGCCTTTATCTATATGACTGACTGCATTTGTAAAGGAACAAATAAAAGTTATCAGTTTATGCTGGGAAATTATTGTAAGCATCAAGTTCAGACACGATGTAAAGGAAAGCCTTCAAAAAGAAGCAAATTTTCACTTCAAGAAACAAGAATCTTTTGGAAAACTGTATTAAGTATGCAAGAAGTAATTTCCTGAAAATATTAAAATAAGTTAAAATATATTGTAGCTATTAAGGCAAAATTTAACAAGTAAAATGAAGGAAATCAATATACAACTTTTCAAATGTTTATGTGAATTAAGCAAAGTACTAAGATCTGTTCAATTTAGTTCAAGTTGCCATATGTTTGTCCATCGGTTTTCTTCCCTTAAAACATAAAATGTTTCGATCCCTTAAGAGTTTTGAATGGTAAATTAAGAATTACTACTACAACCACAAGAAAGATTTGCTTCTCTCCTTAGTTACCTTTCAAAGCCTTTAAAATTAGTCCACAGATCCCCAATTGTCTTCTGACAGCAGGCTGAATTCCAACAGGTGATCTTTCTAAATTCAATTTCAGTGTGAAATTTAGCCACCAGAGGCTCCTCCTAGAAGTGCATGAGATGTGTTTGACAAATATATCTTCAAGAAACAAAGAAAAGAGCTGTAGATGGGCAACCAAATAATGCCGATAAAGAATAAACACACTGAATTTAAAGAACTAATGAATTGC
This sequence comes from Falco biarmicus, assembly GCF_023638135.1. Classification (NCBI taxonomy): domain Eukaryota; kingdom Metazoa; phylum Chordata; class Aves; order Falconiformes; family Falconidae; genus Falco; species Falco biarmicus. The sequence goes on from NC_079289.1 coordinate 85,089,890, forward strand.
TTGTCCTGTGTATTGAGCAAATTCTCAGGAATAACAAAGATTAATTTGTGGATGATCTGTTATCCAAAAAAGGGAGATACATAACGCATATTTTTCATAATGAAAAGCCTAGACTCCTAAGTCACAGTACTGCACAGCACTATTCACTCTTGGCATCTCTCTTCCTGAAAATCTAATTCTATCTGTTCTGAAGAATCTCAGTATTCCTGCTACCATGACTTCCAGAATTCAGTGGGTCAGTTCTGCCTTTTAAATTGGCAATAGGTATGATTTTATCCAAAGTAAAAAAAAAATATTTGCAGATTTCTTATCTTTAGGGCAACAAGTGAAGTTTCATGAGTCTCTTGAAACAAAGCTGTTTGATTCTGTAGATGAATCATTCCATACAGTTATGGAAGATTTAATCAAATCCCAAGGGGCAACATATTTTTGACTTCATATAGTTATATGAGGCAATATTAGATCTACTACTTATCTCTTTTAGTAAAGAAAATTTAATTAAATATTTGACATCTAGAAACTTTACACATAGGTATGTTGATGCAAAGGAGGAAGGACAAAACCATTCAACACAGAAGTAAAATGAGGCTGTAAGCAGCTCAGGTGGAATTCAATCCTATTTGTTTGTCTATTAAACTGGTTGGATTCAACAAAGATTTAATACAGGGAAGAATTAAGGTTTTCTTTCTTTTTTCCTCCAATTACATTTTTAATTCAGATTTGCATAATATATAGCTAGCTTATTACATGGAGAATACGTTGTCTAAGTTGATACAAGGAAGTGTTCTGACTCGTGACGAAATGTGAAAAACTGTGTGTGAGTTCTGCCTCCTATAGATTCTCAAAGCAGCTAACCAGAAACAGAATAGCTATGTACAGAAATAGCTACGTAGGACATAGATACACCATGTACTGAAGCCTAAGATGGAATTTAATTCTATGTTTCTCAGCACAACAGTTTCCTTATGTCTATTACATTTCTCCAAAGTTTTCATCTTGTTAACAGCTCTTATCCAGATTAATCTGCAGATATCCACCAAAACAACAGTGAACAACTGGGAACTCCTGGCTTTAAATCTTTCTGTTTAATGTCTGCACTGTTTCACAGATTGTAATAATGTACTGGAGTTGTAGATTGGTTTAAAAAAAAGATGCTTCAGTCTTTCTTTTGCAATAAGGAGATGGCAAATGCTGTTATGAAGAATGCAGACAAATACCTGTCTATTATTTTGTTGGTACCTGTTTATTAATGGTCAAACAAGTACCTGCGTGTTAATGGTCAGTGCAAGAGACAGGAAAAGGGAATGGGGGACAGTTTCTGCCACCTGAAACAAAGAGGATGCTGCATACATAGCAGTGTTGTGGGGAGATGTGGGCTGAACCCCTCCATGAACCTCCCTCCCCAGGGAAGCCCCAGCTGAGCTCCCAAAGCTGGAGGCGACCTCTCACCTTCCAGTGGCTTCCACTGCAGCTGGTATTGGAGAACAGTAACCATACTCAAAAATGCAACTTATCTCCAAAAGGTATAGATGTCCAAAGAGAAGGGTCACCTCTAGACATAGTACTACCTCTTGGTCCTCCAATTCCAATCCTGCTTAAAATTTTTTTCCCTATAATAATCATATGGCATACTCTGCCCAGGAAACATATGATCCATGAGTAAATAAGAGCTGTGGACACTGTATGCTTCCAGACAATAAACTATATGTTTGGTATCACAGAAAGAAAGCTATAAACCAGCTAGACCAGAGGTGGCAAATCTCTACACAAATGTACCAACACTTACCAGGTGTAACAGTTTATTGTATGCAGAATGACTGACCCACCAGCTCTGCCAGACGTATAACCTGTATCCAAATGGAGATGCACTGCTTCAACTAGGAAAGATGTCATGACTGAGAAGGAAGAAACCCTTCAGAAACACTGAGAAGGAAGGCTACAAATTAACGTAAGGCAAAGCTGTGGCACCCCTCAACTAATCTGGAGACAGGGGGAGCCAAGGAAGAAAAATAAAACTACATAGTTTTATTTTAAAAAGAAAAGATATCTACACTCTCACTAGATGGAAAGGCAAGTAACTATCCCTTTATTCACCTAGATTTCATATCAATTTTACTTGACCTTAATAACATTTATAGTAGGGTTGGTCTGTGCTCATTTGGTTTCAAATATCTTATACCAGATTGCCATGAAAGACTGATTTGCCCTTTGAGCTTCTGATTTTCATTTTAATGGCTATGTAACATATCAAGAAAAACAAATATGAGGTTGCAGGTTGCTAGGAAAGGCTTCCAAAGGAATTAATCAGCATAATTTTAAGTTTGCTGTTACACATAACTGAATTCTGAGGAAAGCCAAGCGATTGACATTTAGGATTTTGTAATTAGCTTTCATAGCTTAATTGTATTATCTTTAGGTTTTGATGTATAGAATAGGTGACATTGATAAGTAGCCATAGTCTTGTTAAAATCAAAGTCTGAGGAAATTTTCCAGAGTGCAAATAAAAATTGCATTATAGTGGCCTTCCCTCGTTTCTAGGTCTGTATTTCTGTGTTCCTGTTAGGAACCACCATATTTTACCTTTAGAAATCATTCTCCAAGAAACATTTTCTTATCTTTGTGTTCTGGTCTGTTCATGAGCAAGAGAAAAAGAAGCTGACTTATAAAACGCACATGAAATCAGCAATGAAAGAAATGAATGACATTAAAGAAGTCATTGAGTTCTATTGTGTAGATTCCTTATTTCCCAATATGACATCATTTTAGTAGCACAAGGATTCACAATAGCCACTTCCCAGATACTTCTGTGGGAGGCTAAGTTTATCTAGCTCACATCTGCTATGTTGCTGGGATTTTTCGCTGAGTTAAGTATGGCACAGGTTTTTTTATTAGATGAAAGTTGCTGCATAAATAAAAAGCTTGCATGACTTGGTTTAAAATAACTGTTTTCATTTATACTGCATTTTATTCACAATTTACTCAATTATTCTGTCTTTCCAATGGAATAATTTCTTACTAAAAGGAGGGGAAAAAGTGAAATGAATTTCATTATTGTACTAAAGAAACATTTCATGAATATATTCAATCTGTGCTAATGGATTTTAACACATTTTTACTATTCTACAATGAACTGCTCATAAAGTTTTTAATTACCAAAGCAGTATCCAAAAATATACTGCAAGAGGTGCAGTGTCATAACAAAGATTATTCCTTTATACATTTAATCTTGGCTCACTAATGCATCTACAGGTACCTATGTTTAAATAATATAATACTTAATTCTATAAATATATATAATTCAGGTAAATTGCTGTTCCCAAAACAAATTGCTCACATTATTTTGCAGTGAAAGAAATAAATAAATAACATGTAGCTCATATATCCCTGATATCCATCACCCAGAGCTGTGGTATACAGAGCATAATCAGAGATCTGCACAGTATAACTGCTTTAAATAATATCCAGAGAATCCAAAGATAAATTCCTTCACCCTTCCCTTGAGTGTGTTGTTTGCCCCACAGTGGATTATGTATTATATTGTATGACACAGGACATTCACTGAAGTTTACAAGTCATGTGCCATTTATCAAAAAATATTTTCTGTTTATACCACACAGGCTTCAAACCATGCCACTTGCAAAGGAATTGGTAATATACCCAACCCCTTTACCCTGTATTACCCAAGTTAAAATATTCCCTAAATGCTGGGAGGAATCCAGGTCTCATTTTCTCTGGGCCATCCAAGAGGAGGTAAAAAAAGCATCCTCTACTGTTGCAGTCAGAGTCCAACTCAGCCTCACACACAGCATCAACTGTTGCAGTACAAACAAACTAGCAGGCTACAACAAGGCTTTACCGTTGGTCAGTCTACTGTCCATGCTGCACCTCCTTCCTCCAGAGGCCAGACTACACTGCTGTTCCTCCACCCAACCCCCTCCCCCACAATCCTCAGGGCTATTTAACCACTTAGCAGGAACCAGCTACAGCTGCACATCGTCCATGTCAATCAACCCGCTGCCTCTGAGGCAAGGCCACAGCTGCATGTTATCAATGCTAATCAACCCACTGCCTTCATTCCTCTACACTCTACCGTCTATGATATGGATATTTGTGTGTATTGGTCCACAGCTGGTTGAATATGAGCCAGCAGTGTGTCCAGGTGGCCAAGAAGGCCAACAGCACCCTGGCTTGTACCAGAAACAGTGTGACCAGCAGGACAAGGGAAGGGATCATCCCCCTGTAGTGGACACTGGTGAGGACACACCTCAAATACTGTGTTCAGGTTTGGAGCCCTGAGTACAAGAAAGACACTGAGGTGCTGGAGCGTGACCAGAGAAGGGCAATGGAGCTGGTGAAGGGTTGAGAGCACAAGTCTTATGAGGAGCTGGTGAGGGAACTGAGATTATTTAGTCTGGAGAAAAGGAGTCTCAGGGAGGATCTTATTGCTCTCTATAACTACCTGAAAGGAGGTTATATGCAGGTGGGGGTAGGTCTCTTCTCCAAAGTAACAAGTGATAGTACAAGAGGAAATGGCCTCAAGTTATGCCAGAGGAGGTTTAGATTGGATATTAGGACTACGTTTCTGTCATAGGATTACTCTTGGATGGTTCCCTGCCTGTGGGCAGGGTACTTGTTTGTGTTGGGCTGGTCAGAAGGGGAATTGTACCTTCCAGGTAAGGTGATGAGAATTATCCCTGAACAGAGGTTGCTCACAGTTTTGTTGAGGTGTAAAGTGTACGTGAGATGATGTGGACTGGTTTTGTCTGTATCACAGACTACTACAGTTCATCCACTTTCTTCTCCATTAAGCCTGATTACTCCTGTTTGATAAAGCATTTTTTACCAAAAAAGGTATTCTATATTAATCTAAACACATCAAGAGAGTTTTACTTAAAGTAATTACTCCTTTAAGTAAAACCTTCACAAGCTTTTAGAAAGATAATGCTGGCTGATGGTCTCAAAGATAACCCAGATAGAACCAAGCTAATGTTATTTTAGCTCTTTAGTTAGCTAATGTGTCCTTCACACCTTTGATATTTTGCTTGTTCTGTCTGGATTAATATTTTAACAATCTCAGAATAAAAACCAGGGGTGCGGTTTCTGGGGAAATTTGGATCTTGATTTAATGCTTATTAATGGAATATCACATGTGTTTGGACCTACAACACAGAGCTCTCCACCTCAGTGTAAAGCAGCAAACCTAGGAAATCTCTTACACAGCCAGGAACATAGCAGATGCTGAAGGAAGAAGACTCCTTGAAAAACAGCAGAATCTTGAAAGAAAAGACAAATGAGCTTTTTGCTCCCTTGGGGAGACAATGGAATTGTTTTCTCATTGTATAAACCTCGATTTTTAACTGATTCTCCAGAGCATATGCCTATCTCTGAAAAAACCAAGACATAGCACTAATTTTTTTTCCTCCAGCATCCGCAGTGAGTCATGTGTAGTTCAGCGCTCTCAGCTTGAAGTAGAGATGTAGCAACTTGAAGGCTATCCCCAAGCAGTACACTCAATATAACAGTTCTCTTTGAGGGAAAATGCCTTCAGGTTCTTCTATTTCAACAAAATACAGGAACTGTTTTCTTGAGACGATGACAGAAATCTGCATGCAATACCCAAAACCTGAAAATGCAGCTAGGTGCACTTTTTGTATTTAAGTTTATAACAAGCTAGGAATGACTTAGGAATGTGTTTTGCATGCGAATAAAACATCAACAGCAAACTTTTGTTCTGGTGTGCCTCCTTTTTAATTGCTATTGCTGATCTTTAGAAGTTCATGATTACTTGTGCAAGTCAGTGTGCAGGACCAGAACTTTGCATCCTCTGATGAGACAGTGCCAGCAACTGCCAGCTGCATTCAATGCCCAGGAAAGGGTAGGGTTTATCTATGTTCAGTTCATGCATGGTAATAGAGTTGGGCTTATTTGCTTGAATGTCTGGGATGCTTTCTTTGTATCTTTAAATGTAACTGATACTCCTCAACACACCCTGTGCTTGGTTGATTCAGTGCTGCAGCAGTGGCTGGCGTGCAGCACATACAGCTCGCTGGCAGGGAGATGACATATAACCATATGGAGATGGCACATACCCAGCATGTTAGGGGTGCAGCCAAAGCCAGATGCCATGCATGTATCTGCTATCAGATGACAGCTTTACTGAGTCACAGGATACAGGGATCCACTGTGTTAGACTCTTGAGGAGTGGCTGAAAGCTACCTCCCCCCTCACCAGCTGCACGCAGGGACAGAAGGTGTCTGCATTGCTGAGCCACAGGGACATGAGCTACCGGTGCAGGGTTTAGGGACTGTAAGACAGCAGCTGGGTTGCCAATGTTAAATTTTTATTTTTTCAGATGAGAAACACCAAGAAAGCTTGAAAATGGGAATTCCAAAAAGTGAAGACTGATAATACTGACCCAAACCCCCAAAAATGGTTTCTGCAAGTTTTTTGCTTGCAGCACCTGACCAGTAACTGGATCACAACAGTGATGATCCTGCTAGTCTTTAGGAGGTTAAATGAGAAATAAGACAGCCAGATAAACAGCAAAAGGTCAAACCTGAGCTAATGGTAATCATCCAAATGAGAATTTGAATACAGCTCTGATGTTAATGCTTCTACACTTTTAATAAGTGCCATAGGATTTCTAATTACCACAGTACCCAGGAACTCCACTTGTTCTTTCATAGCAGTAATGACTACAGGAGAACAGTTCCTATTAGCACTATGCCAAGGCAGATACTCAAAAGTTAGTTATAGGGGCAAAGTGTCTCTACACTCAAGTCCTCTGTTGTGGTCTACTCTTCAAATATGGCCAAGTTCAATTTTGTTAGTTTCTTTCATCACAGCTTAGAAGCAAAACTCATCTAGTGCGTATTCATTTTTAGAAACAATATACCCAACTTGTATTGATTTCAACTTTTGTTCAGTGATATCACATCAAGAAACTTACTGATTTTCATTGGTCTGATGTAATTGTGTACTACAGGGTTGATATGTGTAAAGGTTTAGGTCACTTTGGCCTAAGCAGCAAAAAAACGAGGGTACTTTTATTCAAAGTTTTGTAGTTGCTGTTGTTGCTTGTGTTCTTTTAAGTCCGCCATTGCTGAGGTCTGACTTAGCAAAGACTTGTTGTGCTCTAGTTTTCTGTGGGAGCTATGCTTTATTGTGGTACAATAAGAATGAGCAGCACTAGTACAATGCAAGTAACACTAATCCATGGTTTTAAAGAAGATGGCTTGCTCCCTAAAGGTTTGATTTTGGGGCAACATTGCCATTAAGAGAAGGATGTTTCTCTTCTTAATTACAGAATTGTCTGCAGTCTAACATTTTGCCTATACGTAAAGTTGTCTAAATGCAGTTTTTGTTTACCTCTACTGAATTTTTGTCATGCTAGCTGTTTCCAATATTCTGTAATTTCATGCTCTTAATGTTTTTATGTAAGCTTTGCTGTTTTCAGAGTATGAAAGCAGTGCAGTTCTGGCTCTGTAATTAAGGGGCTTCAGTGACCTCTTTTCTCTCAGCTGCTGCTCATGGACTGAGAAAGGAAGGACACAAGCCATAGATAACACAGAACAAAGCTCCTATTTACCAAAACCACCAGTCCCCAGGGTTATTTGAATGACAAAGCTGCAGTCTATCTACAAAGCATGGTGCATCTGAAGGAGAATCTGTGGAGCTTTCCTTGGTCCCAGTTTCCCTCCTGAAAAGCTGTGGTAAGACTTGCAAATATAATTTGGCAGCTCATCTTCCTTAGGCTTCCAAGTGAATAGGTTTTCCATTACAGAAAAATGTGGAAAACAATGAAAAATGTGGTGCTGGTACTGTTGACATAATACAATGTGTAATGTCTGTGAGTCAGCACTTCTGCTGAATTGGATTTATTTACATACATTTGCCAACACAGAGCCGGTTTGCCATGCAGCCCAGGTAAATCTGAATTCCAGTGTAACAAATGTCCATGAGTGTGTGCTAATTCCTCATTGATCTGCTTCACATGATTAATCAATATCACTTTCTTACTGCAGGTGCACTTCTCTATAACTTATGGGCTTGCCAGGTTGTTTTTTTCTCCAGAATACCTAAAGTAGTCTGAAAGATGAGTGGCTAAACATGTGGACATTTTCAATTAAGAAGGGGGAAATATGTAAGTAGTCAGTACCTCTGGTGTATGGTATTTGCCTGTAATTCAAAATGTCATTTCCTAAAGTATGTATTTGATATTACATATTACAAATTAGACTATGCTATACTTTAGACATGTACTAAGCCAAATTCAGAGCTCTGGTTTACATAAAATGTAAATTTGCCCTGCATTCATTTATCAGTATTCTAAATACATATAAAATTATTACGAAACTTCTGAAGAGCAAAATCAAATATCATTAAGCTACTGCAAAAATCTGTGATGTGACCTCATCCAGTACACAAGAAAATAAAGGCAATGGAGACAGAATATGGATAGAGAAGGTCTAAAGAGATGGAGCAAGGGACAACTTGATAGTTAAGAAAGTTACAATTTGGAGAAATTATGTTTGTGGAAGATATGAAGGAGACTCACAAAAACATGGCTGACAAGGAGAAAGCAGCCATACAATTGTTGTGTATTTAATACAAACTGGTTTTATAATACTGAAACTGGAGAAACAAACTGAATTACTTTGGAGAGCCACTAGAGACAAAATAAGTTTTTCACACTGTGCTTAAGTAAACCGTGGAACAACTCGCTCAGGATGCCTGGCATGTCAGGAAGATTTGTATACTAAAAGCACCTTTGGAAAACCTATCAGAAGAGAGGTGCTCATCAACACAAAGAACCACAGCTGGCTTGGCTACAAGCTGCAAGCTAGGAGAGTAGACTGTGAAAGTGTGACCATATGTTTGCTCTGTCCTGTACTCCTAGACCCACTGCTCTTACTAGCCACTGCTGGGGGCATGCTACTGGATGAGATGGACCACCCATCCTTGTGATTAGAGACTGTCTTACAGATAAATAGTATTATACAAATACTGGAGAAGGAATGGAATAAGTAAACTGATTCTAATTCAAAATGAGTTGTGCACCATTAGGTTTCTGCAGCCTGTTAGCCTATGCCCAGGGCTGGATTTCAGTGTAATAAAGTATATATTCAAGGGGAAGTAGATGGTACAACTGATAGCAAGGATTAAATGATAAATTGGTCTCTATTACCTGTGTCTTTTGAACTTTTCTCATTTTGATTAGAAAACCTCTACAAAGTCTTTGTAAGTTGTAAAAGACTGCAAAAATTAGACAGCAGATATGTCAACTGAACAGCACATAAAAACACAGAGAAAGAAAGAAGAGGTAAATATGACAAAAAATTCAACAATCATCTTACTGAATTTGAGGCAGAAAAGTGGTGAAATTCTGAAGGAGAATACATAAGTTGAATTAGTATCAGTATTTGTCAGGATTTAGTATGGAAAGGAAAGACTATGAATGAATTAAAAGCTAAAGTAATGCTTTCCAATTAATAGCTTATCAGTTTGTAGGAGATGAAACTGAGGTGTAGGTAGAAGAAGAAAGCTGATTAGGATACATGCATGCACATGCACACAGACACACACAGAAACCAGGGAAAGGATGAGGCAATAAGTTCAGCATAAGGTAATATAAGTTGAAAATTTGCCTGTTACCTAGTAAAATACAGACTTAGGAAAAGGTTGTTGTAACAAGGATTTCAAATACACGTGCCTTCAATTAATTTCCAGTTTATATTTAAATAGAAATAGTGTTTTCTGTGATACTAAGCACTTAAGAAATTCTGTCCATGGTATGCTAAGTACCAGGTGAAAAGCCTGGTTTCAGGACCTTAGGTCATTGTTATTAAGGGCTGTTATTTTACCTTGTGTCCAGCTGCTCTTCTAGTTTCTTTTATAAAAGTAAGATGTTGTTATATATTATTACTTCAGGTTGTCTTTTTAGAGCTACTATTTAACATAGTCTGCATTATTTATTTATTTTAGCATTTATACATCTCCTAAATGATTAATAAAAAGATATTGTACCCCTATTTTTAACTTGGACAAGTCTCTTCTATAGCTATTAGCATCTGTGCAATCAGTGAGCCACCAAACATTTTCAGGGAGGGAACCTTGCAACAGCAAACTTGACTTGTCAGTGAAGAGTAATTTGAGATGATCGAGTAAAGATCAAGTCTAATAAATCTATAATAACATACTTACACAATGGCTGTAATGACTCTAGAGAGAGCATTAAGAATAATTGAGGAAATTACATGTGTTTTCAAAGTTTGTAGTTTTAATTACCTTGTTCTGTAATAAACTGCAATGTCTGCAAACCAGCCATCATGTACTTTCTGTGATTTGAAGTACATGAAATATTTTGGTAACTGCAAATCTAGGTTTATTTATTTTAGTATTGAAAAAAGAGGGGGGAAAAAAGATAATAAATGGAGCTATAATGTTTAAACTAGCACTATTTTCTTTACTAACATCCTTGTGAATGAACATAGTAAATTTGAACAGTACATGTTTTCACCATCTGTGCTCTAGTAATGATAGCGGGCACCAAGGGAGAATAGGGTACTTAAGTATAGCAGAAAACATCAGTCTGCTGCTTTTAGCATAAGCTGAATATTCAGCTTTTACGTGCCTTGGTCTTAATTTATGCTCCGTTCCTAATTAAATTGTCTTGCTGAGATGACTCTGAAACCTAGATCCCTATGCTTTAGCTTTAATTTCTTCACACTTGATTGATAATGAATGTGCTTTACCATCTTATATTGTTTGGGTCTTGTGAAAGACAAATCACATTACTATGGACTGCTACAGCTTGATTGGACAGACAAACTATATTGACTATAAAGAAATCCGCAGCTAACATTACGAACTAGTCTGTCATGCTAGACTTTTATTCCTTTCTAAAGAAGGTTTTCATTAACTGTCCTTTTAACCAATCAACATCTATCTAAAATTAAAGATAGCTGCGTAGTGAAAAAAATCAGCTATGATCATTCATCAGTGGAGAAAAATGGCAGCAAACAGCATGAAATTATACTACTAAAATGAAAAATAAAATTTAATTTAATTTTGTGTGCAAGTAATTACTTTTCATTTCTTGTCACTCTTGAGGTAAGTTTCATTTTTGTCACTGCTGATATCAAAGAATAAGAAAACAGCAGGCTGTTCCAGATGCTATTCCAGCATTTTGGATAAGGCTAGAATGGAACAGAGGAGGTGCAGGAGGGCTAAATGCTACCTTTTTTTCAGTGCAGAGAGAATAAGTGATGCATGAGGAAAAATTATGAGAAGGTAGACTTAAACTCAAGTACAGCATGTATCCTGCAAGACAGGTAGGTTTGCTACTTAAAAAATATTTGTTCAGCGCATGGCAGTTCAGGGACTGCTGATTTCAGACGTGTTGTAGAGCTTTTAATGAGTGGATACAAGGGTCTGGTCAACAGGTATGCCTAAACAGCAACATTTACCTTTATTATATTTGCTTATTATTATCAGCAGAATATGCTCACATTATTGACAATTTCATATCCAAAATATTTTGTAATATGAAAATGGTTTGTAATTTTTTTCCAGCTGTCATGGCTTAGTCTGAAAAGACACACTGTTAAAGCCAATCTTTAATATCTTGATGACTCAAAAAAACAACCCCCAAAAAACCCAAATCAAACAAAACTGAAAAGAACCTTAAAACTGAGCAGTTGAGAAATAAAAAAGTTGAAGCCTATTTTTGAATATAATTAATATATTACAGGTTTATCAAAAGAACTTTTGCAGTTGCAGAACTAATACATGTTATATTACCAAACAAAAATGCAAATTATGAGGACTTTACTGGCAAAGTATTCTTTGCATATATGTACCTGAAAGAAAACTATCCATGAAACATTAATTCTGCTCCCCGATGTTTACTTCAACATTATAATATAACCTTTAGTCTTATGATTGCACACTATTTATTGCTGTAAAAATGTTTACATGTGGACAGTGTGAAGGAAATTTCTACAGTAGCATTTGTTCCAGTACTTCCTTATGTTTCAGTTTATGCCCTTGCAATAACAATTATTTCCTTTGGAATTGAGTGTGAATGTATGTTTGTGTATGTACATGCACTATTTACCAAGTCTGGTAAAAGGAAGCAAACAAAAACTCCATTGTGATATTTTCTTCTCATTCACACAGGTCATCTGTAAATGTGAAGCCCATACTATCCAAGTTATTCAGAAAATAGCTTTCAGAATTTTTTATTCCCTATGTGGAACAGAACTGGAGAAGTGCAGTGCTTTTGGTTTTCTCAGTTCTTTGTTATAGGAGAGATGAGATTGAAGGGTCTGGAGGTTGGTTTGGGCAAGGATGGATGCATGTCCTAGTCACTGCTGACTTCTGCCTTGTGTTTGCCCAGCTCAGTGTATTCTCAATTTTTTTCCACTTTTGGATTCCTAATCCAGGCCCGTTCTCTTTGCCTATCCGTTTAAACTCTACTTCTCTAGTATCTCACCACAATATGGAATTCCTCCACTTCGCTCGCTTAAGGCAATCTACCTTACAACCCCATGGTCTTAGCATATCCCTGCCTTAGCTCAGCTCCTGCACCTTTAGCTGGAAATGCATGTCGTGCTCCTGGTAGCATTAATCTACACAGTTTTATTTCACGGAAGTGTAAGAAGCAGGTATTGCTGAAGGACAGTAACTCCATGTTTGGAGTTACTCCACGGGACACATACAAAAGGCAACACATAGAAGTCCCAAGATGTTGGTATTGTTGCTACCACTGCTGCCAAGTCTCTGTTTGTCCTACCTTCAAAGGTACTATGAATGTTCAAAACACTGCAGCTGGGAAACCTCTGGCTTCGATTAACCCGGTGGTTGAAGATGGATTTGCGTGTTAGCTGGAGAGGTGCTAGAACAGAAGCTGTTTTCCTCTTAATGGAGAATTGCCTAGGATATTTTATGATGTTGTCCTGAATTTAAACATGGTCTCTGATGTGTCTTCATTTAATCTATTTTATAGCAAGAAAGAATAGAGTTAATGTCATTGAGACTGCTTCTCACAGGCCAGCTTGTGCTGACTCACTAGATACGGAAATGACAATATTTATTTCAACAAAAATGCTGGTGATGGCATAGGTGTTTAAGTGAGTATGAAAAAATAAATAAGTAAATACCCCAAATCCCCCCCCCAAAAAACTGTGCTTAAACAAAATGATGATATGTTATGCCTAGAAAGAATAAGGCAGCTATAAAGCAGTCAGAGAAGAGAGACTCTGCTTAGTGTCCTGGCCTGCTCTGTGAACTTGACAAAATTACTATCTTTGTTGCTTTTGTTATCTATTTAAATTATGAAGTATTTAAGCTGTTCTGTCTGTTTGACTGTTTGCACAAAGCCTGTTAGAACGAAAGAATGAACTTAGAAGGGGGCTTTTAGAAATAATCAGGTAGAATAAGTGTCATCAGGGTCTAGTAAATTCTGCTTTACAGCGGCAAGCTCCTTCACAGTTTTCAGACATTGCTTCCTTTGCCTCCTGCAGTCATAACTAGTTTTCTTCTTTTGCAGCCTCCTAGCTGCTCAGGTAATTCTTAGTGTCACAGATCACCCATTAAATGCTGGTGATAAACAGGAACCACAGTTTTCTTGATAGTTATCACATTTATGTTCCAGAGAAGTTACTGGAATTGCTCAGGCATGCTCTGGTACTGTATTCTGTTTGAAGCAACTAGTGTTTCAGGAAACACATTTAAAGCCAGATAAAAATATCCTGTGTTTTAGTATAATTAAGGTTTGCAGTCATGCATGCTTTGGGAGTTGTTGTTCTTGGAAAAAATGGTAGAATTTAGAATTTTGCTACTGATGAGTATCACCTTTTTTTTTTTTTTTAAGAGCTTTAAATGTTTCTTTCAGTTCATACTGCACTGTAACTTCAGCCTGTAGACTGTAATGTAAGCTTCTAGACTGCTTTCCATTTTGTTTTTATTGTAAACCTTAGGAAAATATGCAGCTTTTTTCTGCATGCTAGGATGCTGAGCAAGCCAAGATTAAGCTGTTTAAAAGGAGCAAGTATTTCAAACTACTATCAGAATAATGAAGGAGGATTGAGAAAAAAATTGTTCTTGCAACTAAGTTAAGAAAAAAAAAAATGTCCTCCACATAGTTTCTAAATGATCTTGTAGCTGCTGCTAATTTCCCTCTTAGCTCTGAAGTCCATCATTGCTGAAGAGAGGAAGAAAACTGTAACAGACAGTATTTAGCCAGAGCAAATGAAAACACAAATTGGATAGTAATTATGCAAATATAACAACTACACAGGGAATTTTCAGAGAATGATGGCATAAAATATATTTCTGAATCTTCTGAAAGTATGAGTTATATAAATAACTACATATTCTTTATGTGGAGCAAATTTCAAAATAACTCTGTCTTGCCTATAGAATTTAAGACGTTACCTGTAGTTGAAAATGTTCTCTTTAGCTACAGTTTATGGTCCCGGTACCAATATGGGAAGAGTTTTCCTATATGCCTTAGGAATTCAGAGAACGAACAGTATGAAGAAGTAAGAAATCTGCTGACATTACAGCTCAAGACACACTGGCAGCCCAGTCAGCACATTAACTATGGCTACTGCTCTGCTGTTCTACAAGTTTTCAGCATGATACTTCTGCCTTGTTTTCTATGACTGGCCTTTTCCAAGGTGAAAGGGTTCTTCACAGGATTTCCAGAGATAAATAATTCTGAATGGAGGATCCTATCTTGTGATAAGGGGAACAACCCTCTTCAAAACACAAAGGTTCTCCAAAAGTGACATTGGAAACAACCATGGACTCTTTGGACGTGGCTATGATGCCATTTCTAAAATGAGGAAGGCAGAGCTACTTTTCTGCACTTGATGGGGTAAGAAATGTTGTACAAAGCCCTATCAGTGAATATCAGGGAGAATGTTATGAGCAATTCTTACCACCATTGTTCAAAGATACCTTTTTTTAAAGGTTGTAAGGTCTGCTTCTGTTTTTTAATTATTTCTTTAAAGAGTACTATAAAGAATAAAACCAATTTGGCAAGAACAAAGAATCCCAGATGCTACTGTTGTAAAAGGCACAACAACTGATCGAAGAGTACCCCAATGAATTCAAATACAGATTAGAGGCAAAATGAGAACAAGGAAGAAACACTCTGCTATTTTATTGTTTAGTTTAGATAGAGAAATTACAGAAACTGACACAAGAACATCACAAAAACTGTTACATTCTGTCCATAAAAACTAATTGAACTCAGTAAAATTTTGTTGTGTTTAAGGCCAACAGCAGAGGTGTGGGATCTGTAATGAAGCAGTTCCTAACATTTTCCATATGACATAAAATTCTGTAATATACACAATAATGTCACCTGGCATGAAATGGTTTTAATTAGCAAATAAGACTATTCCTGAACTTAATTATAATCTAAAAAAATCATGTACACAGGAAAAATTTCATAGGAGTGTAAACTTCAATTGAAAATCATAAAAATATAACTTTAAATTGTAATGCATGTCTGTTATTTTCTTATCTAAAAAGTGAACAGTTTAGTTCTCTGAAAAATTAAAGTTTGCCATGGTATTATTATCAGGGATCTGAATAAAGGTTTGCTTAGAATTTTCCATTAATAATATCACAAAAAATCACCTTTCTGACAATCAAAAAATATGTTGAAAAATTCAGTTTTACTGATGAAAAGAAACAATATCAGGAAAATATAAAACTTTATACCTCATTAATTGAATCTCTGTTGAAATATTTTGCTTTATTCCATGTGGAAAAAAGAAACATTTATTTTGCATTGCTTTAAAAAATACATTAATCTCCTTTCTTCAGACTTTGCCTGTGGGTCTGTTGTCTTCAGACTTTGCCTGTTTCGATATGGGTCTTTTGGACTGGCATCTCTGTGGAAATATGTACCACAATATGCTGAATATTATAACACTCCACCAAACCTCCCTTTGATAAGTTACCAAGTCTGTTTAGTTGGAAATTAATTCTTTCAGGGAGTCCACCCCCATGAAAACAGAAAATCCAGAATTACAAATTCTGTTAGGCAAGATAAAGGCTGATATGACCTAAAGTAGAGCATTTATTTTGAAATGTCTTTCAGTGTTCATTCATAATCTAAATTATTTTAGTTCCTTAACATATTTTTTATAATGCCATCCTGTTTAGCACTACAAATTTTGGCTCAAATTATTTTTATGAGTTTATCCATTACAAAATTGATCTAGATAGTAATACACAAACAACAACAAAATTTGATTTTGGTCCCGTTGTTTTCACAGTGTAGATGGGATGGGCTACATGGAAATGAAATAACAACACAGCTAGTTACAACACGTTATGACACAACTCATTGTAGAAGGTACTAGCCAACAGCTTCCTTTCTAAGATCTGGTTTTCAGCTGTTTGTAATTCAGGTGGGTTGATCCCAGAGGGCAGGTGAGGCCCCACCCAGTCACTCATTCACTGCTCCTTCTCAGCGGGATGGGGGAGAGAATCAGAAGGGTAAAAGAAGAAAAAACACATGGGTTGAGATTAAGACAGTTTAATAAGTCAAGGGGAAAACAAAAACAAAAAGACAAGTTATACAAAGACAATTGCTCACTGCCTCCCACTGGCAAACAGATGCCCAACCAGTCTCCAAGTAACACCTACCTTGGAAAAACTTCCCCCACCTGAGAATGCTGTGCAAGCACTGTTCAGTGGTAGCTAAAGCCTTGGTGTGTTATTAACACTTTTTTTGGTCACAGATCTACAACACACCACCATATGGTCTTCTATGAAGAAAATTAGCTCCATCTCAACAAGACCCAGCACAATCTCCACCCCCTTTTATTCCCTACTATTTGTATCATGCTCACATCCTATAATATTCTATGAATTCTCATCAACCACCCACTCCTCCTCTTCCCTGTCCTTTGACATATACACATAACTTTCCCTCATTCTACTGGCCATCCTTGTTTATGTCTATTCAGCCCATTTAGTCCATGAATGGGGCTCCATCTGTTGCAATGGTCATTCAGGACAGAAGGTACGGTATGTTGTGTTGGATTGTTGGGTGTCAAAACCAGCTCGGGTTGGATCACTGCTGCACTTGCCTGGTTCCTCATGCAGTTCATCCTTAATTCGTTTAGGTAGCTCCTACTGTGGTATTTTTGACATACAACTATGGCATCATACAACTATGACATCGTGTAACTCAAATCATGGGTTATTTTCACCCAAGGATAAATCTCTTCGAGGTACACCTCAGATTTCCCCAACTTTTTGCATTACCCACAAGTGTACCCGGGTTCCTGAGTAAAAGCAATCCCATTAGTTTACTTTTTTCCTGAGGAAGGAGTAACCCACAGTCTTTCCCAGAAAGTTCCAAACATCTGGAACCGGGGAGTCTTGTTTATTGTGTTATTGCTGCTGGTGCACGGTCCGGACAGCTATCAGCATCTGCTGATCTTTGACACATATAAGCTTACAACAGAAGGATCCTCTGAGATGCCAAGACAAGAAAGACCACCATTTAGACCACACCCACAGCAGATACACCAAAACAACACCGGGACCTTTTTAGGTCCTCACAGTATCTTCTCCTGAGGTAAGCTATGCCAAGGATACAAGGAGCTTCTGGGCCAGTCACAATAGGATGCTTTTACCATTCATTCCCTGTTAGGATCAACTCTGTTTCCAGCACAGTCAACTTTTGGGATCTCCCTATCACTCCAAAAATCCAGATCTGTTCTGCCCCCTTTTACCCTAATCGCATTAGGATACACTGTGCACTGGTGTCCCCCAGAGCCTTATCATGTGGGTCTGATATGCTGTCGTATCCATACAGTCCAAGAAATCTGGTTGTCCCTTTCCTCCACTTGGCCAGAGGCAGGACACTTCTATTCCTGTCAGAGCATTCCTTACCTGACTCCCATAATTACTAACCAGAAGTCCCTTCACCAGCTGCCTTGAGGGTGCTGAACAGAGGCTCAGTAAGCATAGACCAGGACTCAGCAAAGTGCAAGATGTTGTGTCTCTTTCGCATAGGCAACACATCCTTTTGTCTAGTGCTGTCTCACTCCAACAGGATTGCATGCCTGTTCAGGTGTGAAGTCCCAGGTAAAGTTCAGGTGTGCTGGAGGTAAAAATTGATCTACGTACCTGCCCAAATTCTCCCAAGCACCTTGCCACCCATGACTCAGCTGTCTCAGGGCCCATACTTGTGTGGCATTGCCAACCAGTTGGTTAACCTTATGAAAAGCCAAAATCAGATTTATGGCACACACTGTTATGAGCATTCTGGGATGTTCAAGAAACTGAATAACCAATGTAACATGGAAGAAAACATCTACAGCAGGGAGAAGGGGGAGGTGCCATTCATCATTTCCTCACAAAGTGGATCCCAGAGGAAAAGAGAAAGGCATAATTGTTAATTGTCTCCACGAGATGATTCTCAGAGTACTGGGACAGTAGCAATGCAAGGTCCAAATACCAGATTAGGCTCAGTGTTTCCGTCACAGCTCTCCCAGGCAAAACAGAACAAAGTGATAAGCAGCATGGAAAGCTGCAGAAGCTGTTGACAAGACCTGAATTTTAAAAGCATACCACGGAGCAGATGAGGGAACAAACAAACCATTATCAAAACCAAACAAGTTAACACTGCAACCAGCAATAGCAACTAACAACTTGCCAAGTAACAGCTAAACAGGTATAACAACTTTAAGGTCAGTCTAGCACAATGATCAAATCAATTGTTATCATGAGCACTGGTGCTCCAACCTGGGTGCCAAAAATTTCTGTGGTGGGTTGACCCCAGCCAGCAGCTAAGCCCCCACCCAGTCATTTGTTCACTCCATCACAGCAGGATAAGGGAGAGAATTAGAAGGGCAAAAAGAAGAACAACTTGTAGATCACTGTAAACACAGTTTAATAAGTTTAATAAATCAAGGGAAAGCAGGGAGGGGGAAAAAAACAAAACCAAAAACAAGTGATGCAAAGGCAATTGCCCACTACCTCCCACCTGCAGACCAATGCCAGTCTCCAAGCAACAGCTACCTTGGAAAAGCTACACTTCCCTTCATCCAGTTTTATTGCTGAGCTTGACATCATATGGTACGGGATATCCCTTAGGTCAGCTGGGGTTGGCTTTCTGAGCTGTGTCCCTTTTCAGCTTCTCATGCACCCTCAGCCTGCTCGTTGACAGGGCAGCATAGAAAATAGAAAAGACCTTGACACTGTGCAAGCACTGTGCACCAATAGTGAAAACATCCCTGTCTTATCAACACTGTTTTGATCATAATCTGAAACACAGTAACATATAGGCTGCTATGAAGAAAATTAACTCCATGCCAACTAGACCCAATAAAATAATACTACCTGAAATGTTCTGTTAATCAGCCTCTGTATAAAGGTGGAATTTTTTTTCTTCAGAATTCAAAAAAATCCTTATAAATATATGCCTTTGATGAAGGCAAGTCTTTCAGCAAAAACAAGATAAAGTAAGTGCTGTTTTCCCCCCAAATAACCAGTGTCTTGTAGATTATTTCTTTGCATTGAAAACAGGAGATCAAATCTGAGTTACCAGAGACAGGAGCGTGACATACCAGGGAGAACAGATACTCTGAAGGACTACTAACAAATAATACCATTAAATTACAATTGCAGCTACCAAAGAACAGCAAATAAGCGTAGGGTCATGTGTTTGATGTTGACAAAACAGTTAGAGAGAGGATTTGGACAAGATAGAAGAATAATCAAGGACAGCAAGCATAGAAGAGAGAATTAATAGCCATTGTAAGAATAATGTTTCTGGCGGCAGAGAGGCAAAGTCTGTGAAAAGCAGAGTTGCAAAGCATCCAGAAAAGCAAGATCAGGAAAACAATCTGGGAATGTCTTCAATATATTTCATGATGGAAAAGGTGAGGAAGAGCAAGGAGAAGCAGGCTAATTGCATAATAATTTTTTTGAACAAGAAAGCAGTGGTATATTAAGAGGCAGAGAAAGAGAAGCCAAATTATTAGGGAAAAAATTAAAGCAGAATAAAAACAGGGCAATAGTTTGAACCGGAAAAGGGAAAAGATAGGATTAGGTAGGATTGTAGGTCCATTTTAAGGAGTAAAAGGGCCATTTGATTGGAAATGTCTCAACATTTGTTTTGAGAAATTTATCAGAATTTATCTGAATTTTTCAGAATTCACCTGAAATTAAAAAGATTATAGAAAAACTGAGGACTGTTAATCTGGATTTTATTTTTGTGTGGTGTTGTCTTGGGTTTTGTCAGTGCTAGATACAGGAAAGCTGAATGATGGATGATGGTTGATGTTTCTCAGCATGGTTTTCATGGTGTTCTTGATTGTACCAGCAATTGTAATACACATTTTTCTTTATATTTTTAAGCACACAGATAAGCATTTTATAGTTTCAAGAGAATTAATTGCCTCATATGTGTATGTATTTCCGTACCCTTTGAGGAATGATTCAAAGTAACTTAGCTCACATCCTTCCACTTTTATTTTTATGAAAGATGTTTCATACACATCAGTCCAGGCAGGAAAAGGTATAGAAGTCCATTGAGAAAGCATAAATCCCTTCTGAAAATTTACCATCCAGTCAGAAGTTTATTCTGATACTCTTCACTATGGCCCAGCATTTGATCCCCATTCCTCTAGCTGAGTAACTACTTCAATAAGTAATTCTATTCATCTGGCTGGAATCCCATTTAACTGTGCCCCTGACTCACTTGTGAGCCTAACTGCTTACCACTGATAGCAGAGGATTTAGCATTTGAGCTCACATGTCAAACAGACATTGGACTGCTTAACTTTTGTCTGCTTACACATTGTGAAATAACTCCCAGAAGAAAAAGTTTCACATGGTAAAGACATCAGGGAAGAAAAGGAGTCAAGAACACAAGATCAAGTAAAGAATTAAAGTACTCTCAAACCCAGTATTTGTTTTAAAGATAAATTGAGAAATAATGAAATTGACCTTCAATAAATTAATAAAATTATATTAAAACAGCTTAGCTAGAAAGATATCAACAGACTAGTAAGCTAATTCTAACTTGTAAGGAAAATCATAGGGAAAGGTAACAATCTTGGGTAAAATGTCCTTTTATTCATTTTTTAGTAACTAAAATTAGAAAAACAAATTCCCATCTAAACTAGGTCTTGAGAAAATTTCACCTTTAAAAAAATCTGAAAAAGTAGAATTTTGTTGAAAAACTAACAATCAAAAGCAAATTCTTAAATATTCTTGTTGGGAAAAAACAGTATGGCAGCCTAAATTGTAGTCTGAGTACCTACAGTTTTCCTTCCCAGATTAACATCAGATATACTATACCTCTAAGTCTTCCCTGATAGCTCATGGGAGAATCTCCAGGTGTGATGCCAACAATATATCCAGGATTCATTCATCCCTAATAAATACTCATTGATTAAAACATCTTTTGTGGGTGTTATCACCTTTGAACCAGAGGTCTAGTTTGATATGCCAAGAAAATCCAAAACAGAAGAGTTTAAAACATTTCTTTAGCTTGGTACGTCTGCATAAGATGCTCTCATGCAACATCTACAAATCCAGCCCTACATTTCTGTTCCCAAGCCACTAATGATGAGAGAAAGCTGACGCTGCTTGAAGCTGAGAAAAAGACTCTGTCTTCTTACCAGTAACAGCTCTGACCCATGCAGCTGCTACTGCTTGGGTGTCTAACACGTATCCTCCAGGGACTGTTGTTGGGAAGATGTTACCTTTCCCAGCTCTCTGTCCTCTTTTCCATGCATGGAAGATTCCTGCCTCCTGAGCAGCTGGTAAGGTGTGTTTATCATCTCACTTGCCCTAGCTCCTGGGAAAAGCCCCAT
The DNA here is from genome assembly GCF_023638135.1 of Falco biarmicus. Lineage (NCBI taxonomy): Eukaryota > Metazoa > Chordata > Aves > Falconiformes > Falconidae > Falco > Falco biarmicus. Next base: position 85,111,753 of record NC_079289.1, read on the forward strand.
TGCATAATAGTAGCTAGGCCCCAGGCTGGCTTGTGAAACTGCTATCAGGGAGGTGAGAAACCAGTTTTGGTTAAAAACACAAACGTCTAAGTTGTTGAATAAGTTACAGCTCCTTCATGTTTTAGCAACTGATACAGAGATCACCGACAAGAAAACCATGAGGTAATTCTAACAGGTAAGCAGGGTAGAAAGGTAGAGTGAAAATTATACATAATTATCCTTTGGAAATTTCAATTTCTTGTTTTGCCTGTTTATTGTTTATATTTCAGTTAGGGCTATCATTTGTAACAGTTACCAGGTTGGTAATCCTCATGACAGACTTCTCCTCAAATTCCATGACTTTTTCCCTTTCAATTTAGAGTGTCCCTAGAATTGACTTTCTTCAGCATCTCAAAGTTGGACAGATGTGTTTCTGGAGTTGCTGATTAGAATATATTATGGTCATTAGCAACTGAACCTTCTTGATGTTCATTTTATTGTACTTACTTTTTGTTTTCTAAAGAAAAAAGATAAGGGAGATTTAATGAGACTGAAGACAATACTAATAGAAATTATAAAAAGTAATCCTCTAGTATATAATGTCTACTAATCCTCACAAAATATTATAGATTATGTCTGTCCATATGAAAAACATGGAGTGGACATTTATTTTACTAGCAAATAATCCCTTTTATTAGTCAATAACCTTAAATTTGGAAAAAAACCCACACATATCATGCTTGTGGGCACAAGCCAGCCTCAGAAAAGGGTAAAGAGCTATGAGTGCTTTAATAATAGTTCCCTTTGTCACTCTTGCCATTTGGCATTCTTCTGAAATATATATCGTGGCCTGTCTGAGAGTCAAATTTAGACATGATGAGCCAGTGATGAGTTAACTGCTATGTCCCATTTCTGTTTCCCTTTGATGATGCTTCCAAAGGGAAATGTAGCATTTTACGGAATTTTTTTGCTCCGAATGAGATGTTGGCTGTCTAATGGGAAGATAAAGATTCCATTACATGTATTTTAAAAGCCGTAAAAGATAACCTTCATTTCCTAGCTTACATTTATTTGCTCTCACACAATGTCTCCCATTTCCAAGGCTGAGTGTAAGCAATTGCCAAATACATAACTGAAGAAGAGCAATGCGATGAACAAATGTCAGCTCTAGAACTAGTGAATTCACTGACAGTGTGCCATCTACGGAGGGGGAAAAAATGAAAAAAAAAAAAAAAGGAAAAAAAAAATTGAATCCTGAAGTATGGAGCTGTCAAATGAAACTGAGGCTTTAAAATTACATACTGGTAATTTTCTTACTGTCTTCACCAGTTGCTATGAACTTTCTACAAGACGGCACAGAAATGCCATATTTCACTTGAGTGAAAGTTTGCAACTGTTAAACTGAATTTTTTAAAGTGTTGCTATTACACCAAGCATTGATTGTCAGGAAGCTGCAGCCTTCTCATTTTATCCATGTGCAAAATACAGCATGGCAGAAGCAACACAGCATTTTGCAAACTACCTTCACATATATCTCTGTACCTCCCTAAGAACCTACTCCAACATTTAAGTGAAAGGCAGAAGGGATTTTTCTTTCAGAAAGAATTGGTTAAGCTGAGATTTGCTTTAGATTCAGGTTTTAGATGCCACAAGTAAATACCTATGAGATCTATAAGGAGTTCTGGTCTTCTCAATTTAGACAACCAACCCTGATATATGACTAGCTGTACTATGGTTGATCATCAATAAAATGCAAAGAATTGAAAAAAGTTACTTGGTGTGAAAATCTGTTTTCTAGCTGCAAATATTGTCTTGGAGTTGCACACAACTGGCCATACTTTCTGTGGTTAATTATGTAATACCAGCAGTAATAATAAGTATTCATTCAGATTTGGCCTTTAGTTATTATTTTGATCATCTCATGAAAAGTCCTCAAATGCTCAGAAATAATGACTACTAGTAATTATAGTTAGTGGATTTTTCTGAGTGTGTGACTTGAAGCTGGGAGCTTCTATATTTTATTTGATTCCCTGAGCTCTCATCTTCATCCTCTGAAGAAAGCTTCTGAAAAGCAGAAGCTATTAAAAATTGAATACATCTATAATAGAGCAGAGTTTCAGTTAGATGCCTTGTGTCCTTCCAAATTATTCTATGCAATTAATTGGAAATAAAGACATGTATTACAATAAATCTGGGGAAGGTCAGAAACAGATTAATGAATGGAAGCAAAAGAAACAGAATACCCATTTCCTTAATTTTTTAACTGAAGGGATGTATGTTCATGAATAAGCCCATAGCTACATCTCAGGCTCTGTTCTGTACCTCCCCAAGCAACATCAAATTTCACATAAGCACAAATAAAAATAGAAGCATTCTTTAATCGTTATAATTTAAACAGTAAGAGACTTTTTACTGTTCCCCTTACATCACTTGCTGTTTCTTTTCACTGTCTCTCCTTTTTCCATGTTCATCAAGGTCATTGTGATTTTTTTCCCTTTGATTTTAATTTGATCTCAGTTTGTACATTCATTTTTATGTAAATTTCAGGAGAGGTGATTGTATCTTCATTTCTCCAGCCATCTGGCACACAGGGAAGTACAGCAGCATTCAACCCCTAATGTTATAAATAAGAAAAGAGAGGATTTCAGAAGAGACTTAAAAAAAGAAAAAAAAAAAAAAGGAAAAAAAAAGATGTACTGATAGAACCTTGCAAATATTTTTATAAACATTTGGTGTGAGTTTCTGTCGTTAGAGATTTCTGAAATACTTAATTATTCAGTAATTCAGTAAAATTCAGAGATCCCTTTCATGTCACTAGTACACTTTTTTCTGCTGTAAAATTAACAATATCTTATTTTCTGTTCCTTTGATGAAGTTAGGTGCATCATTGTTCATGACTGAAAACAAAAACACAAGAAGAAAAAGGAGTGGTAAGCCATAAAAAATTGCCACAGACTCCCCACCATGTTTGATGGTGGGTTTTTTTTTTCTTTATATTAAATTGAAAAAAAAATTGTAGTAGCCAAGAAATTGCAGTAGCTTTCAGTTAATAAAATAAATAGACCAAAACCAAAGTTACAGTCAGAAGTGCATTTCTTTTGCAAGTTGATCTGTGAATTTGTTTTAAACAGGTCTTTACTAACTTTTGCATAAACTTTTCTAATAATAGACTTCTACAACTACCTCACCTCATGAACATACTATTACATTTCTTCTTGATATTTGAGAATTATAATTCTATAGCAATAACTCTATATTTAAAGGAATATACAAAATACTTTGTTTTTCTAGAAGAGGCAACGTTAAATGATTTAGAACTAGAAGAATCATGATACAACATACGCACTCGCAAATTGCAGCTGCATTCAATTTGCACGGGAGTAGAGCAGCGTCATATCTAGGCACTGGTACTACTATTTTGAGCTTTTATATTAATGGCATACTCTCTAATGCTAATGTAATTCTTTGTGGGTTATACTCAGGCAAAACGCTTTGCAAAACCAGTGCTATACAAAATACAGGCACATACACATAAACAAGGCTTGGAAATACATTTTCTGAGGCCATTAGTGAAGCTATTGTTCTGTAATCAATTAGAGCTTCTCAATCACTACAGAACCTTAGACTGTCTAGAGGGAAAATTCATTTTCATACCAGGGTCCAACCCTGCTATATTAAGGTGTTAGTCAAAAATCTCAAGCTATTTGACTATAGAATAAGAAGAATCTGTTTTAAATCCAGTTTAAACTTTTTTCAGTAACAGTATCATGCTAGATGCAGATTTCCACTTGTCTGGGAAAATGCTTTTGTTTCGTATTGGCTCTCTTCCTATAAAAATAATATAAGGTCTACTAAAACAAAGCTTTCAGAAAAAAATCCTCAAAATAAAATTTCAAATCTACCCAATTTTCTCCTGAGAAATATATGAAGTGTCTAACAGGGTAAGTGAAGAATATAGGGCACAAGAAACAAGATCTGGTAATTGAGACCATCTGTCTCACTAAATATAAAGCACATTTGCCTGTGGTTTACTCTCTCTCTTTCTGACCTCATTGCGGTTCCAAAATCTGACCATTCAAGTAAAGGAAAGATTGTCTGATGCATGACAAGAAAAATGTAGATGAACTCATTCCAAGACAAGGAGAACATGCTCTTAAATTCTTTCAGAGCATGTGGAGAAGTAGAAGAGCAGAGACAAGTGCAAGAATAGTTGATCCTTTTTTGGCTGCTTCTGATGTTTGACTCTCCCGACACCTTACACAGCAGCAGCTGACCGGGCAGTAATTCTGATGACAACCTAGCCTATAGGCTAGAATTATTTTCTTGAAGCATTTATTACTGTCATTGCTGCTTTCATATCCATTAAGAGAACTGTAGGTCTGACACCAGCAATCACAGCTCACCATTCTGATGCCACCAGAGTGTCATTACATCTGGTACAACACCATAAGGAACTAAATTCAAGAGCAGTGTCTTGAATATTTTACTCCTAGCATTTAATTTACTGTCAATTGGTGATATGGTCAGTAAAATCACAATGCCAAATACTATGTACACATTATAATCAGTGTTTTTCACTAAATAGATGACCACCTTCACAATGTCATCATTTATAGTGCTGTTGCTTTGTAAGGGCAAAGCCACACAAAATTCCATCTGGAGTTACTCAGTAGCTCCAGCCAGCAGGTATGGGTTTACTGCTGGCATTTTTGCTGCGGTTTGGTTTGATTCAATTTGGTTGCTTCTATCTCTTCCTAGTCTCAGGAAAAGAAGGAAACTCAAATAGTTATTCAATGGTATTCAAGTAGAATGCATACAGTATATATACTGTGTATATACTAAATAACATGTATGTATTAAATAACACACTAGTGTATGTATACTACATATGTAATAGATATACACAGTATAAACTATATGTACGGATACATGCAATATGCCTAGCATTGTATGCATACTACACTATAGGTGCACACTACATATAGTTTAATATATATAGTATGCGTCTATACATATGCTATATATAGTATATATCTGCTATATAACATCCATATAGTACTAACTTTGACTACATGATAGTATAGAGTACTCTTGGTTATTTTTCTGTGAAAAAACATGATTTATATGCAATATATACATAACAATATCTACTTGAATATATTATCAAGGATAATATTTTTTAAAAGTAACACAAATGTTCTGCAACTTGAGTTGTTAGTAGGCATGTAAGCATTTCAAAACATTATTTACTTTGGTGAAAATGAACATGTTGGGTTCTCAACAGAACTATGGAAGTCAACTTTAAGATTTCTCTGGTAAGAAACAGCATTTTTATTTAGAAACATTTTTTAGTATGTCAGTTCAGTGAACAGCTAAGTGTTCTGCCAGCCATTTGGGAAGTTTCTTTTGCAGTGGAATATGGAAAGTCTTGAAACACAAAATAAAAAAAAATACTAATTTAATGGAAACTAGGACTTTCAAAGCTAGAAAATATACACCTGGAATTCTTGCTTGGAGCAATTACTTGTACCGGGTTAAGTCAAACTCTGATAGTCGTCATCTTGTCTGAGAATGCTGATGAAAAAGTAGGAACAAAAAGCTAGTTTAGCCTTAATACTGAAGGCACATTGAAAATAACATTGTGCTGCAAACTCCGGCAAAATCAGTTGTGACACCTATGCTGATCCAAAACTGCTAGTAAGGGATCAGGACCTACTGGCCTGTATACAAAGAGAACGAACCAAAAGAGTTGTTTTAGACCAACTCTTCAACAATTGTTGAACTACAGTCTTTCTTTCAAAGAAACAATTATATCTCTCATTTCAGTTTTCTAATGAAAATGAGAGTGTAATAATTAAGGCTGCTCTAATGAATCTTTACAAGAAGCTGAACATAAAATTGTGTAATGGTTGCCATATTAAAGGTGATAATTACAATTTTTACATAAAATTAGCTTCATAATGATACTAAGGTATTCCTTTGCTCTGAACACATTAAATGCAACATGGTGAAGGAGCAGTAGAAAACAAAACAAAATTCTGAGATATTACAAAACCAGGTTATTCGCTTGAGAGACCGCTTTAACATAACTGTATATGATATGCTTCCTATGTCAAGAACAAATATTGGTTACTAACCTAATTCTGGCTTATACAGCTTTGCAGCTTTTACCAAAAATTATCTTAGAAGTTACACTTATTCAAAGCAGGACCTGCAGACTATGTGTGGTTGATGTTTCTATCTTGGCAGGAGAGCCCAAAATTTATGATTTATGCTTTCTGCCACAGGTTAGACAGAGAGGAGGCTGATATACTAGATATGACTGCTACTGTACATTTACTTGGCATTTCATTTTTCAGTCACACTGATGGTTATTTTCATACATCTTCAGTCCATCATTTGCTGTTAAATCCAATTAATTTGATTGGCAGATTTAGCTTCCCAGTGGGTCTTCGTCAATACCGTGTAGCAGTAAATACTTTGAGAGTCTTTTTTCCAAAACTTTCCTTGGTTATTTTCTTTTTCCTCACCTAGCTAACTATTGATTATCTGCTTTTGTGCAGCTCTCACCCATCTGTAGAGGCAATCAGGCCAGCTGAAGTACATGGTGATCAAAATCACCTGTGTACTAAAAAAACTTTGTGCCCTTTTGAAGAGGCAGGAGATTGTGCCAGGGCTGGGGTACACTGGGGCTCAGCAGCCCCTGACCATGGCTGGGACTGGCTTTCAGACAGGGGCGCCATGGGCAGGGGCCTGGCAGTGGGGAAAACCACAAGACTGGGAAAAAAAGTACCAGGAAGCCTCACTGAAATGCCCATAGGGCCTCCCTGAAGCAAAGTAACACTCAAAGATCACTGGGGAAAGGGGAAGGGGAAGAGGAAGGGGAAAGGGAAGGGGAAGGGGAAGGGAAAAGGAAAAGGAAAGGGAAAGGGAAAGGGAAAGGGGAGGGGAAGGGGGAGGGGAAGGGAAGGGAAGGGAAGGGAAATTTTTCTTAGAAACAATTCCTGTATGATTTTGGTGGGACTTAATAAGAAGTAAGTGATGAAGAAGCTGTCCTGTGATGCTGATATAAGGGGAAAATAAAGCAGGTGTTAAATTTCTTAAAGGCAATATTTTTCATTATTTTTACTCATAAACTAACCAATGGATTTACATACAAATGATCAGAAAATTCATTCTGCACTCAGCAACACACATGCTGTCTTTTTCATACATAATAATGAGGCTAAATCCTTGATTCGGTCTTAATTAGAAAGCTATAGCTGGTTCTTCTATAGTACTTTTGGTTTTGGACATAGTGGGCAGAAAGGTATAATAGTGCTGCAGTGCTGTGAAAAATGATCAATTTATAGAAAAGGTCAATGAAGTGAGTCAAAGAAAGGATTAAGTAGGAAGAGAAATAAGTTTACATTTATAAAAACACAGGAAAACTAAGAGCTGGCATAAGATGGAGGATTTCACCCAAACGACATATTTGCATGTACATGCTACATAGATCAGTGGCTACGTGGGGTCAGTTGGCATGCTTATCCCCAGAACGGGTAAAATATTATGTTCATAGATCGTCTATGTGGATTCTGAGTAACATATTCAACAGAGATACAAGTTTAGGTTTGTATTAAGGCTTGCTGGCAAAATAGAATAATATATTACTTTTTTTTTTTAAAGACTGAACACCAGATTTTCATTAAAGAGCAAGAAAAATCTCTTAGAGGGTCTCAAACATGAATCTGTGATGATTTGTCTCCCTAAACTTGTGAGAAGGCAGGAAGAAGAAGAATATGAGACATGATTAAAGGTAAAGTACAATAACAGTTCTACAAAGGGAAACTTTATTAGCCCTTGTTCCTGCTATAGCTAAGCCTCTCATTTGTTCAGTGCCACTTTCTTGGGATTGATTACTGTAAAAGCAATAATAACGATTTGTGAGTTTTTGCAAGGAGTCAGGCTATGATATGTCATGTTTGAATAAAGAATATAGGAAAATACTGATTTCCCTCCCCCCCCAAAAAAGCCTTTTTTTTAATCTTGTCTCATCTGTGACTGTGCAGGTAACAAATTGACCATCATGATTTAAATTTATGAGGTACTGCAAAAATAAAATTGGAATATTTCCACTTTTAGAGTGCTTTTTGGTATGGGCTTAGTCCTCATACTCTTAGATGGAGTGGAAGATTTTATTTTTTATAGCTGTTGTTTATGTATAATTCAAACATTAACTTACACTATCATCACCACCACCCCACCACCCTCAGAACTGGGCATGTAAACATACTTAGTAAACTTGGGACAGTGTTATCCAGATACAATAGTGTTTATAAATATTTCCACTTAGAAATACTTATAAACTCTCCACTTCCACATGGAGAAAATTCTTCTCTTTAGTTACACGAAAAGGTTATGAATATTACTTGGGGAAAAATGCATTTGATACAGCATTAATGATACCTAGAGCAGAAAACTAAAAGTTGCACTAAAAACAATTGTTAGTCTGGAAGGTGGTCACTAGTGAAATTCTTTAAGCAGTTATTGGTCTGATCATACTTAATCTTTTGATTAATAAAGGCAAAAAATTATCATTTACTAATAAAACATTTTAGTTATGCCAAATGAGAAAGCAATGGCAATGCAGAGGAGGGCTAGAAAATTAAATTAGATAACCTGGAATACCTTGCACACTAGAATAATAGTAAAGGAATAGTGTTCTAGCTAAAATCAAGGTCATACACTGGATTATTAATGACCAGAAATTATTCTATAAACTTGCTAGTTGGTTATGAAATAACTGGAGGACACATTTGATGAATTAGCCCAGCATGCCTATTGAGGGCTGTCATGCTGCCATTAAAATAAAAACATAATCTTAGGTACTTATTAAAGACATATGGCAAATCTAATGCTATCACTTAACGTACTTTATATGGCATACTAAACTCAAAAGAGGTCTTGTGTTAAATCAGATTCAGTGACACAGATCCAAAGAAGAGCTGTTAGCATTATGTCTAGACTGGGCAACCTGACAGCACTTCCTACATCTTTTGCAGGAGGACAGGAGGTCAGCTTGCATATCCTTCAAACAACCCTGGAGTCAAGGTTAACATTTGTAGTTTGTAAAGTTTGAGAAGCAGAACATACTGTTTGGGTCTGTACCAAACTGGCTTACCCAGCTTCTGCTTGGCTTGGAGCTCAGGCAGGACAGGCTCATGTCTGATTCTGAGCCAAACTTGCTCATGTATTGTTGGTCCCAAAACTTACAAGAAAAGCTTCACTACTCATGATAGGACTATACAAGCTTTTCAGATAGATTAATGACAAATGACAAGCACTTTTGTTAGCAGATGACTGTTCTTTTGTACCTGTAAATATGGATATTTACACAGAAAGGAGCCACACATAGAACTTATTTCTATGCTCCTGTGATGGATTACATTTTAATCCGTGGAGTTTCTTTAAATCAGAAAAAGCAAATGTGTTTGCCAAGCTTATGCAGATATAATTGGTTTTGTATGCTCCTTTTTAGTTCAGACCCTATCCCCCTACCCCAAATCTCATTTACCATTCTTGCTTTGTTTAAAGGAACAATATTGTACAGATGAAACACAGAATTTTCATAACTGGACAGGCAGGATATTTTTTTTCTTTAATATCAATATTGTAAATGAAATTTTGTGCCAATATGTATTTGAGTATTTGTGTACATGACCTGTACCTATGTTAAGAACAGTTGCTATGTATGGGTGAGGGAGCACGTCGTCACAATTCACATTTCAGGTACAAAGAACAATAACTGCTTATATCGCTCTGTCTTTCTAACATTTTACTAACTGGGTTTCTTCTGGGTATATTTACTGCTGTCAGCCATTTTGATTTATTCTGAAAAAATGGGTTTCTAAATTGAAGGTTAGAGAAAAACCCAAAACATTCTGAATTGATTGGACAGTATTATTTTGAATTTTTGCTGTCTTATGGCTGCTTAGACCATCAAATCCAAAATTTGCTATTTTTTCTATTGATATACAGCCTGAAAATTGCAATAAAGCCTAGATGTTATTACAGGGACACATCAGGCCTTGGCAAGGCCAAGTAGTTTTGTACCTGCACGAGAAGAAGGAAGATTATCTTTTTTCCACTAAAACCATTCATGGTTCCTTGAGCAAAAGTTTTATGTTCCCAGTGGACTCCCTGAAGCAAGGGAAGTCTTGTACTATTCACACACACCTTCCAGAAAGTGCTTCAGCCATCTTGGCAAAAGAAGAGGCCCAATGGATGGGACTTCAATACTTGGAACAGGGGTAGAATAGACTCTGAGGCATGCAGGTAAATCAGTCTGCATGTAAATGTGTTTGCTATGGCATCTGTTTGGGTCCTTGAGAGACAAGGGAAATGGTAACAAGTAAGTAACCATTTTCAGATAGAATATCTAAACATGTAATTAGTAATCCCTGAGGTGTAATCTTAGTTTGGGAATTGGTATTCATTTTCCCTCGTTAAGTGTTCATTACGGAAAGGTGAATTCCTTTAGGTAGAATGATGGTTTGATAATGCAAAACAATTACTATATATGAGTAGATGTTACAGGAAATTGTAGAGTAGCCTCTTAACAGTTAAAGATTAAGAACTGACTCTGACTTTTGTGACTTTGAGCCACATTTATGACTGGCAAACATTATTATTATTATTACTACTTTTCTTAAAAGACTAATTTCCACTTCAATTTTTAGTTGCTAGATTTGTGGTTAGAGAGGTGGTTATTATTATTATTAGTAGTAGTAGTGTTAGTAATATCAGTATTACTATTACTATTATTATTATTGTTATTGTTATTATTATTTTTATTATTATTACTTCTAATGGAGACAATTCAGACAGTGCTGTTGAGCTGCAGAACTTTAATCTAAGTATTAACTCAGTTTTCAATCTCTCCCATACCCAAGCATTTAACAATGTCTCTCTCCTAAAAAGAATAAGTGCCTAAAAAAATAAAATGTGAATTTTCTGGAAAAGTAATGTGACCTATTGCAAAGGAGCAATTTGAAAGCAAATAATGGTACACTTGAAAGATATCCATTAAAAAAACTGAAATTTTTTAATAGCTCCTTAGGCTGCAGCAAATTTACAGCCGTATCAAAAAAGAAGTGGACTCCGAGTCTATCTTTTAGATATTTTCTGAGGTGCTCTTCCTTCATAATATCTTTACTATTTGTGATGTTGCTCAATGTGGTCACAAAATCAGACTACCACATTCAGTTTATTTATTCTCACAAGCGAAAACTATAATCTAGTGTTCTCGATCTTCCAGTGGGAAAGGAAACTTCTTTTTGTTTCATCTGGTGGGCCAGAAGAGCCAGAAGAAACTGGTTTGGGCTCTTTGCAAGGTTTCTGAGCAGCCTGATTTAGCTTCTACCAAAAAAAAAAAAAAAAAAAGAGTGTAACTGAATGAAAACCCAAGGAATGCAAAAGCTTGGGAATACTACGGAACTAAACCATGGAAACATTAAAATTTTGGATAGTCAAGGGGATTCCCTCTTGCTTTTTTATCTTTGTTTTCTTACTATCTTGCTCCCACTTGCATATTCATCTTGACTGTTTGAAAACTGAATGTTCAGGAAAAAAGGCCTTTAAAAGTAAACAATAAGGTTGTGATTGATATCAGCATGCATAAACTATCTTAAATAACTATATATGAATGAAGAAAAAAATTAAAACCCTCAAAACCCTTGTTTTGAGACTGAACCCAAAACTGCACAGCAACTGTAAGACAAGTGCTTTCCAAATACATGGCAGCATACAAAGTTATTATTCCCTGTGGCCCAGAAGACTACTCACAAGAAACTACAGATGTCCCTTTCCAATCACCAAAGAACACCTATAAAATCTAAAGGACAGTGGGACTTTTCAAAGAGAACTAAATGAGGAAGAGTCTTTAAAGGGAGGTGAATTTGTTCTAAGAAAAGACAGGCAGATATTTTGGCAGAAGCCAAAGCATTTCTTAAAGTTTGCTACAAAAAATGGTTTAATTCTCTCTGAAGAAACAGGTTTAGAGGTAAGAAAAGTTTTCTCAGCCCTTAATTATTAGTGCAGATAACTGGAGTTTGGTGAAAAATACCTGTGATTTGTGTTTGTTTGTTTCTTTGAGGGAGTGGATAATTCTTCTAAAAAGAAACCCATATTGGCTGACTGTAAAAGAGATGGCTGTGTATTTTGCTTATATAACCTGAATGCTGTAAACTATTGCATTTTGTTTTGTTTGGGTGGAGGATGAATGAGGAAGACAAGGGCCCAGAAATATCCCAAACTAAGAGACAGTTGTCATTGGAAAAACCTCAGAAGCTGTCTAAAGATAGAGAGGAAATTCCCTTTGTGAGCAAGCCATCTGGCAGGTCATGCTGAGTTATGCCAAAAAGCTAAAGCAATCAGAGCACAGTAGGGGGAAAACTCGGGAGTTAAATCCAGCTTTATGTTCATAGCAGTCAACTAATATAATCTACTGAGAGATCTGGGTCCCTACACCACTACCACTCTGGGGATAGGCTATACAGGTCACTGTCAGAGAATGGAAAGGCACTCCAGTCTCTTCTCTTACGAAACCATGCTAAAAATATTATACTGGCTTGAATCTAAGGTTACCCACTGTCTTTTCAAAGAATTAAAAGAATAAATTTCTTGACAACCAAGCAGACTACTTGGTTGTTAGCCTGAGGCAAGCACAGTATCTGAGCTGTGAACCCCTGCTGCTTACTGACAGAGGTCCTTTGATTGGTGTTAAATTCTGGAGGGTCCGGGTAATGGGGTACAAAATGCAACAGGATTGGGCAACTCCAGATCTGTCAGGTAAGGGAAGGCAGCACACAAAATTTATTTTGTGTATGTGTGTGTATGTGTGTGTGCATTCGGGCTGTTTTTACCTTTGATACATGAAAAGTCAAAGCCATCTAGACTTGAGGCCAACATATTTATATAGTTGTCCAAGGAAAGAAACTCATCCGATCAGTCTGTTAGCTTTGTCTTAGTAGTTGAATGCATCAGCCGGTTTCTACCAAATCTGGTGATGGAAGTCTCAGATACATTAAGTTCTAGAAGCTTTGTGAGAATATATGACCAGGTAGAGGAGAGAGTAAATATTAGTGTCACTGATATGTCACTAATATGAAAAACCAGCAGTATGGGCTACTAAAGAGACTTTCAACACAGAGTGCCTTGGGAAACCAGGCACATAAAAATGGCTTTATAGCTTTACACTGAAGGAATTGCTCTAAAGGAAGAGGGGGGGGGGAAAGGTTTGCAAGTAATCAGAGGGAATTCTGAATCTTGTTTATTCACATGTAAAAGAAGGGAAGAAATAGTTAATGTTTTGATATTCTACCTTGCTCAAGCCTGTATGATAAAAACAAAACCTGGAGGGTAAGTGAAATGTGTTGTGCATAGCTCGGTCTAATACAAGGTTATGCTAGATTAGAGCACGGAACAAAAATACTCATGCCCTAATGATAATATTGGGAGATGCCAGGAATATCTGTGGTAATTAAAACTCTGAAATACATTTGAAAATGAAACACAAATCTTTTGAAATCTTATGATTTGGAAGGACAGTTCCACCACAGTGACCATATCAGCAGATGTGCTGGAACACCTTTTGCTCTACTCAGGACTATATTTAGCCTTGAGTGTGTTAGTCTTTGATCTGGAATTTCTTATTTTGATGCCAATTTTGACAGCATGTTCTGAAGTTTGGCTGGCCTTCTGGCCTTCAGAGGAAAGTAGACAAAGGAGATGAAAACAGACATCAACCTCACCAAGAAAAAAAAGTGAAACTGCATGATCAGTTTTGAAGTTTATCGTTAATTAGGATATCCAGTAATCATGGTGGATAAAATTAAAATCACAAAAGCAGTTTTTGAGACCCAAGAGAAGTCATTCTTTACAAGAAGCTGCCACTGGATCATTTGCATACTGTAAATATATAATATATATGAATTTGGTGAGACATTTAAACAGGGTATAAAAAGTTTAGGACTTCAGTAAACTAAATAGAAACTTAAAATCCATTTTAACTGATCTGAGACATGTAAGTGGACTTTTAGGTAACTAAAATTAAGACGCTGTCTTCTATACAATTTATGAATTATGGTTTTATTTGGTCTAGAGAGAGAAACTTTAAAAGAGACATCACAGGTCAAGTACAGAAATGAAACAGGAGATATAAAACATTAGTCATAAGAAGGACTGACCATCTCTTTTTCTTTAATTTTTTGTGCCTGCCTTTATATACTATATATCTCAGTCTTCACTGGTGCCCAGGCTGAAGAGCTGGAAGGTACTATTTATTGTTAATGTGTTTCTGTGATGCATGGGCCAATGCTACTGACCAAAGGATTTATCTACTAACAAGAAGATCAAAAGACTGACACACAGAAAACAAACAATAACTTTTACTTGAAAAATTGATTTTGCCTTAGTCCCTGAAACGACCTAGGGCTGATTCTGTCTGGATTTATACTCTAAAAATCTGGAGACCCTAATTCCTCAGATAGTGTCACCAGATTATAGCTTCATTGTCTCTAAATAGATAGCACTTTTTACCATCTCAGAGATTGGGTTTCACAGAGCTTTTCATTTATAAAATTATTTCACAGTTCTTGGATTGTAATCTTTCTACACAATTTACAAATGAGGTCTCGAGCATCAGGTTGCATTGTTTAAATAAATTTAGCTATTTCTAGTTTAGTTAATTAAGGGACTCCTGCCCACATGTTCACTAGTTTCTATTTAGTAAAGAACACTCAAGACCCCTTGAAATTGGTTCACAAACTAGATTGCATAAAATGGTGGAGATACTGCTGTAGAATAATTTGAACATGTTTACACATACCATGTTGTCCTGGTTTCAGGTGGGATAGAGTTAATTTTCTTGTTAGTAGCTGGTGCAGTGCTGTTTTGGATTTGGTGTGAGAACAATGTAGATAGGACACTGATGGTTTTAGTTATTGCGGGGTGATGTTTATACTAAATCAAGGACTTTTCAGTTCCTTGGGCCCTGCCAGCCAGAGGGCTGGAGGGGCACGGGAAACTGGGAGGGGACACAGCCAGGACAGGTGACCGAAACTAGATGAAGAGGTATTCCATACCATGGGATGTCATGCTGAGTATATAAACTGGGGAAAAAAGAAGGAAGGGGGGTCCCTTGGCATTATAGTGTTTGTCTTCCTGAGTAACCATTACGCGTGATGGAGCCCGGCTTCCCTGGGGATGGCCGAACACCTGCCCACCCGTGGGAAGTGGTGAATGAATTCCTTGCTTTGCTTTGCTTGCATGTGCGGCTTTTGCTTTACCTATTAAATTGTTCTTATCTCAACCCTTGAGTTTTACATTCCTTTCCAATCCTCCTTCCCACCCCTCTTGGGGGGGGGGGGGAGTGAGCAAGCAGCTGCGTGGTGTTTGGTTGCTGGCCGGGGTTAAACCATGACACATTTTTATGTGAAAGATGCTTCAGTTGTGTTGTTTGAGCATGTTTTGGTTGGTGGTTGTTGGTTTTGTTTTTTTTCCCTTAGAAGTTTCTAGAAAAACAAAAGGGGGAGGTGTTCATATAATATAGTCCAACCTGATTTTCTTCTCTGTTGTTCTGCTTTAGGGATGATGATCTTCTGAAAATTCACATCTATAAGAAATTTGTCTTTTGTACTTTTTAAATGCAACCTGATTATTTCTTTAAGTGTTCTAATGATGGATCATTATTTATTAATAAAACCATTATTATTATCATCAACATCATCATCACCATTATCATCATCATCATCACAGATAATTTTGATCCAATTTTGAAGTATCCTCTAGGAGTTTCCACTCAGGATCTGAAACCCAGTTTGTGAGTCTTGTACAGACACAAAATGAAAACACAGGTCCTGCCCCAAACAGTTCTCAGTTAGAGAGGGAAATCAGGGGGGATGTATAGACAGGTCCTATTAGAGTGATTTCACATAACAGTAACTTTATTAAGACTAATTTGGGACTGTAAGACATTAGTTACTCTTTCTTTCTTTCACTTGTGTTACTGGGTTTACTTTTGTTGGCAGTGTTTTCTCCTAGTTTATAGGCCACTTCCATGGGCTATATCCCCCCAGCAGTTTCTGGTACAAAAAAAATCCAATGTGCAGAATATTTCTGCATAAATCTATCAGGTCCTCTGCCTAACTGTCTGATT
The DNA here is from genome assembly GCF_023638135.1 of Falco biarmicus. Taxonomy (NCBI): domain Eukaryota; kingdom Metazoa; phylum Chordata; class Aves; order Falconiformes; family Falconidae; genus Falco; species Falco biarmicus. The sequence goes on from NC_079289.1 coordinate 85,127,930, forward strand.
TTCTAAGACAGAGCTTACCTAAATCTTCCCTATTGAAAAGTGCATATATTGGATGAGGTTTGCCAACAAGTTTCTCAAGTGTAGGTTGTAGTCTAATTCATATGAACACAAGAAAAACTATAACATCTAGAATAGGTTCTATTCCTGGATAACTCTTGGGGGGAAAAAAAAAAAGGAAAAAACCAAAGCATTAACATGTGAGCAACACTCTTAAGTGAAGACCCTTATTCCTTTTTTTTTTTCATTTGATTTGGATGCCTGCTGATTTGTGTGAAGTTAACAGGAAAGGAACATGGTTTGTTCACATTAAGTAAGGTAATAATGTCTTTGTGATTGTCATTCAAGTCGGTATGAAAAAAAACAACAAACCAAACCAAAAACAGCTCAGCAATTTCATCCCCACCCATCCCCAATAGACAGTAAATTTACCAACCAATGGATTCAATGTATTTGAAACACTTTTTATAGATGCTCTTTCAGACTGTCTCACTTCTTACCTATTTCTTATTTGCTCATTTTCCTTGCCGACATTTCTGCTCTTAATTTCATTGCCATTGACAGTATATACAATATGTGCTACTTGAGGATTCTACTATTCAGGTTCATTTCCACAGTCATTATTAACCTAATCTCTCTCTTTCCCCACCCCCCGCCACCCCCCCACCCCCCCATCCCAAATTGCTCCTTCCATTCAGTTCCTAGACTCTGTTCTGTAGTCTGAGTTGAAAAATGGAGAAAAACCCTGGCTAATGTTTAAATAGTAATTCAGCAGCACTTAACCCACTGAAGTGTACACATATTACCATTGCATCTGTAATATCTTCCCCATGATTATCCAAGAGAAATTCAAGTCTCCTCACTGAAGTTCAGATCCAAGAAGACACATTACTAAGGTGAAAGAAAGCAAGCGCCTCTCCGAAAATAATGAAGACTATGTTGGGATAATGTTGCCTTTGATGCTTACCTGCCCCTCAGACAAACTTAACTTTAAGTCATCACAGCTGCTCATTAGGATACATACAACTTCAGGGCAGTAATTCCCTCCCCTCAGCTCATACCTTCCTGTAGCATTGTCTTGTGTCAGCGGTGGCTGGCATGAACAGATTACGGGTAATCAAGTTCACCCAGCGCAGAGCTGGGAATTCAGTGCTTCCCTGCTCTACAGTAGCTGGTTCTGCCATTAGATTCCATCTGGTCTCTACTATCCAGTATAAAGAATTTCTGGAAACAGCATAATGTTAGATCAGTGGCAAATTTGCTGCTTTTAATACTTGCTGGGTTAGTGTAGGTGATTTAGAGGACTCTCTGTGTGTTATTATGAAGCAGCTCTGTGGCTGGTCTCCACATCAAGAAAAAGAAAAAGCATATGTTGTCTCTTTCAGGCATTCATCTTCAGTTCACAGGATTGAAAAAAGAGTGGGCTAATCAGCAATGAAGAGATGTCTAAGAGAAGCAGATACCCAGAAAAGTATGCGTATGTATGCACTATCTTTTATACAGTAAAACCAAGAAACGTAAGAATGGGTAAAAAAATATTTAGAATTGTTTAAAAAAAATAATGCTTCTCTTTCCATTTTTTTTTTTTACAAACTTTTAAGAGAGGAAGAAAGGAAGAAGAAAACCAAGAAACACATAAGATACTATAAAGAATCTAGATTGTAATACATTTGGTCAGGCAGCCAACCAGCCATTGTCATATCTGTTGGCAGAAAAGAGATGTTTCTTTTGTCACAGTATTAAGATAGAAATCTAAGTCACCTCCAAAACCTCCAGCCACCTACTGCACTCAGTCATCTGGAGCACAAAAGCTAGTTCACCTGCAGTCACTGTTGTCATAATTTGTTTCAGTTCATTGTCATGATGTAAACATGAATAAGATGCATGGCATTCATAAAAGTTACTAACAAAAATGAGTGGGATCCAGTGTACTTATCTTAAGTGAAACAATGTGTAGGTTAAGTATCAGACTGTTATGAAACTTTGGAAATTATACAATCTTTCTCAAGTAAGCATTATAGACTGTCAGTAGAGCCAAATACAGAGCTCTGAGTAGCTCAGTACATTTAAGTTAGAAAGTTGTTTGTCCCTCCTGAGTTGGGTTGAACTTGCTTTGGATCTTCTCTTCCCCCTTTTCTGCTCAATGATTTGCCTCCTTCTTTCTTCCACAGTATTACCACATCCCCTCAATACTGTAAAAGTGTGGCATGAACAGCTGAGGGCACCTTAAAAGCTCGGCATGAGCCAAAGCTGTAAGCCATTGCAGATTTTGCTCTGGGCTTTAGGGGTGGAGGTGGTGATTGCCAAAGGTGCTCATAATATCTGAAACCTAGTTTCAGAGCAAGGGAGTGATTCCGCCGTGCCAAAACACAGGACAGAAGTGAATGCATGATCCCAGCTGTTTATTCCTCTCATCCTTCTTGTAGGGAGGCAGGGAGGGAGAGTGAGGAATGAATGAATAAAAAAGGATAGAACAGATGAATCAGCCTCAGCAGTTTCCTTTTTTTTCCTTTTCTTTTTTTTTTTCTTTTCCCTTCGCCTTTAAGAAGGAAAACCAAAAGATGTTATTTCACCACCCCAGCTGTAAAAAGAGCAGCCCTATTACCAGAGACAATGAGGAAAGAGTAGTTCAAGCTACTGTGTCCTTTCATTTACCAGTTCCCATTCCTCCACCAGTTTCATTCCTCCGTTGGTTTTCCTTTCCCAACTCCACCCCGGTTAATGCTGTATTTGACATGAGAGACAGAGTAAGTTCAATTCCCTGGGGCAAGAGGCAATGCTCAGGGTCAGTAGTACATGCTAACCTTGTCAGCCTGTGCGCTAACGTTAGGAAACATAAGCCTGCTTATCTCTCTTCCAAGTAAAAGCAATCAAAGGATATGGGCAGTCCTTTTTCAAAGGTTTGTAAGAGCTGTTTCCTATTCTAGAAATACCTCGTACCCTACTCATCACCTGAGACTTAAATAATAGAATTACAGAATCACACAATGTTTTGGGTTGGAAGGGACCTTAAAGATCATCTAGTTCCAACCCTACTGCCATAGGTAGGGACACCTTCCCCTAGACCAGGTTGCTTAAAGCTCCATCCAACCTGGCCTTGAACACTTACAAGGGATTGGGCATTCACAGCTTCTCTGGGCAACCTGTGCCAGTACTTCACCACCCTCACAGTAAAGAATTTCTTCCTAATATCTAATCTAAATCTACCCTCTTTCTGTTTCAAACCATTACCCTTTTTCCTATCACTACAATGCCATTGTAAAAAGTTCCTCTCCAGCTTTCCTGTAGCCCCTTTAGGCACTGGGAGGCTGCTGTGAGGTGTCCCTAGAGCATTCTCCAGGCTGAACAACCCCAACTCTCTCAGCCTGTCTTCATAGGAGAAGTGCTCCAGCCCTCTAATCATCTTTGTGGCTCTCCTCTGGACTTGCTCCAATGCGTCCATGTCCTTCTGATGTTGGGGGCTCCAGAGCTGAACACAGTACTCCAGGTGGGGCTTCACGAGAGCAGAGTAGAAGGGAAGAATCCCTTCCCTCAACCTGCCAGTTGCGCTTCTTTTGATGCAGCCCAGGCAGGATACAGTTGGCTTTCTGGGCTGCAAAAGCACATTGCTGGGTCATGTTGAACGTTTCATCAACCTACAGCCCCAAGTCTTTCTCCTCGGGGTTGCTCTTAATCCATCCCCATGCAGCCTTCATTTGTGCTTGGGATTGCCCTGACCCAGGTGCAGGACCTTGCACTTGGCCTTGCTGAACTGCATGAGGTTCACTCATGTTACTATTAGTAACATCACTGTCTATGTTTATTTTGTTATTACACTAAATTGTGTTCTCCTTGGAATTTACAAAATAAACAAGAAAAAAAGATTCACAATAGAAATCTTTGTTGTTAAAGATGAAGAAGTAATTTAAATGTGTATTGGGAGATATTAGATTATGAACTTCTGAGTTAATTCGAAGTATCCCCCTCAGCACCACTACTAGTCTCTGATAGCTATGATTGAAAGCAAAAAAGAGGTTGCGTGAAGTGCTGTATGGTGAGGGAATTGTACTTATCAAGGTGATGTTGGATGCCTTGAACAAAGAATTCATTCAAAATCCCAATCTCAGTTACCATCTCCTACAGGACAACACACCTTTAACAGTAGCTGATTCCCTGAAGTCTAAAGAAGTGTCATTCACATTAATTATGGTGTTTGCAGCTTGATATATCTGTCTGTGTTACCACCCATTTCTCAGCAAGACTTACTGAGCAAGACTTTTCTAGTGAAGAAAGGTCATTGCTTTTCTTCATTTCAGGATTTGTAATCTCCTGCCTTTCATAATGCTGAAATAATTGCTCCCACCAGGATATTGCCCAGCTGTGCTCAGTTTATCATTTGTAATATTTTCCTTTCTGTAAGTCAACTAGTGGTATATTTTTATGGCATTGTCCCAAGTGGATAATGATCCAAAACAATGTATTTAGAAGATTGGACAAACTGGATCAAAATTCAACTGCAAGATGTAGAGAAAACGCTTTCTGGTTTCCAAGGGGTTTTTGTTGTTTGTTTGGGGGGGGTTTTGTGGTTTTTTTTTTAATATGTATATATCTATTTCTGTTACTTCTGTTAGTTATAATGCTTAGTCTGTCAGATTTTCTGTCCCATTGTTCATTAACCAGGGAGAAAAATGTTGCTTTCCAGCATGTGTTAAGAATTTTAAATATGGGAAGGTCAAGATGCTGACTTCCATTGTCTCTAGGTCATGGAGACAGAAAGGTGAAGCTGAAGCAGTTTTAGAGTTTATAACAAAACATGACTAAAGTATATGTCATGAGAAGGGCACAGGGAAAACTAAGGCTTTTCTGGTCTCAGCTGCAAACTGAATGTATTTTCTATTTTAATTTACTCAGTCCCAGTTCTCACAAATGGATGTGGTTTTACTTAAAAGAGCTTGAGAGAACCATAGCACAGCTGTTAAATAACAAAGAATTCATACATTTCACTCTGTTCACGCAATGGATTGAGGCTATAGATGTTAAATACATATAAAAATATTAATATAAGGCATGACTGTTGTCACTAAAAAAGTAGTTGCAACTCTTAAAAATTGGAAGAGATGAGTAAGTCACTGATTTCTGTGATGGAGTTGGCTAACTAGGAAACTGTCCTGTGTAGGGATTCTATTTACCAGGGTGGTACTCTGTAGCAAACAAAGTACAACGTCAGTCCTCTGCCAATGGATTTAATTTACCACAAAAAAGTTCACACCCTGAAGGATGAGACACATACATTTAAATCTTAGAAAGCTTTCCACTCATGCCATTTCTTCAAATTTCTCGTTGCATTTAGAGCCAGGAAATATCATAATGTTACTAAAGAGATGCAGGCTGTCTTGGCTTTCCAATTGATGTTTACCAGTAATGCAGTCTTTTAGCTTGACTTGGATCCTTCTCCTAGTCTATCATGTTAAGTCAAACAGACATAAAAATTATAACTAGCAGTCTCACAGGTGGTATTAACAGGCATTATGCTTCCTGCCAGTTCAATACCCCAAGGGTGAGGGTTTCTCCAGCTCTAGCAGTACTGAGAAGCACCTGTAAAAAAGGCACATGAAAAGGCACAGTATTTTAAAACTAGGCCAAGCTGCACCAGAAAAAAAGCTTTAGATTTAAACTAAAAAATTAATATCTTAATTTATTGCCAGATTCTCTCATTAGTTGAAAGATGCAGTTTAGATTTCTCTGTCAAAACCAGATAAAAGCTAAAATACCATTGCCTTACAAATGTTGGGAAAGGGGTTTATGTGTTTTAGCAAAAACCTGAGATGCTTCTAATAGCACGTATGGACCACTTAAAAAACCTCAGATTTCAAAAGCCTAGCAATATTATACAAACGTACTTGATAAATATTCAGTGACTAAAGTACTGATTTTGATAAAGCACCTAACACAGCCTCGTCATATCTCTATAGATTTCATGTTCTATCTAGTTAATATCAGTTGGTATTTGGTAGTATTTGCTTAACCCCACTTGGTGATTGGTAGCTGTAGATTTGGGAGAAATAGCAATAGAAATCCACTTGTGGCCTTACAATGCAGACAGTTGTTTGCTGCTTCCACTTTTGGTGAAGGATTATTGAGGTACCTAAACTATAACCTGCAGGTACAGAAAATCTGAAGTTTAGAATAAACCATGAAAGTTGTGTCTGAATTAAACAGTCATTGTGGAGTTTTAAGTATATTACAACTTCTGTTAGAGCAATGAGCTCATTGTCACTGATAACAAGTAAGAATAGCTTTTATTCAAAGACTTCTGTGAGGCCTTGTGCTCTCTCTATTCCCATGTATGTACATTATTTAATAAGAAATTGAGACAGATTTAATATTGTCAAACCCATACAAGCATTCTAGGGACATTCATAACCTAACAATGATTTTGTAGCTAGGTTTCATTTATCACTTTTAGTTGTGCAAGCCCGAGCCCTAACCATCCATGGTAGATAATGCTTCCATGCAGCATGATTCATTAACATTTCTATCTTTGCTAAATAAATAGACCTCTTTTTCTTCTTCAAACCCTTTTATAGTTTTATATTTATCATCTGTTTTCTGCATATATTGAATTTTGACAGATCACAAAAATCCCCAGGACAGATTTCATCAATCTTACTAGCTTTGCATTTTGTGAGGTTTTCTATCTAGCAGACCTCAGAGGACAGCTTAAGAAATGAAGTAGTTAGGACTAGAGATTTACAGTTTGATAGCAGTAAGGTAAAGATGTTGAGAGTTTAATCTATCTTAATAACACACTGGTTATGATAGGCTTCTAGGAACAGATAGACCACCCGAGAGAAGTTGGCAGTGATGGAAAGACTCCACCCTGTTAGTTTGGATGATGAGGTTATTCAGCATAACACCTGTAGGAGGGAGACCAGGCAAATCACCGTATTGGCAGAGCAGCTGTGAGTTGTGTTTTTATTTGCATCATCCATAGCAGTGTGATTGACAACCAGGCGTAATATCGAGTGGCACACCTGGGAGAATACTAGCACCAATTACCCTCTGTCAGTTGAATTCACTGACTATAGGTGGCTTCACAAAGTTCAGTGAGGGAGGGTGTCCAGTTTATATCCGTTTACAGATGTATGAAGGAATCTAGTTAACTTACTTCATCAAAATTCATTTATTGATGATAGCATTTAACACAGGTACCTACAAAACAGCAAGTATAGAAATAATGTTTTGCACTGAACAGAATATAAAAACTCTGAAGTAAACACATAATTTCTTGCACCCTGTAAATAAAATCACTCATCAAATGAGAAACACTCCGTTTTTCCTTGTTCTAACTTTTTCTGGTCTTAAAACTAATTCATTTATAATGGGGCACTCCAGATGCTCTGCTACAGTTCACTTGCTGTGACCATTTGTACCTCTATAGTATCAGTGCAACTTCTGTGCGTACCAGGTACATTGTACTTGCCACCTGGCAGTACATTAGGCTCTCTTGGCACACGCTTTCTTGGATAAAAAGGTTTTCTTATGGCCAAAACCCATAAAGAGATTTTAAAGCATAAACAAAGTATTCTAATATTGATCTTGCTGATGCAGATACTTAAGACCTCTACATCCCTTACACAATTAAGGACTGGTCTCATATCAAGATCTGTATGATGTAGAGTAGTACCTTGGGGTAAGACAAACTCTTGAAAGTTAGTGAAATATATGTGTCACCCAAATCAACCCATCATTACCAAAAGAGACTAAAGAGAATAAAAAAAACACCCAACCTGTAGAAACTCAGGTGTGAACACAGTTTTAAGGGACTTCTGGGAATATCAATGTTGTTTATTAAATGTATAGAACACCCTGTTTTGCCCCCACCTTCCTTCAGTGGATATCTGCTTGTGATACATCATCTTCACCTGTCACACACCTTCACTTATCACTCACTAGGACAGCAGCTTTCTCTTCTTTTCCAGTTATACTTGGACACACCACCAAAAAAACCTCTGGAATGTCTCCCACAGAATTCAGAATTGTCTCAGTCCTAACATGGTAAAACTTTCTTCCTAACTGGATAATTCTTTTTTCTAGCAATACTTCTGGTCACCAAGCTCTTAAATACAGCTCAAAACCTTCACCTTTTCTTCTCTCTTCTATATAACCTTATCTGTTCTTGTTATTAAGAAATCCTTCAAAAGCTGCCTTACTTTCTCCAAACCCCATCAATTACTCCATTAACAATGACAAAATTTGTATCTTATCTCAACAGCCTGATGTACATCTTTTTTGATCTGAGATCAGGAATTGTATTCAGCTTGCTTGTGAAGTACCTAAAAGTTGTATAAGCTGTTTGACTTTTGACTGTAGTGAAGAAGTGAAATTACCTTTACTTTCTTGTGTAAATCATTATCCAGTTAGACAATGGCTTTGAATACTTAACAGGTTCCACTCATTTTAGGCAATTTCCTCATCCAAGAATAAAAACAGAGGGATGACATTAGCATTTGACCACATAAAACTTAACACCTTTCTGTGACATGATTTTTAAAAGACACACATTGAGTCAGCCCTTCATCAGAAATGTATGCTTATAAGGAAGGAGTATTCTGACTGGATAGGAAATACAATTGTGTAAGTTTATCTTTTGTTATGGAAACAGAAATACCGTCGATGATGCCTAGATCTAGAAGGCATCAAGACAGGCATTTGGATCCAGTTAAGGTATACTCGCTGCTATACTGATGCAATTGTCTACTCTTAGGCAGATGTGGAAATGGGTTATATACAGTTGACAGGTATGAATATGCCAACCTAAATCATGTTTGTCAGCATCCATACACATACGCATGCCTCCAATGTTAAAATCTGAGGATTTTATAAACAAAATTTCTAAATATAAGCGGTTAATTTTTAAGTACTTTGTCCAATTAACACAACATTATTTTTTGGGGGGGTGAGGAGAGGCTTATAACAGGAGTTCTTATGCAGATATAGGGGTAGGCTTACGCCAATGTCTCCAAAGTGCCAAACTTTCTAATATTATTCATAGTATCATGATAACATCACTGAAAGTTAATTAATAATTTTAACGAGTTAATTGAACATACACGTATTTATATATATGTATGGAATGTTTGGAAAGGTTGGTTTTCATCATAAATTACCTAGTTTGGTTTTGTCTTTCATGTAGTTTTCCATTTCTAAGAATGCAACCTTCCAAGATAATTTCTTCTAAGAAGTTAGGCTAGCTTAGTTCATACTTTTCTTGCACCAGTTATAATGCCTTCCTGCAGCAGGCTCTCCCATGAGTTGGATCCAAAAAACCATAAGATTCTGATGTTCATATCTAACTAAAACATCACAAAGTAAATTTCATTCACAAATCTTTATGGAATTGCTCCGTTAACATAAGCAACTCGTCTCCACTGCAGCAGCCAATAATAAAGCACTCCTCCTGAGCTCCTGCTCTGATGAAGTTACATTTTAACAAATCTTTAACTGGAAAGAGTTCTTACTATGAAGTGAGTAAAACGCACTATTATTTTTCTCTACATCAGTAATGGGCATATATTCTTACATTGTCAGCTGTTATCCTGACAATGACAACAGATGAAAAAAATACATTTACAACATATGGCAAAACTACAGCACACCATAAATGTTAATAGCTTTATTCATTTCAGATCTGGAATGTGACAAAATGACTCATGCTGGAGAACAGACTTCCTGGAGCACAATGCGAGGTAGGAAATGAAATTAGATATGGTTAACAGAAAGCATTTCAGCTCAGCATCCCACACCCACTCTTGAAACATTTGCCCAACATGTGTCCCTCTCCTGAGGTTTGAAAGAACTTGTACGATATTTTCATATTATCTCTCTTTTTCTCAACTCTTCATTTTTACCTGGTGATGAAAGCTTGAATTGCCACTTCTGTTTCTCATGATAGTGGTTTTAGACTGAATGGAAAAAAGAATAATTGAAATCTGCCCTAAAGGTTTGCTTTTGTGGAATTTCCATCCCACATTTCACATTTTGATCCAATAAGATCCTAGGCTGGGAAATGCTGCTCTGAACAGAAGCAATACGAATGCTAAACAGACACAAAGTAAGTGTGTTTTGGCATGGAAATAGATTGATCATCTCTGCTTGAATCTGCTAATGTCATCATCTAACAGAATAAATTTTACCTTCTGTTATATGTCACTATATACCTCTATTTATACTGATTATATTGAATAAAATAAAACCATATTTATATAAATGAATGACAAACTAAATTAAATTTTTAATAATATCAAAATATTTTTTTACTGTTGTTACTGTAATCATTTAACACTGGATTTTTTTTCATTCCAATTTAGCACTTGAGGACGTGTTTTGCATTTTGAAAGGTAAAACTTCTCTATGGAATGAAAAATGTGAGTTTTCATCTTTCTTAGCGGTAACAAACTATTTTTTTTAACATGAAAGATGTTACACTGAAGTCTGTTCACATGACAAAGTTTAGCTTTCATGTTTCTTTCTTTTCATACTGTCATTATTTAAGTATCTTAAAACATGTTAATATTCAAAACCAGGTAACAATATCTTTGTTAAACTTTTCACTTCCAAAGGGTTGTTCTCTCATCACACGTGAAGCATGGAAAATTCCTTTGAAGTATTTTTAAGAGAAGGTTTGGCCACAGAGTTAATTATAGGAAAATGTATTGTTATAGGAGGGATTTATAACTAATCTCAAAAGACTGAATCATTACTTTATTCATAGGGAATGTTTCTCAATAAAAGCATGAAAAGAAAATTTTCAAAGGCAAGCAACTGTATCTTTCTCATAAGGCATAGACGACTACAAAGGATATAGCAGATGAGAGTAAGTACCATACCAGACAGACAGGATAATAAACACAATATAAAGGTCAGTTTGGCACTGGAAACCATTAGAGGAGCTTTTCCTGAACAAGTACAGCAGACAACTATAATGAGGACTCTCCAAGAGATAAAAAATCAGCATTCCATTAATCAGACTGACCTATCTATTACTGAAAAGTAGGAAGAGTGCCAATATTCTTAGTCCTTATAAAAGCAGAAGGCATGGCTGGTTTTTTTTTCCAGAAATATTTTATTGCTTATCTCAGTGATTTTTGAGGCAAAAAGCGTGTAATACAATGAGGCAGAATTAAAAATTTGCATATTTCCTTGGGGTGTTTTATGAGAGATATGTTTAAATATCTAGCGAACCTCAAAAATGTATGGAGGTATTTGTGGATTACCCAGAGATACAGGAATTCCCACAAAATGGGTACTACTGTCCCTTGACCCTGGCCACGACACGCACCTCACAATAGGCTGTGATGTGACACTGATGACTTTATAGAAAAAAACTTTCACTACCACATGCTAGATTCTGCCTACGTTGAGTTAGAAGAGACTCAGAATGGCAGATCCTAATATGGACAAGCACATTACATCAGTGCAGTGCAAAAGTTACGTATGGTGTACCACTTTTTCATGCCACTACTAGAACGCAGTGAAATTGAAGATTTTAAAGACCTTCTGATAAGCAGTATGGCATAGATGAATATTTGTGGTCCTGTAAAAGGCAGCAGGAGATATTTTAAATTGTGTGAATAAGTAGTCGCTTCTGCCTGCATAGAAAAGAAAGCAAAAACGTATTCTGTAACAACTAATCTCTGATTTATTTGAATAGGATTCTTTTGAAGGATGTCAGCTTAATTGCTTAGGTAAAAGAAAGATACTTTGGATTTATCATTATGAAAGTCCTTTAATATTAGTTTGCCTACACGAGGAACTGAAGGAAGATATTTGGACATAGACACATACATGATATTATGTATATAAAAGAAGAATGACACCACAGACTCTAGCATTTTTTCCACTGAATAAAATTTTGTTAACTTGGGTTAGAATATGACTCATGCAGTGTCAAGAACAGATAAGAAAGTAGAGCTTATAAATTAAAGATAAGCATAAACCAAAAGAATGTATACATACTCACAGTTCATCATATTTAGATGCGGTTTAAAATCTTACTTTTATTGATTGTGATAGGACTTAAGACTATTGCTGTTTTCTTCTTTTTGTCAAATTTGGGATTAGCTCAGCAATAATCAGACTTGGTACAGTGGTATGCTATATAACAGTGTGTCTCTGGTGCCATTAGTAGTTGCGTACCACTGTCTGTCAGAAATATATATTAAGAATGGGAATCACCTTACTTTAGCTGTTCAAAATCTAGGTGTCTAGATTAGTCCATCATTCAGCTCTTCCTGTAGTCAACAGGCACTTTCAGAGGGTGATTCATCCCATACTAATATAGGGGTGGATGAATCATCCCCCAAACACGTCTCTTTCCCCCTAAAAGCTGTACTTTTCCTACCAAGAATCAAAACCCAACCATGTGGCCTTTGTTTCCAATTCTAACTAATAAATGTAGCTGAAATTTCAAACATCAGTTAGTGCAAGAGACTGCTGCACACAGTCTACAGACTGAAAAGTATTCATGTAAATTATCTGGCAAATAATATCGAATAACAGAGGCATTGGGGAGGATTGTCAGCAGTGTTCTAACCAGTTGCAAACAGAAGAATATTTTTTGAGCCATATACAAAACTATAGTGCTATATTGTTTTAAAAAATTACTGTCATTGATCATTGCATAAAATAAAGCTGCAGCTTGTGCTTTCTTAGCTCTGTGACAGCGGCTTTAATTGGGGTTTGGAGGGGATAGTGGCTGCTTGCCAGTGCTATATGCAATCATCCAGCTGTTCAGACAGTTAAAGACCTTAAGATGTAATAGCAAAAGGGCTGGCAGACACTCAGTCTGCCTGCTAGAGACCACTGAGTGTCCTAGCAAACTATTTAAGACTTTATTTAATATGGCAGTTATTAACAATCAGCAAAAAAAGGAAGAAGCACTGTGTACTTGATTAGCTAGAAACACAAAAGTTTATACAGATTAAGGTGTTCTACTAGGCATGCCATTGCCTTTATATAATGACACCTTTTATTTTTTGATTTGATTAAATTACTAAAAAGTCTGAAACGATAAATACCTATTTGATATTGATAGGACAGGATGCTGTCAGCTGAATTTACTATTAAGAGGCAGTTATTGCATAAACCAGCACTGGACTACCGAGCTTCCAGATTGAAAGTCTTGGCCCTTCACAAATGGAACTTGGTGCTGCAGCTCCTGACAAATTGTTTTTCCATCAAAATGGTAACCTGAAGGACCAGTTTGTTGGAAAAACAATCCATTTCAGGAATGTATAACAAAGATGTTGTATATAGTTATCACAAGACAAAGAAAAACCCCATCAAAACAATACCAAATCATTTGTTCCTATCTCTTCAGCTCATCAACAATGGAAGAAACTATGTTCAACTGTAAACAGAAGAAAAACTACCTCAGAAATATGCTTATAGTGGAACAGGGCAGAGTTTTTTATTATCAATTGCTCACTGGCACTATCATTAATTTCAGCAGGCTACATTAGTGCAAAGAAAGGTTGAACTGTACATTGTATTGTTCTGAGAGTAATGGCTTATAACTATCACTGTAGAAAGATCTTATTTTGCTTTTTTTTTTTTTTTAATATGCTGAAAGAGAAGTAATAGGTTTGCTTTTGTAAGGTCAGCAAGAAACAGAGTGACCATGGTTTCAGTAGTCAATCACATATCAAATCATATGAAAGAGCTATTTAAAACTATTTTATGTTCATGTATACATTTTAGATTTACTGGGTTTCTTTTTAAGGTTTTGTATTAAGTTCATACCTAAAACCTTATGAACAGCCACGAGTCTGCTGTACTATAAGAAAGCATGGAACAATTAATAACAAAGTATATCAGGATATTTCATCTCTGACATCTTTATTTTGTCATGCGGTCCACCAGAACTAGGACTTCTTTCTGAGCCCTAGTAAGTTCAGCTCTGACTTTTTTGGCATTTTGGGCATTTGGGCATTGCAGATCTGTTGCAGGGGAAGAGATTAACACTTTGGGCATTTTTCTTAGCACCAAGCACAATGAACCTTGCATTCTGATGAGCTGTATGTGTTTATACCTACAGAAAAAGAAAATCAACTAAAATTATATGATAAAAATAAAAATGAAGATAGTTTAAAACACAATATAATGGAGTTAACATGCTCTTAGCTCAGCAGTTGTTTCTTGACTTACTGATAGAAAAGCTTTGAAAATTCTAACTTCTTCTCAGGTGGGATTTTGCCTCGGGAAGTAATTTTGAGAGAAATTTTAGCAATTTGACAGCACCACCTCCACTTTAGCTGAGTTTCTAATTGGTACTAATTGGAATCTGATTAGTACTAATCGAGAAACTACCACCTATGCTTCTTTGAGCAGTAACACAAATAACTCAGTAGCATCCCAAGTCTCCAAGCACATCATTGTGCTGGGGTCCCTCCTTCCTTGTGTTAACTCATTAGTAAGTAGGCTGCAAGGTCACACAATGGTAACATCATCTATCTTGTTTGCAAATAGTCAAACATCCTGTCAGTGTACAACAAATCACAAATAAATCACAATAACAGCCCATATCAGCCCCATGAGATGTATGTAGGAAAATTTCTGTGGCTTTTCTCCTACACATTTTGCATCCCATGAAAATGGAAATTCTTGTGAAAGCAAGGGTGTGTGATTTGATGGGGATCTCAGAGCATTAAATCTCTTTTATCTCTGCTGCAAATTATTCTAATATTATCTGGCAAAAGTCATATGGTTAAGGTCTGAATTATTTTTTTAATAGGTCCCATGTAGCAAAGACCGTTATAAACAACTATAGGTTTAAATGGCCTTAACAATACAGTTCCAGAATAGCACCAATTAGAGAATAAATGCTGAGTCTGAGATGCCCTGGAGGTTCACTAGGGGAGGGCCCTGTTCAACTGCCAATATGCATTTAAGAGTGCCCCAAACCTCACTAGACTATGTGGTCATGCATGAACACAGATCCTAGAGTCCAGGATGGGAACAACTAATTTAATGGGGAAAAAAATTAACACAAGCAAACAAAACCCCCACTAGTTTCAGAAAGCCACAGATACTTTTTTTTTTTGGTACAATTTTTATCATGCTTTACACAGTGGAATGATCTAGACTGGTATAACTTACCAAAAACTTTAAGAAAAAAAGCTTAAATTAAGCCTTAAATACTGGTGTTCTCTTAATCAAGAGAGCAATAGAAAGATGTGGATTTGTTGTATAAACACATCAGTAGACTCTTTCCCTCCCTTTGGTAAGCATGGTTCGGCTTTAGATGTGCAGGTGCTGACATGCTACAGTTGAAAAAAATCCTGAATATGAAATCCTGGTTCTTTAAATTCCTTGACCAAATAATAAATCTTCATTTCAGCAATCACCTCATTTATTACCTAAAGCAAAATATGCCAAGTGGCATTGTTTGTTTATATTTTAAAGCAACCAAACATGATGATCTAAGAAAGAATTTACTGATGTATAAAACCAGAGCAATACATATCTGTTATACTCTTCCTCACATTTCTGCTGTAGAGGGCAAAGTGGAATCTGTCTTGAAGGCAGTGTACTATTAATACACTGAGATTTCAGAGTGATATGCATAAAAGGCACATCGTGTTTGGGTTACACATGAAAAAGACAAGGGTGGCTAATCTCTTCAGAGTAGAAGAGGGGGATCCTAGGAGGGGTCATCTGTTATTTGGGAGAAAAGCTGGCAAGAAATCGTTACCAGAACTTTTTTTTTAATGTAAAATTATCTTAATTTATAAGGGGAGAACAGAACTACGGCTGTATTCGGAAGAAAGATTGATCAAATCCAACTTCAGAAAGTGCAGCAAGATTTATTCTGGACTGAGAAGCTGAAACCTGTATTACAAGTAGTGTCTTCTGTGGAGCAGGAGCTTGCTAGCAATGCCAGTCTGTATAGGAACTTTTCCCTTTCTTCTTCATCTCAACTGGGAGCATGAGTCCCCCTCTGAAGAAACACCAGAGAGTGAAATTTAGTCCATGGATATCTCCTACCAGAACTCCATTCTGACAAGTCTTAAGCACAGGCTGACTCTCCCTGGCTTGTTTGCTTGGACTTTGTTTCTTTGCAGGTTTCACCTGTCGTTCCCAGGTACCAATCTGAGAGCAGACATAGCCCAGTAAGAGTAAGGTGGAATCAAGTCTTGCACAAAGTGTATGAATTCATAGGTGTAAGTAAAGAAATATGGAGGGAGTTTCATTTCTTCAACAGATTTTTTGTTACTGTACTCTGTTGTTCATGAGGACAAAGAGGCCAAATCCTGATTTTACTGTAAAAATGTTACCTCTTCTTCATTTCTTTTTCAGTGTTCATTCTCTGGCACTAGATTAGTTACACATATCCTACAGGATCACTGTAAGACAACACTTTTAGTTTTACGGGACTAGAGAAAGATTTCCCATTTACTAAAATGTAGACCTAAATTTTTCAAATAAAGGAGTTCTGCGATGAACCCTCATGGTTTTATATGCAGCAGTCCCACTTCTTCAAAGCTAATGTCTTTTTTGAGAAAAACCTCCCAATAAGGACCAATTGTCTTTTAGTTTTAGAACAGTGACAAATGATTTTTGGAAGCTATGACTCATTTACCCTAACCCAATCAGGATTATTCCAAGCTGTGCAATTGCAGCGATAAATCCAGCTGTGCTAAATCATACCCATCTGTTTGTGTAAAAAAGCTACTCTGGACACAACATATCAGAAGCATGAAGTAAATAAATAAATGAATAAATAAATAAATAAATCTGAGGTCCCTTGGCCTCAGAAATTCTCTGACATTCAAAGAAAAAAGTATTATGGATCACACTCATGGCTGGTACCGGTTCTATAAGGCAGCACAGAAGAGCACCAGTATCTATTTCCTCTCTGTCTACTTTATGTATTGGATACAACTGGCTTGTTTAACACTTCTATTAACACGTTATATAGAGCATAAACCATAGTTGAACATCATCTATGACTCCAAAGGAAAGATCTTACACAGCAATGCTTGAAGTGCAACACAGGAAGAATTTATACACCAAGGTCCATGGCAGCAATCTGCAGGAACTGCTTGGGTAGCAGAGAGCCAAGAGCTCTTCAGTTTTCAGTGTAAAATTTATTAAGTGCCTGGAGTTCTGTTCTGAGCACTTCTAGAGAGGTTAGCTGAGCAAAATGTCCTAGAAACTTTCCCTTGCCTAAGCCCACAGAGACTAAGAAACTCAGCATCACCAAGAATCGCTTGCATCCTGCTGTCTATGCAGGATGTTCACAATGACCCAGACAGTGTTCAGAGAGGCAATATGTAACTGGTGGTTTAGCAAGACTCACAGGGACTCCTTTGCAGCTGACAAAAATCCACATTTCCTATTTCTACTTCCCTGCTTTTGAAGTAAATAATAATCCTTAATTTCAACTGCCAAATCATTATCTTGCAGTCATGGAACTCCTTCAGGTGCTCATATGCAGTCCTTGTTAAATGATACTGGAAATAAAATACTTCTTGCTTTCATGTAAACAATAATAAATATCTCTTTCCAATTTACATACTTGCATTTAGTTTTGTTATTAATACTATGCACTTGTTACCCTCCCAAATTAATGAAGTCTCCATATAATGAGAATGGTATGAAGATAATCCAGTGCTTCAGTCTGTTCATATTCAATTCCAAATTAATAGGACTTATCAATTCAATTAGTTGACCTGCTGGTCTGAGTTACACTTGCATAGGTGATCCCCTTGAGCACTAGTTTTCTGAATGGCAGTGGACAATCTCATACCTCTCCTGTTGAATGTCTGATAAATAAAAACACCCACTGTAATAACTTCTAAGATAATGAATAGGCTGTCCTAACTCCCAGCCCTGTCCCTATGTTATCAATCAGGCATGAATGGCAAAAAAGTTATTTGGAGACAAAAATAAATGAACATATTATATCAGGTAATTAAAGAGGATGCTCTGATATTCTGCTAATAGGGTTTAGCTTCTCCTGTCTTGCTTGCTTGCCAGCTACAGAATTATTGTAGCCTATTTATTCAAGAAAAGGAAGCATAATTTATGATGGAGTGTGTGTTCATCAGGTACTATACAAGCATGATGCTTAGGGACATGGTTCAGTGGTGGACTTGGCTGTCCTGGCTTAATGGTTGGACTTGATGATATCAAACATCTTTTCCAACACAAATGATTCTATGATTGTATGAAGAGTTCCAGGGTGCAAGGCATAGACAGAAGGAATTTATAACAAAAGATGCTCTGTAACTACTCTCATCTGTGTGTTCCATTATGATGCAAGTTGAGAAGTTATTTCAGGAGTCAAGAAGCACATTTAAATCTCATTATATGCATGGACCAATTTTGGGTTATAACTGTTTGTGAAACAATAGAATTGCTCATACCCTGGGCTTTTCCCAGCTATACTTTTTAGTCTGAGGCAATCTCAAGTAAATCCTGATATTTTTTTAAATTACTGTAAAAGGACTCTTTAAAATAGGCTTAGATATGGGGGCAGTATAACCTAATGATCAGGACATTAACACGCAAAGTCAGGAGACGGTTCCTATCTCCAGTGATGGGTTGTGCATCAACTGAGGCTCAAGGCAGGCTAAACAGTTCTGGGTCTTTCATATCAAAGATGGCTTGTGCTAAACCATTGTTAGAGGAGATGAGGCATTTATGCACCTGTTCCTGTTGTTACTTCTTTATGAAATGTAGCCCGGCATGATGCTTTTTTTTTTTTCTTTTTCCCTTCTGTATAATAGAGATTGTACTTATTTCTTTAAGAAAGATCTTGAGTGCTCCTGGTTAAAGAAGCTGTGTAAAAGCTGAATGAAGTAAAATCAGTTCTTCACATTTTTCTTCTCTGAAGAGAATATGATAGAAACTTTATGGGAAACATTTTAGGAGATCCGTCTTATAGGATAAAACCAGGAAAAGGTAACATCATAGTAATGAGTTGTCGGAGTTCTAAAGGGTCTTGAATATTTAAAAATAGCATGCTACTAACAGTGGTTTCTCACCTTTCTCTTAAAATGGCCTGGGTACCAAAGGAAAAGGCAGAAAAGACTACATTAAATTTTAGAAAAGGTTCCCATGGTGATCTGGGGACTACCGATCAGATAAATTAGCAGAATATATAATGTAGAAGACAGTAAGTATATGGATAAATATGGCATCACTGAGAAAAATCAATGTGAGTTTTGTAGAGAGAAGTTTGGCTTTGCTCAACCTTTAAAGAATCAATAATCAGTTGTTATTGTATACCTGCGTTTCAAAAAGATTTCAACAGGCCATCAAAGAAATCCAATCATTGTTTCTTTCTATGATTCTATTATGAGCAAATAAATACTCAAAAAATAGTAAAGAAAGGCTTTAATAAATATTTTTTTCAATACAAGGGAATCACTCTTGGAGTCTCAGAAAGATTCACGCTAGGGCCTATATTGTTACTACATACATAAATTATCCGGAGAAAGACTGCAGAGTGAAATGGCAAAGTTTGTTGATGGCACTGAGGGCACACAGGGCTACAAACTTGTTAATACAACTGTCAATAAACTCTCAATACTGAATTACTGGGTGTATTACAACTCAGTAGTATAGATAAGTGTGAATAAAGTAAAAAAGACGATAACCATCTAAAAGGAAATTTTACATTTGCAGTGAGGTGTTCTAAACTATCCATAATCTCTGAGGAAACAGACTTAAGAGGTCTAGTAACTGGACTGGTGAGAATGTTAGTTCAGGAATCAATGATGGTCAACAGAGAAAATGGGACACTTAGGAATTATTGGGGAAAAAAAATAGAGAACAAAGCCGAAAAGCCTAATGGCACTTCATGCACATGGACCTTCAGTATTGTTGTTCTGTCTCCCTGCCTCTGCAACGACATAACAGGAAAAGTACAGAGAAGAGAGGCAATGATGAAAAAAGTCACAGAAAACTCCCAGAGAAAGGATTAGACAGACAAGGACTCTTCAGCTGGGCGAAGAGACACTGTAGGGATCTTTTGACAGAACTATAAAATCATGAGTGAAACTGAGAAGTGAAGAGAGGGAACTGATTGTTGTTTCTCATAATTCAAGCATTAAGAGAACTCAGATGAGAAGTTGCAGACCAAACAAACAGATGAGGGCACACATGAAGCTAAGGAGTACATTGTTACATGAAGCTCTAGAGACCTGCACTGATATCTTCAAAATGAGATTAGATAGATTGCTGGATGATAAAGGCATCATAAAATTATTAAAATCAGAATCTGAACTCTACCTTTGCATGTTCACAAGCCAGGGACTGTTGCACTGGTAAAAGGATGAAGACTGCAGTTTGTTTGCCCTGTTTCTTAGAAACCCACCTAGAAATTGATTACTGGTCATTGCTGGAGACATGCTGCTGCAGGATGCTGCAAAGCTGTATGATGTTCTGAGCCACTAAGACCATTCCTATGTCCTTAGTATTACTATTACTTTTTCACTTGTGAGAAGCTGAAGTCAAGCTCTCTGTCCTTTTTTCAGATTAGCAATGGCCCACTTTAGCTGTCCGATGTGAAAAGGTAAGTCCTGAGCCATAATGGACATGCAAGTATGTGCTGTTTGGTCCCAGTAACTATATTAAATGATCTTCATTTAAATCTACAAGATAAATCTATCCAAAAAAGACCTGTAATTGCTTCCTTGTAAGCTTCTTTAAAAATCCACTACAGTATTAAAAGTATATAGTTTATTCCACTGCAAATGGTATTCTAATCTGGAAATGAAGTCCTTCAAGTTATATTTGAACAAACTGAGTACAGAAATGTACACTCTTTTCTTTTCCCCCTTCTGTTTGTAATGGATAATTCTAAACCAAATTAACTTTAAATTCATTATATGAATAGACACTACAGATAAAGAAGCATGTGAATTTAAAGAAAATGAGGTAAATGAAAAGTTTATTCGTTAGTTATCAGTTTTGAACATCTGCAATAAGTATTCCCCTCAAATTTTAAGATAAATTGTCTAGGCCACTAGGAATTTCTGCAATTTTTTTAGCATACTAGATAAGATTAAATTAACTTTACTCTCTGGGTTGTGCAATATAATTGTGGAATTATAAGTCTGAATTTTCCTCTCACATTTTTTCTTTGGATTAGAAAAATAAAGTGCTAAAACTCCCATTCAGGAAAACAGTAAAGGAAAACACATATTTAACTGTAATACAATTTATTCATTGAGATGTGTTTTTGTTACCATGGCCTTGCATGCTTTGCTGAAGCAAAACCTTAATGAATAAAGCATCTGGCCAGTTGACTCCACCTATTCAACATTCACTGCAGGACTGGAGCAAAAATAAGACTTTAAGAGTAAAAAGTTGCATTTGAAAAGCAATTTGTCTGCATTGTACATATATATTTTGATATCATTGTTAGAGCTATTAATGCTACATGGTTGTGATATAAACAAGATATGTCAGAAAAGAACCCTAACTTTTGTGCCTGGTAACTCTTCCAGCCAATTCACTGAGATGGTCCAGAGGGGGAATGTGTTATGGTGTTGCACTAGCTCTGAAGGATCTGGGTTGCAAAATGCAGGCAAACTGGCTCCTTTGGCACTGTTCCAGGGCTGGGAAAATTATGGATAGTTTCAAGCCAGATCTACATATGGAGAAATATTGACTTTCTCCATACAGAATGTCTACCTTCTGGATTAATTTGTTTAAACTGGCAAACTTATTATTGAAGTATTGTCAGTTTTTTATAAATGTTGTTTGCATCGCTCTGATTTCGATAATGGAAAAAGATACCTTGCAGCAACAATTCTCATTCTGCCACAGAGGACAGGAAAGAATAAGTCTGTTCTTAATTATTTCAACTATTGAGCAAAATGCTTCAGAAATCAAGAAAAATGTGAGACTGATATGTTAAAAACATTGCCAATGCACTTTATTCCTCAAAAAATAATATTATATTTTTGCTCTTTCATCATATTTTGATTAAAATTATTTTCTCTTATGAAGCTGAAATAAAACATGTATGCATGTTAGGACAATATTTCTAGACTTCAAATGGCAAAGCATGAATGTCCACCAGACACAAACACGCAGTGCAAGTCACTTCACCCCTGGATCAGTTTCTTTCTTGTGTCCAGGCAGATGTGGACACTGAAAGTTGACTGGGGAGCTGAGGGCTCCATCCTGCTCTAGCTTTGTGCCACAGCCTGTGCAGTGTCAGTAATGCAAGTCACCCCTATCTTGGCAGGATTTGCATTCTACTTAGTGTTGCAAGTTGTATGAATAAAGACTGTCCAGATGAATAGCAGTATGCAACACATTTCTGATTAAAATAAGATGTCAATTATGTCATTTTTTGTTTCCACTATTCCAGATGGTTTTGATCCTTCCTTTTACAGTGGAAAAATGAAGGGCATAAAAAAGTGCATTCATGGTGTTGCAACCTTGAATCCCAATGCTACAAAGATTTAGGAACCTGTTTAGTTTTTCTTGTGTTGGGACAGGTTCTCTGTTGCTACAAATTTACATTGCTACATTGAACTGACTTGCCAACTTCACCTGTGAAATGTCTGGTTTTCATACCAATTCTTTTCATTTCATGGACGTGGACATGCATTTAAGTTTTTGAGAGCAACACATCTCTAAGTTTTGCGCAGACATGTTTCATCTGATCTTCAATTTTGTCATCTTATATTCTGTTGTATATTTTCTTGGTTTTTTTCCTGGAGGAATGATGTTTGCTCGTTTGTTTTAATTATTGCCAAAGATGATGACATTAATTGATGTTAGATGGATGCACTTAAAAACATTTAAGTTTTCAAAAATATATCAACCCAAATGTAAGAAAAGTGAAGGGCGTTTTTTTCTTTGGTTGATTGTTTCTCTATCAGAAACTGAGGTTGAAGGCTTAAGCTCTCATTGTGAATGAAAATGATGCTCCAGACATCAATTATTTAAATGGTCCTTTAGATCGCTGAGGTCTCCTTGTGCAGATATGGTCAATTTGAGAGTAATCTTGGCATATTAACATGAAGACTGTAGACCCCTTTGCCCTTTTGTCAGATTGGTCTGCACCTGCTTCCCTCCTTGCTGAGGCATCTCTGGGGAGGAGTGTAGGGTGCTGAGGCACTGGGTGCCAGGCAAAGGGGGGGAGTTGTGTGGTGCCCACTCTGACATAACAAAGCAAGCAATCTGTGGGATGTCACCTGTCATTGCAATTTGGCTGGTTGTGGATAAGCTTATAGCTATCAGGATAGAGAGAATAAGGGTCATAAAATGAGCTAAGCATGAGCCTGTGAAAGCACGGAGCACAGGTAGAGAGAACAAGGGAGAGTTGTATTTTTCTATCTGTATTCCTTGCAAAGAAACATTCACTTTAACTTCAAAGCTGTATTATTTGCAGGCCCACATGTATGATTGTCATTATATTTTTAAAAATAAGTGAATAATTCCTAGGCCTTGTTGGGGAAAAAAACCACCAAACAACCAACAAAAACACATCAAGAGAACAATCTTATGACAGAAAATATTGTTTTGTGTAAATGGAAATGCTTTGTCAGAAAAGGTTTTAGGATCTTATAAGTTTCAGAACCATTATTTTTCACTTTCTCATTTGAAGCTTTCTCTTTTCATCTCAATAATGTCAAAACATTTCATTCTGGTATTGTTAAAATGTTTCTTTTGGTATATTATATTGTAATGTTTTGTCACTATGAAATATATGTGAATGGTGTCGAAGAAAAACATTTTGGCAAAGTCAATACAGTGCTTTCATACCAACACATTTTAAACTTTCCATTGCATGAAATAGTTGAGAGAGTTCCGTTTTTTAGCACAGTTCAGGATAAAACCAGTAAAAGTTTCGAATTTCCCATCAGATCTAATAAGTATTTTAAATTACAATTCATATAAATCAGTAAAGTAATATTTAGAGTGGATTTGTGGTGGGATTTTTTTTTCCCCTTTGTATCTTTTTTCTTCTTTCTTTTGTCATTGCTCTGGAATGGATCCTACAAGGATTTTTTTTTTCCAAGTAGTTATTTTAGGCACTTCCATTAATTTATAGCAACTAACAAACATAAACTAAGTGTATGTGCATGATGGTTATTAGTAGTAAGTATAAAGACTGGGTTTTTTTCAGCATGGAACTATTTGAGAACACTGTTCTCAAATACACAATTATTTAATACCAGTGCTGATTTCAAGGATATTCAGTGCCAGAGATAGCAGGGAGTCACCTCATGAATACCGACTTTACTGTAAATCCTGCTCAGTGTGGTTTATACAGTTCTCCACCCAATCTTCCCAGTAGCGCTTTACTCTTTTGATTAGTCCAGAAAATAGAATTCGACTCCGGATTTGTTAGTGTTGATTCCATGTATAAACACATTTACAGAATGATAATTGTACTGCCAATTTCCTCACCAGAAATACATAAAACTGCTGTAATATAACAGTTGATAACAAAAGGAATATTGGATGAAGAATAAAATGTTACAGAGCTGAAGGAAAGGTAACAACAAGTTGAAATGAGAAGTCTTGCATTTGTTCTAAAAGCTGTGTTGACTGTTGTATTTAATCTACCCTCCCTGGCCTAGCTGTACTTAAAGGGTGTAACATACCACTGGAAAGGGTGATGTATTTCTAATAATTATTTCATTTTCATAAACCGTGTT
Source organism: Falco biarmicus (assembly GCF_023638135.1). NCBI lineage: Eukaryota > Metazoa > Chordata > Aves > Falconiformes > Falconidae > Falco > Falco biarmicus. Next base: position 85,152,601 of record NC_079289.1, read on the forward strand.
CCTATGGTATTTGTTTTGTTAGCCATAATGATTAAATACATGAGTTGTAGCTGACAGGCTGAACTACACAGCACATGACAGATGAACAGTTCCAACGCTGAGCTACAGAGCCACATCACCACCCTGCCAGGCATTGGGAGGGAAGTAGAACTGCTGGGTGCTGCCCAGGTGATACTTGCCTGCCACCACTCCATAGTTACACATGCAGTGTCTGTGCCTTCATTTTACTCATCTTATTAACACTGGAAAAGAAAAAAATCTGTATATTAAAGAATAATATCGCATTTCAAAATAGATGTCAGGGACTTCAGCAGACTCTGCAAGGAGCTAACCTGGAACAATGGTTGTTTAGTACCAATCTTTTCTGTATAAAACAGCAAAAGGACACTCAGAGCCATTTTAATTTCCAGCTCCATAACAACTTCCTAAGTTCCAACAAAAATAAGTAGCACAAATTATGAAAAAGATCAACAAATTTAAGTATTGTGAGAATCTTATTCTTGAATGTGCATGTATTCTGAGTTTAGCTCATTGTAGCAGGACTATAAATAGGTGGAAATAAACTTTTATTTTGCTTTGTTTGAAAACAAATTGACATACACACAAGAGAAGATTGGTTACACATTTCCCAAGTTGGTCATTGCTCTTTCTTTGAATGTCTGCTTGCACTCACATATGCATTATGCATCTGGCAGCAGACTTTGAGGCTTATGTGTTTTTAGCTTGAAGCCTTCTGGTGCAAGCTTCCAAAAGGTGATCATGTTGGACAAGCTGCTCCCTATACAGGACATATAAATGCTAATTTGTTAGTTCTTTTGCAATGTAGACAGCAATCTCCAGGGTATGATACACTCTGACTCCACACTGGAGAAACACACTTACAATCCACAGCAGTCTTCCTTTCACAGGCCATTGGAAAGCACAGAAGAAAAAGAGGAGGTTTCCCAGTGAGGAATAAGCCTCAGTCAGGGTGCAGCAAGACTTTTCTGACAGAATGACAGCAGGACACCATACTGTGAAACACAGCCCTCAAGCTCTGTGGACCTGGCCACACGCTTGCACAGCTGCTGGATATTTGTCTTCCCAACAATGTGGCAGTACTATCCAAACTAGCCAGCTACAACAAAGCTTTTACTATCACATACCAAGTTAACTTCAATAATTATTTCCCAGACCTTGTGCTGGCACAGCCACCAGTCCCCCACAAGGTTTCAAAAGTTCATCTACTCTCCATGCTGTTTCTTCAGCCTCTTCAGGCCATTCCACCCTGTTTCTTGCCCCTGCTGTGTCCCTTCTCCAGGCTCCTCTTCCAGCCAGTCTCTTCTCATCTGGGCCCCCTTCTTCTTTCTGCTTCTCCCAGGGCCTCTCCTTGTTCCTCTACATCCAGGGCATGCTCTCTCTTCTCCCTCTGCTTCTTCCAAGTCTCTCCACATCCAAGGCTCTTCCTCCCTGCCCCTTAAAGCTATTTAACCACTTAGCAGGAACCAGCCACAGCTGCACATTACCCACATCAGCCAACCCACCGCCCCTGAAGCCAGCCCACAGCTGTATATTATCAATGTTAATCAACCTGCCTTCATTCCTCTGTAATTCCTCTACACAACACCAGGACTGTGCATGTTTGGTCAAGGCACGACAGCAGGGCATGGTGGGGTCAGGGTGGTGAGCCTTGCAAACCTAATGGCTTGGAAAGGGCAGGAGAAGGTCTGGCACAGGCCGATACTCGTTATACAATTCTGGTTCTCTCTGCTTTGGTTTAGCCTGTGAGATGAAGTGTCAGATTTTTTTTCTGCAACTTTGTAACTATACAATGCCATGCACGTAGCAGCTTAATCCAGAAGCCCTTCCACAGGGTCCACCCCCGACACACTGTTAGCGTCCTGAGGGCACTCCCAGCCCTGTCTGCCCCTGCCCAAGCCCCACGGGTCCCCCCACCCTGCCCACAGCCCAGGACTCCATAGTGGCCCCCCAGGGATGTCAGCCCCTGCTTCAGCGATGCCACAGCAGGGGTGGTCTCCAACTCCCCGCTGCCCTGCCCTGCCCGGCCATGGGCACTGCTGAGCTGTGCCCACCTGTCAGCCCACATCCTGGCCTTGGCCATGCACGAGCCAGAGAGGTGCCCAGTGCCTGAGGCTGAGGCTCCCCCGGTGCCCTGGCTGCCCGCTCCTGGCTGGGGCGGTGGGACAGGCCCAGGCTGCCAGACCCTGCCCAGCACCTCCATGGGGACCCCCCACAGCCCCAGGCCCCCAGGAAGCCACCACGCTTTTGCTGTGCCCTGAGATGTGCAAGAATAGTCAATGGAGTGCATAAAATTAGGTTTGTCCTGAAGTGTTAAAGGACCATGGCCATGCTGAGTGATTCATATGTAAAGAGATTACTGACTGAGCGTGTTGTTTGCCAGCAGAACACATCAGTGCTTTGCAGACATACAGCTACACCCAGGTTTCCTTTAATATTTTATATATAAAAAATTAGATTCAATGCATGTGAAAGTATAAAATACTGTCTATAGTGTTAGGAGCAGAAAAGTGTATTATTGAGTTAATATATAAGTTGGCCAGGCTTGTTAAATATATTTTAATCATGAACAGATCTGACTAAAAGCTTCTTTTTAACTCTACAGGTAATTGAAGAATTTCGCAAGAAAAGAATGACCTCTTACTGTGCTTTTCCTTCATTTCTGTTGAGAGGAAAAATTCAAATGCTTTCTTCTAACTTCCCCAGCCCTTTCAGTCATTAGCCCTTCAATCTAAATGCAATTATGTAAAACTTTTTTGTGGCATTCCTTCTACAATCACAATGATTTATCAGAGAGGCTGCTTCACAGTTGACAGGTCAATCTATAGATACACTTGAGGATGGCAATAATTAAATAGCCCTTAACATAATGTCATTCAAAAATAGATTTTTGTTGCAGATATTTTGAATGTGAATTTAGTGCTTGCTGAAAATCCCTGACAGTCAGTCTGGTAAAATGAAGCCTGACTTTCTCCACAGAGAAGCACTTGATTGCAAAAACCCCAAGTGAAGCCTTCTCCAAGACCAGTCTTTAAAAAGGCAGGTATTTAGTCTTCAGTGATACATAGCAGTCCTTGGATTTGCTGGGGTAACCAACATGAGAGTCAGTTAGTTCCCAGTTATACTGTGGGTGTGGTAAGGCGCAAACATGACTTGCTCGAATTGCGGCTGCACATTAATTTCACACAGACAAGTGAACAATAATGTACTGGTAATGATTCTCAGATGCTGAACTGGGCTAGATTTGTACCAGAGACCTGAAAAGTCTTTGAAAAGCTTTGCTAATTAAACTCACATTAAAAAGGCCTCTCTATAAAATAATGAAACCTGAACTGGCAACTACAATTTTAACAATAGAAAAATTGACTAGCACAGTTCGTCTACCCCTTCTCTTTTTCAGAGGCTTAACCATTTAAGAAAATACCATAGATGTTATGCTTCATTCTTAAGCCGCAACCCATCCAGTTTATCCAAAAGCTTTTACTTCTCTCCGATCTTTTTGCTTCTTTAACAACAATTTCTTAAGTCCAAAGGCTCAAGTTCACTAACACTGTTCCTTAGAATGACATTTTCCTTCTCTAGGCACTAGTGCTTGTAAAAGTAGACTAAGTACAATTTTACCAAGAAAGACACAGTGAAGCAGAAGTACTTGATCACTGGCATTTTTTTGCACCCCTTTGACAACTTATCTAGAAACTGCTACTATACTTTACCTCATGCTGGGTTTTTTATTGAATACTTGTGGATTTTCTGCTTCAAGTGTATGACACTCAGATTAGGACCTTGTATTTTCATTTGTGTTCAAATGTTTGTTATATAAACTCACTATTGAGCTTATTACAGCACTCTTATGTGCATATTTCTTGTTACCTCTCCTCATAACCCTGAAGTTAAACAAGTGCATTTACACCTATGCAAGACTAAAAAAATGGAGTGAAACTTGAACTCTTGAAGAATAATCAGATCAGAAACTTCATTCATCAGCTACATAAATTTTCATTTTCCCTTTTCTTTTATTCCCCTTGTACTTTTGCAAAATGCTCCAGAACTTCCTGCTCTGGTATTTTTTTGACTGAAAAAAAACCCCCCAGCTTTCTTCTAGGCATAAAGAACAAATCATAACCTGTGCACATAATCATGTATATCTATTCTCTAACTGTATCTCTGTAAACTGTAGCCCCAGCAGTTGTACCCAAATAATAACAAAGGGTAGGTTTAAAATGAGATCAAATGCAGCTCACATTAAAACCAGTAAGACTTTTGTCATAAACTTTAAGGTGAATCAGGAATATTTATTACAGGAAGTGCAACATCGCTATACCAAAAAAAAGAAAAGGAAAAAAAAAAAAAAAAGAAGAAGAAGAAAGAAGAAAACCCCCCACCAGTTTTAATTAATTACTACAACGCTATTGACAAGACTGGAATATGGGAGAAGAACATACTCCTTGAGTTTGGTGACATCTTATTTTGTGTAATGATGAGGGCTCTCTGGAAATAAAACACTTCATGCATGCATTGAATGTTCCTTTGATTTGATGGACAGTTTTGTCTGAGTGTAGGTATATTTATACAAGATTATTTGTAATGGATTATAATACTAATAGAAATAGCATGAAGATTTGGTGAAGAATACTTTAAAAACGTTAAACAGACTATTTCATTGAAGTCTGCATTGTAGGCACAGCAGTGTTGAATTCAAATTATTGTGACATCTTGTTTTGTTCACAGAAGTTTCCAACAGGCTTTCCAAGAGAGAAAATTTCAAATACTGTGGCTTTGGGGAAAGGTCCCTAATCGTCCCTAATTCTTATAAATTGAAAATGAGAAATAGACACCTAAATATCTTTGAGGATAGGGACCTGAATATGACAGTATAAGCCAAAAGTTTCCTAATGATAGCTATGAAAATGTAATTAGGCTCTACTTCACAGAGAGTGCTTAAGTCTATGCATGAGGCAATGCTGATTGCCTTTATAAATATGGTTATGACTGCTGTAACTGAGAGGTTATTTTGTAACTTTTTAGTAGAAGGGCTTTGCCTTCTATTGCACATCGCTGTGCAATAAATAAACCCTTTTGGCATTTATTTTTATTTAGTTTCAGTTACTTAAAGGCCTTTTTATTAAAGATTCAACATACATTTTTCTCCAGAATTAAGTACACTAAAAATCAAATATAAAATAAGCATTTCACAGCACTGCTTTGTATGTATAGCTGTCTAATAAATCTTCAATTTTACAAACAATAGCAACAAAAAAAAAGCAGAAAAAAGGCCTAACACTATTAATCACGAGTACAGTTTCATGATGAAGTCTGTGACAAGATTTTGTGCAGTTTGCACCTGTATTTGTGCTTCCAGAAAGTAAGCAGGTCACCACTTCAGTAAGTACTTATCAGTAAATAAGCCTTAAGGTTTTTTACTGTATTTAGTGCTGACTTTCAGTTTTGCTTGAATTGATTATAAAACTAATTCTAAGATGATAAACAAGCTTTTTAATCAGCTGTGACAAAAAACTATATGCAGCCTTAAATAGCAGTTATGAAAGATGGAAAGAAATTACCTCTTTATTTTCAATACCACTAGAGTCTCATTTTCTGTTTATGCCATGTGATTTTTGTTAGCTGAGGGAGTTGCTATAAATTAGTTAGATCAGATGAAGTCCACAGCACAGCCACACATCTTTTTTGCTTCAAAGCAATAATTTTAAGGCATAAATTATCACAAGGAAAGCTTTTATGTATTTTTTTCTGGCTGATGGTTTATTCATTTTTATTTATAAAATAATTAAAAGATAATGTGAGTACCAGAATCCTGCATAGCCAAAGAACCAGTTTTAGTATGGGATGGGTCATGTGCTATCAATAATAAAAACTTTTTTTTTTTTCAGGGGAAAGAGTGTTTTTCTAGACTGTTTGACTTTTACCAACAGCTCCCTTACCTAGCTTAACCAAGGTGAAGTACCCCAAATGGCCTAGCAAAGCCAGAATGTAATGTGAACCATTGGAAAAGGCATGCATGATTTTGTAGAAATAAAACAAAACCCAAAACCATCAACAAAAAAAATTAATCCAGAATGTTAAATTTTCTTCTAATATTTGGACTTTTCTTCACAAAGAATTCAATTACCAACCTGAAAATCACAACTTCTTCCCATAAAATCTTTTGGCCATATTTTAATATTTATTGTGTTGCATATATTACTGAAAATCATAGATAATGTCTAATTTTGAATAAGCAAATGCTTGCTCCAACTCATAGCTGACAATAAGCAGCTGCCTCGACAAGACTAGCCAGAAGTCTGACTTTGAACATGCAAACAAACAAACAAAAAAGTATATTTAGAGCGGAATCAAAACATAGATATGCCTCTAAGGATAGATAATGTGTAACCCAGAACTGCTAACCGCAGATTCTGAGCATATTTTAGTCTAAGTCTATTATTAAGCCAATAGTTTGCGAAATGGACATTTAATAATCTTCAAATATGGCATTAAAATATATTGTTTATCCTAAAACTCAACATCTAACTAAAGACCTCCCTAGTATTTGAATTAATCAGCCCCAGCTTTTGACAAACAACTAATCAAATAGTTATAACAGCATGGATTAGAAACACAGAATATGTTTTCCATGTGTGGAAAGTGAAACTTGCTTTGTGGAAGAAGAATGGAGTAGCAAGAGTTGCCAGTTAGCACTTAGTATCATTAATCCTGAACTTATTCTCTTCAGCCTTAAGCAACAAAGTACATGCCACATATACGTACACACACATGTGCATGCACTTACATATATGTACATACATACACGTAAGTACATACGTGCATGTGCATGTACTTAAATGTTTGTATGTGTGTACATATACGTATGCCCAAAGAGCAAGATTTTCAAACTGACATGTTGAATATTGGGTATTGAATCCAGCAGATTACTTTGTTTCTTAAACACACGGTATGTTCCTAAGTTTTGGAAACCATAGTTTCAATTAAGGTTCAGAGAAGTGTAATTTTTCATCATTTACAGAGTATGTTGAATGTAGGTTCTGCAGTGCTACAGGCATCAACTTCTTGTTGTGATCTTCTAAGAGCCCTGCTCTGCATCTAAGCCTAAAAGACACATGTACTGTTGTTCTAATCAGTGAGAAGAATTTTGAATGCATATGACTAGACAAAGTGTCTCAAAGCAGTTTCTTCACTATTTGGCTGTTGTGATGTGATATTTACTGTGATATTTAGGGGCCTTAGTAGAAAAACTTCTTTTGATTAGAATAATTGTTCTGTGAAAGAAGTATACAAACCCTCTTTATCCTTGTTATTAACATTATGAAATAACTTCATTGAAAGAATGTAATATATGTTGCTCTAGTGTCTTACCTTGATTTGGACTTCAGAAGTTTAAATACTTAGGAAAGCTTTCTGATTAGATTGGCTTCCTGCAGACCTGCTCTGTCTCAGACCAGAATTCTGTTTGTGGGGAAACAAGACTCATAAGCAGAATGGTAACAAACCCCATGTAAAACACTGCAGAAAGATGGGAATTCTTACTGGAGACTCTCAGACCTGAACTAACAGCAGCGCTGCAAACACATATATGGGTGTGCCAGCCAGTGTTTGCAGAACTAGGATGCAGATTTCTTACTTAGCCCAAAAACCTCAGGTACTGCACACTAAGGGACTATGCCTGCTCATGAAATAAACCAAATCTGTTAAGACTTCTGGCACTGAAGTTCTGCATTCCAGTCTTGCTGGGTCTGTAAAACAAAGTAGAACAGATTCAGCATTTAGTTAAGATACTGCTCTTACTGTCGTCAAACTACAGCAATGAGATTTTGGCTACTGATACAGGCAGTCTGGAGTGACAGAAGTGTCAGTCTTGAAATTTTCATCTCTGTTCTGATTGGCTTCCTTCTATGTTTTTTTTTATGGAAGGAGAGTGATCACAACTTGGTCATAAAGAGGCAAAGTTATCTTTCCCCCATTTCACCCTCGGGAACAGACAGAAGATAAACTGGAATAAGAAGAGGGAAGCAGCTATATCATCTCCCCACGTGGGTTTCAAAGACAGAACAGACAACATATGGGAGGCTCCGGATCAGCTGCTGAGGAGTGCATGAATCCCATTTTAGATTCTGCAATGCTATGTGTATCATGGAGGAGAAGGCGGTGTGTGCAAACTGCCATCCTCCCTAAAGCACCAGAATACAAAAAGGAAGAGATCAAAAAAACAAGACATAGGGAGACAACAGACAAATTACCAAATGTCTGGATTGCTGTGGGACTGGGAGAACCTAGTTGATAGCTTGGGAAAAACTTGGTGGTGGGCAGTAATAGGGTATTAAACAGAAGGATGATATTAGAGGAAAACTACAGACTCTCCTCGCTAGCTGTAGTGCTGTAACCCAGCCTGCAATCTGATCTCAGTCAGGTTTTATAGCAAGAACCCATGTGGTGCAAGCCAAAATTGCATCACTGGAAGTTTGTGAGAGTTGGCACACACCAAGGGTAACCAGAGGGAATTGAAAATGGGAATACGGACAAAGAAATATGATATTTCTCCCTTGAATAATCCGAGGACAATTTCATGCCTTTTCTGAATAATTTTTTTTTTTTTTTTTTTTAATTATTTAAGGCTGGCAATACTTCATTCTTCTCCCACTCACTTTGTGGAGTAATAAATGCCGATGATCACAAACATAGCTGAAAAATACTTTTGGAAATACCAGGCTGTGCAAAATTTCCCACCTACTTCATCTGGTAAGACTCTTTATGAACAGCAAGAGGGTAGAACCCAGCCATGCAACCACACCTGTGTGGAGGGTGTACCCTGCTATTTCACATGGGGACAAAGCTTTTTTCTGAGGATCTGGCTACCACGATGTGCCTTGCTGCCTCTAAAAAGTCTGCCTCTAACTGTTCATTGTCTCTGACCTGGTATTCTTACCTAGTTTTGTTCTGGTTTATTCTAATAAACTGTGTTATCTTCAGACAAGTATGTTTCCTCTTATATACTCAGGCATATGTGAAGATATTCAAATCCTTTATTTACTCAAAGTACAAGTGAAAGCATACATCCTTTCTACAGCTTATCCTTAATTTCCTATCCCTCTATCTCTTTATGAATCATCTATGAACTGGTGCTAAAGCTGAGAAGCAGGCTAAATGTGTGTTAAATACACCACATTGTTGTCCTATAAAGTAACAAATAAAAATAAGTGATTATCTGCCTTCTCAGTGTCTGTATTTTAAGGCACAGTTTGCAAGCACTTGGATTTCTGTCATAAGGAGAGCGGGTGTTTACATACATCCCAGCACAGGAACTCCCGGTGCCTGGCTCCTTCCCACTGCGGTCGTGCAGCCGGCTTGTGGGGCTGGTGAGGTTAACGGAACCCAGCGCAAGAGACAAGTTCTGAACGTGAGCGCGGAGAGAACACCGGAGGGAAGGGCACGCCGGTGGGCTGCCGGCAGCTGGCCAAACTGGCATTTCATGGGAGAGTGCAAGGAAGCAACGCCAGCTGGAAGCGTTTTGTCCCTAGACTGAGATGACAGCGGACTAATCCGTCCTTTTTCCGTATCAAACACAAGGGGAAAAGTTTTCTGTGTCCTCTTTTCCTCGAGACGGATTAAAGAAGCCCTGCTGGTAGCAAGGGGGCTGGCACTCTGGTGGCTTCTGAGCAGTGCCACTGGATCAGGTGCGCAGGACTTCAGCCCCTCCAAGGATGAATTTTGTAATTCCTCCCTTAAGGAGGGGCAAGCAGACAAACCGCCGCGTTTTTCGTTTATTCCCCAGGACCGGACGGCCAGCCCCGCCGCCGGCGGGCACGGCACGGTTGCAGCCCGAGCGTGGCAGGGCAGCGGGGCGCGGGGAGCTCCCGCGGAGGGACGCGGGCTGCGGGGCCGGCACCCCCGCGCCAGGCTCCCCGGGGTGCGCGCTCGCCTCGGCGGGAGCCAGCGCCGCCGGAGCGGGGGGCGCAGCGCCGTGCAGCTGTATGGGTGCCCCCCCCCATGTTGAAACCCCCCGCCGCCGCCCCACAGCGACGCGGTGCCTCAGTCCCCGCCCGGCCCCCCCGCTGCCGCGCGGGCGGTGCGGCGGGGGCTGCTCAGTCGCCCCTGCCCCGCGTGGGGCCATTTGTTCGCTAATTGCTCCTCATCGACCGCGCGCGGGGCGGGGGCGGGGGGTGGGGGTGGGGGGCCGGAGCCGCCGCCCCGGCGCTATTTCAGGGCGGGCGGCGCCATACCGTACCTGCCCCGCTCCGTCCCTGGCTCCCTCTGGCCGCGCTCCGCGGGCATGGCTGAGGCGGGACGCCCCGGCCCCGCCGCCGGGGACGAAGCCGCCGCCGACGAGTTCCGCGATATCATCCGCAGCCGCTCGGGTAGGCGCCGGGCGGGGGGCAGCGTGGCGGGGGGCGGGCTGAGCGCCGGGGCAGCTCGGAGCAGGGCGGGGGTGCGGCCGTTAGCTTTTCTCAGGGCTTTTTAGAATAAATTTTTGTTAGCTCAACTTTTCCTTGCGCTGTGTAGCACGGGAGGGGTCTGCCCGCCGGCTCGCCGGGCGAATCGCGCATCTCGGCGTGACAGGAGCCGCGCCTGTGTCCCTCTCCCAACACACGAGTCTTGCCGGCCCCCCTCCGTCCCCGGGTGTCCCCTCCTTTGGGCTGCGGTGAACGGGCAGGGTGGCCGTGCCACTGGTGCTGGCGGGGCAGGTCGGTGAAGCTGTAAATGGAAGCAGCTGTAACGCTCTCCAAGGGGATAGAGATAAAGTTTCAGGTGCCTGGGCTCTCTTCGCTTAGTCCTGGAAAGAAACCAAATCTGTGGTAGTAAAGGTATTTATAGACCATTCAGCATTTACTCATTTGCAGCACAAGTGCATGTAGAGTTACAAATTAAATTAACTCTTCTTGAAGCTGTAGTTACTTGCCCAGTAAACAAGCCTTAAAATAACTGTGTCCTTATGCAGAGAAGTGACTTTTAAAAAGTATCTGTGTGTGCCTTGTTTTAAGAAACAGCACCAAACTGCTTGCCATGTGTTATGGAATAGTTAGAGCTGCTATGGGAAGCTTAACTTTGAAAGTGTTTGGGTGATAGTTTGCAGAACTTAATTTTCTGTGACTGATGTTGTGAATGTTGTTTGTACTCTGGTAGTACAAAGGCACTTTTGCACAACAGCATTTGGTGCTTTCCCACTGAAGACGCAGTGGTGCAATTCCTGAAGATATTTTTGCTCTTGTACCAAGGTGTTTCTTCTAATGTTCCCAGCCTACTGCATTTCTCATACAAGTTGCTTCTCCTTCAGCCTGGCACTTAAAAGGATGGGTATTGCCCTGGTGGGAGTAGGAAGTGGTAGGGTTGGGTGGCTGTCTGGATTTGTTTTCCCCAAGACCTGCTTTTGATTTCCATGTTATGTGTTTTATCTGAGCTTCTGCAGCATGAGGAGAATGTGAAAGAAGAGTGACTGGTGAGCAGCCTCTACAGCCGTTCCTGGTTAGACTGGTTGCGTTACCTCTTATAGCAGCACATGTTCCCTGTTCCATACTTAGCTTGCTTAGAGTTGGGGTGTGTGTAAAATGCAGGATAAGTACAGCACAAAGAAAAGCCCCCTTCATTTTAAGTGTTGCCCGGTTAATGTATAATGGTGTATTTGGGTTGTTGCTGGTTGGCAATGAGAAAACTTGGAGGCTGACAAAAATGGTATCTTCAGGTCCATGTGATTTCCAGAAAGTAAAGTTGCAGTTAGTAACTTTACTACTGGGTGCTTATGACTCTGAGCTGAGAGGGCTTTCTTCCCGTTATTATTTTTTTCCTATAGCTAGTAATTACTTTCAATTTGGTTCTTCCACTTTAAAAGTTCATAATTGACATCAGATACTCTCTGAGAAGCTAGACAGGAAATGTTACCTATGTGTTTCCTAATTATCCCTTATATTGTCTGTTTCATTGGGAAGTCTGTTTCCAAATCAACTTTTGTGGCAGTACGTTAGGTATATGGTAATAAGAAGTATAAGATCTCAAATGGCTCTAAAATGCTTTTCCAGCTTCCTGCTATAAAGTAATATCAGAATTTTGATGTTGGCAGTAGATATGGAGCAAACATTTATGCTGCTTAATTGTTCATTAGAGAATAGACCAGGGAATTGTGTACAAGAAACAGGATCAGTTTCAGGATCATAGAATTGCCCCAGATGTAAGCCTGGAGAGACGAGAAAATTAAATTTCCATAGCAATATTCATCACAGGTGTGTATATATATTTAGCAATATACCCTACAATGATTTCTTACTCTGGCTTATCTTTCATTGTTATCATTTAACTTCAAAATACATTGCTTAAAATCTGACTAGGGTTTGGGGGGAAATAATATATAACAAATTAACAGAGCTCTTGGCAAAAGTAGGCTGGAAAGAACTTGGTGAGATATGTGCAAGCCTGAGGATAGGTTCATTTTGGTTTGGGGTTTTCAGTAACCTCTCGGCAAGGTAAGGCATTTCTGGAGCTGGGGTGCTCGGTTTGTTTGGAAATGCATTTACCTTGAACAATTTTCAATTGGAAGTTTTAGGAGCACTTCCTGGGAGTGCAATGCTGGTACAGCCTCCTTGACCATGTAGTAATGGTAAGGAAGGTAAACTCCTCTGCAGGCCTGTGAAGTACCTCCTGAGAAAAGACTTTGATTCAGTAGGGAAGGTCTTCATGGCTGAAAATGAAGCTAGTGCAGTAAGTCCTTCGAGATTTAGGTCATCAGATACTGAAGGAGCTCTAAAAGAGTTTGTATACCACTTGTTTTTCACTCTGTTTATATTAATCTAATGCTTCAGGGGTCTATTGCTTTCTGGCATGGTGTGGAGGACATTTTTGCCATCCTGGATACAAAACCTGACCTCTGGTAGGTCCAGGTTTTGCCTTTTCATGAAACCAGAGAAAAGATAGGGTAGAATGTTGATGGACTTGACATATTAAAATATTCAGCACTGCTATTTTTGGAGGTCTTATTCAAAAGCTCAAAGCACCAATATTTTAATAAGGTAAATGGGATGATGCAGGTTGCATTAATCTCGGCATCCTGCTGTCAGTTCTAGGTAATGTAATTGGAAAAAGTTATGAGGATTCACTTTGTGTAAAGACAAAATAAAAGCTTCAAATTAAAGCTTGTTAGCACAATTTAAGGGAAAGCAGGCTCTGTCAAATACTTTAACAAATTTTCTTGATAAAGGGATTTCTTGCAGTATATTACAACACACAAAATCAGTACTAGCAGTAAATTACATAGTAAATTGTTTTAAACACCCAAAATAGTTGTATTGCAAAAGTTGCTATTGGGGAATTGTAATGGAATTGGGTTTTTCCTGTTCCATCTCCATGGAGATCATTACTAGCTCCAACACTTAACTCATCATTTTTCACTTCCACTCACATGGAATGGCTTGGATTGCCTGGGTGTTTGAAGAAGATTCACGCAAATGCAGAGCTTATGAGTGAGGAATGTAAGCTGTGCTGCTGGAGAGAGGTATTGCACCGAAGAATTTGGTGGTCACTGCAGGGGCTTTGTTCAGGATGTGCTCTGTAATGTGATGACATAGGGAAATAGGTATAGGAAAGTTATTTTTGACTAGTGTATGACACGACTGATTCCAGTATGATAAGTGTTAAAAAAAAAAAAAAATCCTCAAAAACTGAGATCAAGGTGAGTATCAATGAAGCTCTGCCAGTAATTTTTTAACCCGTTTTTTTGGGGAAGTTACTGAAGTGACTGGATGCTGAAGGCCTACCAGAAGAAAGCAGAAATGAAAGCTAGCAAATTGAAGTTAAACCATAAGGTATCTTGGACAGGGAAGATTGTTAACCTCTGGGGGTAGATCATCCATCTCTAGAGGTGCTTGATCCAGCACTTAGTACTTCTTAAGTTGAGCTTGATCTACATGCAAGTTACTGGACTCAATATTTCAGACTTTGTCATAAATGATCAGTCCAGTAATCTGTCTCATGGTCTGGCCATAATGATATTTTTTTGTGAAACTTCTCTTAATAGATGGGCATTTTCTACCTGGCTCTTCAGTTAATGCTTGACATCTGAATTGAGCCTTCCACTGACCTGATGAATCACCCTGATCCTTGCTGGGGGGAGACGTAAGCTGGATGTCTTCCCTTTGTCCTGTGTGTGGGTGCTGGCAATTCTTAAAATATCAGTGCTAAAGCAGAATCCATCTGGGTCTCAAGATTAGTGGACTATGAGTGATCCAGACAGCTGTCAAGCTAGTATTAGCAAAAAGACAGTGTAAAACAACTGCAAATGTGAATATGTTACAAGTTGCAGTCACTTACAGACTGTCATGTCTAATAATGGTTTGGTAAGTGTGGGTCTTTAATGTACTGTACTTGTTGAACACACGGAGACCATACTTGGGGAAACAGGTTTTATTAAGCTCTGCAAGATCCATCTTCATGATTTAAATTCTCTGAAGAATGTGTGGTTTCCATTGCCCGGAATTTCTTTCCTGGCCATACAGTAAAATACCATTATCAAGTCTTAAATGCATTTGGATGCTTGCTACATTAAAAGAATTGTTTTAGAAACCCAGTGTAAATACAACTTGAAGCAGAGAGCAGTTTTCTGCAATAAAAAAAAATAATTCTGCATGCCATAAATACTTTATCATCAATGTAATGAAAACTTAGATTTTATTATTACTGTTGCAGAGCTTAGTAACCATAGTCACAATTAGCAACAAAGCGCCCTCTAATTTTTTCTGTTCATACACAGCTTTTAGAAAAAGGGCTTAAGACCTCATTTGTTCTTTGCACAAAATTATGCAGATCTGCAGCAAGCTGCTGTTATGACATGGTGACTTGGCTTAGAAGAATGATTTGGCATGGTTTGGAGTTTGAGCAAGGACTTGATCCTTTCTACATTTCCTTCTGCTAAGTTGCGTGACTTGAGGTTTTGACTAGAAGACAACTGTTCTGGTCTTTATGTACACCATAACATTTGTTATGAGTTGGCTTTAAGCAGTGTTAAGTATATATACTTAATATAAAATAATATATTGAATAAAGTATATATTTAAGGACACTTGGTTTCCTTTTGTACTTGAATGTCATTAAAAAGTATAGATACAATGTATAGTGGTGATACAGATGGCTAAATAGGCCTATAGTGGTGGTTCTTGCTTCTTTTTCCTCCTTGCTCCCCCAGCTTCAGTGGTGTGGAGACTCTAGGAGAATAGAGCTATTGGTATGTGTCCTAGACTGAATAACTTGAGTGAGTGTTTCTCCTGTTCTTCCTCAAGCATCTGGAGACCTATCAGAGTTCCCTGGGTTCATCATCGTGGATGGAACAGCACAGGATGTGCTCTGCTTCTTTGGCTGAAGCACATTCCACACTCCCTCCACGCAACGGTGCATGGTGAATGTTAGCATTCACTTGGTGTATGTCTGGTGGGAAAATAAATGAATTGATGAATGGTGCTGCATAACAAAGTGTATATGCTGTATCTGAGGCATAGTAGCTTGCTGATCAGGGGGAACCTTGGCTGCCAGTGCAGCTCTGCTGTGTTGAGTACTGTGACGTGAGCGTGCCGGGGGCTGGGACAGAGTGTTCACGGTGCCCAGACATGTGTGCTGCTGGCTGTCAGTGTTGAAATGGAATTCATGGAGCACTTCTAGGTAAGAAGGTAAGTGATATCTCTGCTGAATCTGAGCTTTAGTGGCATGTTGGTGTGGCATTGCTACCCCAGCTGCAAGGAGCTGGATGCCCTTCAAAAATAAAATAAATACCTTCATGGCTGCTGAAGGTGGAGACTTGGCTCTGATGAATCGCAACTGGTTCTTTGCAGTGAAGGGAGACTTGATTCCTAAAGTGCAGTGTGTGGGAAGAACTGTGGATCTTGTTCAGAACAACTTTAGGGGCTGAGCCAACCTGCTGTATGAGGGGAAAGTACACGGTCTGTATAAAGCTCCTGCATGTGTTAAAATAAACACCTTCTTTTCACTTATACATAAATATTTTTATATTAAAAATTGGCTTTGGATGGGGTATAGTTTCATGTTGCTTAAAGAAAAAGAAAACTGCTGATAAATCTGAGTGAAATATAAATAAAATGTGGATATACACTGTTCAGACTAATTCCTGGCCTTGCCTGTTCACCTGTTCAGCCAAAGTTTTGTGGGACACTTGTAGCATGCAAAGCAGTTTTAGGACAAAAGCAGCTAGTAATACAGTAGTGGTGTCCGCCTTGTCTTGTTCATCCCACTTCAGATCATGGATTTGCTGGACATAATGAGCAGAATTAACTGTTCATTTTAGCCTAATGTTGGGATTTGGTGGAACTAGAAGTTTCTGGTAATGTTTGCAATCACAGCCTATAAAGGTATCTTTCTGTAGAAGGTAACTTTTTAGTACATGGGTTAGATCTGTAAAAGAATTTAATCACTGAAATAAATAATGTTGCGGAGTTCAGGACTTCATCCTCTGCTTAAACTATTGTATTCAAAGCAATTTTCTGGGTTTTTACAAATAAAATTAGATTATTCTTCTCTTGATGGAATTAAGTTTCCATCTTGTTTTGTTTTATTTTGATGGATTTGCATCACTTCTGTTATACTTTATAAGTTTTATTTTTTTTTAAGAAGGAAATTCTAACCATGCACCTTATCTCCTCATTTTGGTATACTGGCTGCCTTACTCTGTAGACTGAAAAAATTGACTTTTGGGTAGTTCAGTGGACTTTTTTCCCTATTTATGTATTTAAAAAGTATGGGGTCTGGTATGTTCAGATGTGCCGATCACTTGCAGCTTCTGTTAGTACTTGGTTGCTTCAGTCCAAATGGAACTGGAGAGAAGGGAAATCACTCCTAAAAGCATTACCAAAATGTCTCTAACTCCAGTGAAGCAGTAATATTTGCTCAAAACTGAGCATTTTTTATTTCAGTGGTAAAAGGTCATTTAAACAGCAGTTTAGTTAAGATATTAAATTTAATATCTCCCTCTTTAAATACCTGTGGGTTTTTTTTGTCTGCCTTCTGTATACTGGTGCCTTGATGACTATTCTCATATGCTAAGACGTCCTGATAATTCAAATGTAAATCTAAAAATATGCTATAGATTTCTAAACTAGCTTTATAACTGCAACATCTGTAAACAATTAGCATTTTAGCTAGTTAACTGCAGGTATGTGGACCCTTCTTTGTGTACTACAGCTGATTGTATCATTTGGGTACTTATCCACAGTAGTAATTTAAAGTGTTGGATAAGTACCCAATCTTGTGAATAACTGAGAGACCTGGACACTAATGAAAATAAATCCATTACCTTTTAAAGAGGTTTCCTGCAATTTGAATCCCAAATCGGGACAATTCAGTTGAATATTTGTTTCCTGGTTTTTTTGAGTAGGAATCATCACACAGACTTGAATAAAGTAGTGGTTTGTTTGTGGTCATTGGCAGTGGGGAAAAAAAAACAAACCCAAAACATACTGATGTTAAGTAACTTTGAAGTATGAATGTCTTCCTTGTGTAAGCTCACCTATCTCCTACCATGCACCAATGTCTAGATGTGTGGTGCTCCATCCATTGTTGAATCTATGTCTTGGTGTTAAAATCCCACCTCTTGTTTCTGGAGCTTGATGGGCAGTGTGCTGTTTTGTGTTATCTAGCAAAAGTTTTGTACCAAATTTCAAGGTTAGTTTTATGCTGTCCTTATCCTATATGACTGATACAAGGAGTGTGATGGGATTGAATTATCCTGCAACATGCAGTCAGATACCATAAACTATTAACTACATAAAGTCTTGGAAGTGGTTGCTGGGCTGCACTTTGGCTTGGATGTTGAAGCTGTAGTTCAGATAATCACTTTTAAATATCAATATGTTTATTAGACAGATAACACAGTGGTTAACTGACTTATTTTCTTGCTTGGAAGATTGAGTTGTAAAGAAATATACACTACCTAAAGCAAGCTTGTATTTTGTTTGTATCGTGAAAGCTCTTTTTAACTCTTGTTCAGTCAGTGTACATGGTCCTTATCTTATCAAATTATTTAGGATGTTTGTCCTGCCTTGGAGTTTTAATTTCCACCTTTTTGCACAAGGAAAAAAGTAATGTAAATCAGTCTTTCCCTAAACCTAGTGTTCTACCTAAGTTTAAGAAAATAGAGGGTAGGATAAGCTGTAAAGAATATTTAATATTAATATTTAAGAATAAAAAGTTCTGGATGAGCTGTGGTCCCAAATAAGCTTGCCGCAAAGAAGGTCTAGCGTGGTTTTTTTATTTACTCAAAAGGCAAGATGTATTTCGGGAAATATCTGACTTTTATCTTGAGGTGATATATTAACAAGCAGTTATTGAAACAAAATTGTTATTTAGCTATGATTTCATGACTTTGATGTTAATTTTTTGCTAGATGATGGAGTCTGCCCTTTTAATTTTTTCTAATGCCAAGGCAAAGTTGTTACTTTGATGTTTGGAATTTATCAAGCTGCTTACATATAGGTTAATATAACATTTCAACTTTATGCCATAAGATCAGTAGAAGTAGGCTAGCATAATAAAGATTGTCTAATAAGTTACAATCGGTAGTATTTTTGTTCTTGGTGTCCCACATCTGCTGCAAACTATTTTCATGAACAGTCTTCAGTCTTGCAGACTGCTTTTAAAGTGCAAAGCATAAATCTGTTACAACTACAACCTAAACCTATTTCTTTAGTCCCCAGTGTGCCTTACAATTTGTGGGTCGTCCTCTCTTTAGATTATCTAGCATCACAGTAAGCATATATGCTCCTGAAAAAACTAGCAATTGGGAAAACAATCTTGTATATAACACTTTTGTTTCTGTGTTGGTTTTTCCACCCACAATGATTCAATCAGGCCTTGTGTGATCTTTCCCCTTTTATCTCAAGTGTAATGTTTTGTTGAACACCAGAGGGAAATAACTAAGGATTGACAATGTGCGCTTGCAAAATACTAAATTCTTCAGCCAGATGCTAGCTGCTGCCTCAGTAGGTTTTCTGGTTCTTGTGGAAATCAAGTTGCATGGATTTAAACAATGATAACTTCATAATCTTGCAGCTCAGTCTCATTGGTTACTGCTGGTCTCCAACTTCACTGAAATGTCAGTGTACTGCAAAAAACCTGTGTATCGACAGAGGACTTGCTGCTGGGTTGGGATTCTTTCCCCATAGGTTCCTACACACAACAGATGGGTGAAGAACACTTCTACAGTGCGAAGAAACCTTCTGGTCTGCTTCTCAATCCATCTTGGACTTGCTAAATTTATGTTAATGCAGTCATACATATTTCTCTCCTCTTTGTGATGCTGGTGGCTGGCAGCAGCATCAATGCCAGTATAGTGTTGGAAGATGCTCCATTCTCTAGGGTGACTGCTGGGCTCTGTGTTGGCTTTTCATAGTTGTAATGATTGCCAGTAATGCAGAGAAGGGCTGCAGGCTGAGTCTTGGTAATACTGCCCTAGAACTTGCTGCTTGCTCAGCATCTGCATACTGGCTTAATCAGGGGTATGTGATGCGGGAGTAACCGCTTCTGTTGGGGCAGGCTCCTGCACTTCCAGACTCTGAAAGCAATCAGAGAATCTGGTTGATTAGAAATAATAAAAGGAAATGCTGAGTACTAACTTTGATATATTGTCCTACAGTTAGAAGTTGCTAAACTTCCCTTAGCCCTTTGGAAAAGAGACTTATTTGTTTGACTATAATGAGTAAACAGGATGGCCTGTTCTGCAGTCTTCTCCCTTCCTGCTGAGCTATCCCTTATGATCTTATTTAGAATTGTGGTCTTAGGGGTTTCTACCAGGTGTCCTGCTAAACAGAAAGAAGTGTGAGGTTATGATTTGTGTGGTAGGGTAGAAAATTAATTAATCATGATGATTTCCATTTGCTGATGGTTAAACAGAGGCACAGATAATACTAAAGCATTCTTCTTGCAAGACGGAGAAGTCAATTAAACCTCATGCAGCTGAGACAGATCCCTTTTCATCAAGATTTCTTTCAAAGCTCATGTGACTTCCTACAAATTAGCAACTGGGAATGGAATACTGAAGCCAGTTGCATTCTTTAAACCCTTAATATAAACTCCCTCAGGATACTTTGAGGAAAAATTGGCTACAGTAGACTTTTTTTTCTTCCCTTCTTTAGAAATTTGCTCTAAAAAAAATAATTCCCTGAATGACTCATTTAGACTTATGCAAAATATTCTGCTGGAAAGTTCTCAGTGATGTGATATGTCAGGATTTCAATCATCTGTCATGGGAAAGAGAAAGTACAGTGCATAGACACATGACTACTGCAGTCAAACAACTAATTCATATTCAAAACATAAGCACTTGCCAGAAAGAGTATATAGACCAGATTCAAAAGCTCCAGAGCTTAAGTTTTATGAAAGCACTGTATTTTTGTGGCTAGGCTTTTTAAAACTATTGTTTCTGCTTAATTGATATTAACAATATCTTTAATCTCTTGTAGTTGTTGTAATTTGAAAAATACTTCTGCACTTTAAACTATTCAATTCCTGAAGCTGTTTTGCAAATTATTACGTAAGTTACAATAATGAAAGAGGATGTTTTTGAAGTAAGAATTTGTGTAAACACTATGAAATTCCAACTTCCCTATGAAAGACGAGCCTAATTCTCCTTGTTTCAAAATATTATACTTTCTAGCATCCTAAACAGATAAGGCTATATGTCAGTCAAACTAGAGATATGATATTTAACTCATGCTTTCTTTCACGCATGCCTCTTAGAGCTGGCAAGAAGGACTCTGCATTCCATCTGAAGTACTTTTGCAATAGCAAATGTTCCTTAAGAAAGAAAAGTAAAGCTCATTAGGAATTGCAGGTGTGGAAAGGGGAGTGCAGCTTCAGCCAAGCTTGAGAGTACTTGCCAATGCATGCCATAACACAGACTGATAGGGAACCTTCTATACAATATGGGCCTACAGAAAATTCCTGAAAGCCTACAGGTTTGAAGTGTAAAAGAACAACCGCCCCCCCCCCCCAAAAAAAAAAAAACCAACACCAAAAACACAACCATAACCCACCAACAAAACCCATAACAAAACAATGAACAAAACCAACAAAACCCATAACAAAACAATGAACAAAACCTCCAAAAAATCAAATCCAGCTTTACTTCATGTTTGTACTCTGCACCTCATCTCCTGAGCAGGCTTTCCTCTGACTTCAGAGGATAGTTCAGCAGACACATCTGTCTCTAGGGTACATGTACCACTGCTGTGTACCCCAGAGCCTGATCAGAACTTGATGCAACTCACTGAAGTTAACGCTGATGGGTAAAGGTACAACTCTAGCACAGACTGCTCTTGCGTAGTGTGGCTACCAGCAGCCTCAACTGTAGGCTAGGCACTTGACATGTTGGTTCTAGTTGCTAGACAGTGTGCCAAAACCAGCATGATGGTAGCTGTTGGCACTTCTGGAAATGGAATACCTTGTGAACTGCATTGTACTGTAAAAAAAAAAAAAAAACAACAAAAAACCAATACAGGATGTGGTAGTACTTGAGTGATTGAAGGTAAAGAGTGGTTGGGTGTTTTAGTAAGTGGGATTCTAGTAGAGAAGGGAAAGGCTTGCTTGTCAGTTGAAAACACTGGTTGTGGTTCCTTGCCTGAGCACTAATAAAGGAGAGATGAAACTTTAAAATAGACAAATGTATTCCTTGTACATAACACCAGGGATGTATGGCAGCTAGTGGTGTTGTTGGAGTGCTGTACTAATTAAAAAAGAAAAAAAACCAAACAATTTTGAAGCTAAATTCTACTAGAATGAGTATATACCATGTTCTTCCACCTAGATAGGTAGAAAACTTGTGAAGAGAAAAGTATAGATTTTTGCATTCTAAACTGATTCACAGTGACTGGGTGGGAAGGAATATGTAGTTCTTTCCTGTGTCTCGGGTATATATGATATACATATCTTCACTGGGGAAGAACAAAAAGCTTAATTTCATTTCAGATTCCTTAATAAAAATCTTCATGTTATTAAATTAGAATGCTTCTGTCTGTGCTTTACAGAACACTTGTCAAGGTAAAGAGTAACTTAGTGTATTTTTGTTTTCAGAACATCAAGTTCCAAATAATTTAAATCATTTGCATCTGAAAACTGGCACTGGAATTAAATCTGCTGCGTGTGGTATTTTTATAAGAGTTTACCTGTGTATGAACTGACTTTACAGAGTTCTCATGCAGATGTGTGACTGGAGTGATACAGGGTTGTTGTGAACCCAAAACTGCACTGGCTTACCTTCAGTGCATATACAGCTTGTCTAATGAAGTGATGAACAAAGTACCAAGAGGCAACAAGAGCTGTGAGTTTTCTAGGTATAATTATGCATGGGGTTTCATCCATTCCTTCCCCCCGTCTTGATGGGAAGTCTATCCACTTATTGCTGTTCATAAAAAGTTAAGAAAGCTAAATTCAGCTGTTTCTTCAATGCACGTAGTTGTTCAAATATAGTCTATCCAAGCATGAACAAGGACTTCAGAGTCTATTACTGAAATAAGTAGAAAATGCAGGTGTGTGAAATGAATTTTTTTTTACATGGAAAACATGCTTGATGTGTAGTAATGAACCAGCTCAAGTCTACATAACGAAGAGGTTTGTATATGACATCTGTATTTGTATTATTTGAATGCTGAGTTTCTATCTCAATTCAGGAAAGCTTTCTGGTGGTGCCATAGGATCACTCACTTCCAAAACCTAGCACCAGTACTCAAGTAATGCTTATGAGTTAATTTTGAGCTTTTTCATAGTACATAGTATATCCTACACATAGTCTGGCCAGTGATGCTTGTAGTAGGATTCCAAACACCAGTGTTCTGTGAAATGAATATATTTTTACCAACTCTACTGATCACCATTTCTGTTTAAGATTATTTTTTTCACTAGAAGGAATCAAATACAGTGATTTCTGGCTTTTAATATCCATAGCTTCCTTTGATAGGAATGTATCTTAATAAGAAATGAGATTTTGGTGCTTTGAAGAGTAAATATATACTAGTTTAAACATAACTGACATACCTAAAAATAATTTAAAAACCAGAATCTACCTCCAAACAACAACATAAACCAGTACAGAATAAAGTTTATTTTCCTTTAATCAGTCATGTTTACCAGTGTTCCTAGGTCCATTAATACATTTTGAATTCTAGAGCATCAATTTGCTGATAGAACAACTGGACCATGCTTCTTTTCTTAACAGAGATAATTCTGAGACATAGGTTCATAATGTCCTTGTATATTCCTGGCGCATGCTTTTATCAAAAATGATGCAGCTGTAATGAAATCATGGTTATAAGGTAATAGTAACGCAGATAGCAGAGTACCAGTTCGGCATATCTTTTCTCCTTTGTCCAGCCTTAAACTGAAGCGTCAGTGGAGTTTACGGGGGGAGCATTTATGCCAGATGCAACTTGCCCTCTGTCAATACCACATTTATTGATCAGAATGCGTAGAACATATTTTCCTTCCTGATGAAGCTTATTTCAATTTTGCTATAGAATCCTAACTTCTCTATTAACATAAATCAGTTTTTCTGTGGTTAAAAGTTCTCTAGCCTATTAGAGTACGAGATGGCATTATAAATGCTTCCTGAATTTGACCATACTTGAGTTGCAGGAAAAAAACATGTGCCTGTGCATAAAAATATACAAGGTTGAAAGCCATAGCCCAGGTGTGTACCTTGGAGATGTGTGCACTTCTGTGCTTTTCCCACTGTCTAGGTTTTGCCTGCCAGTCAGTACAGCAACCAAGATTAGTAAAAAGCTTATATAGCAGTTTAACCCTGATATGTGCTATATTGAAATGGAGACTGAGTCATGCCAGAGAAGTTCCAAAGCTTTTTAGCAGTGTTCTCCTTCTGGATGCTGACTTTTCCTAGCAGCATTTCCCTCTTGCATTCCTCAGGATGTAAGCTTCTGAACTGAGAAGAATATGCATGGACAAAATGTGGTGGTAACAGCAGGCAGATGAGTGTGGGGATCTACAGTTTGCTTCCCAGGTTGGCTCTCATCTGCTAGTGGGCACTGGGCAAGTCCAGTGGTCTGTTCTCCCTTCCTATGAAATAAGAAAAATAGCACTTGAGATGGTGTTTTGGGAACATGTATGAGCGTGGTTTTGGTGAACTTTTTTCCCCACTAGTACAACTCAACATCAGAGATGTATTAACAGATCTATTGCATTTTGTAGTACAATACAATAAATAACCAGCTGGCAAGTAAACTGCAGAGGAGTCAAGATGTCCTGAAACATGGAAAAAGTAGCATAGAAATGAGTCCATTTTTTTTTTTCAGCGAGGCAAACCATTGCCTTGGTGACATCTTGTGTTTTTTCTTTTTGAAGCTCTGTCATTGAAATAATTTGGTTATATTGAATCCCTCCTTTTTGCGAAGAAGGAAGAATCTCA
The DNA here is from genome assembly GCF_023638135.1 of Falco biarmicus. Lineage (NCBI taxonomy): Eukaryota > Metazoa > Chordata > Aves > Falconiformes > Falconidae > Falco > Falco biarmicus. The sequence goes on from NC_079289.1 coordinate 85,177,025, forward strand.
CCCTAGTAGAGCTGGAAAATAAGGATCAACTAGTGTCTGTTAACTTGCCTTCCATCCATAGATGAAGTTCTGCACCTGGGGACTTGTCTTAATTTAATGTCTAGAATTGGCAGTGGAAATACCATATTCTTAAGCCTTGTGCAATTTTTGTAATGCTTTCAGAGGTACAGTGACATGTTGACTTATGAATGTGGCCTTTAAAACTATTCTAGGAAATGTTAGTAGTGGTAACGCCTTTTTGAGGGGAGAAGGGGGATTGGGCTGACAGCAGCAATCTTGGTGGAAGAACAACACAAGCAGTTCTGCAAAAGCCTCTGTCCAGTATAGTACTATACAGAAGTGTTCTGGACCAGTTTGTCAGGCAATATATTCATGATTTTACAAATTTATGTGAAGAGTAGAGTAAGGGTTGTGGAATCTGTTGCTCCTGTGACCTACAATGTGAACGCTTAGAAGAATGGAAGTGAATTTTATGCCAGTGACTAAAAAAGCTGGAAAAAGCTGTTGAAAATTTCCAAAGTACATGTGTAAGTTGTGGCATTGCAGTATCGTGGATTGCTCCAACACACAGAGACTACACAAACTTCTAGGGTCCTGAATCTGTCCCTTCAGGAAAAGAAGGGGAGAAATTGTGCAGATGGTATTGCAGCAATGCATATTAAACTGCCCCTGTGTTCGACAGGGGAGTATGGAGTGGTAATTAACTGCATTAAAAAAAAAACAAAACAAAAAAACAAACAACCCAAAACGAAAACCTTAAAGAACATAAAACACCTTGGTTTCAAGAAGTCTTTGCAAATGAATATTTAAGTTGCAGAACCATGTCTTGCTGTCAAGCTTCACAGCAGATTATGATACTAATCCTACTTAAATGGTTATATAACCAGTTAGTGGTAGGTGTTACCAACTCACTGTAGCCTTGAAGAGTTTAGTATTACAGTAATGCATTGTTTGTGGAGAAGGTTGTGTGGTAAAAGATGTAGATTAGAATTTTGGTCATTCCTGTGTGCCTCTAATGATGAAATATGAAGTCTTCTCTGTACTGATAAATGCATTAACTATATTTTCTAACTATAGCTACATATAACATGGAAACAATGAACAATAAAAAAATAATCTAAGCCTCAGTCCTATAATTCCTATGGCAGAAGTGGCCAACTACTTGAAAAGACACTTTATTATCCTAGAACTAGCTATATGAATTAGAAAAATTCCTCTCTAGAAGTGAGAGAAGTTTAAAGGTGAAAATGAGGTAAATAACTACATAGCATGGAAAAGTGTATACCCATTGCTTCACAAGACAGTTCTTAACAGAAGAAACAAATATACTTTCTGGTAGCAAATTTCTAGTGGTGTAAAAAATGATAATGTAAGTATTGTGGACTAAAAATACTCTGTGGAAAATGGCAAACCATTTAGCTTCTTCATTTTAGAAATAAATAATGTAGGTTGCTTGTGGTTGGCCTCTTGGAGTAGCTGGCCTTTTTGAGATCATAAAGGGCTGATACTGCAGCAGCATTCATGAAGTAAGTGACGTTATATTTATCTTTAAGCTTGGAAGTAATTTAATTAGAGGATAAGACTTTTAAAGCTTGTGTTTACTGTTATACTCTCTTGTTGAAAGTTGTGGAGTAAATACTAAAATGTCAGCGTGCTCTGAGTAAAGATTTTTGAGCCTGTTCCTTTAAAGCAAAAGAGCTGAGATTCTTGGTCTGTTGTCAGATTGTGTTTAAAGTCTTGGAGTACGTGTTGGGAATGTACTGGAGCTTTTGACTCGTTCTATATTGCAGCTTTGGAATATATTCAAACTAAGCATGAGACCTGAACAATGGTCAGTGCTACAATGAGGTAGCAAATCCTGTCAAGCTCCTTCTTTAAGAACAAACAAAAACCTCACCAAAACCTAAGAAAACTTTTTGGGAGCTGTTGGAAGGGATGATCTGAAGCTTCTGTACTTGCTTGTTCTTTGATGGAAGCTATTAAAGGCAGATCCAAATACTCCAGGTTCAGTTCTGTTCCTGCACCCACAAGGACTGACTGAAATGCAGTAGGACTCCATATTGGTAAGAAAAGGGGAATCACTCTGTCTTGAGTAGCAGAGTTGAACTTCTGTTGTTGTCTTTTAATCAGAACTTTATTCAGATTCTTGTCACTTTGTACCAACACCTTAATCCCTGTTAGTTGTACACCAAACCCATGTAGTCTAACTTCTGGCAGTGATGAGGTGGAGCCCTCTCCGACCTACAGGTCTGTTAAGTGCAGTTCAGATTTTGATTGATGGTTGGATGTAGCGTCTGTTGCCTGGAGGTGGTGTTGGCATAAAGATTATTAGTATAGGGAAGGATAATTTTCCTAATCTTGGGTATGCTTTACAATCTGTGGTTTTCAGCTACATTATCTACCTATCTGCGTTTCCTTAAAGATATGTACTCTAGTATAGCAGTATGAGCCATTCAATTTTAATAGCTTTTGCTGGAAGAGGTTAAGAAAAGATATGGAAAAATCTATTCATCTTGAAAAAAGATTCCTTTAAGTGCTTTTGCATATCAAATTGTTTAAATATTTAATGCAACGTAAACATAAACAGTTTCTTACAAGGAATACCTTCATTAAATATCTATTCAAAGCAGATGCATCTATCCTACAATGACAGGAGGACCAAAAGGTGCTTATCTAAGGATGAGAAAATGTATAAAATTATTGGATAATAGATATGTAAGTTCCTAGCTTGGAAGCTCTTTCTGAAGAGGTAATGGGACTGTAGACCTCAAGCTTTGCAGTAGAGTATTTTAAATCTTCAAACTCAGTGGGGCACATATCGAGTTAGTGCACATACACAGGAGTATATTTGCATTGTGACACTCAATCTTGCATACATATGTGCACAACTGAATCTCATAAGGAATGTAACTTACAGCCTAGTGAAATTGTCTAGGCCATAAATTCTGGTAAGCAGCAGCTTTTTCAAGGTTCATGTCCTGTATGCCTTTCTGTAAACCAGCTTTCTCAAATGTTCCTTTCCTTCAACCTCTCTGACGCATGGGAGACTGATGGGTGGATCCCTTTTGATTTACCATCTGTGCTGTAAATTCTCCTCACAAATCCCTGCTTGCTCCCCCTCTTCTTCAATGTTACCTATGATGCACTTTGATACGTGGTAGCTTGTTGCCATGCTGCTGCTTGCCTGGAGTGACAGCACTTGTTCTCAGGCTGGCTGGCAGTGATGGCCTTGTCACTTGCATTTGATTGCTAGATTATGTATTTTTGGTTTGAAGTGTGTGGTTGCATGCATCCATGAGACTCTCCTAGCCACAGTTACAGGGTTATGACTTTCTGCTTCTGATTTTTGCATGGGCAGTACTGGATCCTGACTTAGGATCAGCAGGAGGAGAGTTTAAGATGCTGTTAAAGGGAATTATTAAACTGTGAAAGCTCCAAAGGCTGTTTGTGTCCGAAGCCTCTGTACAAGTTCACTTTGAATTAGCTTGGCAAAAGCCCTCGCTGGCCTATAATCTCTATGAAACTGGTGTTTCCCTCTAAATTGATTGCATCTGGGGTGTATCTGTCGCTTTTGAGACTGTGTTGGTCTCTAAATGTCACGATGTGTTGCAGTTAGCTTTTCTTTCTGGAAGTACTTTGTACCCCTCTAGCCTGTTACTCCCCTTGAATCAGTTATAATCAGGAGTGAAACCTGCAGGGAGCAGTAAGTTGTGATACTGCTTAGCAGCTGAAACTTGTGATGGCTCACCTATGGAATTCTTCCTGTCAGAGCTGTTTCGTACACCCTCCCTCCCAATTACCTATTACAGTACCTCTGGAGTGTAATCTCAGCCGTGGAGAAAATAACTGAAAAGAGGGTGAAATAAAGTATCAACTCCAGTAAAGAACTTTTATGTCCACTGACTGTATAACTGGCCTACTTGTTGACGTGAAAGAAAATGTCATGAGAAACAAAGAGCAAGTCTTGGCAGTCATTCAGCACAGCAGCCCTGTGATGGCTGAGACTGCAGTGGGTGTTGTAAGCTCCTTGCTTACTCTCCTTCCAACCCCAATTCTTGCCTAAACTACACTGTTTCTAATAAAACATTACCCTTCTTAGTCTTGTGATTATTTTTTTCTATTAAGTTTGATTTCTCACCTACTTATGACTCCTTTCTCTGCTACCTCCCCTGCTCTGGAATGAGTGGGAGTGTAGTGTTGCCTTCTGCAAAATACAAATAGAATTGATGTCAAATAAAATCGTGATAATGGGAAGGAGCTTTTAAAATAGTTTTTCCCCCCTCTAACTTCTGTGCTTCAGAAATCTGTTTTATTATTCTGAGATGTTTCAAGTACTGTTTTTTTCTGCTCTGTAACCCAGGACTGAGAACTTAACTTTTAATGTGTTCATAGCACCTCTTCATGTTTGGGTTTTTATTGGAGAAATTTATAGATAATACCTAATGCATAATTCATTTTAATGAATTTAAACTGAGAATCCACAATATAGTGAACATTCTAATTGAATGTTGCCAAATAAGCATTCAGTTGTGACTGACTTGGCAGGGCTGCAGGTACGATTAACCTTGTTCTTGCTGTATTTGTTCTTTAGCCTTACACTTCATTGTCTTATAGAATTAGGTAACTGTAATGTAATTCTAAACAAATCCAGGCATTTAAGAACTTGAAAATTATTTACTGAATCACAGCACAGTAGCTGAGACCTAATGTGTATATCGCTGCATTGCTATTCCCATTGAGGTGGTTCTACTTAATTTAGATTTTGTGGGGAATGTTCTATTCTTCATAACTAACTACTGATCAATAGGAGCTGTGTAAAATAAGACTCTGCTCTATATTGTGTGCCACTGACAATGAGGATCACTTTCAAGGTGACATGTCAGCAATGAATATGATGTTGTTGGCAGTACATACTGTCCTTACAGAATAACAGAATATTCAGTTTCTCCTGTATGCTTTGCATGAGATCAAAGCACCAGTTTCTCAAAAATCGGTATATTTTTTTTTCCCCTCTTGTAAAATAGTCACCTGGCTGTCTTTGGCTGTGGTGAGTACTTATTTGTTAGCACTGAATAAAATCACTAGACTGTAGTGGTCAGAAAAGAGTAAGATGCAAAAGGAACCATAAAAAGTAAAAAAGAAATTTTGCTATATGTATAAATATTTAGATATGTCTTTCCAGCAAAATATTTAAATGCAATATACAGCACATACCTATGATACTGTGTTCAGCTGGATCAAGAGAGATATTTTAATTGTTTGCCATGTGGTTACTATCATTGAGAAGGAGAAAGTGAGCCTTGGCTTCAAGCTGTCAGTCTAAATGAAAGAAAGAAAACCTCTTGTCAATAGTTATCTGTCATTAGCTACCACACCTCAAGTGAGAGCTTCATATCACAGCATTATGTCTCTGTTGAAACACTTGGTAAGTCTCCAGCTTTGTTCATTCATATCATCTTGTTGAGTCTGGGAGACCAAATTTTGGGTTTTACTCAGTGGCTGTTAAAGAAATCCATCTAAGAACAGCCATCCAGTACAATGAATACCAAGCCTTGTGTTAAACTCCATAATCTGTCCGTTTTCCAGTCCAGGTAATTCTGTCCAGATTACAGTAAAACCCCAGCTCTGCTGTCTCACAGACAGTTGTGCCCTTCTTCTCTTCAGAGCATCCACATTCATCCTGGCTGTTGTGCACCCATCTCTTGAGAACATGTGCCTCAGGGGCAAGAGAAGCATTGCTCCCACCATCTGAGACCCAGGACACTGCAGATCTGCTGCCTGGGGTGTGGGCTCCTTGGCCCATCCCGTGTGACTCTGGCTGGCTTTCTGTGGGAGTAGGGCTAGCTGATCCTCCAGATCCTGAACAAGAGCCACTTGCATCATTAAGTTTGGATGTCTCATGGATTTTCACTGGATGATGTTAATATTTATGAAGCATTTTCTATTCAGAAGTTAGGGCAACACAGAACACCTTTGGGAGCTACTGTGCTATTATACCTTACCTTATAGATGAGAAAGTAAATTGACTTGCCAAAGGCCATGGAAAGTCTGAGAAAATCAGAAATATGATATGGGTCCTTTTACTTACATAGTGATACCTTTGCTTCAGATATAATAGCAAATATATTGGAAACATAATATCAGTAAGAACTGGAACCATTAGGAAGTAATGCAAATACAAACAATATTTTTGGGTGCAATTATCACATAGAAGCAACTGTAAGAAAGCACTGTGCAGCATGTTCCTTTCTATTAGTAAATTAATGTCTCAACCATGCCATCTGACTGACTGCCAGCTGGATTTTGCTTAATGTTGAATGAGCCTGAGGCAGAGATGTTAGGTCCTGTGCCAGTGATGAAGCCAGATTGGTTCTGTAACTATATGTTTTTCACTTTGTTTCAGCGATTTGGTCCAAAATAGTTTGCCTGTGGCACTGGACCTAGAAACAAGATGTTTGAGTATGATTCCACCTACACAGAGTGGGAACTGCTTTGCAGTATTTGTGTTGCTAGGCTGTGACAGGTTCATATAGAAGAAAACAAGTTTGTCTGATTAGCAGAGAGAAAGCATCCTTTGTATGTGTTTCTCAGTCACGGATAAGGACTCAAGCCACAGCAAAGAAATTAAAGGATAATTGATTTGACAGTAAGTTTTCATCCTTAAAACTCCATGTTTGGCCTATTGGGTCAGTGTTTAGTCATTTTCAGCTCCGAGGTAGATTCTATAAGCAGGAACATATTTTACAGAGGAACTGCAGCTGAATTGTGAACAGTTTTCTTAAAAAACATTAAAGATCACCCACTACTATTTTCAAACCTGGCCTTTCTCATGCTACTGCAGCAGACATGGGACATCAGCAGTCTAAAAATGAGCCACTGGTGAGGAATTCTAGATCTATAATGGTGTGTTATTGATGTGTCTTCCCATTAAGTACTCTGTAATGGCATTATGTTAGGTTAGTATAGCTTTAATGTAGTGTTTTACAACATCCAATGTGCACCACATAGTTGCATTAGTGAGCACAAAAGCAGTGTGGTGCTTCCATAGGTTTGCATCCGTACAGCCTTGCTTTTGTTGTTAAACCAGTATTGCCCAGGACCTACAGCTTGTGTTAAACTTTAGGAAGTGCTGTAGATCAAGAATCATGTGTTAGCTGTTTTGCTTTGCGGCTTGCTTTTCAGCTTTTCTAGTGTTCTTCCAGTTGCTGTTAATGGCCTTTATAAAAACTTCAGCTGAAATTCTTACCAAGAATTTGAGTAGGCACCAAAACATGTGCTATCAAGGTACTTATCTGAGTTTACTTTCTGATTTACTTGATAATCTTGTAAGGACTTCTGCTATTTTGTATATATTCCTTCAAGACACTTAATAATGGCCTGCACTTGCAAACCAAAGTGCAGGAATAAGCACAGCTTGAGGCTAGTGAGCTTACTTGAACAAAATGACATAGTTGCCCCTGTACATATCTTGGACTGGGATGTGTGTAAGTGTTTTGTCTCTCGGGCATTGTGGATTTTTCTAGAGAGTATTTCAGGATGATTGGTCTTCCCTTGCTGAGTATGAGAATAGCAAGCTGTAACGTGTTTTGTTGGGCATGTGGACAAACAAGGTGGTTTTGCTGGCTCTCTCTCCAAAGACCTCCTTGCCACAATTCTCACCCAAATCTCTCAGCTGACTTTTCAGTAAGATCAAAACAGAATTATAGGCGACATAGATGCTCAGAAGGCAGTATATAGCATAAGTAAAGGCAGTAGGTTGCCAGTTTACTAAATTTCAGGCAGTTTTTATCTGGGTGTAGGAAATCAGAGTCACAAGACCTGTGACTTTATATTAATATAGCAAAATGGAGATTGATAGATTGATGTTGGCATGCCTCTCAGCTGCCAGCTGCCTCATAATGACTTGCCCAGCTGTGATACGAGTAGGAATGATTTCTAGGCTTTATCTTTAATTTTAGAGTGCTTATTTATTTATCTTTTGGTAGTATTCTGTTTAATAGTTTGTTGAATTGTTTTTAGCATTCCTAAAGATCTGTAAGTCCCTCTTGGACAAAGGCTGGGTGATAGATCTGAGATATTAAAGAACTGAGCACTGGTCAATGACAGCAGGTGCCACATCAGTGATGAAAGAACAGAAGATTCCACAGACTGTTCCCTTCCTCTTTTAACCCTGTAAAAAATCCTGTAGCTGGAGACAGTCATGAGCAGTGATGAATTGAGGTCAGAGAAGTAGATGACATGCTGATTTCCTCTATTTCCATTACCATTTCTGTACATTGTATTAGGATACAGTGCTTTCACCAGCCTGCTGATGCTATCCTGTGGTTATTGGAGCCAAAAACTCTAGGAAGCTCTGCTGGTACCCACTCCATCTGAATGGGAGCTGAGCTGAGGGTTGCTGATGGCTGAACCATCTGTTCCAGTATTTAACCAGCTTTTTCCTCCAAGCTTTGTGCTCTTATATACAAGCTTTTTTGCTCTTATATAGCTAAAATGTTATTAAATGGGGAATCAGTGCAGCATGAATATAATAAAACAACTTTCATAACTTCTAATTCTATGTCCTGACTCCTGCTCGCTGCCCTTTGAGAAGTCTCAAAACTTTGGAGGAGTTTAGACAAAACTGACTGTTGCTACTCGGATATTAAGCAACCAAGAAAGGGAGATGGGTAGAGCTGGGAGAAGAGTTGGCATTGCATCTGTTACCAGGGAAGGGAGAGGTTCTTCCCTCTTAGCTGCTGTTTCACAGTCCCCAATTCCTCAGCAGTAGTAGCCAGGAGCAAGCCTGATTTTTGTGTGTTCCAGTGTCATGGGAAATACAGCAGAGCCAAGGGTGTCTATGATGGGGCAAGCCTCTATTTGCTATGCCATGGCTGGCACTGTGGTTGGGTTTTTTTCTACTGCTTGGTTTTAGACTATTCCCAATTAAAGTAAGTAGCCAGGAAGAGTTCTTCGTGTGTGGGGAGACTTTGGTCATCCATAGGGATAAAGATTTAACTTTTGTGGTTAAGTAACTCGTAATTTCTGTTTTCTCTGGATTGACTCTGGGGAAAATAAGAATGTGCTTCTCATTTCCAGTTTCCCTTTTGGAAACATTCTCCCCCACCTGCTGTGTTTACTCTATGTTGGCTGAGTATTAATCAGGGCTTACTCCAATGTAAGTGTTAAGAATTTATGTGTATGATTTCAGTAGGTTTTGTATGGTGTGTTGTTGTGGGGTTTTTTTGTTTGTTTGTTTTTAAAAGCTAGTAGTCATGTCAACTTGACCATGAAAAATAAAAACTTAAAATTTGATGCATCTCTGGTTATCCTTGGCTCTGTTCCTGCCCTAGTGTTGTTCTTGCTCTTTATTCCCATCAGAAGCAGAACTCCATGAAGTCTGCTTCCAATTTGTGCTTATTCAGAAAATGGACCTGTTCTTTCTGGCAAGTTTAAATAACCGCTTGTTCAGTCTCTGTAATGGCTTGATTGTCTTCCATAGCAGTGTCATGATTTCTGTAATATCCTTCCTTAATACTAGAATGACCAAAATAGTGCAGAGCAACCTTTTGGAAGGCTAGAATGAGTCTGTAAGGTGTGTGAATTGAAACACCGTAGGACTTGATGTTTATTTTATCAACTTTTTATCTTAATACTGTGTCAAGAGATGGTGAATAGTTGGGCCTGGGGAGACTAAGACAAGAGTCTTCTACTTTGAGGATGGGGTAGATGAGGAAAAAGATAAGTAGGGAAGGAAAAAGTCCACTGCATCCTTTTTTTTTTTTTTTTTTTTTTTGTCAACAGCAGATTAAAAAAACTAACTACTTTAGATTCCCATGTAAGCTGAAAATATATTTTATTTTAAAAAGTAAGATTCAGGATGTTGTGCTGTTCCAGGCTGGAGCAGGTGGGATTTAAAAGGAACAATTTTCCAATTAGACAGTTGAAGCTGGAAATACCTGTGCAAGTATCTGCCTGTGAATGAGAAGTTGTCTGGAGACAGGCTAATCTGCTTACATGAGTGCTTCCTTTTCTACCTTCTTTCTGAACTGCCATTTAAAACATCTTATTTCCCTTAAAAATAAGACCAAAATCTAGCTTTCTAGGTGCTTTTTATCAGCTTCTAATGGTAGATACTTTTTCTTAATGAGGGGCTCATATTGGTAAATAATTCTAGAGCATAGTCTGAACAACTTAGGTGCTATGACAACGAAGTTAAACACATTAAAACATCCAAGAAATAAAACACTGAAGATAATGTCAGTTATCTGAGCAGTTTAACTCATGGGTATATGTTTAGGTTTTTTTCCTCAAAAATGTGTTCAATTTTCTTAAAACTTGTGACTTAAGCATATCTCTGGTTCCTCAAGGGAGGGCCTAAGTTTCAAGAAGCAGAGTCCATGGTACAGCCAGGATCCTACTCTGCCTTAGAAAACAAAATCATTAGAGGATGCTGCACACTCATCCTGGGGGATCTCAGGTTGGTCCACTTGTACTCTTTTATATAAAAGTAGTATAATTATAAGAACAGTAAGTGTCTGGACTCCAGTTTACCTAACAGTGTGAGTAAAGAAATTTACTGGAAAGCCAAAATGAATTATTAGTGAATCTCACATCTGTCCAGAATTTTTTAAATGAAAGTAGCATTTGTTTCTTCCAGCGTGTAAGAATCTGGGTGGCAGATGGGGTCTTCTTGCCTTGCACTTGACATGTGGAGGGTGCTGCTGTTGCATAGGAAGAAAAGTAAACCTCTTCAGCAACCTGACAAAAAAGGAAAGGTAATACTAGATCCATGCTGCTTATTACCTATAGACAACAGTCCAAAAATACTACCAACTTCCATGTTAAGAGCATCCACCACAGAGGCATAGAGCAGTAAGCTTTTTAAGAAGCACTGGAGTGGTGACAGCTCAAAGAAATGTGTCAACTACTTGGGACAGGACTGGGTGTGCGCTCCTCTAATTATTTTGGACAGAAAAGTAAGACATGCGTCTGAGCCTGCCTGTTAACAGACAAGCAGGATAGTGTGTTAGGCAGGTAGGCAGAGCACCTAGGCAAACTTTGAAGAAATGGCAAATACCACAAACATGAATTTTAAGTGCATGTGTCTGTCTTGCTTGTCTGTAACCCTCCTTCAGTGGATGGTCTGACAAATAAGCTTCAAAGCTGCCTGAGGAGAAAGAGTGAATGTTTCAAAAGTACTTGAAATCTAACTTCAAATGTTAGTTCACAAATACTAATTAGTATTCTTTCAAGCTAAAGAAACCCTGTTAAGAATCAGAAAACTTTGTATGGCACGCTTAGGACTGCCTTTGAATACAGATCCAAATCCTTGCAAGGGCCTTGTTATAAACAGCTCTTAACTTGGAGAGAAGTAAACTCCAGGTTCTCAGGTAGCTGAATCAGAGTTTTCAGAAAGCTTACAAAGACGGATGGGAAGGAGAAATACTCAAACTACATAATATCTGCAGGAAATCAAGATTTACCTAGCTTGCTCTTCAGCAACTGGTCTAGGAGGCTTAGTTTTCACAAATAAGTCTTGCCACCATCCTTAAGAACATGCCATGTACCTGAGTCTTCAAAACATGTTGTTAATGCTCTAATGGATTTGTGGATTGCCCTAGTGGGCATTGACTTGCTCTGAAGAAAAGAGTGTTTATTTAAATAGAGATGTAGAACTTTCTGGTTGTAAACAACAACCAGATAGAGGAGAAGCCAGTATGTTCCTTGCTTTTGTAATGTGGTAGAGGTTTATGAAAAAATAAACTACACCTAAGGACTTGATGTAACTTGCTTTGACTCTTTTGATGGTACTGGAAGGATTACTTGTTTAGAAAGTTACAAAGACTTCATCCCAAAGAAAAAAATGGATTAATACAATAAAAAGCAAATCAGATAACTGTATGCACTGTTGATCTAAGCCAATATATCACATTATACAAGCTGATTCCACCTAAGGTGAAAGTGGAGGAGGGTAAGCCAATGGCAAACCACAAAGTAGTGGTACTGTCAGAGTTGACAGTTATGACTGAAGGTCATTACCATGACATTATCATTATCTGGGCAGGATTAAATTAAGTCCAGAACTAATTATATTGTCCTTTCCAGAAATATTTCTGGTAAATGTCAAAAATACAGATCAACATTTTGATGTTGGGAGCTTGTCACTCTAAGGTGTGTGTGTGTGTTACTGTAATCACAATATAATAAATTGAAAGGAAGCCACTAAAAATGAGTAGTAGTGGAATATTTCACAGCCTTTAATCTACACATGCTAATTGAACTCAAATGGATAGATACAAGGAGTAGGACTGCAGTGTCTGCTTGGATACTCATCCTTTCTGAGAAAAGAAATATCTGGCTCAACCTCTTTTGTCAAAGTTACCTTTGCCATCCTTCAAACCTTATATTCATATAGCCTTTCTTTCCAACTTGCTGTAGTTAGTCCTTTGAAAGTGTATTTATTTTCAGAACACGTTGGGCAAGTACACTTTTGTCATCTACCTTTACAACTGTCATTCTTCAGTCTCTTTACTGTGTATTTTTTCTTGTATACCCAGTATTTTTATGCCATGCCTATGCCTGTCTCTTAACCTTGATTATTTGCTATACTTTACTGTTTATCTACATTGGCCTTTTCTCAGTGTTACTACCTTTATTGCTAGAGTATTTGCCAGAAGTGCAGTTGAATTTATCTTTGAACAGTTTCAATCTCCTTTCTGTAGCTTTTCCTGCATTACTTTATCCCTGTATATGTTTCAGCTTTACTCTTTGCCTACTGTGTGCTGTGCTGAAATTCATAATCTTTCTTTATCTCTGTTTTAACCTCAGTGTATGTGTAGATACAAACACAGCTATATTACAGGTTGATTAAAAACTACCTCGTCTATGCATTTCAGTAATGAGGTTTCTGGGATTTGGACCCAATTTACTTATTAATGAAGTGCCTTGCAGTATACTCAAAATGCCTCAGTTACCCCAGTAGTCAGCGAGCTGGGTGGCAGTCAAGGCAGGTTTGCTTTCTTTCCTATATCTAGTCAAGCTTCTGCCTCCCTTCTTTTGCTTTGCCTGCTGCTGTAAAAATCTGTGCTATCAACCTCAGTTCCCTCTTTGTTTCAATCTCCAGCTGAAACTCCCATTCATATTTTTGTATTTGGATACCTTTTTATTTTTTACTGCAGCAGCTCTTGCACATAGCATAAATAAGAAGCACTTGTGTGCAGGATTGTTTACAGAACAGGCAGAGAAACGGTTCTACTGCTTTTGGGTCTGGGCTGTTGCAAAGCTGTGCTGGGGAAGACCTGTGCAGAATAGGGAAGGAAGCGTGGAAGTAGCAGGGGGAGTGGGAAATAGCTCGTGAATGGCTCTGAGTTTAATCTGCTCAGAAGAGTGCTCCCTGGTCTCACTGGGCCACTGGATACCCATCAGGGATGCTCATGGTGAGCTAACCAGGATGGCTGTTGCCTGTTACTGCCAGAGCAGCTGTCCTCTAGCCCATGTATGGTTTTTTTCCATCCTCTGTTTCCCTGTGTCTGTTCCTACAGAATCCCCCTGCTGCTCTGTCTGCCCGGCACTCCCCATGCTGTGCTGCTGTTCTCTGCAGTTCCTTAAGGATGTTGGAAATCAAGGCAATGATTCCTTGGGGAGGAGATCTTGACTCCTCCGGGGTGTTGCCAGGTGAGCTTAAAGTCACCGGCTTTTAATGATCTTACCTTCCTGATTGCCATGGTATGTTCTATTAGAAGTAGTATGGGAAAATTAAGAGGCTTTCTTTAAACTTGTAATGCCCTTTAAAAGGTGAGGGAAGAGGAAGAAAAGTGGAAAAGCAAGTGCTTTTTGCTTTAAAATGGTCATATCCACAAACCCTCAGTATTCTGCATCCCTGAAACTCTGCGCTTTGCTTAATGTCTATATGAAAACAAACTACATGGTGGGCTGGCTCTCGGTATCAGGTTTTACTCTTGGGGTTCTGATACCCACAGTGCAGATCTCCTGTGCTGCTTTAATGGATTTCTTCAGGGGAAAAAATACAGTTAATCACCCAACACTGTGAAATCACAAACTTCATGCTTTTCATCAAACAGGCATGTCCTCTCTGACCTTGAGAGACACGGGGATGGGGGGGAAGTTGTGGTGAGGGAAAGAAGAAAACAAAATGCAAAACCATTCCATCACTGTGTCCCTAGTGCCTCCCTCCCATAATAAAAGCAAGTAGCAGCTGCAGCTAATATTCAACTATTCACTGGCTGACAAATGAGAAACCAAAGCCTGTATGCCCTGTAGCATGTCTGGAAATGTATGCAGTGTCTTAGGGATTTCTTGTAGCTCCTCTGGACCTAAGTGGTATATTGGAGGCTGTCTCTTTCTGGTCTTATAGGGCCTATGAGTTTATGGGATCTAAGTGTTTAGACCCACCTGAGGCTGTAAGAGAAGTGTATCACTACAAAGTACTGCTTAGAGTAAGAGGAGATGCAGTATTATTCTGTACCATTTTGATGCTAGTAGCTTTGTTTTGCACTCAAGTGTTTTAATTTTTAACTGGAGTGTTATCTTTACCTTTTGGATAGTTTGCTGGCTTGCTGCACTACTTGCATATCAATTTCTTTTTTTCAGCTCTTGCTGCTGTCCCTCTTTGACAATAATGTTAATGCTTGTCATACATCTTTTTAGTCCAGATGTAACCTGTGGGTTGTGAGTCTGTCTGTATGCATTTGCCTGCAAAGAACCCCTCCCCTCAAAAAGCCAAAGAAATCTTGGTTCTTTAATATATTAGACCTCTTGTATCTTTTGGTTTGTCCCATTCAACTGTAAAATTCTTCTTTGCTGAGCATTTGTTAGGTTCTAGGGAAGTGGGATTGCAGAACTTAATTGTTTGATGTTCTTGCCTGACTAAAAATAACTTGGCTAAGCAAGTCTTTCTTTTTTTTAACCAGTGCTAACACCAGGAAAATGCTACATTAAGCTCCTTAATTTTTTTTTCTTTATTCATTGTATGTAACAAAAACTCCCTTACTTTGTAGTTAATTTATGTGTTGTTCTAGAACAGCAAGAAGTATTTATATGCTTCAGTGTTTGTGTAGCCTTCAAATAGGATTGCTTGTATGACTAATGAAAGCCTTCTCTACCCTGGCGCACCAGACCAGTAACAGCTTACTTGTGTTTAATTTAGTCTTGGTCAATTTTAAAAAAGACAAAAAACAACAACAAACAACAATTCTTGTCAGTCTCATTAAGTTTATGAAAGACAAGATGAAAAAAGCACTGATGCTTTGGCAGAAAATCCTGAAGATTCAAGCCCGGTCCCAGCAGAGTGAAGTTTCTTTTGGCATTATCAATCTCAGTCACTGTCTCCCAGTGGAGCTGGGTTTGCCTCTGCTTTAACACTATCCAAAGTCCATAGGAATAATTCTACCAGTGCTGTATAAATATGTGGGGAGACTAGAAGGAACAAGTTGAATACCACTGAAAACACCCATATTTATCTAAATACTTAAATCTCTTTTAGTAACAAAAATACAAAATAAAAAAACCCTGTCCTTTCACGTCTTTTAGTATAAATTAATGTTTTTGCATGGTGGAGGATATTGTAGAATTGCAGTGATGTTACAAAGTACAGTGGGGGTTTTTCCCCACATTCCATTAAGTTTTTCCCCAAATTCCGTTAAGTGAATTGTAGTCCATTTAATTTCCTAATAGTATCTTGCAATTTTCATTGACTTACTAGAGCAGTAAACCAAACCCTAGTTAAAACGTGTGTGTGGGTAAACTTGTTTCTTCCAAAATAACTTCTAAATCATAGTATCTTCTTTTTTGTTACTATCTTTATTTTCTTTCAAAGTCTGTTGTATAGCATCTCTGAACCTTAGGAAGAGCTGTAGTCATACTGAACAATTGGGTTAGGTTATGGTGTATTTGAAAGCACATAGGAATTGTGATCTTTCTGTTTTTAGAACTTTGAGGTCAATTTGTTTCCTTCAATATTGAACATAGAAACATGGCTGTGAGCCAGGTGATCTTTGGGTCTTGACAGGTGTTAATATTATACATATAATATAGATTTTTTGGTTGGAAAAAAGTTTCTAGCAGATAAGACCCATTTTTATCATGTAATGATAGATTAAAAAAACCCAAACCAAAACACCCCCCCCCACCCCCCACCCCCAAACTGGAATGCAGTATTTATAAGAACTGTTTTGGGAAATTGAATTAATAATAATAATCTTTATGTTCTGTTGGGATAGGAATTTATTCTTGCCTGACCTAGTGTCCTGGTTTCAGCTGCAATAGAGTTAATTGTCTTAGTAGCTGGTGCAGTGCTGTATTTTGGATTTGGTGTAAGAACACTGAGTTTTTTTGGTTGCTGCTGGGTGATGTTTATCCTAAATCAAGGCCTTTTCAGTTCCCTGGGCCCTACCAGCCAGAGGGCTGGAGGGGCACAGCAGATTGGAAGGGGACACAGCCAGGACAGGTGACCCAAACTAGCCAAAGGGATATTCCATATGATGTGATGTCATGCTGAGTGTATGTATAAGCTGGGGGAAGTGAAGGGACATCCGGTGTTATGGTGCTTGTCTTCCCAAGTAACTGTGACACATAATGGAGCCTGGCTCTCCTGGAGATGGCTGAACACCTGCCTGTCAATAGGAAATGGTGAACGAATTCCTTGGTTTGCTTTGCTTGTGTGTGTGGCTTTTGCTTGACCTGTTAAACTATCTTTATCTCAACCCATGAGTTTTCTCACTTTTATTCTTCTAATCCTCTTCCCCCATCCCACTGGAGGTGGGGAGTGAGCGAACAGCTGTGTGGGGCTTATTTGGCAGCTGGCGTGAAACCATAACACTTAGCATGATGCCATGATACTTACTGTCCTTGGTTTCAGTTGACATTAATGAAAGTTGAAGATGCCTGGTACCTTGGAGAGGCTCAATGTCTCAGAGGGACACTACCTAAAAATAGTGGTGCTGCTGACTTCTTACATAACTTCTGACAGGCTTGTTTCTTAACATGTTGATTTTTGCAGTTCACTGTTAGTGGCAACTTCTTATAAATCCCTGCTTTTGAGGTCAGTGTGTTTTGTCCAGGTTTAGTCCTAGGTGGTAACGTAAAATTTAAAGTGTTTTCTGTACATCACTGTTCATTATATGTACATGTGTAACAACCGGCAAAATTACAAAGTTCAGTTTGTTAAAGTTTTAGTTGAGGGCTGAGTTTAGCTACCTCTTCTTTAAGGTGGTATTTTGAGGAAGGCTAGCTGACCTTAAGAGAACAAAAGGTTTTAAATTCTCCACTTAAGAAAGCATATAAATATTATCTACAACTTCAAATGTATGTCACTTAAACTACTAGAGAATTTAGCTCCTAAAGGGAGAATAATCAGTATCAATGGAGAAGTATGTGAATCAGTACACATGTGCTTTGCATCTTCAGGTGAGGGTACACATGCTGCCCCAGTATTCATGGGATCCCTCATTATGATAAGAGAGTTACTGAGTGCAGTCCTCAAATATTTGTCCTCATAAATCTCATGACTTCTGGAAAATAGATTGTTCTCTGTAATGTTGATTTTTAGATAAAATTAAACCACAAATCTGACAAGAGGTGGGAATAGCCTTTTTTTTTTTTTTTTTTCCTCAGAGGCGGGAATACATAGTGTACAGTGTTTTGTTTTCCAGCAGGACTTTTTAACCTTTCTTATGATGGAAACTTTTACAAAGGAGAGCAATGCCACTGTAAACCTGCGTTGGATGTGAAGGGATCAATTAAAATACCATAAATTCCTAAGAACTTGTTTCTCTTAGGTGTGTTTTAGGTATCTTGGAAATAGATGGGAAAGAAACTTTCTAACTTCGACAAGCTAAAGAGTTGTATATTAAATACATTCAGGCTTCAGTGATCAAAGTACTAAGTGATGGACATAATGAAGTTAATGCATGAGTGTATCACAAGCTTGAACTGGCAGTGCAGTTGTTGAATAGGTTGGAGAGTGCTTGTCAAGGGAGAGCAAAGAGAAAAGTACCCCTGGGTGGCAAATACAGCTGGTCCACAGACTATTTTTGATCTTTAACTTAATCTGTGCTCAAAGATAGATCCAGGCTTTATAGACCTGTTATGCATAATACTGCTCTAGAGACTTTTGTAGAAAATAGTCTCAGATATATTTCCAAGCTGGAGTTGTTACTTTCAACATAGTAACTCTTCCTAGGAGAATATTTTTGTGATGAATCATAAAGTTGACAAAAATAGAACTGCTCAAATTGTCAGTCAAGGGTTGGAGAAACTTCCTGTCAGATTTCATGGCAGAAAATGTAGAAATGAATCAAACTTAGATTTGTGGCCTCATGCAGTTAATTAACCACCAGATATTTTACTTTTGTAAGTGATGTTCTTGTTTTTAAATTTTTAAAATTAATTCACTTTAATTCTCTTAATTGAGAAATAACTTATCTGTCAAGACTTAATTCTTTGAAACGACCAACAGCTTCCCCCCGCCAGTTGTGATTCTTTTAAGTATCAAATGCCAAGTACTGCTATACTTCATACTGAAAACTATTTTGAAATCGATAGTATGTTCCTGCCTGTTTCTTATTAAGGTTAACACAGCTGTTATGTTGAGGGGTGCTGGTTGTCTCTGCATTACCATTCCTTTCTTTATGAATCTCTTCTATTACTACAGTTCTCTTCCTTAATACTGATGACAAAACCATATGTAAGCCACCTTATTCATCTGCCTTGAAAACTAGCTTGTTTTGCACTTCAAGTAATGAATTGCTGCTATAAACAACAAACACTGCTTGCAGCCTGGTATGCCTCTAGCTTAGCTTTCAACTCTTAACTCCCCAGCTTTCCTTTACCATGGTACTACAGCTCATTATGAGCCTTTACACTAATTGAGTAAGATGTAACTTTTAAGAGTTTACTGAGGGAGGGAGGGAGATGGTGGACCTGGGTATCCATGGATACTCTGTTGTTCAGGGATTCAGCTCAGGATAACTTTTGAATTTAAAGTCGACACATCTCATCCACACTATCATTACTGAAGTGTTTGCAGAGACATGGTCAGTGTTAATTTAGCAGATTTAATTTAAAATGGAGGAATTAAGGTTCAAAAGCTGTATTTAGTGAATAAACTGCTTTAGAAGAAGTGAGGGCTTTTTTAATCTTGATGAGGCAATTTCATCACAATTTAAAAAGAGGTCAGCTAAACTTCCACGTACAATACAGGGCATAGACATTAGTGTGTTTGGAAAAGACAAGTTAAGTTCTAAAATCTATTGGGAAGAGGACCATAAAACTCTGTCTGTAATTTGAGGTCCTAAATTTAGGGCACTCTAATTAAAACTGACTGTGCGTCTAAAAATAGCAATAGCCTTACAAACCTGTTTGATTATATACTATAAGTATGACACTTTATTTCTGGTAGGCCAGATTTTTTTTTAATCAAGCTGTTAAGTTTGGCTGTTGGGAAAGGAGGACCGACATTCTTCTGCCTTAAACTCTTCTCTTTGTATCTAAAATTACCCCTCTTGACAAAACATTGAATTTCTTGCTATAGAACTTTAGAGGTTGATACTTATTGTTATGGTCTTAATTTCAGAGCAGTTCATACTGGGGAACATATGAATGGAAGGTATAGGAAGCAAAAGCTGTTGTCAGTAGTACAGTGTGTACAGATTTGAAAATGACATGTAGCTTCTGAAAGGATTAGAAAATTATCCCTGAATTCTTCAAGAGTAAGCCTCCAATGTGATGTTGTATACTCGGTTTCATATCAGTACAAATAGATTTTCCATAAAGTAGCTTGTTTTATTTGTGTGGAGACTAGCTTTTCAGTTCCATAGTCTAACCTAGAAAAAAGAATCTTTTTGTATGTACCATTAATAAAAGGTATTAGAAATGTAACTGGTTTGCTGAAGCAACATGCTGTGAAATCTGGCTGAATACAATCTGTCTCTGGCTCTTGTAAAAAGGTGGGAATGACACTTAATGTTAATGAGACCTGTGGTTTTTACAGTACTGACTAATGAACTGAGAGCTTGTTTCTTCCTCACCAGTGACTTTTGGTGGCAGGATTATAAGGTGGTTCTGGTAACATGGTCTTCAGTGTGTATAAGTTTGGGTTGTTTTAAGAATGTTATTTTTCATTTGTGCCTATATTTTGGTACCTTTCCTGTAACAAATATTTTTGTTAGTTTGGTTTATGAGGTTATTTTTACTTTTAAAATAGCTTGATTTTTACCAAACTAAAACTAGAAGCACAAGATGAAACTGAGTAGCAGAAAACACTTTGGTTTAAAAAAAACAAACTCTACAACCCCCCCTGACTATTATGACAATCTTTTAAAGCAAATGGTAAAACACCAGCACTTGAATAATGTAAGACAGT